>NC_079334.1:6763898-8041398 GCF_029582105.1 Oenanthe melanoleuca
CTGGCAGTGCCTCCCCAGGGATTTCTCCCAGCCCTGGGGATCAGGCACTGGGAGTGTCCACTCCTTTTGGTTCAGCAGTCATGGGGCACTTTCTGCTTTTAGCTGGGACTATAACAAGTGCCTCACCCAGCTGCCCCATGGGGGAAGAATGACTGAAAATGGCTAAAACATTTGGATGTCTTTGGCTTTTAAATAGCAAAGCCTGTTCCAATGGGGCTAATTTTACTTGATTTCTTAGTGGTGCTTTAAATAGAACAAATATAATTAATTCTGTTACTTTAAAGTAACAAAACTTACTCAACCATAATGCACATTGGGGAAGGAAAGCTAAAGGAGATGAAGTAAATAAGCAAAGTAAATGAAATTCTGAGGTGTCAGTGATACCATGTTGCAGTCTTATTTCATTTTCCCTTCCCAAGGGGAGACTGTTGTAAAAACTGAAGGGTGTCAGAAGGATCTGGTCGTGTAAATAATGTCGAAGAAGAATCTGCACGTGAAATTTGTTTTATCTGGCTGGGAATGTTGCTTCCTTTAGGTAGCAGATTAAATAAAACAGGGGCTTGTAAATGGTGATATTCCTGAAAACATGAATTATGGAGGAACGAAATATTTACTTTTCTGTCTGAAACATACCCCAGAGCAGTGCTTGGCAAGCATGCTGATCTGATAATTATGAATCTCAGTAACAGCAGTTAGCATCATCCTGAGGCTGGAATGGGAATATTAGGTCAAAACCTATTGAGCTGAAGGGGATTTTTATTGACATGAGTGAACTTTGGACAAGGTTCTTGTCTAAGCACAGAAAGCTGTGTTTAGAAATAACACGGATATTAACATCATACCCCAGGAGTTGAAAAATACTGGCCTATGATTGACATAGAGGGGACTAGTGGGGTTTTCTTGTCAGTTTGCTGTTCAGAGACTTCAGGGTCTTGTGGAGTTTTGGGTGTGTCTGGAGGTTAATCAGAAGCTTTGGAATTGGATTTAAAGTGGTTTATAGAAAAAACCCTGTGCAGGGCTGCACCCAGAGCCCCAGGGCAGCAGGGGAGGGGGGATTCTGCCCCTCTTCCCCGCTCTGCTGAGACCCCCCTGCAGGGCTGCACCCAGCCTGGGACAGCACAGGAAGGACAGGGAGCTGCTGGAGCCAGGGGACACCAAGGGATCAGAGGGATGGAGCAGCTCTGCTGGGAGGAAAGGCTGAGGGAATTGGGATTGTTCAGCCTGGAGAGGAGAAGTTTTGGGGTGACCTCACTGTGGCCTTGCAGTGCCTGCAGGGAGCCACAGGGAAGATGGAGAGAGACTCTTGAAAAGGGCCTGGAGTGACAGGACAAGGGGCAATGGCTTCACACTGACAGAGAGCAGGGTTAGATTGGATATTGGGAAGGAATTGTTCCCTGTGAGGGTGCTGAGGCCCTGGCACAGGTTTCCCAGAGCAGCTGTGGCTCCCCCATCCCTGTCTGTGTTCTAGGTTGGATGGGGCTTGGAGCAAGCTGGGACAGTGGCAGGTGTCCCTGCCTGTGGCAGGGGGTTGGACCTGGGTGGTCTTTAAGGTCCTTTCCAGCTCAGGCCATTCTGTGATCCTGAACAGGACGAGGTTCAGCATAAACAATTGGATGGTGAAAATATGCACAGCACAGTTGCCAAACCTGTGCTAGCAGAAACTCTAGCGCAGAAAGTAATTTTCCCTCTGGGCTGGTGGTACTTTCTCCTTCTGTTCCCTCACTGGAACTATCAGCTGTTGTACAGCATTTTTATTTTTGCTCTCTGTTTGCTCACCCCACGTATGGCTGCACATCTCAGAAGCTGCTCAGAGTACGTCCCACCACATCATCCTGCTGAGCCTTGGGCTGGTTTTTTTTTTTTATTTGTCTGGCCCTGCCCACTGCCCCTTGGTGTGAATCATGCTGTTATTTGTGTATGGTGGGTTGGTTCTTTTCAGTTTTATGTATATCCTGTCTCTCTTCAGGAGAATTCAAACAATTTGGAGACTGCGGGGCTGGCGCTTGTGCTTGAAGCTTTGCCGTGTCTGTGCTGCTTTCCTAGATAGCAGCTCATTTTTTAAATATAATCCTTGTCATTTTTTTAATGTAATCCTTGTCAGCCGTGGGTTTTACTGCCCAGCTTGGTGACTTGCTGGGCTGTGTCTGGAAGAAGCCAGAGTCTGCTCTCATTTCTTACCCAGAAGAGCCCCAGCTCTGGGCACAGTGGTGACAGCTGGAATTTCTGAAGGTACCCACTTTATTGTGCTCTGTGTGTTTGCTTTGTCTCTCCTTTCTCTTTTACTTCCTAATTCTTGAAAAATGCCTTTTGAATACTTCATTTCAGGAGCAAGTTCAATGTCATGCTGAAACAATGGGAATTTTGAAAGGCAAAAGTATGTTTCAGTATGTGCCTTATCTAAAGACTTTGATTCAAGAGGCAAATTCTCCTGGAATGTTAAATGGAAACTTCATAAACTTGGCAGTTTTTACTGCAAACTGCCTTCTTAACTGCTGGGCTTTAGGGGTATGCTTGGGTGGATAAATTAAAATTATTATCAGTCTTTCAGTGAATTGATGTCAATTTGGAGGGAGGATTGCTCTTTCCTGTCCTGCTGAACATGTGTGTACCTTGACATAGTAAGTGCAAATGGGACACCCGGCAGCACCCTTCTGTCATGTGGAAAAAAGGTGTTTTTCTCTCTGGCAGAATTGGATGTGGGGTTTGCTCCCTAACTTAAATACTTGCTGAGTCCTGAGCAAGTTTATTCTAGGGCTACTGCATAACTGTGCTACACACGTGGCTTCAAAAAGAAAAATCATGTTTCCATTGTGTGACTTAGGTTCAGATTAGATTGATAGTATAAATCCAGCCTGATTTGATCTATCCTGTGGCTTTTCTTACTGACACTTACTGCAGGAGACTTGGGTTCCATCTTCTTATCCCTTCCTGATTAGAAAGTGATCCTACAAAGTCCTGTGTTTCAGGGCAGGGTAGTTCTCCATTTGCTTTGATTTCTTCCATCTCCTTTTCAGAGCTGCTGCAGCAGGTGGGACTGGATTCCTCAGTGATTTTTGCACTCATTAACAGGAGACTTAATCCAATAGTTTAATGAAAACATGAATGACAGGCTGTGAGAGCTGCCAAGAGGTGCCCCAGAGAGGATGTGGGGTTTGGAGTTCCCAGTGGTGTAGCAGAATCTGGGTGTGGGGGTTTAAACAGTGGAAACTCCAGGCAAACAGATGCAGAGTTTGATTTAGAGCTGCTGTGACAAATGGGAATGCAGATTGAGGTTCTAGTCAATGCTGCTTGGCCTTTCTCTGCTTCCCAGTCAGGAAAGGTCTAGGAACAAAAGGGTCAAATGTATGCTTTGCCTAGGCAACATTTTTCCACCAGGAGGGAAAGGACCCTTCCAACTGGCATGTCCTACTCAATGATGGATCAGGAGAGACTTGCTTGCAGACATCTCTTGCAAGCTCCAGTTCAGTAGCATTTGGCTGCTCTTCCCTTTCTGTAGCTGTTCCCTGCTCTCCCTAGTCCTTCGGGAACACCCCTCCTCTCCTCCCCTCTGTGCTGTTCTCCCTCCTGCCTCTGGTGGTGAGATTTTCCCCGGCTGCCGTACATGCACAGCTCGTTATCCCCGTGCTGCAGGTGCCGAGCATCGGGAGCGCTCAGGCTGGGATTCAGCCATCCCCGCGGGAGGCACGGGCTCATTTCCTGGGCCAGGCAGCACATATGGCATCCCTGCTCCCGCGGGCTCAGCGGCTCCTATCCATCACATCCTTTTGATGTCTTTCTTCCTTACACTTGGGAATGTTCCAGGCCCTTCAGAACGATCCTGCCAGCCACAGGAGTTCTGGCTAAATGTGACCAGCTGGTTGAATATGACCTTCTTCATGGTCCAGGGAGCCTCGAGTAATTCCGGTGATGCAGCAGGAGTGGAATGGTTCCATTATGGAAGTGGCATGAATTTGGGTGAACTAGTAGGCTTGTGAGGGCATTTCCAAGAATTATGGGTGGCACCTTTTCAAAGCATTCCCGTTACTGTGATGAGGTCAGTACAAGCAGTGTGCTGTCAATAAAAGGTCCTGTTTTGGAGCTCCTTCCTTCCCACCCCCATCCCTCTGCATCATTTGTTTTTAAAGGTCACGCTTAAGGACTGTACTTGGAGACTCCCAGCTGAATATTTTTCTGGGATGTGTATTTGTGCTGTGTTTGAGAGCTTGTTAGTGGAAGCAGAGACACAGGAGGAAAAAAGCTGAAGAGGTTCTCTCAGCTGTGAGCTCACACAGGATTTTGTGGGATATCTCGCACCTCCTGCCAGGTCTGTGCTCTTTTTTGTTTACTTTGGGGACTCAGGAGAGCTTAAAGCGCCTCTTGGTTTTACAAATATTTTCTTTGTAGTGCTTGGTGTTTTCCCCACAGTGGCAGAGCTAACTGGGGGCACTCACCTGTATTTCCCTCCTGTGAAGTACAAGAGGGAAATAGTGAACAGCCCTGCTGTTCATAGTGTGGGGTGCCAGTGCTGGAACTGAGCTCTCCTTTTTACAAGTTTAATAAAGTCCAGTGGCTTGGATTTGCTGTCTGGCAGTGCCTGCATTTGTGAGTGTAGAGCATGGGGAAAACAAACTAACAGGAAATCAAGTTGCAGTGTTGTTTTATCCTACCAGGAATACAAGACGTGCAAAGGAGAAATATCCGGTATGAGAGTGTGCCTGCTATACCTTAAGTAAAGGTTAATCCATTCCAAGCCTGGGTTAATGCTGCTCTATCCTCATGTTCCAAAATTATCAGAAGGCAGGTTTTTGCTCTGTTAGGTCAATTCTTGAAATAACTTAGTCACAGATGCCTGTGTGTGGTCAGCAGCTGAGCCTCTGTTTGATTTGCTGTTATCAACTGTTTTGTGTTTATCTTTTCTCACCTATTGAGGGAAAGTATGAAATTGGTCTCACTGTTGTATTTATTGTACAGTGCTAAGTTCTCCCTGCTTTTGGAGATGTGTCCAGCGTGGGAGATGTCTCTGTGAGAAGAATAGAACTGCTTGATTTTTAGTAAACACTACTAGAAACTGACAGATCTCATCTATATTTAATAGAAAACTGAAGGGGATAAAAGATGGATTAAAAAATAGAAATGTTGGCATCACTTTGAAGCAGCTGTGGTGCTATTAAAACCTCTTTGTGCCTTTATGAAGAGATATATTTTTATGCTCAGAATTCTGGTGTCTTGTGCACTTCAAAATAACCAGCTAAAATAATATCTGCATGATGCTATAAAACGCCTTTATTTGTAACACAACAGCTGCATTTCTGGCAACAAATATCCTATTGTCACATCAGATCCCATGAAAAATCCACAGGATAAAATCCCACCCTCTCAGTGCAGCAGGCAGAATCAAAACAAAGAGCCTGGAGCAGAGTTGAGCCATCCTCCTGCCTCAGTGTGGACGTGCATTTTTCTTATGTATGAAACCCTTAATCAGCTCACCTTAAAAGCTATTAGGATCTGCTTAAATTAAGCCTAATTCAGGATTTCTGCGCAATCCTCTGGTGAAATGGAAGGATTAAATAATAAAAAGGAAGACCAGTGCCTGAAGGGAGCCCATGGGAAAGATGCAGAGAGACTCTTGACAAGGGCCTGGAGTGACAGGACAAGGGGGAATGGCTTCACACTGACACAGAGCAGATTGGATATGAGGAAAAAATTATTCATTTTGAGTGTGGTGAGGCCCTGGCACAGGTTTCCCAGAGCAGCTGTGGCTGCCCCTGGATCCCTGGCAGTGTCCAAGGCCAGGCTGGATGGGGCTCTGAGCAACCTGGGATAGTGGAAGGTGTCCCTGCCCATGGCAGGGGATGGAGGACAAGGTGTTTGAGGTCCTTTTCAACCCAGGCCATTCCATGGTTCTGTGGTGTGTACTTCTGTGTATTTTTCCAAAACTAACCTCAAAACAACCTGACCAAATAAGAGTGGGGCTGAGATGCTGCTTTTCTTGCTTTTCTTCCGTGAGGTTCTCCTAAAATGCCTCAACCCACTTCCAGGTAGGGCATGAATCTTAGAACAAGCTGTGCTGGATTTTTTTATTTTTTTTCATCTTCCCTGACTTTCCTGGATTAGCTGCAGGACATTCAGAGCTGCCTTGAAATGTCTTTTTCCAGCATTAAAAAGTGTTCCAGTACATCCAAGTTCTTTTGGTTCAGGATGAAAGCTCTCAAGGAGAGCAAACTTCCTGATTTTTTTTTTCTTTTTTCTTTCTTCTCAGTTTTTAGGTACCCAGTGACCATGTGTCCTAAGCCCTAAGTATCACCTGTCCATGTGTTACTTTGTGGAGCATCTTTAAAATTCAAATATTTTTGATGGTTATGGTTACCCTTGAAATAACTGCTTCTCTTAACTGGGGTTAGAGGTTTGGTCCATTTGCTGTCTCATTTTATGCCATCCTTTTTTTTTTTTTTTTTTTTTTTTTTCTTTAGCATCTAGAATTTTTGGAGTCTGAAGTTGTGTCAAGTTCAGCTCTGAGAGCTGCCTGATCCTTGTCTCTCCTTCCCTTTTTCCTTTTCCCTCCCCCAGGCTGGGCTCAGGTCTGCCAGAGGGACGTTTTCCTTATTTGTGGACAAGCACAGCTGGGTGAGCTGCCCAGAGCATGCAGTGCTCACTCTTTGTGATTCACTCTTTGTTTTGCCAACATGTTGTTATTTTTTTAGAGAGTGGGTAGCACATCCTCCTGCTATCTTGGGACAATTTTATAAGGCAGCTTTTAATAGAGTTTCTTACATCTAAAGAACAATGCCTTTACTGTGAATTCAGGAGTGCCTAAGAATTTGGAGATGGAGAGTGGGAAAGAGGAACATACATATATATATCTATTTAATTTTCTTTTTGAAGTGAGTAATGGTTTGACCTGCTCTGTTTCAGTACATGTTACCATGGCGATGACTGCAGGGACTACAACATCCTTTCCCATGAGTAACCACACCCGGGAGAGAGTGACGGTGGCCAAACTCACCCTGGAGAACTTCTACAGCAACCTCATTATCCAGCACGAGGAGAGGGAAACCAGGTGCTGCCTCTGCTTCCTCTCACCCCTCTGCAGCTTTCCTTGCTGTTTGCTCAAGGGCACTTCAATCCCCAGGGGTGGGACAGCTCTGGGAAGTTTTTCTGTCTTTGGAGGGAACCTGTGAACATGGCAGTCACTGAGTGATCAAGGAGCTCCACTGCTGAGGTTTTCATGCAGTTTACCTCCTCATCAGTTACTTTGTGGGAACTGCTCTGTGCAGGGTGTTATTTTGCAGTACATGTGAGGTTTCTTCTTCTCTGTGAGGTTGGTGACTTCTGATTGCTCTGCATGTGCCCCAGGGAATGAGCTCTGCAGAGCTGCTGAGGGATGGGAGCTTGGTTTGGGGTAAGGTGGTGGCTTGTGGTGTCTGTTCCTGCTCTGCACTGTGGAGCTCATGCCAAGACTCCCAAACCCTGCAGGAGGGAGTGTATGGGAGATAGGGAACAGGACTGAGAGGTGTTTGATAGTGTGATGGGGTAAGGAAAGGAGGCAAAGAGCTGGCATGGAAATAAAGGGCAGCAAAGAAAGAAGGGGTTGATGGTGGAAGGTTTGAGAGGCTCTCAGGTGGGCAGGAAGACTTTTGGGGTAATGTAATCCCCATCTGTAAATGCTGCTTGGATGGTGCTGCCTGATACTCCTTGCATGGGAATATGGGGTGGTCATCACCACTCAGCTTCTCCCAGCAGTGCCCAGTCCTGTCTGTGAAGTGGTGGAGTGCCACTTGAATTAAGTGTTAAAGCACCAAGTGTTTGATTATAATGAATGTTGTGTTGGATTGTCATTAGTGTGTGAAATTATCATCCCCCTGGTAATAGGTTTTTAATTGAAAGGTTTTCAGTCAAGCAGCAGGGTTTCTCTCTTCATCATATTTAGTCATTATTCCATGTAATGGAGTTGCTTCTAGTTGGGAGAATAGACTGTCTATCTAGGGCCTGCAGTTCAGAGGATCCTGCTGTACTTCCCAAAGTGCAGAAAGGCACCAGTAGCCTGGCTCCAAGCCTTTGAATTCTTGCTGCTGCAGCCTTCAGAGAGCTGCACCCTGGCAGCTATAAAGGAGCATCCTGTGGGTGGACAGGAAGGGGTCCTGCAGCCACATTGCCATGTGCTGACCCCCTGCCTCTGTGGGGTATTCCCAGGCTTTGCTCCCCACTCAGAGCCTCCCAGCTTGGCATGGCACTGGTAGGAGAGTTGGAGCTGTGAGCCCTGGGCTGGGCAGGACACTGGGAGGGAGAGGATGGTGCATCCAGGGGGTAGAGTTTAGTTGGCATGGGAGGAAGTGGGGCAGGACCAGGTGTGAGGTGGTCACACAGGATGGAAGCTGGAGCTGAGATAGAAACAGTGAAAAAACTCATTTTTATTCTGGTTTGTAGTCCTAATGATAAAAACAGCCTTAATTCTGCAAGTACATAAGCATGTGCTTAAATTTGCTTCTATATTTTCCTCAGCTTTGTTCACAAATGAGTAACTGGGTGGAGTAGGGCTGTCTGCCTTCAAATTTCCATTTGAGGCAAATTCTTCAGTACTTGGAGTATGTGAAGCAAAGGTGTTGACTTGCTGTGGTGCTGTGTTTGGTTTTAATAAGTAATGAAAGGTGCATTTTCCTGTTTCTCTCCTTGGCAGGCAGAAGAAGCTGGAAGTGGCTATGGAAGAGGAAGGCCTTGCAGATGAGGAGGTAAATGCTGCTTGAGTAGCCTTACAAACTGCTTTGCTTTTGTTTTTGCTTTTGAGGGCATTTGAAGACCTCAGAAAAACATCAGCCAGCATGTCAGAAGGTTTTATTTTATACATGAATGTTGCCCCTGTTAATAACCTGTTTTTTAGGGAAACTGGGAATTTGCTTGACTGATACTTGCAATAGCTATCCAAGGCTTTTCATGTACCTGTAGTTCTTATGAGGCATGGTCACAGCAAGTATCTAGCAAGCTTCTCAAAGATTAAAATTGTTTGCTGTTGTATTTGGCAAGAAAAAAATAAGTGGCCAGTGGGTAGAAAGCAAAATGCTGAACCATTTTTTCTTGATTTAAACAATAAGCCATCACACTGTTGCTGCTTTTGGATACAGATGAGGAGGGATCTCAGTCTGGTTGCCACCTCTTAGAACTTTGGTCAATAAGTTGCTTTTCTGAGGTCCATTATACCATGTGTGCCTTCAGGATAGGCTGGGAAATAAGTAGGAAGAGTGTCTCAGTCGTTTTGGAGTTTTTGTGGCTGCTGAGAAGAGGGAAAGTGAGTGTGGGTGTGTATTGCCATCTTGTGGCCTTAAAGGATGCTGTAATCCTAGCAAGGAATCTGGCAGGTGCCTGATCCAGGGACTTCCTTAGCAGCCTCTGACATCTCAGCATCTTTGGGAGCAGCATTTGTCTTCTCTAGGAGTGAGTCCTGGTGACATTTTCATCAAACAAAATAGATGATGGAATTTGGACAGATTTTTCTTTGAGAATTGAGTACTTGCCTGCCATAAACCAAATGGATTTTGTTATAGGTCTGTAACCAGGGCCTCTGCTGCTTGCTAAGCTCCTTGTTGCCTGTCATCACTTGTTTAAATAGGGTACAAGTTTCAGCTTTTATTGAATGAAGAGTCCTTGCCTTAGGCAGTGGCTGGCCTTGGGACTGATACTCTTTGTTTGGACCAGTATGATAATTTTTCTTCATTACTTTACAAAATAAAATATCACCATTCACCCAGAAAAAGTGAAAATCTGCCTGAGGCTTCTATAGACAAGACCATACTCGAGGATAATACTTTAAGAAATTCAGAAAGAAATGTAGAAGGAGAATTCTTTCTCCTGTTGGGATTCCAGAGGAGAACTTCCCAGGAAGGGAGGGTGCATATCTTGACTCTTTGCTGCCATGTGACTGACAGATTGCTGTGCCTGTGTCCTCAGAAAAAGCTGCGCAGGTCACAGCACGCTCGCAAGGAAACCGAATTCCTGCGGCTCAAGAGGACCAGGCTCGGCTTGGATGACTTCGAGTCCTTGAAAGTCATAGGAAGAGGAGCATTTGGGGAGGTTTGTGGCATTCTTGCTGGAGCAGGAGATTAAAAGGGGATTGACCACTGTAATGAAACATCCTAATTGCAATTTAATGAATTGTTATATTGCGGAATGGCAGCTATTTGTGCCATTCTCCAAGTGATAAGTGATTAATCACAGGCACTGATTTCCCAAGGCTTCTGGAAAGACACTTAGTTTCCCATGGCTTCCCACACTGATGTTGCCCACATGGCCCTCTGAAATTATGGGTTTGCAGTGGCACAGCTCCTCTTGATAAACCGCTTTCTGCCCTTTATCACTTCAGTTATTTCTCCTCCTGGATTTTAATCTACACAGTCCTGGCATTCACTGTGCCTGCTGACTTCTCCTAAAACAAAAACTGCTCCTCACTTGTGTTAGTGTTGTACATGGTGCAGAATAATTCCTTTTTCAATATTTAACATGTTGAAATGTGTTTTTGAATATTTAACAAGAGAACTTTTCCATGCCTGGCAACTGGGAGTGGATTTCTGAGGCAGAGAAGACTGACTGAGTTCTCTCTCTTGGTACAGGTCCGCCTTGTTCAGAAGAAGGATACAGGTCACATTTATGCAATGAAGATACTGAGAAAAGCAGATATGCTGGAGAAGGAGCAGGTTTGTGACCTATAAGTCCCCTAAATTTCAAACCTACCCTGTCTAGAAAATGTTTTCCACCTTTGAAAGCCCCTGCAATGGTCTGGCAGTCCCAAAGAGCCTGTGGCATTGCTACCACAGCACAAAAGCAGCAGAAGTTAGGAAATCAGGTCATGTAACTGCATATCAAAAATACTTTATTTACAACCAATTTGGAATAGTGACAAAGGTTTTATTTTTCTCATGTTATCTATGCATAGTATTGAATCTGTAAAACTACATTTCAAGGGAAGTACTTCTGGAAAAATAATCTTGTGCCAAAGTAAAAATTGGAGGTATTTGATCTTTTCTTTTAGAGAATACCAGCAGAAGTCACATTGTTCCATCAGCTTTGTCTTCCTTGGATTTGCTTTATAGTTGGGTTCATCTTTTTGGGGATTTATTTGCTCTGATTTTGTTAGTTTGGTTAGGTTTTTGCTTTTACTTTTTAGCTAACAATTCACTGTGAGGACACAGCAAGTACTTTAGCACAACAAAGCAAAGAAATCAAGGGTGGGTGTCTCGAGATAAGAGGAACTTTTTTCATACTAATCCAAACCTTACCCATCGTTTGCAAAGCATTTCCCTGCAGTAGTGGCCCTTTTTTTTTTTTCCTGGCACAGATTATTTTGTCTCCTGCAGCCCATGCCCTGAATTTAGGGAACCAGAGGAGCAGCAGGGTGTGCAGAGCAGCCAGGATTTGTGTGGTGCTGCCCCCATTTCAGGACATGGGAAGGAGTCTGAGCTCATACTTTACATTCAGTTTGGGACAGTGATCTTCCCTGGAGAGTGTTTATCTGCTGGAAATGTCATTGCCTGGCTTGTTCCATGGACAACAACAGAGGACACACACATTAAAAAAGACATCTTCTAGTATTTTTTTTCCAAGCCTGGTAAAAATCCTGGCTCCTTGAAAGCAAAGTTTTCCTATTGTATTTTAGAGCTGCACTGAGGAGTGGAGGGTGGAAAAAACCCCAACTTTGTAATGAGACTAAAAATAAAGTCAGATAAATCCAGGCTGGAGTGTCTCCTGCAGAGGGAGAGCCTTTGCCCCAAGCAACCCTGTGACAAGATTCATGTAAAGATATTCCTCACCAGTAGAACTGGGGAACAGATGCAGGAGATTGCTGCTTTTCTTACAGCTGTCAAGAAATATTTTTCCATGCATATGTCTTTAATTTTTCCTCCAGGATGAGGGTACATTGTAGTGAAAACACACACCTCTACTCCAATCTCCATTATTCTTCATTTCCAGCAAATTATGGGCTAGCAGCTTTCCATATATTTTCCAAAGCCTTAGTTGGAACAGGAATATTCTGAGCAAGGTCAGATATTCCTGAACTCACTTGCACTTTTTCCACCAGCTTTGTCAGTTCTTTGTAACCAAAAGGACCAGCTTAACAAGCTGTGTTTTGTGTTTCTCTAGAAACCCTAGGATCTTGTAAAAAAATAATGGAAAATCTGAGTATGGAAAGAGCTAGAAAAATAGTTCCTTTGCTAAAAGTCATGAAAATATGCTGTAGGGCTAGGAGTGTAATGTGATGTTCCTTGTTGAAATATCTCAGTCTTTGCCTAATAATAATAATATTTTTAAAATTTTAGGTGGCCCATATCAGAGCAGAAAGAGATATTTTGGTTGAAGCAGATGGAGCCTGGGTAGTGAAAATGTTTTACAGCTTCCAGGATAAAAGGAACCTTTACCTGATCATGGAATTTTTACCTGGAGGTAAGCTGAGTGTTGTGGCATCAGGTGATACAGGTAGTTCTTCCTTAGCTTTTATTATTGTAAAATACTAGAAGCAAGCCACTCCTTTAAATGAAGTCCCAGTCATTCAGGAATGGTCATTCCTGATTTTTAGGGGAATGAAAAAGATTGAAGGGGTATTAAATAGACTCTAATTAAATAATTATTCTATTAGAAATTTCTGCTTTTTATTACTGAATCTCTTAAGAGTAAAAACAATACAGAAGAAAAGCCCTCATTCAAACAGTTTGTGCAATAAATTTAATGTGTATAAAAATCCACTGTTATTTTCCTGGGCCATTCAATTAAAATTCCTGTTTAGGATTTTCAGCTAAAAAAGTAAGTTGGGTTTGTAGGTCCTTGCAGTAATAATTTTATGATTAGTAATTGTAAGGCCAGTTGCAAGGTTAAATTTGAATTCTGCCGGGGTTTCTTGTAGCTTTGTGATTTAAAATGTTCTGATCCCTAAGCTGTGTTTTCTTTTCTTTGATGAGGTGACATGATGACCTTACTAATGAAGAAGGACACTTTATCAGAGGAGGAGACCCAGTTTTACATTTCTGAGACTGTGTTGGCCATCGATGCCATTCACCAGCTGGGATTTATCCACAGGGACATCAAGCCAGACAATCTCCTGCTGGATGCCAAGGCATGTACTGGGCTCACCCCAACTGCTTGGGTGTTCCCAAGATCCCAGGCTGCACATCCTGCTGCTGAGCAGTGGGAGCCACCCCAGAGTTTTAAACTGGCTGGAGGGAAACAAGGAATGGCCACTATGTTTTCCTTGGAGAATACCATCATGTTTAAACAAAGCTAAATCTTACTCAGAAGCCTTTTAACCACTTGAAGACAAAGCTTTTAAGGGAGAAAACCCACTCAGGGTGACCAGATGCTGGTATTCATACACATTAAAAGGTGGTACCCTTCCTTTCATGCATCTTGAAGTAGCTAGGGACAATTCAGACAATGCTAAATATTCAATTCCTACAGTTATATTTATTTCATCACCCACTCACCTGTGGAAACTCCCTCAGTTAGACTGACCATTCTGGCCATGAAATGCACCCAGTAAGCATCACCAAATCATGGAATTATCTAGGCTGGAGAAGATCTTTAAGATCATGGAGGCCAGGCCTTATCACAGCATGCACAGGTCTGTCAGGTTTGATGGGTTCTATCTGCACTGATATCTGGAAACCTGATTAAAGCCAAGGTTACCAGCAAAGCAAAGGAATTTTGTCCTGGAGGCTTTCTCTGTCACAGTGGTATCCAGTTCAAAACAAAACCAGGCAAAGTATCTGCCCTCAGCTGTTGGGAGATTGTAGATATAACCATCCCTGGGAGGCCATAGCCTGTTGGAGAGAAAACAGACCCTTCCAATACACCAAAGTTCAGTCTTTGCTTCCCTGCTTGTCCTGTGCCAGTCCATCACGGCCTGAGAGGGCATGTGCAGTGATTAAAACACTTTTTTTTCTAAGCACTACCTATCTAAAGAATGATTTAAAGTTTTCTGATTATTTTTTTTTTAGGGTCATGTAAAGCTGTCTGATTTTGGGCTCTGCACAGGTTTAAAGAAAGCTCACAGAACAGAGTTCTACAGGAACCTCACACACAACCCACCAAGTGACTTCTGTGAGTATGAGCTGTCCTAGTTTAACATGTAAATGGTTTTGAGCTGCAGCTGTACCTGTGTTTCTGCTGGGATAAGCAAGATGGGACAGGCTGATTGCATTTAATTGGAAAACTGGAAATGCTTGTTCCCTGGGTCATGGGAGAATTTCACAGGCAAGAAATGATGATTTCTGCAGTGGTCATGTATTTTTGCACATTCATACACAGATATGAATACACATAATGTAATGTATCAGTATTTTAATGTATTTTTCATAATGTTAGTGAAGTTACAGAACTGCTCTTTCAGGAGGACACAGGTTCCATGTGCCAAAGGACTGAATTCAGTGACAGTCTGATGAAACTTTACAGAAGCTAAAAATTTTAGCAGGTTCTAATTTAGAATTGCTGATATGTGTCCTACTTACATGATTTTTCAGCGGTGCATTGGGCAGTAGTTATTCTCATGTTCCCACTTCCAGTTATAATCAAGTATTTGTTTCTAGACTAAAGGATTCTGAATGTAAAAAATAATTACTTTAAACTGGAGCCCTATAAATAATTTTTTCTCTTAATTCTCACAAATACATTTGTTATTTAATAACTACTTTGCAAATTAGCATTTCAGAATATGAACTCAAAGAGGAAAGCAGAAACATGGAAGAAGAACCGGCGACAGCTGGTGAGTTAATGAAATAATGCATAATTCTTGTTTTGCTTTTAAACTATTTACAGAAAGCATTAAATTAAAACTCACTGCTAATGCTCCTGGTTTTGAAAACCTGCAAGGCCCTCATGTGGCTCTCTGCAAGCTCCCAAAATCACAAATAACTCAAAAGAAGGGGTCAAGGTTGGAATAGCAAGACCCTGCTCTTCTCTGTGCCTTTGTGAGTATCTGGCCCAAGCCCTCAGGTGTCCTCAGCCCTGTGGCCAAGCTGTGTCTGGAGCTCTGAGCACAAATGTGGTGGACAGTGTGGGTTCCTGGCTCTGACACCAGCACATGTGTGGCTGCAGGATTCCTTTTTAGAGACCTGTGGGGAATTCCCATCCTGCTGAATGTTAATGTGCTGGAAAGGCTGTGGGAGGATGTTGGTGCTGCAGTGCTCCAGCCTGGGTTTGTGATGAGCAGTGCTCACATAACAGGGGGATCTGTGGCATAAACTGAACCAAAGCCAAGTGTCTGTCAGCCTGGCATTTCAGACTTCCATCCCTGCCCATGATTGTCACCAAAAAACCTCAGCTGTCAAATTTTGCAACCTTTTATTTTTCCACACCCTTTTAAAAAAGTGATCTAGTGCAGTATTCCCATACAGATTTAGGGTGGTCTCTTCTTTGCTCATGAGACACAATGAGATTACATTGCAGCCACCATGCTGCCTCATGGGGTTGTATTTCACAGCCTTATTCCAGCCTGGAATTAAATCCCTGAAAAGACTTCACCTCAAGTCCAGTGAAGGCTGATGTGGCAGAACTGTGTGGTGAAGAACAGTCCCACAGAGACAATAAAAGCCCAAAAGGACAACTTGCATCAACACTGTTGGAGAAGGAGCCATGTTTTGGTTTTCCATTGGTTAAGTCCTAAATCTCTTGGGTCTGTTCAATCAAAGTGTTTCTTTTTGGTCAAATGAAAGTAAAAATATTTTAGATATATTCAGACAAATGAAAGTAAAATATTTTTGTGGCAAAACTGCTTTTGGGGGATTTTTTTTGGTCTTTGAGGGGTTTTTTTTTTGGTTGCATTTTTTTGTTTGTTTTTTTTTTCTCTCCCTCTTATCCCATGGAAGATTTTTCATCAGTAAAGAGAACTTCCCAATACACAGCTTGTGTATCTTGAGTGACACACCTGGGAATCTACCACTTATTATGCCTTTAAAAATAAACAAAGACCACACCAATAGAACTTCTTGGGTATTTCTGCAATGCAGCTACCTGAAACTTTAACTAAGATGACCTTCTGATATTGCAGTTGCAAATAGTCTATGATTTCATCACATTAAACAAGATGATTTCCATTTATTTTTGAGGTTCTCTGTGTTTATTAATATAAAAGAATAATATTCTTGGGATTTTAGTTCCTGTGAATTTTCAAATTAAGCATTCTTGCTCACCCAAACAACAAGATCCTGTATATAAATCCCCAGGAAAATATACTGCAAAGTGTAAAACTAAAGTATTTAACTATTAAAGAGATGATTCCTTTTCTTCCAGGCATACTCTACTGTGGGAACCCCAGACTATATTGCTCCAGAAGTGTTTATGCAGACTGGGTACAACAAGCTGTGTGACTGGTGGTCCTTGGGAGTGATTATGTATGAAATGCTAATAGGTATGTTAAAAACCCAACTTAAGAGTTGTTCCAAGGTAACAGGGTCCATTTGTTCAGAAGAGAAAACCTTTGGCTAATATTGTGAAATTTGGGAGCCCCAGTGACAAAGGCAGAGGCCCAGGTCACTGCTCTGCTGGAAAAAGTTTATTAATTCTTTATTTGTTTGTGCAGGGTATCCACCTTTCTGCTCAGAAACACCACAAGAGACTTACAGAAAAGTTATGAACTGGAAAGAAACGTTGGTGTTTCCTCCAGAGGTGCCCATTTCAGAGAAGGCAAAGGATTTAATTCTAAGGTCAGTAAGAAAAAAACAATTCTGGCCTCTTGCCCAGCCAGGATCATCTTCCATCAGGATAAATTCCTGTTCTGTGTGAAGGAAGCTTTATGTTGTATGGAAGGAAGGCTGGTCCTTGATGGATTTTTCAAGTTTTTTTCCCTTTGCCATTTCTTTAACATGAAAGAATGAGCTGGAATGATCTTGATTTGTACCATGGTACAAGGAGAAACAGAGCAGACCAAAAATAAAGTGATCAACACAGAATTTTTTTCTTCTCTGAGGTGGCAAGAAATTAACCACTCACTAGGATTTAATGTGCTGAACAGAAATCATGGGATATTTTGGATTTACTCACTTCTTTAAAAATCCCAGTTTTTAGTTTGCATTGAGGTTTTTGTGAGGGTTTTGGTGAGAAGGTCAGGCAGGAATGCTCTTTTGTCCTGGGAGGGTTTAGGGGGCACATTAGTTTTGGGTTTGGTATTTTTAACTTTCTTTCCTTTTTTTCCTTTTCCAAGCTAATGTTACAGCCTAATGTAATTTTGTTACAGGCAAAAAGGGGAAGGTACTTCACAAAACTAGAATTTATTATTAGTTCCAGCAGTGCTCCAGTAACCTACAAAAACATAAAATACAAGAAACAGATATCCTGCATCCAGCTAGTGATACTAGCAGTTCAAATAATTGAATTATTGCTAACCCTCATGAATAAGTGTAAAACAGTTATATTGCATTTTCAGTATCTATTTCTATCTTGTTGTGCTCAACCTTCCTTGTCAGCATCCCAAGTTCTTTGCTGAACAGAGTGCAGCATTACTGCTGAGGATTCCCTCCTCCTCAATCCTGGCTGTGTTTGGGGAATTTTCAGAGATTTCAGTTTATTTCTTAGCACGTCTTGCTCATGCATCTACTTACACAACAACTGCTTGAATTTATCAGCTTGCCTCCACAGGGAGAAGGGTTAAAATTGGGGTAAAACATCTTAGTTATAGGTGAACTATTAAAATGAGGTCAAAGCAGGTTGGACAATAACCACCTGGCTTTGGGTACTTTGTCCATTACAGCTTAGACAAGTTGGGCAACGTGCTTTAAGCTAAAGGGAGATGCAGACCAAGTTAAAGGGTTATGGATAGAGGTAAATCTAAACTAGAGCTCAAGTTCAGACAAAGCCTGACAAATCCTGTGGCTGAGTGTTGCTACAGGGTTTGAGGTCTGTTGTTAGTCCTTGGCATCACCCAGCCTGCCAGGCTGCAATACAAATACAGGCAGGTTTTATTCCCCACTGACATCCAACACAAGCAAAACAACTTTAATTTATAACTGGGGACAGTTTTTAGCCTAACCTGCTGTGCTACACATGCAGAAGATGGCTGGGATTTCATTAATTCCTAGGCAAATGTTGGTATTCCCATCTCCTGGATGAGATACCTAAAAAGCTTTTCCAGTCCAAGGGAGAAGTGTCAGCTTCTGCTGCTCCCTGGAGTAAATCCCTGAGGTCACTGAGCTGCTGTCAGAGAGCTTCCACCTCCCTGTTTTCCTTCTTTAGGATTTTAGGCCTTTCCTGTCTGGCCTGATGGAGCAGGTAGCAGTCCCCATCTCACCAATCCTGTCTCTGTCTCCAATTTCACCTTTTTCTTCCTTCTATTTCATGGCTGCTTCTTATAAACTGACAATTTTTGGTGGGGTCTGAGCTGAGGTTATGCAGCAGGGCTGTATCAGAAACAGGCCCTGGGTCTGTTTGCTTTGTAACAGGGATGTTTAAATAGCTGAGAACATCCAGAGGAGTTCTCAATAGTAGGGTTTTAAGCCTCCATTCCAAACTGATCTTACAGGACCAGAACATGCAGCAACTTTTCACAGACCTGGAAGATGGGGATGCAGCAGTTTAGAAAAGGTGTCAGTTATTGGCATCACAGCTTTTTGTTTTGGGATTTAACAGTGTTCTGCCTCTACTATTTCCCTTCTCTCCAAGAGGCAATGGGCTGCTTTGTTACCCCAAGTGGTAGAACAATTTGAAATAGTTCCTTGAAATTCTTGATACTGGATACTGTTGCTTCTGTCTCAATTTATCATAAAACATTCCCTTTGTTTTTTTCCTTTTCAGGTTTTGTATCGACTCAGAAAACAGAATTGGTAGCAATGGAGTAGAGGAAATAAAAAGTCATCCATTTTTTGAAGGGGTAGACTGGGGACATATCAGGTATGTATATACACACATTTTACAGGGAGAGTAAAAGCCATGAAAGCAGGCATTTCATGTAATGTGATGTCAAGGACAATTATTTCCAATTTACCTTTCATTTTGAAAGGCAGCTACTGGCAGTAGGTGGGTGACACTGAAGGTTTTCTGGCCTTGCTGACATGCACAGAAATGGTCAGAGTTTAACTGTCTTGAGATAGCTCAGATTGCTCCAGACTGCCCAGAATAGTAAAAAAATTGTTGTAGGGTGGCTGTGGATTTAATTGTAAGTGTAGTAATTAGAACTGCACTGAGTTTACAGGTGTAAATCACTGAGTTCCCACAGTGCTGTGTCCCAGTGTGAATATTTTGGTGGCACAGTTTCAAAAGCCACATTAGAACTCCTTCAAGGACTCCCTGGCTGTGAAAGTGTTAAAGCAGAGCCAGCCTAGTTTGGGAGAGAGATGCTGAGTGTCACAAAGAAGAGCTACAGTCCAAAGGTTTTGGATGAAGTCCAGGCTGATGAGCACTGGAATTGTAAAGCTCTGGGTGCAAGTGCAATCCTGCTGGGCTGGGTTTGTGAAACCAAGTAACCACAGTGGTGGCTGGTGACAAGATCAGGGTGATAGCTGTGTGGCAGATAAGTGGAAGATGCTCTCTCACTTAATGGGAAAATGATGTTTGTCCCAAGCCTGCCAGAAAGACACCAGTGGGGACAGGGAACCAAACAATCTCCCCATGGTGTCAGCCAACAGGAGAGTCAGATTCATCTGTGATGCACTCAGAGGAACCCTTGTGCATTAAGGGAAGTTGGAAGTGTAAAAAGCTAAGTTAAAACTGGAAATTCATGTCTCATTTCTCAATATTCACTCTTCTGGCATTTATCTTTATTTGCAGGGAAAGACCAGCTGCAATCCCTATAGAAATCAAAAGTATTGATGATACTTCCAACTTTGATGAATTTCCTGAATCGGACATTTTACAGCCAGGTGAGACTGCCATTGTAAATTCCAAGTCTCCATCTGTGACATGCTAGAATATTGCACAGATGCCTTTGTTGTTGTTTATATTAATTTTTCTGATGCCCTAATCAAGTTAGTCTCTAGATCAAGTCTCTATTTTTTCTTTGAAATATGAATGTAAACCTGTTATCTCTCATAGCTGCAAAGCCCAGAGATTTTAAGAGTCAAAGCCATTGGTAAAAATGATTTGCACAGGTAGTGAGCACAGAGAGCAGTGGAGTTTCCTGCCAGGCAGTCTGTCTAACCAGATTCTGGTAAAATATCATGTACTTATTTGCTTTTCATCTTCAGCAACTTTGGAGGTTTGTGCCAAACACAATTTTTGAGATATTTGTGGGTAAGAATTTTCAGACAGTTGATTACTTAACACAATAATTCATGAACCTGAGTGGCTCTGTAAATCACCTCAGGTTTTTTTTAGTTGTTGATTTTTCTTGGCAAGTTAGAGGAAATTTTCAAATGTAGAAGGCTTGGTTGTGTGGCATACAAATAGTCCCAGGTCCCACTGTTTTCAGTTACTTGAAGACTAGCACATGTTTAACAGTGATTAATTGCTGTCTGCAAAATGTAGCTGTGTTAACAGCTATAAGAATTATCCAAAAGCCCTTGGTTCTTTTTTTTCTGAAATGGCTTTTATTTAATGGTGAGGACATTTGTCTTTTTGATGCAAAGCAACCCATCTCCAGTGCCTAAGCTGGTTAATCCATATTTGGATAATGCCAAGAACACTGGTATTATTTTGGCATTTCAGACCCACTGAAATTGGTAATATACATATAGATACCTAAAAATCAGAACATCAGAAATGTCATGGGGTTTGTAACTATGTATTCTGTGGATGTGTTAGATGCTTCTGTCAAGGTATGGAAACCTGGTAGAGTGTGTAGACATAATATTAAAAAAAGGCAAAAAAAACCCAAAACCTTTTTTTGCTTCAGAGTTTATCCTGAAATTATAACTCAGACCATTGACACAAGGCAACTGACCTGATTAGAAATAGGATTTCTTCCAGGAGTTTCTGCTGACTAAGGAAATAAGAGTTCAGGGCTGTTCAGCTCTGTGAAAAGTCCTCTCAGAAGCAGCCTGGGTTTAACTTTTTTAATGTGTGTTTAATTGTGTGTTTATTCTGAATTCTAGTGCCAAACACGACAGAGCCTGACTACAAATCCAAAGACTGGGTTTTCCTCAATTACACCTACAAGAGGTTTGAAGGGCTCACCCAGCGTGGCTCCATCCCTTCCTACATGAAAGCTGGGAAGTTGTGAAGCAGAACACAACCCCCCAAAGGAAATTGCAAACACAAACCTCAGGTAGCTGCATCACCAGGCCCGCTTGGCGTTAGTTATCAACACATCGACTCTGGTGCGCATCGATTTCACACGGAAATTCTACAGGATTAGGATTTCTAAGACTACTACAGGAATTAGTTGGCAGTGCCAGCTGGCTTTTTTTTTTTTTTTCCTTTCCTTTTTTTTTTTTTTAAATATTTGAATATTTTTGTTAACTTTATTATACAAAGGTACTGGAATAAAAGGAACATGCATCGCTTTTCCTGCACTGCCTACGTGTGGATAACGGTTAATTATGCCTCTCTGTACTGTGGCTTTGTTTGTACTGTAAACCATCTAATCCACCCAGGAGGGAAACATATCATTTGATGCAGCATTGTTGTACTGCTCACCTGGTGGGGTTTAGATATGCAGTATAAAGAAAACTGCCCACATTTGCAAACCTCTCTGAGCAGTTGCTCCAGGGTGTTCCATTTGTGGTCTGCAGATTCCCCATGAGTGTAGCACATGGAATTATTTTAAGTAGCAGTGTCCTCTGGGCCTCCTTGTGTGCCAGTGCAGGACTTTTTTAGCCCTTTATCATGATCCCTTTTGTCTCTTTTCCCACGGTGTGTGGCAGTGAGGCAGTCCCTGTGATCTGTTTAGTGGTATCTCTGCTTTAAATGATCACTGGCAGTATTGCTATTAGAGGTGATGATGCCTGCTGGCAATTTCAGAAGGAAAACCAAATCTGAATAAAAAGTATCAATATTTTTAGCAGAAGGGAAATGCTCTGATGCAAAGTTTTGAGGAGATGGCAGAGCTTCCAAGATGCATTCCTGCCTCTGCTCTAAAGCTGCTCATAATTCAAACATTCTCTTCTCTCTGTGCAAAATGTGTTCTAGAGAAGTGGACAGATTGGTGCTTTTTTTTTTTTTTTTTTTCTTTTTTCCTCCCTGTGCAGCTGCAGGCAGAAGGGATCCTGCTCTAACCTCTCTGGAATCACAGCCTCTGCTCACATAGAGGAAATGGAGTTTCCTTCTCAGACTCTCCTTTTCTTCCAGGACCTTCACCTGGCATGGCCATGGGATTAGAAGGGATTAGCTGAGCCTGCAGCTCAAATTCCAGGGACCACCTGAATGTTCTTGTGGCCAGGATGGTGACAACCTGATAGCTGAGCCAGGTCTCCTTCCCCTGGGCAGAGGAAACAAGCAGAAATAGCTCCATGTGCAGGCTCTGGTTTTGCTCATCAGCCCAGCAGCACTTCAGGACTGAGCAGTTTGGAATTATCTGGTCACTGGTGACTTTCTCTGCTTGTGCTCAGCTTATCTGCAGGGCTTTGAATCTGTCACAGCAGAGATCTCTGCTGTCATTTTCTGGTCAAAAGAGATGTACAGCAATGAACAATTCCCCAGTGGCTGAACAAGCAGAGTCTCTGTTGCTGTCTCCCTGCTCTGAACACCAGTGGTAAGGCACCTTAAAACCTCTGCAGCCCCCTCTGAGTGGAGCACAGGATGTTTTGGCATACAGCAGGAAAGATTGCATTGGACAGACTTCTGTAGCAATATGGAAACTGCTGTTATAAAGCCATCAGAGAAATATTTATTGCTGTTAGACACTGTGGTATCAGCTGTTCTGAATTATTTGTATGCTCTGAAAAACATACTGGGATGTTCATCTGTTGCATAAAAGCCCTTTTGCCAGTAAGATTTCTGTGCATCAGTGCCTGTGATGAGCAGGTAGTCTTCCCTCATCCAGCCTTTCCCTCCATGGTTTTGTCTCCCTTGAAGCATCTGTTATTTATACCAGTTTCAGTCTTCAGCTCCTTAAAGAGGAGTAGCCACTGCCTCAGACCCATCCAGTGTTACATCAGAGCAAAGCTAAGCTGAGCTTCTGCCTGCATGTTGGACTGAGGTGGGAACAGCTCCTTGATCTCCCTTCCCAGACCTTACACAAATTAACATCCCTGTACTGCTGTTGGGGCAAGGTCTTTAAATATTCTCCATTGTTGTTCTTAGCCTTGTCAGTGTGCTGAGGCTCAATCCAAAGCCATTCCAAAGGCTGTACAAAAACAATAACTCACTTAAATCCACCTTTCAGGCATCGTTCTGCCAGTGCCCCAGCAGCTCCTGAGGCTTCTCAGGAAAGGAAATGCCTTTCCTAAGGCCTTGACTCCAAAACAGGGAAGCTCAGGCAGAAAAAAAAAAAATCCTGAGATGCAACCTTGGCCTCAGAGGACACTGCTATTCAAAACAATTTTCACTGGTTTTAATTTCCAGTCTCATCCATGGGGCACTGTGTGCACTGGAATTGGAATTCCTGCAAACACCACCTTTCAGAAGAGCACAGTAACCCCATTAACATGATCTACAAACAAGTCTTTGCTCAAACTTGTTGAGACAAACTCGGTTTCATGGAAACTGCAAATGCTCAGTGATACTGGTGATTTTTTTTTTCCTGTGGGGCTTAGGGGAGGGCAGAGAAATACACACTTAATTTAAAGCTATTAAACAACTCTGTCTGTACATACTCACTGGTTTACAAACTCGGGAAGAAGCTCAACCCTTCTATTTGCAACACTAAAGATAATACTAATTTAAAACTGCAGATGATTAATCATATCAGTGCTCACATAGGAGTTATATCCATAAGGAAACCGCCTGCAGCCTATCTAGCATAAACTCCTGTATTGTGGTAGTTGACTTTTTAAAATTTTTTTGTAAACATAGCATTATTTTAATCAGTAAGTCAAATTAAACAATATTAACTACTGCTTTTAGGATGATAGGGGTTTTTTTCCAAGGTGAAACTGTGACACTGTAATGGATTAAAGAGAACAACAGGTTAATCTACACTGGCTGTCAAAAAAAAATTAAGTGCAACATATCTTTAATTTTGTTAATTCTGTCTAATTCTTTTGGATGGTTGTGTGTTTTCCTTTGGCAATGTTTGTCACTGTGCCATTTATTTTTCTTATTCTTGGAGTACCAAAGATCCTGAAATGGCTTGATGATTGCAACCATGTGAAAATTTATTTTCTGGAAGTATGTTTTGTTAAACTTTTGTTAAAACGTGAAATTGTGTATGCAAATTGTTATCAGAGGTTTGCTGGGACGTTTACCTATTCCAGCAGGGAAAACTTGAGTGCATCAATGGAAGTGGAGAGCCTGAATCCAAATTCTGGATTGGAATTCCCTGAGGGTGGGGAGGAAGCTTGGATTGGGAACTGCAGCTGAGCTTTTGCACTTTGTTCCATCTCCAGTCAGCATGAGTGAGTGGCCTTAGGTACAGGACATCAGCAGAGGTTGTCTCATGTGCAAAAGGAGTTAAAAAAAAATTGCCAGCATTCAGAAATCAAATCTTGTTGATACTGCATTTGCACTGTTCAATTTGCCTTGCTGGAGAGTTATAGAGGTGTTATTTTTATAGGTCAGTTGTTCCCCACCTGAGCCGTTGGAGACAGTCTGGGATAAGGGCACCTGCTGGGGAGAGTTCAGCTGGGGAGCACCAGGAATGGGCACCAGGAACAGCACACAGCTCTGCTGTCAGCTCCTGCCCCAGGGGTGACATTCCTCCTGTGCCCAGCAAGCAGGGAATGCTGCAGTCTAGCCCAGGTAATGTGTAGGAAGTGCTCTCACTTTCTCAATAACACGAGCAATTGTAACACACTGTACCTTGTCCTTTTACTGTTGGGATCTCACAGCAGCTCGTTCTTGGAGTCAAAATGGCAACTGCTGTATTTTTCCTAGACTGTTTCATTAGTTGTGGTTGGGAAAGTTACATAGAAGCATTATAAAAATTTATATGAGGCTTTTTACAGCATTTGAAAATAAAAGTAGCATTCTTTTTGTAAAGTTGTGGTTTTCATTTCTTTCACCCCAAGGTACTGGATTTCTCTTCCAGCATGGGAGACAACTAAGGAATTGAGATCCTATTTTGTGGATTCTCATCTTGAATTCCATGGACAATGAAACACCCCAGTGTTCTTACACTCAATCAGAAAGTAGAGAAAGCAAATACTGTTTGATTTGTCCCACCTGCAGTCACGTGAAGAAGCTGTTTCTCAAATAGTCACTGATCTTCTCCAGAGTCTTACCTTCCCCATAGGCTGTAATTTATCCAGGAAAAGCTTCCAGGGGCAGTTGTATCCTTTGATCCACTATAGAAAGGTTTCTGTCCTACTGTTCCACTTTCCCTGCCAAGTTCAGAGCAGCAGCAGCAGTGAAAGTTGTGTGAAAAAATGATCAGAGTGGAGCAGCTGAAAGCCAAGATAAGCGAGCAGACACTGCCTGGCCTTGTCTGGAGCCCTCCTGAGAGGAACTGGAGGCCTCCCTCCCTCCCTCCTCTCCAGAACTGCTCTCAGTAAAGGTAAAAATGCAACAGAATTTTGCAAGTTCTGTTTAATGGAATCACCCTTTTCTTCCCTTCACTGTGCATGATTGTATGGCAGAGCTACACATCATAAGGAAATACAGGTTTAGTTCTTTACCTCCTTGCATTACCAAATCAGATATTCCTCAGAAAAAGCACTTGAATGGCAAATATGACGACTATGTCTTCAGCATGAGTAAATACTATTTAAAATCTTATCTTAAATCTTATCTTAGTGTTTATAAGACATACTGCAAATATCTACATTTTTCATTTCTTTGTTCTTGTACAAGGTGAGCCTGGTACCCAAGCAAAACAATAATGCTTTGGGCAGTAAAAGGCTTTTTCTGACAATCTTCCTAAGGAAGTGGAAGGGAGGAGTATCCAAAACAGTGTCTGTCCTGGGAGTGAGGACAGTAGTCTGGACAGCTCTGGACTACATAAGGATATATTTGCAGTTCAGGAAGTGCTTAATGTATTTGGAAATGTAGAAGGTTGTCAGTCATTGGAAGGGGCTGCTCAGGGAGGTTTGGAGTCCCTATCCCTTGGAGGTTTTTAAGGAACTCAGTGCTCTGGTCTGGATGATAAGGTAAGGATCACTCACAGGTTGGACCCAACAATCTTGGAGGTGTTTTCCAATCTTCATGGTTCTGTGATTCCATTTCTTTAAGGTGATGTGATTCATCACACATGTAAATTTTCAGTATCAGGGAGGTACTAAAATCCCACAGCTGAATTTCCCAGGTGAAAGGGGGTTCTGAAGGTGGGTGCAGCCCCTGTTCTTTGTGAGGCACGCTGGGTTCAGCTGTGCCAGGCTCTGCAGTGTGGAATGCCTGCTCCAAAAATCCACCCTTTTCCAGGTGCATCCATATTGGGACAAATTGTGTGTCTGTCACACACTGAACTGGCACCAGGCTTTGGACACTTCATCACTCAGGAACACTGCTGCAGTGGGTGTGAGAGGAAATTAATCTCTCCATCGCAGAGGGAGCTCGTCTCACCGCCTCCTGCTCCTCCCAGTGCCACTCCTCAGGTTAGCTGAGCCCTTGAGGCCCCTGCTCCCGGGACAGATGGGGCACACAGACTCCACTCTCCTCGTGTTGAGGGAATGAGCACAGGTTTCTCCTTTCCCAACCAAGCCTGAGCTCTGCTAGGAACAGTTTGTTTCGGATCCGAACCGACCCTCGGTGTCACATCTTGTTTCCGTAGCAGCTGCTTTAGTCTGTTTCTAGTGAGCCACCATCTGCTGCGGCTTCTCCCTCCTCCAGGAATACGTGCTGGCTCTCCCTGCTGTCCCCAGGCAGTTCACTTCCACTGGCAGCAGCTCCTTCCCCTCCAGGTGCCTCTGCCCATCCTCCCCGCTCCAAAGACAAAATCTCTGCCCTTGCCTCTACATTTCCCTGCCCTTGGAATTGAATGATGAGAGGGTGGCTCGTCAGCAGAGCGAGGGACGAGCCCTTGAAGCTGTTGTGTAAAAGTGTAACCACAGCCCCTGCTCCACGTCTTGCAAGAGAGACTGCAGCTACAGAAGGTGTTACAGACACGTGTAGTTAATTCCTTCCTTTCCTTCCTCCCTCCTGTGGCTGGGTGATGGAGCTCCAACAGGAATCAGATGCCAAGATATTTTCCCCAACCTCATCTGGGCACGTGTGGCCATGCACAAAACCAACTGGAAATGGGAGCAGTGGTTTACTGGGAGTGCAAAACTGCAACAGTTTTGGACACTTCATTTTCCCAGTTCTGACTTCACAATGTCTATTTAATACTAGTGAATGATCAGATAAGAACTGAGTGATTTTTTTTTTGATCAGGACAAGGTGAAATCACTGGCAATCTAGACACACACATCAAGATCTTCAGCCCAGCAGACTTTCTTTGAGGTGTCATCCAAATCCCATTGACGTCAGCAAAAGATCCCTATCTGAAGCCCAAAGAAACCAGGAACAAGGATGGTCTTCAAAGCAAACTGGTTGCTGATGCCATGCTTCTTTACAAATGAGACAAAAAGATTTCACTACTTATACAACTCAGCTGGTTGAAAAGCAGTTTGTGGGGAGGAGGCTTTTGGCTTCCAACACAGTGGTGAGAAACTCACATGGTACTTCTGCTGTTAAACAGGACAATATTACCTGGTTTTTAATAACCAAAATCAAGCTAATGCCTCGAGGAAACTTTGTAAAATGTACAATTTATTTAAATCCCACTTTCAGGCTCTCATTAGGCATTCAGAAACTACCAGGAATAAAAAGGCTGTTTCAAAACTGAAGATTATTTTGTTTTCAAATCAGAAGTGGCACCATCAAATTGACCTGGGGTAAGAGATTTACAAGTAAGTGAATTACTTTGTGGACAAAAACCTCACCAACCTAGACTCCAAAATGAAGCAGGCACTTTGGAAAATGTTAATCCTTTTGACTGCCTTTAATTCTGCTAGAAAATCACACACTAAATTATCATCCTGCTGGCTCCAATACTGAGATTAGACATGAAGAGCAAGTAGGATTCAGACGCTCTTCTCAAGTTAAACTTGTTTCATTATGAAAGGAATTTGTCCATGATTCCCAGATGTCCAAGGACAGAGTATATCCCTGTCACAGTCCAGCTGGATACTGCAGAACACAATCCATGCTCCTGGTATTGTGCCAGCACAGCACAGTTCTTTGCTAGTGAAGCCTGATGAATTTTTTTTTTTTTTTTTTTTTTTTTTTTGGGTGCTGTTTTTGGCTTCTTTTTAGAGAGGCTTTAGTAATTCTTTAGAAGAGCTTCCATAGTAATTATTGAGCACAAATAATTTTAAAGAGCTTATTTTTGTTATTGGCCAATGACAGTGTGGTTATGCTATTTATATAATTTTTGAAGCAAAAGACTCTCTGATTTGGGGAAGAACTTTTGCTTTTAAAGTGACAGGAGATTAAACCAATACACAGCCACAGAATTTGTAGCAAAGTCAGTAAATTGCTTGTGGTCCCTTAAAAGTAATCCAGTGATCTTCAAGCAGAATAAAATACATATAAAGATTAAAATAGATTTTTAAAAAAATAAAAATATTAATTCTTGTAACTAACTAACTTGTTCACATGTCCTCTACAAAACCTCACTTGATTCTCTACTTTCAGCCATGTAAGACCACAGTCTGAGGGGAAACCATCAGTATTTGTGTTCTGGGAGAGAAGGTTATGAAAAATCTCTGTTTGTACTTACAAAGCTGAGTCACTTCAGTTTCCTGCTATTGAGTTTCAGCAGAAAAACGTTCTCTGGCTCACCCTGAGCAGTCACCTAGGGGTGTTTTTGTGAGAGCTAACACAAGTCACCCTGATAATGGAGAGTGACTCCCGGTGTTCCCTCTCACAAGTCTTGCCTGTGAGGCGTGTGTGGAGCCAGCTTGGCCCCAGTAAATACACAAAGCAATCCACATTTCAGGACAGCATCTCCCACGTCCTGGGAAACAGCTAAGAAATGCTATGCTTTGGATGTGACAGAAGAGGGAAAAAGGAGGAATAATAGAGACACTTGAACTGCTCAGTCTCAGGATATTATTTAACTGCCCCAAGGTTTGATTGTTATTTTTACCCCTTAGCACGTTGTTGTATAAGTTGTTTGGAGAAAAGAGGCTATCTGTGGCTTACATAAAGCACTCAGTTCCCTATTTTATTGCTGAAAGCTACTCAAGAGAAAGTGCTGACCTTAAAATGGGGCAAAAATATAAAGTGTGGCCTACTCAAAATCAGTGCCTTACATATACTGGGATCCTGCTCTGCAAACTGTGCTATAAACACCAGTTACTGTCATGTATTGAAGGTTCAGTGAAGAGCCCAATCATCACCCTTGAATAAGAAACAAGTAAAATAAATTATGTCTCCAATCTGTGTTAATGATCTGGCAGAGCTTTATGTTTGTAGGAATTATCCAAGTGCCAGGTGACATGATCATGGATGAGGAACACGACAGGCAGAAATACTGCCAAGAGACTGATCTGATTTCCTGACCTGGTGCCAAAAACTTCCACAGTGGATTGCAACTGCACTAAAAAATATGAAATAAAATGTGAATCGGGTACAGTAGTTCTGTTTTTAGTGAGTCAGTTAAAAAAATAAATATTTAAATTGTGCTCATTAATGTTCCCATGTGGAGAGAGTTTGTATTTAATAGCTGTTTAGCTATTAAACTTGTTAAAATAGTTTTGGGGAACTACTGAAATGTTTAACTCATCGAACTTTATAACAACAGCCATCTTCAGCTTTCTGTGGCTGCTGAGTCCCTGAAACATTTTCAGTTACTGTGGCTGACTCACTTCTGAAATCCCCTTAACATTTGGGTGTCCACTGATGATGCAAACCTGGAGGAGGGAGCTCCCAGCTTCAAAACTGGGGCAAGACAATATTTTAGCAGGACAAAAGATGACATTTAAGCTTACTGGGAATAAATCCTTAGAAAATTTTCTTAGTATCAGTTGTGGTATATGAATAAAATAAGTGTGCATTAATGCACACTTAATTAATTAGTTGTTTTTCCAAAGACAGCAACAGCATCTTAACTCCTGATTTTTAGCTCTCCTTTCTGTTTTTTATTTCATTTAGTGCAGAAAGGTTTTGTAATTCCTTCTGTTCAATGCAAACTCTGCAAGACCAACTGAACCCAGCATGATGGAGATATACATATATATATATATATATATATATATATATGTAATTGCAGTAGTAACAGTGGGATTACATAGAACATAAAGCTCTAAAGTGAAAAGTCAGATTTCCAAGAAAAAAATACTTTATGAATAAGTGTGCATTGAGACTGTCACAGAAGCAGCATGGGATTTCTTCAGCAGCATCCCCAGCTGGGAGCCACAATTCCCTGGTCTATTCCCTGGAATTTTCTCCCAGAGCCATGCACCCAGTCCTTCCATGTGCTGCTCTAACTCTTGGGCTCTGCCACAGGCAAGATGCTGAGCTGCCCACTCCCACACAGACAAGGAGCTTCCACATCAGATGGAAAATGTGCTGGGAGCTTCCAATTAAAAAATATGTCACGAATGGAGTTCAGGATTGTGCCTGAGGAGCCACCCTCAAGACTAGTTTCGAGTTTAGACAAGTGAATTCTGCCTACATCTGTGAAAGCTATGAAGAAAACACATCCTTGCTTTCTGGTTGGGTTTTTCCCCCCTAACTCTACCTAACTAGGTGAGTTGCTGATTTTCTACCACATTACATAAAACTTATAGGTACTCGAGTGCATTTGGCTTGCAGTGTTTTGTGAGGATTTACTTTCTCAAGCCCTGTGCCTAGGAGCATTGTCTAAACACTCCTGGAGCTCTGAAAGCCTTGGGGCTGTGACCATTCCCTGGTGCCTGTTCAGTGCCCAACACCTTTTCCTGATACCCACTTTAACCCTTCCCTGACCCAGCTCCAGCCATTCCCTGGGTGCTGTCCCTGTCACACAGGGCAGGGATCAGAGCCTGTCCCTGCTCTTCCCCTTGTGAAGAAGCTGCAGAACTGCTCTGACCTCAGTCTGCTCTTCTGCAGATGAACAGTGTTGATGTATGTCTGTATATACATGACTAACTTGGCAAAATACTCCAGGTGATGCGTTCTACAGCTGAATTATATCCATTATAACACAAAAATATTCACGTCTGTGTGTCAAAAAGACCCTGCCCAGGTGAAGTCAGCTGAATGGGAAACTGTGCCCTCAGCCACTCCTGCTACTGCCAAAAACCAGCTACAGATCTGCTAGCACAATTATAGACACTTGTGAAAGTTATCTCTATTTTATGCTGCTTTTCACTGATAGTTGTGCCCTTCCTCAGATGAAGTGTCCTCTGTACAACACCCAGAGAAAGGAGCACCAGCCCAGCCCAGCCCAGCCCGTGTGTTGCAAAATGGGGAATATGTCAAGATTATCTTATGTCAGGATATTCTTTCCTGCAAGATCTTTGTGTATCTCCAAGCCTAACCAGCAAGAATGGAGATCTAACCATTGGAAGAGGCAGATGCCAGCATCCCTCACTCAAGGACATCTTGGAAATAACATGTTTTAAGGATGTAGAAAATAAGTGTTGATGTATGTCTGTATATACATCACGAACTTGGCAAAATACTCTAGGTCAATGTGTTAAAGAGCTGAATTATATTCATTGTAACACAAAAAATTTCACGTCTATGTGTCAAAAAGACCCTGCCCAGGTGAAGACGTGCGCAGAAGTCAGCTGCATGGGAAACCGACATGGGAAATCCTAAACAATCCCAAAAGAGGCGCTGTGCTTTGAAACTTACTTAGTCTGAATTTCCGTGTATAAATAACGGCATGAAAAAGGTGGCAGTGCTTGGTTAGCGGTATTACCACAGAGCTTGGGCAAGCACTGAAATAAGCCATCGGTGTGTGTCTCGAGCAATTGGCTTTTACTACATTTTTATGATTGAAGCTGCGGGCTCGCTGCACTCCGGGGATGGAGCCCGGTCCGCAGGGCCGCCCTGAGGGGCCGGGGCGGCGCCGCCATGGCCGCACATCTCGCGAGAGGCGGGAACATGGCGGGGCGGGAACATGGCGGGGCGGGCGCGCTGAGGGGGGGCCGGCGGGGCGGGAACATGGCGGGGCGGGCGCGCTGAGGTGGGGGCTGGCGGGGCAGCCCGCGGTCCCTCCCCGGCGCCGGCGGCTCCTCCTCTGCTCACCTCAGCTCACCCCCCGCATGCCGGCGGTGCCGGGGGCGCTGTGGAGCGGGGCACGGGGCCGCCCGCCATGGCCGAAGCAGGAGCGGGAAGCGCCGAGGGCGCCGAGGAGGAGCGGCGGGCGGCGGAAGGTGGGAGCGGGTCCCCGTCTCCCTCTCCCCTGCCGCGCGTTGCTGCGGGCGTGGGGGGCCATGGCGGGTGCCGTGTGTGGGGTGTGTCTGCCTGTCTGTCTGTTTCTGTCTGTCTGTCCGCCTCGGTGATGTGGCACGGGCGGTGTTGTTGTGGGGCTGGTGCCCCTGGGGCATTGCCGCCTTTCCGTGAGGGCGCTCGGGGCTGCTGCTCTGCCCGGGGCCGCTCGGGTTTGTGCCTCATTCCCTCGCTCGCTGCTCCCGCTCGGTGGAGTTCAGTGGAGGTACCCGGGGCGCCCACACGGAAACACAGAATCAGGGAATGGGGTTGGAAAAGAGCTCTGGAGATGGTCCAGTCCGCCAGGAGCAGGTGACACGAACGCGTCCAGGTGGGGTTGGAATGTCCCCGGAGAGGGAGACTCCAGGCCCTCCCTGGGCAGCTGCTCCAGGGCTCTGCCACCCTCAGCGTGCAGAAGTTCTTCCCCTCACTGAGGTGGAACTTCTTGTGTTTAGTTTGTCCCTTGCTCCTTGTCCTGTCCCTGGGCAGCAGTGAAAGGAGCCTGGCACCGTCCTCTTGGCATCCGCTGTGTAGTGGTCACTGTGCTGTGCTGTGACAGATGTGTCATCATACTGATGTGAATGCACTAAAAATCTCTGGTTGTTATTTTTATTTAATTTTTTAGTTTAAAATTTAGTTTGTAATTCACTGTTCCTGGTACTCACATAGCCTTGCCTTCCTAAAACTCTAGAATGATTTTTTTTTTTTTTTTTGGGTAGGAAAACATAATTTAGTATTTTAGGTATAGCGATTCTGTCTTTTCTCTGTGTGTGTGTGTGCCCACGCTTGTATGGCGACCAAGGTTTGATCTTTCCGTGTTTTTAATCATAAGTTTCTGCTACTAAATCAAGGCTGGTTGTAAACCACCAGCTGCTGCTCGTGTTCCTGCTTGGAAACGAGTAGGGTGCTTCCCCTCTCCGAGGAGAAGGGTGTTTTTAAAGGGATATGGGGAAACAGGAATGGTCCAGTCCCTCCTGAGCCATCACTGCAGTTCTGTGTAGTTAGCACCAATTCTTCTAGGTTTAGTAGTTGTTTTCAAAATGCCTCTTGGGTTATGGGTGTTTTAATGTATGAGGGAATCCTGATTGTCTCAAATCCTTGACATATTTCTGTCTGTGCTGCTTGATTGTTTATAAATGCTGTTTTACTGTCGTAAAAATTTGTGGCAAATAATGTAGTGTTTGAAAACCAAGTGGTGTTGGTGGGGTTTTTTATGTAGTGTTTTTTGTAGTCTGCTAAACTGTGCTTAAAACTTAAGATTTATTGTTTCTATATCATGCATATACTTAAAGGAGTGAAAATCATCACATTGAAGAAACCTCCAAACACAGGCATTTCCATTTACAAGTAGATTTGGGAAATCAAAAAACCATAGGCTTTCATGTTTTATTGGAGATAAACCCCCATCCCTTTCTTCTGCTACCTATGTTTATACCTGTTCTTGTAGTGAATTTTAAAGAAATAAGTTTGGTTTTTTTTTGTTTTTAAGGCAAAAGTATCTTAATTGTTTGTGGGTTGGTCCACAATAAAGTTACCTGCCTAATTGGTTTTAGGTTTGTTTTTTGTTTTGTTTTTTTTACTTGTTGGTACATTTACACATTATGAAAAACAAACTCTAAACTGGATGGTTCACACCCAAGAATCAAATTAATTGTAAGAAGAAATAATTTTGTGGGTGCTTTTTGGAAGTGAACTTCTCACAATTCCCTGTTTGGACTGCAGGACCAGCTAAAACCATTTAAGTTCTGCAGCTGACTTGATAGGACTCAGCATTCTGCAATCATATGATTCCAAAACTTACAAGAAAACAACCATCCACCATTCCTCTAGGAGTATATAATTGGAAAGGATTGGTGGTTTGTTTTTTGTTTGGTATTTTGTTTTGATTTTTTTTGCAGAAATGAACTATGATATATAAGACTCCAGATTCCTATCAGTGCTTTCTACCTGGTGTGAACATGAAAGTGCCTGGGAAAGCAGGGTTCCCTTTCCAGACCTTGGGGAGGATCTTTTCATTAGCTGGTTCCTGCCTTATTTTACTTTTTAATACATTAATAGCTTTGGCCAGATATTCAGTGTTTGAAATCTGTTAAGTAAATGTGTCATTCAAGTGGTAAGTTGTGATTCTTGACTGCTTCTCTTTCTGGTGATGGAAGCAAGTAAAAATAGAAGCAGACAGTAATCAGTTGCTTGTGTTATTATTTGACTTAAATGTTTGTCATTCAGTGTGTTTTAATTTTTCCTTTTTTCATTTTGTGAGATTAAAACCAAATCCAGTGTTCTTACATAGAAGAGTTTATTCTCTGGATAGTGTTGTTCATAAGATGCTTTCATTGCTGAATTCACTGTATCTTGCTCCTGCATTACACATGCTTATAAAATTTGGGGTAAGAATAAGCTACCTTAGTCCATACATTTCTACTATTTTCAGAATTCTTTCCAAAGACTGTTGTCCCAGCTTCCAGTGAGAGGTACTGTAGGCAATGATCTTGATGCCAGACTTGCTGTAAGTAGTTTGAAGATGCTTTTCATGACCTATTTGAAAGGTCTGAAATAAGTAAATTCAAAAAAAATCAAGTACAACACTCAGCTATGTGTAGAAAATATGGTTCTTTGTTTTATAGGTGTTCAGATGTGCAGGACCTCCAGCTGATATCACAGCACTTGTAACTTTCTCATGCTCTGCTGTATGTGTGTAGGCTGTGTGTGTCATTTTCACACTCTTTAATGAATATCTGCAGCAAGGATTCATTAAAATAAACTGAAATTTTAGAAAAGTAACTCCATAGTAAAATAAAACAATTACATGGCGTGGAGTTATTTTGCCTCTGTCAGTGTGAAGCCATTGCCCCTTGTCCTGTCACTCCAGGCCCTTGTCAAGAGTCTCTCTCCATCTTCCCTGTGGCTCCCTGCAGGCACTGCAAGGCCACAGTGAGGTCACCCCAAAGCTTCTCCTCTCCAGGCTGAACAATCCCAATTCCCTCAGCCTTTCCTCCCAGCAGAGCTCCTGCATCTCACATCTTAAAAAAAACCCAAAACCAAACAAAAAAAACCCCAAAAACCACAAAAATACAACAAACAAAATTAAACAAAAACACCACCACCAACAACAGAAAAAAACCAAAACAAACAAAAACAAACAAACAAAAACCAACGCTCCCCCCCCACCCCCCCCAAAACAAAACAAAAAACCCCAACAAATCAACCAAACAAAAAAAAACCCACAAAAATAACCCCCCCAAAAACTTTACTGTCTAAAAAGAGCTGCTCTGGCTGGGCTGCACAATCCTCAGGTGCCACTTCACACTCACTTCCACCAGAATCTGGAGTTCTTTAAACTTGGCAAAGCTCAGATTCCTGTCTGAAGGGTTTTGTGCATACCAGGTACATACCTTTGGAAAATGCACCTTTTAGTAGTCTGTGGTGTCCATGGTGTTAGAAATCTGAATTCAAAGCAGCCTCTTTCTTCTCCTTTTCTCTGAAAGTGTTAAAAGTTCCTTATTTTTGGAAAGGTTGTGCCAGTGCTAACACATTATTAATTAAGGCAGCTGCAGAGCTGCCACGTTTCTCCAAGTCTCACATATTTCCAGACTATGTGAAGTGTCACCATAAGCTTTATAAATGTACTTCTCCAATGATACTTTATTACAAGCCCATTTTACTGTAATAGCTTGGTAGCTGAATTTGGGTGTTCTTTTTTAAACTGGCTAAATGAGGGCTGACTGACAGGCCTTTTAGTTAATTAATTAATTAATTAATACTGCATGACTTGTATCTTGCTGCTGATTTTTGGAGAGCTAACATGTATCCTGCAAACCTAGGCAGAAAAATTAACCTTGCTAGGGGTGAGTGGTCTTGAGTTAGTGCCTAATTAGGCCAATAATTTGGAAAGCCTGTCTTGGGCTTGAGCTTGGTGCATGTGATGCAAACAGGTGCTGTCTGTGGCTGTTATGTTTTAAGAATTGTGTGATATTTCTGTTCTTGGGGTGGGTTTCATCTCACTTATCTTTAGATGTCCAAGTCTGAGGCAGTTCCTTTGGTCCCTGTGTAATTACTGACTAGAGATAGGCACTCTTGGGCTATATCTCATCCAACCAACTGTAGGAATCTATTTTAGATTGAGATGAATCACCCTAGAACTGTTTTATTTCATCTAGCCAAATGTAGGAATCTATTCTGGGGAGAGATGAATCACCCTAGAAATGTCTTCCTCCCTCCCATAAGGACCAGAATGGCTACTAAAGATGTGGACATGATTATTGGTTCAGATCAATCTTTTTTATGGCTGGTGGGGTTTGGCCATAAACCTTTCCTAAAAGCTTGTGTTTGCTTAGGAATTGAAAACCTTAAAACTGTTGGTAGAGAAAGCAGCTCAGGAATGTGGCACAGGCTTAGAAAATATTATTGTCAGTAATTGGAAAAATGTGGAGTCTCCCAAGCCTTGTTTCTCAATGCATTGCATGGGGTTGACACAGAAACTTTGCTGACACAGGGATATGGCTGATTTTGTTTGTCTTTATATCTCTTCCCCAAACAACAGTTTCATGCAGCTCCTTTGCAGTTGTTCCCTTCTCTGCCAGCCCCTTGGGGTTTCTAATTATTATTTATTTTCCATGTAGAAAAACACAAGAATAGGAGATGTTCTTATTATGAGAAATATATATTGATAACCATCCTTAAATATTTGCCTAATGTTTGCCCAGTTATGAAATACTAATAAAAGTAGTGTTGAACTAACAGGTTTTTTTCATTTCTGATACACTTATTAGGAAGAAGGTATTTTCCATATGTATTTGTGCTGTTTGGATGGTCTTTGCCTTTTCACAGAGAGAATTATTCCAGTGGAGAGTTCCTGTATTATTCTCATTATTTTTATCTGTCCCAGTGGGCATAATATGCTCTAAAATATTTTTAATATAGATAAGGATTAATGCTGAGAGACAGACATAGATTATAATAGACATGTATTTGAGGAACTGTTCACTTGCCATTAAAATCTGGTTATCAGTATTCCAGGGCATTAGCAATGGAATGAGCAGTAATAAAAATGTCATTTCTTAGCTGCAATTTTATTTGGCATGCAAATCAGACTAGTGTAAATAACAGCCTTTAGGGTGGTAAAACAAAACATCTGTAGTTGACTTAAACTGTTTCTAGTAGTTTTAGAATTTACTAATGATTTTGGTTTTATAGAATCATCAACTTGTAATAAAGATTGTTCTTTCTGGATATTATTTTTCATGAAGCAAATGTGCTGTGAAATTTGGATTGATTTCATTTTGCTTCATCTTTGAAGCTGTGTAAATCAGGCAGAAGGTGTTTAGAGGTGTTTGTTTTGATGTCAGTGGTATGAAAATATTCACAGAAAATGCAAATATAAGAAATTCAACCAGGTACTCATATGACAGGTAAAAATCCAACTTTTTCTGAACATCAAATCCCACTCTGGTTGTTGGGGTACATTCTAGACCATTCTCTTTGTGAACCCAAAGATTATGAAATCCTTTATCCAGCTCTCCCAAAGTAGTGCAGCCAGAGGGGGAAAGAAATCTTTCATCACAGCCTACACAAGGCTGGGACACTCTCCAGGGAGAGAGTGAGCACCCTGGAGTCACCCAGTATCATAATGATGGCTGTTATGGAGCCCTCAGAGATTATTTTCCATCACCCTTCCTGACTTCTCAAAGCTGCCTTGGCTTTAGGAGCTGTTTCTGCCCACTTCTTTCTCAGTGAGTGGTAGGCATTAAAAAGATTTGCTCTCTTCTGTTAAACTCCACATAATCACTGCTCTGCTATGCTGGGTTGTTCTGAAGCTTTAAATGTGTTTCTGTATTTGTTTCCTTTTGCATTGTTGATGAAGGTTTGGGATTGGTTCATGGGTTTTTAAAGAATATATATATAAAAATAATATAAGATACTTGCTTAGCATGTCAGGGATCAGTACAGATTCTTAACCTTATATTTTTGTCCAAGATCAACCACTCATGGTACTGGCATTTAGTTTGTCCCAGGGATAGTGTTAAGGATCCAATTTATCACCTCATAATTGTAGTTTAGAAGTTCTTAGTGGGTCACTGTTATTGGTAATCTGAACATATTTTATTTTTTTAGTTAAAAATAATGAAAATGGATGTTGTTAGTAAAGGTAGTAGAGATAAGTGCACTATTCAGAATTTGTTGCTTGAGTGTGGGGGGAAAAAACTAGTTGTTTAATAATATTGAAGATAAATTGGAAAACGTGTAAAAGAGGCCTTGGATTTTGTTCCTTTAAAGGGAAGTGTTTGGAAAGCAGGCTGGCCATCTGTGTGCAGAGCAGTATTTAGGTCAGTGGGTCTGTGCTGTCCTGCTTTGTTCCAGGACGAAAGGATCTGTTGTGCTGAAGGCATTCTGGCCTTGGAACCATGTAGGTTGCAGTTTAGTAAGTACTCTTTTATGAATATTCATCAAGACTGATTATACTTCAATAGCTTCATCAGGAATTACAGGATGCTGTGACCTGGGCAAATTAAAACTGCTTCTTTAAAATAAACAGTTCCTTTGGATTCGTCGGCCTTTTTTGTTTGTTTTGGAATTGTGTTAACAACAGAAATATAAAATGAGACTTTTAGGGACACTCATCATAAAACTGTTTCAGACGTCTACCACTGTCTTATGAAAATACTTACAGTATTTATCATGTAATTTCTTTTCATATATTTCAGCATGCCTAATTTGAATGTGATGTGTATTTGAAATAACTAGATTTTCTTGCTGTCGCAAATGTCCAAAAGTTGTCACTTGTTTGTCAACTATTTGTTGATTCTTTGTTTCCACCTCTTTTTTTGAAACTTCCTGTGTGACTTAATGAGTTAAAGAGCTTTCTAAAATAAAACAGGGGCTGACTTTGTGTTGTCTGATTTGATAGAGAGAGGATTAGTGGAAAACCAGGCAAGCTGTTGTTGGAGTATTAGCCTATTTTCATTTAACTCTCCAGAGCTGTATTCCAACACCAAATGAAAACCTAGAAGGTCGTTTTTCTGCTGTGAGATATATTTGCATCTAAGAGGGGAAAAAATATCCTTTGTATCGTTGTTTTTGCACATTTCTGCACTTTTGCAAAAAGCACAGATGCTAAAAAAGGAGAGAAAGCTCATAAGAAAGCATCCAGTTTTTCTTGTTGCTGGATTTTCAAAGTGCTCCTTTTGGTTTTTGCTCTGTGCTAGAAGCAGGAGATGCTCACTTGCTTTAATGACGTCTCTTCATCTCTCATCTGTCCTCACTGGCACTTGAAGCCTAAAGGAGTTCCTACATTTGCTGAAACAGAGTTAATTCTGGCTCTTTGCCTAAACATCAGCTGGGTGATTCTTTGTGAAAGCTGTGCTGAGACAGAAAAACAGTGTAATAGTGCTTATGTTCCTTGAGACTGCTCTCCTTTCCCAGTAGGTTGCTAGGATTCCTTTGGCTTGTGACTTCTCTTCTGTCCTTCCCAGAAACAACAGTTTTCCTTAAGAGGAGAATTGTGAAGAGAGCTTGACAAGTTTTTGAGACTTCCAACTTCCATGGCAGATGTTCTGTGCAATTGTGGGTTTTATGTCACGTTTATGATTATAGCAAACTTCCATTTTTTGGATATCCTGCTTGATTAAAAAACACAGTTCACGATATATTTTTAATATTTATTTGGTTTGAGCCGCAGAATTTTGATCTGCTGACAAATGGCACAGCTGGTGATTTGACAGCAGGATGTCTGGGGTGCTGGGGCATTTCAGTGCAAAGGTTGGGTGGGGGGAGAGCTGTTTTACATTGCCTTGGTTGGGTTGGGTTGGTTGCAGCACCATGGGAAGGTGGTGCTCTCTTTGCTGAATTTGCCTTAGCAGTGCAGCCTCGGCTTTTTGTGTCAGAGACAGAGAAGCCACGCACAGAAAACTTTTTGTCATAGTGAGCATGAGAATGGATGAAGAGTGATGCAGCTCTTGCTGGACACTGACCCTTTATTGTTGCTGACAGAGAAGTTCTCCGTGGATGGGAGCCCATGTGTTGCCTGTGGAGGGCCCAGCCTCATGAACCCAGTCACTAAACCTGCCACCACCACTTCTTTCAATGCTGCTATGCCTGACATTCCGAGGAAACGAAAGGGGAGTGATTCTGATAACCAGTAAGTGAATCTCAGACATTCTTCTGTTATTCATGTAACATGGTTGCTGCCTTTGCTTTTCCTCTTCCTTCCTCCTTTCTAGTCCTTTGTTTTATTGCCATTAAATTTACAATATCTTCCAAATTCTGTGTTCTGTGACACTCCCCAATTATTAAAAATAGAAAAAGTAATCCTTAAATCTAAGGGATATATGTAGGATTCTGTAATGCCGTTTCCTGGCCTGAATTGTCTGGATAATGTGTCTCTAATGCTGAAATTTCAGTCCAAATTTTTTAGGTTTTTTCTCCTTCTTTGCCTACTAGTAAAGGCAAGCTCTTCAGTTGTTTGAAGTCTTCCAGGCACATACTAGAATTTTACCTTCGAGCATGAAACAAGATTACTGGTGAAGTTGTTTGATGTAGAACTGCTGCTTCAGTGACCAGAGCAGCCATTTCCTTAAATATGGAGACAGACCTGTGACCTAAAAATGGGGACTGTCCTCTTGTAACACTCAGTCTTTTTAAGTGGGTCAGACCTGACTGCTGAGGACACTGTCAACTGTTTTATCCTGTTCTGTAATTGCCAAACAGGTGCCAGTTAACCAAAAAAATGATCTGTTCAAAGCTGTGTAAATCAGGCAGAAGTAAGGGACACAATGCACTACAAATATCTCCAAACTAATATGGAAAATCCATATTTAAAAAGGTAGGGAATAGGAGATTTACATGTATTTGTAATTATTAAAGCAATTCTCTTTAATCACTGCTTCTTCCATATGTAGTCCATTGATCTACAGAGTGTAGCTGTACTGTGGGTGTTGATGTAATTGTCAGCTTGGAGATTCAAGTGTATCATGTGGGTAACTGAAAAACTCCAATATGTTAGTTTCTGGGGAAAAAAAGTGTCTCCATTCTTTTTCAGTAGCACTTGTTGATTTTTACCTGTTCTAAAAGCATTGGTTTCTCTGTAATGCTTCCCTGAAGTTTGGCTCTCTCTCAAAAAAAAAAATTAACGTCCAAGTTGAAAAAATTAACTGAGAAAGTACTGGCTAATAAGAAGTAGTAATTAGGTTCTAGGACTAATGATCTTGCTAAAAGTAACCAATCAAGTGGAGTTACCATTAAAATTTTTCTGTGACTTTGGTTTTTTGGGTCTATCAAGTTACCTTGTTACACTTCAAACTGCATTTTGCTTACTTTATGATCTGTTTCTGCAGGGATACAGTTGAAGTTGATGGTGATCCTCAGAAAAGGTACTTTTTATGAATGAGTCCATTTCTGTTTTGGGTTCTGTGAACTTGCCACACTTGGCTGTTTGCCTAGATGAGCTGTGGGGTTCCTTGAGGAGTGCTTCATCCCAGGGCAGGTCTGTGTACAGCACAAGGTGATAAACATCCAGCTAAGGAACAGGATGGACAGGTCCATCCAATGTTAAGGGTTCCTGATAGTTGTTTCTAAGATGATGTTCTGCTTCCAGCTCTACCAAACTTGTTAGTGTTGATTTAAGTTCAGAATGGGAAGGAGTGAAAAGTACCATTTCAATAAGAAGGCTTAGGGAGGCAAAGGAAAACTCTCATATTTTTCTAGGACTGATGAATGTAAATATTTTTGTTTGGTTGTTTTAAGCAATTTTTAAATTAGAACTATAATAACTGATTTAAAATAATGCTGTTACAAGGTGGCTATGCAGCATAAGCAAACCTTTTGTGGAATATATGTGCCAGGAGGGTTGTTAATTACATGATTCTTTTGTAGCAGTTTATTTTTCTGTATCTGGATACCTTACTTGGGTAATATTTGTTTGTAAGTAGCCATGCAGTGTATTTATAGAATAGACTGTTTCACTTGGAAGGAACCTACCATGATCATTCAGTCCAATAGCCTGAGCACTTCAGGGCTGACCAAAGGTTAAGGCACATTGTAAAGGGAGGGCATTGTCCAAATGTCTCTTGAACTCTGGCAGGACTGGGGTGTCCCAGAGAGAACAGGCTTCCTAGAGAGAGGCTGCCTCTCTCTAGGAAGCCTGTTCCAGTGTTTCCCCACTTCCTTGGTACAGAAATGCTTCCTAATGTCCAGTCTAGACCTCCCCTGCACAGCTTTAAACCATTCCCTTGTGTCCTATCCTTGGATACCTGAGAGAAGAGCTCAGCACCTCTGTGCACTTCCCTTCCTCAGGAAGCTGCAGAGAGGAAGGAGGTGGCCTCAGCCTCCTTTTCAACAGACTAGACAAACCAGGAGTCCTTGGCCACTCCCCACAGGACATTCCTTCTCTCCCTTTCACCAGCTTTGTTGTCTTCCTCTGAATTCATTCAGGGACCTTCCCATCTTCACCAGACACCTTCTCACATTTTGGGGCCCAGATGTGCACACAATATTCAAGGTGAAGGCACACCAGTGCTGAGGGCAGCAGGATACTCACCTCTTTGTCCATCTGGTGTTTGATGAGCCCAGGATGTGGTTTGTCCTCTGACTGCCTTAAACTGGGCCTGCTGTCAGCCAGCACCTCCAGCTGCCTTTCTGCAGAAAACTCACTTTTTGATACATAGCTTAAAGGGTAGAGTAAAAATCTTTCTGTGGGATTGAATTGGTTGTTTTGTCATGGATTTTTTTCCATGGTGGTCATGATTGTAAGTGTGACTAAAAAACCTCCTTTTCTGCCTTTAAAACATTTGCTTCAATTTTAGAAGAAATGGGGAAGTATATTTAATAAATCCATTGAGAAAGTAGAGAAATGCTGGTATTTTTTTTTGTTTCTTTTTCCTGATTAATACTCGTTCTGTCCTTTCTAGTACCAATTAAATATACCCACATTATAGCCACAAAGTGGGATTTCAGCCTCTGTTCATGTAGTCATGGTAGTTCTAATTCAGCTAGTCATATCAGCAACACCACAGCTATTAGGACAGAGGCTGTATAAATCCATTGAAGACTGGGACTGATTGCTTGAGCAGCAAATTTGTACTAGATTTTTTCCCCAAGTGGGGCTCCTGAGGGAGAAGGAAAGTTAATTGTTAGGGCACATGCTGCATTGTATCTGATCTGGCTCTTCCTTACCTCTTCTCTTATGGTCAGAGAATGTAAATTCAGTTGGAATTCACAGTATATGGATATTTCTGATAAGTTTCTTTTAAATTGGAAGGAAAATATTAGTTATTGCTAACTCATCTAAATCTGAAACAATTTCAGTGAATGAAAGTCTTGGGGTGTTGTGAGCCTCTCCTCGTTATCCTCATGGCACCAAGGCCATGAATTCTTCACAAAGAGTGGTGAACAGTCATGGGGAAAGAAAAGCTCATTGCCCTTGTTTGAATCATCCTTTTTAGTTTCCTGTTTCTCCACACTGCAGAGTTTTTATTGTGCTGCAGACACTTATAACTCTGTTTCATTTACAATTTTATTACTTTATGACTTCCCACTCATTGCTGTATGGGAAATACCTTAGTTTTTTTTTTTTTTTCTTTAAAAAATATAATTTAGGATTGCTTATTTTATAATTTGACAATAAGATATTAGAAATAAAAACCTAAATAGATAATATCTCTTTTAAAATTTTAAACAAGAAAATAAAATCAAGTCTAGTCTTAAGTTACTTGAATGTTCCAATAATGTTGTTGTCTCCAGAATAAAAAAAGCCCCATAATTATGAACTATTCTTTTAATATGTTCACACTACTGTGAATATTGCCAGCTGTGCTCTGGTCTCTTTTTGTTATGCATCACTTGCTAGGTCAGTTATGGTTTAGAGATTTTGTAGGTTTGCTTTTTCTGGAGCCACAGTAAATTGGTAGCATTTTCTTTCTTCTGGAATTTGTGGGAGGAAAGAAGTGCCTAGTATTAAATATGTGATGTAAAACTCTGTATCTTGTTTTTTCTAGGAGTGAAGATGAAGAACATGTTAAAGTAAAAGATTTCAGGTACTAATTTTCAATAGAAATACATTTTGCTAGTGAATGTATTCACAATAGTAAAATATGAGTTTGTGGGTAACATTCATTAAAACTATCCAATATTTGATGGTAAGCTTTTGCTTTTCCTTGTTAAATGTATAGAAATATTTAAAGCCTCCTTGAGGATTTTATTTGCTAATAACTTTCATAAAAGTTGCTGCAGGATATCTCAGATGGTTTAGCAAAAACGTGTAAGAATTAAATGCATTTAAGGTGAGAATTAAATGCAGTACACCCAAGTCATCTTCAAGGAGCTGATCCTTCATCTGTAGGAATTTGAGAATTGTTTTTCCTAGATTTGTCTAGAATATTCTGGAGGTATTTAGAATTTATTCCACATGGAAATGGATTTGGCTAAAGCACAACAAAGTTTTCTTGTTCTAGAACAAGCTTTTGTATAGGGAATTATTCAAGTTTTGCCATTTAACTTTGAATTCACATAAACTGAAATTCACATAGAGCACTTGCAAGATTTGAAATGTGTGACCACAGTTCAGCCAAACAAATATTTTAAATTACAGACGAACCACGTAGTAAAACCAGAGCTGTGCTGTAAAGTTGATTTAAAAATAAATCTTTCATTTCTCCTGTGAGCAGAGATGTCAAACCAGAAATACATAATCCACTCAGCATGCTGTCAGGAGTATTATTTATATAGTATGCTAGCTAGTAATTATGAAGTGTTCCTGTAATTGAAACAAAATTAAAGAAACTAAAACGTTCCAAGATATATTTAGTTTCACTTCAAAATTATTTTTTCTTCACAGAGCATCCCAGATTGCTCTGTAAGATTGTTATACATTGCTTTATTGGTTTTTATGTTGTATGGTTAACTTTGTTCCCCTACTTTTTGGTGCATTAGGTGGAGGAAAAAAGAATCAGTACAAAGATCTCTGGAGGTTGGCTTATCAGTTATCTCCTTCCAGTATTTCTTGTCTCAAGCTTAGTGTGGAACCTGCTTTTCTCCCTTTGCCTTTGTGGCTGGGGCAAGCAACAGAAGGCTTTTTCAATCATCCAGTCATCCCCTGAATTTCTGTACCTGCCTGTTCAGTTTTTTATAGCTCCTTATTGACCCTCAGAGATGTGGAAGGTTGTTCCCTTTCCTGGAATGCTTGTATCTGTCTTCCTGAGGTTCACAGTTCAAGGAGCATACACAGAATATTACTTGATTGTTCCTACCTGACATAAAGGAAGAGTTGGGTAAACCTATAGAGCTGAGCATAACTCAAACAATTAAATCTAAAAAAAGGCTTTTGAGAGAGAAAATCTGAATGTCTGGCAGAGTGTCCCAGAATTAATTGTGTGGTGAAGGCATTCATGGTTTTTTGAAAAAAAAAAAATAAAATAGTAGTCAGATAGATCTTTAAAACTGTACTTTGTTCTTTCTCAACAGGCCAGGTGTAGTTAACTTTATTACCTTTAATAGCTTCTGTTGCAATATGCCAACGAGGAAAAGTTTTGGAGATCAATTAACCAAAACTTATTCCTCATTTTGCATAAGTATACTGTTGTGTCTGGCTTCAATCAGAAAGAAAAATCATCTGGGTTTTAATTGAGTGGCTGGCTTGTCTTCTGGGTAAGGAAGAAGAGATTGAATGAAACTTTCCTTGATCTGCTGGAGGGTGTTAGAGGGAAGGAGATGGGCTGAAAAGCTGACATAGTGCACTAGAAAGAAGTAAAGAAAAGGTGACATGAGCTATAAATGCACTTGTGATGTGCAGTCATGTGGCCTATAAAGAGTTTTCTGATGAAAACTGGCCAAGAAGAGAAGCTCTTTCTGTGGCTGAGTTCTTGACTTACCAGGAGATGAAACCTGAGACAGCCTTTGTACCTTATCAGGAAAGGGAAAGCTTTCTGAGATACTTCTGGTAAATTCCAAGAGGCACTGCTGCTTCTTTCAGTTTCCACTCCATCTCTTAGAAGCATTGGAAAAGCACTGTTTAATGCTGTGGGGTTTTTTAAGAGGCAGCAGAAGGAACACCCCCTCTTAGTTATACAGGCCAGAGAGAGGTGGAGCAGCAATGTCTTTCATTGATTCCCAATGACACCAGGAGTTCTCTGGGATACACTGAGGTCTCCAAGTCATCACTTGCATGGCAAGGGTCACAAGAAAGGTTTAACTTTTATAAGCCTTCATAACCTCTGGTTCCTGCCAATCAAATTGTTGCTTATCTCTTCTCCTCAGTATTTCACATCATTATTGGGACCATTTTGTCTTTGTTGAGGTGAATCAATTGTCCAGTACAAGTAGCATATCAAAAACTGTTTCAGTGCTGTAGTACTAGTGATAGTTCCATTCCCAAAATGGAACTGAATATTATGGGGAAAATCATGTCTTCTACATCACTCTTTAAAAATAATTTTTTCTTCTTAGAGAGGCTCACAGTCAAACAGAGAAAAGAAGAAGAGACAAAATGAATAACTTGATAGAGGAATTGTCTGCCATGATACCACAGTGCAATCCCATGGCCCGAAAGCTGGACAAACTCACAGTGCTGAGGATGGCTGTGCAGCACTTGAAATCTTTGAAAGGTGAGTTTAGGAAATGTCATCCTGTAAATCCTTGTTCCAGTAGGAATTACAATGTGTATCTTCCTGGATTTTAAATAAATCAAGAGTATTTTATTTTACATTTTCTTATTGTTCTTACTAGTTCCCAGTCTGCTTCTCATTTAGATGTACATCTCTGTAGCTGTTAGAACTTAATTTTAAATTTTTGCTTATTACAGCAGTAAAAAAGCCACCCTTCAGTGTCTGATGTTTTCTGTCTGCCCAGGGCATGCCTTGCTCTTGGATCTCTCCTTGATTCTTTTTGGAAAGTACAGGAGTCAAAAGGAAAGTTGCAAGACAGAACATACTTTAATGAAATGGCCAATGAACATGATTACATTAAAGTCTTAAACACCCTCACGTGTTAGAGAGTAGCAAGAAACAGAAACTTCTGACAGCCTCAGCAAAGTTAATTCTGGATCTTAGGGAATGGTTTAGTGTGGGGATCAACCCAGAAAATAGTCTTTGCTCTCCTTTTGCTATTGCTAGACTTTGGGATTTTTTTTTTTTTTTTTACTCCCCTGCCCAAAAAATTACATCCAAATACAAGTTGCATACTGCAAAGTTTATCAGCTGCACACAATATTTTGGGGGTTTTGGCACCACTGTTTCAGAATAATAATTTGGTCAACTGTAAGGAAAGATCAAAGACCCTCTGCATTGCAAAACCCACTGATTATGAGTAAACAGATCTAATGAAATCCCAGTTAGTTTTGTGCCAAAGCAGTGTAGAAAATTGATTATGTTGCTACCTTGATAGTAGTAGAATCATAGAGTGGCTCAGGTGTAAAGGATTTTGAGGACTTTCTAAGGGCCAAAGCAGACTGAGTTTTGCTTGAAGAAATTATATGACAAACCAGCAGGGCAGTAACTGCACTTGCAGTTTAAACGAAAAATCTTCAGCTCAAGCATTTGTATTTTAACAACAGGATGTGAAAACTGGACTTCACCTAGCACAATTCTATTTAGCTAAAAACAAATGGCTTAAGAAAATACAAAATACTATGTGGAGTTATAGTGAATGATGAAATTGGCTGAAAGGTTCAACTGCTACTTGCCTCAAAAAGTGTAACAAGAAAAAATGATAAAAATGTAATGGATAAAAATATAATGGACAAAAATTATTTTATAAAGTACTTGCCATGGGTGCTAGAACAGTACATGCAGTGAGTCAGTCTCACTATGTTTAGTGAGACATTTGATTTAATTACAATAATCTTGATTTTTTGATTGTTAGCTTTATAGTATTAATGAAGTAATATTAATGTCAAAACATAATTGATAATATTGGAATTATTCAATTTCAGCAAAGACAATTTAGTTAAGAGGTCTGAAATATACCTATGAAATGTTTCTAGAAAATTCAGTTTTCTTAATACCATTTCTCTTGCAGTACATTAATGATATCTGAACAGAAGTTCCCTTGGTTTGTGTTAAGTAAAGGGCAAGAAAAAAAACTGGTTGTCTGTTTCATTACCAGTGTATGTTTGCAATTTGTTTCCGTTTTATTTTTAGAATTTCTAGAACCTTGAATTTTTTTTTAATTCAGCTGTTGGAGTCATAGAGAAAAATTCTGAAAGACATAACAAGTATAACTCTGCTCAAAGTGAATTTAAATTGTAACTTTTGACATGATCTCTGTGAATCATCCATTTCCCAGGTTCCAGTAGCTCCTACTCAGAAGTCCGGTATAAACCTTCATTTTTGAAGGATGATGAGCTGCGACAGTTAATCCTTAGGGTAAGTGGAAGGAAGCTCTCACATAAATCATGCCCTTGTTAAAGCTTGAGTTTTTGCTTGGACAGTGTTTTTTCTCCCATCTTTTCCTTCAAGCAAGTGTTTTGTTGTACTGATTTTAAACGCCATGCACTGCCCAGGCTTTCATGAAGGTGTGCAGAGATGGTTTGGGAGCATGGCAGGCAGCAGCCCTGGAAGGGATAATAATCTATCTACAGTCCACCTGTTTAATACATCCATTCTTAAAATCTTCATGCAACTGCAGAGAATGCTGCCAATTATGCAGGAACATCCTCACAGTTGCTGGCTCTCCTTCATGTACATTTTTAAAGATGTATTTCAAAAAAGGCACAGAAAATACCTGGAATAAAATCTTCCTCTTGTTTGCACACTTCATCATAAACCCACACACCTCATTCACAGCTAGGCTTGTGTTTTTTTTCCTTTGCTGCAATAATGCTTTGCCAAGATCTGTAAATGTGTCCCAAAAGAAGCTGGACTTTGGCCAAAGCTGTGTTTAAGAAACTTCAGCTGTGTGTGGTTGAAGGCCTCATTTGGTCCTTGCAATATCAATTGTGTTTTTTTATAGAATCACAGAATGGCCTGAGTTGAAAGGAACCTTAAAGTTCATCTCATTCCAACCCCTGCCATGGGCAGGGACACCTTCCACTGTCCCAGGTTGCTCAGAGCCCCATCCAGCCTGGCCTGGAGCACTTCCAGGGATGTGGCAGCCACAGCTTCTCTGGGCAATCTGTGCCAGGGCTCACCACCCTCACAGGAAAGAATTTTTTCCTAATATCCAATCTAAACCCACACTCTTTTTCAGTGTGAAGCCATTTCCTCTTGTCCCTCTCCAGCTTTCTTGTATTTAATTTTAAAAATCAGGTTTAAAAGTGTGCTTTGTTTTAGTCATTAATATTCATTGATTATTTTAATTGTGTGTTTTTAAACACACTATCTTTGTATTTTCAGGCTGCAGATGGATTCCTGTTTGTGGTTGGATGCAACAGAGGAAAAATTCTGTTTGTCTCTGAATCAGTATGCAAAATACTTAATTATGATCAGGTGGTTATTGTTTCTTGTTTGCTTTTACCTTGCATTTTCTTAGGAATTTTAAAACTTTTATATTTTATTCTTTATTACATCAAACCAGTCCTTGTGTATCATTTGTTGGGATTTCTTTGGTTTACCCTTATTCAGAGTAAAGCTGTAAGAAAATATGTGCAAGTACATCAGTGTTCCCAACCTGAGGAACAGCACCAGATTTCAGCTGATCATCCTTAAGAAAACTGCCAGTCTGAGAGGAAGAGATAATTTGAAGATGTCCTAATTTCTGTGTGCAAGAGATTTTCTTTCACATCGTGAAGTGATTTTGGGGTTTTATTTTTAGGCCAAGGAAAATGGGTAGTTCAGCAGTGGAAGTTAATCAAAGCTTCCTTGGTGATGCCTTTATGCTCAGATTCACCACGTAACACATCATCCACAAAAACTATCCAAGTGTGTACCCTTAACCTGAAATACTGAGTGTGAGCCAGCTTAACCTGTAGAATAAGGGAAATTGGAAAAATAGAAGCGTTTAACATGATGGGCAAATAATTAAGGGATGATAATTTTTTCTTGTATCAATATCTTCTGTTTCACAGAGGCTAAAACAGTGCTGCCATCTGTCCACTTTTGTAACTTTCAAACCATTTGTGCTATCTTCATTTTCTTTATAAATGTACAGATAACCAATCTGGATTCTTTCATAGATTTATTTTTATATCTTTTTTTATTTTTTTTAAGTGCAAAACTTTTTTAATTAAAGTGAAATGAATCATCGTAGGGGAGTAAGCATAAAGCAGAGTTGTTTCTTTTTTTTAACTTCTACACTGATTTTGTTCAAGAACTAAAAGTGCCCTTCTGGAGTCACTCACGTTAGACATACCCTACTTCCAGAGCATTAAGATCTCCTCTGTTCCAGACAAGGAGATTCAGAGGACATGACTGACTTTAATAAAACCCATGGATTTATTTGAGCTTATTTGGGAGTTGTTCTAGGTTCTGAATCCCGTGCTACAGTTTAATCTGATTTGTTACACCTGTGTATTTTGGCAAGGCTGCTGTTAGGCTCTCTCAGCAGCACTCAGCATTTTCCCATTGCATTTAGATTAAATGGGGACTGGGAAAAGGCAGGAGACTGGGTGTTTATCCTGAGTTTGAGTCTAGAGCAGAGCTTGTCAACACAGCTCCTTTTTCCTTTTATTTGGCTGCTGTGCTTAAGGTAAGCAGTGGAAAATGCAAACCAGCCCACTTCTGTGAGAATTCCTTCCTGTTCCAAAAGAAAGTAGTGCAGCAAGTCAGTTCTTTGGGATGAACAGAGTGAGCAGCAGGTAGAAGGCATCCCAGCTGGAGACATCCCTGTAAATATCCTCTGCTAAGGAGTGCTGTGGTGAGCTGAGCCCTGCTTCCAGCCTGCTCCTGGCTCAGTGGTGCCAGTTTGTCCAAACAAATTAGAGCTCAGAGTCATTAGATAGTTGAATATTTTATCTTCCTTCCTATTTCTTTCCTCCTTCCCCAGTAATCTGAGAGTGGAGTTACTTTGTGCATAACCTTCTTTGGCTAGGACCAGGAATTGCATTATTTACATGAATAAAGTATCTGATTGTACAGAACTTGTTTAATCTACAACTAAATCTGCTGTTTTTCAAGGGGGAGTAAGAAACTAGGTTTTTACTACCCTTTTAAATCAAAATTATATTAAACAATGACAAATGAAATGTAAAACAATATATTGATGTTTGGAGTAACTGTGGTATTGACTTATTTTAGTGGTGTGGACAGTTGTTTTCCTGAGATAAGTAATGTGTGGGGTCCTGTTCCAAAATGGTGTGGTTCTCATCTCTTTTGCATTTTGTTGTTTTGTTTTGTTTTTTAATAGGCCAGTTTAATTGGACAGAGTTTATTTGATTACTTACATCCAAAAGACGTTGCAAAAGTTAAAGAACAACTTTCTTCATCGGACATCTCACCCAGGGAGAAGCTTGTAGATGGCAAAAGTAAGTCAGAGCTGGACATGCTCAGATTTTTTCAAGAGATGTTAATAAATCTAATTAGTCAGGATGTATTCAGGTATTTGTATGGATGTGTGGATGAAGAAACCTGAGGTATTTCTGTGAAACAAACATTTGAATGCATATCTGCTGCTTAAAATGCATTTAGAGTTGAAAAGCTAGCCCAGAAAAGACTTGATTTTAGATCATAAGAATTACTGAAATTCTGTTAAATTGCTGAAATCACTGTTAAGCATTTACCAGGATGTGGTCTGACATTCTTCCTACCAGCATACTACTTTTTTTTCTTGTATTTGCTAGGTCTTGTCAATACAAAAAGACCTGATGTAGTCGAACATGGGAAAAAATACTTCAATATCAAGAATCACTGTCTTCTCTGAAAATGCTAAGTGTCAATCCCAATGTAACCACACCTTCTTTAGTTTACAGTTGTTTCTAATAAGGAAAGCATTGTGTACTATGCAGCTAATGCCTATTTTATTACTGGCTTTTATAAGCATCTGTGCAGTTCTTCCTTGTGTCAAATACAAGGTGAAAGTTTATAAAGCATCTGTAGTAAAATTCTATTAAGAATATCAAAAAAGGTTTGAAAATAGTTTAATAGTTCTTTCTAATTTTGGAATCTGTGTCAATCATGTTTTCTTTGCCCTATTTAAACTATTAGGCATTTTTAATTGTAAGGACAAAATTTAGGCAGCTAAAAACAGTAAGGACAATGTACTGGGAGGTAAATGCAGAAAGCATCATGTTTTCTAAAGTTTTGTTGCTTGGTTTTGGGGTTTTTAAACTACTTTACTAAATCTTTGTAAGCTGGCTTGCAAGTACACACAGATTTCCAAGCTGGACCAGCTCGGCTGAACTCTGGTGCTCGACGTTCCTTCTTCTGTCGGATAAAGTGTAGCAGGACCACAGTCAAAGAGGAGAAGGAGTGTTTGCCCAACCCAAAGAAGAAAGGTACTCAGAGAGTGGAGATGAAGTGGGGGCTTGCTCTCTTCAAACTTGTTTAAATTCCTAGTCACTAATGACTTTCTAGATCCTACTGATCTCACCAAGTAGTTGTAGAGCAGTGTAAATAAGAACTAGGGACACCTTTTGAAAAACAGTCTAATTGTACTCTTTTTCCTCCTGGTGCCCTCCTGGAAAGAGGGAGGGAGGAACCTGAGGTACAGTGGCTCTATAGGAGCATGTGGTCTGTTGTGGTCAAATTTGAGAAGTCTCAGGGAAATGTTTGAAAGAACTGGAGCAGATCAGAAGAATGAAACTAAATAACTTATGTCTTGAAGATAACTGAGTGAATAAAGCCTGCAAACTCTACTATTTTGAAAAAAGCAAGTAAACCAACTTTATTTTCTGATTTACTTTTTGTGTTGTGTGCATTTAAAGGTATGAATTTTCCTTTTTTTTCCCCTTTTCATGGTAAAGTTAATTCTGTTCATTTTCCCAGTAATTTTACTTTAGTTCATATTTAGGTACATCCGTAGAGCAATATAATCTTATCAAGTTCCAGTGAAAATTTAAATTTCAATTTTAAAATGCAATTTCCAGCTTTTGTTTTAATACCTTAGTATTGATTTTTGCAAAGGTGTGCCGAAATTGTTTGATCCTGAAAAAATCCTCCAAGTTCTGTTTTTCAATGTAAGCTGTTACTGTTGAGATACACCACAGATTTTAAGAGGCCCATGATTGTAAGTAAATAGAATATGATATCCCTTGATGTGACAGATAACTCACTGAGATAAGAATTTACCTTCTGTAAGTGTTTCTTGGGAAGGCACTTGAGCAACTGTGACAAAATCATAGTGGGATAACTCAGTTTCTCATTTTGCAGAGTTGATCTGTGTTTTTTGTAATAGAGAGGAAAATCAAAGCTATGGAAAGCATCCTGCTCAGCATAGAGATGTCAAGAATGCTTTGGCATATTTTTGGAAAGACAGCTACTGTGGGACACGAAATGTCAAACCTTGATGCTTATGAGGGTGTTTGCATGTTATTTAGAGAGCAAAAAGGGGTGAATGACAGTGTATGCTGGAATTTAAGATATTTAAAATATTTCCATTCCCATAAAACTTAAGAAACCTGAGATAAGTAGAAAATAAGCTGGATTGCTTTGGGTTGTTCTTGACTGATTCTTTCAACAACTGCAGTGAGCATATGTTCAGATCATTGTGATCACCAAAGGTAAATTGATTTGGAAGCTACAGAAGGCATCAGGTTAATTTTAATTCCCAATCCATATAAAGCCAAAGTAACCTGTGGGTTATTACTTTCTTTTCTGTCTAACTTGTGTTTGAACTGCCAACACCCATAACTCATCTTCCTAAATCTTACATAGAGTTAGAACCTCTCTCTACAGGTAAGCCCAAAATGAATAGAACAAAATTAGTTGACAAATACTCTGTAAAATGATCTGTAGCTTTGTACAGTTGGTGTAGGTAAGCATGAAATGTAGTTACTGGTCTCATGGCCAGCAGAATAAAATAAGTATTTTGGTTTACTCTTTGAACAATAACTGCTTATTATTTAATTTCTTTCTATTAGATCACAGAAAATACTGCACCATTCACTGTACTGGGTATTTGAAGAACTGGCCTCCTAATGAGGTGGGAGTAGAAGAGGAAAATGATGTAGAAAAGGACAGTAATAACTTTAACTGTCTTGTTGCAATTGGGAGGTTACACCCTTATATTGTTCCACAAAAGAGTGGAGAGATAAAAGTCAAAGCAACAGAATTTGTTACACGATTTGCCATGGATGGAAAATTTGTTTATGTAGATCAGCGGTAAGCGTTTTGTTCTTTAATGAAGAGAAATGACACAACTGCTTCCATTTTCTGATAATCTGTCAAAACTGTAATTTCTCCAGCAGGGTAGAAGTTCTAACTCCAATTCTCGTTTTTGAGAATTTTTTTAAAATATATTCAAAAATTCTAATTTTCAGAATGTTTTTATTCTCACACAAGAAGCAGTTAATTCTTAAACTGTGTGGACTTGGGCTTTGTTTTTTGTCAAATAATGCATAATGTATAGAAATGTATTTTCCTATAGAAAATGGACTCATTTATTCATAAAGAAAAATCTCAAGGTAGAGCTTCATAGCTTTGCACATGACTGAACTAATAAACATTTAACTAAAAGTTACTACTTCAGAGTTTTACCATTTGTAGCAAATACATTCTATCTAAATGAGACAGCAAATTATTTCCTTAGAAGTGAGAACTAAGTTCTCATTTTCTGTACTTTTGGAAACAGACTTCTATTTGTTGCAGAGACCTCATTACCACTTTGCCTTTTGAATTTCATTGTCACTGCAGATGTTACTGTTTCCATCTTTTCTTTCAACTAAAAGTGTCAGCTTAAAACTAATTCCTTTGAGTGGAAGAGCAAAATTTAACTGCTGAGTTTTTATTGACTCCCATGTGTGACCAGTACTGTGACTGGCTAAGGAGAAGCCACTAAATAGAAATATTTTGTGTGTACATGTGGTTTGCATGTTTAAACACTTACTTTACCTTTGAATTGTCATTCATTGCAAAGGGATAATTTGCTGTGAAAAAGATTTCCTGTTGTTCTAGAGCTGAATTAATGCTATATTTTTTCCCCAAACACAAACACAGGCATCTGTTTGTTTAAATATTAATGTTCTGCTTTATCTGATACTGAAGAAAACAGCTTTGAATCCGCTGTAGTTCACGTTTTTATTTCTAACAGTGCAACAGCAATTTTAGGGTATCTGCCACAAGAGCTTCTAGGAACTTCTTGTTATGAGTACTGCCATCAAGATGATCACAATCACCTAGCTGAGAAACACAAAGAAGGTACAAAATAGTTGGTCCTGCCAGAGTACTTACAGCTGTGTGTTAACTGCAAGTGAAAACACTACAAACTCAAACCCCCAACCTCAGCATTGCCCTTTGTGATGTCTGTGTTAAGACAAACCTGTGTAAGGCTTGTAATAAAAGCAGGGAGGAAACTTGTGCTGTCTTGGCTCCTGGTGCAGGGCCTTAATGGTGGGGGAATAATGTCAGTGCATGTGTCAAACCTCTGCTTCCATTCTTTGTAAGGAAGAAAAAGGAATCCTGAGGAGCAGATGTGTCTGATAACATAATTAAAGACACAAGTTAAAGCTCACCAAGCCATGAGTCTCCTAGTGGCTTGCAGAAACTCAGTGTTTGCTTTTTAATCTAAGATTTATTGACCCTTCTGAAACTATATAATTTGATTTTAGAACAGGTCCCAGTTTGTTCTGGCATGTTATTCTATGTCTGGCCAACAGAAACATTTTGGTTTTATGATGGTACAAAACAGATTTAATATTTCTAACTTTACCTTTCTAAGCTTAAATATGGTGATTATAACTTTGCTTTTCTTATCTAGTGTTGCAGAATAAAGAAAAAGTATTTACAAATTCCTACAAATTTAGAGCAAAAGATGGAACTTTTGTTACTTTAAAGAGTCAGTGGTTTAGTTTCATGAATCCTTGGACCAAAGAGCTGGAGTACATTGTATCAAACAACACTGTGGTATTGTAAGTAATTTATATGACTCTCCATTTTTTGGTCATAATTACAGTTAGCACTAATAGAAAATAATGTGCTTAGAAAGCAGAACAAGGCTAGAAAACATCAACCTTGCACAAAAAGGGGCTGAACAACCTGGACAAACAGCTTTTTGGTTTTTACCAGCTATTTTTGTTTCAGGCCTAAGTTGTGGATTTGACTCTGAAAACCATACTGTTTCCCAGTAGGAGAAATGAGGTGAAAAAGTTTCTTGTTAAAGGAAGAAGGGAAGGATCTTTAAAAAAAGTAGATTTGAATAAATGGAACTGTCAAGTTAATTCTACTTTTGCTTCTGGTCTTTATAACCTCTGTGTGTCAGTTGACCCAATTCCAAGTGCTGCCCTACTCCCAGGTGTCAGAAGGTGGAGGGGCACAGTTGATAGATGGTGGAAATGCAAGGCAGGACAGAAAGATCCTCTCCAGATTGGTTGTGAGGGTGGAGCCTGGGGGACAGTAAATGCATGTGTTTAATTCTTGTTTTTATTTGTGACTCTTTTTCATTCTCTGCACCTTGCAGTGGAGCTGTAATTGAGATTGTTCCAGTGAAACTGAGGATCTTTGCCAGTGATTGGGATTTTGAGCAGGGACAGAGGGGATTTTATTTCCATTAAACAAAGTTGTCAAGGGGGCCTTTTTCCCATCCTGGTTCATGCCTTAAGTCAGCATCACCCACCTATTTTGCTCATGTCTTTTTTCCCCAAGAAAACAGAGAAGAGCAGTTCAGACAGTCTGTGCTGGCCAGTAAGCCCAAGGACACTTTTTTGCCTGCTCTGGAGGTGTGGGCATTTGCAGCTGTTTGCAGGAAGGAAGGAGGGCAGCAGCTGCTGACATGAGGCAGCCACTGCCCTGTCCTTGTTCCTGGTTACCTGATTTCCCTCCTAACACTAAAAATGACACCCCTATTCTCTTGTCATGGAACACAGACAATCCTACTGGCTTTCTTTTTCACTTGGAGACTAAGTGGAAATTAGTATTTGACCCACTGCTCAGAAACATTACAAAGAATTGAACAGGGAAATATGTGAGGAATATCTTATATTTCCCTAGTTGGAGAATGTTAGCTTTAGTTCTGTGTAAATTATTATTGAAATTAAACATGAATATATGCTGGATTTTGCTCTTGAAAAAAAACCTGCTGAATTTTTGTGGTTTTGGATTTTTTTCAATTTCTTTAAATCTCAGAGGTCATAAGGAATCAGCTGAAGAAGAGGTCCTCTACAGTTCCCAACCTGCAGAAGGTAAGTGTCACTTCTTACAGTCATCACAGCTGCATCTCCTGATCAGTCAGTTTAGATCTATCCAGTCCAGAGATTTTTTTTATTCTAGGCTGTGTACAAGGAAGGATTTTTTTTTTTTTTAAAGCTACTTCTTTTTCAGTGTGTAGTTACTTACAGAATCCTAACTGATATAATTCACAGAACTCAAAAATGAAGTGTCTATAACATACTTTTAATTTTCAGCAGCTTCTGTTAGAGCTGGGGGATTTGGTTGGTAGGATATTGAGCTTCTGTCACAGTCCCTTCATATTTTGCCTAGGTTATAAACACATGCAATTATGCTGAGTTTATCTAAAAATAATAATGGTAAGGGTAATACTGAACATATTTTGTTATTATTTTTTTTGTTATTATTTTTCTGCTATGCATAGATTCTGCTTTCTGCATGCTGTTCTATCTTGCTGCCAAGGCTTTATATTTGCTTTTTAAAATGTTCTTTCAGTAACACATTTCAGTTGATGAGAAATCCAAGGGTTTTTTAAAACTCATGTTCTTTGCAAAGTCTGTGAGAGACACTGGAGGTGGCAGTGATTAAATATATTTCACTACTGGAGAGCAACAGTTTTCACAAACAGATTATTCACTTTATATTGCAACAGCCTCTGCCATGAATCAGTATTTAAAGGAATATAATTTCTGAATACATATATGAATATATATACTTATATAGTGTATATATATAAGTATATCTAGAACATACGCTGCTTTAAAATGAATCCTTGCTCTGCAGTGAAAGTGCTCTGGGTTTAAGTTTTTGTTTGAACTTTGTTTTTTTAATCTCCAGATGCTGTAAAACAATCTTTAGTAAGTGTACCTGGAATGTCCTCTGGAACAGTTCTTGGTGCTGGAAGTATAGGAACCAAAATTGCAAATGAAATACTAGAATTGCAAAGGTAATAAATGCATTACACCATCATTAGGCTTTTAAGTAAAGATAGGGATGAGGGATATATGATTATGTGAGGGTTGCTCCAGTTTCACTTTTATTGTATTATTTGTATAACTTTTCTTAGTTGAATAGCATTGTGAGATACCATTATAATTAATGTCAGTCTCATGCCTGGCAGAGCACATCACTGACATCTTCCTCAACAGAGGAAGAAAAGTGTGCTCAAGGAATTGTGACCCATGGCCTTTTCTGATCTTTTCTCTGTTTTCTGCTACCAAAAACTTGGAGCAGGATAATTTAGAATCTTCAGGAGAATTTAAAACATTACTGTTTCAAATTATCAGACTCATGCTTTGTCACTGGATGGGTTCTGCACCACACAGCCTGTTTTTGTGTTTGATTAATGTGACCTGGTAAATCAACTAAACATATGCAATTTTAGGTTGCATTCTTCACCCTCTGGAGAGTTAAGTCCATCACATCTCCTCAGAAAGTCACCTTCTCCAGCTTTAACTATAAACTGCAGCGATGTGAGTACACCCCTGCCTGTAAAAATCCAAAATGAAAAGGTTAATGTCAGCTCAGAACCTGTGTCTGAGCCAGATTGCCCTGATTTGTTTTTGTCAAGAGAATGTATACTTTTAATGTTTTTGATGAGACTTTTAAGAAAATCTGTGCTGTTTTGAAATGTTTAAAATTGTGACTTTGAAGGTATTCCATTACTCTTCTAGAAATGGATAGTTATGTAGTAGTGCTTGTAGTGCTAATGTAGAAGTGCTTGTAAATCTGCTAATGTAACACTACAGACTATAACTAACATAGTTATTGCCCATAGCTATGGAATAATTAACATATCTTCTTACCTAAATATGTTGTGTGTTTGGTATTGGACACTGCATGGACAAACTTCTCCAACAGCTCTTCTTTGAATGCAAATTTCTTTCCTGTTAAAAACACTTTGTCTTTTCACTGCAATTCTCATTTCCTATGGAGAAACCCCACTATTCTGGTCTAGGAACTGCTTTGACTTCCCCCTTTTTTTATGATCTACTCTCCCCTGTGTTACCTCAGATCTTTCTCCTTAAATGTTGTATGACTTAAGCTGAGCTCTCTAAATCATGTAATGTCTCATTATAAAGATAATTCCATCATATTCATTGAAGATTTTTCTTGATTCTGGGCTTTGGTATCCCATTTGTTCCTGAAATAATTTTGGAAAGCATTTCACCTTTAATATTTTTTTGGTAGAATATACACAAGTCAGGCAATCCCAGGAATCTCTCCTGCTAAATTACCTATATGTATTAAATAAAACAAGTATCAGGGAAAAAAAAAATCTCTTTTTTTGGGTTAGGATGACTTCCATCTCTATTGCTAGGATCAAATTAGTTTAATCACACCTGGGAGATATGAGGGTTTTTTAAATCTCTTAACTGGAATGTTTTGACAGTGACAAACATGAGGTCAGTGGGAATTTATAGTTTGTGGTAGTAGATGTGGAAAGTGCAAACCAGTACGTTTGGTGCTGGATTTATTTACTGAACACTGAGTTAGACCCTCAGGCAGTGCCATCACTGTGAGGTACCTTTGACAGCTGTGTAAGTCACAAGTTTTATTTAAGCCAGGTCCAGTGCTATATGAACTACTAAAAAATTGTTTTCTAAATGCAAAATATCTGCCTGATAATGTATATTTTTCACTTTCTCTATTTAGTTCTTATTAATTTGACAGCAATCTATGATTTTTTTTAATGTAATATTTGTGACTAAATTTAGGATCTAATTCTGTTCTTTCTACCAATTCTGCTCTTCCAGGTGCCAAATAAAGAGTTGATTCAGTTATGTCCTTCAGAAACAGAAGCTCTAGAGAATTCAGAACAAACCCAGGGTGCTATTCCATTTCCCAGTAATGAACCTCTCCTCAGTAAGATTTATTTCTCTTGGGGATATTCTGGGACTTGCAGGGGCTGACATTTCTGATCAGTGGTGTAATTTCTGAGTGCACCCCTTTACAACCATGTATAAATTTTAAAGAGATTTGTCTGTCTGAAGATGAGAGCACTCTGAAAACAGATCTTATTGCTGCAAGGCAAACAGCAAAATTTGATCAATGAGGCAATCTCATGACAAAAAACAACATCTGTAACTAAAGTTTACCATTACATTCTTACACTTTCTGTGAGGCACTTTACTGTTTTCCCTCCAGGACAGAGATGAGGAGGAAAAAATATTTCAATGCAATGTGAGGGAACTTCTTGGGATTTGTGAATTATTGTCCTTTATCACTTTACCTCTTTCTTGGCTGCAAGCTGGGAGCAGTTGATACAAAGGACTGATCAAAATGGTTCAGAAAGAATTTTTTTTTTCTTTCCCTTGTTAAGTTTGTCTGGATAAGGATTCCCTGGCTCAGTAAGAGGAAAATGCCACTGCACTCTGTTTAACAGAAAAGGCAAAATGATATATAAGCCATGTTTATGCTGATCCTATATTTCAGCTCTTAGAAACTTTTCCATCTCATTGTTCTCCCTCATTTACCAGGGATTTATTTGTTTATTTATAACCTACATCTTTCTTCAAGTTGAATTATGAGCCTTTTCCAAGAAATTAAAAATCCAAACGCTGAGCCCAAACCAACCAACTGAAAAAAAAAAAAAAACCCACTGAAAAAGAAATACAAAGGGGGAAAAAAACCTAATCCTCTAATAAGGGTTTGGGAAAAAATTATTAAAAACAGCCTCAACAACACAGAATAAGGAGTAATGATTTTAAACTAAAAGGGAGTCAAGTTAGGGTTTTTTTTTAACATAGAAATATTTGCCTTGACTTCAAAGGCAGATGTTGCTTCAAACCAATTCTGTTTTGCAAGTTGCAATGTCCATACCTGCCTCAAACCTTCTGTTTGGCTCACTGTAGGTGGCAATACTCAGCTGGACTTCGATGCCATCTGTGGGAACGACGACACTGCAATGACAGCTCTGATGAATTACCTGGAGGCTGACGGAGGCCTGGGGGACCCAGCTGACCTCAGTGATATCCAGTGGGCTCTCTAGAGCTGCTGCTGGGAGTAAGCAATGTCAGAAACCCCTCATGCACAACAACCCTACATCCTCAGTACTGTACTGGAGTTTTGTAATGGTTCCTTTGAATTCAGACTCGCTGTCTCTGGATTTTTAAAGACTGAAGCCTTGTTCAGAGAGAGACATCTTCTGCTGCACCTATGGACAAATGCAATATTTTTTTCATGATGAGGAATCCTTGAAATTTTAATATTGAACCATGTGTAACTGGAATGCTTAGAACACATTAGTATATTTTTGCTAAGAAGCTTTAACCAAAAGGTACTGTACAATGTACAGGATTACTTTTTCTTAGTTTTAATACTTCAAACTTTTATTTATTGTTTTTGTTTCAAGTTTCAGAATATTGCTTATCTATGATACTTTCTGTAGAACCTACTGTACCTACATGGTTTGAGAATACTTGTAACTATTAAATTTAACTGAAATAATTATTTGCACACACTACAGTTGTAAGATAAGGTATTGTAATTCTCAAATGATGCAGTTTGTGATTCCTTGCACTTCTCAGCAGTGCAATTTTTGCAGTCAAAGGTGAAAATGAAGCCTATCGTTCTGGGAGCAAGGATTGGGGTTGGATCACCCTAATAAACAGAAGAGAGTGTTTTGAGAAAAACACTCATTTCCCCAGTACAGGGTGTAAGAAAAGAGCAACAAACTCTTAATTACTGTTTTGTATTATTTGTAATGTATTATTAGAGAGGCAGTGCATACAACCAGAGGAAAATAATGCTCTATTTGTAATAAAGCACTTTGGTCTTGTCCCAGGTTCTTTACTAACTAGAGAAATTTGAATGGGTAGTCTTGGCTCCAGAGTGAGGCTTGCACTGTGTTGGTGAAAAAGTGTTAAAATTCTAGAGCATTTTTATGTTTTTGGAGAGATTGGGAGAATTTTCTACTGCTCGAGTGTGTGACTTTTTAAAATCTCTCTGTACTATAGCTGTGTAAGCAAATGCTATGCAGGATGATCTTTTGGGAACAGCTTTTGCAAGGATTGTATCCCAGTTACAGCAACTTACTCAAGAACATGGCACTTTAGAGGTTGCATTAGAACAACATAGCACTAATATAGCAAGAGGAACTTTTTATTTCTGGTATTGAAGGTTTAAACAAATTTTTGCATAGATAATATATCATAAAATACAGATTTTTTTTCATGTTCATGTTTGGGTTTGTTTTGTTTTGTTTTTTTTTTTTTAATTCAGGTAATGAAAGGAAAGCATTTGAAGATATCTGATACATGTGCATCTTTTTAATACAGACATTTAAACGTAGGTACAACCCTAACCTCTCTCCAGGTGAGGATGGAAGCCCTGGCTGGTGTTTTTAGGAAGGCTGGAGTTGGGAACACATGGATGTAGCCATCACTAGATGTCACCCTTGTGCTGCTGGGGAGCCACCCTGTCCTCTGAGGACACATCTGGACATGAGGTGGCTGCCTCTGCTTGGCAGAGCAGCTCTGTATCTTATAGATAATATGACTCCTTTTGTAAACCATGCATTTTTGGTGATGGTGATTTGCTAGAATGGCTTCTTGGGTTGATTTTTCTTTTTCTTAACTCCATAGACATTTTTTTTTGCCTTTAATTTGGATGGCATTTCCTGCATTGAAATCTCTTTTTTACAGACATGGGGCCAAAATCATCAGTTCTCTTGCTTTATTAGAATAAACTTTTCTGCTTTTTCTGAATTTTGGGCTATATCATGAAGCAAAGGGAGAGAAATAAACAGGCACTTTCTAAGAACTGATAGAAATCTATTTGTGTAAATGAAATTTGAGAATTTGAGATCCTGCCATTGTAAAATGCATTTTCTCTTTTCTATTCTAGAATAAATTCTAAATAAACCAGCAAATACTGTAGCCCATAGATAAATGACTACATAAATAACTTAAAATTACATGGACATTATTGGAACAGTTTTTTAAAATGGATTAGTTTGGAAATGGGGTAGCTGTTATTACTGCAGGAGCAGATCAATTCTTTCACAAGATTTGTTTAAGTGTCTAGACTCAAACTACTATTTTTGGGTTCTTGGCTGTCCCTAAAAAATAAAACCAAAAATGTAACTGATTCTTTTGCAGTCAGTGAAAAATATTGTGAATTTCAATCCATTTATTAGATTCTCCCTTTACTATTTGTAATTTTTTTCTGGCTTAAAGCAGCCTTTTCAAGAAAAAAATGTCACTTGTAAATATTCCTGGTGAAATTAATAGATATTTTTGAATACAATTGAGATAGTATGTGCTTATCTTTGTTTGTATAACAACACAATTCTAGTAAGATACTGACAGTTTGTTCCTGGCATGGTGCAGGTAATGGTAGGATGTGGTTAAACCAGGTCAATAAATACTATTTTGATGCCCTGCTGTTAGTCTGCTGGCAATTCTGTCTAATACTGAACTGAAATATAAAGCACTTGTTCTTTCAGATCCCAAGCTCCTTCCCTAAAAACATAAACAGGGATGTGGAACTCCTGTGGATTTTGGTAGCTCAGTGTGATGCTCCCCGGGCAGGGAGAGCCTGTAATCCAAGTTAATGTGCATTTCTGGGAATTCTAACAGAGCTTCAGAGCACCCTCATGCCCTCCAGAGATGCACTCTGAAGGTGTCCAGACATGAATCCTGAACTTTTCCATTTCCTGTTGCAAGCACAAGGCCTGTGAGGAGCAGCTGAGGGAGCTGGGAATGCTCAGCCTGGAGAAAAGGATGCTCAGGGGAGACCTCAGCACTCTGCAGCTCCCTGACAAGGTAGGTGGGGGTCAGGCTCTGCTCCCAAGGGACAGGATGAGAGGAACTGGCCTCAGGTTGTGCCAGGGGAGGTTTAGATTGGATGTTGGGGCCAAAAAAAAAAAAGGGTTATTAAGCATTGGCAGAGGCTGCCCTGGAGAAATCATCATTCCTGGAGGTGTTTAAAAGATGTGCAGGTGTGGCACTGATGGACAGTGGTGGATTTGGTGGTCCTGGATTATAGCTGGACTTGATCTCCAAGGTCTTTTTTGACCTAAACAGTTGTGTACCTATGAACATTTGTCACTTGATGTTCTGGGGACAGGGAGGATCCTTTTTGTGCTTTTGGGATTCCCCTGTAGTGTATGGGCAAGTACAGTGCTGTGGCATGAGTCTAAAGCAGAGATTGGCTCCAGGTTTCTTTCCTGTGGTGCTTTGTAGTTCTGGAACTTGCTGTGGATCTTACACTTTTTAGAATACTGGAAAATGTGGTTTACTCACAAGCACAAAAGGCTAAAGTCATTTTAATGACTGCCCACAGCAGGGTTTCTGTTCATGATCCAGAGTGGAACAGAAAAGAGAATACAGCACCTCAGCCTGCCTGATCAGTTAAAGGTACATTCAGGTACGTGGGCACTGCACATAACTTTATTTTTCATTTGTTTTCACGTCAAAGCCATCAAAAATAATCACACAATCTTTGGAAATGGTAAAAAGTTTTGTGGGAAAGCTCTACCTTGGCTGTTGCTGCCACAGTGCTGACCCTGTCTGGGTGGTAACTTCTTCCCTGGCATTTGTAGATTCCAAGTGTGCATGACCCAACATCTGCAATGTGTCCTACACCACTCAGAGAACCTTGGCACAACGGGGAGACAGTCCCATAATTAATGGGCTCTTGGCTAACACTGTTAATGGATAACAGTGAGGTTTATCAGAGTGTTCCTGGAAGGTGCTGTAAGGTGAGCAGCAGGACTCTGAACTCTACAATAGCTCAGGTAACGTGCAATGCTTTTAAACAAGATCTGACTTCAAACATTGGTGCTTTCAGAAACCTTACAGATAAAATGGTATTGCAGAGAAGGCAGTGCCACTAGGCCTTTAATATTTAGCAAAATACTTTCAGATGAGTGGATAGAAATTCTTTGAGAGGAGTGGTTCCATCCTTAGACTTCATCTTGTCACAAGGATGGCAAATTGATTTCTTAATTATACAATCATAGAATCTCCTGAGTTGGGAGGGACCCATCAGGATCATAAAGTCCAACTCATGACCCTGCAAAGACACCCAACAATCCCACTCTCTCCCTGAGGGTGTCATCCAAACACTTTTGGAGCTCTGGCAGCCTTGAGGCTGTGCCCATTCCTCGGGGAGTGCTTGACACCCTCTGAGGGAAGAACCTTTTCCTCATCTCCAGCCTGCCCCTGACCTGTCTCAGCTCCATTCCCCTGACTCTTGCCACTGCTCACAAGAGAGAAAACAGTTTCCCCCCCCTTCCCTTGTGCTTTCTATACACTTGATTTCCCAGTCTTCAAGGATTTTAAGAATACATGGTTGGTTTTTTTTAAATCTGCAAATGCAGTTCCAGCATCAGATACTTTTTTCAGTACCATTGCAGAGACAATAAATCCCTTATCAAACAAAAAGCCAGGTGAGCTTAGTGTTGTTTCAGCAAGCTTTTGACAATCAGCTTCTAAAATTTGCTCTGGACTTGCCTGCACTTCATGTGCCTTGTTCCTGTGCTGGACCTGACGTAACTTTTCGGGAAGTTTTGGGCAGAGGTTGGCGGTCTCTGGTTTAATCTTTTCAGCTCTAGTAGGACGCTTCAGGCACTGGTGCTGTGAAGCTGCAGTTAGTTTTATGTAGAGCTGACAAATGTGGTTTGATTTAAGGCCTGGGGTTCTTACATCCTGTAATTATTTTTCCGAGGTCTGTTTGTGCTCGAGCTGTACTGGAGAAGCTGCGATAGCTGTGCTCGCTCGCACCGTGGCTGGGGGGCAGCTGGAGCTGTAAGAAGGTGCTTTACACCTCCCTGGCTGTTCCTGGGGGAAGGGAGCTTTGGTGTTAAACTGGCTGTGCTGGAACACGTGTGTGCTCCCCGTGTGAGCGAGCAGGAACACAAGGAAGAGTTGCAGGCTGGGCTTGGCTGTGCCTGAGCCTTCGGAGGCTCTGCTGGCTCTCCTTGTTCTGGCCCGAGCACAGCCCCTGCAGCAGCACCGTGTGCAGGCTCTGTGAGTGCTCGGGCAGCACATTGAGCAATGCAAGGGTCGCTGCATTCCAGAAAGCAAACAGCAGAAATGGGAGTGGGAATATTCTCCATGCTTACACCGTGGAGCTTTGGGGAGGAAGGTGTCCCGGAGAGTCAGCTCGGGATTTACTGCCTCTGTTAAAGGGAGCAGCTGTTAAAGGGAGTATCTTGAGGATTTACATTGCTGAAGGATGTAAGTAGAGGTACTGGTGCTCTCAGTGAGGCAGCATGGCAGGTTGGTTTGAGAGGCATTCTGGAAAGCAGGAAAGCAGAAATCTGCTTCAGCTCTGTTTCAAGCACAGCAAAGATTTTGACCCCTTAACTTCTTCACATCACTAAGACATGAAGAGCCAGAGCACTCCCTAGATGAGCTGAGTACCCATCCCAGTGGAGTTCTGGCTTTAGCACAGCTTCTTGAGCAGCTGTATCAGAGATGAGCTCCTGGCAGTGACAGTGCTGTCAGCGCTGTGCCATGGTGCTCACACGGGAGGATTGATGCTCCCATGGCAGGAGTGCGGAGTTGGTGCTTCTCTCCTCCCTGAAGGCAGCAGGAGCCCCACCTGCTTGCCTGGCTGTGAGGGGCCCTGAGGAGCAGGTTCCCTCTTGGGCAGCCCCTCTCCTGCCTCGAGCCCTGGGATTTCATCCCTTTGCTGCAGCTGGGTGTAAGAGCTGTGCTGGGGAACGCTGAGGTTGGTTTGTCCTGTGCTCGTGTGTCTGCAGCAGACCCAGGCTCAGGAGGAACTGGTTGAGGAAAGTTCCTGCTGTCCCTGACACGCAGTGGGGAGTGCTTGGAGACCAGGGATGTCACTTGGGGCAGGAGCTGTGGTGAATTCCATCTTCTTTCCTACTTGGATGGGAGTCCTGTTTCCTTTCTGGGTTGTGCTGCCAGTGCAGTGTGACACACACTGCAGGGAGCAGAGGGGTGATGCTGGAACTGTCTGTGCAGGTGCATGGGGAGGCTCTGCCTGTGACCCCTGGCAGCAGGAGGATGATTGTTAACATCCCTGCCATGGCAGCCATTCCCAGCAGGCTGAGGCTCCCAGGTGGTGCTGCCAGGTCTGGTCCCATTGCTCCCGGTGTGAGCAGGACAAAGTCTGGTCACTGCTCTCTGCCAGCTCAGGGTGCCTGGGGACAGGCAGGGCTGTGTGTGATGAGGTGCTCAGTGCCGTGTCCTTCAGGAGGTTTTGCTCTTGAATCCATCCCGATGGGGGCTCTCTGATGTTTCTTCCCCCACTTAAAGGAACACTTTCAGTGCAGTGGAAATCCTTCCCCTGGAGAGCTTTGAAACCAACCAAGGTTTAGTCACTTTCTTGTCGGTGGTGTGATTGCATCAAACCAGCCTTTGGCTTGCTGAGCACAAGGGAGTTGCTGTAAACTCCTGTTAGTTTCCTCCTTTGAGGATCTGACTGATGATTTTCTTTGTTACCTTTTGTATTATTTGTTTTTCTGGAAAGGTGGAGGGAGCACGGAAAGGGGACCAGATCCCAAATCTGGGACAGATGTTCCAAAAACATCTTGCTGACTCCTGAGGTGGTTCAAAAGGGCTGCAAAAGCCCCAAAATGCCTCTGGATGGGGAGTCTGCTGTTTTGCAGTAGTTTTAATCATAGAAAGTAAGAACCTAAATATTAGGTAGGATTTTGGAGGGTGATAAAACATCCTGAGGTGTTAGGGGTGGTCAGTAAAGCCCCTGTGCCACTGCTGAATTTGCTGCCCTTCCTTAAGGAGGTGCTGGTAACTTTTACCTCAGCTGCTAAACGGTGATGTGCAGGTTAGGTTGGTATATCTGAGAGCTTCTTCTTGTACTTACCTTGGTGATTGTCAGGGCTTCAAAGCAAAGCTGAACTTATGTGGCTGCTTTAAAGTGTGCAGTTATGATCTGACCTGTATCTGCCTGGCCAAACCACATCTGTAAACTTAGAAAAGCAAGGAACAGGTTTATTGGAAGGTTCAGGCAGGTTTTGTTGTGTTCACTGTTCTTGTGTGGAATGTGTGCATGCAGCTGTGCATTAAGGATATGTAAAAACACTTAATACCTTCCTGTGCTTGTCTCTGTACATGTAGTTCCTGTACATGTACTCTGTCTTTGCTGACAGAGCTGATGCTTCTGGAGAGAGCTCCTCACTAGTGTTGCTGGCTGGCAGGAATTGTTTGTGGTAAGGTGAGCATGCTCCTGTTCCCTTCTGTGCCCTGCTTCATTAAGCAGTGCAGGTTGTGTCAAGGAGCAGCACCAGAGGCCACTTCAGCAGTGTCTGGCTTGTGGTGTTTGAGGGGAGATAAAAATAACAAACCCAGTGACTTTCAGCAGCCCTTGGCATACATTTTGATGGGAATCCCTGTTCCAGCAGGCACAGTGTTGTAACTCTTGCATGAATAAAATCCCCTTGCCAAATGGTACCTGTGCACAAAAGGCTCCAAGGTCAGGTGTGCTGATGCAATAATTTGCATTTGCATCTTTCCTTTTAGACTTTTTCCCTAAATATTAGTGGAGAGCTGAAGGCTGAGACTTGAGCCTGCTGGTGCAGCATCTGAGCTCCAAAGTGGAGAATCTCTGTGCTGCCAGACAGCTGTTGAATTGTGTCACAGATGGGAAAACCCATCTGATAACCACTAGTGTGAATCAGCATCTTTTAAATCCAACAGTTCTCATGGCTCCAAATGTGGTGGATTTGGGAGAAGAACTTTGCTTTCTTGCTTTGTTACAGACACATGAAAAGAAGAGGAAATGTTAATGGTCTGGTCTTTCCTGCCTTGTCTCAGGCTGATCAGTTCTGAAGCAAAAGCATAGGGAAAAACAGGGTATATTTTATATGTCAGTGTAGAGTTAAACCCAGATAGTTCATGGGCACTGCAGTGTTTGTGAAGGGAAATAGAACACTTACAATTTATGGTTGGTAGCAGAAAAATAACTGTAAAAGGAAACAAACTGCCAAACAAACAAAAAAAACCCAAACCCGACCTCCTCATTCTTAACTCCTTCCCTTGTTGTGCCCTGTAATGAAGGACAGAAACAAGAATACACATGTCAGCACCAGGATTTGGGAATGAAGGAGGGCAGTTCCTTTCCTTGGTCCTTTGGGAGACAGAGGATGTGGGAACAGAAGCTTTGCCCACTGCCTTGGGGGAGCCTCTCATGTCCCAAAGCCCCAGAGCAAATGTTTGTGGTTTAACATCGCAAAGATGTTAAAAGGAGATGCTAAGCCAGGAACAGGAATGGACTGCAGGACAGGGATGATGACCATCCAGAGGGGCCCACCAGCCCATCCCTGCTGCCCAGGTTTGGATGAGCAGGCTGCTGACTGTCCCTGTGCTTGCTCTGCAGGATGAGGAAGCCAAGTGTGCTGAGGAGGAAGATGAGGAGCTGTGGGAGGATGGAGACAGCAGCCAGCAAAGGCTGGGGAAGGCACAGGGCCAGGTAGGAGACCTTGCCTTCCAGGGAGAGGGACTTGTCTGTCCTGGTGGAATTTGGGGTGTGAGGCCAATGGAACAAAGGAGTTCATTTTCTTACTCAGGTTATAATGTGCCTTAAAAGAGATTTGTGCGAATTTCCTGATGGAATATCTAAAAACCCAGGGATTGAAGCCTTCTGAAGTGGCCCAAACCTGCCTGCATGGATCCAAATGCAGCCCAATCCCAGTTTTTGTGTGCAGCTGGGATGAGACCTCAGCTGCTGTTACTTGCCAGCTCCCAAGCTGTGCAGCTCAGAGTCTGCAGCCCTGAAGGGCCAGGCTGTGGTTAAACAGCCTGAGGTACCAGAGAGCTGGAGTCATTTCCTAGCAGGGAGCTTGACTTGGAAGAAGCATTCCAAACTTTTGTCCACATTTATTTTATCTCCTGCATGGAGACACCTAAAGAAGCAGGGGTGGAGTGTTCCTAACAAAAAGACATCCAAATGTATCAGTAGTAGAGGACTTAAAATTCAAGTATGAGAAGATGTGCCTTTAGGACACTTCCAATTCCTTAGTATGAATGGAATTTAAATGAAGTATCCAAATCCTGACAAGCTTGTATGAGCTCCAAAGTGTTTAAAAGCAGGAGGAATAATTTTACCCTTGTTTTTGAAAACACAGTTTGTTGTTTTCTCTCTTTTGCTGACACCAGGTGGTCAAGCAGCAGCTGCTCCCTGGAATAGTTCCTGTTTGTAAAACAATGAATTCCCTGCTGGAATCCCAGTCACAGCCCCCCAGTCAATGTGCAGTTTAAGGTCTTTCATCCTGACAGAACAACTTTCTGTCTCTAGACATGGAAATAGGGGAAAACTTAGACTGGACTGGAGCCAGAATCCAGGCTGGGGGAAAGTGAGGGAGCTTGCTCAGCCCAGGCTGGGCTTGGCACAGGGGCTGTGCCTCTTTGGATGACACCCACATGGAACAGATCCTTCCCCTCCTTTGTCCAAAGGCCAATGGCAAAGCATGGAAAAGCTCACAAGTGGGGCCTGGAATGAAAATGGTTCTGTTAAAATTAGGCAAAGAATGCAATAAGAAAAAATGGCCATCCTTTTCATGAAAAAGTGTAGGGGAAAACTGTTGAGAAAGGGCACTTTTGCGTGGTGCCACCTCTCATTTCTTATGAATAAAACCCTACAGTGAGCAATCAGAGCAGAAATAGGAAATCCAGGAGCCTTTGCCTTCCACTGTGGACTTAATCTCTGTTTTCTCTTCTCTTTCAGGACAAGAAAACCCACTTAGCTTGTCCCATCTTTGCCAAGAGCTTTGGTGTTTGAGCAGCCAAACCCAACAGGCTCCAGCCCTGCTGGCCTGCACTGGAGGGCCCTGGTCCTGCCTGTGGTGTGGGGTGAGTCCCCAGCTGTCCCCAGAGTGTCCCAAACCCACAGGGACCTGCCCTGGTTTCAGGCTGTCCTTGCCCTGGTCCCTGCAGTCCCCAAAGCCTGGACACAGAGAGAGCCCTGTCCAAAGGGCCCTTTGGCCCCTGGTCAGGAATGTGGTGGCAGCCCTGGGAGCAGCTGGAGCTGAGAACTGGGGCAGTGTCAGACTGATCCAGGCCAGGGCAGTGTTTATCTGGGGGGTTTGGCCCCACACACTGAGTTTAAGCAGGATCAGGGTGATCAGTCCCTGAAAGGGAAAAGGACAAGGAGGTTGGTCAGAGTGGTGCTGCCAGACCCCACCTGACAGTCTCTGCTTTGTGTGTGAGGTTGTTGTGAATTTGCACTGCAGGGAATTAATGTCCCCTTCCCAATTGAGCCCAGCAGGTCCCAAAGGATCTTAGAGGAATATTTATCCTTTACTTCTCTTTGTGATAACTTAACCTCCTCCCTGCCATGAGCTTGATTTCTCCTGGAAAAAACCTCAGGCAGAGGCAGTTTGCAAAGGAGCCCAGAGCTGTGCTTGGAGCAGAGAATGCTGAGAGCTGCTTCTGCCTGTGCTGCCCCAGCCTGGCAATACCCACATGGAACAGACTGGGAAAATGGGATTAGATGGAGCAAAATCCCTTCATGGAAGAGGTTTTCTCCTGTGCAGATCAGGCATGGGGCAGGAAGTGAGCTTTGAAATCAGCTGATTTCCCCCAGAAAGCATCACTCACATCAGCATCAATGACATGACCTGTGCCATTCGTGATTCACCCAACCAAAATCAAGAACAAATGTTGGTTTGGGTTTGAGAACTCAAAATAACTTTGAAACAGAATAAATCACCTTTTTTCTTCTTCTTTCTTTCAGATGCTGGACTTGCCTCTGTGGATGTCTGCTGAGCTCTCACTGCAGGGGACTGCCAGGCTGTGAGTTTATGTTCTTCTCACTGGAATTGGAAATAATTATTAGTTAATTGCAGAAAAGTGGAAAAATTTTCAGAAACCTTCCCCCTTTTGTGCCCTGCCATGTGGGACAAAGGAGGAGAGGGGCAGCAGAAAGGCACTGGGGGCACAGGGACCTCCCTGTGTTACCAGGGCACCTGTGGGGACACAATGGACACCCTGAGGGAAAGTGGAGGTGAGGAGGGGACAGTCTGGGGAAAAATCCAAGTTCATCTGCAGGGAAATAAGTAGGGGATGTTTTGGAGGGAAAAGCTGAGGGGATGAGTTCACCCAGCTTGGCCCAAGCTGTGTTTGCACAAGGTGGGACCAGAGATGAAGGTAAATCCAAAGGTAACCCTGCTCCACACCTAAGTCCCAGAATAAATTCTACAGGCTGCCAACTGAGGGACTAAAAATACACAAAAATGGTGCTTTCATCACACCTTCAGTGGGACCCTCCTGGGAAAGCTTTCTCTTAGTTCTGTGGTTCTAGCTGGCTCCCAAACAAAACTTTATCCAACTCTAACCTTTTATTTTAAGGCGCCTCTGAGGGCTGTTGCTTGGGGTTTAATTTCTGTGAGGGAAGATTCCCTTGGCTTTAACACTGCTGATGGATGATGTCTCCAGGCTGGAAGGGATTTGGGGTGGGTGGGACATACCTGGGGGTGTGCAGGAGCTCCAGGAGGTCAGCGCCAGGAATTGCTGTCTGAGCCCCTCTGCAAACACACCCTGCCACCATTCCCAGGTACTGCCAGCTCTTCTTGGGGTCATTTTGGGGGGGTCAGTGGGATCTGTCTGGGCTGAAGCACCTCCAGGTCCTGTTCAGGGCAGCCCCTGGCCCAGGAGCTGTGGGCAGCCCTTTATCCACATCCATCCCAGCACTGCCCAGGAATCCCAGTGCCCATCCCTGGGATGTGTGCCACAGGCAGGACACTGCAGCACAGCTCCTCCCCTGCCAATACCGAGGGACAGGAGGGGCTGGGTCCCTTCCTGGGGCTCCCACCTCCTCCTGCCCCCATTCCCAGCCAGCTGGGACACCTGGGGAACACCAAGGAACGTTCCTGGCAGGGAGTGGGAGTCACTGAGGGCTCCGTGCAGCTCTGGGCCAGAAAAGCAGCTCCAGCCTCAGCACTGCTGTGATTTTGGGCTGTGAACACTCACCTGCAGGAAACGCCCCTCTGCAGGCTGGACAGCCCTGACACTCTCCAGAACTTTGGCCACGGACCAAGTGAGCCCTCAGGACTTGTCCTGCTCAGTTCTTCTGGACAGGGACATGGAACCTTTACAGCTGCTGAGTAAATCCTGGAAAGGACAGGAAACCAGAGTTATGGGAACAGTTTTTGCTGTCACACCAGGTACTGGTATACAAAATCAAAGCAGCAAGAAAGAAGGAGCTGCATTTGCACAGGAATTCCCCTGTTGACAGCAGTCGGTCCCACCCCAGGCAGGACCTTTCTCATGACCCTGAGATTGGAGCAGGAAGCTAAGGCGGCCAAAATTCTTGAATTCAATCTCCACGTGGGCCAGTCATTTATCACTGTCTGACCTGATGATCCTTATGGCTCTTTCCAATTCAGAATATCGTATACTCTAAAGAAGAAAAGTAAACAGCTTTCACGAACTTTTTAAACCTACGGGTTTTTTTATTGGAGAGTGCGAGCCCCAGAGAAAGCGGTGGAGAGGATCGGGGCAGCGACGGAGCGGCTCCTCCCGCCCGCGGCGACCCAGCGCCGCTCGTTCCGCGGGGCGGCGGGACCGGGGCTGCGGGCACGGGGAGGGGGAGGCGGCAGGGACGGAACCGGGGGTTCGGTGCCCTCTCGGGGGTCCCTGGTTGGGTTCGGTTCGCTGCCCTCTCGGGATTCCCGGGTTCGGTTCTGTTCGTGCCCTCTCCGGGGTCCCGGGTTCGGTTCGGTTCGGTGCCCTCTCGGGATTCCCGGGCTCGGTTCGGTTCGCTGCCCTCTCGGGATTCCCGGGTTCGGTTCGGTTCGCTGCCCTCTCGGGGGTCCCCGGTTCGGTTCGGTTCGCTGCCCTCTCGAGATTCCCGGGTTCGGTTCGGTTCGCTGCCCTCTCGGGGGTCCCGGGTTCGGTTCGGTTCGCTGCCCTCTCGGGGGTCCCGGGTTCGGTTCGGTTCGCTGCCCTCTCGGGATTCCCGGGTTCGGTTCGGTTCGGTGCCGGCCCTGCCCGGCAGGGGGCGCTGCGCTCGCGCTGCCGCTCCGTGTCCGCCAGGGGGCGCCCCGCGGGCGGGCGGCGCTGAGGGAGCGGCGGCGCCGGGCGGTCCCGGGGCGGTTCGGGCGCTCCCCGCGCCCCGCCCGCCTCAGCCGCGACCCAGCGCCCGCTCGGGGAACTGCCGCCCTCCTCCGGCACCGGCACAGCCCCGGCTCCCTGCGGCGGGACCCCGGCCCCGCGCCGGCCGAAGCGGAGCGGCAGCGCCAGGCTCGACCCCAGCGCCCGTCCCGGAGCGGCTCCTCCGCCCGCGGCCATCCCGGACCCATCCCGGCCCAAACCCCCATCCCACCCGCCGAGAAAAAAGCGGCTCCGCCCGGGACCCCCAGCAGACACCGGCAGGACCCGGACCCGAATTCCCGGGCCCGGATTCCGGTACCAGCCCCACCTCAACGCCTCGGGCTCCGAGCGCCGGTCCGGCCGTACCCGGGACGAGCATCCCCCACAGTGAGCGGAGCGGCGCGGATCCGCCGGCATTTATGGGCGGGGCCGCACAGGTGTGAGGGGCGGGGCCGCGCAGGTGTGAGGGGCGGGGCCGCGCAGGTGTGAGGGGCGGGGCCGCGCAGGTGTGAGGGGCGGGGCCGCACAGGTGTGAGGGGCGGGGCCGCACAGGTGCGCGGGGCCCCAGCGCGGCTGCGCGGGGCGGGGCCGAGCGGATTTAAACCCCGGGAAGGGGCTGTGGAGCCATTTGCCCGTCGGCGCTCGGAGCGGGAGGCTGCTCCGGCCCGAGCTCCATACTTCTTTCTCATTTCTTTTCTTTTCCTTTTTTTTTTTTGTTTTTTTCTGTACCTCTCCTTTCTCCCCTCCCTTCCTCCCCTCCCCCACCCCCTACACCCTCCCCCCCCCCCAAACCCCCCCCCCCTCCCTCTCCCCCCTAGCCCTCCCCTCCCTCCCCCCCGGCCCGGTCCCCCCCCGGCCCCTCTCCCTATTCCCCTACACACCCCAACCCTGCCCTATTCCTCCATCCTCTTCTTCCTTCTTCCATCCTTCCCCCCGCCCCCCGGCTCCCCCCGTCCCCTCTCCCTGCTTCCCTTTTCCCCCCACCCCAAACCCTCCACACCTGCTTTCAATCCTCTCTCTCTTCTTTCCACTCTTCCTTCCCCCCACCATCCCGGCTCCTCCAGCCCCCTCTCCACGATACCTTCCCCCCACACCTTCCTCCTCCTTCCCCCCAACCTGCCTTCAATCCTTCCCCTCCTTCCCCCCAGCCCCTCCCCGCTGCCCGCACTCCTCGACCCCCCCCTGCCCTCTGTCCCTGTCACCCTTCCCCGACCACTCCCTCTGTCCCCCCATTCCCGTTCTCCATCCCCCGCTCTCCTTCTTTCTCCGCAGCCGCGGGGCTCGGGGTGCCGGCGAATAAAGCCCAGAGGGCCGGAGCCCGGCGCCCCTGCCCTCGCTGGGGCCCCCACACGGGGCGGGACCCGCTCGGCGGGACCCCCCATTCCGGTGCAACACACGGCCCGACACCGCCGGGGTTCCGGCTTTCCCTACATCACACTGGGGGCCGGGATGGGGAGGGAAGGGGGGTAGGTTGGGGGGACCCCCTCCTCAGGAGGGGGTTCCGGGGGGCGGGAGGGGGGTGGGTTAGGGAGGGCCCCCTCCGGAGGAGGGGGTCCCTGGGGGGGTGTTGGGCCCCCTCCGGAGGGGGGGGTCCGGGGAGGGGGCGGGGCGGAGGGGGGCGTTCCCCCTCCAGGCCCCGCCCCCTCCTCGGGACCCCCTGCTCCGGACGGGGCCCGGGGGAGGGAGGGGCGGGTGGGGAGGGGACTGGATGGGAGGGGGCCGCTCGTTTGTGTGACGTTTTTTTCTGTCTCTTCACGCTGCAGAGTGACGTGACCCCCTCTGCTTCCCTCCCCACCCCACCCGCCCCTCCCTCCCCCCGGGCCCCGTCCGGAGCAGGGGGGTCCCGAGGAGGGGGCGGGGCCTGGAGGGGGAACGCCCCCTCCGCCCCGCCCCCTCCCCGGACCCCCCCCTCCGGAGGGGGCCCAACACCCCCCCCAGGGACCCCCTCCTCCGGAGGGGGCCCTCCCTAACCCCCCTCCCACCCCCCCCCGGAACCCCCTCCTGAGGAGGGGGTCCCCCCAACCTACCCCCCTTCCCTCCCCCTCCCCGGCCCCCAGTGTGATGTAGGGAAAGCCGGAACCCCGGCGGTGTCGGGCCGTGTGTTGTACCGGAATGGGGGGTCCCGCCGAGCGGGTCCCGCCCCGTGTGGGGGCCCCAGCGAGGGCAGGGGCGCCGGGCTCCGGCCCTCTGGGCTTTATTCGCCGGCACCCCGAGCCCCGCGGCTGCGGAGAAAGGAGAGGGGAGGACGGGAAGAGAGGAGAGACTGGGGTGAAGAGGGGTAGGGAGCAGGTCGGGGTGGCGTGGGTTGGTGTGGCAAGGCAAGGCAAGGGAGAGAAAAGAAGGGAAGGGAAAGGAAGGGAAGGGAATGAAGGGAATAGAGGGAAGGGAAGGTCCAGGTCGGGGAAGAGGGACGGTGGACAGAGGAGGGGGAGAGGGAACAGAAGGGGTTAGCGGGATAAGGACAGGAGAGGAAGGAGTGGGGGGGGGCGGGTTTGGGGGGAGAGAAGGGTTTCGGGGCGAGAGGGAAGGGGGAAAAGGGAGAGAAAGAAGGAGAATACGGAGAGAAGGAAGGAGAGGTAGAAGAGGGGACAGGAGGGGAGGCCGAAGCCCCCGCGCCTCACCTGCGGAGCCCGCACAGGAGCTGCCGCCCGCACCGCGCTCTGAGAGCAAATGGCGGCTGAGGCGAGTTCCGGGTATTAAATCACCTCGGCCCCGCCCCGCGCAGCCGCCCTGGGGCCCCGCGCACCTGAGCCGGGCCCGCCCCGCGCACCTGAGCCGGGCCCGGGCCCCGCCCCGCGCAGCCGCGGTCCCGGTACGGCCCGGCCCCGCCTCGGCTCCACCCCGGTACCGCCTGGCCCCGCCCCGGCTCCACTCCGGTACCGCCTCACGGAGCCCCGGCCCCGCCCCGGTACCGCCTCACGGAGCCCCGGCTCCACTCCGGTACCGCCTCACGGAGCCCTGGCCCCGTCCCGGTACCGCCCCGGCTCCATCCCGGCCCCGCCTCACGGAGCCCCGGCTCCACCCCGCGCTCCCCCCGAGCCCCGCCCCGTCCTGCCCGGGCCGGTGCCGGTGCCGGTGCCGTCGCTCGCGGCCCCGCCCGTCACAGCTGTGCCGAACCCCGGGCCCGGCGCTGGGCCCGGCGCTCCGGGTGCGGGCGCTGCCGTGTGCGCTGGGCCCCGGGCCCCGGGCCCGGAGGAGCGGGGCGGGGCTGGCGCCGGGATGGGAGCGGGCTCGGCGCGGGCGGAGGAGCCGCTCCGGGACGGGCGCTGGGCCGAGCCCGGCGCTGCCGCTGCCGCTCCGGGACCCCCCAGACCCCGCCGGTCCCCGCACAGCCCGGGACTTTGTTATCCAGCGTAGGCAGGTAATTCTCATGGTGAAACCCCAAAAGTAAAGGAGATAGTGTTGGGGTGAGTGGTCGGGGCACGGGCAGTGTTCTGCTTTAAATTAAAAACCCATTGAGAAAAATAAACTGTGGAACAACTCATTTCCAATCGTGGACCGGCTTCTGTGTGATTGGCTGTGATTCCAGCTGCTCCCGTGGGATGTTCAGCCTGTGCGTCTCTAATAATGAAGTGGCAGGTGCTAAGCACGACAGAAAATAATGGGGAAACTCTCTGGATCAGGGAGTGTCCCAAAGAGCTGCAGTGCCCAGCAGAGCCCTTCTACAGTGTTCTGTGGAGCTGGCAGTGCCCAGCATTCCTGGCTGGAATGTGGCAACCCAGCAGAGCCCCTTCCACAGTGTTCGGTGGAGCTGGCAGTGCCCAGCATTCCTGGCTGGAATGTGGGAACCCAGCAGAGCCCCTTCCACAGTGTTCCTGTGGAGCTGGCAGTGCCCAGCATTCCTGGCTGGAGTTTGGGAACCCAGCAGAGCCCCTTCCACAGTGTTCCTGTGGAGCTGGCAGTGCCCAGCATTCCTGGCTGGAATGTGGGAACCCAGCAGAGCCCTGCCATAGTGTTCTGTGGAGCTGGCAGTGCCCAGCATTCCTGGCTGGAGTTTGGGAACCCAGCAGAGCCCCTTCCACAGTGTTCCTGTGGAGCTGGCAGTGCCCAGCATTCCTGGCTGGAGTTTGGAGGGGACAGCACAACCCCTCCGTACTGTTCCTGCACTGCTCACCATCCCTGCCCAGGGTTTGGGGGTTCCAGCACAGCCCCCCCAGCACATCCCTCTGCTCCCCCAAGTCCCCTTTAACCAGGATCCTTTTCTGGGGTAGGGGCACCCCAACCCAGCAGCGTTGGCTGTAACCAGTTTTGGGACATCTCCCCTCTCCCCTCCTCACTGAATTCCCGCTGCCAAAACCCAGCCTGAGGCTCAGCTCCCCATCCCCTCAGTCTCCCCAGGGAACTGCACTTGGATTTCCCAATCCAGCAGGGCAGCAATGCTGTTCTCCTCACTGTGCATCCTGATTGCAGCAGCTTCTTAAGAAAGAATTCAAAGAAATTCAGAGAATGAAGAGACAATAAGGAAGAGCTGCCAGCTCCACCAAGGGTTGCTCAAACCCCTTCTCAGTGATTTGCTTTAATTAACCAATGCAAATGAACCAATCCAAACAACATTTATAGAGTTTTATTATTTTTAATGGAATTTTAGAAAAATATTGCAGATTATAAAGGCTGTGAGTGCAGCTACTCCTGTGTTCCCCTCACTGACCCAGCAGCCATGGCCAGGAGCCACTCTGGGTGGAAGGTCCCCTCTGTGCCCACGGATGTGGCTTTTCCCTCACTGCTCCCATGGAGAAGGAAAGGAATGAACATGGAATAAAATATCCATAAATACAGCAGATATGGCCACATGCCCTCACTGAGCTCATACAACAAATAATATCCCAAGTTACTGTGATCAAATTCCCATTTAGCTGGGAAAAGCAAGAGGGAAAACCCTTGGTCCCCATCTCTGACTCCTTCCCTTTGCAGCAGCTGTCACCCTGGAATGCCAGGACAAGGGGGAATGGCTTCCCACTGACACAGGGCACAGATAGATCAGATACTGGGAAGAAATTCCTCCCTGTGAGGGTGCTGAGGCCCCGGCACAGGGTGCCCAGAGAAGCTGTGGCTGTCCCTGGGTCCCTGGCAGTGTCCAAGGCCAGGCTGGATGAGCAAGCTGGGACAATGGAAGGTGTCCCTGCCCGAGGCAGGGGTGGAGCAGGATGAGCTTTTAAGGTCCCTTCCCCCCCAAACCATTCCAGCATTCCCCAGCTCCGGTTTGGCAGGGCCCTGCAGAGCCAGCAGCACCTCCCGGGTTCCCTGCCCGGGGTCCCCTCCCGGTGCCCAATTCCAGCCCTTTGTTCCATGTCCCTCCCAGCCCTGGACGTGTCAGGCTCCTTGGCCAGAGCTGCTCCCCAGCTCTCCCCTGGGCAGATCCTGCTGTGCCAGCCCCTTCTGAGCCCCTGCCCTGAGCTGGCAGCTTTGCTTTGCACCAGGGGCCACCCCAGCGACTGTTCCCGCTGGAATATCGCCCCAGGCTGGGACTGGGGCTGCTGGAAGCCGGGAGGTGCCTCGGGGTTGGGTTTTTGGAGGGATGATGGATTTAGCACCTGCTGCAAGCCCCTGAGGGACTGCACACGTTTGTACAAAAATGCTGATTTGTGCCCAGGCCTGCCTGAGCACCATCATGCAGAATTCCAAGGCTTGTTCCTTCTTTCCCAGCTACCATTCAGTTAAAGAGGAACCTCTGGGAGATGAAGGCTTCCATGGAGAGCTGGAGGTTTGCAGGGAGAGCAGAGCTCATCTAATCCCACTTGACCTCTGGTTCCTCAGCTGCTCGCTGTAGATCCACCCAAGGCACAGGAGCACCTGGAGCAGCTGGAGCTGGGGCTGGCAGGTCCCTGCTGGCTGATCCTCCTGATCCATTCCTGGCTGCTCCTCCTGATCCATTCCTGGCTGCTCCTCCTGATCCATCCCTGGCTGCTCCTCCTGATCCATCCCTGCCTGCTCCTCCTGATCCAGCCCTGCCTGCTCCTCCTGATCCATCCCTGCCTGCTCCTCCTGATCCATCCTGGCTGCTCCTCCTGATCCAGCCCTGGCTGCTCCTCCTGATCCAGCCCTGGCTGCTCCTCCTGATCCAGCCCTGGCTGCTCCTCCTGATCCAGCCCTGCCGGCTCCTCCTGATCCAGCCCTGGCTGTTCCTCCTGATCCATCCCTGGCTGCTCCTCCTGATCCAGCCCTGGCTGTTCCTCCTGATCCAGCCCTGGCTGTTCCTCCTGATCCATCCCTGGCTGCTCCTCCTGATCCAGCCCTGGCTGTTCCTCCTGATCCAGCCCTGGCTGCTCCTCCTGATCCAGCCCTGGCTGTTCCTCCTGATCCAGCCCTGGCTGCTCCTCCTGATCCAGCCCTGGCTGTTCCTCCTGATCCATTCCTGGCTGCTCCTGATCCAGCCCTGGCTGTTCCTCCTGATCCAGCCCTGGCTGCTCCTCTTGATCCAGCCCTGGCTGCTCCTCCTGATCCAGCCCTGGCTGTAGTTGGGAGCAGGCAGGGATGGACATGGGGCTGTGCCCCTGCAGGATTTCAGCAGCAACTCCAATCCCCTCCCGCTCCTTGAGGTGTCCCGAGGTGCTCTCACAGCTCAGAACACACACCCAAGCTGGGAGCTACCATCCCATGGATCCCATGGATCCCTGCCTTTTGGGGAGCCTATTTCCAGCTCCTGAGAGCAAATGTATTTTTCTGTCCCTCGTCTGCAGACCCTGAACAACGAAGCTCCAGCTCTGGTGAGCACAAGGAGTCTGGAGCCAAGTTAGCACAGGAGATGGCAAAGGAAAGGGTGGGAAACAAGGACACTGCACAGTCCACAGGCAGTGAGCTCCAGGCACAGCCAAGGATCCAGGCACAGCCACAGATCCAGGCACAGCCACGGGTCCAGGCACAGCCACGGATCCAGGCACAGCCACGGATCCAGGCACAGCCACGGGTCCAGGCACAGCCACGGATCCAGGCACAGCCACGGGTCCAGGCACAGCAGCTCAGGAGGAGCTGCTCCAGGGGCACCTCTGGCAGAGCTCACGGAGCCCCCAGCACACAGAAGGGCCTTTCCCTGAACCCCTCATTTTCAGCAGTTCTGCTCTCAACACCCATTTCTGCAGGGCAGGCAGATGGAACCTTCCCCAAGGGGAGGCTCCCACCAGCGAGTCCTTCCCTGCCCCTTCTCCAGGCACAGGGAATGCTGACCCTCCGAGCAAGGCCGAGTTCATCGAGTGCTTCAGAAAACCAAAGGGCTTTGAACCTCTTGGTGAGACATGGAGGAGTTTCCATCCCATGCAGGGACAGGGCTTTTCCCTGTGTATCCTAGCAGCAAGTGTTCAGAGGGACACTGGAACAGAAAACACTGCCAAGGGGCAAAGGTGTGAATTCCAGGTTCTTGGGAGCCCAGGACAAACACTGTGTCATGTTACCACACAAACTGCCCTGGATTTCATGGGCTGGGGGCTGCACCTTACCTGGTCCATCAGCATGTGCAGTCACAGAAGCCTGGGGATGGCTGTGAGCCACCTGAGCTGTGGCTCCAGTTTGGCTGAGTGGATGAACATAGTCAGAGTTACATGGTTAAATACTTTTCACTGTTGTTAGCCAGAATCCAAAGCCTTGGCCAATTCCCACCATGGCTGAGGGCCCAGAGGCCTGAGCTAAAGCCCACAAGGGAAAGGGCCAGAGTCTGGTACCAGCTCCCAAAATAACACACCAAGCCTCTGTGACATCTCTGAGGTACCAGAGCCCTTTGAGGGACACAAATCAAATCAACAACTGCCTCAGTGTGTCACTCTCAGTTCAAACTCTATATAGTCAACGATATTTTGCTTTTCCCCTTCCCTTTCTATTATTGAGAAAGCGTGCAAATGAAAAAAAGCCCAGTTTTCAATGAGCCAGCTCTTCTAAAGAACTGCATAGGTGAAGTCACACTAGTTACAATATACCAGTTTAATGCAAAATTAAAGTTTTCTGCAGGTCTTTTATAAGTGAGTATCAATCCTGCTGCAGTGTTCATTATTCTGTTAGTTTAAACAGGCAAAAAAAAAACCCAATCCCCCACAGCTATGCAGGTTCTCTCTGCAACACTCCAGAACTGTCTCCTCTGTCCCACCAAACCCAGCCACACACAGAATATAGTGACAGCAGCTCTTTAAAAGCAATTCTATCTCAATGAACTGTTTCAGGACTGAAAGGTCACCCTTCTCCAAACCCAGCTACGTTTGTGATTTAGCAAAATGTCACAGTTCTCCGTGTTTGTTTTTATTTCAGTTCCCTTCTCAGACTCCCTGCCTCTGCCATGGAATGCTGCAAACACTCGTGGCACTGCTGTCTCAGCCTCTTTAGGCTCTTTTTTAATGGCTCTTTAAGTAACAGCCTCTCATTGTCAGTTCTCACAGCTGCCCCCATCTTACAACTCAAATAGTAAATAGTGAAAGACGATTGTGTTTTCAAAATTATTTTTATTCCATTAAATGATTGAATTTATATTAAAATTAGAGGCAGATGAGTTTTGCACTGACAAGACTATTCACACAGCTATAACCAAAGTGAGTTTACCAGTTGGAATATGGATCAGTCCTCTTTCACTGGTTAACAGTAAAGCAAGTAATTATAATTGTACAACCCAAAAGCCTCACTTAGTCCAGTAAAAGCTGAGAGAAATAGAATAAATCAAGCCCATAAATGCCATCAGCTGCTAAGCTACTGAAAAGAAATTCCAAGTGGAATCATCTTGCCTCCTCCAGATTTGCTCTCTGCCGTGAATGGTCAGGGGCTGCCTCTGTTGTTATGAAAAGGTCCCACCCACATCAGGCCTGGTTTTTGTCCCCATTGCTCGATTTTCCCCAAGTATTCTTCAACACCTGCCCCTGGCTCTTGCCACACCTGTCCCTGACACAGCCACCCAGTGAGAAAAGCTCTGCAGTTGGCTCCAGCCCTGCCTTTTGTTCACAGCCCCAAGGCCCTGTGGAGCCTGGCACTAATTAGGGGGCAGGTAATTAATGTCTCTCTCTCAGAGCCCATTTCTAGCACTGGGAAGGGCTTTTCCTCTTTTCCCCTGTATTTCCTCTTAATTGAAACCAGCTCACTCCTTCAAATCAGTCATTTTAAGGCCTGGTACTGTCCTTCCCGCTCATTGCAACTCTTCTGACCAGCACCAGCACGTTCACCCTCCCAGGACAGAAACAAATCTCTGCCACAGCAAACAAAGGCTCTGAGTCAAATCCACCAGGACCTCCCCAGAGCTCTGGCTGATAAAGCTTTCAGCAGCTCCAGCCAAGACTTAATGTCTGGCGAACAAAATGTTCTGGCAAAGCGTCGTGCCTTCTATAAACACTTTTTTCTGGCAGGTCCATCTTGTTGTTTTAAAACCTGGAGAGGCTGACTCAGGAGCTCAGGGAACACGATGGGTGGAGGGGAAGCTGGAGGGAATGGAACAAGAGGGGCAGCCCCTGGTGCTGCACGGAGCCACTGCTCCTGCCCAGCTGCTCACACGAAGTTTATGTATGCATTACCCACGTCCTTCAGCCCGTTTTTGGTGCCCAGGCAATTCTCCAGCATATCTTTTGTGGGCAGGGAGCTGTCAGTGCTGGTGACAAATCGCCGCAGCGCGTTCCTGCCCGACAGGCGGCATTTTTGCTCCTCCTTGGCAACGCTGTCCAGCAGGACTCCTCGGATGTCCTTGGGCTTCCCCGGCACGCCGAACATGACGAACAGCCCCCGGCAGTCCCGTCCCACCAGGCGGCAGAACTCGGCCAGCTTCTCACACCTGCTCATGTTCTGGAAGCACGGGTCGGCCAGCGCGGCCTCCCGGCAGCAATCCTCGGCAGGGCCCTCGCCCCGGAGCAGCTCGGCCGGCTGCAGAGCCTGCACGGCGATCTGCAGCTCGACCTGCTTGTCAGAGCCGCACACGGTCCAGACCCAGTCCACGCCGAACAGGGAGGACTGCTGCTTGCTCATCTTGCTGGTCGTGATCCGCTCCTCCACGCCCTTTCCCACGCAGAAGCTGATGAAGTTGACCAGGAAGATCTCGCTCAGCGTGTTGGTGGCTGGCTGGAATTTGCTCTGGGGATCCACAAAACCGAGGTAGTCCTTCAGCCTTTGAGATGCGTGGAGCACGCCCTGGCTGAAAACTTCGCAGATGGCCAGGGTTTCAGCCCTGCTCTCCTGGTTGTCCTCCTGGGAGACCTTCTGGCCCATCTTTGCTGGAAGAGATCCTTTCCACATGCAGGTCACCTCGGGGACAAACCTTTCTTTTCCAGCAAAGGCTCAGCCAGAGCTGTTCAGCTGCACGTGGATACCTGCAGCCTGCCTGGTGAAGGTGATGGCAAGCTGAGCTCTGTGAGCTGGGCTTTCTCCTGGGTGTGTTTCTCCACAGCTGACTGAGCAGGGACCAGCCCAACAGGCTTTCACACTTACTGAATTCATCTCTGCTTGTTTTCCTTATTGTTCATTCCGGCACCATTGCTCTGGCTGATGTTATCTCATTCCAGTCTGATCTTATCTCCTTGGATCTCCTTTCTAGGACTATTGCACAGAAACCATTTTTCAGGCACAGGGTGTTGCCTGGAAATGGAACAACCTTTTTCTTTTAATCTCTCAGAGAAGGGAGATTAACACTTGGAACCAGAGAGAGAGTCTCTTTCACAGCAAGAAGGAACAGAGCACCCTGGGAGGGCTCCCTGTGGAGCACACATTGAGCAGTGATGATGCCACTTCTTACCACACCAAACAACTCAAGATGGCTCAAATCTGGATCCTAGAAATAACTACAAAGTCTTGATATAGTTGATCTGATGATGCCACTTCACACCCCACCAAACAACCCAAGATGGCTCAAATCTGGATCCCAGAAATAACTACAAAGTCTTGATAGAGTTGATTTCTTAGCTGTTAGTCGAGCCCTGCTGCAGGCACTACTGACATAGCAATTACTCAGTCAACAAAAAAATGTGTGATTTTGCCCCTTTTCCCTCATTTGTTTTTTGAAGAGAACAGAACAAGCTTTCTTGGAAAAATCAAAAGGAAAAAAAAGAGGACATGTGAAAAAGGGAACCAGCTTTCAGAAGCACTTGGCATTTTCCACAGACTTTATTGGATTTCACATGGCAATACACAGCAGTTACAGTTTGCCCTCTCCAAGCCAGTTAAACACCCTGACGTTATTGACAGTGTGCACACACACAGACACATAAAAACCTCCTGACTTCATCACCTCTCATGTCCCCACTCTGTAAGAGAACCAGGGTTCAGATGGCAGCTCTGAGGGGATGACTGACCTGGCTGCCAGGAAAGGGTTGTTTGGAGCAGAATGCTGCTTTCACTGCACTTAAATAAACAACCACTGCCCTCACTGATCACACTCCAGAGAAACTGGAGAGTGCTCGTGGCTATTTCAGCACACAGCTCCCTTTTCCCCCTCCTGTGAATAACCAGTCCTGTCCAGTAGCCAGTGACTAGTGAGAGCCATCCAGAGGAACACTTTTGTTTGGAAGCCTGCACTACATTGCCCAGTGCTTCCACAGGGTTTTATGTTCATCTTCCATGTAAATAATAACAATATTACAGAGTATTCACAGAAAGGGAGCCCTGAATCCACATCCCAAGCATCTGCACCCTAAACCTGCCCACATTAAATTTTGCATCTTGGTACATCAACAATCACCTACACTGCACATCCTTCAAAGGTCCAGGTTATCAGCTTACATCATTCTAATGCTGGAATATCCCTCTGATCTGAGGGGAGTTCCCTGAAAATCCTAAGAAGAACCTTTCTTCCTTTCCTAGCTTTGTTAACAGTGTTCTAGAAACACCCCCAAAGTCAGCACAAACCCCAAACCCCCTGCATGACACCAGGAATGGTCTCACTTCCAGCAAGGAGAGACAAAATGAGTGACAAAACGCTTGGCAAAGCAACACCACTGCAAGGAACAATTCCAGCTGGACTTTTGTTTGCCTTTACAGAGCAAAGCAGCTTCATGCCATTGTGCTAAAATACATGCAATGTTCAACACCATACAAATGACCACTGGAATGAAAAGTTACTTTTGCTTGCTTGTTTGTTTGCTTTTGGCTAGGACACCTCACAATACTGGAAGTCTGACACAAGATTCCCACTGCTTAGTTAGGAATTTTAAAACCTGATGATCCTCAAGAGCAGAGGAGCTGTGCTTTAAGAAGGTAAAATGCTGAGCAACACATTTGATATGTGAATTTTGGAGGAAAAGTCCCACCTTAGGCTTAATAATATGAAATAATATATTTCCTATACATTTCTCTATATAACTTCGTTTTTTTTTTTTTTTTTTTTGCAACTACACCATCTTCACGTTAGTCACAGCACAGAAATATCCCTTCCATGTGCAGGGAGTACTCTCAACTTTAAGGAAATTTTTAAAGTCATGGAAGTGTTAATAACCTTGTTGAATGCACTAACTACTGCTGCTGGGGACAAGAAAGAAGACACTTTAAAATGTGCAGTTTCTGGATAAGTCACTGCCAGAAGAAACATGCTTTAGAATTGTTTCACCTCTAATGGAAAATCATTAAACTGTGCACTCAGTAAAAAGCAACGAAAGCAAACAGTTCCAAAGGTCAGCCTGCCTTTCCCAGTAACCAGCTGGTTTGCAAACTGGCATAATTTTTTTACAACCTTCTCCCCTTCCCTCGCATACCTTCAACTTTCCATCACTCTATCTCACAGAATTTAAATTTTTGCTTTTATATGTACTTCATATATTTTTTCTTTTTTTTTCTTTCTTTTTTTTTTTTTTTTTTTTTACAAAACAGTATAAAAATAGGAGCAACAGTCAAGAGCTACTGGGGAGCTTACACAGGGCACAGATGACTAAAATCCTACATTGGATAGGGCTGAACTTTGTTTGTGCCAAAGAAAAGCACCTAGAAAAGAGCAGTAATTTCTATTTTTCAGCTGAGAGCATAGAGAGCTGATGCATGGTATCTACAGATGCAACACTTTTACCTAACACCTTGTTCTTTTCAAACAGTATAAAGGATTATCTGAGGCCATGAATAAGCAAAAGGAGCACTATCATACCACATCAATTTCAATGCAACACTCTGAAACATATCACCAGTTTGTACATTAAATAGAGTTAAAACAATTACCATTCACCAGTGTCTGGGTGGTTTTTATGGCAACTTAAGTAGGCACCTTGTTTTTTCTCCTTTTCTCTTTAAAATTCTCCACCCCTCAGTGTTACTTCTAACAAACAGAAGCCAGAGCAGTGCAAAGCCCATGATCTGCTGCCTGTTCTGTGGAACAGGGATGTCCTTGCACGCAGGAGAACGAGCCTTTGTCAGTGCCTGGTGGTGACTGTCACACGTTGGAGTCCTCGTCTGTTATACTGGTGCTAGGAGAGCGAGTGGCAAAGTCTTTGAACATTTCATCTTCCTTCAGCATGTGCTGGAAAGGAAAGGAGGGAAGAGTCAAGGTTTCTCACAACTGGAGCCAGTCACCTGTCCTGTGCTGGGCAGCAAACACTGCCTGCCAGCCACAGCTTTGTTCTGCTGAGGGAGGTTTTCTCCCACCCTGCTGCAAACCCAGCTCACTGCTGTCTGCTGGCCCCAGTGGCTCAGGGCTTCCACCCAGAAAATGCAGCCTGACTCCCAGCTGCAAACCACTGACCATGGGCAATGGGGGCTGTCCCCTGCCCTCCCTGCTGTGTGGGGAGCCAGCACTGGCCACCAGACTTCCCCACCAGGATGGACAGGTCCCTTCCTGAACCACTTGGTTTTCTTGTGCCCTCTGTCCCTGCAGAAGACCCAAAGGAGCTCACTGACACTGGTTACCACGACTGCCAAGGGGTTCACACCCATCCCACAGAACCAGAGACCTTACTGCACAGACCCCACACACAGACTTACTGTCAAGTTGTTGATGCCTTCAGAAAATGCTCCTATTTGCCTCACTGTCCCTTCTGAATCTTCCATCTATAATAAACAGAGAACCAATCATGAATTAATAATAACTTATTTGTGTCATAGAGTGGAATCATAGAATGGATTGGGTTGGAAGAGACCTTAAAAATCATCTCATCATCCTCTACCTCTAACACCTTCCACTATTCCAGGTTGCTCAGAGTCACATCCAGCCTGGCCTTGGACACTTCCAGGGATGGGTTAGCCACAATTTCTCTGGGCAACCTGTGCCAAGGCCTCACCACCCTCACAGAGAAGAACATTTTTCTAATATCCTAAACCTCCAAAGATCTAAACCCACTCTCTGTCAGTGTGAAGCCATTCCCCTTGTCCTGCTATGACAGAGTGACAATTAAGTGCAGCACACAATTTACTGATTACACCTGAGATGTTCAGACCAAGGGAGATCAGGAGAGGAGAGTTACTGTAGAGCAGACCCTAAAGGTGCTGCATTCACAGCTTCAACCTCCTTGGGAGCAGAACTTTTGTCACTAATGCTGTGTGACAGCAAGAAGTCAAGGCCTTCATGGGCCAAAGCAAAAGGAAGACTTCCCTGGGAAATGGAAGCTTTTCCCACCAAATGTGACAGCTCAAAGACTCAGAATTGTCAGAACTGGCTTACCTGCTCCAGCCTGTCCAAGTCATCATCATCATATACTCGGATATCCAGGCCAGGCTTAAAGCCCTTCTTTGATCCACTGCCAGATGCCCGCCCCAGCTCCATAGGACACACATACTCCTCCACATCATCCTGCTTCTTCTTCCTCAGGCTCCCAAAATTGCTGAAGGTAAGTTTCTTTGGCTTAAAAGTGAAGAGAAATTTGCCAAGGAGTTAATCAGCAAAGAATTAATAGGCATACCCGTGCCCTCTTGTATTTCCATGATGAAAATTCAAAACCCCAGTGCTCTTCTGAATTTCATGACAGTGGCATCTCAAAGGACAATGTGTCCTCTCATTCTACCACTGTTAAGACACCACCATTTGACAGATCTCAAATGAGGTCAAAATTAAACCATGAGTCTGTAAATAGTAAGGGACAGTCTCCCTCCCAAACATCTCTCAGTACACACAGAAGGACAATCCCTCTTGTCTGTGCATGTCAGACAGGCAAAGAAGTTTCCAACTCATGGCAGACACAAGTGTCAACCTCAGATCTGCCAGGTCCTGCTCTCATGCTTCTTTCTTTAGGAACCAACCCCTTTTTTCAGCCCTTACTGAAGTGCCCCTTCCCAGCACAGATAAAACTGGAGATCCAAATGCTCCCTGGAACCTCCCACCCCTCCCAGAACAAGTGCCTACCTTGACTTTGGCAGTTGCTGTCAGGAGGACGTAGTCTGGGGACTCCATGGCTTCACGTTTCTGCTGCTGGGCCTCCTGCCCCACCAGGAGGTTGAAATGAGTGGCCAGGTGCCTCCTCAGCAGCGTCTTGTTGGGTGGGATGTTCAGCAGCTGGGCCATGGTTTCTACATTGAAACGGGGCTCCAAAACCTGGGAATCCAATCACAGAGAATCCAGCTGAAGCCAGTACTGTCTGGTGAGATCTCAAGGACATCCAGGCCCTTCTTGGTCACTCCCTAAGGCTGCTTTGGGATTTTTTTGTTTGTATTTTAGAGGAAATACACAACAAAGAAGAAGGAAAGAGAGTCAACTAGTTAAAGGATTCCTAAAATGCTACCTCCAGGCTTTCCTTCTGGGATTATAAATAGGAACAAATTGGCAGGTAAGAAGAAATGAACATATAAATCCATCCTTCACTGAAGTACTGTGTGAAGCTGCCACAGAATATTTATCCAGCATCATCTTCCAATTCTGGAAAAAGCAACCAGAGGAATCATGGACAATGAACAGGCACAAAATGTCTGGAGCAGGGATGTAAATCCTAATCACCACAACAAACCTCTGCTGGTATAAGTCTCTTGTCTGGAGTATGTGATGCTAGAGCAATTAAAAACAATCCTGGTTTGACAGTGTAATCCCAAATTTTACAAAAGTAACAAGCTTCCCCTACATAATAAAACCATATCCAGATTAGGAAGGCAGAGAGTGGCTGTTCAACAGCATGGCAGCACTGCAGGACAGAAGGTGGGAAATGCCATACCAAAATAGAATTGTGAGGGGAATACAGAATATTAAACCACACCAGTTCCCCTCGAGACATTCATATCCTTTAAACCATGAGGTAAGAAACTTTTTATTAAGCAGAATAAGCAGAAAAGGCATGTGCAGCAAAGACAATGCCAGAACATTATCTAGGATTGCCAGCCATGTTATTTTCCATGGAATGGCAGAAGGCACCCCCACAGCTCACCATGAGCCCCCCGTGCACGCCGCTGCCCCGCAGGTTGGGCGCGTACTCCGCCAGGTCCACGGAGCGCAGCCACTCCATCACGCGGTGGTTGGTCCACTGGCTCACCTCCGACGGTGTCACGGTGCTCTGCCAACAGGAGGGACAGGCAGGTAAGGAGACACCCCAGACCAGCTGAATCCCAGCCCCAATCTTTACTGGCACTGCAGCATGGGGACAGGTCTGGGCAGGGGTGTGTCAGGTCATTTGGTTATTGTGCTGTCCACTAGGGTTATTGCCACTTCTACCAGAGCTGAAAATCCAGCTGGTTCCATGAGCTGCTGTGCTGTTCTTGCAGATCCACATTGTGAATCTAAATCCAAGAGTCTGGGCTGTTTTGTCATCCATTGCCCTATCCAGCATTTGCTGTTTTCAAAACACAATGATGGCAGTCTCCTTCCTGCATGGTAACAGGGCCAAGCTCCTTTTACACAGAAATTTTGACACAGCTATCAGTATTCCAGAGAGTTGCACAAGACTCATGGCAACAGTGCTCTGACTTCAAGATGATTTGTGTTCCAGACAGCACATCAGAGACTGGGCCAAAACAGCCAGCTGTTGGCTTGGAGGAGAAGTAGGAGACTTGAGTTTGGGGCCATGGCAGGTAGAGGAAATAAAGTGATGTCAGGGCTTGAGGTTAAAAGAACAACATGAGAAACAGGAAACTAAAAATGAAGCAGAATGAGGAGACAGGAGGAGGGAGCAGAGCAGGAATAATCAAACACCAGGGATAAACCCCTAGAGGATTCCTCTTCACAGCTCCCTTGTAAAGCAGTACCTCATCAGACGGCCTCCTGCGCAGGCAGTTGGGCTCAAAGTTGTTTATTCTCAAAACCTGAATGGCTCTTTTGATGCTGAGGTGGTGAAGCACACTGATGACCTTCAAGGACAGCAGGTCATCCTGTCAAAGAGCAAGAGGGAGTTAATAAACATAGACATGCTTATTCATGGGACCAGCATCCTCCTGGAGGGGACTGCTTTAGCCCCTGGCTTAAAACAGCACATCTGACACATCTGGGGGAAGATTTTAATATGTCAGACAGGTGATTCATATCAAACCATCTGTCCCAAAATAAAAACTTCCTGTGTTGCACTGTACCAGCTCTTGGGGGATGTTTTTCACACAGGGTACAGAACCTAGTACAAGAAACATGGGGTAACAAGGAGGGAAAAAGGGTGAGACGACACATCCTCAGTGCCACAGGGTAAGAGCCAGGACAGCACTAACACTGGACTCACCTGGCATTTAATCCTGCCAGAAATTTTAATACCTCAAATGTCCAGCTAGAAGTTTAACTGAAAACAACAAATTACCCTGAAAATTGGGACATTCTCTATGGTTAAAAAAAAAAAAAAAAAAAAAGAGGGAAGAAGAAAAGTGTCTCAAAATCCAAGTGCAATCTGGCTAACTTAAATAAATTTATGCACCCTTGTTCCAGGGTTAGCCTGGCTTAATCTTTCAGTTTTACTTATATGTTATGAGCACTGGAATCTATTTTGTCAGACATTTAAGACAAGATTCTTTGCTTACCCAAACATCCCACTATGTTCAGCTAACTTTGTTAGTTGAACAAATCTGACAATAGGTTATTATGTCATGGTTTGCTATTTCATTTATTATAAAATAATAAATGTTTGTTATTATTTATGTTGTATTGGAGTAGTTTCCAAAGATCATAACAAGTATTAGTTTAGTATTTGGCATATTTTGTTTGTTAGTTATGGCAAATCTGTTGTCATAATTTGATTGTTAAACTTGCTCTAAAAATATTCCCAGTGATCTACAATTAAAGGGCAGTGACAATGGTAGTAAAGTCTCCCAACACAACATCAAACTCAATGGAGGCTGCTGGCATCACACCTCCCAGGGTTAAGAAGGAGAAGAAACAATCTTATAACAAATAAAATTGCAAACCATGACATAAAACCTATGCAAAACACATGCAAGTGTGGCATGAAAAGGTAACTTATGGCTTATGAGAGAGCAGGGCTGTGATTGATTTCGTCTTTGTTGTACAGAAGGAATTAATATTATTGATGTTGAATTTGCATTTGTGTCCCCAGAGAAGGAAGGTCTTATCTCATAAGGAAACCTGACTGGCAGTGAAGTGGGGATTGGGGAGGTGATGCCTGTGCTAAGCACTTTGAAATGCAAAAGCTGTTAAGTGTATCCTGCTTTCAAACAAGCTGGCTCTTAGAACTGCAATTTCCTTCAAAGGAAATTGCTTGGGTTTTTTCCACCTAAGCATCCACCTAAACATGCAAGCTGATAGAATGCTTGCTCACTGAAGAAAAGGATTCCACCTGCTTCTATTAATTAATAGAACAGCAAAAGCATGAATGGCAACCACAGCATTTGCACACCTTTGTGTACAAGCCTTGCCTGAGCACACTGGTGTCACACACAATGTTAAGCTCAGGATTTCCCATTTCTCATACATGGGTTTAAAGTCCTGCTTACTGTGTTTGCCCTTCCACCTGAATCTAGTAGCTCTAAAGATGGAAAGAACTTAGGAAATGCTTGCAGGTGAGCAATAGCATCTGGTTTCTATAGCTTACAGCTATTGGCATTAACACAGGACACTCATTAGATTCTAAAGGGGTGCTTTGAACACTGAGAAGCCAAGAACATGGAAGGGATGTCAGGAGAGGAAGAAACCATTTACTCACCACAGTCATGTAGTGGAGCATGCGACCATCCACCTTCCCCTCATCAAACTGGGTCTTATACTGGGGCAGGCCAATGTCATCCAGCCACCCTAGGGCAGGACAGACACTGTTAGAGTGGCAGCCACGTCCCCAGCACCCTTACTGCTCCCATCCTCAATTATCCACGGTTAGGGACCCCTATCCAAAGCCACAGCTTCAGCATGCAGTCAAATCTTACTGGTAACCCAGTGGTAATCCAGTTTTCCATGGTTGTTTTCCTCTTCAGATCCCAGTGCCTGCAGAGCAAGCTGGAGCTTCTTCCGATGCAAAGGGTGCTTTATCCCAAGCTCCTGTGAAAGGAAGAAAAGCAGTAAATCTAGAGACAACGCTATTTTATTCCTCCCTCTGCTGAATGACAGAGGGTTTCTGAGAAGCCACACTTTCACAGCATTGCTGGTGACCTAGCAGGCACATTTTCTATATTCTGAATTTCAGCATCCTTTTAGCACACGTTCAGCACTAGGGAAAGGCCCACTTACTGGGGTGGATTATTTTCACAGTGTGGTGGATTAATTTCAAGGAGTGATGGATTCCAAATTGCATTAAAATATTGGCAACAATATTGTCATACCAGGTTAAAAAAAATCCCACAGTATAATAAAATTGTTAGCAGTCAAAAAAATACTTGCTGAGGTTAATTCCTTCCTTCCCACTTAGGCAAGTAAAGCTAAAATAATTATTTAGTTAAGAGCATGGGAATGTCCCAGGAATTACTGAAATTCATGAATGCTTCCAAACTCATAACATTATTCCCCAGTTTAGCTGCAAGTGCAGCCATTCCAGGATCTCTTTAATCCCATTTTCACTTTCAGGAGTGCCTGCTGGTTAATGTTACCTCTGATAACACTATTACAAGCCATTATGTTCATAATACACTTCTCTTATTCCAGCTGTAGTGTAACTACCCAGTTGAGAAAACAGGCTTACTATTTGATGAGGGGAGTGATTTTTTAAAAGCTGAAAATTTAAACCTCATCAAATACTATGGATTAAATTGAATCCATTTCTTCTCATTTTTAAAAATAGACAAGCAATTCTGCAACGATTAAAGACAGAGACTGATCAACCTGTGTGTAATAAATCCTCAGTCCTCTTTGTATAAAATGGACAGAAAATACAATCAGACCAAAAACAGCATCTTTTTACACCCTTCTCACATAGGCATAAAATAACTGTAGCACATATGAGTGCTAATGAAGCAGGGCTACAAACCCATATGATAATGAGGCAGTCTCACACGGATATTTTTAAAAGGTGCTACATTCAATTGATGTGTCCATGCTTAATGCAGTTAAATTAGGAATTTGTAGTTATTAGCTTCATTACAGAGCATTAAATTTCTACAAAACTCCAGCTAAAAAGAAATGGATTTGGCATCACTGCAGGTGACAGTATTTTGAAAACTCTTCTGGTTTACATCTTTTTACCAGGTGCATTTTACAGACCTGATTCACATGCACAGAAATGGTGATTTTTTTTTTTTGTACCTTTATTTGAAAAGAGTGTTTCTTATATTCCTCACCTTTTCCAGATCCTGCTGAGAAGCCTGCAGAAGTGTTTGCCCAGACAAGATCCACTGCCTGCCATTATTGATGTAAGAGCCAAGCCCTTGGTCCTGGAGCCAGTTGCAAACCTGCTCCTTGGTCCACTTTGCAAATGGCATGTCCAGCTCACTGCAGGAGATTTTACCCAAAAGAGAACGATAAATCCTGTGCTTCCAACTTCATAAATAATGAGAAGGCTAAAAGCTAAGCCTAATTCACATCTGTGGGAGCTGGGACAATCTCTGAGGGAACCATCATTACAATGAAGTGCTGGGTGCTGCTGATCTGTTGCCACTGTCACAACAAACACAGCCTCCTACAATCCCACTGGAAAGAGTCACCTCTGCTGCCCAGCACGGCTCCAGCTCTGGAGTGAGCCCAGAATGTTTCCCTTTCTCCTTTAATCCCTGGAAGTGCATCTGTCACTGCCACATGAGGGCTCCTGCTGCCATCCTGTGCAGGCGAGAGCTCAGCAGCAGGACCCCCCTGCCCAGCCCACCTCAGCCCTGCAGGAACCCTCTCTCAGAGGAGGAAGCAGCCTGGTTTTGCTCAGACAGGAGAGGGGATGTTTCATTTTGGCACTGCCCTGCTCCTTTGGGCCCCATTCTCTGCTAGAACCACTGGGATCTAAGCCCTGACACGCTGGCCCCCTCGTGTCTTACTTGTGGGACTGCCCCAGGTCCCGAGACCAGCCCAGCCGGGGCCCGGCCGTGGCTCTTGTCCCTCCTCTCTTGAACTCTGTCTCAGACATGTCATCTGGGTTGAAGGTGGTGGACTGACTTCTTTTCAGCCTAAAGGAAGAAAGCACATTCACATTTGGCTAAGGAAAAGGCATGTTGCTGCTGCCACTGCAGCCAACACAGATCTCCCCCAGGGCTTGTAGCCTTGCCCCCAACCCAATGTTATCTCTATATCCCAGGCTCCTGCTCCTGGGATATTCAACCATGGAGCCACAGGCTGGCAGGGGAAAAAGAAAGGGTGTGTTCCCAGCAAATCCCTGCCCAAGCCCCAGCTCTGGAGAATCTCTCATTTTTACTTACCTTCCAAACAACTTCTTGATTCCCCTGGCCTTTTTCCTGGAATCTGGAGAAGGTGGTGTCATCTGCAGACTATCTGCTTCTTTTGGGCGAGGGGGCAAGCCAGCCAGATCCAAGTGGTCTGCAGATCCCTTCTCTGTTTCAGCTGTTAGAAAACAAAAGTTCTGTCAAGACCCTCTTGTGCAGGACTGTACAGAGGTGCTCCTGACCTTGGGAATGACTCCTGCTAAATTACTGACAGCCACCATGTCAAGAAAATGGGGCAAGGAGAGATGGGAAAATCCATGAGAAATGCCACATGTTCCTCCCTCATGGGCCTGGCTGGTAATGCTCCAAGGCAGTGCTCTACTTCAGTTAAGTGCCTTTATCCAAGGTGGGAAAATCCACCTTGTGAATCAAGCAGTGAATTCACCTTTCCTCAGGGAGTGCTCCTACAGTGCTTTCACAGACAGCCAAGGCATGTAGTGCCCAGGAACAATTCAGTGCAGTGGCAGGAACTAAACCAGGAGTCCCCAAAGCACAGAAAGCTAAGTAACTTCCCTGCAGGTACCTTTCCAAATAACCTGCAGTATTTTATTCCCTGGCTAGGAAATTCCAGCAACAGAATTCCTGACCCACAAGGAGGGCCCACTTCCCCTCACCTCTGCAAACTGTGGAATATTTTGTTCCTCCTCAGAGGAACACCATGGAGTTTAGGCTCTGTCTGAACTGTATCTTCTGAGTGAACAAAGCACCTCTGATCAGAGACCCTCAACATTACCACCCACTGTAAAAGCATTAAATCCTTGATCTGTAGCTGCTTTCCATGACAACAAACCTGAGGGCTCTTGTCCCCAAAGGGGAAGTTGCCACAAAAGCTAAACAATTAAAGGAAAAAACAATTTAAAGATTATTTAAAAAGAAAACTAATAAAATTGCAGCATCTACTGGACTACATAAGCAGAGATGTGCTAGCAAGTGCCAGATAGCTGAATAAAACTACCAGTGGAGTTTATGCCAGTTGCTTGCTGGGGAAGAGTGAGAGCATGAGCTTGTTCAGCTGAAGCAGCTGTGGCAAGGCAGTCAGGCCTGGAATCACTTGCAGCATCTTTTAATACAACTGTAATTAAATAACCATCACTTGTGTCTGAAACTTTCAGACTTCCAGGAGAAAAGTAAATGATGCATTGAGGCAGAGCTTATATTGCTGGGACATGTGGTCTCAAGCCACGGAGTTAATGCTGAGATGGCCACAAAAGGGCCATGAGCAGCAACAAACTCCAGTGTATCCTTCTGCTGGGCAAACCTTAGATGGTTCAGTCAGAATACCTATGAACATGTCCCATTTTCCACCTTGTCAGCAAAACAAGGTCACACAAAAAAAATAATTTCCAGGCATTTTGGTTTGGCCACTATGTAACACAGGGATCCTGCCAGAGAGAGACAACACTAACATCAAACCAGGCTGTGGCATTCGTGGGTTTTGCTTTACTTGTAGAAAGCAAAGTGAAAAAAACCAAAACCACATAAATGGCATTCTAGAGAGAGAACACCAGGACAAGGCTGGGTGCATTAGTAGCAGAGATTTGCGGGAATTGTGCTGTTTGCTCTTCACACCTGGCTCCTTTCCATGCACTGACACAACCCCATAGAACAGGTAACATTTAGGGGGCCACGTGAGAAAAAGAGAGGGCCCAGAGCACTCAGTCTCTTTGCCACCACCTGCCCTTGCCACAACCACCCAGGGAATGCTCACATCACAAGGCTGGATTTTATTTACTACGTGAATAGCTCCTTCCCCATCCGCCCCAATTATTTCTCATTTGTTTTATTGTATCATAAATACAACTACATCTAGAAGATGAATTACACATGCTTTCCCTAGAGAACTCCCTTAAATGTATGCCTGGCAAATACAGCTCATCCCCTACTTCACCACCCTTTAAACTCTTTGGGTGGCAGCACAAAGTGTCACCAATTCTCACCTGGTACCTCGCCTGGGGTAACTTTGTGCTCAAAGTCACAGCAAAGTCTCTGCCAATTGACCCACAATCTCTCATTAGCAGCAGCTACTCAGGAACAGCACAGCTGACTTTTAGCAGAGGGCAGGTGTTACATGAAAACTCGGATCAGAGCTCGGGTGCCTGGCTTGGTTGGGGCTGTTAGCAGCAGTCAGGGCACAGGGCTGGCACGGGCAGACATGCAGGATTACTGTACCTAAGGTAGGTGCACTGGCACTTCGACTGCGATCTTCAGATATCCACACAAGGACAAACCCACACGCAGCACAACGGGAGAGAACACGCAGAGGCACAAGGTCAGACACAGTCCAAAACCCACAGTGACAGCACGGGACAGGAGGAGGGAGGGACGTGAGACACAAGCACACGAATGCTGAATTCACACGGGATTGGGGTCACCAATCCCCTGGGAAACTCCCTTTCACAACAGAGGAGTGGGGCTGAGCTCGGTGGTGGGGAGGGGAAAACGGCACTGCAGGAACTTCAGTGCAAGGAGGGCACCTGCTCCTGTGAGGTGGCAAATGTCTGGACAGCAGCTTTACAGATGGAAGCACTGAAATCTGGATAACATAAATAACTTACTCAAAGTCACCCTGATGTAGATGGCCCATCTTCCACATCTTTACCACAAGAACTGCACTTTGTTAGACAAATTAATTTCAGGACCAAACAGGAGATTACACAAAAGCAAACATGAAATAAACCAAAGCAAAGAGTCCAACCCTCAGAAGAGACTGTAATCAATTCCAAGTAAGCTAGCAACTTCCCAGCCTGTATGGCACAGGCAAGTATGGGCAGCAGATCATCAATGTGTAGGTATGTTACTTATTTTGTAAAAAAATCTAAAATTCTCTTGGACAAGTAACAAAGCAGAAGCTATACCCCTTCAGGCTTCTGAAATAAAGAGCTAAATTCCTAAATCTCGTGCAAGAGAAAAACAAACACCTCAGATGTCTGGCAGTAGATCTGATGCAGGACTCCCTGGATGCTTGAACTGGATCAGTGGAAAGGCTGCTAGAGCAGAGCAGTAAATATAAGTAGAATTCCAGTTAGTGGCAACAGTGACTTCTGCATTAAACAGAACATTTTGTTTATTTCTTTGTCATATGTAAATGTCACCAAATGACAATACCAAAATATCACCCTACCAACACTACAGGTAAAAAAATCAATGTGAGCTTGAATGACTTGCCAACACTACAGGTAAAAAAATCAATGTGAGCTTGAATGACTTGCCAATCCTGTTCATGTTGTCACCACCTCTTTTGCAAGGCTGCTTAAGTTTAAAAAAAAAAAAAAAAAAGAGAAGACTGAGTGCTGCTGTCCTATTTCTGTATATCTGAAAATCTTATGAAAGATTAACTGAGGATGGAGCCAGGGGAAAAAAAGCCCACAAATCCCATGTGTGAACTACTGCCAGACAGTCAACATTTCATATAGCAGCAAGCCCCTACAAGGTCCCAGGGGAGATACCACAGCAGAATCTGAATCACATCAAATACTTCCTTACATCAGTGATTTCCTTCCTTGCTGTTTGATATTTTCCAAACATTCTACTGTCAGAAGTGCCACCAAGTCACAGTAAGACTAAGGCTGGCTTTCCTACTTCTTAAGCCAGTTATAGATGTTTCAAAATGCACAGAATCTGGATGCAGAGGCATGGTACCTACCCAAATTGGGGGCACTTGCAGTCCTCTTGTTATTTTTTATCTTGAAAAAGCCTCGGCCAAAGGAAGATCTGGCTTTGCGGGTGCCAAAACTGTCCTCGTCACCTGTGCCACCGTGAGAGGGAGACTTGGGAGGCAGGGTTGCAAAATTATTGCCTTCCACAGGAGGTTTAACCTGCTTGAATCAGGGAAATAAAGAGTCAGTGTAAGGGAATTGCAGAAAGTCTTTTGACAGCCTGCAAAGTGACCGCTGGCAGATAGTCTGGGAAGTCTTTCTCATCTGTCACTGCAAGAATACAGAATGTAAAACCATAAAGAAAAACATAAACAGGATCTTCATTTGAACATGTTGTCCTGGTTTGAGATGGGATGGAGCTAACTTTTTCTTAGTTCAACACTGTGTACTGGTTCAGTGCTGAGTTTTGGATTTAGTAGGGAATAATGTGAATAACACTGGGATGTTTGGGTTGTTGCTGAGCAGTGCTTGCCCTGAGTGAAGGACTTTCCATTTTCCCATGCTCTGCCAGCAAGGAATTGCACAAGAAGCTGGGATGGAACAGGTCTAGGACAGCTGACCTGAGATACCAAAGGAATATTCCACGCTACAGAATTCCATTCCCAGTATATAAACTGGAGGGCTACTGGGAAGGGGAGCCAATTGTAGCTTGGAGATGGGCTGGGCATTGGTCCATGGGGGATGAGCAATAGTATTGTGGTGCATCACCTGTCTTTTTTGGGTTTTCTCTCTCTCTTCCTATCCCTTTTATTATTAGTTTTAAAATTATTATTATATTATTATTATTTTACTTTGTTTCAATTATTAAACTGTTCCTATTTCAATCCCCAAGTACTATTTTTTGTTGTTGATTGTCCTCCCCATCCCACTGGGGCAGGGAGGGGGACCAGCTGTGGGGTCCTTTGCTGTCAGCTGGGATTAAACCCTGACACATGTTCAGGATCCAGAATTACTATCACTACCCACTAAGAGTAAATTGTGTTCTTTAAGATGCTCCTCAATTTCTGTAAGGCTGACTTAAAGGTATGGGAAAGGTAAAAACAGAGTCCTGCAAGGCTCTGAACTTTTCCAGCTTTCCAGGGTCTCTGTCTCCCCCACTGGCAGCTGTAAGGGCAGTAAGGGGGAAGCAGAGAGACAACATCCCACAGTACATTGGTTCTCTGCCAAGTGTCAGAGAGCTCTTTCTGTCTGACACTGCTCTGCAATTCCTTAATTAATGGATTAATTGACTGTGTCCACTGCCAAAGCAAAGAGGAAATTACATATCAAGCAAGGAGTATAAATGCCAAGAGAGATACCAGACACTCCAGTTAGCCAATTTAAAGCAGTATTTTAACCTTGCCAGCTGTTTCACTGTCTCTTTGAAAGAAGGAAGCAAAACTATTCACAGCCCAAATATAAAAACATAAAAATCCTTTGGCTTTTGCTGTATTAATACAGCATTCATCCTACAAGTGGTATCTGAGGTCTGTCACCTCTGCTCAGGTGTTCCTAGAGAAAAAGAACTGCAAGATGTGTCCTTAAGGTACCACAGGGTGACTTTTCAGAAACACTCTTGCTACTCACAGAAGACAATTGAGAAACCCAAAGGTTTTTAAACATACACTAATCAAAGATAATTACAGAGTCAGTAAAATGCTTAATGGTTAGCTTTGCTAATTATCTACTGGGGGGAAGTCATTATCTTAGCTGGTAACCTCATGCTCAGACTGGAAGATAATCCATGTGTGAGGAGGCAGGTGCTGAGCACTGAGCAGTGCCACTGATGGTGACACCCACCAGAGACTCCTCACTGTCCTGTCTGCAGGGCTGGCACTCCCCCTCTGAACTGTGTGGGGCAATTCCACACCTCCTCACTGCCCGTGTTTCTCCAAGGACACACGTCACCACACACACACATTACCTCTGCTGGCTTCTGTGCACAGTCTCTGTCCTGTTAGGGAAAGATTAGGACATTTTAAAAGTCATGGTTTATAGCCAGTATACATTTCATTATGATTACCCTGAATTAAGTTCTGAGTGAAATACCCTTCCCTGGCTGTTCCTTTTCCCCAAAATAAATCTCTTCAGAGCTGTATTTCACACAGATTAAGCCTTGCTTGCTTTGAGGTCAGTGAGCTGACATGGAAATAGAGTTGCTTTGGTTCATGTTGTGAAGGATTAGCTGTGTACATGATTAGTGACACACAGAACATTAAGGCACTCACAGGCAGAGCTGCCTGAGGGGACCCACAGCAGGAACCAGACAGGGCAGAAGCCAAGTAGATAAAACATCCACAGCCTCTACTCCTTGTCTGTCCAAACCAACAAAAAACCAAAGATCCCCAACCCATGGACTCCAGCTCTTATCAGATTCTGGTGACATTTTCAGTCCTGTTAGCCTCCCCCCTACATTGCCAGGCACAAGAGGTACCAGGGAATTCAGGAGCTTCCAGGAGTTCAGGCTGTCACAAAAGAGGACATGGATTTCACTGATTTGATGGCATTGCTAGAGATTAGCTGCTTTTGGTCACTTCCACAGAAACCTAAACTGAAGCTATCCCCAGACATCCAACAGCTCTGTATTTTGACTACCTAAAACATACAGCCCAGACTGCATTTTATAGTGCATTCATTACATGGCCTTCTAAAATTATTCACCTTAAACACAGGTGAATAGGAAGTGGTGGTGGGAGTTATTTTTTTCTTGTCTTAAATCAGAAAAGCATATCCAGTAAAACTTCATTATCTGAGCAAAAACACACTAAGGGAGTCCCAGATAAAATGCTCATAAAAAGAGGTAAAAAAAAAAAAAAGCACCTGTGTTTTCAAGGACATATTTTCTTCTATAATAGAATGTGAAGATGTCACATGTGTGTGATCACTGCCAACACAAGCCACAAGGAGCCCTGCTTTGACTCAGAATTTCTCAGAAGGCAACACAACACCCACAGGGTCACAGCAGAGATGTCACACCTCTGTGCAAGGAGATGGGAGGAAGCAAAAGACCAAACCTACCACTTCAGATGCCTCTTTCCTCAGACTGCTCAGACTGCTGGACTTCTGCAGTGTGGAAGTTCTGAAACAACAACATAAAAACCAAGCTCAGTTATTAGAACTAAACTTGCTAAGATAAAGACACTCAAAGGAATCAGCTTTAAAGACAGCATTATAATACATGATGAGATACACTAAACCAAATGATATTTTGAATTAAGATGCAGTAATCAGTGCAGTAAATGCAGTAATCAGAGCCCATGCAATTTAATGAGATACTGTAAGAACTTCCACACTGGAATAACTGCTGCTTTAGGGAATATGGATATATGGCAGAAACTAAAATTATTTTCTCATTGTAGTCAGATGATCACCTTCCCCCCACTAGCAAAAGAAAAAAAGCAAATCATGTGTGCATGCACTATGGAAAACTATACATTTCAAAGTATATTGACAGTCTACCACCAAATTAGAGATGCTTCACAATGTAACAGGAAGTACCATGTGCCCAAATAAAGCATTGGAAAATAATGATCATGAAAGCATGGGACATAAGCAGAAACCTACCATTACCAAATACCCTCTGACCTATTCACATATGTATCTAAAATATAGGGGGTGCTTTGTGGGGGTTCAAGTTGACCATTACATTTAAATATGTCCCCTGAGCAGTTTGATTATGGCACTTACACTGGGCTATCACACAGATGAGTTTCAGGGGAGGAACCTGCTGATCTTCCTTCACTGTAAAAACAAAAATTATATGAAAAAAGCTGAGACAGAAATCCTATGATCCCAGCCTGCTTTAATTCTGTTTTTACTTCAGCTCTTATGGTATTAACCCATGGCAAATTTCCTGACTATGGTGGCAAGTCTTGTAAAAGATAAAGGACAAAGGTGAGCTCAAGAGCTCCAGAAAAGACAAATCTCACTGTAAGATGATGACAACACTGAACTATTCAGCTTCAATAAATGCAGAGGTTCCAGCAGGGTCTGCAGCAGCACAAGGTGTGGGGGTCACCATCTCCCAGTCACCACCCACAGCACAGGCACCTGGCTGCAGTTTAGTGCTTGCTTTGGTTTTTACCAGGAGGAGACACTGGTGAAATCCCTGCTGGTGATGGCTCAAGCTGCATGAGGAACATGAACAGCACAAACTGAGCAAAGCTGGGCTTCTGGATAGGATCCTTTCCTCAAATGGAACTGAAAAAATCCCACATCAAATTGAGCTTGCACTGAGATCGATGGTTGTTTCAAGCCAACAATTTCCTTGCCTCTGGATTTTGAGTGTTTGATACTCCTTAGGATACAGCCAGGGATTTGGACCCAGAAGAAAAAAGCCCAAGAAGAGCCTTTGTTGAGCTGTGAGTCTGGGGTGCTTCTCTGTACTCCCTGCAGTGCCAGTGCAGGTCTGCAGGGACTGGGTTTCCTCCCAGGACAAGGAGGGTGCAGGATTAGAAACTCTGCTGAAAGGTGACAGCCACTCCTCACCCAGCAGCTGCCACTGGTTCCACAGCACAGCCACAGCCCCAGGCTGCAGCCACACATCCCTTGGGCTTCCTGCCCTCCTCAGTTTAGAGCTGGAAGCCCTTCTGTTGTGGCAGTGCCTTACAACCATCTTTAGCTGTGAAAAATGTTTGAGCACAAATCACCAGAACTGGCAGAGCCAATGCCATGCCAGCCAGACTTCCATGATGCAAACCTAGACACAAATAATGATTCTGTGGCCTTCATTACACTAGATCAGCTTCCCTCTCCTTCTGTTCATTCCTTGTGAAGCAGCTGGCACAGACCATGAGTGCTGCTACAACAGCAACCAAACCAGCCCTTGCTTACTCAGGATTTAATCAATGCACTTCAGGAACATTAGACTGGTTTGCTGCAGCTAGCCAAGGGAATCCTAGCCTTGTTTACCTGGCTAATGACTTGATAATTCAGTGACAGATTATTGCTCTCCTTAAATGTCATAGAGTATTGGATTTACAACTGAAAAGTACATGGAAACCATAATACCTCATTTCACTTGCAGGATCTGGCCTAGGGTGTGTTTTCAGTCTCTCTGCAACAGTTTCTGAGCTCTTGGATGCTGATGAAAAGGAAGGGACTGAAATCTGTAAAATGCTGGTGTGGATCTCTAAGGAATTCTGAAAAGAAGGAAGAGTATGTGCTACAGTCTTCTGCGCTGAAATTAAGCAATCATAAATGAAAAAAAGACTAATAGATAAACCGTGAAGAGAAGGATCTGAAATAAGGTTTCAAAAGTGATTTTTTCTTTATTGTAATAGAATGATTTACTCCTTGAAAGATGGCACTGCAGATAAAACATGAATCATTGCACAGCTAAGCTAGAGCACAGACAAAAATCTCACAAGTCTCCCAAGGCTGCCTGCTAAATCTGTGTCTGCCACAGACACCATGAAGGGTAGTCCACTTTTCAGGTTTAATCCTGTCCTCAGACACTCACAGTACAAAAATGCTGCTAAACATTTAATTTAATTTAATTTTCTTCACAGCATGTTCTTGCTGTTTAAGTAAGTCAAGACCCTGCTCTGACTCGCAGCTTAGAGAAGAGATCTGTATTTTTTTAACTGGAAAATCTGATTGTAAAAATCAGACTGATCCACAACCTACATATCATTTAACAGAATGGATGCAATTTTGATTGCATCCTTTTAAATACAAGATGTATTTAGTAAGTCCCAACATATTTATGTCAGGTTTATGCCAAAGTAAATGTAGCTCCCAAAACAGCTACGTTTGGTAAGAAAAATAATTTCTATGTCTAATAGAAAAAGTCATTTAGATCTGTTCTCATGATAAATACAGATATTTGCTGTCTCCTGATCCCATATGAGGATTAAGAAAAGTAAGTTAAACTGACATTCCTCAGCAGCTTTCACAAGAAAATTATGATCCCCACAAAGATATGAGACATTATAAAAAACTGTGAAATCCAGAAAAAAAATCTTTTTGGAAACTTGAGTTTTGTCATCTGCAATATGATTTCAGAACAAGCAGTGTTTTCAAGGAACCATGGCATTAAATAAAGCAAAAAAAAAAAATAAACAAAAAACAAACCCAAACAAAGCCTACCTCTTCATGAATATTCACGTTGAACTCATCATGGATTGGAGATGCTGTTACTGGGGTTGGGGATGGGCTTTTCTCTGGGTCAGCCAGACTTGGTGTGTCCAATAAACCAGTGGAAATAGACCCTGAATTCAAGTCTTCACCTTCACTTTCCTTGCCTGAAGGGAGAGAACATGGAAACTTGTTGGTTTTACAGCCCTTGCTCCCACACAAGCTGCAGCCAGAGTGCTCAGTTATGGGCCAAAAATGGAAAGATTTGATTGCTGGGTTTTTTAGGACACTACAATAGGAGAAAGGGAGTTATGGCCAAGTGTCACTTCCCAATTCAACCATCACAACTCAGCAGGGCTGGAACAGAGGGAGGTCAAAAAGCCCAGCAAACACCCTCAGGACATTCAGTGACATCAGTTTCAACAAGCTGAATAAACTGGAGTACTTCTCTCCTGTCTGTTCTGGAATTTCATTCTAAATACTTTGTTTCCCTTGTTTACTAAGGAAAAGACCAGAAGGTCGAGTCTGACTGAAACTTAAGATGTCTCTGTGGTATCTTCAAGGTACCCTGAGGAAAAATGCAGCCCAGTGCTCAGGAGTCTCTCACCAGCCTAGAAGTGCCCACATCAAACCTGCAGCCTCCACAAACTGAGTGTGTCTCATTTAGGTTGTGCTGAAGCCCACACCAGTGCTGCCATCCTCTGCTCCTTCCCCCCTGAGTGCTCCTCAACTGCCTCAGTGCTACCAAAGGGCTTGGACTGGTTGTGAAAGACAACCAGTACTTTCTAAAAGGTGAGCAGAAATCCAGTGCTCATTGCCAAAGAGGCAAAACACAAATTAAGTTCTGTTCACATCTCTCTTGCCCATTTTTCACTGCCTGGAATCTCCTGAATCATGAAGTGACCATGGAGTTCCCAGAGAATCAAGGTCTGTTCTAACACCCTCCTGTGATTGAAGGCACAGCACTGCAAGAAAGGGCAATATTTATTCAAGAATTGCTCCCTCTCCAACACAGCATAGTGTGAGCTCAACACCACAAAAATATTTTATATTTTGCTTCCTTGCTCTTGTTGGGCTATTGAAAATCTTCCCCCTCTGAAGGGGTCTGGAAACCTCCACCAGTCTTAGAATATATGGAATGGCCCATGACACACTGAGGTATAGATTCAGCTTCTGCTTCAGTCACACAGTAAAGCTCACCACCACAACACACCTGGAGTTTAAATGACAGCAGTATCACTTTTTTTTGGTTGTACAATACCTTTTTTACCTTGAGCCAGTATCACCATGTCTTGGACTTTCTTGTACCTGTTCAGAGATTGCCGAAGCTCTTCTATCTTCCGATCCTAAAATAAAAGGAAGTTGTGACTCTGCTTCCTCCCCCAGAAATAAGAAGTACAAATAGTAAATCCTTTAGTTTAACTGGCTGTGAGACTAAAAGAAATGGGAAGTGTGGATGGGACAGGACTCAGAATGCTGAGAGGCTTTGAAATATCAAAAATTGTATTTAGCAAAAACTATCATCTGGTTAATCACCAGAACTGTTCCAGCCTTGAAAGTGGATTTCAGCTCCTTTGATAAGTCAAAGGTAGAGCATAATAAATTTGCCACGTACAAAGGACTTAGGGCTTTGGTGATCAAAAGAAAACATCCTACAAAATGCACATGCATATGAAAGCATAAAACCATGTATGAAAATAATTCATACTTCACAGAAAAGCCCTTTTGGAAATGCAGCCTGTGATCTGGCACTTATATGGAGATCTTTACATTTGCAGAACACAGTGCAAATTAACCACACTGAATTCAACAAAACAACAGTGTAAGGATTCTGTACAGATCCTGTGCACATGCACAGAGCTCATAAATGCTCACAGCCCCTCTATGGCACTGCAGTGCTTCTGAGTGCAGAAAATCATCAAATCTCACAAATCTGACCTTTCTGACTACAGAAAATCATTGATTCTCACAAATCTGACTGCAGAAATTCATTGATGCTTACAAATCTGTTTTTTAGTTGAATTGTGAAAAGCTCACATGTGAAGTTTTTCTTAGAGATTTAAATCAATCTGATGAATGATTACTGAAAAAATAATGACTTTTCTACCTTCTCTTCATTTGCTGCCATTAGAGATTCTACTGCCTTCTTCATTTTCTGCACCTCTATATCTAAAAACACAATACAGGTCTCCAAGTCAATTTAAATAAGACAGTGTAAGGAAATAAGAACAACACAAAATGTAGAAGCAACTCAGTAATATCTGAAAGTAGAATGACAAATTCACTGATAAAACATATGCCACTTAAATTCTTTTTGAGATGCAAACACAAAGAAAAGCTATTTGTCTTCAAAACCTCTTCTCTGCCATTTTTATCAAGGAAATGATGAAATCCAGGAAATTTCCTTCCTCCCCCCACCCCTCTCCAAGCCTTACAAGAATGGAAAACTCAAAAAGTAAAACTACTGCTTGACTTTCACTATCTCCATCTTTAAAATAATCAAATATCTGCAAAAGAAGAAGTTCAAAATAATAATAAAAAAATATACTACATTTGGAATGCAATGAAACACATCCTCAGTAAAGAGTTCAAAGAGCCAGGGGATTAATGGATGTGATGAAGGAAGCATGATGCAGTGATGCTCAGCCCTAATCCAGCATGGATGGAGCAATGAGGAGGGCACAGTGGAATGACACAGGTATTTGCTGTGATGAGCAGCCATGCTGGAATATGACATTGCAGCTCAGGCCTGGGAAAGGTTCCTAACACAGACAACAGTGCTTCATCTATAATCCTTATTTACCAAGAAGTATAAATACACGGGAACATGTATGTTCTGGAAGTGTTGTGGGCTAAGAATTTCAAAATAATGGAAATAATCTCCATTTCTTCCTAAAGATCTACCTTGCATGAATGAGGTAAAAATCAAATTTCACTACAAATGTAGGCAGGTGGCCAAACTCACAGGTGAAAAAGCCCTGCTTCAGCTTCCTAAAAATTAATGGAAAGCAAACAGAGCAGGAAGAACATTCTCCTCCTTAATGAAATACAAGAAGAAAAGAAGCTGCCTGGCTGGCTTCTAGATGAAATACATTCAGACACATTGGGCTAAAGCAGCAACTGATCCAGTTCCAGTGATTTTCCCTCAGTTGAAAAATTGGTCTACTGGATTGCAACTGCATTTCACAGAGATACCTGCATTGTGAGACTTTCCAAAACCCAATCTTCCTTATCTATCAGATTTTCTTCAGAAAACTTTGTGTTTTAAGTGTGATGTACCCAACCCTGTTGTCCAGTTTTACTGTAAGTGTAACTAAGGGTTATAGATGATGCAACCTAACAATGTTTGTTAAAAGCAGTTTTGCAAACACATGCAGAAAACTATTCTGGAAAGCACTTCTGGAATGCAAATGCTCATGGAAAGACACCAGGAACCTTACTTTTATCTTTGAGCTTCTTTTTACAATTTTCATCTGTGCGGGGAAAATCCATTGGGTTGGGAATTAGCAGGAAGGTTATGACATGAAATAACTTTTAAGACATTATTGATACATAATGAATCAACTCTTCCTCACTTCATTCAGCTAATGAGGCAGATAACTTTTTATCTGCAAACAGCATTTTTTAGTATCAGTCCAAGGCAGATAAAACATGTTTCATCACAGCAAAAGATCTTCTGCTGAGCTACATTGAAAACCATAAAGCTGAGGACCAGAGGGTAATGAGAGTTCAAGCAGTTCCTCAGGGAAAAAAGCCCTGTATAAGTAGTCATGAATGCAGTGAAGTCAGACCCTGTTCACATTTAAATGTTCTTTAAAAAAAATGGAATCACAGTTCATTGTGGTCACTTTTAGTGATCTCAGGCAGTGGTTTTGAAAACACCATTTCATGAAATAAAATGTGACAATCTACACACAGCATATTCCTCCTCAGGTCAGGGGAGGAGACTAATCTCTTGTGCATTTCTTTTTCTAAGAAAACATACTTTAAAAGCACAATCTTAAAATCAGCAATAACTATCAGTCAGATATATTTAGAATTGAAATTGCATCAGGACAGAAAAGTCTGTGGAAAATTTCTGTGATGTTTTAACAAAAAAAAATCTGGTTTTAAATAAGTCCTCAATCCAAGATTCCCTCAAATAAATACTAACAAGTACTAATAGTTTCTTCTTTAAAAGGCAATAAAACAATTACCCAGCAGGTAAAATTTTTGTGCTAATTCAACCTTAATTAAGGATTAGACTTAATGAGCACACAAATCCAGAATCAGTCCCTGATTTCACCTACTCACAGCTAGGTCCACATCATACTTTGGTCTGCAGTATGGTTTTTCCCCTTTCCTTTTCAACACAATGTTTTTGGAGCATTTGTTGAAATTAGTTTAAAAAATTCTCAGACAGCATAAACTGTATCTTTTGAGACCCCATGCAAGCCACATAAGGAGCTAATTAAGGATTTTTCTGCCTTGTTTAAATTTGACCAAGACCTTGCTGTGACAGTAAGTTTAGCACTTGCATCGTCAACACCTTCTAAATATATTCAAGAGGTAAACATCAAGACAAAGTTCAGGAAAATTGAGGCTTTTATCAGTTATTTCCTGTACAAGGAAACATGATCTCAGATGAGGTGACAGAGCTGTGTCCCTGTTTCTTACCTCTGTCCAGGATTTCAATCCCTTCTCCTTTCAGCTTGCAAACCAGTTTCTCGTGCAGCCTTTTCACCTCGGCTTCCTTCTGCTCTAGTTTGTCTTTCAGAGCTGACAGCTCATCCTGCAAAGACACAGATCCCCTCAGTGACAGCTTCCACAGGCAGCTGAGATGTTTCCACAGTTCCCTCCTAGGAAGCACAGTGGACAGGTCCTCAGCTGGTGGGAATGACTGAGGGTCCCTGACATTTAACACTGCCTGTTAAATGTGCACCCACCAAAGTGACTCTGAACATCCCAACAGACCTCTGAGCCCACAACAGAGCAAAAACAGGGGGTCTGTGGTCTGAAAATGTTGGTCTCATGTATAATTTGAAAGAAACTTCACATCAAAATTTAAAGAGAAAAAGGGACAAAAAAAAAAAAACAACAAACCAGTTTTCTTATTTGTTTAGCCTTGCAGAGATAGGAAAAAATGAAAAGGTGAAAAGGCTGAATGCTAACATTTCCACATATTTTTTTTGAATTTATAGGGCATTTTGCATGTTTGAAGCTGAACAATTCTGAAACTGTGCTTATACCAGGACAGTTTCAGAAATTACCACTGCTTCTTATGGAAGAAAAATCAATCACAACACCAGCAAGCACATGAACATATATTGGAAAGCAGTTCAGACAAAAATGTGGTACCTCTGCCACAGTTTGAGTCTGCTGATCAAGCATTAGGAAAGAAAGCTTGGAGCTTGGATTCTTGGAAATAAGACAGATGGTGTTTGGGGGAGTTGGGGTGTATTAGAAAAATGCTGTTAAGTTTTAACTTAGATCCAACCATCTGCACTAGCAAGTGACTGGCACAGATCCATGCATTTAACTTTTTAAAATTTGAGTCAAATCCTACCCAGTTTAGTAACATGTTTCTTTGATGTCCGAGGATATCTTGTGCAACAGCATCATCAAGACAGGACCCTCACTGCAACTGTACCCAACACTGAAAATTTAATTTGTTCAGTTTGTAAACAAAGCAAAACAAGGCAAGACTCATCATTTTGGCATTTACAGCTTCTAAATGACGTTTTGAATCCTTAATGGAATAAACCAAACTAGAATCTCCTGAAATTGGTTCCTGTTTGCTCTGAAGTATCATTAAAAGAAAAATAGATCAATCTTAAAATTGTCAAGAAGTCAAAGATTTTTCCACAACAGTGGCTGGGCAATAATTACAATTCTCCAAGTTGGCACAGATTATGATGGGATTTCTGCCAGTGTAGGATCCATGCTAGTCCAAAACAAGACCATTCCTTGGTCACTTGAGAAGCTGCTGTTAAACCAACAGGCAACTAGAGCTGCATGTGGATGTCAATGTGTATTTCTTCCCTTGAATTAGAAACATGATATGCAAATTTACATGTGGGAGAGGGGATGGTATAAAAGAATCACTATTTCCCAGCTAGTTTTCATGAATACATTTTCTCTAAAAGGGTGATAAAAAGTTCTGTTTGAATAATGGATGCACGCTGCAGACGAGGCAATCTTCCCTTGGAAGGGGAGTGATTTTAACTCAAGTCTAATGCCATTATGTGTAACCTATGCAAGGTTCAGAGCAGGAAAATCCTCTCCCTGCAATATAAAAGCTGTTTACAAGGAATATCTACATAAAGAGCTTTCCATATCTAAGGAGGAAGGGCACACTGCATATTGACACACAGCAATTAATGAAGAACAGAGCATGACAGCACAATGCAGGACAGACCAGTAAAGGGTGGAACATGAAGGATTCAAAACAGGCCCAGCATTACCCAGAAACTACCACACCTTTAGCATCTGGCTTTTTTGCTCCATCCGCTGCTTTTCATACTGCATCTGACCCACTTTGATTTTCATGCTAGAAAGTTTGGCCATTAAAGACTGGTAACAGAGACAGAGGAGTGAGAGAAAACTAAAGGCAGAAAAGAGACAAGGCTAAATGGAAAAGAGAAGTTAGACAGTTAGAGAAACAGGCTGCTAGAATTCACTTAGGTGAATGCTTTCTCTTCAGAAGTGGTTTATTTTTAGCACATTTAGGAGAAAATAAATGCTGTTTTTAACCTGTGGCATACACCTTACATACTGCAACTGCTATTTCTTGACACACATGTGAAACAGGGTCTAAGCAGATAATAAATTTACTGTTAACAGCATGGTAAGTTACCCTTCATTAAAGAAAAATGCTCAAGCTGAAAACCACAGTATGAAATTTGGGAATAGCCACTGCTGCTAAGTGAGAACCATGAAACCCCAGGACCTGAGAGTACTCAGGATTTTGCAGGGTGCAGGCAAGGATTAGGGAAAAGAGTGAATTCCTAAAGCCTGATTTACACCCCTCTCTGCCTCTCCCCTCAGCCTCACTTACTTTGGTTGTTTTCAGTTTTTTCTCATACTGGAGTCTTTCATTGTCCATTTCTCCCACCCTCAACCGCAATTCATTTATTTCCTGGATCAAATCCTGAGTGGAGGGAAAAAGACAACCAGAAACAACAAAGAACTTCAGTAAACAAAACAGAAGAACAGCTAAGACTGTAACAACAAGAAAAGCAGGCATGAAAGAAACTCAGTGCACAAAACCACACCACCCACATCCATCAGTAAGTCAAGCAACTCAGAGCTTCCTAAATATCCAGTTTCTCAGTTTCTGTGTTAGTGCACTGAATGTAAGAGGGCAGAGGACAAAGGGAGACATAATTTGAAGTTGTGTTCCCTGTGCTGAGGACACCTTCCACTATCCCAGGTTGCTCAGAGCCCCATCCAGCCTGGCCTTGGACATTCCAGGGATCCACATCCACAACTTCTCTGGGCAACCTGTGCCAGGGCTTCATCACACCCAAATAAGAAATTTTTATGGTCCTTATGTTTGCTTTCCTTCCTACATCTGAGGCAAACCCTACCCATGTCAAGCAATGCTGCACATTGAGCTAACAGCTCTAAGCACAATTTTTCAGAGCTAATAGTAATAGAGATTTATAAATTAACAAGCCAGGAGCTGACATTTAGAGGGTATTCATGGGTCCCTGACAACACCTGCCTTCCAGCCCCACACCACACTGCCTAAGCTTACAAACAAGCCTCTGGTTATTAATTTTGTGCTTAATGAACCTGATGCCAAGAGAGCACCATCTGTATTTCTTCAGAAAGATCTAAGTTCAATTCTCAGAACTGTGAGGGAAGTGAAAGTACAGAACATTTTAATGCTTTTAGTAATTACCACTTCTAATCTATGACTTTCTCATTCAGGTACACCTGAAATTCCTTGACAATTTATTTGTTTGGGGCTTTTCTCTCCTGATCCAATGTCCAAGTATGTTGTGTGGAACTCACTGCTCAGGCTGTTCTCCACATATTTGTCACTTGAACTACCTGACTTAAAATACTCAGTGTGGCACAGAAAACAGTCTTGCAACCAGATTGAGGTGATGGTGGATAAATCAGAAAGAACTCCCTGTGAGTGAGCCAGTTTTACCCTCTGGCTGCTGCTTCAAAGGCCCAGTCTGGCTATGGACTCTTTCCTAAATAAACTCCCATGCAGGGTATTTTCTTTCATAAACTCAGCCCAACTCAGACCACCTGTGTTCCTCAAGGAAAATAATGCTGGTGTCTGCTGAGAAAGTGGAAATACTGGAATAATTTAAAGAACAGAACAATTACAAAACTCTATTAAGCACACAATTAGCTTTGAAAAGGCTGGGTGCTTGTGAACATCTAGACAGCAAATCCCAGAGAACAAAAATCTAGTGAGACACCTCCTTAGACAAAGATTGGGGAATATGAGTAACCAACCAAGCTGGAATGGGAAGTTGCAATGACAGACATAAGTAACAAATGGATAATATGAAGGATTTAATCAGAATGGTAATTCTGTAGGAGACAGTAGTTCCACAAGTTGTCAGACATCCATTTTTTTCTTTTCCATAAATAAAACCAGAAACAATATTCATAGTTTTGCTTTCCTAGGTTGACTATGAATCTTTTTCCATTTCAATCACTCCACATAAATCCATAATGTGTTTTAGGGTTGAATATTTTAAATATTCATTTAAATACTCTTCTGAAATAATTGATAAACAGCAATATAATCAGATCAACACTGAATAAAATACTGTGTACTTCTGAATAAATACTGCCTCCAAAATATCTCTTAGAGATTTTGTAAGGGCTGAGACCCTTTAAACTAATTAGACATTCAAAATTTCAGTAAACCAAATGGAAATTTAGACATAATATCCCTTTCAGTGTTTGAGCCTAAAGCATTGAAATAAAGAAGAAAAAATAATAATATATATCACACTAAACTGCATCATTCTGGTTTTCAAATGGAGGGAGAAACATCTTAGTAATAGTTCATTAGTTTTGGCATGAATACCCTTGATATAAATCCATATAGTCCCTAATTACAGTAACTACTATTTAAATAAAAATTAAGTTATTTTTATCAAAGGCATTTAGTGTACTTCAAAGTATTTCAAAGAAGAAATCTTCACAGAAGATAAGCCTCCTGCACAGAGAGTACAGATTTGCAGTTTGTGGTGTACTCCCCACGCTGGAACCATTTTTCTGGGAACCTGCAGCTCCATGCCCACCTTGCTGTGCTATGAAGTCATGGAGAGACTGCAGTTCAGGAGGGAAACAAAAAAGGGGAAGTCTAGGAGAACTCTACAATATTCAGTAAAAATAAGGATAGATACAGAGGAAGCAAATCACTCAAAGCCCAGTCATGTCTGCTAACAGTTCTGGAAAGCACAAGAAACCCCAGGGTGTTTGTAAGTGCAGGTACAACAGAACCCAGGCAGGAAAGCACCTGCCCCCTGTGGTCATCTGGACCAAAGCTTGCCTCCCCACAGCCATGTACTGCTGGTGCCAGCTTGTTTATCCCTCATTTGGGCTGCTCAGAGTGTCAGCCCACAGAGAGTTATTTGCTGTAATTCATGAAAGAGCCAGCTCTGTGTGGGCAGAGTCCCAGGAGAGCTGTGAGAGCAGCCAGCTCTTACACACACCTCCCACAGATGCAGGAGACCTTCAGTGATTCCCCCCAGCCTTCCCCCTGCCAGTTTCTCCAGCAATGCCAGGCACAGGGATCTCCTGCACTGCACAATCTGCTGCTCTGAAGGCAGTGCTGTGATCCTTCACATAACACCTGTTACCAAACTAGAGGGAAAGGTAGCAGGTGGCAACAGGAATCCATCCCACAGCTTGGCAGCACCCAAGGAAATGTGCTGCACTGCAGAAATGAACACTGCTGTCACTACCTAAGAATCACTTTCAAATCTGAAAGTGATACAAGTCACTAGTTTTCAGTCTGTGGACTTTGGGTCTGCAGATTACTTCAGACAAGCCCAAAGAGCAATTCCAAAGCAAGTCTGACTTTTGTTCTTGTGCTTGCAGTACAAGTGAGGAATGGTGCTTTGGTGGAAACTGAAGCGTTGGGAAACCACTGGCAGAAGTGGAAAGGGTAATCTTGTGTCCTCTCATGGCAATATGGTTTCTTTCCTGCTAGAAACAAATGACACCTGGAATATCCACAGTCATAACCATGACCTGATATTTCAGCTCATTTATGAATCCAAAACTGGAAACTCATTCTGCTTCACAGACAGACTCTGAGGTATTTCTGATATGGGCTCTATCACCCTGTCAGGACAGCTTAGCTGATACTTGAGGTTTTCTGGCTTTGCCCACCTGCTTTGAGGCTTTCTGGCTTCCAACAAAGTTGGAAGACCTGCAGCACAGAGGGAAATGCCTTGGGAGAGCACTGCCAGGGATGGCAGCTCTACCTGGCTCTGCTCCCCCCAAGCCTCTGGTCCTGGGCTTCCCAATAGCCCCACACTGAGTCAGCTCACCCTGTTACCAACCCCAAAAGTTCTTGTACTGTGCTGTGTCTCTGCACATGGCTGCTTTTTGTACTCACACTGGGCTGAAGCATTTGCCTCAGACATGCCTTACTCAGAAGGTGACAGTTTCATGTGGGGTCAGGAGAGTGCAGTATGTTCATGATTTTATTTAAATCCAACCTAAATCCATCTCTCCTGAGACCTGACAGCCAGAATCAAAAGCTGCCTTTGGGAATCTTCCTTTGTAAAACCAGAATTTAACAAAGAGGACACTCCTTATTTTAAAAGGAACATGCTCTAACCTTAAAGATGAGTCCCCTTCTTGCCTGACAAAAAAAAAAAAAAAAATCCCAGAAAATGTTCAGGTAATGTGAAGACACACACAGCTTTCAAAATTTATCCTCTTGGGGTTTACTCACCTCTGTGTCTCTGAATCTGTCCTCATAGTCCAATCTATCCTTCTCTACAGATGTAAGCTTTAATTTCAGAGTGGAAATCTCTGCCATAAGATCCAGCTTCTGAGTTTCAAGAGTTGTTCTGCTTAAAAGCTCCTGATTCGAGATAAAGAGGAAGGGAATGGAATTATTTACCCAAGGGGAAGAAGCCAGTAATTTATTTTGACAGCTAAAGGTCTCCTTCATGGGGAATAGCATCACCCTCATCCTTGCACTATGTGAAGCCCTGAGACACAGCTATTATCCATCTGACAGATTCCAGGCACCTAGAATGCATCTGGGATCACAGGGGCACTATCAGGGGCTGGCTGCCAGCACAAGAAAAAAGCCTGTCTGTCATCACAGCTGCTCTGGGCAGCAAGGAGCTGTGAGGGGAATCCACCCATCCTGCCAGAGGCTTTCATCTAAGGCTCTTGGAAGTTCAGTGGGGAAGGACTCAAAGGAGGGCAGAACTGGATTCCTGCAGTGTAAAGCAGCACTGACATTACTAAGTACAAAGACTTCAAAGCCAGCATGGTAGAAAATTATCCCTTAGTTAGAGACATCAAGGGCTGCAACACCTTGAAGCCCTCACCAAGGCTTGTTAAGGCAGAGGGAAGGCAAGACAGACATGGAGCTGTGAAATACCTGCTGCAGCATCTCCTCTGTGGCATTCAGCTTCTCCCTGTGCTCCTCCAGGCAGAACTCCAGATCCCGGATCTTTTCTCCTTGGGCCTCCACCTGGTCTGTAAGCACACTGACCTGGACACAGGAAGAAAGAGATGCATGTTTAACACCTTGCTCCTGTGCCATGTGTGTCAGCTGAAGAACTGCAGGTGAGCAGCAGCGCTGGCTGGGCCAAAGATTAACTGGGACCATGCAGGGAGGAGGAGGAGGAGGAGGAGGAGGAGAAGCAGAGTTCTGCAGTGGACACAACACTTGGCAAAAGAAACAGAAGTGGAGGGAAGGCTCTCCCCTCACACTTACTAGAATCTCAGCCAAAGTTCTGGCAGACACATTGCAATTCTGCAGCTCCCCTCCTCACTGGAAATTTTCACAAGGGGTGGCTGCTGCATTTTACTACCAATAATTACACCTTTGCTGTGACAATGCATTAACTCAACCCATTAACTCCCACCTTAACCACCACATAAACCTCACTGCTTATAATTTATTCTCCTTCCCAAGTGATTGCACACTATACCATAACAAGCACTTTTCCTTTTCAGAACAATAAAAGCAAAGGAGGTTAAAACACACAGCCAGAGGCTGGGTAAGACCAAGACTACAATTTTTAAGACTGCAGACAGATTCACATTTTGCCTTTTCTGAATGAATTTTTTCATTTTCAACAGGCTTCTCCTGCAGTACTGCTGGCAAGGAGGGTGAGCTGCCTAAAGCAGAGCTCAGTGCTGTCACAGCCCCTAGGCTGGGTCCACATCAGGGAATGCCACCTGTCCAGTCCAAGGGGTGCCAGGTATTCCTGGCTCCAACAGAAGGAGAAAGCCAGCAGGCAGAGCAGCCAGGGCTGACCTGGTCCAGCCCAGCAGCAGGTGAGCAGGACCATCAGGGAGCTGCTTGTCTCCTTCTGCCTGCTGGCCAGTCCTGCAGCTTTTGACACCTTTCCTAAGGACAGGACAACTGTCTCCTGATACAGACATTGTGTGAATAGCCCTGGGAAATAGTGATCTTTAGCTTTCACATGGATGTAAGTAGGTGGCTGCTCTGCAGACCTGCTCTGCTAACAAAATTCAAAGAGAACAGATACAAAGAAAGAAGGACCTTTAGATTTTTCCTGCAATCTAAATTCACACCCTTCCCTAATCTGGGTAAATTCTCATGTACCAGCAAGTCTTCTGAACACTGTCCAAGACATCACAACTCCAATAAATTCTCAGAGGTTTTATCACATACTGTCAGACAGCCTCGTGAATGCAAGAGCAGAAAAAAATAATTTGGGTGACAACTCACTTGCAGAACAAGAGATTCCTTATCATTTTCCAGACGAGCCAGCCTTTCTTGATAAACATCTCCATTCCCAGATATGTGTCCATTAGTCTGAAAAAGACAACAAATACTGCATAGTCAGCTATTGTGCCACAGTGTCATCCAACGTTACCAAAACACTTAATGAGCATTTTTAGTCTGCACAGTTTTAGAACAGGTTTGAAGTATTCTGCAGCCTCCTAAGGGTTACACATAAATAAACTGTCAACAAAGGACACACAACCACCATTCAGGAGAGAATTGTTCAGGGGCTTAAAGATGAGAAAGGAAGAACCTTATGGTGACCCAGTTCTGCAAAATTCACTTACTGTGCATTCAACATTTTGCTTCCAAAACTTGGACTCATTGCTATACAACACTAAGCCATACTTGCAAAGAGACAAATACCCTGAGACATTCAGCAAGTGAAAAAAGGCAAACATACAATCTACAAAATGTGTATTATGCTTCTTGCAAGTCATACACACAGCCAGAGACATCTTTTTACATCAGGCACATTCTACTGGGTATGGGTGAATGTCTGCACTCTAAACACATCTCTTTGTAAAGCTGCCTGAGGCTAGAGAGAAACAAGAATACATGTTAATGCTATCAGAGAGTTCAGAGGAATCAGCAACTTTCTTCATAATAATTTCAATGCTCTTGAGCAGCAGGAAGGATTTTATTCTATCCATACTCAAAGCTGTCTCAAAGCACTTTGTGATCCATGCCACTATCAGATCTCGGCTCAGAAAAGGAAGCCTTGTTCCCATCATGGCATAAATCACTTAGAGGAGTCTGAGAAGCTGCTCTGAAATTCAGGGTGCTCAGCAGAGGCATCCAACAATGTTGAGGGGCCCTGCTTTCCTCCTGAATATGTGATGAAAAGAAACTGGGTGAGTGATCCTTGTGCCCCATGAGCCTGCAGCACAACCCTGCCTTGAGAGGCCACCACCACTCAGGAGCCTCAAGCTCCTGCTTTGAATCTCCCCTGATTACAGAGGATACCTCAGGAAACCTCCTGGCTAAAACTCCTCTTCTAAGTGACATGTCTGACCTTGGGTGGGGGGAGAAACTGCCTTGCTTGAGCCTGAAACAATAAAACTCCCTCCAGCATCACTTAAAGATCAGACACAAAGCAAACAGGAGCAGGTAGAAGTGTTTGACCTCACCTCAGTGCTCTCAAGAAATCAGTCCTGGAAAGTCTTAAACCACTGAGCAGTACCAAAAGTGTCTCCCAAGCATGAAATACCATAATATCTTCCCTGAAATTTGCTCCAGCAGACTAGGAAAGGATGCTCTCTAGTAATTTGTACCAGCACTTCATCACATTGATCATAATTATCACCTTGTATCTGAATTATTTAGCAGCACAATACTAAGCCACCTGACCACCCAGACAATAAAAATCCCAGGGCAAAATTCATCCAGACTTCAGATTTTACCACATTTTACCCTCGACCTCTACCAGAATTTAACTCATGCCATTCAAGATTATGAGATCTTCACTTTTGTAACACTTCAATTTAGGTGAAAGAATTCAAAATGAAATAAACCTTTTACATGTTCAACTAGCAGATTATCCTTCAGATTTTGTGACCTGAGCTGTCTGTGAAAACAGAACTGAGGGCTTTATCTGCTTTTGCTGCTCTGCAGCTCCCTTAAGTCCTCCAGTACATCTCCATCACTTATTCAGCCTGCAGAAGAACAGCATCTGTATTTTGTAATATACAACACATTTATCAATCCAGTGCATGTGTCTGATGTAGGAAGGTGGTATCCATCCCTCACTACAGGCAGCACAGCTGCAAAGACACCTCTCCATGCTGCTGGGGTAACACGGAATTCCTTGCCAAGCACAGACTTGACTCCCTGCCTCCCAACCACCACATCAACACCTGAACCACTGACTCTCCTGATAGCTCCAGTCAGCAAAACCAGACACAAATTAACTAAAACCAACGACTGCAGGAAGAGTGTAGGGAGGCAAGCTTTGGTTTCTCAGCACGATTAACATGTCTGTGAAAACCAACAAGGTGTGAAAGCAGAATGCTGTTAGTCATTGTGCACAGCATCTTGCCAAGACACCTTTGTTGTTAAACTCTGTTCACATTTCTCAGGAAAAATCTGCTTGGCTCAGCAGGTCAGCCTTGGCTTTAAAGTAGGAGCATTGGGAGAGGGAGAGTTCAGGCTGCAGCTGCACCCTGCCACCAGAAAGAGGAGATGGGAACCCCAAACAGGACAAGTTTCTCCCACAAAACAAAAATCAGTGCTAACAGAATCACAGATTTGTTAAGGCTGGAAAATATCTCTAAAATCATCAAGCCCAATCATCAACCCAGCAGCACTAAATGTTCACCACTAAACCATGTCCTCAAGTGCCATAGCCACACATTTTTTAAATCCCTGCAGGGAGGGTGACTTCACCATGTCCCTGGACATCCTGTTCCAATGTTTAATAACCCCTTCAGGAAAGAAATTCTTCATAATATCTGACCTAATCCCACACCTGGCACAACTTGAGGCCATTTCCTCTCATCCTGTCAAACACTTAGGGCAGTTCATCTATTCTTTGGGACAAATCTTTGCAGAGCTGCATGTACAGGGTGCAAAGACCTCTTTTCTGGCTATTGCCAGAAATATTCTCTAAAATCTGCATAAAACCAGACCTCCTGTAGCACAACAAACCCAGAAAATTCTGTGTACAACACAAGAATTGTTTGCTTTTTGCTTGAAGTGTTGTAACTTCTGTAAAATACCTGTGACTGACTCTTAATTTGAGGTATGAAAAGGCAAGAAAGCCCCTGGCTTTGGTTTCAGTGGAGAAAATGATAGTAGTTGGAGAATGGATGATAGAGAAAGACCATGGCAGGTATTTCCAAGAGCAGCAGCCTAAGCACTGTCTTCAAAGTAAATAGTTGATTCTTGGCATGATAGTCTTCCCACAGAGATAAGGAAGGAAGAGGGGAAATGAAACACATGAAAAGAACAGAGCAATGATGGTAGTGAGCAGGACTGAAGAGAAAAGGAGCAGGAATATGCTCAAACACTGGATTTAGGAAAGCAGTGCATCAGGAGATGGGATGGAAGGAGCCCCAGCACGAAGGAATGGGCTGCAGGAAAGTCTGAGAAACATGTGTGTGTGCAAAACCTGGGTGAGCAACACTCAGTGTGTCCCTCAGGAGCATCTCTCCACCAGGGAATCTGCATCCTCCCCTGGGACTGACCCTGGCAACTACCCACCCTGCAGAGCAACAGCTCTGCTTTGGGGAGGGGAAGGAAAGAAATGAAACAGTAAGAGAAGCAAAAAAGAAAAGCAAATATTTGATTGAACAGCATCTGCAAGCATATTTAGGGCACTAAATATGTTCTGGATCAAATTTGCATCATTTAAGTCAATAAAGAATTAACATACTTCACTAGCTGTGTGAGAAAGGCTTTCCATTTCCCAAAGAAGGCTCTTTTCAGCAACTTAAAATCTATTTTCAATTAAGCAGCTAGATTTTGCTTGCGTTTTCAATGTTAGTGATTAATTACAAAACATTATATGGGAAGAGAATGCAGATTTACCAATAACAACTTTAATCCTAAAAACAAAAGAATACTTGTTACAATGCCACTAAGGCTTCACAGAAGTTTGAGGTCAAGTATTTACTTAAAATGCCTTGTAAGATCAGACCCAGTGCACTTATAAACTCTGCAAGATCAACAGTTAATCTCTTAAACGTGTGTAAAGCTTTGTCTGTAATCATCTAAGTGTAAAAATCCACGCTGCTTTGGAGGGAATTACTCCTGTAGTAACTAGATGCATCACCAAACTTTCACAGCTTGCCTGCCTTCAGTCTTTAATCCCTTTTCCATGGAAGTGAGTGAATAATAATAAAAAAAAAAAAATTAAAAATCTGTTTCCTCTCAGTTGCTGAATTCTCCTTCCAAAAATAAACCTCATTTTTAGCCTACCACAGCTGATACCCTCATTTTCCTCCATTTTCTCTTCTGCTTTGGAGATGAAATAAGCAGCACAAATGACACTGCTCTTGCTGTATGTGCAGTTTGGTTTGTATAGAAGAAGCTGCCACTCCACAGCATCATTTCCCTGTACAGCAGATTGCACTGACTGTTTGGACCACCACAGTCAAGTCAACAGTTGGGCAAGTGAGCCTTTCCCAACACCTCTTTCCTGACCATCTGGAGTTAAATTGGAGCTCATCAACATGCTTATGTGGTTCAGATCATTACAATACACATTACCTATGCTCAGTTAAACAAAGCTGCTGCTGCTCTGCTTGCTCCCCTAGCTTTAGAGCCCCTTGCAGGAGGGTTCCTCCAGCCTCAGCTACCTCAGCATCACTTGGTGAGCCTCTGAGTTTCCCAAGCCAAGTATCCCCTACCTGCGATGCAGACCTGTGACAGCTTTACTCTCTGTCAGCATCAATCCCACCCCAAATTCATACAGGTCATACTGTCTGAGCTGCTGTGTAATCAGTTTATGTGAGAACCCATCTCTGCCCTCCCAAACCAGCCTCTTCTGCATTTCCCACTTCCCTGCCCACAATATTACACTCCAGCAGCAGACTTGCTGCTAAGCTTTTCCTAAAGTTTACAGGTTACTTCCTCCCCAGAGAACAAGAAGGGGAAAAAGAAAAACAACCACAAACCCACTCAAAGCCTCCCACATTACATTCTGAAGGCTTCACTACAATAAAAGTGAATTCTGCAAGAAAAGCAGCTGAACACAGCCCTTCACTCTGAGGCATTTACCTGAAACATTCTGTAAGCATAAACAACCTGCTGCTGAGCAGGGAAGATGCAACCTCTCCACAATATTCTGTTTCCTCAGCAGCAGCCCAGCTGGTGCCTGGTACAGGAGAAGGAGGAGAGCTCACTGCCAGCCTTGCCCAGCTATGGCTTGTCACTGGGAGAAACGCAGGAGCCGGCACAGGCAGAGATCTCCTTACCTTATTTAGCCAGACGCAGTGCCCGTGAATGTCCCAGCTGTACTCCATGCTGGTCATGCCTGTTTTCATGCATTCACGGATGCCAGAAGCCGAGGCTGAGCCCAGCTTAAGTGGCAGCAGGTCCCCTCGCCCAGGCGAGGATGGAGGCGAGCGGAGTGGGAGATGCGGGAAGCAGCAGCAGCAGCGCTCCTCAGGCGGAGCGAGCAGCTCTGGGGAATTAACACATCAAAGCCCGGCACAAACTCCTCCAAGCCGGCACGTTCAGGGGGAGGATGCAGGCAGGGAGGTGCAGAGCAGCACAAAGCCGAGCAAGGACAGCCCCACGCAGGTGACACCCAGCTCTTGTCACCAGCGCAGCCCGCTCCTCCTCCGGACCCTCCCGGAAAGCATCCGACCCAAAAGAGCGATTCCCACCCCTTCACCTGAGCACGAGGGGCTTTCCCAGCAATTGGGAAAGCTGCAGGAACACACGTAATTAATTCACTTGTAGACGCCAAGAAAAAAATTGGAAGAAAAAGTTGACTCAGCTGTGCCAGGTCTCACAAGCGGCTTGTCCCAAGTTTATGTCATACCTCAGAATGATGTAACAAACAACAATAACAACCAACCTCTGCCCGGGTTCAAGTTTAAATTGACCCACCACCAGCAGCAGCATGACAAATTCTTAGTATTTCTGACACAGAGTCCAGCTCTGAGAGTCCTGTGATTATCTCAAAAACCACTTTTATTATTATAATAAAACATCTACAACTACCACTGATAGAGAAAAACCTCAAAACCATGAATGCTGAGTAACTCAGGAGATATCAGAAGAGCAAAGGATAAGTAGAAGCTGTGCTTTTTAAGCCAAACTGATTCATTTTGGATTGGGAATGGTGGTTTTTTGATGGGTTGTTCTTACTGCCAAAGAACTCATCCCTGATGCATGAAGATGCCACGCCAAGGCATGCCATAAATGAGCCCCTATTATCTTCCAGTGTTAAAAACACACCAATCTGGATGATCACCTTTAGCAAGAAGCAGGGTCCTGTGTTTCCAGAACTTTGGGAGGTGCATCTCTCACGGACAAAAGGCATTGCCAGCAGGGAGTGGAGGATGACAGGCTGACAAGGTATCACAAGATTCCTTTCATACTGCAACTTGAGATCTCAAACTGTTTGGTGGTTAACACCCTGGTGCCACACATTAGCATAGGGCCTTTTGATACCTAAACTCAACATAAGCAGAAGCTGAATCAAATGACTGCACTGTACACCCACACCAGGAAAATCAAACAGCAAATTTGGGTTTGAAGACAAGATTTATATTTTTTTCCCATGAATAAGAGATAACTTCTGGCTAACCAAACTGCTTCTTCCACTTGGAAATCACCCTCTTGTCCAAATAGGGCAGCACATCTCTGTAAGATTACAAAGATATATGCATCCAGCAAGGAAAATTCCTCCCTGAAAGCTAATATCCCCTCATATTAACTCTCATTACTCCCAGCTACCCTGTGGAAGAACCAGCTTTAAAAATGTGAAAATCTGAAGCTGGTCTGTGAGGCAGCAACAACACACTGGATTGCATGAGCCACCATGGATACAGCTCAACAATCATCCTGAGATGAGCTGAAAATGTTCTGTGGTTGGACTTGATGATGATCTTAAAAGTCTTTTCCAACCTTAATGATTCTATGATTTTGTATGATTCTATAAAGCTTTGGAGGTCATAAAGTTTTGCTTTATCCTACAGTCAATTTCAGAAATCCACTTATGGAGTAAAAATAATTATTAAAATGTACCTTATAAAACATATATTTAAATTCAGAAAGTCACTTCCAAAGATAAAGCCACAGCTACACTTGCTGTAGGTTTTAAAGAAAATATATTATGTTATCCTGGCTCTTTCACTTCAGGGGCACATCCTTTGAAGAGGAAAATGCACACACCAGGACCCACATACACAAGTTCAGATCAGAAGCATGGGGAAAATGGCTCTGAGCTGTGGGAAGGCACTGTCCACCCACTCCTACTCTTCACTCTTCTTTTTAACAAGACACAGTTGGTTTCTTCTTTCTGGGAAAGTTGTTGCATAAGATGTATTTTTTAAAAAATGCAAAAAAAAAAAACAAAAAAAAACCCCACTTTCGAGAAAAGCAATAACCAGAAGGAAAACTGTCTCTTGTTTGTTTCAACTGAAGAAAAACTGGAGCAGTGCTCATGGCTGGGAGCAAGGTTTGTGAGAATTACTCTTCAAGAGATGGATCTATCAGCTTCCAGCTGGACACAACAGGGTCTTGCAAAATGTGGAGATTAGTTTAAAATGGTTTTGCTACTGGAGCTGATGTTAGAGATTACTCACACACTGCCTGTATTGAAGCCAGAAGCTCCATTTTCACAGAGTACAGCACATGCCTTATTAAGGCACACACTGAAACACACTACACATTTCTTCTGACCAAGAGTATGCTGAAAAAACTCCAGAACTTTGGAATAGCTATGACCCTAGCTATGGATTTCAGGCCTGGCTCCCAGTGAAAGCATGGAGTCCAAACATGTTTGAGCTCAGAAAGGTCTCAGTCCCTTTCCAGACCTGGAACAAGCAGCCTTGTTTGTAGTTTCACCCATGACACCCACGGAGACGTGAGCAGGGTTTCAGCAGCAGAGATCAGTTTTGAGCTGCAGTGACATCTTGCAGTTAAACTGACTTCTCTGTGCAGCAGAGAGCTGCATGTGCAACTTTTCTCAGCTCCCCTTGGGGACCACATGATGGATTCTGTTGGAAGGGCTGTGCCAGATGCCCGGGCACTGTAGTGTGCTCTGGTGTCACGTGGCCATTTGGCACCCACCTGCTAAAAAACAAAAAGCAGCACGAGGTGTTTTAACCCACTGGCCCTTTTTGGGTGCCTGCACACACACACTGAGAGGAGCAGAAAGGAACAGGATCAAGGACACATGGCAGTCCATTCTGGCATGGCAGGATTGAACGCTTTGCCCTATTTTACAGAAACTTTGGGTGACTGCTGTCAACTCCTTTTCCCAATGTGGGCACCAGTGGTTTGGCTGCAGCAGCCAAGGGAGGATCTTTCTCCTGTGACAAACTGCCTGGCAGCAGCAAACACTATTTTTGTTTTCCTCTGAGACACAAGAGGCTTGCTTACATCCCCTCATGGGATATCACAGCATCCTAGGGGACGCAACTTCATGCATGGAGGATTAAACCAGTTTCAAACAAAGAAGGTGTCTGCCCTTCCTCTGTAAGGGGGGCACAATTGCAAAAAACCTTCTTGCAAATCATCAAGGCAATGTGAAACCTCCCTGCTCAGAGAGGGACTGGTGACACCAGTGACACCTGAAAATCCTGTGGCTGTAAGCACAGTCTAAGTGGAATGTTAAGTTTTTCCTACAAGGGGCTTTAAGGATGACAGAGCATACAGGGTAATAATTTGAGGCAGAATAAGGAGTAATTGAGGCATAAATGGAATAGCAATTTTGTGCAATCTTTGGTACTCACAACCCCTGCACATCTTTTCCAGTGGTTGGGAGGCACTAAACTGAATGGCACAACAGAGCCCTTCCTCTCCCACTGAGCCCATGGGTGCAATAAAACCCCACTGCTGTCTCACTGCCCTTAGGTGATCCACACTGTCCACACTGTGTGGGTCTGAAGGGCTCCACAAGTCAGGCACTCCTAAATCACACACCTGCCACCACAAGGGGCATCAACTGGTCTCCACCTCGTTAATCTCAGCAGGCATTATGCTGCTGAGCTCCTTCACTCCAGAGCAACCTGCAGGGGATCAGCACCATTAAACATGGCCTAAAGATGACTGTGAACACCATGGGAGAGTGCAGTTTCCAAGACTGTTTATTTGGCATATTTTTTTGTTTACCAAGGCCATAGTTTCATGAGACCTGTTTCATGAGACCAGAGAGAGCAGCGAGTAGTTAGAGCGATGTTCATGGCTGTATGTTACACAGCCAGGGAATGCTGATGTTAGCAGGAACTCTGCCTGCTTTAAAGATCTGACTTCAATGTCACTCCTGTCTCCTCCTCCTGATCTCAGCATTGGCTGCCACACTTTCACAGTGGGGGCGAGATCCAAATCCCACTGGAGGCACTGCAAGAGCTCCCAAGTGCTTCATTAAGTTTCAAGCATTTCCAAACGAGCAGTTCAAAGCAAAGATTTTAAAAAAAGGAAAAAGAAGGCTCTCCCTTAGATCTTTCTGCAAGGGCTACAGTAGCAGTCCAAGGTGCCCATCTGTCCCTGCATTGCTGTGCTCAGCCCCCATGACAGCAGATGGCACAAAGGGCTGCCCAGTGCCAGCCACAGCAAACACAGCCCTGCACCCAGCAATCCATTTGTCAAGATAAAAACGCTTTCTGCAAGATTAGCCATGCCTCCAGGGAGACTGAGTCCTTCCCAGGGGTGCAGTGCCCATCCTGGGAAGGGAGCAGGTCATGGTGGTCACCTATCCCACAGTCACACAGAACATGGAGCCACCACAGTCCTGCAGCAGCCCCAGCCCCCACCAGGGCTGGCACCCCAATTTTAGCAGCACAGTGTCACCTTGGCCAATGCCCAGTGTGTGACACAGCAGGACCTGGCCACAGCTGCAGCGTGGATTTGACAGAATATACAGAAGTGCTCATCCACTGCTGTCACTGTGGCAGCTGTGGTGAGGCTGGCTTAAAAACTGAAGTGTGGCCTCTGAGAGCAACTCCTGACTTCCACTGCTGGAGCTTCCCCAAAACCTGCACACACCTGGACCTCCACAACACAAACCCTGCCACAAACCATGAGCACAAGTCCTAGGCCCTGCTTGGAAGGGCACCTGGAGGCAAACCCAGCAGATCCTTCAAAACTGATGCTGTTTTAACTCACCTTTTGGTATGTACAACATTTTATTTCCCTGGGCAGACTTCAGGTGACCTACACTCAGATGATCTTTGATTTTTTTGGGAAAACCAAATCTTGGGGATAGAATTGCCTTGTTAAATAAATTTCTGTGTACTTTTAAAGCAGGATGACAAAAACTGGCTGATTCACAAACACAGAAAATAGAAGTTTGGTTTGGTGTCCAGATTAAAGGGATGCAGAGCTTACACCTCCCTTATGTTAGCAACAGCTTTTCCAAGACTCTGCAGCAGTATCTCCAAAACACAACCTCTCTAAACAGCAGTGTGAAACAGAGCCAAAACGAGCCTGGCAGAGGGGAAGCAAGGTGAGACTGTACCATCTGGCTTTGGAGCCACTCGATGAGCGCCTCGGCCGTGGAGTCGGGCACCTGGCAGCGCAGCCCCTCCCTCTCCTCCGCCTCCATCATCTCCAGCAGGCCCCGCAAATCCTCCACCAGGTGCAGCGCCCGCAGGCCCCCCATGAACGGGGAGGTGGGGGACTGGCAGTCAAAGATGCCATTGGAGTATTCCAGCGCCTTGGAACCTGCAGGGAGCAAAATGGCACAGGGTCAGGCACGGCAAGAGGGGTGGGAAAGGGTGGGGGATGCTCCTGGCAGGGCTTATCCCAACCAGACTCAGTGCTGGTGCTCAGGGAGGGAAGCTCCAGCAGGAACAAGGTGGGCTGGTGCTCAGGGAATGGGAATGCCACAATCTGCCCGTGGGGTGGAGGCATCCTGCTCCCTGGGATGAATTCCCAAGGCAGAAGGCGCTGCCAGGGATGGAACATCCTCTGCCAATGCCCTGAGTCACCCTGCAGCCACTGAATGACCCAAGTCACATTCCAGTGCTGCTGTCCAGAGGAAACTATGCCCTGCATTTTCCATGCTTCTCCAAGGCACTGGTAATTTTTTAAAATAATAAAAAAGATGAAGATAAATTAAAAGACCAAATCGCTTCTGCACGGGAATAAATTTTAAACCCAGCAATTTGACACAGTAGCACTGGCATTTGCATGTTAATAAAGAGAGAAATCTCTCATTTGCATAAACTCACAGGATGCATATTTGACCTACATTAGAACTTGCTATATATTAAGTAAGAAAGGAAACTGTGAATTTAGGATTAAGGTTGATTTAAGTCAACCTAGCTAATTCCAACTGTAATTCCAGCACACTGATTTGTGACCTTAATTCTGTAATACTTCGGCACAATGAGACATGCTCATGACAGACATTCATTTGTGCTGTCAACTTTTAGAAACTACAAGGATATGTCATTTATGCACTTCCATGAACTTTCATTCACCCCCTCTGGCAAGCCACAAAAATCCAAGTATTCCTCTAAACTCCCACTGAAAACAATAATGAGAAAAATAACCCCAACAGCGCAGGAGCTGATATCCCTTTGTTCTATTCCTTTATAGATCTATTCACAGACATGGGTAAATGAAGTCTGTGGTGACTTAAATCTTCCCAACATCACATTGTGTTTTTATATTAAACCTCATCCTGCCATAACCAACTTGGGCTCTTGGAAACACAAATACATGATCAGATCCAAATACCAGTGTCTGCTTATGGAAATTACTGAAGTCACAGCTTACATGCATTTTTAGAGATCACCATGATCAAACTGAATCCCCTTTACATGTGTTCCTGCTATGTGTCCTTAATATCTTAGGCAGAGAAGAGTCATTGTTCAAACAAAGCACACACTGTATGATTATTTTTTCCCTAAGGAAAATTGCTTAAGTGGAACTACAAAAAAATTTTATAACTGTGTTGCTATATTTGTGAGGGTATTTTTGACCATTGACTTCTTGATCTTTCCCTCCTACTAGCTGGGGATTTATATTATTCTCTAACTCACTAGACTCAGCTTAAAAACAGAGGTTGTATTCTTTGTGATGTTCTCCCTGGACAACTTACAATTTACAGGTACTTATAAAAAATCCAGATGTTCAAGGCAGCTCCAAACCAAATATCTGGACTCAAGGCATTCCAATTTTGCAAAGGGAAAAGAAAAAAAAAAAAAAAAAAAAAAAAAAAAAAAAAAAAAAAAAAAAAAAAAAAAAAAAAAGCAAGCAAAAAGGAAAATTCAATCAATTAATGTTTTAACTCTTCTGAGTTGAGGGAAGTTCAGAGTAGCCATTATTGTCCTTGACTCTCCTGGTGCTCCATGCAGGAGCTGAACTGCATCACTCAGCCACTTCCAGCAGCTCTCTAAGAGAGGGTAGGAGAAAACCCAATCCATGGAGCCTATGAGAGTCTGTGCAATCCCTCCACACCAGTTATTTGCTAACTCTGAGCTATAATGGAAGGCACTGAAAGCAATTCCCAGCATATTCCCTTCTCTGTCTGGAACTCTGTCCTCCTGGTGGGCGAAAGGAGGACCCAAAAAGCAAAAGAAACACCTGCCCCAGATGTTTACCTGCTATAATGCCATCCATCTGCTCCAGGGCTGCAGCGAGCATGTCACTTGCATCACTCATCATCTTCTCTCTTCTCAGGAACAATCACCAGCTACACCATAAGGAGCAGTAAAATGCTGATGGTGTGAGTTGGTCTAGAGCCTCAAGTCTGCAAAAGAGAATTTAATTACACTGCATGTCCTCTGAATTCAGGCATCACTGCTGTCAGATCAGAAAGAAGATTGGGGCCATTTGCTGACCACAATAAAACCCAGAGGTATTCACCATAAGGCACGGACTGAGATTGAGGAATCAAAGCATCAACCTCATGACCCATTCCTAGTGGCCTGTTCTGCCTACAGGTCCTTGCCACTGACAGGGCATCCCACAGAACACCTCAGAAATCCCACATGGCATTTCCAAGAAGCTCACAGAGATCCAGACTTTCTATCACTAAAAGGGAGCTGCAACTCAGCAACAAACCATATGTGTGTCTGCTGTAATCTTCTCCCCCAAAAAACAGAAAAAGAGAAATCTGAGATTTTTGGGTATCTGACAATCCAGAAGTTCCAGGCATGGAACTGTCTGCCTAGAGGCAGGATCTCTCAGATGCCCATGGCTCACTGGATGTAGTGTGCATGCATTGGCTATCCAGGCTCTGAGTTCAGCAGACTCAGATCATAACAATGCAATCTGACCTCACTCTCAAACTTCTACAAGCCAGAAGCAGTGCCCAAAGGAGTATTTCCAGCTGTCTGGAAAAGCAAACCTGCTCAACATGCTGCCCATAGGTGAACTAACAGACCAGAAATCCTGCTGGGCTACAAGTTAATTTAAGCAGGTGCTTAGGAAGCTGCAGGGGTCAGAGGCATTCCCAATCCCTCCAGCCCAGCACAACGGACACACAAACCACCAACACTGCCCAGATTGCCTTGGCTTTAGTCTAATGCACGAGACTGCTTCTGCTATAAATACAGTTGGGGAACAAAGCTAAACAAACACCAGGAAGGAAAACTCACTTTAACCTTTGCATGCCCTGCCATTTGCTTTTTGTATTAGGCCACACCACTGCTGACATTTGCCCCAACACGAGCAATTAAGAAAGTAGTTCACAGTATCTCTGGCATAAGTCCTGGAAAAGAGTCTACTAAAAAACAAATCTAAACAAAAATCCCCGTTATAAACCGATTTTCCCCTCCTACGAGTCACCTTATTGGTCTGACCCAGCTGGGAAGGAGCTCTTATTGGAGGCTGCCAGCCAGCTTTGCTGAAATGTTATCCTTAAAATGCCAACAAACATTTCATCTTCCACAACAACATTTTTATTACGTGAAGTAGGTCCAAACCCTAAGGTAACCTTTGAAACAAAGACTGCTGCACTTTTGGCAAATGCCTGGTTTTATTATGTGGTTGTCAGAATCAGAAAAACCAAGAGAACTTCAAACAGTCAAAATACTGTAAGTGAAGATGCTGCAAATCTTAAAAAAAGCAGCAGCATGGTAACTGAAGACTTTCAGCCTTCAAGGAGGAAGCTCCTGGTTTTAAACACAATGTAAACATTCAGCTTCAATTAGTATAAGACCTGCCAGAACATGCAGATCCTAAAAGACAACTGGTTCTGTGCCTCCACATCTGATGAAAATGAGCAGAAAATGCAGTTTTTACACACACATTCACTTGGGCAACACTGAAGACAGTCTCTTTTTTTTATCTGCTTAAGATTTCCTGGCTCTGATATCAGGTGCTGTTCAAATATGGGTGTCTATGAAGACAGAGTGTGAACAATCTGCTGTGGATTTCCCTCAAAGGGCAAAGAACACACAAAAAAGCCCGGGGCTTCTACAGCCCCAGGCAAAGCACTGATTTCTCACAGCTCTAAATGAAAAAAGACCAACAGCACAAAGCAACCACAAACCCACAGAAGCCAATCAGTGACTGGGAATCAGAAGTGCACATGAGCTTTTCAAAGTGCATAAACATGAGGTGTGAAGAATACAGAGCCAGGCTCTTCTTAAGAGGTGCCCAGCAACATGGTAAGAGGCAATGGGCACATGTAAAAACATAGGGAATAGAAATACAAAGGGGGGAGAAAAAAAAAGCCTAAATAAAAAAGAAATAATTTTTTAAAGCTTTTTTACTAAGAGGATGGCAAGTAATACAAAGGGTTGCCCTTTTGGGGTCTCTAACCTTTGGAGCTACTCATAGCCCAGCTGGACCCTACATGGCACAGCCTGTCCTGGGGCATCCCTGCTTTGGGCAGGGGCTGGGCTGGAGATCTCCTTCCCACCTCAGCATCAGTGATCTTAGTGCAGCTCATGATCAAGCATTAAACACAGCTTTGGAGGCTGGTAGGAAAAGCCTCTGTAGGCTAAAATCACACAAAGGAACAGAGTACTCCCTTAACCACATTTGTCAGTGCAGCCCTTGATTCTCACCTTCTGGCTAGGAAATGCATGAACTAGGGACAAGGAACTGCTAATTTATACTATATATACAATATAGCCATGGCTGGTAGGCACAGAAAAATCACTATCCTTGCACTTCATCCAGGTACAACCACCCCTCATGTTTGCAAAAAGCACTCCTTGCTTTCCTAAACAAGGGAAATGTCCATGGTTGTCAGAAATCCCTAAGACAGCTCTACTGATGGAACAGACAGTGGTACCAACATAATCCAAGAGACTTCCAGGTTGCCTGGCTCTGCCTCCAAGGAAAGACACGTTGGCTGCACAGAGCTTCCTCCACTGCTACTCCCAAAGGAGCTGCACTGCTAAGAGCGGCAGGGAGAAATTTTAAGACAAAACTTACTGAAGCAAGACCCTGCAAAAACACAGACCTCCAAAAACTCTTCCCCCACTCACAACACAGCTGTTGGCAGCCAGAGCAAGCCCACAGCTGAGAAACTTGGAGAGGTGAAATCAAAAAGAACAAAAAGCCCCCAAGCTGAACATCTGGGGATGATGCAACAAAATCCCATTTCCCTGGTTATTTGGTCCTAAAAGTGGTCATTGAAAACTAGTCTGGAACAGCACATCCTGCTCTGGCCACCTTCCCAGCACAGTGCAGCACATCCAGCAGTCAGGAAGTAAAATTGGAAGTATCCTTCCCTAAAAAAGGTGTAGAATTGGTTTTGGTCTTTGCAGAGCTATCAGTGGCATGTGGGGAGGGGCTGGGGAGAGGGCAAAGAGGACCTCATACATCAGGGGAGCAAAATACCAATCTGCATGGAACCAGAAAAGACAACAAATCCCAGGAGGAAGAGGCTGGAAAGGGAAGGTGCAGAGGGAGCCAAGAAACACAAATCAGCAATCAACAGCCCTCTGTGGACTATAGGAAGGGGGGCAACAATAAAACACCAGTAGATTAATCCCTGTGCCTCCCTGAAGAGCACCCTCTGACTTCACAAACTTTAAGAGAAGCCTCAGCTGGCCACTGATGCAGCAGAGCTTTTTCTTTATGGCTTTGGTCTAATACAAATAAAACCTAAGAGAAAACTAAAGGCTTTGGGTTTTTTTTCTTGGCAGTGATTAAGGAAAACCACACAGGTAACATGAACAAAAATCCATCCAGGAGGAGTGCAGTGGAGCTCCTTAGAAAAATAATGTGTAGCAGATGACAAGCAGTTTAAATTCCCTTCATCCACAAAAGCAGGAAGGGGAAAATCATAATTTTAACACAGATGGATCTATGGCATGGCAGATGAATGAGATATCAAGATGCACACAGGAGACACAGAAGCAGATGTATGAAATCCACCCCTGGCACAACGTCACTGACAACACACCTGAGAGGAAAGTACTGACAGTGCCCTGCCTGACGGACAATTTAAAATAAGTTTTCTCTTTCCTTCCAAGAAAATGACAACACTTACCTTCCTGTGTGCACAGCCAGTGGCAGGTGGGGTGTGGGGGGCTGTTGGCACAGAGGCAGATCCCCCTTTTAGAGCTCCCAGCTGAATACCTTGCTCGTGCCGACAAGAACAAGCATCGCTTCGCCAAGCCTCTATTTACAACCCACCATTAAAAAAATCCAAAAATAAAATGCAAATGCAGCTCTCTCCACTATCATTTATGCTTAATCTTATCACTAGCTGGCATTTCTACCACATCCCTGGCTGTAACAGAGTGGTCTTACTTATTTAATGTCCCTTCCTCTGGTTCAAACGCACCAGCCGGTTGCTAGGGCTGTGCTGTTCACTTTTCAGTAGGTGGAGATTTTTTATTTTTATTTTTGAATGACATACAAACCCTCTGGCTACAGTGCTGGTGAAGACGTATTCCAAACGGCTTACAGAGAAAACAAAATGCTGCCCTGCAAATAAACACAAGGAAAGATGGAAAAAAAACACAAAAAAACCCAACAAGGGGCTCTGTGAATGGAACTGCAGGCTGTTGGATAAAAACAGGAAAGCTGCCTGGGTATGGATTTCAAAATCTGATATTTAATTAAGATGGCAGACTTCAAAAAGAAGGAAAAAAAAAAAGTGCTTAAGCATTTTACATATGTAGGAAATTGTAGTTTTCCCACCCAGGGGCTGCCTCTTTCCTAGATCAAACAGCACACACAGAGGCATCGAGGGGCAACGTCTTTGAGCCCAGATTTTTGTTATTTTGGGGGTGGTCTCATTCTGGATCTCCACCTGCAAAACACACCAGGCTCTAAAGCCCAGAGGTTCCCAGAGTTAAAGGGAATCTGAAGGCCCAGAGGACACACAGTGCCCTGGATGTCACTGCTCTGAGGAAGGGAGGGCTGGCCTTTTGTCCCACTCTCCTTCCTCTTTGTGCACATGGGCTGCAAATGCTCAGTGCTGGGAAATAAAGCATCAGCCACAGATTATTTTTATGACATGATGCAGTAAGATGGATTACTTAAGTTTCCCAGCTCTCACATTCACACATGAAACCCTTTCAGTCAGGAAATTCTGACACACAGAAATTAAAAACCTTGATTAGGGCTTGTTTCTGAGAGTTGTTGAGAATAAAAGAGGACCCCCAAGAGCTGGCTGTCACCCCAGAGCAGCCTACCATGAAAGTAAAATGAAAAAGCTAAGAAGTGGCAGTCATCTTTTCTGGGGAGGGTGGGGGGAAAGAACCTGTTCCACAGCAAAAATAAGATCCTAAAAACTGTCAAAATCCATGTCCTGCATTCTCAGTCCTTCATGTACTGGATGACTCCACAAAAGCAACTTCTGAATTAATCTCTCTTGCCTCACTATACTAAAGCAACACATCCTTGGCAATTAACTTTTACAAAATAAAGCTCTATTTCATGAAGACAAATGCCATTTCAGACACATCTATCTCTGCTTTTTCTGGCAGGCCAGAAGAGAAACACAAACACACAGAGACTTATTTACAAAATACATTTCAATCACAATTGCAAACAGTTTCAAATGAATTCAATCCAAATTCCTGGCACAGTTTCTCATGGGATGTTTTGAAGATGCTCAACTACAGTGCCACCAGTCAGTAGCAGTTTAACACTTACTAATGAATATATTCGGGTAATTTACACTTGGGAGTCATTAACATTTCTTCTAATGTAAATGACGACTCCATTTCATTCCTTCCAGGCCTGGAAGAAGTAACTAAAAAAGAAAATGGATCCTAGTTGAATACATTGCTCTGGTGTTTTGAAAGAAAATAACGAGTTAAATTTTAGAAAGCTAAATTAGGAAATGCTGGAAACACCTCATTGGGAATAATATAGAGAAATATCTTAGTTTGAGGCAGGGATGGGAATCTAATAAGGTCCCAGATATGCATTTGGACAAGTAATTCAGACACTGTCCCCCTTACCCAAGGTCACCATGTGGCTCCAAGTGTATCCATAACATTATCATGGATAAAACAACCCAAATGTTGGCAAAGGCTTACTTTAAACTGATAATTCTATTTATTTTTATAAATAAAACTCTTTTTGAATTTGCTGGGCTGTAGTCAATGACATCAAAGCAATACTGCTCTCCTATTACGCAGGACTACCAAAAAACAACAAATGTCCCTTTGTTCCCTAAGTCTAGATCCTTTCTTTGTTCCTTGAATTTCATTATTTCTTTATTATACAACAAACGTTATTTATTTCCTTTAACTGATAAAAATGAATGGAAGCACACTGAGGATAAAAGCACATCCCAAAGTACATAAGAAATGTCTTGAGATAAAAGGTTTCAAGCTGTAGTAATTACTTTAAAGTGTTTAACAGCACAAAACACAGAAGTCCTTCCAAAATATAAATGTTTATACCTGGGAAAAACTTACCTCAAATCACTCGATTTTTACTACAAACCAGCTGAGTGGCATTCTGCACTTTGCCTTAAAATTTGTAAAATGCTCTGGTTGTAAATCAAAAGCTCAGCCTCAACAAGATAAGCATCCTTGAGACCCTTTGACAGAGATGCATACACAGCAAACAGCTTATGTAAACACCCAAAGTCTCTGAGTCAAGGTTTATGGCTTAGATTCATATCCAATTACAAAACAAACCCTTCATTTGGGTATCCAGCCTGAAATCACTCTGGTTGCTTATCTCTGTCTTCCTCCAGCAGCTCTTTTGTTGTTGCTGTGGCAATTGAAAGGGAATTTTAAAACCCAGGTTTTACACTGTCAGGTGATATTGTTTTGTGGGCTCTCAGTGCAGCTCCTTACCTGCACAGCAGCTGTGTGATGCTAATACCTGTCTGCACATCCTCCTCAGACTCACTTTCACTCTTTTCTCACAAGCAATCCAAGGTCAAATGAAGTCTTGTAAAAAAAACAACAAAACAACAAAACAAAAACCACCCCCCACAGACCACTTCAGGCTGTTCCTGTTTTACTGGTTAACTGTTTAATAGTCTTCAACTTTTCACCTCAGAGAGCCTGAGAACCAATACATTATTTTCTCACTTGTTTTGCTTGGGTCCACTGATTAGAAAAACAAATGAGATATTCATCCCTGACTCCAAGACTGCTAATGCAAGTAAGGAAATGCCTCACATTCCCCAGCAACATGTTACTGACACACTGTGGCCACACAGGCTACAAAACAAAAGGGGCTCTGTTGGGTGACAGGCCAAAAGGTAGTTCTTAAAAATACCTTAAAACCCACCTGAGTCCTGGTACAGGACTGAGAGCACTGACCCACATTTAGATCCCATTTCATAGCTTGTGCCACTTTCTTTCAATGAGCTGCACCCAATGGTCAAATTCACAATGATTTGGCTCTAGATTTTGGACCTTCAAGTTTAAGGGTTTCTGGATACACGCTTTCAGAGCTGACAGCACACAAAGCAGAACTAGAGGGCACCATATATAAAAAGTCCATAAATGAATAAAATACATTTAGCCTGAAGGGTGTTTTAATATGTGTCTGTAGAAAACAACAAAAAAATCCAATGCCTTGTAATTTTACAGCACCTGTAACACATGGAAAGTCTGTGTATATATTGCACCCTTCCCCTTATATCTGCCTCTGAGTGTGCTAAGATTCACATTTCAGGAATAATATGAAAAACAACAGTGTGATATCTGAAGCACACATCTGTTTGTGAGTTTTTCAAAGATTCATGATCTGAGAACCTGAGGCTGCCAGTACCACCACTGCACCACTGCCACAACATGATTCACCATCTCAACTCTCCTGGCATTTTAAAAATGAAGCAGGGTAAAATTCAACTTGGTTAGGGAATCCTTTTTCTGCCATGTAACAGAATTTTAATGAGTGTGAAAAATGATAAATTGTAGGCTAACTTTCCCTCTGATTTTCACTTTTTCTCCTCAATAACTTGTGGACCTCTTTAGGGCTTCTCCTAAACTGAAGCCCTTTGCCAAAAGCTTTTGTTTAGGTAGCACAACTGGGAATCTGAAAGTCCACACCAAGACAAGCTGCTTGAGGCAGCACATGGACTTTAATCACTATTAAAATGGGTGTTGTACCTTTGTCATTCCTGAAACACTCGATGTGGGTTCAAAACATAGACTTCAAATTTTGCATTAGTTCTCAGCTTTTTAAAAGGATAAGTGGTTCATGGGCATAACACTCTGAAAAGTGTTTGTTCACCTCAAACAGTGACCTCTGATGTCTGACAGCTGTGGAGTGTGCTATCCCACAGCCAGCCAGAGCTGCCACAGACCCTGCAGGGCAAGGCACTGCCAGGCAGTGTGGCTCTGCTGGGATGCACTCCCTCCCTCAGCCCCTCAAAACCATCCTGTCTGTGCTCTGGGACACAGCCTGTGCTGACTGCCCAGCTCCAGAGCCTCTTGTTGATGTTAGGGTGAAGAAGAGGCACACACAGACAGGGCATTTTCCCAGTGCTGCCCTTCCCACACTTTCTCTCAACCACTTCTCTTCCCCACATCCCTTGGGAAAGCACAGCCCCAGGGATTTCAGTAACGCTGGAGTAAGCAAAGTTTTTTTATTCTTTTTTATTTTCAGTCAGGGAGCAGAGTGCTGTTGATTTTGTCTTGCTTTTTCAACACCCAAGCCCCAGTGCCAAGAGATGAAGGACAAAAGCTGTGTGCTCTCAGCTCCAAGAGAGGGCCTTTCTCTTCTGAATGCTGCACTGGTGAGTAGCAAGCAAACAAATCCCAAAAACCCCACTACTGCAGTGCAGCTTTAAGGAACCATATGCTTGGCTGGAGAGCTCTGTGTCCTGCCTACCCTTGTGCCAGCTTTGCTCCTCAGCACAGAAGAAATTTAGCAGCCAGGACACAGGAACCAGCTCTTTTGCTGCTCATTCCTTTCTCCTGAAAGCCTGCAAATGGTTCTTTGGGGTAGAGATGTCCTCTCCATCCTCCTCTTGCACAACTGGCACCTCCTCACCATCCCTTGCAGAAAGATAGTTTCAGTCCTGGTGCCCTGCAGCTTCCAGCATCACCCAAGGCTAAAAAACTCGGTGAAGCAGGGGCTGAGCTGTGCCTGGGGCTCAGAGGAGCTCACAAGACACAGGCATCGGTGCTAGGGGAATGGAAACAATGCTGGGGTGGGCTGGAGGGCTACACAGGTAAGGATAATATGTTCATGGTTGATGCTGAAGGATGGGAGGGTTTCACCAGCAAGGCAGAGGGAGGCAGCAGATCAGCAGCTCTGGCCTCTGCAGGAACTGAGCTTTAAACACAACTGGGCTCAGCCCTACACTCTCCTCTTTCTCCTGCAGCAGGAAGAGGAGAGAAACTGGGGGGAAGAAAGGCCAGAAGAGAAGGAAGTGTCTTCTTTCTGCTGCTTCCCCAGTAAGAGAGAAAGGTCTAGGGACAGAAGGGAGCAGGCACTCTCCATCCCATGGCCAAGCCTCTGTAGGAGTGGGGAATATCCCACCCCTTGCCCCATCAGCAAGATGAGCATGAAGTGGTGGCTTTGCAGCTGAGGAAGATGCAGTCCATGAGATGAAGACAAATCTTAGCACTCAGAAGATTAAGACATGCTTGCATCAAGAGATGTCTGATACCCAGCTGGGGCAGAACTGCAGCTGCTGCAAACCAACATGGATTTCTGTGGGATAACAAGGTACTGAGACTGGAGTTATGTACTACAGGTATTCTAAGTGTGAAAAAAATTTTAAAATTAATAATAGAACAATGAAAAATGCATGTTTGTTTAGATACAGCAATAAACTGTGGTTTATTACTGACCTTACCAATAGTGGGCTGCCTTTAGCAGACTGGGCTATAACACATTAAAATGGAGAAAATAACTTCTAAGAGCAGTTTATAAGAAAGTTTACAGTGCAATTGCAGCAGTTCAGTGTGAATGCACCTACAAATCACCTGGTTTGGGTATCCAGAGCAGTCTAATTGAAGCAAGGGGCTACAAAACTTCCTTTGTAGGCACAGGATCAGCAGTGGATGGGTTAGCACACAGCACCAGTGGGGCCATGATCCAAGTGAACAAGTCTGAAGCAAACTTAGGTGTGGCTCAATCCCACAACAACAATAATGTAGAAATACCATCATATGCAAGAGCTGAACTGCCCCTCTCCATCTTGCTTCATGTTTAAGCCAGTCAGGTTTACAGACTCTTCTGAAAAGCCAGTTTTACCCCACAAACCCTCTCAAAACTCAGTCTTCCAAAGGAGTCATTCCACTGGGATATTAGTTTTCATTAAGAAAGAACAGCATTATTGAGGCACATGGTTGCTGAAGGAAGTTTTGTGATCTATGAATATCCTGAAAGTTTGAACACAGAAAGGCCCTTATTTGACATGAAATACAGTAAGGCATAGAAGGGAAGGAAGGCATGGGGAAGCAGGATCACCTGACTTTTTAGTCTGTAATAGAGAAAAAAAGTCCTAGACTGCTTAACTGTTTCTGTTCCCTCAACCTACAGATCCAATTAAAATAAACCTTCAAAAACTATATAGAAATTAATAATATTTTAAGGTTTTTATTAAAACAGTGAATAAATTCAAAGATGTTTTTATGATATAGAAAGACCAAAAGAAACCTCACTGCTGTTTCAAAGTTGTATGGAAAGTGGCTCTTGTGTAACTTCATACTTTTCTAACTTTCCACAGTTCCCACTGTAAGAGATGATAGCAAGGATGGAACAATATATCTGGGATTAAAACCTCCCAAGCCCATTATTTATACACATCTAATTAGCTCCTCCTGCACACATACACACACACCCCTAGAGCACTAGGAACTGCTAATATAATTCCTGCAATTAAAAGCTTCAATGCCAGAATCCTTGTTTGCCAAAAGGAAAAACAACAACCACTCTCCTCCAGAACAGCTGGGCATGTTTGTACAGGAGTGGATGCCCAACCCTAAAACAAAGCTCAGCTACAAGATCTGAACTCTCCCAAAGTTCAAGGTATTTATTACAAATCTGTAATCCAGCACCATGGAGTACCTTGGACTCCAGCAGAGTGACCAATGCAAATCAGAAGTTTGGGGAGTTTATACACAGTGGTTTTGTTCAGCCATATCACAGATCATGGAATAACAGTGCTGAACAAGTCTCACTCTGTAACAGCTTTTGGTTTGTTTCCCTCTCAGAGATCATGTTAACTTTTGCTGTGTCAGGGACACTGGCAGTGCAGACAGATGGGTGAAGGACCACTCACCTACCACCATGTGAAAGCACAACTAGCACAGAATAGCTCAAGGCCAACACTCATAAAGGCTTGGATGCATTAATGACCCTCAGTATTTCCATACAAATCTTCCTCTGAATACATAATCTCAAGATAAAGCTTCAAAAACCTTGAGGGATCAGATACACTTATAATGTTACATTTCTTTGAAGTACTTTTCCCTTTGTATTTTGACCACACTTCAAAGTTTTCCTACTTACATACAAATCAAATTAAGACATCTGATGCTAAAAGAAGGAGACACTGAAAGTGTTTCACACTTTCCCAGCCTTTGGGGATGGTGGGGCAAGACTCAGTCTCACAGAAAGAAAGGTACATATTAACCATAGACTGATTTTCACTACAGCAGCTGGCCAAGGAGGAGTTCTTCATGTATCAAAAGTCAAACAGAACCAGGGTACACCTCCAGTCCCCACCTGAGGCTGAAGATCCTGGTCCCAAAGAACAACACAGGTTTAACCTGTAGGATTCAAATTGACTTGCTGCCATCAAGTGGGAATTTGTGATTAATAGAAGTGCCCAGTGCATGAACAGGAGGAAGGAGGCTGGGACAAAACCAAAAAAGCATTGGCAAAGCCCTTATGTGGTTTAATTGGGGTGAGCTGATTGTCTTCAATGGTTTTCTAAGAGGCAAAGGAAAAAATTCAACTCGACTCGCAAACACTGTGGAAGTTGGAAAGGGATAGGGGGTGGCTGGCAAGATGTACCATGTTTTGTGCCTCAATCAAAAACCTTTTTGGAACCATTGAAATAAAAGGATGATCCTAGAACTGTCCTCTACTACCGTGCCAGAAAAACTCCACAGGAAACAAACCAACCAGAAGAATGCAAAGCCCCACCTCGAATAACAGAAGTAAACAAATCACTGCATTTTCTCATCATGAACTAGCAGCTTCCTCAGCAACCATGCAAACACCTGGGGCCAAATCCTTTGTGGTATACATGGAGACACTGGAGTTACCTGGAGATAATCTTGTGTGTTCTCAAGCACTAAATAATTTTTAAAATGTTGGTTCTTGCTTCATACATAAGACCTATTCAAATAACTATTTAAAACTATTGCATCCTGCACTTCCCTTTTCGTGCCTGAGTACTTTTCCATGTATTTGGGGATGATTTCTGGAAGGTCATATTTAGCTCTGAAGGACTAAAGACTTTTTTTTCTGTGGCTAAAGTTAGGAAGAGATCCTCCCTTAGAGGAGGATCTTACACTAACTCTGCTGAACATAAAAAAGGATTGAGACAAGTCTAATCTGAGCTTGCAGAAGACACTGGTGATGCCAAGGTCTCAGCCATGATGATCCTGCTGCTTAAAATGGGAAAAATAAATCCCAAACTGGAATGAATGTTTGCTTTACACATACAACAGAACTACTGTTTCATCCCTTTTAGGAAAAGAAACATGGCTTATTTCAGGATGGAAATTGTCAAACACCTTCACACAGGGCTCCTGTCACAAAACAGCTCCTCTCAGGGATAGCTCAACATTTATTTACCACTCAATGAAACAGGCTGCAGCAGGGGCATTTTGGCAGCTCAGCATGGCTGCCACTTCAGCCCCTGGAAGGAAATAGGGACAGCTCTTCATGGCAACACACTGAACTGCTCACAGAAAAATCCACTGCTGCACTCACCTCTCCAGCAGTGCTACAAAACCCCTTCAGCCACCACCCTCCTTACAGCACCAAACTGCAACTTAGCTACCTGGATTCATCCACCACAAGGTTTTCCTGGGAAGACACAGCTACCATGGTGGTTTACCTCAGAGAGGTTCAGGTCTTGCTGATAAACTCTGTTATTTTTGCAAATTAATTCCTATCATGCAATGAGAGAATGGTTTGGGTTGGAAGGGACATCAAAGCCCATCTCATTCCAACCCTCTGCCATGGGCAGGGACACCTTCCACTATCCCAGGTTGCTCAGAGCCCCATCCAGCCTGGCCTTGGACACTGCCAGGGATCCAGGGGCAGCCACAGCTTCTCTGGTAAACCTGTGCCAGGGCCTCACCACCCTCACAGGGAACAATTCCTTCCCAATATCCAATCTAACCCTCTCTCTGTCAGTGTGAAGCCATTGCCCCTTGTCCTGTCACTCCAGGCCCTTGTCAAGAGTCTCTCTCCATCTTCCCTGTGGCTCCCTTCAGGCACTGCAAGGCCACAGTGAGGTCACCCCAAAGCTTCTCCTCTCCAGGCTGAACAATCCCAATTCCCTCAGCCTTTCCTCCCAGCAGAGCTGCTCCATCCCTCTGATCCCTTGGTGTCCCCTGGCTCCAGCAGCTCCCTGTCCTTCCTGTGCTGTCCCAGGCTGGGTGCAGCCCTGCAGGGGGGTCTCACAGAGTTGGGCAGAGGGGCAGAATCCCCCTCCCCTGCTGCCCTGGGCTCTGGGTGCAGCCCTTAACACGAGGGTGCTCCCACCTGGTACACTGAAGCTTTGGAAGTACTGAAACACCCTGGAAATCCTGCACTACTAAAATGTCCTTTGGAGTGTTTCAGACACTGATCTCTTCTCTCTGGTGATCAGGGGAGCAGCACAGACCTGTGTCAGGAAGTTTAGGCTGGGGCTTTTACAAGCACACACAGAAAAAGAAGGGAAAAAATGCCAGAACAGGTATCTCTGCATGCTAACAAGCAGAGATCTCTGGCAGAAGAAATATCTGAGTCATGCTGTTGGATTTTAGGATTTGTTTTTTGCCCTTTATTAAAATTTTTGGCAGTTCTAAGTTTCTGCTTCCTGCAAATGTCTCAATGATCATAAGTGCATTTAGGCCTTTCCTAGTATTTTAATGAAATATCAGTTCCTGCTCCTCTACTTGACTTGCAGGCAAAATCTGCCATTTTAAGGAGATAATCTTAAGCAGCTTTCTGAGAAATGTCAAGAATTCTAAATTGCCACTTCTGTGCTCTGGCTTGGGGTGGATTTTGTTTTTTCCTCTCCCCTGATATTCTATTTAAATTGTCTTTAAAAAGAAAATGAAGTGTTGCCCAAGATGTAGTAGCATGATATGCAATATTTTACAGATTGCAAGATCTTAATCAATACTGTCAGCTAATTAAAAACCTTCCAAAAAGTAGGGGTTTAATTCCCTGTCACATTATTGCATCTAAAAAATCAAGACTTAGGAAAGCAACATGAATAAGACAGTTACTTCCATGGCATCCTGGTTTTCTAAACTAAGTCTAAGTATCAATGAAACAAGAGCTGATGTCCAGTGACACTCTGTACTCACACAACCCTGCTCAAGAGGCTCTCCTGGTACTGCAGCACTGTGGGCCAAGATAGGAAACTTCCATCTTAGGTGGGGTTGACAATTTTGAACTTGTACACATCAGTGTGCCAATAATATGCTATAAAACAGCCATTATTTTCCTAATTCCAGCTGCCAAACTCAAGAGAGCTGACCTGACTGAATACAGACATGAAGGTGAAGTAAACTGGGCATTAAATCAAAAGAAACAGCTTAGCTAAACCAGTCACCCTGAAGGGCTTAGGTTAGAAGTTGCTCACCTGAGCTGGGGTTCCTGTTACTCTGGTCTTCATGGCTATTTTAAGGGGTGAGCCTACCTGGCAGAGCACACATTCAACTCAGTGCAAAATTCTCACCAGTGGGAACATCTCACTCATGGGAACTTTGCACCAGTGAGGAAAAAAAATACTACTCCATATGGCAATAGCTTCCAGAAATCTGAAGCACAGCTCCACTGCTGCTAAAACCAAGCTCAGTGCAAGTGGATATTCAACTTGTGCCTGAGCAATTTTTATCTCACAAACAAGGCTATACCCCTCTGCAGAATTCAAAACACTCATTTCAAATCCTTTACAACTGGCCATGGTATGGGGCAGAGGAGAGACAACTTATTTCTCACTGACACTAGAATTGTAGTAGTATTCTTTTTGAAGCCAGAAAAGACCAAGTAACAACAGAAAAAGAGAAACACACCCATCATGCATGTCAGAACGCACAGGGCACCACAGGATGTCTGTGGTATCTCTGCAACAGCAGCCTGTTCCCTGGAAGCTTCTTGTCCAAGAGCTGTGACCTAGCCTGGTGCTCTTTGCTTGCAAGATGTGACAGCATCCCAGGACGCCAGTGTGGCTGTGGGCCAGCAACCTGGGGCTCCAAGGAGCCACATGCAAATGTCTGCTGAGGGTAACATGACCACACACGTTTCCTCTCCTGCTGTAACTCCAGCAAGGCTCCAAACTCCTCCTGGATAACCCAGGAGATAACACAGCCATATCCCAGTGCTGGATCACAGCATTCACTCCAGCTGTCACAACACCCTGTGAATTATACACAGCACACACCCTTAACAACACAAACCTCAGAGCTGTCTGCATGTTCTGTGGCAGCAGAGATTAACAGATGTTGACAACTGATCAGATAGGGGAAGCATCAGAGGAGACAGATGCAGCCCATTACTACTGTTTGCTTTGTACCTACACAGTTTCTTCCTGTCAGACCTGACTGCACTCATAGTTTCTCCTGATGTAGCAATGGGCTTCCCCTTCCCATCCTCCCAAGAGGCAGCTATTTCAGTTGCTCAAAGCAGTGCTGCTGGCTGGCAACATCCTGCTAACAGGAAAACACACCTTAACATCACAGCTGGGCACCAGGAAATCCCTTGGCACCAGGCATCTGATCCAGGTGAGTGCTTGCAGGAGCTATCCAGAGGACAGAATGCCATCCTTGTGCTGGACTGTGCACATCATTCCTCCCAATTCCCTGCCCAGAGCCCTGCAGCACACCTGGCAGAGACTCTGTGAATGGCAGCACAGCTACAAAGAAGGTTCCTAAGGGAAATTATGAGATGGGCTACAGAGGAGTGGGAACATGCAAGTGTAGCTTAGTACTCACAGGATGCAAAAGTGTTCAGTTTATACATGACACACCCCTTGATAACAAAAATATGAGATCTCATAGCAGCCTTCCAGTATCTGAAGGGGGCCCACAAGAAAGCTGGAGAGGAAGTCTTCATTAGGAACTGGAGTGACAGATAAGGGGGAATGGCTTCACACTAACAAGAGAGCAGGTTTAGATTGGATATTAAGAAAAAATTGCTCCCTGTGAGGGAGGTGAGGCCCTGGCACAGGTTTCCCAGAGTAGCTGTGGCTGCCCCATCCCTGGCAGTGTCCAAGGCCAGGCTGGATGGGGCTCTGAGCAGCCTGGGATAGTGGAAGGTGTCCCCGCCCATGGCAGGGGATTGGAACTGGATGGGCTTTAACGTCCTTTCTAACCCAAACCGTTTTCTGATTCTCTAAATTCCACCAGTGCCCAAATCTGCAAGGGAAGCAATAAAACACTAGCACATTGTTGCACTGCAAAGGACAGGGTGGGAAAGGGCAAGGGCCAGGACAAGGGCAAGGGAGGAACCGTGGAAATCTCTGCTGAGGTCTTGGAGCAAAAAGCAACCAAATCCACAAAGAGGCTCCTGCAAGCACTTGCAAGCTGCCAATTTGCTCTGTTGCCAGACTGTTCTGGGGCTGAAACACTGACAGTCAACAAAGCTCTTCCTCAGGCAGGGATGTGCCATTCCCACCTATCAGAGTTTTATCTCCTGTTAGGAGCTGGGAACAGATAGAAGTGGACCAGAGCTGCTGTAAGCTCAGTTTTGGTATTCCCAGCAATGCTGCAGCACTGTATGGGATGCACCACTTTATTTTCTGTCCCCACAGACAGCTGTCCCCTGCCCAGATGGCAGAACCAGGATGGCTGCTTCACCACTGCCATCCCCCAGTGTCCCTCAGGACAGTGACACCCGGGGCATGTCAAGCCTTGGCCACTTGGCACGCAGCCAGCAGGCAAAGCAGCCAGAACACCCCTGGCACGGAGCCCTGGGAGGGCAGCCAGCAATGGTCGCCCAGTCCTGCAGCACAGTTAAACTTTCCAAATATTTTGAACAGTTCCTTATCAGCAAAGCAGCTTTGCACCAGCTCAGCACTTCACAGTGTTTATATTCTGGTCCCCCTAAATTGGATTGACAGCTGAGCAGAGCCACAGCCTGAAATAGCGAGAGTCTCTCTGTCGGCACAGGAGCTTTGCAGCAAGACCCACCCAGCCTGAGATCAGCAAGTTGCACAAGCCCACATTTGATGTCAAGCATGTTTCTAATGCCACTGAAGTCAATGCTGCTGAGAACTTGCTTAACACTGGCTGCCTGTTTGACCAAGTGACCAAAACAGGACCTCAAAATATAGATTGTGGGTGCTCTCAGCAGTAAATAGCAGTCCTCTGTGTAAGGTCCTCAGTAAAACACCAGCTCTCCTCACCTTGACTGACTTCAACCATCTGCTGCCAGACACAGCCTCTGCCACAAACACAACACAAGCAAATCTCCATAAACACCCTGTGGTCACAATCTGCCTTCCTTCTGCACTTAGAGGCACCACCAGAGGACAGCTGTGTGTGTGTGTGTGTGTGTGTGTGTTTGGGATCAAGGGAAACACTGAAGTTCCAAAACTCACACCAAGTCTGCAACAAAGACATGTTCACTTCCAATATGGATCCTGCCCCACATCACTCTGGTTCAGTGTGACACCACATCACATAAAAAGGCAACTTCTTTACCAAGACATTTCAAGGCAAAATTTGCTTAGGGTTACTCAGAACCACTGTTACTGCATATAGAACACAAACCAAAAATCACCCAGTGAATCAGGGCAAACAAGTGCTGCTCTTTTGCACTGAGAGAGCTCACAGGCTGGGAGAGCAGGCTGTGTCTGGAAAAGGGAATGAGTCACAGAAAGCCTCCACTGAACAAAGTTCACCCATCTGCCCAGCACTCAGACAGCACCTGAGCTAAAAGTTAACAGCCTGTGCCCCTCATAGTGAGGAGAAAACAAGCACTGGCCACTGAGTATCACCCCATGGGGACATCCTGCAGTATTACCACCCTTAGTGTATCAGGGACTGACTTTATCAGCCACTGATGCTTATATGACCATTGGTTCCACTGCTGTTCCTTAAGAACAGTTGTTTAGGGCAGGAGGAAAAGCATCTCCTTCAGGGGTAGGACTGCTGGCTTGGAAGGTGCTCCAGGCATTAGAGACCTTGGATGATGCCCATCCTTACCACAGCAAGGATGATTCCACTCCCAAATTCTCATCTTGTCCTAGCCAGTGATGCTCACTGGAGATCTCAGAGGAACAACTTCATCTCCCTCAAACAGGGTATTGGAGGGATAACCCTAAATCCCTCCTCTTTAATGTACCTCCAGTTGGTGGGCACTGACCTACTCAGGGTGGGAAAGGGTGCTTCCCAATTACCCCATTACATAACTTAGAAGAGGTGTACCAGATGAGGATCAGGATTTTGGAATATGACAATTATTGTGCCATCCTAGGAAAACAGATGGAATTCTCTGGCCTTACCATTACACTGAACACTAGATGATTCAACTAAATTTGCTCTCCCCTCATGAGGTAAGGCTATTTCCTACTTTCTTCCAGTAACTCAGATTTGTCTATGTCCTATTTTTGGTTTCTAAATTAAGAATATTGCTCATTACCAGATTATATGGCATTTATTCTGAGGAGAAAGAGATACTGATGCAGCTAAAAATTCAATATAAACACCCTGTGGATGTAAGCCATGACATTTATATACTGGATTAATAAGCTCTAAGAGGAATTTCTGATGTAGGGCACATGACCCTCCCTTCATTTCAAAAGCAATTATTTTAATGCCACTCTTTCAAAGTGTGACATGTCCTTGAAAACACTGGAAGACAAACAGTTTTATCAAAAAAGCTTCCAAATCCTGGAAGGACAATTTCAGGTGCATCTCTGGTTGTTTTGAGATAAGAAAACATCTGGAGTGACCAAGTTAATGCAGAGTGGGTCTGAGCCTCCCTTAGAGAGAGGGGAAAGACTGGACACAGAGCTCCTGCCCCAGCCCATCTCCAGCTGCATCCAGCACCTCTCCTGCTGCCCTCAATGCCCAGAGTGGCCCTTGCCTTTCACACCTTGTCACCTACCCCTGGATATTTTCCAGCCTGGAAACCACCTCCTTGCTCATTTTGGAGGGCCAGCTTGCAGCTGGAATCCCCCCAGAGAACACAGCCAGGCTCCCTGGTTATCACTTGTCAGACTTGGGCTATGCCACCTCAGCCTTTCAAACTCAGGAGAAATGGGGAGCTCACCATTTTGCAGTGAGGAGAGCTGAAAAAATGACAACAGCTGGTTTTCTACTGAACACCATAGTGCTTTCTGACAGTGGTTTGATGCCCCAGGGGAAAAAAAACCAAAGCAAAAACTCATCTAATCCTCCCTGGCAATCAGCTTCCAGTCCTTCCAGCCAGTTGGTCCCTTCCTCTTAACTTTCACAGTTTTGGAAATTGCTTTATATTCAGAAAACATAAATTCATCTCTCACAAAGCTTGCAAATCTGATTCTTTCCTTCTTCTTTGAAAAAAAACAACCAGAAATCCTGAAGGATCTCAACAAAATTCCTTGGGTATCAGCATGATCCGAGCAATTCACCCTGGGCACATTACTGGAGTCACTCACCACTTTTGGATGCAATACCTCAAAAAAACTACAGAACACAAAATTAAAACAAACACGACAGAACAACCCCAGATGCACATGCAGTTCCCCACATGCTGAGCTGCTGACATTTCTCCTAAGCAGCTGAAATCAAAATCTAGTGAGAGAAGCTGTCAGATGACAAAGGAGAGACACCAAGACCCCACCACAAGTACTCACACCCTGATGGCAAGGCATGAAAGCCTTCAACAGTTGCTCTGCACTCACTGCTGCAAAGTCCAGCGACTCAACCCTGAGGGCTTCCTAAGCCCAGTGAGGGAAAAACATCCAGATTCATGAAAAGCCACGCTCAGATCCTTAAAAAGTCAGCAGACAAATAGTCAGCAGTTTGGGTGCCATGAGAAGCAGAGGATGAAACCAAAGCTTTAGGAGCACAGAGTGGCTCAGGACAGCTCTGCCCAACACTGGGAAGGAGCATGCACAAATGAGGTATCAACTTTATAAGGAAGTCAAAGAAAAATGAAAATAAAAATACTGGCTGTGATACTTTGGTGCTGCTGTCCATCGCTGAAGGGCTCATCTAAGGCATCAGGATATCTGCCCCACCCATCAGAAACAGAAAACTAAATATAATCTTGGAACTAAATCTTGAGCCCCTAAAAAAGGCTCTGCAAAGTTTTGCATCCCCAAAAAGAGCACATGGCTGGAGACAGCTGCTTTCTCCACTGCCTTCATTAGCAAGGCATGCCCAGAATGAAGTTGTATTAAGCCAGGCAAGACTTTTGGCCTGGAAGTTTATCAAACAAGGCATCTGAAGCCAGTCAGAAGTGGCCAGGGAACCTCTGAGAGCCTGCAGAGAAGCAGCCATGAGATTTTCCTAAGGAAGATGAAGGAATTCTTCATGTGATTTCCATGCCTCTCTGCACCTAGCAGATTATCTGTTCTCCCCAAGGGGACTAAACTGTCCTAACAGTGCCAAGAGCTCTGAAGCAACATTGTAAAAAGCCAGAATCCCTGAAAAAAGGTAAGTTTTAACTAACTTATAGCAAGTAGGCAACAAAATTGTTACCATGACTTCCTCTGCAACAGAGTGCCTAGTCCCATGGTTTACAGCCTACACCTTTTCTAAATGCCATGCAAAACATTTGGGGGTCTTGTCAGTTCATTAAGCAGCTGTAAATCAAGGCCTGTAGCCTAGTGCAGTTGTATGAAATTATTTCTGCAAATGACATCATTCCAGACACCACTCTGAGCCAACAACTTCCACTACAGTCCACGGGAGGGAAAAAAATATCTTAGCATGACATGTGGTGGATGAAACAAGAAAGATCAGCTGCTATGTATCAACACAGTTCCCATTTTTAGGCTCACTTTTCCCATCTTAGTCTCAGTGGAAAACAATATGGGGAAAAAATATTCCCAAATAATACAGGAAAAGTCTCCCTGCCTCTGGTTTGAGAGGAAAGAGAAGGAAAGGAGCAGAGAGATGCCCCAGACAGCAGTGAGTGACACCCCACAAGCCTAACCCCATTAACAAGCTGCTTCACTTTTACAAAACTTCAGACAATTCCTCACACACCTCCAACCACTCACTAAGAAGGGAAAACCACGTCAGTCATCCAGAAGAGTTATTTAGGGAAAAAAAAAAACCACAAACCACCAAAAACCACCATCAGCAAATGCACTTAAATAAGTAGTTAAGAAGGTTAGGAAAGATCATTACATTTCCCCTTGTGTCAAACTGAATCAAACTTTCCTTTGCTCTAGAAGAAGCCAGGAAGGCGGGAACTCAAATTGACCTTATTTGTCTTTCCATGACCTCATCACATGATTTCTTGTTCACTCTGCTCATCTGTAGAACAGGGGAAATGACAATGAGAAACTACTACACAATGCTACAGGAATTATTCAATCCATAGCCATGGAGTTCTTTGAAGATGCAAAGTGCCAAGCATTATTACTAGATGAAGAAATGATATATTTTCTCCCTCCAGCTATACAGAGGAAGAAAAAAGCCATGCAAACAGCCAACTGTATTCCTAATGAGATGCAATACCCAAAAAGTGGGGCATCTTAAAACAGATTGGACAATCTTTTTCCAGCTCATAAAAGATTATTCCCAATACATAAACCTCAGAGGATTATAAATGCAACCAAAGAAACTTAGCTTTTAGACAAGATTTCTGCAGACAAAATAAGCCTGTCTAAATAAACAGGGAAAATTGTACATTTTCAGTCTTAAAGAGAGCAAAAAGAGGTTTTTTTTCAAAGAAGAAGGGAAGAACTGAAATCAGATTTGCAAGCTTTGTGAGGGATGAATTTATGTTTTCTGAATATAAAGCAATTTCCAGGACTGTGAAAGTCAATAAAATAAGAAGAACCGGATGGGAGGGAGGCAGGAAAACGCTGTGTGGAGCAGAGGGGTCACATGCTGGATAAACAGGGCAGGCTGCTCACTGTTTACAGATAAATACATCCCCCTCTCTGCAGATTTATGTGCATTAAAGAGCCACCATCAGAAATGTGGGTGAGCAGAACTTTAAGTTACATTAAGGTTACCCAAAACCACATCACACAAAATGTGAGGAGCAAATGGATAGTAACATGCTTCTTTTCTGCAAGCAGCAGTATTTCCTCTCAAAAGAAGGGGAGGAAAAAGACACCAGAAAAATCCCCATCACAGCCTGCCTGGGGACCCTTCCATGCCCCAACCACAGGCAGTGCTGCACCTCCCATAAACATGCAGAACAGCCACAGGCTCTGAGGAAATGTTTGAAATTATTACTATTTTGAGCCAAATTTAGTTTAGCACAACTATTAAAAGCCCAAGAAAAGCTGTGTGTGGGCTGGGCCCTGCAGGACAAGCCATCAAGTGTCAATAAATGGAATACACAGAAGTAGCCTTGTGCTTCTTTCCCTCCTCTATTCAATGTGACATTGAGGGGGGAAATCCCAACAAATACTGATTTTTGCCTCTTGCACACAGGCACTGTAAGAGAGTGGACTGCACACTATTTCAGTGCTGCATGTGATGCTCTGTCTCACCTTCAGATACACCAAAAATCAGCTGCCACTGAGCACAGACCTAATTCAGAGCTGGTGGAAGAGGGTGAAGACAACCTGCAAACCTGCAGGGTTTTGCTAGGAAAGAGCAAAAGCTGCAGGGAGTATGACTGACTCTGGCTACATGGACTTAGCCAGGTTTCTGTGTCTTCATGGCACCATGCTGAAGCAGCTGTCTCTGCTAAAGGCTTATTTCAAAAGCCTTATTTAGCTTTTCTGGATCATTTTTACATGTGGCCTTACTGTGGGGCAAGGCTGAACTGGCAGCAGCATGTTTAACATGGAGCTGGCCAGGGAGGGAACAGCAGGATGGAAATCCATGTTTTTATGGATAAATAGAGGCACTGAAACTCCACTCTGAACACTTTGGTGTGTTCTGTGTGGTGAGACTGGAGGTCAGACATCTGTGCTGAATTTCTGATAACCCCACAAAGAAGCCCATGTTCTCCATCAGGGAGAAGCAGACAGCACCCCAAACACAGGAATTTGCTGCCACCTCCTTAGGAGAGGCCCTTATTTATCTGTTTAATGGGGAAAGCAAGCAGCACCTGGAGAAATCAGGCTTTTCAGACTGACTGCTGAGGGCAACAGGTCCAACTCCTCCAAATGCCAGAGACCTGCCAGTACTGGAGCCACAGGAATGGAGAAGGGAGGACTGAGCACTTGCTACTCCAGCCCTGGATGGACATGGACACACACAGGGAGCAGCAGCACCAGTGAGAGGGAAAACCAGGCAGATTTATGTCCCAGGCCTTCTGCTGCTCCCAGAGAGGGGCAATCAGCACAGCATCTGGGAAGCAAAGAGGGAGAGACTTCCAGCAAAGGCAAGATATTCACATGGTGATGCCAGCAGATTGAAAGTCTCCAAACACACATCCAGAAAACGTGGCTGCCAGCCAGCAACAGACTTTTAACCATGTTTTTACAGCCATGATGGATGCAAATCCAGCTGGTGTGCAATCCCACCAATCCTGATAAGCAGTGATAAAACTGAACAAATGTGATAGGAATGGGAGGCAACAGGGTGACACCACTCCCAGAGCCAGCAGACCTCAGATTAAAAACCCAGGGAATAAAAGCTTTTGACAGTGGGGTTTAGGGCTTCTGACAAACAAGGAGCAACAACATCCATTTCTTTCCAGGTCTGGTGCAAGACCTTGGGCAGCTGTGAATCCCAGAGAGAGCTCATGGACAGTGATTTAGCGTGGGAAGGGTCGGAGAACCAAGAAGAAGCACTCCATGGACTATGGAGAAAAAGGGAGCAAAATAAGGGAAATGGTATTTTAAATGAGACACCAGTCCTCACATCCTGTGGGACTGGGAGCCCAGCTGTGGAGTTATGGGATGAGCACATCCCAGCCACAGGGTGCATGGATCAAGTGCAGGCTCAGTAATTTCATCCAGCTCTCCAGCTGGAATTTAGGGTGCTAAATCATACCCTAATACCCAAAACAAGGTAGATGAGGGATAACCATTCCCAGAACAAGACTGCCAGCTCTGACATGCATTTGGATCAAATCAGTCTAGACTGAATGCAAAATGCTACTCCTTGAAGCCAACAGAACTGGGACACTTCCAAAGGATCTCACAACACATATTCTGTTTTACTGAATGCATTTTCTCAAAAACTTGCCCAAGTAATCTGAAAGCTCTTGGCAGTTTCTCAGCATGTTGCCATAGGCCTGCTGAGTCAGATTAACTGCACATGCACAGCTGCATCACTCACTCACAGCATGTCCAGGGGGATCTTGTGCTGGAGCTGAACCCTCCAAACTGGGGTGCACTGGCACTGCTTGAACCCTTCATATGCCACAGAACAGCTCCAGTGCTCATTTCAGTTTTGCTTCTTGGATAATCCAAATATACTCCATTACTCTGCCACAGTCCACATATTAACCCTAAATCCATTGTCATTAAAATGTGGAAAAACAGTGTCCACATTTTTCTGACTCTAAACAACAGCTTAGACTGTGTTAAGTAAGGACAATCCTTTAAAAGATACAAAACCAATGGATATCTGCAGAAGCAGACTGACTTTCTTCTACAACTCTTACTGGAAGTTTTATACAGCATCATTTTAATGACATTTGCAATGAAAGCCCAAAGGAGCTCTTGTGTAAGAAGATATCAAAAAGCAAAAAACCAGCAGATAGTAGATAACAGACATCAGCATTGCAGTTATTTCAGATTACTCACCCACAGGAGCAGACTTAGTGTTGATCTCCACTGTCACTTGAGCAAGTACCACTGATCCATATAAACTTCCAACACTGAGAAAAAGGGAAATAGAGATTTTGATTAATCACTCAAAGCCTGAGATGACTTAACAGTGGTATCTTGCAAAAGTTTATTATCAAGTGGCACAGGATACAGGAAGCACTGTGGATGATGTACATAACAGCATTTAAAAAAAGCTAATACCAAGAGATTAAAGGATGACAACTGATGTACAAAAAGGAAATGAGCTTGTTAATTCCAAATAATTCCCAGCAACATTATTTCTCAGTATCTCTACATTACACAGTTGGCCTGTGCCTGCCCTTGACCTCCCCAACTGATCACACTCATACAGCACAAAACAAAGGTGAATAATGCTTGGCAAGGCTTCCTTCTCACTACTGCCACCTAAACAAACCCCAAACAAGCACCCAACGTTGCTGAACATGTGAAAATCAGGGTGTGAAGGAAAGCCAGAAGAAGTCAGAGCAGCCCACAGCACTGAACCAACCCCACAACTCACTCCCAACAACTATTTTTGAGTCTCTTCACTGTGGCTATTTTGGTAAATCAAAGATGTTCTCTGTTGCTGTGGTTTGACAGGAAGTTTTAGTCTTGGATGCTCCTATCTACAGACTGTTGATAAAAGAGGAGCTGTCTGAAGTTTGACAAAACTGTTCCAGAAGAAGGTTCTGGGTAAGCTTTGAATTAGAAATGTAAAAGAGAAGTTTGAGGAATAAAACTTCAGGCTGATAACTGAAAACTTCCAAACCTATGCACTTACATGAGCTCCCATTAGAAGAGGCTTCAGAATCAGTGACTCAAATTCGAGTGCTCAGTGAGATATGGTTGGTAGAAGGATGGAAACAACCAGGAACAGCCCAGGGTACTCCCACCTTCACTGAGACACTGCTCTCCAAACAAAAATCACGCCAAGAGCAAGAGCAGGGGTTTAAGACAAGCAAGCAACATGATCAAAAAGCAAAGAATCAGCTCCAAAATGTAGGAATAAAGGCACACTGACTAACTAGTTGTTGACTTGTGGCAACAAACTGCCAATATGCAGAGGTTGTTAACTGGAAGAGAGAGAATTCAGTGCTTGTATGATTGGGAGGGAAAAAAAAACCCAAAACATTTTCAGGGCTATACACTAAAAAGATATAATCTCAAGGCACACAAATGATTGGGTGCTCATTACTTCTCAGAACAGTTTTTTAGAGTAGATTGAACAAAAGCACCAGGGAAAAAAAAAAAAAAAAAAAAAAAAGACACAGAACTGAGCAGGACATAGGAGCCTGTGCAAGCAGACTCTGTCACAGGACTGGGGCTCCAGGCTATTGCAACAGATTAATTATGTACTGAGCCCTGTGCAATGCAGGGAAAAAACATCTGCCAGATGGAAAAAGACACAAAATGTGGTAGGCAGGGAAAAAAAAATATTTGAGGTTTCTATAAAGGGCACTGCAGAATGTCATATATGAAACTGCAAAGCCATGGAAAAGTTGTTAGTTAATGGTGTTATTTTAAGCCAGTCTAAAGTAATATGAAGGGCTGAAATGGAAAACCTATAATTAGATGGAGCTTCTCCCCTTCATTACAAATATCTGACTGGAGCTGAGGCTCCCAGATTGATAGCACCTTTGGGATTCCTGTTGCCCAGGCTGCCAGGACATGCAGGCAGCAGCTGGGCAGGGAGAGGGAGATGAGGAGTGAAGATTCTGTGGGATTCTGCAGCTGCACCTTTGCTGCATGGGACTGGCCACCACTGCATGTCACAGCTGGCACCACAGCTATTCCCAAGCCTCTCCAGCACCACTATTTTGGTAAATCAAAGATGCTCTTTGTTAGGGTGGTTTGACAGCAAGTTTAGTCATTTCCTTCTCGACAGAGTCAGAGTTCCACACCCGCAGCCCACACCTCGGGCAAGCTGCACAGCCACTGGCTGGTGAGGAAGGGAACATGTCCCTGCATTCCTCAAAAGGGAATGAACTGCCTCACACCCTGGCAACACAAGGATTCAGTTTGTTCCCAAGGCTGCTAGGGAAGTGGGTTTCATTTCCCATTCCCCCGCGTCCTTCCTTCCTCAAACTCAATTTAATTTTGACTAATGAACTTCCAGTGCTGGTTTTGGCTGGGATAGAGTTAATTTTCTTCACAGTGGATAGTAAGGGCTAAAATTTGGATTTGGGGATAACACAGGGATGGTTTAGCTCTTGGTGAGCAGGGCTTGCACAGAGCCAAGAACTTTTCTGCCAGTGAGGGCTGGGGGTGCACAGGGAGTTGGGAGGGGGCAAAGCTGGGACTGCTGACCCCAGCTGACCAAAGGGACATTCCAGACCATGTGTGGCATCATGCTCAGTACACAAACCTCAGGGAGGATGTTCAGAGTGCTGGTGTTTGTCTTCTCAAGTCACTCTTACCTGTGATGGGGCCCTGGTCTCCTCGGGATGGTTGAACCCCTGCATGCCCAAGGACAGTGGAGAATGAATTCCTTGCTTTACTTGTGTGCACAGCTTTTGCTCTCCCTATTACACCATCTTTATCCCAACCCATAAGCTTTGTCACTTCTACCCTTCCAATTCTCCCCCTGATCCCACCAGGAAAGGAGTGAACAAGTGACTTTTTGGGATTTAGTTGCTGGCTGGGGTTAAACCTCAACACCAACCCTACCAGACACCCTCTAACCCTAAGCTAAAGACACTCCTCTTGCACATCCTCACCTCTGAAGACTTTTACAGAAGTATTTCCTATAGGACTGGTTGTGATGCTCATCCCAGCATTTCTCCAGCCTGAACAGGGCACAGGACACAGAGATCCAGGGGGCTTCACCTCATGCCCTGCATTAGGATGCCAGGAAGGCTGATGGCCCCCAGGGAAAGTCTGGAGTTCAGGATGGTGAGTGAAAACTGGGACTTGTCGAGACTTCTGGGAAAGGGTGAGGCTTTTCTGGTTTAACTGGAAGGGTAAATTATCATCCAAGAACAGGAGCTGAGGGAATAGCTGCTCCCATGTCACACACAGCCCTGACCTGAGGGCACACAGCCAGCCAGGGGTTCTCCAGCCTCACAGCAAGAGCAAAGCCCTCCACCAAGTTCAATCCAAGTTCACTTTCAGTATGAAGAAAACCCACTCATAACCCAAGGAAACCTCATCCCAGAAAACCACACTCATAACTAAGAGCCAGTCATTAGGAATGATCCTTTAAGAGCAGGACTAGGCAAACCAGGTGAGAGTAAATTGGGTTTCTGCTTTCATAGAGAGAACATCACCAAGTATAAATGCCCTGGGGGAACCTCTCCAGTATCCCCAAGAAAGAAAAGAAAGGTGTACAATATGGTCTCCTTTTTCTTTTCCAGACTCTAATTCCTTAACCAGGAAGAAAAAATTGCAAATCCTAATCCCACAATATTGCATGTTCAGAAGTTATATTTTACCTTGCCAATCAAATGTTTTCTGCAATAGCCACCCATTTCTTTTTCAAATTCAAGACACACAACTGCATGCAATTAATTACACACTGTGTGAATTTAAACAGGACACAGCCCTGTGCTCAAAGACCTGAAAAACTCTCATGTTGCACTGTGTTTAGGGGCACAGCTTAACTAGAGAGGTGCAGCACTATTTCTTTGCTTTGTTACTCCTAGGAGCTTTGTTTCAGGAACATTTCCAGAAGAATGCAACAGCACTGCAAGCAGATAGTCTGATTCATGCCTGCTTTTCACTAGATAAAAATAAATATCTGTTTTGCCTAACCATTTCTGATCAAGAAAAGCAGGGCTTTGAGATATAAGATCTGAAAGAGCCCCTCCTTTCTACTAAAAAAATAAAAAATTACTCTGTAACATGGGACCCGGGTAGTCACAGCACAATTCAAATTACTGCTCCTTTCCACACACTTGCCTCATGTCTGTCTGTTTGTGTTTCAATTAAAAAGCTACTATGACATTGTTCCCACGTTAAAAAAAAAATTCCACTGGCAACAGGATTCAAAATTACTAGGGAAAAATTATTAACATGTATCCTTCCAAGGAAGTCACCGATGCAAGCTGATTGTGTCCAGCTATCTTGCCTGGGAAAGGTGGGAGGAGGATTTAAAGCCAAGAAGCAGAGCAATGAAGAAACAGTAACAGTTTGAATGATTTGGAGAGCTAATGGTTTTCCATGGAAAAAGCCATTGATGCATGTCTTACTTTGGAACACTAATGGCACAATTTTTTTGTAAAAAGCCTTTGGGCAAAGGCTGGTTTGAATCTGAATGGAAGCGATCAGCTTGAATGGTTTCCTCACATCTGTATACACTGTCCATCCAAGTCTCACCCACCAGCACAGCCTCCTTCACCTTTAAATCACCCTGTCCCAGGATACATTTTTCAGCTGCTGCAGATCATGTAGCAGATCTCTTATTTTTGCTGGGACAGGCTAGCTGCACTCAGACAAATAAGGCAAGAACAGAAAACACTTACTTGAGCCCTTATCTTTATTTTTGGTTAATAAAAGGCTGCAGATATTTTGACACAGGCAAAAATCACACAGCATCCACAGCAGCAAGGCCTGAAACCCAAAACTCGAGCATCTGCAAGTGCCAGCCTTGAGCTTAATAAACAAGTTTCTATCCAAACCCAGGAGGTCTGGCACAACTAAAGGGGCCTGGACAAAACTAACCACATCATTAACACCAGTGACCCAACCAGCTGATAGTTCACACAACATTTCCTACCACAAAACAGCACATTTGAACAATGTACGTGCACAGGAGTCACTGAATCAACACAGCACCACTGGAGGATACAGACAACATCTCCAATCACCACAGCAAAGAAACACTTTCTGGAAGCATAATAAAATATTCTGAATAATCTCATGAGTCAGAGATTAATAACACAAGATAGACCATCTAATGAAGTACTTGTAAGACCAGCAGCAAGAACAAATGCAGAAAGTTCAAATAAAAGCTTTCAAAGCACTAACTTACCATATATCAAGTGAACCGAGACATGATTTACACAGAGAAAAAATATGACTAATCTATGACTAATTTTATATTAATCACTGTGTCCATCTCTGAATTGGAGTGCCACTGCATGTAGTTTCTGTCAGCTAGTGCTTTGTTTTAATTCTACAAGCCAAAGCCAAAGCAACAGATTATGCAGTTCATCACCTGTGAAAATGCAGATGTTAGTTGATGGAAGATGCAGAACAGTCTGAAAATCATGGATGACTATTTCATTAATTTAACTGAAGATCTCATGCCCCAAAACCCATGTTATTGGAGCAGGGTGATGATAAGTCTGTGGAAGCAGATATGAGAGAATGACAGATCTGAGAGCAGCAAGTGCTGGTGCTGTCAGTGTTCTCCCCTCACAGCTGTGTCACATTTGCTGACACTGAGGTGACTAAAGCCATGGACCTTGTTAATCAGACAGCAACCCAGAGCAGGCACAGGCTGCAAGAGTTCCTCTGTTAGAGGAGATTGTTTTTTTCTTTAGGGCATGGTATCAGAGTGAAGCACTGCTACCACTAAATGAACACAAAGATTAACAAAGTGTTTTCTCTCTCAGGCACCAGTTTGGTTTTATTCTACTACATATGCAAAAGAGCCAGGAAAAGCCTCCATATCCTTCATCCCTGGCAAACTCCATCAAAAGCAAAAGGCACTGCTCTATCAGTGGTGCTCATCTCCCAAACCTCACTGGTATTGCCACACTGTTTACTGTCTTCCTTCCCAACTCTGCTCAAAATAAGCACAAGATACTCCTTGACAAAAAGGCATCAGGCTCTCACATAAGGTTCCCCATAACACTTTCCAGGAACATGCCCTTCAGTTACCCTTAATTGTTCTGGGTGTCCTTCACATTTGCAGCAATACTTGGACATTCCTCAAAGGAACTTAAATAGCTCCAATCACCACAAACTTACAGAATCCTGTTATTGAAGCACACACAACCCAACTCTGTGTTTCCAGAGCTGAGAAGTGAGGAGGAAGCTATGCAAGAATCAAAGCCCAAAAGCACTTAGCAAGAAAAGGAACAAAATTACATTCTTTTGCTGTTGTCAGGAGGAGAAAGCCAAAGGATTAGAGTTAAAAACTCTAGAAATTAAGATCAACTTAACTAGATGTTTTGCCAGATTCACCAATAAGTTTTATACATGCATTTTGCTTTCTCTCCATGCAGACACTTGGGTTGTTTCAGCCTTTTTAAGTTGGTTACATGCTAATATACATGCACACAACAGGATTCAGCTGCCCTGCTTTCATATGCACTGCAAATGATCCTGAAAATACCATTTCTACTAATCACATTGTTCCACACAGTTTTAAAGCACATGATTGCAGAATAAAACCCTCAGCACATATTTCTGGCCTGGATTCTTAAGGAAATTAAGCTTATGTGGTAGTGCTGTTTGTCAGTCTTCACCCCATTAAATTTTCAACTTGCTTCTAAGTTTTGACCACATCTGGCAGAAGGCAAAGAGATCCAAACAGGTGTCACATTCCTACACCTTTGGGGGAAATTATTATGCAGGTAGAGGAGACACATCCAAATCAGCCTCTCACAGGATGAGATTCTGCTGCAGGAACTCAGCAATTCCCTCCTTTGGCTCAGCAGCTGATCTATCAGCAACCTCAGGGCAGGTCCCATGGCCACCAGAGGCAAATACAGTTAGTTCCACTTTTTAATTTTATTCAGGAATCTGCTTTATAACTAACCTATTGCAGCACTTTAGTTAAGGAACAAATAAGGATGTTGCCACCAGTATTAAAAAACATTTCACTAACAATCAGCATTAATCTCAGAGGAAAGACTTCACCAGCTTTCAGTCTGCCCTTTTTAAGAGAGGTCAGTGCCTTGCAACAACAGAAAAAGCAGCTTTTCTCTCAGAGAAAATAGCAAGGAGGCAGTTCAAGACACAGAAAAGATGCAGGCAGAGTACCAGACTCAGGGGCTAAACAAGATGGAAAATCATTTTCCACTTCTAGACCACCACTCCAAGTGCAGACCAACTACACAGAAAGTTAAGAAGTCACCAGCAGCAGCTTCCCCCAAGCTCTCCAAGGTCACAGCATGCAAAACCACATCCACCCCTTCAGCCAGCCTCCAGACAGGAGGACAGCCACAACAGCTCCACTGCTTCTGCAAACACCCCAGGTCAAGAGCAGCACGTGTCCTATGGCAGCACGGAGAAAATGCTGGTCCTGCCAGGTGCATGGATGTGTCCTGTGCTGAGAGGATTTCTCTCCAGCTGGGATAGTCTGGCTCCACTTATTAATAGCAGGAGCTGGCATCCACAGGCCAGGGCTCTGAGCCAAGCACTGCAGTGTGTCAGGAGCAAGGTGGTGAGGTTTATGGAAAAGAGCTTCCAAACACTGGGCCTGGGAACAAGACAGAGCCTGGGCATAAAAGTAAAGTTACTCCACAAAAACAGTAAGCCTTAAACCACAACGAATTTCAACCAAAAAAATTCATTGTAGCACATCCTGAACCTGAGTCAGATGGGGATATCAAGGCCAGGCTGGATGGGGCTCTGAGCAACCTGGGATAGTGAGAGCTGTCCTTTCCCACGGCAAGGGGTTGGAATTGATGATCTTTGAGATCTCTTCAAACCCAAACCAGTCTATGATTGTACATCTGACCCCTGAAAACAATATCTTCACCTTTGAGCTTCCCACTCAACTCAGTCCAATAAAGTCTCCTACTTCATCCACCCAGTTTTCACTCCCATGGAAGAACAAGCCCTAGCCACCATGGCAGCCAAGCAGAAACCAGCTCAGTGAGAGCCACTTTCATATTTCACATGAAATATGGATAAATAAATATTTCATACTTGACTGGTTGGCTTGTTTTGTGGAAGAGCAGTTGTTTGTTTTCTTAAGGAAAGAGGCAAATTTTGCTCAGACTCCAAAATGAAAGGTCAGATGTGAAAGAACTACTTAGAAAATGCTGAGGGCAAATAAATGTACCATTAAGAATTTGTTGTGTTATATCTTCATTTATAAATCACCTAATAACCATCTTTCCCACAGGGAAGAGCTAATATTAGAAGCAGGATACATCCCACACAAGAATATTTCTATTAAACACTCTACAAACAGCTGCTCCTAGAATCCAACAATTAAGAGCCAAACAGATTTTTAACTGCTGTGTAAAATTTGGGAGACAGCAAGAAAGACTCCAATATCACTTAAACTGATTATTTTCCACCAGGGAAACTGGGGAAGGGACAATCTTCAGCAGAGGTAGTGGAGCAAAGGGAGATGCAGCCCTTGTGCAGAAGGGCTGGGTGAAACCTAAAACTCCAGGGTCTGTGCCTTTGAGCCATACCCAGGAGCACGTGCTGCTATCCCAGGGAAGGGATGGTGGAAGCAATGGAGACAGGAGAAGGTCTTTCCAAGGAAAGCCACCACCCTATCTCTCACCTCCTGCAATCCAAACCCACCCCCATTACTGTACACAGTCATTCAGTCTCATTAGAAACCCCTCCACGCACAACATGAGAGATTGATTCATTCATGGGGCTTCTGTCTCAGTTCTTTTAATCCTGAAATTTCCTCTAAGAATCCTATAAATGTATGAGGGGAGGAAATAGCCTTCCATACATGACCAAACAGCAAAACATTGCTCCTGCTTTACCTACAGGGCAAGAGATCACTTGCAAAAACATTGCAAAAACATTGCAAAAACTTTGATTTCTATGAAACCCTTTAGCTGCTGAGCTGCAACACAACCTTCATTTCCCAAACATTCCTCCTTAGGTACCCAGCATCTCTCTAACCCAGCAAAGGCAATGTCTAGGGGACATTGAACTGGCACCTCCTTCTAAATCTGGGGCTCTGAAGGTAAAGGTGAGCATAAGAAAGGACTACATCAATGCAGTGCTCTATAGAGAGCTATAGAGCTATAGAGAACACAGGAAATGAAGAGCAGGGAAGAGAAGGACAAATTGGGAATATCTGTATGAGCTGTGTGTGCAGCACTGCACAACTTGCCATACAGAGATGCCTGCTACCTCTCCTCTGCAGAGAAGGAATCTCAAACACAGGGCTCCCAACATGCAACACCACATCGTTTTTTAATTCAGGATTTCCCCCTGCTCTTCAGGCAAGCTGGGGACCTACATGCTGAGATCACCTCCTGCAAGATGGAATTACTGAAAGAGCTTCCTGCAGGTCCTCATTAAACCCCAGTAATCCTCACAGACATGGCAGCTGGTGATAATACATTTCCCCTTTCTGCTTGCATCACTGATTATTACTCATTAGGGCACTTATAATCTTTATATAGAGTTCTTCTATGTAGCCTAATTTGCTAAGAAGTAATCACTCTCCTCCTCCCCTGGTAATACAAAATAAGGCTGTAAAGTGATTTCATTTGCTGTTTATTCCAAGGCTCTTCTTCCCAGAAGTTTCTTTCAGATGTTCAGCCTGAAGCCAGATACATTTGATCATTAGAAAATGTCTGAGACAAGCCCTATGTTTTACCCAGTTTTGTATGGAAAAGATCAGTAATTTAGAAAGCTTTACATCTCTCAGTTTACTTCGAGTTACTTGCCAAAAGAAATCTTTGAATTTCCTTCTTAAAAAAAAAAAAAACAGAACAAAATTCCACCAGTGCAGCACTGAAGAATTAAACTCTCCATACAGAGCAGGATAAAAGTAGTTTCCCTAATGCTCAGAATGAGCACAGGAGAGCAGGACAGCCACCTGCACCACATGCAGCAGCAGAGCAATGCCCTTGTGTGTCTGCCCAGAGCTGTGGCACCAGAATTCCTGTCTGGTGATCACACTACAGCATGCTCTGGCTTCTGGCTTTGGGTTCAGGGCTCTGCTGCCAACCCATTCAGGAGCTCCAGCACATCTCTCCACCTCATTGTTCCAGGCTTCCCTCAGGGAAAGCAACAAAAGACAGCCTAAACCCAGAGCTGCTATTCTGTGCTTAGACTCCAGTCCTGTGTGTGCAATCCAGACTTTAAAGACTCATCTCACTATAGATTTTCCAACAGCTTTTGGACAATAAATATGCTGGATGCTGAAAAGGTCACTGCAGAAATAATCACTGTCTTGCACTGACTACCACTCCCTATAAGTTGGTTGAAAGCAGGGAATATAGATTTGTATCCAGCCTTCCCTGTAATCCAAGAGTGCTCATGACAGATGATTTTCCTTCTGGGCAAGTCCAAGTCCTTGCTGAGCCCTCAAAATTTCCGTAAACACTCACCAAGGAAGAGAAAATGAATGACTGGATTGCAGCACCTCATGACACACAAACCTCAAAGCTTTAGCTGTTTAAAACCACCCACGCCAAGCAAAGGAATAGGCTGCAGTTACAAACTCCAAACAGCAAAAATAGTACTATTTAAGACAAAAGGGAGAAAATGTTTTCTTAAGAGTAGAACAATTCAGGCAGTTTGTATTTGCAAAAGCCTCCTTTTACATGGCACTGTGCTTCTGTTTCCAAACAGTCTTTCCATACTGCCATGAATTTTATATAATTACTAGCTAGGTACTGAGAAACTTAATTGTACTGTATTAACAATAGAGGTTTTGACTTCCTATCTAAAGGCTCTACTACTTTTAATTAAACTTGTACATTGTAACCTTGTTAAGCCTATGCAAATCTGACACTGTGAAGTTGGCTGTAATAAATAAATACTGGAGCCTCCAAACAAGGATACTGATAGAGAATTTAAAATAAGCTTTATTATCTTACACAACAAAGGTTTAACAAACAAACAAACACACAGAGTGTGGGATATGGTTTTGAAGACTGAACTTTGCACAATCCATCCTCAGTGTGTTTTCAAAGGCTCAATGAGCCACTACAAGTCTCCTTGACTCCTTGTTTGAGCCAAACAACAAAGTTTTCCATCAGATTTGCAGCAGATTGAGGACTGCAGCTCATTTCCCACAAGGCAGCCATGCAAACCACAGGACCAAGTGAGGTATGACACGACAGCACAGTAAAGTCAAGGAGGGAAGAGAGCATTGAACAAGATAAGCTAACCCAGACCAACACCAGCCATTCTGCCTGTCTCAGCATACAGGAACCAGGTTTGATTCAAAGGGCACTTTTTACAAAGTTATAGCACTGACCTAATGGAGCATCACCTAAACATCCATTTTCTTGAGCCAAGGCTGGATTAGTCCCAGAAAGCCAAGTTCTGATGCTCACACTTGCATGTCATGAAAGCAGAGGGAAAAGATGCCAGGGCAGGGCCAAACCAATTTTTAATGTTTTCCAAGTGCTTTCATGTCAGTCCCAGATCCTTTATAGTCAGTGTAGTAAAGATGCAGTCTAGTCCCAAACCCCGAGGGAGAATGATCCAGACATGCATGTGCCCACTGATTCAGCATCTGGAGCTCTCTGCTCTCCCAAACAGCTCCAATTATCCCCAAGATGATGTGAAGGGGCAGGTTAGGGTGGGAAAAAGCTGTATGGTCACCTGAGAGCCCTCCCCTTAACCTGGGCTGCAAGGAGAAGTTATCCCCATGGCATAGCATCCCCCTGCCCTCCTGCTCCAGACTGCCTGGCCAGCGGGATGAAGGGCTGTGCTGCAGGCAGCACATCTGGCAGGCAGCTCAGTGGGATGAGATTGCTCTGGGACAGATGGGACAGCAGGGAACTCTGCTGCAACCCCTCAGCAGTTGTCCCCTCTTGCCTTTACTCAATCTAAATTTGATGGAACTGATCATTTGGGTGAGGGCAGATGTCAAAGCAAACTTAAAGCCCCATGTGGCACTAGAGTTGCACTGGCTAAGAACCAATTTTGGCAAAGCATGGGGCTTTCTGGAAAGTGGAGCCAGGAAAATGACAAGTAAAGGGCCATGTGACTGTTCCCACTGATCCTTCCCAGTAGCCATTTCATTACATCACTATTTTCCTAACTAATAAAGGTCAAACTGTAATTTTTGTTATTTCAGATTTATAGTTTCTCTTGAATTAAAGGTATTCTTAAGCCAGGAAGAAGCAAAAAGGAGATTTATTTGCCCTACAGACACCATGGCAAATTTCAGTTCAGAATTCAAAAAACAAGGAAACCATTATTTCCACAGCCTTCTTAAAAAGGGAGAGAACAGTGAACAAGAAGCCAAGATTATTAGCAGGCAGAAGAAGAAGAAAAAAAAAATACAACAACAAACAACTTGAAGAAAAAGAGCAATAAGAGCCTTTGTTCCCAGGAAATCCTTTTAAAGAATTGAGGAGATTCCAAGCGATGCAGCTGCACTTCCTGTGACCTGCAGCGCTCAGATGGGAACACTGGGAGGGTCACAGCTGGGGACAGCTCGGTACAGCACACACATGGAGCTCAGCACAGGAACCCCCCACACCACTGGGACACCCTGGGCTCAGGGACAGGGAACCAGCAGCTTCAGAGCTGTCCTGCAAAGGGGACCCGCTCACGGCACATGTGGTAGCAGGATTCTCTCCAGACTCACAACCTGGAGAAAAGGCAGCTCCAGGGAGACCTTAAGCACCTTCTGGGGCTAAAGAGAGCTGGAGAGGGACTTATGGCAAGGGTAGGCACTGACAGGGCAAGGGGGAATAGCTTTAAACTGAACCAGTATGGGGTTACACTGGAAATGAGGAAGAAATTCTTCCCTGTGAGGGTGGTGAGGCACTGGCATACACTGCCCATGGAAGCTGTGTCTGTCCCATCCCTGAAGTGTCCAGTGGCAGGCTGGACAGGGCTTGGAGCAACCTGGGACAGTGGAAGGTGTCAACTCGGCAGGAGGGATGGAACTGGGTGATGTTTAAGGTCCCTTCTAACCCAGGCAATTCTATGACTCCTTTAGAGCAGAGTCAGCAGCAACAGGAGACAGCAAAGCTCTTTAACAACACACAGTTAGTAAAACACCACCTGGGTACACACACACCAGGGTTAGGTGTTTGTAAGAGAAGTATCACTAAGTGATAAATTCAATTCATGATGAACCACACTGCACTAGCAGGCTTCTTGCAAGGAAAAGCATTTGGAAATGATACAAGCAGCTACCCACACAATACACTTTTTATAAAGCACACACAGCCCCAGGAACATCACTTGATGTATTATTGATAGGCAGAGCCACTTCTGAGGCGAGATGGACTTTGAACAGCAGTGCAGCAGGAGGGGAGAGTACAGGCAAAGGGAATGACAGAACAGGAATGCCAAACTGCTGCAGGCCTTAGATAAACAGACTAATTGCCAGAGAGTTTGTCTGCATTGAAGAATTAACTCCAGCACTGTCCCCGACTTGCCCTCCCATCTGCATCTTGAATTTGAGCATGATGCTTAACTCCAACTGGCAGGAGACACAGGCAAATGTTTAACTAAGCATCACTGCAGGCAATCAACACCCAGGGACCCCAAAGCTCTCCAAGTATTCCCCATTATTTTCAACACAGCTCCATCATACTCCATGGACAAACTCAGGAAGTGACACAACATTTGTACACATATTTTTATACATTTGTTTTAAAAGTTTAGTGCTGTACATAATTACAGCAGAGCTTTCAGATCTCTTGGCATCCTTAGAAGAACAGTTACTGCTATCCAGAGCAGCATCCTTCCTTCAAAGGATGCCCAAGATGTTTGACTCATTTGAGAGGGGCCAGCTCCACTGGGACACACAGCTGAGAACACCTCTCTTCAGCCACTCACCATGGAAGAGTGGCCAGATAACTATTCAGTATTTTGGGCACACAAGCCTTTCACTGCTAGCAGGAGTCAAGTTCAATATATGTGGGCGAGATCACTCGAGCTTAACTCAGTTCTGAAGGACATCAGCATGAAAAAAATGGGAGGAGAGGCTGCTGGCCCCTGAGGAGCAGGAGTGGGAGGCAACAGTTATGCTTGCCTATAGCAAGGAGGCATTTCACCCCAGCTGAGATGCCTTGAGCTGGAAGCTAGCCAGAAAGCCCAAATAATAGCCCTTCTGCTCACAAAACCACCCCTGAATCTTGATGGTTCACAAGCTGTCTGGAACACAGTTTTAAACTCATTTAAAATACAATGAGGGGAATATTTCCTGCTTCTCATCACTCAGAGAACATATTAAACCAATGTTTTCTTCGTTCCTGCTTTGCCTGGGTTTCATTACTCATTTTCCAGCTTTCTTCAAAACTGACAGATTTTGAAATACAGGGGTTTTATTTATAATTCTTTATTTTGTCACTGCACAGGATGCCATTAGAAGTATGCAATATTTAAGCATTGCATATGCACAGCTATGAAGGTTTTGCTTTTACCTTGATTAAGCATTTGCTTTGTTTCTTTAAATCACCCAGCTTGCATCTTTCACAGGAAATTAAATTAACACAAAGTATCTTTTAATAATCATATGAGCTTTCCAGCAATTCAATTTGCAAAATGACAGGCCAACATTCTGCATCACAATAAGCAGTTTATCAAGCTGCTCTGATAGAAGATCTTGTTCAAAGCCTTGTCCAGAAATGCAACACTACCTCCTACTATGTGCAGTCAATGACAGAAAACAGTTATGAACACACAGCCAAGCACAGGCTTTCTCTTCACAGCATTAAAATCTGGAAGCCTCCCTCTCTACCAGCTATGACCCAACTGAGCTGCAGCTCTGTGAAAACAAGTTAATATCAACCTGCTTTATTCTGTTTTCCTGAAAAACACACTGAACTCTTCACATGCCACTGGACTGGCAGTGCCTCCCCAAAAAGTGTTGCTCTGCTCAGAGAGGACTTCTGTCTGGCTTTAAGAAGCTAGACAAAGCCTTGATAGCAGGAAGGCAGTGAAAACAAGGAACACAACTTATCCCAGCCTCAAAGGCAAAGAGTGGTGGAGTTAAGAGCTCAGTCTGGTCCCATCCACACAGCAGCAGCTCCAGCATGAGCACAACTGGCTTTTCTGCAAACACTGAGACATGGGGCATACTACAAATAAATATTCCTCAGGGCAGAAAAAAAACCAAAGCATCATCAAGTGAGACTTATGGGACAACTACTTTCACTCCCAGGTTCATGGGCTTTAGCCTATTTTTAGTAAGCAGCCTTTGCAGATGCCAAAATAACATCTCTCCCCCTCTGTACATACACAGCTGGACATGAATCTCCATAGCCTGGCCAGCAGCATCTGCATTCAGATTCACAGATGTGAATTGCAATAGGAAGTCGAGGGGAAGCCCCTTCTTTGGAATTCCAAACACAAGTAGTTAGTATGGTCCAAGTGCCAAGCATACAGCCCATGGGAAGGAGGGACCCCCAAGCACAGAGTTAGAAAGTTCCTTCCTTGCCACCAGCAGTATTTCCTTGATCCTTTATTCCTAAGCAGAGTTAAAGAGATCAATATGTATGACTTAAAGACTGTAATATAGAATTGCTCCTTTTCTCCAGGCTGTGTTTGCACACAGGATCACAGCTAAGAATCAGTGTCCCACTCAGAAGCTGCCATCAGAGCTCTGCAGAAAGGCTGCAGGTCTATTTACAGCCACCAGACCAACACAAGCTCTGTAGGGCAGGAGAGGCAGCTCCTTCCCTTGGAGAAGCACTGCTGCATTCCTGGGCTGCCCTGCAGTTTCAAACTCCTTGGCAGCATCCAGCCCTCCCCACTCCCAGCCTTACAAGAAGCAGGTGGCACTGTAAACCCTCCAGAGGAGCACAGTTCAAAGCCAGAACAAACTCATCTGCAAAATTACAATGGTCCATCTCTTGCCTCCACTGCTCCCAGCACACCTTCCTGACCAGGCACATCTTTGTACACTTCTTGTTCTTTTAAAGACCTAAAAGCCTCACTGGGAGAAATTTGTCCACTCCAAAGACATGAGCCAGCAAAGCCCCACACCTCTGGGAGCTGTCTCTGGCTTCAGCCAGGGAAAATCATTCCAGCCTATGATGGCTCCTTAATGCCACCACTGCTGGAAGGCTCAAAACACCCTCACTCCATGCTTGGAAAAGGGGGCAAGGGCCAGAGCAAATCCCAGCAACACATTCTCTCACTGACCTGGGGAATGTCAAGCTTCCCATTGAGAGTCTGGCCATTCATTAACCAACCTCCAACATTTCCTGAGCCCCACCAGAGGCTCTGCAACAAGAATAGGGCTGTCACCCACTCACTGGAAAGCTGCCCTGACCAGACTGTTCTCCCCTGCATTCCACATCCCTGCCACGTGCTCCATGGCTATGGAGCACCAGGAGGAAGCTGGCAGACAGACTGGCATACAAAATCCCATCATGTGGGCAAAGCAGCTCCAGTTTGGCCCATTGACTCCACAGGGAGGAGTTTGTAGGTCCACAGATTCACCTTGTGTAGCCCCATACATTTTTAGTTACTTTAGTTCATCTTCAGCACTCCTCTGCCTCCCTGTACCCACAGTCCCCTCCCAAAAATCTGCCTCGTTTCCCACAAACGCCTACACAGTGAGCTTGGCGTACTGGCTTGTCTCAAAACCTCATCAGGCCTCAAACAGGGACAGCCAACTTTTAGAGGAGGATTCACGCTTCATTTTTCATACTCTCAAAGCTATGCAACATGTTGAGTCTGTGCTGTAACCTCCTGTTTATCAGGGAATGACTAACAGTTTAATTTGGATTAATTTCACGTATGGCTTCTATCAGACCCAGCAGAACCTCTGGCTGCCCTCACACTTCTGTATAAACACCAACAAAATCCAGGCATGAGGATCTAGATACCAGAGGAAAACATCTGCCTCCAAGCTTTGCAGCACAGGCAAGACAAGAAGGATTGAAGGAAGGACACCACAAATTACAGCACTCTAAATTTCCCTGTGTGCCTGTGGGAGGGCAGGGACAAGCACTGAGAGGATGGACCCTCTGGCAGGTGACACTGCCAAGTCCAAAAGCCAGCAGGATCCCTGTTAGTGGCTAGTTTCTTTTTTCTTTTCTGTCTTTACTCAGAGTCAGCATGAAGCATGAGAGACAGATTTTTGTGTTCAGACTTAGTTGTTTATTGATTTTTATCTAAAGTATAGTGACTTTTACAGCACTTTTAGCTAACAAGCTAAAAGCGAGAAAATGGAGCTGTATCTTGCTCTTTACAAGGTCTTTTAAAGCCTAACTATCCAATTAAAAGCTAACATCTGTATTATTTATACTTTAGAATTAATGGCCAAACACCTGTGACCTGCAGTGTGGTACTTTTTATCCAAGCAAAAACTATTTAAAACCAAGAAAATAAGGAACAAGAAGGAAGAAGAGCCAACGCCTAAGAACCGCCATCTTGTCCCATACTTATTACTATATTCCAACACCCAAAATTCCAAACCCTTCACCATGTGATATTACATACTTCTACCCAAACTCCACACCAGTGATTCCAACTCCATCACTCAATTTTGGAAGCCTTCTCCAAGGCTTCAGGCCAAAAGCAGTGCCCCTTTTGAGGGTCAGTGCCAGAAAGCACAGAAAGTTCAAAACTCCCAGGCTTTGGGGTTCCAACAGGTCCCGTGCTCCACAGCAGCTCAGGTGGGCTCTCACCACTCAACAAGCCCAGTCCAGTCCTCTGCATTCCCTGGGGGACCTCTTTCCTTCCCCTCACTGCCATGCCCAAAGATTTCAGCAGCAGGAATCCCACCATCCCTTCAGTACCAGGGTGTCCTCCTCCCTTCCCCAGCCATCCCACTAATAGCTTGACCAGAAAAAAGGGCATCAGCAAAGGCATCTCCAATTAGATCATCCATCCTGGGTCTCCATCTCCAACCACCTCTTTCTTCCAAAAACACATGGCAAGTGCAATACAAAGTGGAACTCTGACTAGAAGCAGAAATGGCACTTTCACTGGCTCTAGCAGGTATTTAATGAAATCACTCCTATTTCTCACCCTGCTTATAGCAAGTAACACCTCACCCACAAATGGCTCCACATTTTAGGGCAAAGACACAACAAAGTAAGGCTGAGAAGGAAGGTGGTAGGACCCCATTCCTTCCTTTTAACACAGACAAACAAAAGACAGAGTCCCTGTTTTGCTCCTAAATGCACACTCTGCAGGAGCTACATGAACACAGCTGGATCTGAGGAATGGAAATGTTGTTCCTCACCATGTGCAACAGCAAAACCAGGCCTAATTACCACAGCCATAGGAAAATTATAGAGAACATTTTTAGTAAGAAGAGAAATTAACTGCAATATCACAGCCAAATTCCAATTTAGCATCAGCAGTCCAGCTGGATACACCGTCCTAAACAACTGGGTAGCCAATCCCAAACCACCACATGTGCTGTAGCTTCCCTACCCTTTTTAGTCACAGAAGGAGCTAAGCAGGGAGAGACCAAAAAGAATCATCAAAGTCCAATTCCTGGCCTGCACAGGACAGCCCCAAGAATCACCCACTGCACCTGAGGTTGTTGTCCAAACACTCCTGGAGCTCTGGCAGCCTTGGGGCTGTGACCATTCCCTGGGTTCAGTGCCTGACACCCTCCGGGGAAGAACTTTTTCCTGATATCCACCCTAACCCTCCCCTGGCACAGTTCCAGCCATTCCCTGTGTCCTGTCCCTGTCACACAGAGCAGAGATCAGAGCCTGTCCCTCCTCTTCTCCTCCTGAGGAAGCTGCAGAACTGCTGTGAGCTCTGACCTCAGTCTGCTCTTCTGCAGATGAACAGACCAAGTACCCTCAGCTGCTCCTGGTGCAGCTTCACCTCCCTTCACCATCTCCCTCCTTTGGATACTCTCAGAGAGCTTCACATCCTTCTTATATTGTGGCTCTCAAAACTGCAGAGTCCTTCCCCTTCTGAAAGAGGCACAGAGATCCACCAGATATTAAGGCAAACCCCCACAGAAACATCCCTTTGTTTCAACTCCTGCATTTCCAGGTGCCCCAGACTCAGCCCAGCCCTGCCTAAACAGGGCAGGTCCAATTCTGCCTTCTGTTTTTCTGCTGCCATGCCCCAGAGTGAGGCACACACACACGCCAAGCACAACACCTCTGTTCTGACAACTGCATTTCCACACCAGCACCAGGTTTCACCAGGAGCAAAATGACTTCCTAGGACAGCACAGGACAGAATGTCAAACAGCTTCTCTGCTCAGAAATGCAACAGGGAGAGACATCTGTTGCAAGAAAGCCAAACACACAGCAACTACAGTTTTTGTTCCTCATATCTCTGTGTTATTTTCACTGGTGAACGAATAAATCATCATTTAAGGCAAAAGCAAGATTTCCAGTTGGAGGTTATTTACTTTCACCTCAATCACAGCAGCCCTGGCATGCCAGATGATGTACAAGCCAAGCAGCAAGTGCTCACATGCTGGGAACTGTTCAAACAGGAATAATTTAATCTTTTTGTAGTCTCACCCTGGCTAATTTGCCACAAGCTGTCTCTTTTCAGATGCTACATGAAACACGAGAAAAAAACCAAGCTGGATTAAGCTGGTCCGTTTACAATCAGTTCATCTACAGAGAGTACAGGTCAGCTCATTTTCTATGTAAAACAAATTCATTTTTTTCAGCTTCACAGGGTTTAAGGAACAAGAATTTATTGCAGTAACCAAACATTGCTCACCGGACAAGCGTGCAGCGATTACTTAACTAATGCAAACGATTTTCAGTCTGCGTGCAAGGAATGCATGGGATAATTCCAGGGCACTCTCTTCCACCAGCATTTTACAAGTACTTTTTAGGTAGCTATGGAGACGTTACAGCCTTTCTCATTTTGCTGTCATAACTAGACAGCTATTGATTTCTTTGCAAAATTCCTTGGAAGAGTGGGGAAGGGAGGGGGAGTTTCAAGCGCCGTGAGGTCTGAGAGCAACAAGCTGAAGAAAATAGGAACAGATTTCAGATGGAGACATCAGCAAGGAGGTTCCTTGCAAAAGATAGCCTTGAATCTGGTCCTGCTTTGGTACTTCTGCAAAAAAAGGAGGTAAACATACACACATGCAACAGGGATTGTCTTCCAACAAGCTCCAAAAGGAAAAACATTTCCAGCTACCACTGCCATCACCCTGCACAAAAGGAGGCTCTCCCCAAGGCAGGCTGTGGTTTTGCAACAACACAAATCTCTCTGGAGGCATGGTGAGCCTCCATCCTCATGGTCATGCTGGGCTACAAGATGTTTCCCTCTCCCTGTGAGCAGGTTACATGGAAGTCTCATCCCTGACACGCCTATCAGGTAATAAGTGCCTCCTCTCCACCCCCACCAGGCATTCCAGCTTTGTGATGGACAGGATGGACAGCTCTGCATTTCACTCTCCTTGCTTCCAACAACAGCCCAAGAGCTTGCTGTGAGCTCAGCACTTCTGGTCCTTAGCAGAAATTCTGATTCTGCCCAAAATGATGCTGACAGAAATGCTTTTCACCTTATTGACCCTTTAAGATAAATCATACCTGCATATGCAGATTTAAGACCACACACTGTGAGAGAATCTGAAACATGAGATACTGACCTGGAAAACTCTGTGTCACACAGATAAGGACGTGCAAATAATCATGGATTTAGGTCTTGTTCAGAAACTCCCTCAGTAATGAGAACAACAGATCAGGCTCTGAACAGATACTTCCCTTTGGATAAAACAGAAAGGAAAGCCTGTTCAACCAAAACATTTTTCTTGAATTCACTTTAGACCCAGCCACAACAATGGAGCCAGAACCTGCAGAATTATCTCTACTACAACCTGCAGGAAGTTTACCAGCACCACCCTGAAAACAAATCTCAACCTTCTCATCTCCATGTTGCATTTACAGCCCCATGACTGCTCACCAAAAAGACACTCTCAAGTTCTACTGCAAATGGAAAGAGAGAAAGATGCTGCTGCAGAACAAACCCATGACTGCTCTGTCCTCCTAATGCCCATCCAGATATGCAGCAACATCTTCAATGCTGCTTTTTTAACTCTTGTCAGGGCTTGAAAGGGGGGAAGAATTAATCATCCTCTAAGCTCCCCAAGAAGCTGAGGACAGGCAATGCCATTGGGAAGCCCCAGGACTTACCCCATGTCACAGCCAGCTGCTCTCAGGTGTTTCCAGCACCCCAACAGTGCCAGCAGCATCCCAGCACTAGAACAGTACAAACAGTACAAATCTGGTAGCACTACCCACCAGCTGCCAGCAGCAAGCCATGAGACTGCAGTGTCCCCATGCCATGGGGCACAGTCCCAGCCTCAGCCACTGCTGCTGGATGGCTGCATGTCCCCCCCAGGGCTCTGGGGAGGGAGAGGGGCACATCTGCACCCCAAACCCAGCCACAGTCCTCCCACTCACCCAGAGCAGGGCACACACCTCCCTAGGATCCCCAACACCTCACCAACACAGACTCTAGTCCTCCCAAGAAGGGGGGCAGGGAGTGGTGTAACTCCCCCACAGCACCCAAATTCCTGCTGTACATCCTAAAGATATCCCAGAAAATACAGTTCTGTCCAGCACCATCAGAGATTGCAGTGGCCCTGCCCAGCACAGGAAGTCCAACACCAACTCCACCATGAGTGTGGAAACCTCTGAGGAGGTGCTTTTGGTTAGGACCTGTTAGTTACAGGTTTCACATCCAAGAGAAGGTGGACACCAAGGTAAGCCACTATATGTTCCTTCTGGAGGAGAAGAAAACAAAAATAAACCAAACAAAAAAAAAAAAAAAAAAAAAAAAAAAAAAAAGTCCAGCCTTACTTTATAAAAATACAAAAACCAAATTCTTACAGCCAATTTAAGCTCAGGCAAGAAATATAAATATGCATTTCTGAACTTTCCCCTGTGATGTTTCCTTTACAAACATAACAAATTAAAAGTGCTGTCACAAATTAAACCAGCTTTGGTTAAGTGGAGGAGAAAAAAAATGCTGATTGTTCTAAGATCCAACTGACAAGCCTTTTCAAGTCTGCTCCAATGCAAAACCAACTTCCCAGGGATTTAAATTAAGAGTAAAGAAATATTTTCCTTGGCTTAATCCTGGTTTGGAAGCAGGACAGAGGATACTACAACAAAGCCAGCACCTGAACCGACCAGGAGCCACAAGGAGCCACAAGCCTTTCCTGGAGACCAGCTGCTCAAGACACCCACCTCTTCTTCAGCAAGACCCTTGCTCCACTGTGCAAGAGCTGTGGGCAGCAATGGGGAACACCCAGTGTGCCCTGGCTGCTCCAACACGTCCTCCCCTCCCTCTCTGTAGGCCACTAACACAATGACACTGGATGATGCACATTCAGGTCCAGAACAGACATCTGAATTTGGATCTTGAGACAAGCCAACAGGGCTCCTTCAGCCTCCAGCTGCACTGTGGAGGTCCTCCCTCGCTGCACAGATGTCCCCAGGGTGCAGATCACAAAGGACTTGTCAGCTGTGGGATGGAGCACCTTGCTTTTCCTGGGGAGAATAAAATTTCTGTCTGGTTCTTCCAAAGAGAGCTCTGTGTACCATCCCTCCCCCACCACTGAACAACTCTACCAGAGATGCTTCCAGTGCACGAGGGAGAGCAAAAAGGCTGAGCACCATGGCCATCAAACCACCACCTCCCACGTGTTTTCCAGCTTGGAATGCAGGTTCCAGCACCAGGAATGCTCCCTGTTCCCACACAGCCACAGCTTCAGCCACACCCCAGCCCTTGGCTGCCCCATCATCCTGCACACAGCAGCTCTCCGAGACAGCACACTCTCTCCGAAGGGATGAACCAAGATGCATCCATCCTACTTTTAGCACAGGTCTAAAACCAAAATCAGGAGAACAGAGGAGATGGATAAATCAAAGACACAAGAAAATGTTCCAAACTCATGCAAAACACAATCACCCAGCTGACATCTATGAGTACTCACTCACCCTCACACTGAGAGGATCCCAAGGCATTTGCTCCCTTTCCCTGTCTCCACAGCACTTCTTCCATAGGAGCAGCCCACCTGATCCAAGCCTAACAGAGAACAGACTCTGACAGACTCCATATGGCCAGAGGGATTTTTACCAACCCATGGCAGAAATAAAAGGACACAGCAAAGCTGTACAGAACCCAAGATCACAAGGGCTACAACCACGTGAGATCATAACTATTTTCAGAAACACACCAACAGTTCAGGGTGTTTTTACAAAAAAGATACTCTTCTCACCTGCTCTCAAAGACAAGCATTAATTAGCAGCACCACACTCTGCAGAACCTTAATTTCATCCTACAGACATCTTCACATGCCAAACTCATGACACCCAAAAACCAGCCTCCAAACAGGATGCAGGTTCTTCTCCCCATCTCTTACACCCTGCATGACCTGGGCTAGTCTAAATAGCTAACTTCCTTCAACGGTGCTCACACCTTTCCCATGTTTCACAAAGCCTGTATTTCTGTCAAAACTTCTTACCTGGTTGTAACTAGTGAGTACACAGACTTTAGAGAGAAAATATGAAGTCAAGACTCAGTAAAACAGCCTGTGTTATTCTGGACTCTGGACATACTCAGCCCACAAACCACAAAGCTGGGAGAGAACCAGACCCCCATGGCCACACCTGCTGACAGAGCAGATGGACAGCTGTGTACACAGCTGCCACAGCACCAAGGAACTGCCCTGCCTCATGCCCAAAACAAATCCTAGTGCTGACTGGGTAAATGCATGTATGTTATTTCTGTCCTCCATTACAGAGCACAACAAGTGAAAGATTTGAGAATGAGGAGGTTGTTTTTTTTGTTTTGTTTTTGTTTGGCAGTTTGTTTCCTTTTACAGTTATTTTACAATTATTTTTCTGTTACAAATCATAAATTGTGTATGTTCTCTCTTCACAAACACTGCAGTGCCCATGAACTATCTGGGTTTAATTCTACACTGACATATAAAATATACCCTGTTTTTCCCTATGCTTTTGCTTCAGAACTGATCAGCCTGAGACAAGGCAGAAAAGACCAGACCATTATAATTTCCTCTTCTTTTCATGTGTCTGTAACAAGAAAGAAGGCAAAGTTCTTCTCCCAAATCCACCACATTTGGAGCCATGAGAGCTGTTGGATTTAAAAGATGCTGATTCACACTAGTGGTTATCAGATGGGTTTTCCCATCTGTGACACAATTCAACAGCTGTCTGGCAGCACAGAGATTCTCCACTTTGGAGCTCAGATGCTGCAGCAGCAGGCTCAAGTCTCAGCCTTCAGCTCTCCACTAATATTTAGGGAAAAAGTCTATAAGGAAAGATGCAAATGCAAATTATTGCATCAGCACACCTGACCTTGGAGCCTTTTGTGCACAGGTACCATTTGGCAAGGGGATTTTATTCATGCAAGAGTTACAACACTGTGCCTGCTGGAACAGGGATTCCCATCAAAATGTATGCCAAGGGCTGCTGAAAGTCACTGGGTTTGTTATTTTTATCTCCCCTCAAACACCACAAGCCAGACACTGCTGAAGTGGCCTCTGGTGCTGCTCCTTGACACAACCTGCACTGCTTAATGAAGCAGGGCACAGAAGGGAACAGGAGCATGCTCACCTTACCACAAACAATTCCTGCCAGCCAGCAACACTGGTGAGGAGCTCTCTCCAGAAGCATCAGCTCTGTCAGCACAAAGGGACCAAGCACTCCATGGCAAGAGCTCACAGCACACACAGCCAGCAGGTGTGTTGGTTTGGTAAGGCCAGACTACACAGCCCAACATCTCCCAAGCTCTCCACCTGCCTCCCTCACAGCATTGCTCCAGGCTGGGGCAGCATCCAGTGCCCAGCAGAAAAGGACCTGGAGGTGCTGTCAACAGCAGCTGAACACGATCCAACACCTGCTCAGGTGGGCAGCAAGGCCAGTGGCACCTGGGCTGGTCAGCAGTGGTGTGGCCAGCAGGAGCAGGGCAGGGACTGTCCATCCCCCTGTCCTGGGCACTGCTGAGCCCTCCCCAGGTGCTGTGTCCAGTTCTGGGCCTGTCACTGCAGATGGACACTGAGGGGCTGGAGCGTGTCCAGAGAAGGGAACGGAGCTGGGCAAGGGGCTGGAGCACAAGTCTGATAAAGGGAAGCTGAGGGAGCTGGGAAAGGGGCTCAGCCTGGAGAAAAGGAGGCTCAGGAGGGACCTTCTGACTCTGCACAACTCCCTGACAGGAGGGGGCAGCTGGGTGGGTCAGGCTCTGCTCCCAGGGAACAGGGACAGGACAAGAGGAATGGCCTCAAGCTGTGACAGGGGAGGGTCAGGTTGGACATCAGCAGGAATTTCTTCATGGAAGGGGTGGTCAGGGATTGGAAGGGGCTGCCCAGGGAGGTTTGGAATCCCCATCCCTGAAGGCATCCAAGCAAGACCTGGACGTGGCACTCAGTGTTCTGGGCTGGGTGACAAGGTGGGGATTAATCAAAGTTGGGCTCATGGACCTTGGAGGTGTTTTCCAACCTAACAGATGCTGTGATTCTGTGATAAATGATAAAGATGACCCAGGCAGGGGCAGGGAACAGAAAGGCTTTACCTACAATGGGCTGCAAAACCTGCAGCTAAATATAGTCCCACTGAAGAAAGAAATCAGCATTTTACACAATTGGTTTATCTTGGCCTTTTAACAGAAACAGAAGGACAGCCAATGGAAAAAGGAGGAAGCTTTAATCCTCCACACTTTCCTCATGTACTGCAGAAGTCACAGATGAACAGAGTGCTCTGGAAGCTAAAGGACACCAAGAAATTGTATGTGCCCATAGCAAGGGCAATACACAGCATACACAGGGCAAGCAACTGAATGAATCCAGTGTGATGACTGAATTTTTAATTGAAAATTCCATCCTTTAAGCACAAATAAAGTACTATTTTGGCAGCAAGCACTACTAGAAAAGTAACAAACAGCCACTGTCTTTAGTATGAGCTGAGTCAACACACAGGTCAATTTATGAGAGAGAGGAGGTGGAATAAAAAGGAGAGAATGGAAAAATGCATCATTCCCTACATCTCAAGGTATGTTCCCAGCTGAGCACCCTCCCTAGGGAGAGGGAGATCCAAAGCAAAGATCCCACCACAGACCCACTGGGAGATGTCAGGACTCATTGTGACCTCTGCTGAAGTTGCCTCAAATTGAAAACACACAACAAGTGCAGGTGACAAACCCATGGCAAGAGAAACACTGACCTCCAAGAGGACCAAGTTTTCATTCTGGATTAGATACTGACTTTTCCAAACATAGAGCAAAAGATGAAATCTCTGCGGAATAGCACAGAGCCTTTTCTGTGTGATGCAAAGGTTAATTCTGGTGAGCCAGACACCTCCAAAGAGCTACCTGTGATTTCTGAAGGTGTCTTTAAATGACCATTCACTCTGTCTTCACTCAACCTGGGTGAGAATTTATAGTAAATGCTAAACAAACATGTGGGCATAAACACCAGCAGTAAGCATGAGGCAAGGCAACATAGTTCACCCCTCCTGGGCTGGATTCAAAAGCAAAGTCACTAATGGGATGACTAATAGGATGACTAATGGGATCTCACAATTACTAATGGGGGAAGGGGCTCACTATTCAGCCTAAGTACAGGAAGGTATTAAGTGGTTTTAGTTATGAAGGTATTAAGTGTTTTTATGTATCCTTAATGCACAGCTGCATGAACACAACAAAACCTGCCTGAACCTTCCAATAAACCTGCTCCTTGCTTTTCTAAGTTTACAGATGTGGTTTGGCCAGGCAGATACAGGTCAGATCATAACTGCACACTTTAAAGCAGCCACATAAGTTCAGCTTTGCTTTGAAGCCCTGACAATCACCAAGGTAAGTACAAGAAGAAGCTCTCAGATATACCAACCTAACCTGCACATCACCGTTTAGCAGCTGAGGTAAAAGTTACCAGCACCTCCTCAAGGAAGGGCAGCAAATTCAGCAGTGGCACAGGGGCTTTACTGACCACCCCTAACACCTCAGGATGTTTTATCACCCCCCAAAATCCTACCTAATATTTAGGCTCTTACTTTCTATGATTAAAACTACTGCAAAACAGCAGACTCCCCATCCAGAGGCATTTTGGGGCTTTTGCAGCCCTTTTGAACCACCTCAGGAGTCAGCAAGATGTTTTTGGAACATCTGTCCCAGATTTGGGATCTGGTCCCCTTTCCGTGCTCCCTCCACCTTTCCAGAAAAACAAATAATACAAAAGGTAACAAAGAAAATCATCAGTCAGATCCTCAAAGGAGGAAACTAACAGGAGTTTACAGCAACTCCCTTGTGCTCAGCAAGCCAAAGGCTGGTTTGATGCAATCACACCACCGACAAGAAAGTGACTAAACCTTGGTTGGTTTCAAAGCTCTCCAGGGGAAGGATTTCCACTGCACTGAAAGTGTTCCTTTAAGTGGGGAAAGAAACATCAGAGAGCCCCCATCGGGATGGATTAAAGAGCAAAACCTCCTGAAGGACACGGCACTGAGCACCTCATCACACACAGCCCTGCCTGTCCCCAGGCACCCTGAGCTGGCAGAGAGCAGTGACCAGACTTTGTCCTGCTCACACCGGGAGCAATGGGACCAGACCTGGCAGCACCACCTGGGAGCCTCAGCCTGCTGGGAATGGCTGCCATGGCAGGGATGTTAACAATCATCCCCTGCTGCCAGGGGTCACAGGCAGAGCCTCCCCATGCACCTGCACAGACAGTTCCAGCATCACCCCTCTGCTCCCTGAAGTGTGTGTCACACTGCACTGGCAGCACAACCCAGAAAGGAAACAGGACTCCCATCCAAGTAGGAAAGAAGATGGAATTCAACACAGCTCCTGCCCCAAGTGACATCCCTGGTCTCCAAGCACTCCCCACTGCATGTCAGGGACAGCAGGAACTTTCCTCACCCAGTTCCTCCTGAGCCTGGGTCTGCTGCAGACACACGAGCACAGGACAAACCAACCTCAGCGTTCCCCAGCACAGCTCTTACACCCAGCTGCAGCAAAGGGATGAAATCCCAGGGCTCGAGGCAGGAGAGGGGCTGCCCAAGAGGGAACCTGCTCCTCAGGGCCCCTCACAGCCAGGCAAGCAGGTGGGGCTCCTGCTGCCTTCAGGGAGGAGAGAAGCACCAACTCCACACTCCTGCCATGGGAGCATCAATCCTCCCGTGTGAGCACCATGGCACAGCACTGACAGCACTGTCACTGCCAGGAGCTCATCTCTGATACAGCTGCTCAAGAAGCTGTGCTAAAGCCAGAACTCCACTGGGATGGGTACTCAGCTCATCTAGGGAGTGCTCTGGCTCTTCATGTCTTAGTGATGTGAAGAAGTTAAGGGGTCAAAATCTTTGCTGTGCTTGAAACAGAGATCATCCTTCACCAATGTAAATCCTCAAGATACAGCTGCTCCCTTTAACAGAGGCAGTAAATCCCGAGCTGACTCTCCGGGACACCTTCCTCCCCAAAGCTCCACGGTGTAAGCATGGAGAATATTCCCACTCCCATTTCTGCTGTTTGCTTTCTGGAATGCAGCGACCCTTGCATTGCTCAATGTGCTGCCCGAGCACTCACAGAGCCTGCACACGGTGCTGCTGCAGGGGCTGTGCTCGGGCCAGAACAAGGAGAGCCAGCAGAGCCTCCGAAGGCTCAGGCACAGCCAAGCCCAGCCTGCAACTCTTCCTTGTGTTCCTGCTCGCTCACACGGGGAGCACACACGTGTTCCAGCACAGCCAGTTTAACACCAAAGCTCCCTTCCCCCAGGAACAGCCAGGGAGGTGTAAAGCACCTTCTTACAGCTCCAGCTGCCCCCCAGCCACGGTGCGAGCGAGCACAGCTATCGCAGCTTCTCCAGTACAGCTCGAGCACAAACAGACCTCGGAAAAATAATTACAGGATGTAAGAACCCCAGGCCTTAAATCAAACCACATTTGTCAGCTCTACATAAAACTAACTGCAGTTTCACAGCACCAGTGCCTGAAGCGTCCTACTAGAGCTGAAAAGATTAAACCGGAGACCGCCAACCTCTGCCCAAAACTTCCCGAAAAGTTACGTCAGGTCCAGCACAGGAACAAGGCACAGGAGGTCGCGAGCGCCGAAAGCACTGGGAGGAGGCACGGGGACAGGGACACACAGCGGGGACAGGGACACACAGCGGGGACAGGGACACACAGGGGGACAGAGGGTGGCGGGATGTGGCGGGGACACGCAGGGGGACAGGGACACGCAGGGGGACAGAGGCTGGCGGGCCGTGGCAGGGCAGCTCCCCGGTGCTCCCCGCTCGGGCACACGCGGCGCTCCCGCCCCCGGGCCCGCCGGTCCCGGCCCCGCTGCCGGGGGCCCCGGGCCATGGCGGCGGCAGAGGAGGAGCCGCCGGGGCAGAGCACGGCGGGATCCCGCCGGGACGCGAAGTTGCCGCGGTCGGCTCCGAGCGGGCCCCGAGAACTTCTCTTACCTGCGGCCGAACCGCGCTGAGCCCTCCCGGGGCGGCCGCGCCTCCGCCGGCTCCGGGCAGCCCCCGCCGCCGTCCCGCCCGCGCCTCCGCTCGGTGCCCGCCCCGCTCCGCCCCGCTCCGCCCGCGGCCCCGGGACCGGCCCCGAGCCGCCGCTCTGCCCCGCCCGGCCGAGGCCCCGGGACCGGCCCCGAGCCGCCGCTCTGCCCCGCCCGGCCGAGGCGCCGCCCGCCGCCGCTCCCGGGCCGGCCATGAGGGAGCCGCCGCCTTCCCGGTGCCCCTCACGGGCCATGGCAGCATCGCTGGGGCCGGGCGAGTCCGCAGGCTGAACCTCACCCCGGCACGGAGGGACACGGCCAGGCTCCAAACACCCGCAGGAGCGATGACTCTCCGCCTCCCTGGGCTGCTCTGGGGACCCGGCCGGCCCTGCCCGCTCGGCACCCCGCAGTGTCCCCGGTGTGAAGCAGCCCCGATCCCCCGAATCGCTCCCCGGCAAAGCCGCGGCCCTGAGCCCGGTGCTGCAGCTCAGGAGCACCCGGTGGCACCCCGCTTAGATAAATCTGCTGGGCGCTGTCAGGTTCTGTGACCTCCAGTGCTCTAAGCACTAACTCCGGAGCTCTACAGGCTCCTACTCTGGAGCTCTTAGGCTCCTACTTCATCGGGTTATCTTAAATAAGCAAAGCAGCTAATAGTTAAAAAGGTTATTTATTACAAAGCACATCTTATTACAAAGCACATCAGTCTCAACAGTACACAGACAAGCATTAGCAAAAAGCAATGGCAAAAGCAATGGCCAATGCAGTGGCAGTAGCAAAGCAAAAACCTGGCAATAAGCGAATGGCTAGATGCCAGAATGGCTAAAAGCAAGTGACTAAAAGCCACAATGGCTAAAAGCAACAACTCTCCCCAATACAAACTCTTATATAGGGTTTTTCTAATAAGCTAAGATGCAAACTCTGACCACCACTCCTTAACCTATTAGAATTCTAGTTTCTTAGCACACCAGGTTACATATAAAACTACGCATACGACATATCTTGTTCTATCTAATAAATGTAAGCAATATTCCTACTGTAGCTCTATTATGTCTAAGTCCTGTCTACAACTGTGGGCCTGGACCCTCCACTGAAGATGTCAGTAAGTTTCAACCTTCACTAGAACACACTTTGCTACTGTGGCATTTGAAACCTTTCACTTACTAAAAGCGTTAGAACTCACCCTAAAACTTACTAACTTAAATGTCTCTTTTATGTGTGAGTGGCTTAATACACTTCAATCCATCCAAAGTCTTTATTTCAATTCCTGCACTCTGGTTTCTCTCTGGTGCAGGGTTAATGCAGTGATCCTTGCTACATTCACAGAGCATCACTCTCATTTATACAGTGCAAGGGACTCAGTGTGCTCCATCAACAGCCTCTCAGCCACACTAAAAATTGGATTTTGGCTTTGCCAGCTCCATGGCAGAAAGGCCGGAGATGCTGCTCTTTCAGGAGTGGAGCCACACAAATAACAGACCAAGGGGTGCAGCCAACTAACTCAGAGTTTAGCTCAAAGCTCTTCCTCCCATCCCTTCTCCAAGAGCTGGGTTAGAGAAAACTTTTCATGTTCTCTTCATGGGAAAAGACAATTTGTGGGTACTCTGTTTCTGACCACAACATGCAAGAAAGTGGGAGGTTCCATTCAAAATAGAAACATTATTGGTTGAAACTATATGTTGAAACTGTAGGTTGAAAGCAAACATTTTGAATTCCCAACAAAAATGGAAAGGCATAATTTGCTTTTTCAGCACAGTTTGCAAAGCAGACAAGTCGATCCAAAACACTTTTTTTTTTTTTTTTTCTGGTAAGTTACCAGCTTGTCACATTGGCCACACAGCTTCAGTGTGTCTCAGGACTGAGTTTTAGACTATGAAAAAGAAAGGCAGTTTAAAATTACCTGGGTTTCTTTGGTACCTTCTAGTGCCTCTGTTTCAAAACTTTGGTGCCTACCTGTGGTTCTGATGCTCTGCAGTTGGTCTTTTTATCCATCTTCCTCAAATTTTCATCAGTTTTCCAGCAAATGTTACCAGCTTGCTGTCAGCTGATGGGTGAGTGCTGATCACACTCCAGGTCACGCCAGGCTGAATCACAGGGATCCCACTCCAGCACTCCATCCTTCCTGAAATGGACTTGGACTTGCCCAATAACAAGCACTCAGAACAAATATGGATCCACTATTCTTCAGCCTTTGTTTTTTGAATTGAATTTTCTGTTGATTGAGTTTTTTGCACTTTGAGTTTTTAATTCAGAAAGTGAAGATCTTTATTAAAAACCTGATGCAGAAGGGCTTCATTTGTCAGGATTACGTGAGAGAGATCTTTCTGAAAACAAATCTTAGCAGCCAGAACATTTCAAACAACTGCTAGGATTCTTTCATCGAAGAAAATACCTTTGCAAGTTAAGACAAATCTCTGATAAGGCTTTCTGGTGTGCTTATCTCTCATCTCCCAGAATACTTTAGCCCTTTTTGCTCCAGGCTGGTTCTGCAGGAATGGTTGATTTTCTTCACCTTTGTGAAAACGCAGCAGGCTCTGAGAAGGCAAACAATTTGCTGGTTCCTCCTGTGAAGGCTTGGGGAGCTTACAAGGAGTAAGAGCATTTTCCAGCATTGTTCACTCCTCGAGGATGTGAAGGAATAGAGCTTTTCCCTCACTTTACACTGGGAACATGCACTGTCTCCGTGGTTACAAATCAATAAGTGGCATTAAGCCCAGTACTTCAAGAGCTGTCAGGCATTTTGAAGGAGCAGTGTGAACTTTCTTACAAGATTTTCTTTGGGCAGTAATTCCCATCTCCCACACACTCACGGCATGGTACAGCCAGGAATAATGTCTAGTGCAGTTAATTTTCAGCTGGGTCAGTGGGGTGAGCAGATGAGCTCCAAGATCCCTGGCACAAAGCAGATGATTTTAAGAAAAAATTCTTCCATATCAGAGTGCTGAGGGTGCCCAGAGAAGTTGTGGATGCTCCCTCCCTGGAAGTCCAAGACCAGGCTGGATGGGGCTCTGAGCAACCTGGGATAGTGGAAGGTGTCCCTGCCCTGGGCAGGGAGTGGGAACTGGATGATCCTTGAGGTCCCTTCCAACCCAACCCAACCCAACCCAACCCAACCCAACCCAACCCATGCTATAATTCTATGATTCTATCAGTGCTAGCCCACAGGGAAGGCACTGAAACACAATAACAAGCCATGTACATCACAGCCAATTTTTAACAATTTTTGTAAATAAATTCAGCACTTTGTTGGGCCCCAAAGGTTTTCCTTTAGACCAAACCCATTCCCCAAAAATCAATAGCTGGAAGAGCTGAGGGATCTCCTTCCCAAAGAACAATGGTTTCCCACCCAGGTTGTGCATGAGTTTCACTTCTGGACAGCTCAGAGAGAGGACTCAGTGAGTCCCTCTTTTTATTCCCAGCTGAGAATTAGCCCTGCAGCTGAGCCAAGGTGTTCTCAGGTCAGGGCTCCACCACCAACTCTGCTGGCACAGTTGTGTCAGTCAGGGCTGGGATAAGATCCTCTGAAGGCACAGCTGTGCCAGCAAAAGCACCTTGTGCAGATGGAGGTAAATGCAGAGAAAAGAGTGTTTTTGTCCTGGGAGCTTCTTTCACACGAGGAGCTGGAATTCACTCTCAGCAGCAGCACAGTTCTACTCTTAGAAGCCATTATTTTGGAAATGTTGCTCTTCTGACCAACTATTGTAGCTGGGCTGTCAAAGCTGTCCTGCCTTTCTGCTACTTGAAGTATCCTGACTGTTAAATACTCAACAGTGCAAACTGTTTTGGCCTTGAGTTTTGGTACGACACCATGTTCAGTCCTGGGACAAAGCACAGCAAAAACAATTTCTAGCTGTAAAATCCATACCTGAAACTTTCTCCCCATGTTTAATTTCCCCTCCAATCTCTTCCTAAAAAGGACAGGAGAGATTCGGTACCCAAATGATTAATAATCCAGAGCAGCTAAAGTACAAAATGGTCCCAAATTGTTCTCCTAGAACAGTCAAACTTCTGACCTCAGCTGTCCCATCCCTGGCTCTTCCCACAGTGTTTGAAAACACAAAGAAAAGCCCTGCACACTGAACCTGCTGCTGAACTGATGGAAGAGATGCTGTCCTGTCTTGGCTCTGCTGCAAAGTTTCTGGTCTAAAGTTCCTCTGTTCTGAAGTTTCTAGTTTCAGCCCTCCAAAAAGCAGAAGGCCCTTTAAGAAGTGACCAATCTGCCCCAGCACTTGAGATTGTTTCAAGTGCCCAGTTTCGGTTCCAACCCCTGAAAATCAAGAAAAAGCAAATTCTAGTTCCTTTTTGAATGGACAAGGAAGCTTTCTATAAAATTTCACTTTTCTCTGAGGGAACAAAAGTAATTAGCTGCAGAAACCTCTCCAGCATGAACACTGAGAATGAACCTCAGAGATGTGTCAGCGTGGATCTGGACATCACAAAGAGCAGTGTTACAAATCAGAAGATGCTGCATATTTTATGTAAAATGTGAGCAAGAGAAAACCTCCTGACATGAGCAGGAACCACATCAGGCTCAGCTAGAGGAATCCATACCATGGCAATAGCACAGCTGCTTGAAAAGATTGGGTGTTCCAGACCATTGTCTTCCCATTACCCTGAATCATTGCTGTCATCAAAAGCAGGAGAGGAAAGGTTACACTTCGAGAAGGTTTTACATTCTTAAATTTCTGCAAGCATACCAAGCATTTTTTTTCCTCTCCCTGGAGGTCTCCCTCTAAGTAATTTAGGTATAAGTGCACCTTAACTGGGCTGAAATCCTCATTAGGTTCACTTGTTACAGCATTCTCTCAATTTCAGTATCAGCAGATAATTGTTGCTTACACTCAGGAGAGGATTTCTGGTATAGTCAGAGCTCGATGGAGCTGAAGAGAAGCCCTTTGGGTACTCGAAGTGTTTAACTTCAAACACAGGACAAAATGTTCACCAGAGGAGTCAGGAACTGGCATAGAGGTGCCAGCAATAACTTTTCCTGGTAGCCCCCACACTGGAATGTCCCAGATAAGCACTTCTCCACTGAAATGCACACACGTGGCTGGCACAGCAAGGCACATACCCGAGCCTGTGGAGCACAGCAAAGTGTTATCAGAGCAAAGCAGGCGTGCTGGATGCAGCAGGACATAACAACCCTACCAGAAATTCCCTTTGTAGCATCTGCCTAATCTGGAGGAGACTTTCCTTCCAGCCACAGCCAAACTCACCCCTTGCACAACACTCACAGTTAATCACAGCTGACCTCACTGCCACCCTTCATCCATGCCTGGCTGCTGATGACATCCTACACCTAAGCTTTGCTCCCCAGCCACCAGGATAACTCTCACTTTTCACATCCCACTAATTATGAGCACATATTTCTTTCATTCCTTTCAAAATATCTTTCCACATGCCATTGCCTGGGGGATTGTGTGAATATTTTCCTTAAATTTTCCTGAAGTTTTTCAGATACCCAAGCACATCTCCTGGTTGGTTCTTGGCACCAGCTTCGAGCTGGTAATGAAGAAGCACCTGAAGCACTGCTCAAAGGGATCTCTGCACAATCCTGACAGAACCAGGCTGACAGGCACTCCCCAAACCCCTGCAGCACAGGGACAGCCCTGAAGCACCTCTCTGAAGGGAATCTCAAGCAGCACAGCGGGGCTGTGATGCTGCAGAGTGTTTGAGCCAGTGAGTTAGGGGATTCTCTGAATCCCTCAAGGAGGAATCAAGGTGCAGGGATTGAACTGAAGCCTTTGGATGGATTGAAGTATATTAAGCCACTTACACATAAAGTAGAAGTAAGTCAGTAAATTTTAGTCGGAGCTGTAGTGCTTTTAGTAAGTAAAGGTCTCAAATGCCAGAGTAGCAGAGTGTGTTCTAGTGAAGGTTGAAACATCCTGATATCTTCAGTAGAGGCTCCAGGCCCACAGTTGTACAGAGGAGTTAGACATAATAGAGCTATAGTAAGAATATTGCTTACATTTCTTAGATAGAACAAGGTATGTCACATGTGTAGTTTATACGTAACCTAACATGCAAAGCAACTAGAATTCTAATAGGTTAAGGAGTGGTGGTCTGAGCTTGTTGGGAAAACCCTATATAAGAGTTAGTATTGGGGAGAGATAGTGCTTTTGCCTTTTGCCTTTCTTGCCCTTCTGCTTTGCTGCCATTGCTTTTACAGGCTCAACACTTGAGAAGAAGATAGGAGCTGCTGCACCGACATCGGGAACAGCCTCGGCTTTAACTTGGGACTCTAAACTAAACTTAGTGAGGACTTTGATGTCTGTGACAGAGCCCTGGAGACTGATGTGCTTCTGCAATAAACAACCTTTTTAGCAACTATTAGCTGCTTGCTTTTTGAGAGAATTTAGTGCCCAGAGCACTGGAGGTCTGAACCTCGCAGCGGAGCAGCCCGAGGGTTCATCCCCGTGCGCTCCCGGCAGGAGCGGCCGGGAGGAGCGCGGATGTCGCTGCCCGGCACACTCGCACAATGAGGCAGTGTCAGAGCCAGCTCCGGCTTTAAGTGGCCTTCGGGAGCGGAAAACAACGCGCTTCAGACATTCCTGAAATATTCGGGCCGAGGGGCTGCGGAGGAAGGCGGCAGCATCCTGCCCAGACGGGAGCAGGAACTGCGTTTGCTTCCCAGCTCCTAGAGATGAGTCCACACCATTTGTTCCTGGGCTGACCTCTCTGGAAATGCCTTTTGCTGGTGACTCACTGAGGTGGGAAGCCAAACCAGGCTGAGGCAATCAGGTGGCAGGACCCAAGCAAGTTAATCACTTGTGATTAGGGGAATCTTCTGCTCTGGAGAGACAAGAAGTGATAAGGAAAGTCTTAGGGGCTGGCTGGAGTAGTCACTGAGCTGTCCGACTGTATCAGTCAGCACAGAGCTTGCCATGCTCCAAGCAAAGTGACAGACAGCCAGAAAACAGGGATTACTTTGTCCTGAAAGAAGGGAGAAACATGGAAAATACAGCTCCAAGGGAGCATTAGGAAATGGTGATCATCAATTTAGGTACTATTGGTTTTGATCTCTCTCTCTCTCCCCACAGATGTGGAGAATAAACCTTTCATTCATGGAACATATCTATTTTTTAGGTTAGAAAAGACACCAAAATGATCATTATTCTTCACTTCACTTGTGAGCCCTGTCTTTTTGTGTTAAGAATAAGTAGAAGAAGAAACAAAGGGATTTTGTTTAAGTGGGAAGTAAGTCATGTCTGAGTGAGTACGGCAGATAGGAGTAGATTATAAATAGAACTTCACTAAACCTATAAAATTAAAATATTTACATTATATACTTAAAACAAATTATTTGAGAGCCCCCTTTTTAGTAAAAACTAAAATCACCTTCAGTATTCCTGCCAGAAGGTGTGGAAGATGGACTGAATTTCATTTGTCTGCTGGTGAATGGGAGGAATAGTTGCCTCTTCCCACAAAAGTTCCTCAATATCTCACTGAAGTCATTATACAATGAAAATCTGGATGTCACAGAATCACTGACTGGTTTGGGTTGAAAGGGATCCTAAAGCCCATCCAGTTCCAACCCCCTGGACACCTTCCACTATCCCAGGCTGCTCAGAGCCACAGTCAGCCTGGCCTTGGACACTGACAGGGATGGAGCATCCAAACTTCTCTGGGCAACCTGTGCCAGGGCCTCACCACCCTCACAGGGAACTATTCTTCTGCTTTTTCAGCTTGCACTTATTCAGCAATGTCCCTCCTAAAGCTGGCCAAACACTTTAACTGCCACCCCTGACAAAGCATTGATTTTAACATTTTGAGAGACAGAGCAATGCATTTGGGATGAAGAGATGGATGTTTAGGATTTTCATGAAAGTAAATATTCCAAGAACAGCAGCTAAGCAAAATAATATGAAAACCACAATGTAAACATCAAACTATTTCATGGGATTGCATGTGTGTTCATCCATGGATTAGCCTGGAAAAAGTGGTGGGAGACCAAGTGAGGAGGTAAAGGTTGGGACAAACAGCACAGGAATTCTGCCAGGCTGCAGGGTCCCTGTGTCTTGTTTGGCTGTACCTTCTGCATCCATTTAAGGTGTCCTGCTGCCACTGCAGCTCCTGCACAGGGACAAGAACACGCTGAGAGTGATAAAAGGTCAAACACATGCAGCAGAAAAGGCACAGAAAGCAGGTGAGCACAAGGCAAGGGCAGATAAGCAAACATGCATCTCAGATGAGATTAATGACATCCCCAGCCTGACCTTGCTGAGGATGGGAGCCACACCTCCTCTGGCAGCTGGGCTGTCACTCTGCTTGACTGAATGCCTCTGCAGAACGTTTTACAAGCCCTATCAGCTCATTAATGCCCAATTTGCTAATGCACAGGCACGAGGGATCCTGCATCACATCCTGTCCTCTTTTGCCAAAAAACTCCTGAGAACTTCTTTAGAGACAGTGGTAAGAGTGCACCAAGCTGGTTTCACCAAAGTCTCTGAGAGCAGAAGGTCTGCTTCAGTTTCAGGGAACAGCTGTGTCCATCTTCTAGGAAAGCAGCCTTGGTTCCTAAAAGAATAGTTTTCTCTTACAAAGGTTCTTTAAAGAAGTTTCAAATGTAAGTGATCAAAGTACCCACTGCTGTGGATACTTTCTCTAGTCCTGGGTTCTGGAAAGAACTATTTCAGCATTTCCAAATAATTTAGTCTCCATTTCCCCTAACTCAGATTACTTCTTGTGTACTTACATACAACACTGCTATATTTGTACACAAATCACCTGAAAAAAAAAAAAAAAAAAAAAAAGGCAGGAAATTCCAATATGAGGCCTTTAATTTATACACAAAACACGTGCAGGGAACATTAAAGGACGTTTCAGTCCATTTCAGGCATCTGAGGAATGATGTTTTCACATTTAAGATGAAACAAGTCAGAAGTAATCATTATCTTCTGGCAAGTGTTTTTCAAACACAAAAGTCCTCCTTAATGCTTGGGAATCAGGGCTTTAAACTGGATGACTTTTAAAAATCTTGTCTTCTTTTGAAGTATATGTCTATACTTTTACATATACAAAAGTAAACACTTAAGCTGGATTCACTAATAATTCAATAGCATACTTAAGATATAAGCCTATTTAAAATAATGGGTGAAATTCTTACACTGATTATTAAAACATAAGTTTAATATAAATTCTTAAAAATTAAATAAAATTGAAGGTGAAAATCATGAACATTTGCTACTAAAGTTTTAAAGAACATAAAATCAGCCCAGCTGATGGAATTACCATCTGAACATCTGGAACAAGAATTGGCTGAAGTGAACCAGCTTTTGATAAAAAGGGATTTTCCTACATGTGCAGAAAGGATATTGGAGCTGAACAAGCTGAGTAATCTGAAACAGAAATAGCAATAAGTTGAAAGCTCAGAAAATAACTGAGGACTACCCACCAAAAGTTTGTGTTCCTGGCTGAACTGTGAATAAAAACAGGGAATGGAAGTGCCACCTCTCTTCAGGATTACATTTTGAGGAATACTGGCCAGCAGCAAGCACTTTGATTCACCACCTGTAAATGATCTAAATCAGCTACATTTTATGAAAAAATACATGGTGATGAGCTTTTCATGAGGTCTTCTGTGGACAGCATGCCTGTGATGCTCTGCCAGGTTAGTCAGATATAATAAATAAGTAAACATGTGATACATGGGCATGTCCCTGCAGGGGACAAACTGAGCTCCCCCTCTCCTGCAAACACAGGAGATCATGGGAATGTTCCATTAACACATCTCTTATGATAAAGTAGGATGGAAAAAGGACTTAAAAATCACAGGACTTTCCTGTCCCCCATTGTCACTCAGCCCAGAGAATCCCCCTGGGCTGCAGCAATCAGTGTGGGCCCCCAGTGAGCTACCAAAGCTGCTTAAGTGTGGGGAGGCATTTTTAAATTCAACATGTCATGTTTTGCACATAGGAAGGCAAGCTGCCCTCCTGCTTCCCATGAAAATTATGGAGCTGATTGCTCCTGCATTAACAAGCTGGGAGACAAAAATCAAAGGAGAGCTGGAAGACTGACATGGGCCCCCAGTGACTTCAACCAACACGAGTTTCAGGCAAATATTCTTTCAAAACATTTGTCTCATCCGACTCAAAGGCAGCCATGGCATTCCCAAAAAGGGGGTGTCAGAAGGAGGGGGATTGAGAGCACAAAGATAATGTAATTTTGAACAAAACCCAGAAAAAAATCACAGCAAGAAGAGATGCCAAGAGAAAAAATGGCAACCTCCAGTCATATTATGCTTGTCTTTCCCCTCCATCCATTGTTGTAACCTGTTGTAGGTATTTGTCTTACAGCTTCTGAAGGCAAGAACCTTCAGCTGCAGGACACCAGGGTGCCTCTGTCTTGGTGAGGTAAACAGCATGCAGGTGCAGGAGGAGCAAGAACATCTCTCTGACAGCTGAAATTTCCATCTGCACTCTGCTTGGTGAGGGCTGGTATCATTTATTTGTTGGTGCCCTGCAGCAGATCTGCCTCTCTGCTTGAATGCTCCCACTTCACAAAAAAAAAAAAAAAAGCCCCTCCAGCTTTCTAGACCAGCTCTGTAGCTGGCAGGAGGGGGAAATGTCAAACTAGCACAGAATGATATTTAAAGAGAAGCATTACCCAGCAGAGCAGGCAGGTCTGCAGGGGATGTTTCTGAACCAGAGCTGGGACAAACTCTGGAATAACATTTCCCTGCTTGTGCACTGGTGCCCACACTGGGATTTACCTGTCTCTGTGGCCATCCCTGCCTGTCAGTCAAACCAGAGGTTGCCTGTGGTGACAATAGCAGGCCAGATGCTGAGGATGACAAAGCCACTGCTGTGATTTCTCTGGCTCTGCGGGCTGGGGAGCAGGTGCAGCACCCAGGGATCTCTCTCTGACCCATTTGGGCTCCTTGCACATTCCCAGCTTCTGCTACACACACCATGGTGAATCTCCTGCTCCCACTTTCTGGTAGTCAGGGCCACCATCTGGCCCAATCTGAGCTCTGCCTGGTGGGAATGTTCTAGACAACTCTTTCAAAGGCAGCACTGCTCAGCTCAGTGACTGGCTGTAAACAAAGCACTGGAAGTCCTGACTTCAGGAATCTCATTTAATAAAAACTGGGATTTTTATTTAATAATCCCTCAATCCAAGATACATCTCACAGTAGCTGTCTGGACAGTAATAGCTGATGGGGAAGAATGGAGAAGAGACAACTGAGATGGGATATTACCAATATGCCCAAATATTTTAAGGGCGTGTGTCAAGAAGAGGGGAACAGGCTCTTTTCAGTGGTGCCCAGTGATAAGACAAGGGACAATGGGCACAAAGTGGAACACAGAAAGTTCCATTTGAACATGAGGAAAAATCCTTTACTTTGCAGGTGACAGAGCACTGGAAAAGGCTGCCCAGAGAGGGTGTGGAATCTCTTTCTCTACAGAGATTCAAAACTCACCTGGGTGTGATCCTGTGCAGCCTGGTCCAAGTGAACCTGCTTGAGCAGGGGGCTTGGGCTGGGTGATCTCCAGAGGTCCCTTCCAGCTCCATCCATTCACTGATCATCAAGGCCAGGAACAAAACAGAGGTTAGCTCCATCCCCCTGAGGGAAGTGTGCAGAATCAGGTATTTCTATACACAACCTTCTCCTAGAGATTTCAATCCTCTCTCAGATTGAGGGAATAACATCAGTTTGCACTTTGCACACCACAGGAAATGTTCTAAAATCACCTGAGGGGACAATTGCAAGTACAAACCCAGCAATGACCCAGGTCCACCTGCAAGAAGGGCACTTTGGCCACACAATTTTTTGTAGTAGGACACTAAAGCCTCTCTATTCTGTACTAATGTGGGGGGACAACAAAACTACAGCTGCCATTGGCACTCTGCTGCATTGCAGAATTACATCTTCAGTGCACCATTACTTGGGGATGAATGTTCAGCTATAGAGAAGACAGCTGGGTGGGCTATTGTGAGACAGGAAATCCTATAGATAGCACAAAGCTCATCTCCACATGCCTTTTTCTACAAAAACCTTCAAAAGTCAAGTCACAGTAAGAACTCACACTCACTGTCAATCTGATGAGGTTTAAATATAAACAGTGATTGATGTAACAGCAGTGCAGGGCCAATGTGTGCACAAGTTCTTATTTTCTTCAGACGATCACAGATCAACTCCATATGCTGCTTTTCTAGTCAGCAGCTGTGTCCCAGCTATTGATTAAATTTTAATTAATCAAACTGAAAAAGGGTGTCTCTGCTTGCAAGTTCAGCTTCTCAGGCTCAAGTTTGGTTCATTGTGCTTATTTTGCTTTTCAGGAAGAACTAGCAACAAAATCATCACTGAGGCTGCAGCAGCATTCCTTGTCAGGCAAGGAGAGCCAGCAGCAGGAGACAACTCACTTCTCCAGGACTTCAAGTCCAGCCACTCCACTGTTCTCTGATACACCTCATTATTGTTTTATCCTAATGGCACACCAATTCATTAACAAACTGGCAAGAACTTTCCATCCTACACCTGAGCTACAGTACAAGCTGTGACACTGATTTCCTTATAGCATTAACTGTCTGCCCCCTGTACATTGCTCAGAAATGCAGCCTCAGCTTGACAATAATTACATTTGGCAATTATTAACTCTCCATCTGTGCAGCCTTCCCAGGTAGGAGAAGCATCCCCTCAGCTTTGAGCACTTTATGATAGTTCTTACTGTAACAGTGAATTGATTGTTCTCAAGGAAAGGCCTTTGAAGTGTGGAGTGCTTTGGGCTGTGTTTTCACAGGTGGGAAACAGAGACAACAGATGAAGTCCAAAGGTCACCCAGGATGCAAAGCTGAAGGACTAAACACAGAGATCCCAACACCAGGCTGTTTAAAATGCACAATGGCTGAACTCAGTATTCTTGTATATGTGATGTGAGGCAGAATAAAAACAGCAATGGAAAGAGCTCCCTCCTATTTTCCTTTTCTTTCATGGGTTTACAGCAGCATCTGCACCAACACCCATCCTTGAATGCAAAGTGTGCCCAAGAAGCCTGCTCTAGCTCCTTGTGAGGCTGAGGAACTCTCACTGTGAGGGAAATAATGTTTCAGACACTGATGCTAAAGCACTGAAGTTCATCCATCTCCCCAGCCACTGCCAAGAAGCAAAGCTGCTGCAGTCAAAACTCATTCACCATACCCAAAATCACAGGATTTTATGAGAAATAGAGCTTTGCATGCTTGGTGGTTTCAGTCTCATCATGCCAATGAAAACTGCAAAAAGGTTTTTGTTGTTAGCTCTAGGGTCCTCATTAATTTTCAAACAAAAATCTGAGGAATCCCAGCCCCAAAAGTTTTTCTAGCTTGTTTTGTCTCAGCTCAGCATTCTTCTTTCCTGCCTGCTCTCAGAAGCACTGGTTGCAGGGATCACCCTTTACCTGGAGAGTCTCAGAAGAATTACAAATTACTCCTCTGCACAGCACCCTTTGGATAACAACCTGCTACATAAGTAGGGACTCAAACCAGGTTATTTCAGCATTAGTAACAGACTAGGAAGCAAAGACCTCCCTTTCCCATACTCGAGGTAAACCCCACATCACTGGGATTCAGTGAGCTCCAAACAGCAGTAACACCCATGCTATCTTAGCAGGGTTTCAGATTTGGTGGCCTAATTCCTATTCTCAGCTTTACACTCATTTAAGTGATGTAATTCTGCCACTGACAAATTACCCCAAACGAAAAGCCAGATAATGAGATTTTGCAGATTAAGTCCAGGTTTCTCATTATAAAGACTAAGTAGAAACCCATTGGAATCCTCCTTATTTCAGAAGGCAGATGAGGTGAGACACTGAGTTACCACTGCCACACCACACAGTGAGGCTGGGGGGTGGACAACACAAAGGTGTCAGCCTTGTTGGGTGTCTGTTTTAATTTGGACTCATCTTTACACCAAGACTTGCTGCCAATGGAATGGCACAGGTACATTCAAGCGACGGGAGAGTGGATATTTCTCAAGTGTGAGAGGGTCACCCCTCACCTCCCTCCAGCAAACACTGAAAACACAAGCCAAGGGAGAGCACTGACCTAATCCTTTCCCACAGAAAGGCTTGAGGAATGTGTGGAGCAATCCCAGCTGGGCAACTCAAATCCCAACAGAGTGTTAGTCTGAATTTTCCTCACGTACCTAGAGATGTCACCTATTTGGAAGAACACACCAGCTTCAGCAGCCAGTGATCAGTTTCCATCCTGTGGAGAGCCTCATTCCTCCTTGTGAGCAGGAGTGTGCTGCTTTCCTCATCTCCTCCTGGCCCCAGGAATCTTCCCCTTATTCCTAAACACAGTCACACTTTCAATAGGCAGGATCAGAAGACATTTCCATTTGGGTCTGTGGGCTTTGGGAAAATAAAATTCATGGCTAAAAATGCTCAGCAATCATAAGAATGGCTGTAACAATGAGAACCAACAGGCAAAGTTAAAAATGTGGAAGTGTTATCCCAAGTTGACAGATGGGGAGTCACATCTGCTCAGTAAAGTTTGCAGCTATTTTTGCGTGGCTTTGCTTAAGCCAAACGATGGCTGAATCCACATGTTTATCCTGGCTTTGCTCTGCAGCCAAGTTTCCTATTTCCATAGAAGCTCTGCTCAGTTCACCATTAATATTTGTCCTGGAATTTCAGCAAAAGGCCCTTGAACTCCCAAGTGCTGTCTCTGATGCAGAAAGAATTCAGCAATTTGTTAGTTGTTTACACATTCTTAAGAAAATGTAACCTATGTTTTCCTAATATTAGTGATCCTGTGTGTTTCTTGGAGAAATATTTCAGCTAAAACTGCTGCATTAAAAATCAAAGCAGGTTTGAAATTGAGATGCAGATCACTGCTATTTAAGTTTTAATAGATTGCTTCAAGTTTTCTATAATTTTGCATATATCTCAATATAGTTAAGATGCTGTAAACATTTGCTAAAAAGTAATTAATTTTTTTTGCTTATGGCTCCACCTGTTTTTCTTATTTTGTATCTTTTTTTACTTTGAGTGCAGAATTACTGTGCTGCCAAGAGTTTCCACTTAACCACCAACTAATGCAGCAATTTAACTGTGGAACTTAATTTTACCATGTACACTCCAAGAGTAAATATTTATTTAAACATGGGGATAATTCTAAACAGAGCTAGTCCAGAATAAAAGCTACTTACATTAAAATATCTGCCAGATTAAGCTTCTAGGCAATATTTACATCATCCTGGGAGTGCTGTGTGGAGAATGCCAGGCTGGATCTGGAGGTAGGTGGTGGAAAATAAACCAGTTAGGTGGATCTGGTGGGCTTTGCTCCTGTCACTGGATTATTTCTGGGACTCACTGGTGTGCTGATGGTGCTGTACTGTGCCAGACACAAACAGCCTGGTTTGAACCAGCCCTGGGCCTTCTCAAGTGCTGCACAGCATTATCACATCATTGGTGGCATCAGGAAAGCAGGGATCTTTCTGCAAGAAAATGCTCCATCATCTAAAAAATAAACAACATCCTTCCATTCACAGCAGGTTTATAAAAAATATTTGTTATACCATTTCCAGCTCTATGAAATAAACAATGTGAAATGTGAACTAATTTCATTGTTTTGACACAAGCTTCTTGTCCAAATATTGGTTTTGAATCTGACTTGTTCTCTGAGCCATCACCTGTGCCACTAACCTGGAGTGCATTATGTGAGCATTGCTACATTTATTTGTTGCTTCTTCATTATTAACAGCTGTACATAACTTTAACCTCTCAGTTCCTAAGAGGCTCAGCATTTAGGAAGTTTGGATTATTAAGAGATGCATTACTGTGCCTACAAGAGTCAAAGCAAGTTCTGTTACAATGATCTCATCTGCAGCCTGTGTGAAATAAATATGGACTGATTTATATGTCTAAATGTTCATAAATCTGTGCAATGATAACTGCAGAGGAAGAACAAGGGAAAAAATACAGCCTGTCTGCAGAGAGGATTTATACCCAGCCCATTTTTCAACCTTGAACTTCAGTTTTAGCAGCTACCTTGCAATTATTCTTAATATTGATCTTGGCCATGCTGAAGGCAAAGATTCCACCTGACTGCAGTGGGGTCAAGTTTGTACTCAATTTTTGTTAGTATAAATCAATTACAATCTGAAAGTTCACTTGGGACATACTAAAAATCTTGTAAATTCTGGTCTGCATGCTCAGTGAAACTCAACTTCCAGAAGAAACAAAAGCTCATCTTCCATTTGCATTTGTAGGGTTGGAAGATGTTTCCCAGGTTTTTTAATGACAAAGGAAGTGTGCAATCATTCATTGCTGTACACAAGATTAAATTGGGCATTTCACAGAATTATAGATACCAGTGCCATAAAGTTCTTTGTCCATCAGTGACCAAATGAAATTACCTATGAAGGGCCTGACCACTTGGAGGAAAAAGACAATCTGGCCATCCCACACCCACATCTGTAACCTGTTCTTGGAATTATAGAATAATTTAGGTTAGAAAAGACCTTCAAGATCATTGAGTCTGACTGTCAAGCCCACCATGTGTGTAAATGCCATATCCAGAGACATCAAATGGACTGGTTTAGGACTACTGGAACAGGTTAGAAAATCATCCTGCTGTGAGACTGAAATGCCTGAACTCTGAAGTTTTAAAGACTTACTCCCCATGAGAATCACAGAATGGTTTGAGTTGGACAGGACCTCAAAGCCCACCCAGTTCCAATCCCTGCCATGTTCAGGGACACCAGCCTGGCCTGGAACACTTCCAGGGATGGGACTGCCACAGCAGTTGTGTGATAGACTAAGTGGGAAAATGATCTCCTTGGCAATACCTTCCCTTCCAGCTGCTCTTCACCATTTTAAAAGTTACACCAAACCTGAAACACAGAAAGTGCCCATGATGAGAAAGTTTACCAGAATGAGTAAATATTTGGTTTAAATGCAGCAAAGATGAAAAGGGAGAGAAGAGCAAACAATCCATCCATCCCCTTTTGCTTTATCCTAAAGGAGCTGAGGGAGCAGCATGCCACACACTCATACAAGTATGTTGCTTCCAGCATGGGATAGAATTGTATTTTAAATTATTTTAGATTATTTATAGAAGTAGTTGTCCTGACTTTCTGCCACCCCCCACCTTTTTTTTTTTTTTTGGTGGCAAACATGTGTTTCTTGCAGCTGCATCTGGAGTTTCATCCCATTTGATTTTTCTGTTTATCTACAAGCTCCCACAACTCGGGAGTGTTTCCCATGGCTCTTTACCAAAGCAACTGCAAGAACCCTGCAATAATGACCTTTGATTCCTGAGATACACAACACGTGTCTTCATATTGGAAACTTCACATTCCTTACAGAACTTGGATACAAAATATATAAAAATTACCACAGGAGACTAAATACATTGTTTTGGTTTCTTTAAAGACAACATAGGAGCAGGCAGTAAATTACTGTAATAAACCACAAGAGAGGCAGCTCTGAAAACTGTTGTGATTTAAGAAGTTCTAAAGCCTTTAGAGCCATGAGTAACAGAGAGACAGAAGATAAGAAACAACTCTTTGCTGGCTTCCTCCAGCTCCACAAGCAGCAATCCACATATCAAACAGAAATCTGCAAATGAAACTAGCAGGAGCCCAAAAGAGGAGAAGCAGCTCTTCCCACAACAATTTTCTTAGGAGTCAGCCTGTGTCCATTGCTGCCCCCAGCAGAATGAGCATCCTGAACACCAGAGGGGCTGGAACATAAATTTGGTGGAGAATGAAGTGCAGGCAGCCCAGAGTTGCTCAGAAACAAATTTTAGAAGCTGATTGTAGCTTGCTGAAACAACACTAAGCTCACCTGCCTTTCTGTTTGATAAGGATTCATGGTCTTTTCAATGGTACTGAAAACAGTATCTGATACTGGAACTGCATTTGCAGATTAAAAAAAAAAAATCTTAAAATTCTTGAAGACCTGGAAATCAAGTTTATATAAAGCACAAAGGAAGAGGAGGGGCAGACACTGATCTTTTTTTCTCTGGTGACAGGGGAATGGAGCTGTGCATGTATCTGTAAGGGACAGAATGAATATTTTGGGAGAAAAATGAGGAACTCTGTAGTGGACAGGTAGGGAAAATTTTGGAGGCAAAACCTGACAAAATCTCTGGGGGAGAGAAGGAACACTTCCAGAGAAAGATGAGGTGATGAGTGGTGGGCGTGTAGGGAAAGTTGTGGGGGTAAATCTTGTGAGGAAATCACTGGTGGAAAAGTAGGGGAATTTTTTCTTTCTACATTGTGGATAATTGGGGAAAATATTTGTGATAAAGAAATGAAATGCACAAGGCAAGCTTCATGTTCCTAAGGGAATGCTATAGGGATGTGCAGCTTCTGAACTGCACAAATAAGTCAGGCTCCCACAAAAACCTTCCAAAACTAGAAGGGACAGGGAAGAAAATTCCAAGAGTGATGTGGGAAGTGCTTTCTCCCAGGTCATATTCCTTGTCCCTCTCTTGTTCCCAGCCCAGGGTGGTGCTCCCTGAGTGGCTGCAGTTCCCTGGGTGTGGAGGAAGGAGGGAGAAATGTCCCTGCTGGTTGCTGGGTCCTTGGTGGGCAGAGAACTCTGATCTTGGCAAGATGGGTTTGTGAGCATAGACTCAATTCTACCTCCTTTTTAATGAGTTGTTTTAATTAGTCATCAGCAGGGACCACTTTTAGCCAGCTTTAGTAGGGGTCTTCCCAGATTTCTGAGCTTCACAAGGCAGGAGAATGACTTGGCTTGGGAACTAAACACTGCTGAGTAATTGTCTGGAAACATCTCCATGTTTCACAGTTTATCCCTGTGCTGAAAATATCCTTCTTTCTTCCCTTCAGACAATTCCAAGGTTCACTGCTCCCATTTGGGAACAGTCCCCAGTCTGGATCTTCTCATGGAGTTTCCCTGCTGGGATCCTGCTCAAGAATCCATTGGGTACAAATTAATTCTTCTCACCCCTGCCCAGTTCTAATTCCAAAGGATTTGGTGTCTGCCTTACTTGGCTGGAGTCTGGTTCCAGATCTGTTTTTACTGGTTCTGCTGCTTTCCTTTTCCCAGGAATTCCACCATCAGAGTGACAGTGTTTTCCACCTTCTCCAAGATTCCCTTTCTTGGGTTTGGTTGCTGGAAGAATATCAAAACCTGGGCCTCCAGAGCTTTCTTATCATTAATTACATCCCTGGATTTGTTAATTTCCCAATATTATCTCTTTCCATCAAGGCATCCAAGGAATACAGAAATGGATGTGCTAACCACTGGTTGCCCCTCTGGAATGTCAGAGCTTGGAAAAATGGGCAGTTGGGGATTTTCTTGGTGGTACCCATGATGTGTATTTTACCTAAGAGCCCCTTCCCACATCTTACCCTGTATCCACCAAAAATCTACCTGTTCATTCCCCAGCTGCTTCCTCCCTGTTTTCCTTTATCCAAGAGAATTTTAACAGGTGAATATTCCCCTCTGGAATAGCACCTTTCATTCCAAACATAACAAACAAATAATTTCCTTTGACCTCCATTATTAGGATTTCACCAAGAGCTGGTGGATGGAAAATGATCCTCTCCTGGCCCCTGCTGGATTCCTGGAGCAGGGATTTTCTCCCTCTTTTCCCTGCCCCCTTTCAGGCTTTGCTCCACAGCTTTTGCTTCCAATCCTTGGATACTATCCCTGACTCCAGGATCTCCCAGCAGTTCCACACCCTCTTTTCTCCTGTCCTGATCATTTCTCCAGGAATGGATCTGTGCATTTCCATTCCCTTCTCTTTCCTCCAACAATTTCCCACCATTCCAGACCTAAAGCTGACACAAGGAGTGCTGGGTGCCCAGAAATCCAAATCCAGATCTTGCCATTTCTAAACTAAGAACTCCAAACTCACAATCCTGGAAAATTTGCATTAATTCAAACCTAACATTTAGGACACACCAAATACTTCAAAATACCCAAGAAGCATCCTGCTGCCTTCAACTACCAGTGATTTTTGCTCTGAATTCACAAGAATTTGGGGATCAAGGGATTTCCTTGAAAAAACCTGTGCAGTGCACACTGGAATGTCTGATCCCATGAATCCAGGAGTGTTAAAAGCTTTGTCCAACCCGGGCCACCATAAATTTTTGCAAAATATCCCCCAAAGCCCTGGGATAACAGAACCCTCTGGTACTGCAGTTTTAGTGTTGGGAAGGCAGGAATTACTTTATTATTGTACCTCCTTTTTAATGAGTTGTTTTGATTAGTCATCAGCAGGGACTACTTTTAGATAGCTTTAGTTAATTTTCACAGATTTATTGTTGTTTTGATCATGAAATCACCAAAACCTTAAATTTGTTAAAATAACCCTGAAAAGCTTCAATGAACAAATCCTGAGGGAATTGGGGATTGGATATCTGGGATCTTATGGACCTTCAAGGACATGTTGGGTTTACCCACTGATTTTGGTGTCAAGGGAAAATCCAAGTTAAGAATAATCAAAATACGAACGAGCTCTCATGAAACTCGGCTTTCCAAAACTTTATTCAGGATAAAAAAAGATGGGAATGACCTTGGCAAATACAATAATGAAAAAGATCTATGCATATCCCACAGTGATACAGACCAGCAGCAAGATCACTTCTCTCATATTTCTGCTTTTTGCCTTTCAAAAAAGGGACTAAAACTTGAAAAATTTAGTAGTATTTCAGCTTTGGAGCATAATATTAAAGAACAAGTTTCAGAAACACACATCAAAAATTCAAGACTTGAGGCAAACATCAAATTAATAAAAATAATACAAATATTATCTAGTTGAGGTTCCTTAAATTAAATGTAGTATCTTTGCCTTTTATTCTTGATGAAAAATGAACCTTTTAAGTACACAGTACCCACCTGTTGTATGGGCACAAAAGAAAACACAGTGAGCTATAACCTCGAATTCCTACCCAATCTTTAAAAATTGCTATTGTACACTGGCACCTGTAGCTACCTCAGCACCCACAGTACTTCATACATGACTAAATATCCTTTCAGTCACTCTGATGTCAACACCAGAACAAGGTTTTTAGTTTCCCAGACTCCTTGCAGGACACCTCTTACCTCAGCAGCATCTCTGCTGGTCAGAAGCAAAGGCTGGGCACACAAGATGCCTGAAAACTAGGTAAAAGGCTGCTGTAAAAAAAGGATATTAAAAAAAAATACAAATTGAAGCTGTAGTAAACAGCTTCTAGGAAACAGTTTTATACTCAGTGAGACACTTGAATCTGCTGTCAGTTTGGTGATTTAAGGCTGTTCCCATGCATCCTTACCAAGCAAACCCAGGGGAGCTTTCCCTGATTGAGACACGGAGGTGACTGGATGCTACTGCACCCAGAGCAGGGCTGCCTGCCAAAACCCCCCTGGCAGTGAAACCTGGGCTCCCTTCAGTCCAAATCCATCTCTGGAAAACAACTAACAAGAAAATCTCAGCCAGTTTCCACCCAGCATTTTTTTTTCACTGCACAGGACAAGCAGAACTGCTTTTGTACTCCTATACCATCGCCCAGTACTTAGGAGTAAATACAAAATTAAGAATTTTTTTTCAGTATCCTACACATTATCAAGCAAAAAATTCAAGGTACTTGTGGAACAGTACTCAAAGTCACCTTCTGTAGTTTCTTTCATTGCCCAGGGCTGAGAACTGTGACCAGATGGAAAAGTGTTTGCACTTAAGAGAGGCTATTCCAAAATCCAAAGGAAACCCATTTTTTATCACTGCCCTACCTCTCTGTTTTGATTAATGAGGCAGCTGCAACACCTTCAGTCATAAATGGTTAACTGGCATCCTTTAACTCAACAAGCATCTTTAAACTGATGCTGCAAAGGTTATGGATACAAGGCAAACCCTCCTGACCCTCAGAGCTCTGTAAGGATTACAATTTGGCATAAGCAAGGTGAATAATCCAACACTTTTCATTGTTTTCATAGTTCATACTGAATAAAATCCTGGGTATGCACAGTGTTAGGAAGTAGGATATTACTGCCACTTGATTACAGCACTAAGAAAAAGCATAAGTGAGTGTGTGCTGCCCTGAGCAGCTGCACTGTCCTCCCTGGACATGGAGCCCACAACACAGAGCACGAGGCATCACCACCTCTCCACACACAGGTTTAGCACAGTTATGTGTCTTGCCAGAGAGTCTGAAAATATGAAGCATTTTTAATGTAAATGTATTTTCCCAGCACTGTGCATCACCTCTGTAACTTTGTCCTGTTCCCCATTAGATGTTTTTTTCCTTCCCTTCTACACAAGATCCCTGAATAACAGTTGTGTTTAGAAGGAGAACCTCATGTCCTTGGCATAGCCCAGTTTGTCCAGGTTGGGAATGCAAGCATACTGGATCATTGGAGGAGGTCCACACATGAGGATCAGAACATCACTCTGAGGTGGGGGCAGGTGGTCTCTGATCATCTCTTGGTTCACAAATCCTTGGCTGTACTCCCAATCTGTTTAAAAAAATGAAAGTAGGAGAACGAGGTTAAAAGCAGGAAAAGAGAGACACAAGTCACTTTACAAAGGAGAAATCCAGCTGATGAAGTTGTTCCCAGTTGGAACATTTACAGCAACAGACACAGCTTTAACCTTCACATCCCCAGCCCTGGATGCAGAACAAACTTTTGCTGCTGCTGACCCAAACTTCCGGGCACCACAAGACTGACACATTTTTTAATCCCAGTTTTTGGTCAGGTTTCACCTATGACAGTGAAAGTCTGCAGAATAGTCTTGAGGAGGCCCAAAAAGGAACTTTTATCCCAACTGCTAAGACCAGTTCACAATTTCCCCAAAGAAGGGGATCAGAAATTCCAGGAGAACATTAAGTGCAGCAGATGACACAACAACAGACTGTGGGGAGGGCAAGACCCTTCCCTCAGCATACCAGAGATGTATTCTTGGTCACAAGGAAGAGGAGGCATATGGCTTTTCCTTCTCTGCCCCAAACTCCCACTGAATATGAGTGTGAATCTGTCCTGATGTGGGGGGTCAGGACAAGGAATGGCTGTCTTGGGTTGCAATACAGGATGTGACCAGAAATGTGTGTTCTATCACCATCTGCTGAAGGCAGGTGGGGCAGTGATTCCTTATCTCTGTGGCACATATTATCTGCTAATGGGCCAGCTTTAAACCAGCTGGGGCAATCATCTTTATCTTTTCCTCAACCCATCCTCCCTCCAGGAAGATATCATCTGCTGTTAATGGGCCATTGAGTCCCACTGTGTGACTGATAAAATTACATCATCCCATAAATAAAAAACATAGATAAAAACTGAGATTTTGGACAGCAAGTTATCCATCTTTCCACTGGATTCCAGAGGAAAACCAGACCTTTCCACATCATCCCTGGACCTTCAGAGGAAAACTGCACCTTCTCCAGGAGCACTGCTCCAGCTGAACCACATCTGCCACTGCAGGAGGATGCAGCCACCATTGAATGGGACTGCTGCCAACACCCTGACTGACTGATGTGGTGTCAGGTTGGATCCTGACTCTGTCAGTGTTTTGAGAATTTTTCTTTGTAATACTCTATTTCTATTTCAGTTTTCCTAGTAAAGAACTGTTATTCCTAATTCCCATATCTTTGCCTGAGAGCCCCTTAATTTCAAAATTATAATAATTTGGAGGGAGGGGTTTACATTCTCCATTTCAAAGAGAAGCTCCTGCTTTTATTGGCAGACACCTGTCCTTCAAACCAGGACAATGGTAAGAAAGGAAAACCACAAGGAATGACACTGTTCTGAGCTTGTTCAGCAAGCTCAGACAGGGATCTGTGCCTCTGGCACTGCAGCTGCCTCAGGGCAGGCTCCAAACACAAGGATAACAAGTTACAGTTATCTGTGGGGAAGGAGAAAAGAAGGTCACCCTCCACAGGAGAGAATGGTAAATATTCAGGTGTAGCCATGGGAGGAATACTGCACTGCCACTGGCCTGAGGTGAGCTTTGGGAACACTTCTCTGCTTACACCTGATCCTGTGTGCATCCCTGCATGGAGGGTGGTGCTACTGGATGCACTCAGACATTCACTAAGCAAGAAATGAACCATGAAGCTCAAGAACACACATATGTCTCCTGTAAAGCACATTGATACTCATGAACTCCACATGAAGTGACACTTCAGGTCTTACTTTCAGGTGCTGTGTCCAGGGTGTACCAACACTTGAAGCGATTGGGATTCTGAGCCTGGATCTCATCGAGCTCGGAACGTAACAGGATATCCTTCTCAGTCTGCAGGACAAGGAAAACAGTGATCACACCCTGCAGCCCTCAGATGGCCACAGAGCAGCAGCTACTGCACAGCCCTGAGAGATGGAAGGGATGATTCAGCTCTGTTTTAAAGGCTGAAGAGACCAAACCCAATATTTCCATGCCTAGCCCATGGCAGAGCTGATAAAAGCCTTGTAACTTTCCCAAATCCTGACCATGCAATGCCTTCCCTCTAAAACTAAAACAAAGCAGAACCATCACTTAATCAGGGAATCAGAATAAAGCCCTTTTTAGCACTATTACATCAAAAAACTAATCATGACTACACATATCTCCCTACCCCTTCATACTGTGCATCTAGACAGGGAAATGCAAGTTTTTTCACCTTTGCCAATTCAAGTATCATCAGCACTGCCAGATGGAGACTGCTTGGCTTTTAAAAAGAATGTGGAATGAACACCAAAAGGGTATCAAGTTCTAGTTGGAACAATAAACATTACTCAGGGTATCAGGTTTGGCTCCTCCCTGCTGCAGCATCACTGAAGGCCAAAGGAAAGCCTTATTTCCCTAAGAGCAGCTGCACTCTGGACAGGAAGGAAAAGGGTAGGGACTCAAAGTGCTGCCACCCCTGCAGCCATAGTTATTTGGCACAGAGTCTGTAACTGTGGGGATAAGGAGGAATGTGCAGCAGCCATTCCAGAGAAGCTGCTATTCCTGGATCTGCAGCTGTGGGTGCTCCAGAAAATCCCCTACTGGCTCTGGCCAACTCAGTGTGCCAGCCAGAAGCACAGTAGGAGCCCATGTACATTGTTTTAAACACTTTAAAATATTTTTTTAAAACTGCTTTCTGTTGGTGGATTTACTAGGTGCAAGGACTCTTTAAATCCAGGGACTGATCTTTCCATAGGTTGCTACTAACAGGCAGGACACTGTTCCCCAGGCTCTCCCTCCAATGTAAACCTCCTCTGTGTCAGTGTGAAGCCATTCCCCCTTGTCCTGTCACTCCAGGCCCTTGTCAAGAGTCTCTCTCCATCTTTCTTGTAGGCCTAGATATGGTATGAATTAAATGAGCACACACTGAATATGAGAAGAAAAACAGAGGAGAGCCTAAAGAAGCTAAAAACCACAAGCATGAAATGAAGCTCATCACAATAATGACTCATAATCCAGGCACAAAATATTCATCAGAGGGAGAAATTAAACAGCAGAAAGATTCACAGCAGAAGAACATCAGGCAAAGAAGGGGTGACATCAACCAACATATGGGTTATCCAAGAAATCCCTCTTGCAAGGATTCCATGGATGAGAGAGCTTCTCTCTGGCCAGCATGCAGGATGCCACACCTCAAGGAGCAAGTGAAGCACACAAAAAACAGACAGAGGGGATGGAAATGAAAGCAGACAGCCAAGAAGAATCATAGCTCTGTGAGGGACCTGCTGGAGACCACAGTTAGTTTTAGCCTCACCCAAGATGTCCTCAGACAGAAAGATTCCACAGACAAACACTGCTGCAAAGCTGGGGAGTAAAAATTGCTGGAGGAGACAAATGTCCACCCCTTTCATGTTTGCACTCAGAAAGATGGCTCTGAAAGTCTGGCCAAAACATGAACAACTTGCAGAAAGGAATGCAGGGCTTTAACATTCATAAACTGGATTAGAAACAGAGCAATGAGTCACAGGAAAGCAAACATTAGCAAACATTTCTGCAGTAATGTTAAACCCTCAATTTATCACAGGGCTTTTATATGGGAGGTTTCCAACATTTCAGTTCACTTCTCCCCTCAGGGTTTGCATCTCTGTGATTTCATTTGCTGAGTGGAGTCCTGCTAGGTAACTAAAACACTACAAATAGAAAAAAAAGGACAGAATTACCTGATTAGCAAACAGCAGCTGGCAAATGGTGGGGTCATCTTTGTCCTTTATGATTGCTCGAATGATCTGCAGCATAGGTGTTATCCCTGGAAGAGAGAGGCAGGTCAGAGATGTGAGGATGGGGAGTGAAAGAAGGGACAGGGGGGAAAATGTGAGCAAATGCATCTACCAGCTGTCAGAAACCACAGATGCATCCTTACAGATACCTACCAGTCCCCCCTGCAATCATCCCCACGTATTTCACTGTCTTGGTAACTGGTTCAGCTTTCTTTTCTGGCCGAATATCAAACTTGCCTGAAGAGAGAAAGAGATGGAAAACACTGAAGCAAGCAGGAAACACCTTCTGTTTTCCCTTCCCAGCACATCCTGCTAAATTGACTTCATTTCAGCCCTGTCACCCTTCCCTCCCAGAGAACAGAAAAGGTGAAGATGTCCTGAATGAAAGCAATCCTGAAAGATGGTTTTAAAACATGAGGTGGTAACATCAGACACTGACATGGGTCATGACTTCCCTGACCACAGCCTACACACACACCACCTGTATTTCAATTTATTCACAAGCCCAGATTCTGGAAACATTAAGGAATTGATCTGCTCAGAGAGTTTATTTCCCCTGAGCAGATTATTTTAAGGGAAAACATAAAATATGCAGCATGGTGGGTTTTAAAAATTTTTCTCTTTTTGAGCTGATTTGTCCATTTCAGCCAAACACAACAGAAAGGCTGAAACTCCTCAAAATGCTGTGTTGTATTCACAGCTCTCTTCATCCAGGATAACATGAATGCTACCCACAAAGCTCTGGAAAACCACGTGTCAGAGTTCTGCTCCACACAAAACTGCCAGAAGGTTTTTGTGACACATTTGTGGCTGCATTATACTAACATGAGATATTTTACACTGACATAAAAGTAATGCCTACTCATAAAGTTCATTTTTACTTGGGGAATTAGCAGTGGACAGTGCAAATACCCAGTGTTTTTGTCAGTGTATGAACTATGTCCACATAAGCATGGAAAAAACCCATCCCTTACTTGAGAACAACATCAATAAAAAGCATTTCTATAGTAGTAAGACATTTTTCCAGAGAACTGTTTACTCTGGGTAAATTCTGTCTCCCAAACCAGCCTTGCCTTTTCCTTTGTACACAAGGAGGCCACTTGGTCCTCTGAAGTCAATGGTGTCCCCTATTTTCAGGCTGTCCAAGTATTGAGACATCTTTCCCCCATCAGGAAACTTGGGATGGACACCTCTGAAATAGACCTGTTAAAAATAATAACAATCAATAATAACAATAATAACAAGCAATTCAATCTCACAGCTCAGAGAAGAGCATTTGCCCTTCCAATTTTTAGGTACAAATACTCTTTGTGCAAAGAACACCATTACTCCATAAAGAAATACAATGTCTGACTGACAAAAGATTAAAATGCTACTCCTGCCCCAATCTTTGGACAGAGACCAGTGATTTCTCCACTGTAATTCTGCAACACAGAAAATATTGGTAATAATCAACACAATTTACACCCAAGTTTAAAAGAGGCTGGAAAAATAGCAAAAAAACCAGAACACTGTGATACCAAAAAGCAAAATTCTAAGAGGAAATACAGTGTAGATATTAATATTTTAAATTCCTAACAGCTTTAAATGATAGGTAGTCTAGCTATCAAGAGGCAAAACAGAAGTACATTATCACAAGAGTTAAAATCACTTTCTTACCAATTAAATCAGTTATTCCCAATGTCTGGATCACTAATGATAATGACCACTACTCTCAGTGAGTATAATGACCAAATTCCATTAGCTTCAGAAGCAGCTGCCCATTCAGGCAAGGTTAATTCCTTATTCCAGAAGGACTAAAAAGTGTATGAACATCTGCAGGTCTACACAGAGGGTGGAAAATGATGCAGCATCTCATGAGACACCCTCACTAAAGAAGTGCCTGGAAAATGCCATGTGGACTGTAGGTAATGGCATGCTCCTGAAGAGAAGCCAGCACACCAAACTTCACATAAAGGCTCTGTAAAGGTGGCTCAGAAGTTGCCCAGTCTGGCAACAAAGTGTGACATTCTTACCTTGACAACAAGATCCACAAAGCCCTTGTCATCATCACTGGAAACTGGAGTGTAAGGTCTGACAACCAGAGCTCCATCAATCCGTGCAGACAGGTAGATGTGCTGCCCTGTTGCAGGGAAAAAAAAAACAACCAAAAACTAGTTTTCTTTCAAAAGATTTTTCTTTCAGTGGATGTGCTGAAATGTAGCCCTCAAAGCTCTAACTACCTTATTTTGGGGTATCACTTCCTCCTTTCTTATTTTCCTGACACTGCCACACCTTGCTAGAGTTGTTAGCCATGCACAGATCTACCTGGAAGGACAGACAACTCCACTGCTAATCCTGTGTGTCAATCATAACTTCATGCATTTACATTCACCAAAGCCTGAACTGTACCTGAGGACTTTCAAAAGATGGGATTTGTCTCTCCTGTACAGACAAATAAAAGGGACACAGGAGGGGAAAACTGCCCAGTGCTGTTAACACATCTTTATTAATGTTGTAAACTGCCACAGTTTAGTTAAAACTGAGCTTGTAGATGTTCTTGCTTTGACCACAGATTCCCTCACATCTTCCAGCAGCTCTCCAGCTGCCTTTGCTGAGGCTGCCCAGACACAAAGCACTTTTCTAACCCTGTTATTCCTCCAGCTCAACATGTGATTGCAGCAACCACGTTTCCATCTGTCACTCATCCTCTGAGCTCTCTACAACAGGTTCTCTTCTCAATGTCTACATATTTTCTTTTTTTTTCTGAGAAAGAAGCTTTGATTTCATGGATACTAAAAAGGTCAAGAGACTTCTAACATCCTAAACAAGAATTTAACACCTGGAAAAGGTGCTGACAACAACCATAAAACACAGGAGCCAGAGATCACTGCAGCAGCTTGTTAAAGTGGAAGTCCTAATAAACACAAGTCACAATTAAATGCTATTTATACAAGCAGAAGGAAACAATGGCACTAAGCTGTTATGGAAGGCACCACACCCTGTGGCAGGGCTTTTGGAAACAGCTACCCCTGGGTGATTCAAAAGTTCCAAGAAATTCAGAAGTGAGTAGATCATCTGGTAAACCACAGGGTTAGAGGAGAAGTGGATGAGAGTGGTGCCTCAGGGCATGGAAAGGGACTGCAGGGATTCAGCCCCACAGGAATAACACAAGCTGGAAAGCTGAGACTGGAAAAGTACAAGTGAAGACCTGTGTTTGCTCCTACTCTCTCCAAAGAAACAAGCTGGATGTTCACTCACATACACTGCAGATTACTCACATCATGAGGATAACCTTGCAGAGCTCTCAGTAACAGTTCCAGCCACATGAACAGTATTACAAATTCAAAACACAGGGGGGAAAAAACCCCACAAAATCCCTTGTAGTATAATTAATGCAAGCAACACTTGGATTCTTCATAAGGAACATACCTAGAGGGAGACCCAGAACGTGCTCCATGGAAGGGAGAGCAAATCGAAATCTCCTTGTGTCATGACTAACTTCCTGAAAAAGGAAAATGAAAACAACAGTCAGCTCTGCTGTTGGGATTTAATGTTTGTGATTTCACTTCTAAAACAAGGCAAGTCTGGCATCCTTCAGGATTGAGAATTAATGACACAATGATACTTGTGTGCAGATTAAGTGATAACTTTCCAAATATTATGGACATTTACACTGCCCTCTGTGAGAAGGCCACAAGATAAAAAATAATTAGCTCTTCAATTCTCATTTCAAGTTTAACTATGCAGCAGTTCAAGGCCAAGGTATTTTGATTTTCAGCTCTCAAAATCACATGAATAAATCATTTCAGTGGAAGTAGCAACCTAGTTTCTTTTGCTATGGTAAGGTCCTTAAAATATTTTCCCTGTAAAAATTAATTTTAATTAAAATTAATTTAATTAGTTAACCTGATTTAATCCATAAATGAGATTGAAAATAGCACTGTATTTAGATATGAAATAAATGATGACAATATATGCAGTCCTGCTGGGATAATTATTCTAATATTTACTAGCAAAGTCACACCTTGAATGATATTTTGGCAATAAGTAATTAAGTCTTATTATGTAAGTTTTATGTTTGAAAAATCATGTCATATTCACAGGAAGAAAAGACAGTAAAAAAAAAAAAAAAGAGAAAGAAACAGCATACAGCTTAATGCCTCATCCAGTGACTGTTTTTAAGGGTTTTGTTTGCTTAACTGTTTTTATAATAACCAATGGAGACCAATTTCTTCCTCACAGTTTGTCTCATCTGATAAAATTTTCTTCACAGTACCTCATTTTAAGGCAAATCCTGAAGGAAGAAGGGAACTGGTTGGCAGATTCAAAAGGGCTTCTCTGGACTTATGTCTAGTCAGGAGCAGTAACTTCCAACTGAAAATTCCTTTACAAAGACAACTAATGTGGACCTAACACTGCTGCTGTTTCTGTATGGGGATGTCAGCACTGTATGGAAATCACTGGATTTTGCCAATAATGCTGCATTTTTATTATGCTGCCTTGAACAGTATGCAGACAGAACAAAGCTCTGAATTCCCACTTAATCACCTCCCCAATTAAAGTCGAGAGAGTTTAGCTGAAGCTGACTAAATGCAAATAGTTTCTCACAATTGCCTCATGATGCACTAAAATAAGAGGCTCAGGGAATCCCCAGTACCTAGATCAGCATGGCTGTGCCTCTCCCTGTCACACAGCCAGGACACTGAGCCTGCCACCCTGCAAGGTGTCATCAAGGCTGGATTGCAGACAGCCTTGGAGCAGGATGCACTTTCAGCAGGAGGTCACTGCCCTCTGGCATTGCCCTAAGCACTTGGAAGCCCTTGGCCACAAACTTCTCTTCTGGCTCAAGTGACATGGAGTCTGCCACCCTTGCCAAATGCAAAGCTGGAGAACAGCTTTTGCAGGCTGGTGCTTTGCTGAAGCTACTCACTGAAAGGCAACAAGTTAATTATGCAAACCATTATAAAACCAACCAACCAACCAAACTGAAGTTGTTGGCTTTTTTAAGGTAAGAACTAAATTAGCACATCTAACTATATTAAAGAATATTTTTCCTATGCTATGCACTAGGAAGCAGCCTCAAGACTCCTACTTCTCTGTTCAAAAGACACACCATAGAATCATAGAAGGATCTGGATGGAGGTGACCTTAAAGATCAGCCAGTTTATCCCCCTGCCATGGGCAGAGACACCTGCCACTATCCCAGGTTGCTCAGAGCCCCATCCCACCTGGCCTTGGACACTGCCAGGGATGGGACAACCACAACTTCTCTGGGCAGCCTGTGCCAGGGCTTCACCATCCTCACAGGGAACAATTTTTTTCTTAATATCCAATCTAAACCCACTCTCTGTCAGTGTGAAGCCATTGCCCCTTGTCCTGTCACTCCAGGCCCTTGTCAAGAGTCTCTCTCCATCTTTTCTGTGGGTTCCCTTCAAGCACTGGAAGGCCACAATGAGGACACCCCATTCTTCTCTCCAGGCTGAACAATCCCAATTCTCCCAGCCTTTTCTAACTTCATGAGAAGTATGGAGTCTATAATAACAGTGTGGTTGCAGAACACCTGTGAAATAAATTCAGCAATGCAGCCCAGCCCAGGTCACAGGGAAGCTCCCAGTTCCCAGAAATCCAGGATTCAAAATTACCATATTTATTGTTTTCTTTGGCAGAACCAGTGAAAGCCAAGCTATCAGTGCACCCTCTAAACCTCAAACAAAGCTCTTGAGTTCCAGTCTAAAGTCTTCTGATAAATTTCTGAATAGCTGATAGCCTTAAAAAGTCAACACTCAATATATCCTCAGGTGTGACTTTATACCTGAAAAGCCAAGATTTCTGTCTTATGCTTTTGATGGTGGGTTAATCCAAGGGAAATCCAGACTCTTCAACTTTGGTGGCTTTGACTCCCGTCCCACAAGTTTAGTTACCAATTTCAAATGGCAAGATCCACCCCTGGAAGCATCATGACTTTCCTCTGATATCCCACTTGAGCAAGAATTTAATTTTTTACCAGGAGGCTTTACTTTTAACAGAGAGAAAGAGAAGCTGAGACTGCTCAGGTGCTGTCAGGACTGCATGACTTAAACACCTTCCTTCCTGTAACACATTCCAGTACATCAATCCAGTAACAGGAACCTGACAGCTGCTGTTGAATGCCACTGACAATGAAAAAGCTGCCTGCTCTGCCTGACAGCAGGACTTGTGTCTCTTAGCTTATCCAGTGGTGCACAGTTTGGGAATTTCTGCTGATGTGCTCCACAACATGAGATATGTGACTGTGAGTTTGATCATTCCTAAGCAGCATTCTCCACTCTTGTTTGGAAACAAGCTGCATGCAGAACTGCAGAACTCACCACACAAACAGCTTTTCTAAAGAAGTTGTAGCCTCAAGACAAAAGTATCCACCCTGTTGGGACATCACCCAAGACTTCAGAAGCTGTGAGCTCTCCAGTGCCCTTCGGTGATGCTCAGCACTACACCTGCACCTACCTCCTTATCAATCAGCCTCAGTGCATACTTCACTTCTGGGTCCTTCAGGGTGATTGCAGGCCGGGGATTCCTGAAGAGCCTCATGACAGTGCTGTAGATGAGCCATATCGGGTATGTCACGACCTGACGCAGCTGCAGCGGCACAGAAACAGCGTCAGACACGAGTGCAGAACCAGAGAGAGTCATCTGGGTGACAAGGATTAGGGGACTGTGCTGTGGCAATCTAACTATCAAAAAATAATGTGGTTTTTTGAGCAGGAAGATAAAGCATTATTTAAAAAAAATAAATCCCAAACCCACAGATTTGCTTTATGGCATCACTCCTGTGTTGAGGCACTTGCACACCAGCACGGGGTTGCCACGCTGGCAGCTGTCACAGCTCCAGGTCCCCTGACAGGGAGGATGAATCCCCTTCTCCAGCAGGCACAGTGTCCAAATAAACAATCACAGAATACCCTGAGTTGTGAGGGTATCCTCATCAGGATGTTCCAGTCCATCCCCTGGCCCTGCACAGGACACCCCAACAATCCCACCCTGTGCCTGAGAATGCTCCAAATATTCCTTGCACTCTGTCAGGCTTGGGGCTGTGACCATTCCCTGGGGAGTTCCAGTGCCCAACCACCCTTGGGGAAGAGCCTAAACAATGATCACACTGATCAAGCCAAGCTGCAGGACACAGCCAAGGGACAGCCCCTCTTGTCCTTTTACCATCATTTTCCCCACATCTGAAACCCTATAAGAAAGGAACAGATTATACTCTGACACCACACCACCCTCTCTTCACACTGGGGCAGGAGAATAAACTGCACAACTATGAATAAAACCACTTCAACAGAGGAGGGGGGAAAAGCATGACTATAGTAAAAAAAAAATAAAAATAATCAAAGGTCAGCCTACTTAGCTTTCACTTTCATTTTATTTTAAAGGGACCTGAACATTATTTTAGAATGGCATTTATGCAACTGTGACAGGAGTCTATAAAAACTTCCTACACTATTAATAATAAAACTGTGGGACAGCATAAATTCTCTCTTATTAAAATGCTGCTGTACAGGTTTAAAATGTATCATCACTGTGTACAGCCTGAGGGTACACCATGCCATACACACACTGAATTTTTCACTTTTCTTTGGGAATACTGGAATAGCTCCATACAGGTTGTTTCTGAAGAAGCTGAAGTTTACAAGAAAATTACTCCTTAACTCTCATAGATCCACGAGATTACTGCTCTGGGAAGAATTTTTGTTATTAAGTCACAAAAAAAGGGCAGAGGGAGGGAAGCTGTTCAAGGTGACAGAGCAGCAAGTAAGTTCCTTAAAGAGAAATTAAGATGTGAGTGAGGTCTGGTGGCAATAGCAAGCTGACTCTGCAGCAGGTGTTTCAAATGAGACATTAATAAGTTAAATCAGATTCATTTCCACATGTGGTTATCTAAAATGAACAAAGAAATAGCGCTGCTGTTGTCAGGCAATGAGAAATAATTTTAACACAGCGTTAACCTCGTGGAAAGCAATTTATTATTCATGGTCGATTAGTGCAAAAGTCTCATGGGATTTGGCCTGGAGAGAAACAGCACACCCACTAATTCAGAAAGCTATTTCAGCCCCTTACTCAGATCTAACACCAGGTGGGCAGAATAAAGGGGAAGAACTGAAGGGTGAATGATTTCAAAAAGCCATTCTTGCTAAGAAAAGCATTCTCTGGGTTAAAAGTAGCTTATGTATTCTCACCACAGTGCAGACCAAGACATTAATGAAGATAACTGCAGAGCATCAGCGAGCAACAGGCTGACCACAAGGCCTGGGAATCACTAAATGGGGACTTTGTGACTCATCATTTCCAGCTGCACAAATCTTTGCGAACAGACAAGGCAGAATTAGTAAGTGAGCAGGAATTTTTATTAATGGAAAGAGGCCTCGGTGTGATAACAAAGAGCAAAGCCGTGGAGACTGCACTGGCAGGGCGTGGTGAGCGCGGCACGGCCCCACACGGGAGCCCAGGGCTCGCCCTACAAACACACAAACCAAACCCTGCCTCGGCTTGAGAAACCTCGGGCCTCGGCTTCCAAAAGCTCAGCTAAACACTCTCCTTATTTGTTTCAGAAACCAACAGGAGGACAATGGGATTTCTTCACTCGTGCAGCTTGAGCCTCATCTCTGTTCAATGCACCTCACGAGCAGCTGTACCCAAACGAGCACATGAATGCAGCCCCGTCCTGCCCCCTCACAAACCCAGAGAATGAAGGTTTGAGCACAGAACCGTGACAGGCACTGAGAAAAGAGAGCGATGGTGGTGCCAGAGATGACAGCGCTGCAGAGCCACTGCCCAGCAAGCACGATCAGAGAGAACCGTGGAACGGACTGGGCTGGAAGCGACCCTAAAAATCATCTCCTTCCAACACCGCGGACACCTTCCACTATCCCAGGCTGCCCAGAGCCCCATCCAGCCTGGCCTGGGACACTGCCAGGGATCCAGGGGCAATGCAGGGCCTCACCACCCTCACGGGGAAGAATTTCTTCCTCAGCCACTCCAAACGCACACTCCCACAGGCTGAAATTATTCCGACGGGAGGAAACACCTCAAGCATTCAGAGCCTCCAACAACAATAACAACAATAATAACAACAACAACAACAGACACCAGCGGAGCTGGGACGGCAAAACCCCCCGGACACTGCCCCGCCCCGGAGCGCTGCGGGCGGAGCCGCGCTCGGGCAGGAAGGGACCGAGCCCGCTCCCGGCCGCCCCCCGGCACTCACCACGCTCAGCTGTGCCCCCATGGCTGCCCCGGCACACACCGCGCTCAGCCGCGCCTGGCCCGCCCCGTGACGTCACACACCGCGAGGAACTGCGCCCCGCCCCGTCTCGTGACGTCACGCACCTCACTTCCCCCGCCCCGCCCCGTGACGTTACACACCGCGCAGGGGCGCGCCCCGCCCCGTTCTCGTGACGTCATGGCCGCGGCGCTGGCCCGGCCCCTTCCGGTGGGAGCGCCCTCACCGGGAACAATTTCTTCCTCATATCCCGTCCAAACCTCCTCTCTTCGTGCGAAGCCATCCCCCTTGTCCTGTCACTCCACGCCCTTGTCAAGAGTCGCTCTCCGTCTCTCCTGTGGCTTCCTGAAGGCCACAATGAAGTCACCCCAAAGTCTTCTCCAGGCTGAACAATCCCAGTTCTCTCAGCTTTAAGGATTTCTTAATGACAAGCTTATCAAAAAAGCACCAGAAGTGAGCTGTGCAATAAGATACGATGTTTCAGCCAGGCTCCCTTAGATTTTGGTTAATGCCAATGTGTGAAAATTAGTGACTAATAGCCACATGTATCTTTGTGTCTGTGCTAAACGTGAAACACTTCAAATTTCTTTAATTGAAATGTCTTCAATGATTCCTAGACAGTTTCTCCTTACAAAATCAAGCAAGGTGCAAGTTTGGGAGTCCTAAAAATAAAATAATAAAAAAATATCCTCCCTCATCCCCTAGGCTCACACAGAGGTACTGAGCCCCGGTGTCCCCAGGCAGATGTTTTCTTTCAGCCTCATGGTTTGCTGAGTGTGCTCATCTGGCTGTGAGAACAAATCATAAGTCAGTCATGATTTAGTTATTAAACCCGGGAATTAGCACTGCTAAGTGAAAGAATATTAACAGACCAACCTGTTGGTAAGAAGGTTGTGTCACTGTCCAGGTACGCACATTAAGCTGCAGGGATGGAGTTTTTTATTCCTGGAGTTTCTATGACAAGAACATGCCTGGCTCTGTAATCCTCATAGTTTTCTTTTTCAGGATGACAGCTGCTGCACCAGAAACTCCCCAGTAATTGGAGAGATTGTAACACCACTACAGAAAAGGACTCCAGGACTGAGAGGCTGAGGCTTGGGAGAAGGGAGATAACAGGCACAGGGATCCTGGAGCTTGGTGGGAAACAATCTGCCAGGAGAGGCTCCAACTTGAATATTAATATTTAAGGAAGGGTGGAGACCTCGGTGTCCCCCTGCTCTGCTTTCACTGAGCTCTGACCTGACTGGGTTCCAATTTGCCAGCCCAGGCTGTGTCTGCACTGCTTTTCAGCGTGGCTCAGCTTGTGGGGACTTGGCAGCAATAGCCAAAACTGAAACAGTAATCTTAGAAAATTAGGAGTTTAGTTACCTTGCTGAAAATAATTAGAAGTTAGAAGGGAGTAGTTATCTGAAACTTAAATAATTGATTGCCTGTCATTTTATGTTTGCTCAGCTGCACTTACAATGGGAAAAGACGAAACTAGTGAGCAGATCCAAAGGAACATGGACAATGCAAACAGAAACCTATTCTTTGGAACTATACCCAGAAATCATTTGTATTGTCATTGATAGAAAAGGTCAAGAGTTTAGGGTGAGGAAGACTTGCCTTACTTCCTCCTTTTAAGACCCCTCTCCACGAAAATGACCCCAGACTTAATTTAAGAAGTCAATCACGCATGCTTAACAGCTATTCAAGCTAATTACCATAGGAAGTGAGGGATGGGAGGGGCTGCTATTATGAATGTGTATTTGTTTGAACCCTTTGCCAATAAATAGACTCTGTGATCACCTGTAATTTTGCAATGCACATTAGAGGATTACCTCACTCTGTTGCCCTGAATAAACACACACTTTCTAACTTTAAATTGTTAGAGAGTCTTTTGTCCGTTGGGATTAGACCAATTAGTTTATGAGACGCTGAGGATGCTGGACATTCCCATGGGATTTACCAAAATATGAGTCAATACTCAAACATACATACATACATAAACTTTCCCCTTCCCTTCATGCAAAATGTGACCCAAGGGCCTGCTCTGCCTTTTCCTGGGAAAGGACTGAGTGGATCTGCAGGGTGTTTGTTCCAACTGGCAGCTTTTACTCTGTCTCCCTGAGTGAGCCTGTCCAGCCCAAACATCCCCTCTGTGCAGGTGTGATCCCTGGCTGCTTTGGTCTGGAAACCTGTAAAACTTAGTGTTCTCACTCACTTCTCATGACCAAAGAGGTTTAAAGAACTCTGAATTGCCCCCTTCTCCCTTCAGGGCAGTGTAGGCACCAGACTAAAGGTGACAAACCAACACTTACCCATCTGCTGAAAAGCAAAATACTTAGCCCAGAAATCCACAGAGATGCCTATGTGCTTTAGAAACACGATTTATTGCCAGGATCAACTTGATCCTTTATGTTGGCAAAGGTCAGTATCTGATGCTTGAGGTGGTGGTTTTGTCAGGCAGAGCATCTTCCACAAGTTCTTTGCCCCACTCCTCTGCAAACGCTGGTCATGTGTGAGTGAGCACCAAACACTCCCCCCATTCCCTTGTGGCACAAAAAGAGGAACAGAGCTCAGAGGCAGCCTGGTCTCAGCTCCTGCACAAAAACCACGTCCCCTGCCCCCTGCAATGGGTCTGACAAAGCACTGGCTGAGCTCTGCTGCAGAGGAAGCCAACCCATGTAGGCACCAAGGCTGCTCTCTGCACACTCTGTTTTTCTGCATTAGAGCTGGCAATGACCCACATTCTGTGCTGATCTAATTTGCCTTTGATCAGTGCTTCGTTTCTGTTGGCAAACACATCCTTTCACTCTCCTCAGGATCTCTGCATTTTTATTATATCAGCGTCCAAAAGACAGAAATTTTAAATGACATACAAGTACAAAGTTGGTTGTGAAATTGCTGGTGATGCTACTGAGCTGTAATTTTATGAAAGAATGACTTAAAATTGTTTACTCCTGTGATGATGCTGCTTGTAAGTGAAAATTCCCTGGGCTCTTTCTGCTAATGTGAGTAAAGAAGGTGCAACTTTCTTATAGAGAGAATATCCCCACAGGATTTTGTATGTTAAATGAAAGCACAGAAGAAGAGTTCTGCATTCAGTTGATAAACTGGGGCAGTTGACAAATCCAGGGTGTTGTTTTTTTGTCATTATCTTGCTTACCCAGAACTGCAATAAATACTAACCAAAAATGGTAAAAAAATATTCTCTTAAAATTAAGGATATTCAATTTTTAGATACTTTAATTTCCCCTACCAGTGTCAGAAGGAAGCTTCACTTTTAAGTGTTTTAGGTGGGCTGCATGTCTTGCTCTCTATGCAATTCTGTGTCAGGTGTCTTCATCACCAGGGGCTTTATTTGGCCCTGAATTGATTCTTTGAAGGGGTACATGGACCAGAGGTGCAGAACCACTTGTATAACTGGCAGCTAACCATTCTGGGTTCTCTATGTACAGATATCTAGGTTAGACCTAAAGCTGTGGAAGATCAGACAGCTACAAAGCTGAGCTGGGTAGCACTGCAGACCTGCTGGCCCTGGTGCAGTGGAGGCTGTGGGAGAGATAAACTCAAGGCAAGAACAAAAATGAAGATATCATCAGTCTGGTCACTCTGACTGATGAGAGAAGATGTAACAAGGACAGTGCTGGTGCAAGAGAATGTAACAGGGACTTGATAACCAAAAAGATTGTGTTGCTAAGGGAGCAGAGGCAAAGGGGTTGAGTGGAAAGTTTTGTATGGATGTTAGAGAAGTAACTGGTGGTTAGTGTAATAAACTGGCTTCATTTGCATAGCATGGTCCGTGTCCTTCCATCACCCTACAAAGATGTGCTTTTCAGAAATTAATTATGATGAAGAAGAAAATGCTACAAGTACCAACCAAGCAATAATAAGCTTTAAACCATGTGAAGGTTGATTTAGCCACATAATGATTGCAAACTTTCCAGGACAGGCACTGGAGTGGGTACCTGCACCTACCAGCACCTGCCACCACTTGTTTCCAGTGGCACATGCAAAGTTCTGCAATTCTAAAACATTTCCTGCTTATAACACCTCCTAATATTCACAATATCACATTTAGCAGTTTCAGCAGTAAATAGAGAAACATTTGTTGGGTTTTCTTTTTTCACCACCTTTGATTTTTTTTTTTTTGATCTCAGATTAATTATCATCTTCTCTTCTATTGTCAAATAATAACTGGTTACACAATAACAAGACTAGAATGTCCCGTCCACTTCAAAGCTTTCAGACTTGCAGTGCTTCTTTCTGGGCTCAAATTTCATCCTGGACATAAAATTCATTTGCAAACAATCCGTGATGCAAGATAAGGTGAGGCAGGAGCCTGTACAGGTGCCTCTGACTTCATGGTGTGAGTGCTCCTGCACTGAGAGCACTGTGAGTTGTGGTGGTGTCCTCACACTCTTGTGGGAATTGGCACCTCCTGCCTCTCCTGTGCCTTCCTGTTGGGCTGAGTGACAGTCCTCAGCAGGCAAGAGGAGTGTCAGGGGAGCACAGCTCCGTGCCTTGGACTGTGGGAGGATTGCTGAGTTTCTGGCTGCCTTCTCCCTGCTCAGAGTATTTCCCAAGAGAAAAACTTCTTCCTGGCATGGCGAGTGGGTAAGAGGCAATCATGCTAATGGGAAGAAGAGGGGGGATGGGATATATTTGTCTGCAAAAGGGTGAATATTACATGACATGCAGCACAGCAAGAACCCTCTTCCTCTTTCTGTTCTGTTTTACTGGCTCACTGCAGTGTAAAACTTCAGTGAGGCTATTAGCTTAAAATAAAGGTGATGCTAAAATCAGATTGTGCTTAAACATAGCTGGTAACTTAGAATCAGTTCTTCAAACAGCTGCCTGCCCCAGGACCTTGACATATTGTTCCACTCTTATGTTTGCCCCTTGAAATTGCCTTTTCCTTTACCCCTACAAAACCTGCCTTATTTATCCTTTGGTATTTCAAATACTAGCTTTAAATGGAAAAAAAAAAAATTCTCACTGGACTCAAATAGAAGACAAAGACTCTGGCCTAAGATGAAAATCTAGAGAAGTGCTTCTATCTTCTGTTAGCCATAAAAGCTGTTGCATGTATTTCACAACATTTGAACCAAGTTTTTTAAATGATTGGAAACTTCTTGTAAATGGCTGCTCATCAGGTATTCCAAATCCTTTTCTTCTCTATGTAATGTTTAAAGACTGTTTAAAATTGCAAGTTGTTGAAAGGGTCTCTGAAAGTAGATTTACTTTGGAGAAGGTGTTCAATCAGACTTTATTTGCAGGGCTTCATGTGACCCATTTGCAACACCTGTTTTTCTTACTATGACACTTGTTCACATTACTTGCCACTGACCTTTAATTCTCTTCATGTCTTGAGTAATTTCTGATTTATAGCCATAAAGTTTTATTGGAGCATTGTTTTGGGTAGAATGAAGAACAAAATGGAGATGTTACATTATTTGGCTCTAACTGCTGGTGCAGCAGTTACTATTGCAAAAAGCCTCCCCCAGATTTTCTCAACTCTTAAAAGTGCAGACTGAGTTTTGTTACTGGGGTGGTGCTTTGCTCACGTAAGCACATCCAAGCAAGGCTCCAACTGGACACAATCCAATTGGCCAGACTTCTTGCACAGAAATCATTAATTCTATGTGCAAGCATAAAACTAACAACTCAAGAGCTTTCACCATAGGGAAGAGCTTGAAAATTGATGATAAAAATCTCTGTTTTGAGTCACTCATGCCAGGGAGAAAATATGCAACACAGTTTTCCAGGACAATCTTACCTACATGCTGGTGTGTCATGGATTTGCATGAAGGTGTTTGGCATCTTCTCATTGAAGTTGTCTCACCTTGTATATGTAAGCTAAATTTATGGCCCTTTTTAAAGAAATACCATCCAGAAAGAGTTTTTACAAGATGACTGTGTAAGTTGCTAGACAAGTTTTTTGCTTTGGCAAGAGTAATTTTCTCAGTTACAGCATAAACAGGTGCTTTCTCTGTTTCAAAACTAAAGGAACTGCAAAAAGGAGAGGGAAAGTCCATGATGATACTGTGGTAGTACCTAGCAGAAATAAAGGAGAGTAAAGGCTTTTTCTTTGTAAAATTTAGTGATTTTATATTTGGGACAAGTTTCCTGAATGCAGAAATATATTTAGTAGAAGTATATTTATTGAACAAAAAATGAGGACTGAAATCTGCAGGTAAATTCTTGCTGTAACCCTCTCCTGAGTAAACACCTTGAGCTCATGTGATATTTCCTGGTATTTCTAAAGGAGGTAAAGTCAAACAGGAGCCTACAGTGCATTATAAACACAGGACAAATCTGCCAAGAGCAGACTGAGAGCAAGTGGGTATTAAAGAGTTGACAGATCCCTCCTAGATAGGTGACTATTACCAAAATACACACATATTAAAATATATGTGTATAAAATACTGTATCTGTGCAACAAAACATTATAATAAACCCTCCTTAATGTTTCACATACCTTGGATGTTCAGCAGGCAGCAGACTCCTCTTCACCAGCAGTAGCTCCTTCCAAAGTAAAAACTCTATTAAACATATTATGATGGTTCTCAGACAGGATAAGCTGATGCAGAGGAGCAGACAGCAAGAGAGCAGAACACAGCACAAAAGTGATCCAGTAAAATTAGGGCAGTCTAAGGTAAAGGCTTTTCCTTCACATTCCTGTTTAACCTTGGCTACAAACATATCCTTTGGCTTCTATACGCTGGAATTTTTAATCCTTTTCCTTTTTTCAGGCATTGACTCCTGTTCAAGTCCATTTAAAAATTCAAGTGAACTTTTAGATTTCCAATCCACAAACATCCTAAAGTACTAAAGGACCTGAGGGAAAATGGGCTGTCAGTGCCTCCAGTGCTGCTCAGGAACACAGTGGCTCAGATCCAAAGTTACAGACGGGCTGAGGTGTGGCAGCTGCTGTAGTTATGGTTATCTGCCCTGCCCTTGTGCCTTTGCCACAAGCTTTGTTTGCTCTTTCTCCTAGAGAGCATGGAATTTGCCACTGGCAGGAGGATGCAGTGAGTCGACAGATTTCTGTATTTTTCTTCTTTTCTGGAAAACTTCTCTTTTGGAGGAGAATTCAAAATTATCAGGCGGTTCTTCTCTGGGCTTTGATGCATGTACTGGTTTGTAACTGATTGATTCCACTGTCAGTCAGTTAAAGATTAATGCACTTCTCTTCTTCTCCTCTCTGTTGTCCTGATCCCCTCTTAGTGTGGCCATAATGTATTTGAAACTGGAGCTACCTCTGGGCACTTCATCACAATAACAACCTGTTGTGGTTTGACACTGGCCAAACACCAGGAGAGTCATTCCCTCATCCTCCCCTGTCACAGCCGGGCAGAGGAGAGAAAAAAAAAATTAACAAAGGGTTCATGAGTTGAGATAAGGACCGAGATAAAAGACTCCAAGGGCAAAACAGGCTCAACTTAGAAGGACAAAGTGAATTTATTACTAACAGAGTCAGAGAAAGATAATGAGAAATAAAATAAACCACTAAAACACATTTCTTCCCCCAGTCCTTGCTTTCTTCTCACCAGTAGTGCAGGGAGACAGAATATAGAGGTTTGGTCAGTTTGCCACCCAAGCTCTTCTGCTGCTCAGGAAGAGGAGTCCTTCCCCTGTGAGACTGTGGGGTTCCTTCCCACGGGAGACAGCTCTCTGTGACCTTCTCCAGTGTGGCTAGAATGTCATGAGCAGCAGCATGTGAGCCTCTCCCATGGGCACACAGTCCTCCCAAAACTGCTGCAGTGTGGGTCTCTCTTTCCATGGGGTGCAGTCCTCCAAGGACAGGCTGCTCCAGCCTGGAATCAGGACCCCCTCTCTTCACTGGGTCTCCCACTGGATCACAGCTCCTCCAGGCATCCACCTGCTCTGGTGTGGACACCTCCTCCATGGGCTGTGGGTGGATCTCTGCATCCCCCATGGATCCCCATGGGCTGTGGGTGGATCTCTGCATCCCCCTGGATCCCCGTAGGCTGTGGGTGGATCTCTGCATCCCCCTGGATGCCCATGGGCTGTGGGTGGATCTCTGCATCCCCCTGGATCCCATGGGCTGTGGGTGGATCTCTGTATCCCCATGGATCCATGGGCTGTGGGTGGATCTCTGCATCCCCATGGATCCCCATGGGCTGTGGGTGGATCTCTGCATCCCCCTGGATCCCAGGAGCTGCAGGGCAGCTGCCCTGGTGAGCTGCCTCACCATGGTCTCACCACAGGCTGCAGAGGAATCTCGGTTCCAGTGCCTGGAGAACCTCCTCCCCCCCACTTCTTTACTGACCTTGGTGTCTCCATGTAGTTTCCCCTCGCACATTCTCACTTCCCTCTCTTCTCTGGCTAGGAACTCTGCCCACTTTGTGTTGGTTTTCTTCTTAAAGATGTTATCACAGGCATTACCAGAGTCTCTAATTGGCCCAGCCTTGGCCAGGGGCATGTCCATCTTCAGAGGCATCAGGGATTGGCTCTGCTGGACACAGCAGAAGCTTCCAGCAGCTTCTCACAGAAGAAGAAGGCACCTCTGCCCCTGCCACTACCAAAACCAGACCATGCAAAACCAACACACAGTCCTTTCTAAATCTTGTTGATAGACAAATGCACAGATGTACACAATTATACAGGACAAGACTCCATTAAAAATAGGGGAAGGAGAAGCTTGGGTATGTAGAGAAGGTTGGGTATGTGCATCAGAGACCAGTGCATGAGGGATTTTCATGGTATGCAGATGCAGCATTTAGAGCCTTACTCACCCTTTGTCACCACTACCTTTATGTTGGCATAATCAAATTGCAAAGGAAGACATTCTATGTGGAATCTTGCTTGAAGGAAAAAGGGAAGAGTTTATAAGATTGCTGCTAGAAAAGCATCGTAGAGAGAATTTTTTGCTTCCTGTTGTGTTGGCAGGGTTGCTGCATGCTGGTAACAATTTCCTGGGTGCCTCTGGAGGTGTGGCAGCTGCTGTAGTTATGGTTATCTGCCCTGCTCTGTGCCTTTGCCACGTTCTTTGTTTGCTCTTTGTGCTAGAGAGCATAGAATTTGCCACTGGCAGGAGAATCCAGCAAGTTATCCCCACCCTGGCCAGAACAGAAGGAGAAGACATAACACTGATCAGAGGTCATTCCCTCATCCTCCCCTGTCACAGCTGGGCAGGGGAGAGAAAAAAATATTAACAAAAGTTTCATGAGTTCAGATAAGGATTGGAAGAAAACACACCAAGTGTACAGAATCCTTAGGAATGAAACACCACCATCTTCCTTTTTGTTTCATTGCATGGAAATCACAGGAATATTTATCAACAAGAACTTTGCTGTCTGACAATCTAAGGGAAGGCTCAGGTTTCCTTACAGGCTACCTGCATTCTATAAAAAGGAATTTGGACCATAAGCATTGTAGTTTTTACAGCAGCATTGACACAAAGGTGAGGGGAAGAAGAGAAACTTGATGACATGCTGATATCCAGAACAACAGAAGACTCTAGAAGTGACTTGCAGAAATAATAGCACATGCCTTTTTTTAGCACAGGTATTTTCTGTATTTCTTGACAGGAAGGCCTTAAATCTTGAACTTTCTAAGCTTTTCAATGAGATGTGGGATGCAGATGTCCACCGCCTCAGGCCTGGGAAAGACTACACCATTGATGTGCAGGTAAGCAATTGCCAAGTCACTCCAAAAGTGCCTTTTGCTTAAAAAGTTGTCCATGCTGTGCCATGTCCCTTAGGAGAGGGAGTGGCACAGAGAACACAAATGGTTCACACTTACCTGGGCTTTGGTTACAAGTGGAGTCTCTGGACATAGGCAGGCTGGAAGAACATGCTAAGGAACATCACGAAATTCAATAAAGACAAAGGAACAGGATGCCCAGAGAAGCTGTGAAATCTCCATCTCTGGAAGTTTTCAAGACCCAACAAGATGATACCCTGAGAAACAGAGTCTGAATTCAGTGTTAACCACACTTAGAGCAGCACTAGAGATGTTCTGCTCCACCCTGTGTATTTCACCAGTGAGTGGCAGCTTGTGTGTGTGGTCTGGGTGACTTGCAGCAAGTGAGAAAGAGAGATAGGTCCCAAGTCATTCTCAGGGTAATAAGGGAGGAATCTGAGTAATTCCTGGGTTTCTCTGGGAGAGCAGTGGCCTAGTGTTTTGGCCACAAACTGCAACAGGCCAGAATATTCACAATCTAGTTTTGTACTCTCACAAGAACTCACTTTATTCTGGTGTTACTCAAACACTTTATTCCAATGTTGCTTCATATTATAACAGATAATTTCCTGTTGCTGATAAAATAGTGGTACCTACCTCAGGCCAAATTGTGTGTGGGGAAAACTTCTCCCATATGGTTTCTCCATTTGTCAGAACAAGGCTCAAGGTACCCCTTGTCTGTGTTAATGTGCTGCTACTCATCTTCTATCTTCTTTCTTTGAGAATGCCCTTTATGAAAAAGAAATTTGAAAATTATCAGGAAAGCCTCCTTAAAACTGCAGGGACAGAAGGTACCCAAATCTCCTTTTTATTTATTTGTGGTGGAAGGGAGCCCTTGCTCCACATTACTTCTGTTTACCATTTGTGATGCATATAGTACAACAGCACAGCTGGTTGCTGAGCAGAACTGAACTATCACATGGGCCATTACAGTCACCTCTGAGTCAACAGAGAAAATTCAGGCTCTTACAGATGTCAGAGTTTGTCTTTATGCTGGCAGTTCTGTAGTATCTTCTCTTGTTTCATAGGAACACAATTCCTAGCAAAGAATCCTGATAGCTTTATGGGGTTGGGTTTGACTATTACAAAGGCAAACACTGTCTCCTCTAAGGTTGGACATCTTACACCTGACATTGTTTTCCTCTGATGTTTTTCCTAGGGAAAAGCAGGTCCAGCACAGCCAGGTGACAGTGCTGTCCAGGACAATGCAGCCAGACATCTGTTTCATAATGTAAATGAAGAACGCCTGAGGAGCATAAAAACTTTTGCAAGTGAGACCTGTTCTTTTGTTAATCGTGGATGTGATATATAAAAAAAAAATCTGTGCTGTTTTTGATGTTATTGCCTAAAATATAACATTGTATATAATTTGGGTGGTGGTGAGGATCATCAGGCTGCAGGTCAATTGAAGGGAGTTTTCATAACAATTGCTTGGAGATTACCTGTACCCGAGCCTCAGGAGGAACATCCTTTTGTGCCTTAGGCAACATCTGAATTCTCTGACTCTTCCACTACAAAGTAAAAGGGATAAGACACTTACCACAAGCTCAAGAAGTGCCCCAAGGGAATCTCAGAGTTTGACAAAATCAGGTGCTGGTTCTGCACCTGGATCAGAACAAGCCCTGGGATCAATCCAGGTGGGGATGAGCAGAGGGAGCAGCCCTGGCAGAAGGACTTGGGGGTGCTGTGGGTGAGAGCTGGCCCTGCCCCAAGCCAGAGCCCCAGGGCAGCAGGGGAGGGGGGATTCTGCCCCTCTGCCCCGCTCTGCTGAGACCCCCCTGCAGGGCTGCACCCAGCCTGGGACAGCACAGGAAGGACAGGGAGCTGCTGGAGCCAGGGGACACCAAGGGATCAGAGGGATGGAGCAGCTCTGCTGGGAGGAAAGGCTGAGGGAATTGGGATTGTTCAGCCTGGAGAGGAGAAGCTTTGGGGTGACCTCACTGTGGCCTTGCAGTGCCTGAAGGGAGCCACAGGGAAGATGGAGAGAGACTCTTGAAAAGGGCCTGGAGTGACAGGACAAGGGGCAATGGCTTCATACTGACAGAGTGGAGGTTTAGATTAGAATTTAGGAAGAAATTTTTCCTGTGAGGGCAGCTGAGTGTCTTGGTTTGAAAGACAGGTGTTTGTTAAGAAAGGCAAGAGCCTTTCTTGAAATGGACTATGTAAACCTTCTCCCTCCAAATTATTATAATTTTGAAATTAATTAGCTCTCAGGTAAAGATATGGGAATAGGAATAACTGTGTTTTACTAGGAAAAATTAAAATAGAAATACAATATTTCAAAAAAACAAACCCAAAACACTGACAGAGTCAGAATCCAAGCTGACACCCATCAGTCAGTCAGGGTGTTGGCAGCAGTCCCATTAAATGGTGGCTGCATCCTCCTGCAGTGACAGATGTGGTTCAGCTGGAGCAGTGCTCCTGTAGAAGGTGTAGTTTTCCTCTGAAGGTCCAGGGATGATGTGGAAAGGTCTGGTTTTCCTCTGGAATCCAGTGGAAAATGCTGCCTTGGTGTTCCTAATATCAGTTTTTATCTAGGTAGGAAATGTTTGGCTCCTCCTCTTGGGTGGGGCCTATCACAATGGGATGATGTAATTTTATCAGTCATGCAGGGGGACTCAATGGCCCATTAACAGAAGATATCTCCTTGGAGAAAGGATGGGTCATGGAGAAGATAAAGATGATTGCCCCACCTGGTTTTAACAAATAGCCCATTAACAGAAGATAACTCCCTCCGGAGATAAGAATCACTGTCCTCCTGGTTTCAACAGATGATGATAGAATACACACTTTTGGTCACATCCTGCTTTGCAAGGATGCTGAGACATTGAGGCACAGTGGTGAACAGTTTGTCCAGAGAAGCTGTGGCTGCCTCATCCCTGGAAATGTCCGTGGCCAGGCTGGATGGGGCACTGAGCAACCTGGGATAGTGGAAAGTGCCCATGGCAAGGAGTTTGAACTGGTTCAAGGTCTCTTCCAACCCAAACCATTCTATGATTCTATGCATTGAAAAAGGCACGAAATTCATCTTTACTCACGGTTTCCAAGCCCTTTCAGATAATACTAGACCCACAGCTAGGTCTTGCATTTCTCTTGGGGGCTATACTTCAGCCCTGTCTATGAATGTATGTTTCCTTCCCTAATTTTTCTCAAGCTCAAGATGTCTGATATAGGTTTATTTTCTATTATTCCTCTACTGAAATAATGCCCACAAAACCTTGTGCCAGCATAGCTCAAGGTTCTAAGTCTGTATCTGTAATTGTGGTGGTTAGGTATGATTTGTTTTGCTAGAAGGTCATTATTGCTTCAGCACTTGGCTCCATAAGGAAGCTCAGTAGCTGTTTATCTTTAAAAAGATCTTTAGAAAGCAGAGCACTGATCTGGCCTTGGGTCACCTTGAGGCCTACACTTAACAGTATACCTGAGAGTGGAATCTGACATATAAAAGAATGGCTTTCTCTCAGGGCTATCAAGGGATATTCTATTCTTTTTATGATGGCACTCTAATGCCTGCATCAGGCATATGAGCAGACTGAAAGTTTCTCTTTTTCTGCAGCCTTTATTTCTTTATTGGACAACTATGAGACATCAACTGGTGTAGCAGAAGTAGTGACTCCAGAAGAAATAGTTGAAAACAATTGTTTCCTTGATGCTGTCTTAGCAACAGAAGTCATGAGAGTGAGTAACACAGATCTTTTTTGTCACTGAAACACTGAATAAAGTTTACTTAAAGAAGTAAACTCTATCTTGGTTTTCCATCCTTCAGCTAGCTCATGCCTATCTGCTGAGAAAAAACCTAGCAAAGCCAAACCTTGCTGATTTCAAAGGTCAGCTTTATAACATCTGGTTCCAGCTCTATGCCAGGAAAACAGGAGACAGGTATGTTTGATGGTGGGTACTGGCACTGATAATCTCTGTGCTGTTCTGATTAAGGTAAATGTAATCCCATGTGCCATCTGCTACACACAGAACTGGAAGACAGCTTCAGAATGCCTTCAGAATGACAGAGTGGGTGGCTCTGAGCAACCTGGGCTAGTGGAAGGTGTCTCTGCCCATATCAGGGACTCAGAATGAAATGAGCTTTAACATCCCTTCTAACCCAAACTATTCTATGGCTCCATGAAACATATAAAATACCTGTATATTCTTTTTTCTTTTTTTCTTGTTCTTACAGACCTGATTCTTGTGGTTTTGAACATGTTTTTGTTGGAGAAACAAGGCATGGGAAAGAGATCTTAGGTTTGCACAACTGGGTGCAATTTTACCTTCAGGAAAAGCGTGACCAGATTGATTACAAGGGATACGTAGCTCGGAAGAACAAAACCAGGGTAAGAACAAAAACCAGGGTAAGAACAAGCCTTTGGGGGACTTTAGCAAGACAAATGGATCCAGAGATAAAAGTTGCAACAAAACAAGTGTAATGATACAATCATAGGCTCAGTGTTTTGAACAGTAGTAAGTATATCCAGTATATAACTGTATATAAGAAGAATGAATAATAATATGTCTTCCAGCTTTATTTTTTTTTGCAAAAACTATTTTAAAAAGTAGTGCTGGTGTTTACAGAATTGCAACACTGCTGAGGCTTAGTTGGGATAAATAGCCATGTATGCTCCAGTAGTCAGGGAAAAGATTGTGCTCCAGCTAGAGCGCTGAGGCACATCAAGATGAGCTCAATCTTACAAAGCACTCAAAAATCTGGAATCAGAAATTCTATCTGTCCAGTCACAGCTGTGTTGGAGATTATTCTGTTGTTTCTTTTATGTTTTCAGCCTGACAAGGAAGACCAAGTTTTGAGCATCCAGTTCAGCTGGAAGGGCTCAGTGAAGCCAGTTGGAAGCACCTTCATTGGTGTCAGCCCAGAGTTTGAATTTGCCCTTTACACAGTCATTTTCCTGCTGTCTGATGAAAGAGTCTCACGTGAAACAGTGAAGATAGATGAGTATGAGCTACAGGTGGTTGTCTGGCGCCATGGGCACCACATTGGAACAGCATACCCTGTACTGCTCAGCACCACTGAAGACTAGTGGAGTGAGCAGGAAACTTTGCTTTTTAAATTGGGGGGAAGGAGGAGTGGTGGAGAGAGGAGGAATGGATGGGGGGGTGGACAGGACCAGATAAAAAAGTTAATATGTTGTTTTATCCGACTCATTCCAAGTAAAAATTGATGACTCTGTCTCTTTTGTTCTGCAGTGGAGTATTTAATCAGTAGTGTGCTGTGACACTGAGAAAACATGAAATGTAACTCCTGCTCACATTAAATTTACATCTAAATTACATCAGTCCTCCCTTGTGCATGGTAGCACTGTACTTTTCAGCAAATAATTGCATTTAGGAAAAGGTTGCATTAAAATTGATATACATATTTCTCTGATTTTTTAGTCACTGCATATCTAAAAGAGCAATAACCACACATTGCTTACACTTTACCTTCCAGACAGAAGCTTTGATTTGGCACAGGCAGAACTCCAGGATGTTTTAGTCTCCTCTTGTAATTTCATAAGAGGTTAATTTAAAGTGCATTATTACAATACAATTACCTGGACACACAGGGAACACATTTAGGTAGGGAGATTGTCATCAGATCCACAGCAGGCCTTAAAATATTTTCTGTTTCTTAACCCAATTGTGACATACTCCCTATATATTCCTGAAACACCTGCATGATAACTTCATGTTACAGGTACTAAGAGGGCTGACTTGGAAAGATACCCTCCTTGGTTTGTTGGTAGTCAACAGAGAGGATCTTGTGATCCTCTTGAATGGAGATTGGTGGCTGTCTTGGCCACAGCAACCATGAAGCCACTGAGTTTAAAATCTCTGGGGACAGGAGGAAAAGTGCCAACAAAACTTCAACCCTGGGCATGGGAAGAGCAGACTTCAGGCTGCTCAGGGAATCAGTAAATAAAGTCCCCTCATTATTTAGGGAAAATGCTTTTGAAGGTCCTGGGGTCCATCAGTGCTGGTCACTTTTTAAGCACCAGCTCCTGAGGGCACAGGAACAGGCAATTCCTGAAAATCAGAAATCAAGCAGATGAGGCAGAAGGCCACCTTGGCTGAATGGGAATCTTCTTTTGGAGATAAGGTAAAAAGGGCAGGTGTATGCCCAGTGGAAGCTAGGTCAGGTGATGTGGAAGGAATATGAAGATGCTGCTTACCACTGTAGGGGATGAATTTGTGTGGCCAAAGCTTCATTGCAATTGAAGCCACCAGAAATGTGGGGGACAATAAAATGAGGGTTAAAAAAATTCATTAATGGCAAAAGGCAGTGCTGAAATTACATCAGCCCATTACAGGAAAAGGATGGTCACCTCACAAACAGGGCCATGGACAAAGTAGAGATGTTTAATTCTTTCTTTGCCTCTGTCTTCAACACTGATCATGGACTAAGGAAGTCCCAGCACTCTGAGCCAGAGTGACTGTGAGAATGATAAACTCTGAGTTAACCCTGAAGGTGTGAGGGGTCTGCTGCTCCAGCTGGATCCCCATAAATCTATGGGGTGTGATGGGATTAATCTGAGAATACATAAAGATCTGGCTGATACCATCACAAGGCACCTCTTGATAATTTTTGAACAGTCTTGGGAATCTGGAGAGGTCCCAGTTTTCAAAGAGGGTAAGAAGGATGACCCTGGAAGCTACAGGCTTGTCAGTCTCACTCCAGTGCCTGGTAAAATTACAGAGATTATGATGAATTATTCTGGGAGGTATTGAAAAACACCTGAAGGACAATACAGTCATTGGTCACAGCCAGCATATTTTCATGAGAGGAAAGCCCTGCTTATCAAAACTAATTTCCTTTCATGCTAAGGTAACCCATCCAGTTGATGAAAAAACATCAGTAGATGTAATCTTTCTGGATTTCAGTAAAGCTATGGACATTGTCTATCTCAGTGTGCAGCCCACAGCTGCATAAACACATCTTGTGATGGGTGAGCAACTTGCTCACTGGTCTAGCACAAAGAATGACAGCAACTGGGGTGACAGCAGACTGGCAGTCTGTCACTTGTGGGGTTCCACAGGGTGCCATCTTAGGCCCCATCCTCTTAAAAATCCTCATTGAAAGCTTCAATGCAGGACAGGAAGGGATACTGAGTAAGCTTGTAGATGATACAAAACTGAGAGGAGCTGCTGACTCCCTCAAGGGCAAAGAGGCCCTGCAGAGAGCCCTGGATAAAGGACAGGGCTGGGCAATCTCCAGCTGTGTGAAGTTTGGATTCTGCCCCTGGGACAGGGCACCCCTGCTGTATGGACCCAGGGAATGGCTGGAGCTGTGTCAGGGCAGGGTTAGAGTGGATATCAGGAAAAGGTTCTTCCCCAGAGGGTGGTGGGGCAGTGAATAGACTCCTCAGGGAAAGGTCACAGCCCCAAGGACGAAGCTCTCACGCTCAGGGCATGATTGTTGGGGATGTCCTGCTGCCCAGTAGGGCCAGGGGTTGGACACATGATGGTTGCAGGTCCCCTCCAACACAGAATATTCTCTAAAAATTTCAAATGCCACAGAGAGCAAGGCAGGGGTCCCTATAGCTGAAACATCACAAGGGGCTGCTCAGCCTGGGATCCACAGGAGGAGCCATTGGAGAACACCAAGAGAGTTCATCAGCTGAAGGACACTGATGAACAATTTCACCATTTCCCTGGTCCTGAAGGACAGCAAGAGAGGCTGAACTCAGGTTCTGCTGTAAATTTGAAACACAGAGGATCTGAGGCAGATACCAGGGATATTAGGCACAAAACCAGAGAGCTGTCACACAGAACACCTGCTCTGGGGTCTAGGAACCAGCTTTTGGGAGGGTCAAAGGCACTCAGTTTCCTTCAGTCTGGGGAACATCCCTGCAGCCAAGGGCCCACAGGTCACACTGCACGCCTTGACAGCTGCTCAGAGTCCTGTTTCATCTTTGCATAGGTGGCAGGGCAGAACTGGGAATAGAGCTGAGCCAGCAGAGCCTGGGAGGGGATCTCTAGCTTGGTCTCATGGCTCAGTTTGTTCCATATGTGCACTGCATAGGTGTTCTTAAGGAGTTTGTGAAACTCTGAGGCACTGACTGCCTCAAACAACTTCTTCCAGCCCTGCCAGGGAATAGGATAAACAACTTCTGGGGCAAGAGCCCTCACACCTTGGCAGCTCATGCTCTCAATAGTCCGGATGGAGCACCACTTCTTGAAGACACGAGTTAGGAGCTCTGGGCCCTGGTGCCCCCAGACCCAGCCATTGTAGTCCTGCACAAAGTCCTGAATGCAGAGCTCCATGAACTTGTGCTTGGGCTTGAAGGACAGAAAGGCCCCATTCAGTACATCATGATCCTGAATCCCAAGGGCATTGGTGAGGTTCTGTAAGTTCCTAAGCACGATGAAGTCTGTATCCAGGTAAATGCCACCAAATTTCCACATGAGGACAATCCTGCAGGCATCAGACAGGACAGGGAAAAAATGAGGTTCTTGGTGCCGCTGAGGCTGCAAGTACCACTGTGCCAGAGGTGTTCCAGAAAAGAGCTCCATCAAGTCCAGGGGTCGGATTTCCACGTTGGGGAAGCAGCTCAGCAAGGAGAAAGCCCAGTGCTTGGGTAAGGAGGCATTCTCTTTGGCCAAGCCTCTCATGAGCACCACGACTCTTGATGCAGGGTGTGTCCTGGCTGCTGACTCCACAGAGCATGAGAACAGGTAACTGGGGTAGTTTGCTCTGAGGTCTCCACAAAAAACACATTTCCTGCAGAAGGAGAGGGTCTATGGGTGATGTTCAGGGGAGAAGGCACATGGTGAGCACAGCTGATCTCAGCAGACAAGCCATAGGTGGGGACTCTGCTCTTTGGCTCCTCCCAGATGCCCCAGTACAACTTGTGGTAGGCAAAGGATACGAAGAAAAAGATGAGGGTAAACAGGGCCCAGGGCTTGTGGCTCAGCACCACCCTGCTCAGCTTTAGGAGGCAGCTGGGCATCCTGAGCATTCTCTCTCCAGCCAGAGCCTGCTCACCTGAGACAGCCATCATGATCTGAAAGAAAGGAAAGAAGAGAAAAAACCTGACAGACAAGGCAGCAGAGTATGAGCCTTCTTCACAGTGTGTCTCACCTTCACAGCAGTGCACAACAAACTCTGGGAACACCATTAGAAACCTCATCTGTCACCCTCTATCTCTACATGAGAGATGTACACAAAACCCTGGCAGGAGGAAGTGGGAATATTCCTTATGACCATTCCTGAAGCCCTGTGAACAGGCACTGTGTGGAGCTGCTGCCCGCTGGTTGTCATGAGAGCATTTGTTCTCTCCTGATACACAACCTGTCCTTCCCCCAAACCAAACACAAGCCTCAGTCTTCCAGGTTGTTGACGTGGCAGCTTCTGCCCCCTGCCCCTGCAGAGAGCCTGGCCCATTGCTCATGGCACCAAAGCCTTGCAGGATGGAGGGTGGGAAAGGATGCAGGGCAGCTCAGGAGGCAGATGCAAACAATAAAGTCAAGAATTGCTTTTGTAAAGGGAGTTCCAAGGCTGTTTCCCTACCCTGCACAGCCCACACTGGCTCTGACCTGCTCAGCTCTCCCAGTGGATCCTGCTGGTGGACAGGCAAATCCTCCACTCTCCTGCCCTAACTTCCTCTTCTGGCAAAAGGAAGGGATGGAGTGGAAGAGATTATTAATGAGGCAGCAACAAACAGATAAGTTAGTCTAGCTCCATGCTCAGCATTAGCATCAGGATTGCTGCCCTTGCCTCTCCTTAAAGTGAAGGACAGCAGAAGCAGCACCTCTGAGCCCACCACTGGGCCCCAAAACTCAATGGGCAAGAGCACATGAAGAAGCAGTGAGGAGCAATGTGGCTTTTAGGACCAGAGGAAATGGTCTCAAGTTGTGCAAGGGAGGTCAAAGTGAATGTTACTCTCAATTTTACTCCCTGGAAGGGTTATCAGGCATTGGCACAGGCTGCTCAAGAAAGCAGTGGAGCTACTGTCCCTGGAGGTATTTAAGAGATATGTGTGGCATTTAGGGACTTCGTTTAGTGGTGGACTTGGCAGAGCTGGCTTTGGAGTTGGACTCAAGCATCTCAAAGGTTTCTTCCATGCTAAAGCATTCAATCATTTCTTTTGTCTCCATGAGCTCCATCTCCAAAGCCCCATGCTCCAGGACAGAAAGATTCAGAAAACAGGAAAAGTTTTAATCCAATAGCTGTAACCAAAGTGGCATGGAACACAACAGAGGACCCAGCTGGCACAATCCTGTTTGTCATTTCTCCCTCAAGCACTGTGCCTGGGTCACATATGGAGCCAGAAACAACTTGCCAGCCACACGGGGAGGCATCCAAATGTCAGAGCATGGAGCCAGCACTCTGCACCAAGCACTGGGGGACAGAGGAGGGGCACCAATAGACAAATGATCAGCTCTGGATCCCCAAAAGGTTTTCTCCTCCTGCACAGAAACGCCAGTGCGTGCTGCCAGTGCTACAGGCAGCAAAACCCAGTCCACCCTGCCTTTTACATACCCTTTGCATTCCCCACCCTCCACACCACAGCTGGGTTAACCCTGTAAATAGTTTTTTGCTTTATGAGCACAAGAAGAGAAAGCGGCTTGGGGGGAAGTTCCTGTGCGGTAGAGGGGCAGGAAAACACCACGCTAGGCTAACCACAAGCAAGGTTCAAGGTTGTTCAGTGCATTTTGAGCAAAAGACAGAACTTTACTACCATCACATCTCTATAAAGTTAGAAACACGTTTCTACTTCTGGAGCGGATAAGGCAACGCTTTAGACGCTGCATTAGCCAGTGCAATTCTTTTACGAAACAAACACAGGAAGCCTGCCTCTGTCTCTTCCTCTGAAAACACGAGGGCCATTGCAAAGAAACTGCAAACATTACTCACCTGATCCTGCTTTCAAGACACCACAGAATTCACTGCTCAGGTGGAGAAGAGTTTTAAGAGGTTGGCGTCTGTTGAGAGCGCCTACAACTCTATGTACTGGCACTTCCTCCTTCCGAAAAGAAATGACAAGAGAAACAGTCTGGATACGTGGACAAACACAATAGATGAAGAAGGATATGACATCAGTCATTTCTCCAGTGAGCAGCTTATAGAAAGGATGTACGTAGTGTTGCAAAGACCCCACCTAATTATAAAACAATTGTAAATTCAGACCTCGTTGTCAGTACACTTTTAGTCTGAGACAGGAGATTTTCTCATTTTCTTTTTCTCCTCCTTTGCTAAGAATTCCCAGTGCTCACACTGCTTCTGGGGCTGCCATGATAACTGAGCTGACCCTTCCATGGAGCTGCCTGCTCCCACCCCAAGCCCTAAGTACAGAATGTCCCCTTGGAAACACACCCTCTTAACCAAATACCTGACACACTATTAGGGAATACTCCCTCACATGCCAGGGATCTCATTGAAGGACTTTGCCACATCCAGGTGTCTCTCATTCTGTGACAGTTCCCCCCTGCCCCTGTGATCAAGGGTGGTTGACCTTCCCTTGCATGAGACATAAAGGCACATTAATAAAATCCCTTCCTTACCAGTACAGCCACTACATTTAGGGTTTACTGCAGTTCCTCCTCAGCTGCCTAAAACAAATATTGCTCTGTAGCATCCCAGACCCCTCTCCTCTCCCCAAATCCTTTCATGCACAGCAGCACCATGGATGGACTCATGACAACTCTTGTCCCAACACAGGGGCTCCACAACTGCTCTGGGCTACCTCAGCCAGCGTTTCACCAGCATCCCTTTCATTCTAACTTGCCACAGTTCAGTTTGTGCCCATTGTGTCTCCTGCCATCTCTGCATTGACCAGAGGAGTCTTGCTTGTGTCCTTCACCCACCCACCTTCAGCCAGGTGTTCGTACACCCTGAGCAGACAGCCCAGCCTGCACTAGTCCAAGAAGAGTCAGCAGAGCTCTCCCAGCCTCTGCTCATGCACCTTCTCACCTTAGTGGCCCTTTGTGGGACTTGCTCCAGTATGGACACGCCTCCCTCATCCTGGGATTCCAGAACCAGTCCTCCAGGTGTGTCTCAGCTATGCTGAGTGGTGGGCAAGGATTTCCATAGGGGGTAGATGGATGACCCCACATCATCCACTGCTGACATCCTCAGTGACATCTTCAACTTACCAGGTGTCTGGAATCCCACCCAGCAGACAGGAGACACTCCAGGAGGTCCCTGAAGCAGGTGGAAGAGAACTTCCTGACACAGCTGGTAGGCAAGCCCACCAGGGCAGGTGTCCCAGGGGATCTGCTGTTTGCAAACAGAGGAGCACTGGTGGGAGATGAGATTGCCTGAGGCATCTTGGGTACAGTGACCATGACAGGATTTCAGTTCTTGGTGAAACGAGGGAGGAAAGAAGAGGGTCAGCAAAACCACTGCCTTGGACTTGTAGAGGACAGGCTTTGGTCTGTTCAGACCACTGGCTGAGAAAATCCCTTGGGTGGCAGTCAGGCCAAGGAGCCCAGGAAGGCTGAACATTCCTCAGGAAGGAGGTCATACAGAAAGAGTAGGAGCCCATTCCAATGTGCTATAAGCTGGTTCAGGGAAGGCTGGCCCAGATGAACAGCAAGCTTCCACTAGGACTCAGGGAAGAACAGAGAGTTTAGCAGCTCTGGAAGAATGGTCAGGCAACTCAGAAAGACTACAAGGATGTCATGAAGTTAATCAGAGAGAAAACTAGAAAGGTGAAAGTCCAGCTAGATGTGAATCTGACCATCAGCATAAAAGTTAAGAAAAAATGGTTTTCCAAACACATTAATAACAAAAAGAGGCCAAGGAGATTCTCCATCCTTTATTGCATGCTGGGGTGGGAACACGACCTCCAGCAGTGAGGAAATGGCTGAGGTACTCAATGCCTTCCTGACCTCAGCCTTTAACCAAAGCCCAGTTATCCTCTGCATATCCAGAGCTGGAAGACAGGGAGCAGAATGAAGTCCTCACTGCAGCAGGAAATTGTTCATGAGCTGCTGTGCTGCCCAGACATGCACAAGTCTAGGGAGAAGCCATCCTTCCCCATAAGGCTACAGAGGGAGCTGGTGAAGCAGCTCATGAAGCTCCACTCTCCATTGTTTTTCAGCAGTCCTGATTAACTGGAGATCTCCTGGGTGACTGGAGGTTGGCCAAAGTGACACTCATCTATGAGAAGGCTTGGAAGGACAAATGGGGGAACCACAGGCCTGTGAGCCTGACCTCGGTGCCAGGGAAGGGGGTGGAACAGATGACCTGGAGTGCAATCACACAATGTGTGCATCAGGCACGGGTTTGAGCAGGTCCTGCTTGACTGACCCAACCTCCTCCTATGAACACCTCATGGATGGGGAAAGGCTGTGGGTGTCGTGTACCTGAGCCTTCAGTAAAGCCTGTGATCACTGCTCCCACAGAGTTCTCAGGAGAGCATTGTCCTTGCAGCTCACAGATTTAACAGGTTCCCTGTTTGCTGGGAAAAAAAACTGCCTGGAGGGCCGGGCCAGGGAGTGGTGGTGGAATTAATCCAGCTGGCAGCATGTCACAGGTGCTGTGCCCCAGGGCCCACTGTCAGGGCCAGTCCTGTTTCACATCTTTGAGGCTCAACAAGGCCAAGTGCTCAGTCCTGGCCCTGGGTCACAGCCCTGAGCAGCTGCAGGCTGGGGAGGAGAGGCTGGAAGAGCCCAGCAGGGAAGGGCTGGGGCTGCTGCTGCCCGGCTGTGCCCAGGTGGCAGCAAGGCCAGTGGCACCTGGGCTGGTCAGCAGTGGTGTGGCCAGCAGGAGCAGGGCAGGGACTGTCCATCCCCCTGTCCTGGGCACTGCTGAGCCCTCCCCAGGTGCTGTGTCCAGTTCTGGGCCTGTCACTGCAGATGGACACTGAGGGGCTGGAGCACAAACCTCATGAGGAGGGGCTGGGGGAGCTGGGGGGGTTCAACCTGGAGGAAAAGAGGCTCAGGGGGCCATTGCTCTGCACAGCCCCTGACAGGAGGGGACAGCCAGGGGGGTCAGGCTCTGCTCCTAGGGAACAAGGGACAGGAGAAGGGAAAATCTGCTACCAGGGAAAAAAGGGACATAGAACTGTTTGGGTTGGAAGGGACTTTAAAGATCATCTTCTTCCATCCCTCCTGCCATGGGCAGGGACACCTTCCACTATCCCAGGTTGCTCAGAGCCCCATCCAGCCTGGCCTGGGACACTTCCAGGGATGGGACAGCCACAGCTGCTCTGGGAAACCTGTGCCAGGGCCTCACCACCCTCACAGGGAACAATTTCTTCCTCATATCCAATCTAACCCTGCTCTCTGTCAGTGTGAAGCCATTTCCCCTTGTCCTGTCACTCCAGGCCCTTGTCAAGAGTCTCTCTCCATCTTTCCTGTGGCTCCCTTCAGGCACTGCAAGGCCACAGTGAGGTCACCCCAAAGCTTCTCCTCTCCAGGCTGAACAATCCCAATTCCCTCAGCCTTTCCTCCCAGCAGAGCTGCTCCATCCCTCTGATCCCTTGGTGTCTCTTCTCTTGTCCTTCCTGTGCTGGGCCCAGGGCTGGGTGCAGCAGTCCCTGCACCACAGTAGGTCCAGCTTGGATATGAGGTAAAAACTTAGAGTGCTTAAGCACTGTGTGCCACTGGCTCCCCAGGGAAGTGGTGAAGTCACCATTCCTGGAAGTGCTCCAAAAAATGACTACACATGGCATTTTGGGATAAAGGCTAGTGGGTATGGTGATACTGAATTGAAGGTTGGACACAATGATCCTGGAGGTCTTTTCCCACCTTCATGTGCTTCCGAGTTTTTACTTTTGTCCCTGGGAGCACTGCTCTGAGCCCTGGACCTTCTGTTGATGTGGACATGTCATACTCTGGACTTCCACAATGGGCTCAATATTCCAATGAAAGGGATGTAATTGGCCTCACAGCACTGCAGAAACAGGCAATGCTGAGATTTTTCAGAGTGTGACAATGGCTGGTTAGATGTTGGTATCCTACAAGAATCACTTCAGCAGAGCAAGGATCTTTATAATTTCCCCTCCTAAAAGAATTGTTTTGTTTATTTGTTTTCCTGAGGAGTCCCAGAAAAGTCATCCCTCTGCTGTGGAATTGGAAACATAGGAAGTATCATTTGAACTTTTCTCACTTCAGAAGTTTCGACTAGCTTCACACAGAGCCACACAGGGATTTAAAATGTTTTCTGCTTCTTAAGGCAATTTTCATATACTCTTCATGTATATCCCCAGGAGTAAAGGATCTCTGCCACCCAGGGAGTTCTGTTCTGAGCTCCAGCAAACTGTGCCCCTTGGCACTGCCTGACAGTGATTTACAGACTCAGAAATGCCACAGAGAGCAAGTTAAGGCTCCTTACAGCTGTTGAAACATCACAAGGGGCTGCTCAGCCTGGGATCCACAGGAGGAGCCATTGGAGAACACCAAGAGAGGAGCAGCTGAGAGATGCTGATGAACAAGTTCAACCTTCCCTGCAGCAACAGGTCTCACAAAGGACAGCAAGAGAGGCTGAACTCAGGTTCTGCTGTAAATTTGAAACACAGAGGATCTGAGGCAGATACCAGGGATATTAGGCACAAAACCAGAGAGCTGTCACACAAACACCTGCTCTGGGGTCTAGGAACCAGCTTTTGGGAGGGTCAAAGGCACTCAGTTTCCTTCAGTCTGGGGAACATCCCTGCAGCCAAGGGCCCACAGGTCACACTGCACGCCTTGACAGCTGCTCAGAGTCCTGTTTCATCTTTGTATAGGTGGCAGGGCAGAACTGGGAATAGAGCTGAGCCAGCAGAGCCTGGGAGGGGATCTCTAGCTTGGTCTCATGGCTCAGTTTGTTCCATATGTGCACTGCATAGGTGTTCTCAAGGAGTTTGTGAAACTCTGAGGCACTGACTGCCTCAAACAACTTCTTCCAGCCCTGCCAGGGAATAGGATAAACAACTTCTGGGGCAAGAGCCCTCACACCTCGGCAGCTCATGCTCTCAATAGTCCGGATGGAGCACCACTTCTTGAAGACACGAGTTAGGAGCTCTGGGCCCTGGTGCCCCCAGACCCAGCCATTGTAGTCCTGCACAAAGTCCTGCATGCAGAGCTTCATAAATTTGTGCTTGGGCTTGAAGGACAGAAAGGCCCCATTCAGTACATCATAATCCTGAATCCCAAGGGCATTGGTGAGGTTCTGTAAGTTCCTAAGCACGATGAAGTCTGTATCCAGGTAAATGCCACCAAATTTCCACATGAGGACAATCCTGCAGGCGTCAGACAGGACAGGGAAAAAATAAGGCTCCCAGTGCCGCAGAGGCCACAAGTACCATCTTTTCAGAGGTGTTCCAGAAAAGAGCTCCATCAAGTCCAGGGGTCGGATTTCCACGTTGGGGAAGCAGCTCAGCAAGGAGAAAGCCCAGTGCTTGGGTAAGGAGGCATTCTCTTTGGCCAAGCCTCTCATGAGCACCACGACTCTTGATGCAGGGTGTGTCCTGGCTGCTGACTCCACAGAGCATGAGAACAGGTAACTTGGGGTAGTTTGCTTAGAGGTCTCCACAAAAAACACATTTCCTGCAGAAGGAGAGGGTCTATGGGTGATGTTGAAGGCAGAAGGCACATAGTGAGCACAGCTGATCTCAGCAGACAAGCCATAGGTGGGGACTCTGCTCTCTGGGTCCTCCCAGATGCCCAAATACAGCTTGATGTAGGCAAAGGATACGAAGACAAAGATGAGGGTAAACAGGGCCCAGGGCTTGTGGCTCAGCACCACCCTGCTCAGCTTTAGGAGGCAGCTGGGCATCCTGAGCATTCTCTCTCCAGCCAGAGCCTGCTCTCCTCAGACAGCCTGAAGGGAAGGAAACAAAAAACCTGACAGACAAGGCAGCAGAGTATGAGCCTTCTTCACGGTGTGTTTCACTTTCATAGCGGTGCACAACAAACTCTGGGAACACCATTAGAAACCTCATCTGTCACCCTCTGGAGCTTCAAGTCCTTCTGAATATGAGACACATATGCAAAAAACTCTGTGAGGAGGAAACCAAATACGCAGGGAATGGGACAGAGAACCCAGCTGGCACACAGATAAATGATCAGCTCCGGATCCCCAGGTTTTCTCCTCCCACACAGAAATGCGAGCACGTGCTGCCAGTGCTAAACCCAGCCCCCCCTGCCTTTCACAGACCCTTTACATTCCCCACCCTCCACACCACAGCTGGGTTAACCCTGTAAATCATTTTCTAAGCTGTAGAAGAGAAAGAGGCACAGGCTTGGTGGGACAGAGCCAGTGCTGTAGAGAAGGCATGAAACTCACCTGTCCCTGCTTTCAAGACACAGAAGATCACAGAATTCCCTGCTCAGCTGGAAAGATGTTTAAGAAATTAAAGTCTGTGAGGATGCCTACAACTCTTGTGGTCTGGCCCTTCCTTCTTCTGAAAGGGGAATGGAGAGCGTACGGGAGAGAAAAGAGATGTGACATCATTCACCTCCAGTGAGTAACAAAGGTCACACAGGTACACTGTAAGGAAACCAGTTGGTTAAAAGGTAATTAAAAAAAAAAAAAAAAAGAAAAGGAGGGAATTGGAACCCCACTCCTGCTACACTTTGAACTTTAGACTGGTAAGGCCGTGCTCCAGGCTGTGGGAACATCTGCTCGTTCCTGGTCAGCTTGTGGTCCAGGGAACCACCAGGCTCTTTTCTGCCCAGGTGCTTTCCATGAAAATGCTGCCTATCATTTTCATGGCTGTGCTTATTAAATTTAAAAGCCAAAGTTAACCAATACAGGGCTTGAGTTATGGAAACAAAAAAGGCGTCCGAAGTAAAATTGCAAAATGCACAGAGACACCTCACTGCACAATGAAAATCCTGATATTTAAATGTCACCACGGATCCCTTGTTCCAAGCACAAAAGGGATAAAACAAAGGAAACAGACACAGGGCTGCCACCACAGATGATCTTGTAACTCCACCATGCAAGGACTGCCACCAGCCTGCTGCTGCTGGATCTGCATATGCTCACACCTACTTTTAGTGCACCCTGCCCTGAGCAAAGTGATTTCCTGCCTGTCATGACTAACAGTGCATCACTCATATTTCCTTGGTAGCAAAATCCCAGACAACAAAAAAGGAAAACAACCCAAACTAGATGATAATTGAATGATTGACTGATGGTACAACATGAATTGGGCATGAAGCCAATCACATGGAGCCAAAACAAGCAGCTTGCATTCCTTCAATCCTTAACTTTTCCAATTGTAACAGTAGATATTCAGAAGTCCCTGAAACCTGGCAAATCATTCCTAATAAGAAAAAAATTTCATTGAGTAATATGCCTAAAAAACATCATATGATCTATATGACAGTTCAAATAGTGGTAACAAATGGAAGAAATGAACTGTAAAAATTCTTTAAGGGCACGTATTTAGTGGTGTCAGAGAACAAAAAGTTACATTCTCACTTTGCACTGAAAGCAATTAGGATTGTTTTTACATAATTACATTAGAACTATGTAATTCTCAGAGCTCTGCAGAAGGTCTCAAAGCCTCCAGGCCTAAATCTTACCATACCAAGTAAAAACAACTGTTTTAGCCAAAGATGATCAGATGATGACAGGGAAACTATGGTTGTCCACATTGCAGAAGTGCAATGTTGTTGAAACAAGAAGTGTTGTTTCAAAAACGGAATATAAATGGTGGATGTCAGTAAGGACTTTGCTATTGTTTCCCTTCTAGGATTTAATTGATAGAGTTTATACCTAAGTACTTAGGAGATTTAGCCTATGAAGCTGGATAGCCTGCAAATTGGCAGAAAATTTCAGGAAAGAAGGTGCAAAAGGATGATCTAACTATTAGCAAATATGCATGTATCTATAGATACACAATAAACTCTTAACTAAACTGGATTTGCAATGCAATTCTTTGTTGCACCTCAGAACATGCAGAGAAATGGTTAGATGATTTTGCATCTTAGGCTGGGAAAGATGCTTTGGTTCATCCCAAAGTTTTCAAGCAATAGCTGTGCCCTCTTGTGGCCATTGCTGCAGTTCTGGACACTAAAAATATCCTGAGTTTAAGGAAAGTACTGCTGGGGTAGCAAAGCAGATCAACCAGAATTTGTCGTGAACATCCAGTCTTCAAGGGTTAAATGCAAATACACTGTGGCATAGCTTCACTTCTTTCTTTGTTTTATTACTGCTTGTCAGTGTTGTGCATTTTTATCAAGACTTCAATTATTTTATGGCATTAAAATATAAAAGCTGTGTTTGAATGTACATCCAGCACAAACACAGCAACACAGCTCTGGTTAGCCTTGGAAAAAGTGTTTGCACCAACCCCTGTCTTCAAGGTAAGGAACCAAATACCCTTGAGATTAGTGATGTTCTTTCAAGTGAATATGTGGACATAGGAACTGCAAAACACCTGAGGGGCTGTTTGTAAATTTGCTACAAATTTGGTAACAAAAAACAGAGAAGAGGGGGAAAGGTCCAGCAAAGTTCTGCGGCATCCTAGGTAGCTGCTAAGGGTCTGGAACAATAAACATCACCCATCACATGCAGCCTGATAGAAGTATTTTGGAGACCCACCAGAAAACAGCTGAATATCTCCATTTCCTCCATATTTACATTGCTAATGACAGTAGAAGAGGTGAGATTTGACAATAACAGCATTTAGTAGGTGACTAATCAGTCTGCTAGGCATAGAAACACAGAGTGGTGCTCCACAGGGAAACATGACCAGCAAATTCCCCTAGTATTTAGGGGAATTAGTTTTTAGAATTTTACCAACAGCTTTAGAGCTCCTCCTCCTGAATATAGAGAGGATGGCAGACCAAGAACATGTGAATGTTTAAGGTAAGAGAAGAGCAGATATTTTAAATGGAGTACCTTAGACCAATAAAATACTGCAACTGAAAGCAGAGGACATTTAAGGCACTTGCCTTTAATTGCATCTTCTGCATTTATCATGACTTCACTTTTCCAGAATGAGCCCTGCAATATTCAATTAACTTACACTGGGTTTAAAACTAAGTTTTCTCCTGAAATAAAAGCAAGAAGTATAAACACCCTCTTGCATAGCTGTAATGAAATGCTGGATAGACACTCTGTGGGATAAGTTGCATTAAAAGCAAGCTACAGCAAAGAGTCAGAGAATGAGGTTAGCAAGTTTCTACAAAAAAATAAACAGACTGTGGGAAGAAATGATACAGCAGTTTTGATAGTTACTGATTCCCAGATCACAAAGCAGCCACAGATATGATGCCATCTCACTGAAGCTGTCCAGAAAAAGTATCTACAGGCTCTGTTATTTGCAACTGAGCATACCAATGATGTACCTAATTAATGGCCACAAACAGAAAATCAGATAAGCCAGACATAGCAACATCATTATGTTGCAATCAGCCTCCCTGAATACAATAAGCAGGAGCCCAAGATGAAGGGAAAATGGTCAGTAATGCTGCTATACATAGTCAGAAATTTGTAGGATCAGGTTTGCTAAGCAGGACCTGCCTCTTGTGAACATGTGGTCATGCTCAGTATCTCAGGATCTGCTCCACAGCCTTCCTTGGCACTGAGGTCAGGCTCATGGGCTTGTGGCTCTCCAGATCCTCCTTTCAGCCTTCTTGTAGATGGGTGTCACATTGGCTAACCCCCAGTCATCTGGGACTTCCCCAGTTCACCAGCAAATGATGGAGAGCAGCTCTGTGAGCTCGTCCATCAGCTCCCTCAGTCCCCTTGAGTGGAGCCCACCTGACCCCACAATTGTGCAATTTTAAGTGGAGCAGCAGGTCACAGTTTCCTCCTGGATTACAGGGGGGTTATCCTGTCCCTATCTTCCAGCTCAGGGGGTTTGACACCCTGATAATAACTGGTCTTTCATTTAAAGACTGAAGCAAAGAAGGCATCAAGTACCTCAGCCTTTTCCTCATCCTTGGAGGCAATGTTTTCCTTCACATGCAATAAAGGATGGAGAGTCTCCTTGGCTCTCTGTTATTAATGTATTTGGAAAAAAAATTGTTGTGATCTCTTGTGGTACTTGCCAAATTAAATTCTAGCTGGGCCTTTGGCCTTTGTGACTTTCTCCCTGCATAACCCAATCCCTTGTAATCCTCCTGAGCCACTTGCCCCTTCTGGTATTTTTTTTTTTTTCCCCTTGAGTTGAACCAAAAGCTTCTTGTTAATCCAGGCCAGTTTTCTTCCCTGCTGGCTTGTCTTATGGCACATTGGGCTGGTGTGTTCCTGTGCCTTTCAGATGCTGTTCTTGGGAACATCCAGCCTTCCTGCACCCCCTGCCTCTCAGGACTGCTTCCCAAGGGACTGCCTCAACCAGTGACCTGAACAGACCAAAGTCTGGAAGTCCAAGGTAGAAGTTCTGTGACTACATTCCATACTTTTTCAAGAACTGAAAACTCTCATTTCAAGACCACTATACCCAAGACAGACTCCAACCATACAGCAGGGCCCAGCATCCCCAAGTTCTTCTTACCTGTAGCTAGATGTAGAAGTTAATTCTGGGTTGTTTTAAAGGGATCTCTGAACTCCCAATCTATCAACCTTCTGCCTCTGTGGTAGGCTTCATATTCCTTCTGCAACTGGAAAAAAAAAAAAGGATTAGTAATATTGGTAGCTTTACTATCTTTTGGAAGTTGTTTCCAAACAGTGTTTTCTATAGTATCATGGTGTTGCCATATTTAACTTGCCAAACCTCATGTGCCTACTCCATCTTCCCCCTGGTTATACATGCCACTTGGAAGAGTGTTTTATACTTCTCATACCTCTGCCAGCAGATTACAGGATGCTGTTTGGCTTCATCATACTACACAAATTTATATGTCAAGATCTCAGCTTGGGCTGTAATGGCAGGGTGCAGCTGAGTGATTTCTTCCTGCAGTTCTCTCTTCTGGACTCTGCCTGTTCATCTAAATTCCAGGAATGGTTATAATACAAAAAGCAGAGACCACGAGCCAAGTGAACAAGGGAATGGTCATGATCACTTGAGAGAGATAAACCTGAAGTACCTATGAAGGACTAAAGGGATGAAGTTCATAAATCCCATCCAAAGAGAGCATGGGGAGAGCTTTGCTTTCCCTCTTCTCTCCTGCTAAGGACACATCAGCCCTAGGCAGAGCTGTCCCCAGCATATCTCAGATTACAACAGATAACTGCACTTTCCCACAAGAATGTACTTTGCTCTATGGCTTTCCCAGACTACACATTTTGGGAGGAGGGAGATAAAACAAGGAAAATAACATGGAGGAAAAAAGAGCCCTACAGAGCATAACTCCTGACTGTGTGTCCTGGATGCCCCCAACACAAGAGCTCCTGGCACAGGAGAGCTCTCAGGCAGCACAGAGAAAATAATCATCCTTCAGTCAATTCCCAGGAGACTTCCCAAGATCCAGGATTACATTCCTGATCCTTCCATGCTCCTCTTCTGCTGCAGTGGCCAGTTCTGCATCCCCAGTCCCATCCTGCTTCCCCCTTGAGGTACAGCACCCATGTACCAGCTAATCTTCATGAGCCCTAGGACAGGAGTCATGACATAAAATAAGCTGTGTAAACACACAGTTCCATTGAAGAGCACTGTCATCAGTCATTTTCTCGGAAGTGCCTGGCCCCTAATAAAGTTAAAAACCCAGAAATATTTCACAAGGAATATATTCTTTGAAGGAAAAGATAAAAAAGTTACCAGAAAGGTGCAGAACATTTTAGTGTCTCCTCTGTTTTAATCGCTGTTTATCTTTTGATAAAAGTTTGCATAATTTAAAAGAAATAAAATCAATACAATCCAACAGTACAAACAGAAGTTCTGCCAGACAAACCAGAAATGTGAATAATGTAACAGAACTATACTATGCCTCCTAAAGAGAGCTATGGGTCAGCTTGATAGCAGAATTTTCCATTTCAGAGTAATCACTCTTCTTGAAAACAAGAAGAAAACTCTTTGCTGAGAATTTTTTCCCTCTCTCATTTTATTTCCCCCTTTATTGAACAAAAGTCTCATTATTCTATAACTTTTCCAAGACACCTCCAGCCTCTCAGACTGGCCACTTTGGAGTGTTTCTACACTACCTGACATCACCTGGTGGGAGCAGCCACCTCCAGCTTAGCTGCCCTTCCCTCCAGACCCTCTGCTTTCCCTGGGACTCTGAAGGGGTGACACACACTTTCTGTCCATGCAGCAAGACCCCTCCATCCTGTCCCCAGCAGCTTCCACCCTTTCTTAAAAATGTTTAAGCAGAGGCAGTGTGCTGCTCTGACCAGCTGCAGTTTTGGTGTGCAATGGGCTGAGGTTTTCTAGTTTGGAGCTGGTTGGAACCAGCTAGAATCACAGCCCCTTTTCCACACAGGTGAGCCCTGCAGCCCCTGGCTCTCCAAACCTGCAGGTTCTGCCTCAGAGTACTTTGCAATGTTTCAATATATAGTTTTTTTTTTCTTTCTGTAAAGGTGAAACTTGGATTTGAATGTTGGATTACCAACTGGTGAGCTGTTCTTCACTAGTGCAAACAAAACTGGTTGTAAAAGAAACTAGGTGGTGAGGGTTACTGGCTTATTGAATGACTCATATATTTATTTCCCTTCCCTTTGTGGTAACTTCAATTTCCAAAAGTTACCTGTCCAATTCTTTAAAGAAGGAAGACAAATGATCCCAAGTGCCATGTCATAATTTACTTGAATGCAGAAGTCTTGCCAACAGTTTATTGATGGTTTCCCATGCCATATTTTATTATTTGCTTAAACCTGTCAAGAGCTTATCCCAAGCAGCTCCTTAGCATGTACCAAAGGGCTCTCTAGCAGTTGAACAGGAAAATGGGGATATCCCAGCACTGCCACACACCTGTGAAGACTTCCCAGAAAGCAAAGCTTTGTGTTACAACTAAATCAACCCAAGAAGATGCCAACAATGGGGGGATTACCTCAGTAATCTGAGGCAGAAAACTTTGCCTACAAAATAAATATGGAGCTTTCCTGAGGTTTTAGTTTCCACAGAACAACTCAACTGAAGCACAGTTGTGAGGGAGAGCAGTTAAGAACACTACTGCTCCCTCAGTACTTCTCCCTCACAGACAGCAAGGAAATAGATATGATCTGGCTTGGTTTTTTTTTTTTTTAAGACACTCCATAGCTAAATAGAAGAGAAATGTAGAAGTATATCAGGCAGTTAATAGGAGCAGCAGGTTCCAAGAGGTGTTTCAGCAACAGCAGTGAGAGCAGCAAGCAAACCACAGGGTCCTTTGGGGCCCTGCAAACACCTCTGAAGCCAGAGGAACAGCTCCATTACTTCCCATCCTGTCTGATGAAATCTCATCAGGAGCTACACAAGAGCTGATGGTGATGCAGCCCTGAGCTTCCATCCAGCAGTTTCAGTGGAGGAAACAAAGCAAGAGGAAAGACCACAAGCACAGGAATGACTGCCACACCAATGCAAACATGCAGCTGTGTTTGCTTGAAATCTGCTCCTATTTTACCTTAGCAGTGCTTTGTGACTGCCTGAAACACAAAGCAAACATTAATAAGTTCCCAGGCCCTGTCAGAAAGAGGCGCTTTAGGACTTTGCTGTGACAACACAGAGATGACTTGGGAGCAAAGAGGTATCACAGCAGCCAGAGACAAGAGCCAGGTCATCCCTCACCAAACCCAGGCTGCACTTTCCATGGGACTGACCTGTTGAGTGCTTTTCCTGTGCCACAGAGAGCAAGGAATAAACTTGTTTGTTTTTTTAAAGTCCCTTTGGTGTGGCACTTGCTGTGCAGAACTGTGTGCCACATCCCAGCAGCAATTCCAGCTATCACACACTGCCAGAGCCCATCCTGTTCCAGCCCCAAGGGCTGGGTACCCACAGCTGCAGCAACGTGCTGTTGGCTCAGCAAGGCACAGAACATCCATTCCAAAATTTTCCAGAGGGCTGCAACCCACTCCAGGTGATATAAAGACAAGTTTAGGGCATTTCTACACAGGTTAGGTAAAACACTAGGTTTAAATGATTTGTAAAATATGGTCCTTGATACTGAGTCCAGGATATTTTCCCAGATTAACATTAGAAAAGATCCAGAGTCTTTTTGCTGCTGCTTTATGGAGAAGGTCAAATCTGTAATTCCATTCCTACCCGCCAACAGGCTTTGCCCTTACTTTTGTTTTTCCCAGAAGGCTAAGATGTTTTTTTTTATTTAGATGGGTTTTTTTTATTTTTAAGCTTTTCCTTTAAAAGCCAATGGAAACATTAAATCACAAGAAAACACACAAAATCTTAAAATCTCAAACTAGAATTAAAACACAATTGTCAAGGCAGACTTTTAAATAACATTTGGTACACCAAAATTAAACATACTAATCTTGGATCTAGAGCTAAGGCAATTTAGAAATAACCAGTGGGTGTAATCCCCAGCAAATACATTTGGTGTTAAGGCACCCTTAAGTGAAATTTAAAAAAAAAAACAGGCTGCTGAAAGTTTACATAAATCAGCTCCCAGTCAGTGTTTCAGAGTAGCTGCAGACAGGCATTTTCTTCCTTTTGAGCACAATGGCAAATTCAAGATTTCAAAGCTTTAATCAAGAACAAATTAGAAAAAACCCTTCTAGAACTACTGACTGCACAAAGCAAAGCATGTGGGTTCTTTCTTTCCAAAGCCCTGCACTGCACCTTCTGCTTTTAGCCCTTTGTTCTTTCCAGTCCAGCATGTTTCCCAAGAGCAGAAACAGGAACTGATACTCTGAATTGCTACCGTGTGGAGAGCTGTGGTCAGGGCCAGTCTCTAGAAATACCCAGAATGAGGCAGTCTGCAGCAGAGAGATGGGCTCAGCACTGGTGTTTGGGTCTGTGCTGCTTTGGTGCTGTCCCAGCTGTGCTGCATGGGAGCAGCTGCAGGTCAGGCTGTGTGAAGCCATTCCCACAACCACAGCCTAAGGGGAACCATGGGGCCTTTCCCAAGGCTGCACCAGGAACTGTCCTTACCACACGTTAAATGCCTTGGCTTCTTACACACCCTGCACCTAAATTATAACTTCCTGTTCATTGAGGAACACCAAAACATATGGAACATGGAATGCCAATAGCCTGATACCAATACATATGGAACACCAAGAGCTAATGCAGTTGGTTCTGATCACTTCTGCACACTACATGAGAATATCCCATTTGCACTTAGCTCAAACAGGCCATTTCAGGATCACTGGTGACCTCCCTGAATGCATCCTTTTAAAATTCCATACTGCTCATGCTCCACGTGGCACTCACCCAGAGAATTCACCTGCCTGATCAAGAGCAGAGATTTCTAACACTGAAATCGAGACTGCCTGCTCAAATGAACACAGGGCTGAACTACTGGGAAGATTCTTCACCCAGAGGGTGCTGGGGCACTGAACAATCTCCCCAGGGATTTGATCACAGCACAAGCCTGAGAGAGTTCAAGGAGCATTTGGACAATGTTCTCAGCCCAGGGTGGGATTGCTGGAGTGTCCTGCCCAGGGCCAGGGCTTGGACTCAATGATCCTCATGGGTTCCTTCCAACTCGGCTTATTCTGTGATTCTGCTCAAATAGAGGGCTGGTGGGAAGTGTCATTGCTGCCCTGCAGCTCTCCCAAAGCCCTCCAGGGAGCTGTGCAGGTATGAGCTCCACCTCCCCAGTCCCTGGGGCCAGGCCACCAAGGTGTGGTGGGGGGACAGGAGGAGCCTCTGGTGACATCTACTCCCCACTATTCAGGGACACCTGGGATTACCCAAAAAGCCTCAGGAAGTTTAATTTTCTTAACTTTACAAAACACTGTTACTAGTCTTAAAACTACTTGTTGAAAAGCAAGATTCTGCATGTCCTCACAACCACACTTGAGTGATTGTTAGTGAAGGCTCACAAACACAAACTAAACACTACAGCTTGATGCTTTCTTCAGATTCCTGTGCCTATTTCATGAATGGAGAGGTAAGATTTGCTTGCACCTGTCAGACATGATAGCCCCAGCAGCAGGTACTGCACAGCTAGCCAGCCCTCCCTGCTGCAGAACACACCATGCCAGTGATATGGGAGCTGCCTCCCAGGTAATTTTCCTCTTTTTGAGCCTTCAGGATGTACTGTGGGCCCCTCACTTCTCATGGCAGTCGCATAATTCCCCAAAACTGTTTTGCTCAACACCTTCCTCCCCCCTCTGCTGCAGCCCTTGAGCCCAGTGCTCAGGAGACACTGGGGAGCAGCAGCTATTGAAGGATGGCTTCAGGAATCTGAGGTGACCACCAACCCACAAACCCTGAGCTGTGAGGCAGGACAGAAAATGGAATTGCACAACAGGGGAGAAAGCTCTGGTATCTCACTTTCCATCCAAAAAACCAGGAGAAACTCTCTCAGCAACCTGTCAAGAAAAGTTTCCCAACACTTTTTTTGGGTTTTCTTTAACTGAAAGGAGCAGCTTCTTACCTCACAGCCTTTAGTATTCAGGAAGCAACTACATAAACCCTTCATCAATACTTAAAATGAAAGGGATGGCAGAATTTGGCTGTGTAAAGCTGCTGGAAAGGGCAAAGAAACAAAAGGACAGATGCTAGCAGTGGGCGAGCTGGAAAACTGATACAGCTCCATGGCACCAACAGCTCCCAAACAGTAGTTTCCTGTTACTGTGTTTCTCTAGGAAGCCATGCAGGCTCTTGTGTGCTGGGGTATAAAATTTAAGACTAAACACTGTTTTAACCCTCACAGCTGAAAAGGATACTGGAACATGGCTAGAAAAGAGCTACCCTTTGGTGGCACATCTGAGGAGACCATAAGAACACAGAAGCCAGAATTCCACCTGATCAGGAAGTGAGAAAATTCTGTTAATTCACAGTATCACTGCTAACTACAAGGTAAGATGATCTAACAGCAGACTGCACATGGATTTAGGGGGCTTCTGTTTATTTTGCTGCTCTGGAATAGGTTTCTTACAGATCAAGGAGCAGGTCACTTAGAACTGAAGCAGGAAGTATCACCTCTGATTTGAAATGGCAGTGAAGTTAATGTCTAAATCTCTTCAAGGATCTCAGGGATTGTTTTTCTGTCTCTACTTCCCTCCTATGAGTATTGAGGAAGTACTTTCCTGTACTTTCCAACTGCAAGGATGAATGTATTAAAGATTGGGAGACATTAACCTTGCATAGACAGGTGTTGTGCAATTGTACAAACTCAAAAGAGAGTGTGAACATTTTCCTTTCTAAGGGAAAAATCTAAATAAACATGATTGTACTTAATCCTTCGCTGACAGGGGAGTGGTTGGTTCACAATGCCATAATGTGAAGTTCTACCAGACCTCATTTAACCCAGCCCCAGCTTAAGGTAATTGTACAAGTCAGTAGAGACAGTGAAGAAATGCTGGTAAGTGCATCACCTGTTTCCCAGTGAAAGCACCATGCAAAAGAAAAATCTGTGAATCTGTTCTGGAACCTGAACAACCCAGCAACTTGAGGTTTTAGTGTTAATTTGATCAGGATAAAACACACCCCATGATGAGAGCAAAGAAAGAAACCACAAAGACAAAAGACACAGTCCAAGTTTTTGACAAACCCAGGAAGCACAACCCTTAGGGAGCTGTGTAACAGCACTGCTACACTGATTTACTGGGGGCTGCCAGTAAAGACAAGAGGGGTGTCCCCAGTCTCTCCTGCCATCACATACTGCAACTTGATCCAAACACATCCAGCTCATGGTATCCTGCTCCCCTGATCTCACCTCTGCACAGGGAACAGGCATGTCTGTGTGGTTTCTTATGTGACTGACTGGCACAGAGGCTCCTCTCTATACTAGAGACCAAACTAAGTGAAATAAGATGGAAGAATTCCTCACAAGCACCTTGTGCCAAAGTACCTGCTGATGGCAAAGCCAAGGTGATGGCTGCTTGCTGCTGAAGGATGTGGCCCCACTCCCTCCCTCCTCAGGCTCTTCCTTGGTGCTCCTCTGAACCTGCTGTGACCAGCCTTGCTAAAGCTGAAGCAGCAAAAGGCTGATTCTGCTGGAAATTTGAATGTTCTTCCTTGTGGCACAGGAGCTGGTGAGACAGACACAAATTGGCACAGGAAGATTCTACAGCAGGCATCTAGGAAGCTGCATCCTTCTGAACTTCAGTGCGTGGTAACCTGACACAATGATGTCCCTGAACAGGAAAAACCTCATTAGAGCCACCACTGCCCCGAGAGTCAGTAGAAGCCCCACGAGAAGGAAACCCTGAGGCACAGAGACAACTGCTCCCTGAACTGCACACCTAAAGCTAAACCTGGCACGCAGACTGCTTTTGACTCCAGCTCGCACACTGCTGCCCTCGAGGGTAATGGCCATTTGTGTGTTGCCAAACAGGGCACACGAACAAGAGAAGGGCGTTCACAGGTGCCTCACCAGCCAGTGCTTCCTCCTGCAGAGCCACTGACCCGAGATGCTGCTGGGGTTGCTACAAAACCCAAATGCAGGGGTACTTGAGTTTCTTGAGATTTGCTCCTCTGGCTTCCATTGCAACAAACCCCATGGATGATAGTGCAAAACCACCGGTTTATTCAGAGTTAAGAAACATCCAGTCTATTCTGAGAAACCTCTCACGCATTAGAAAGCAACATGCTCGCTTAACCAGGATGGTTCATTTTTAGCCAAAGCTTCCAAACTCGTCTTTTTGCAGCAGCAATAATAGTTTTAGGTTACTACAGTGACAGGAGTTCTGTACTTTTTTTATGCCTCTTTCGTAGGTGCTCTCTTCCCCCTCTGCTACAGTTCTATTGTGAATCTCCATCTTTCTTCCTCTGACCTTCTCCCTGTCCAGACTCCGACGTTTTCCAGAGCACGTCTGCCCGGGAAGGCGGCAGCCAGCTGCACCTTGCCCGCTCACCATTTCTGCTGTCTTTCCACCCTCCCGGCCAAGCCAGACCTCTTAGTCACCGCTGGCAGAGCGGAATTCCGCTTTTCTCCCTCCCAGCTGACCCTTTCCTCGTCGCCCTCCCACTGCTGCCACCCTCGCGGACCTTCCCGGACCATCCTGGGGCAGGAGGGAGCCCTCGCAGCCAGCGGCACAGGTGGGCACGGAGTGCGAGCTGCCACCCTCATCTCCCCTCTGCCACTGTCCCCGCAGCGGCACAAACCCCACAGAGGAGCGGGGACCCAGCGGGGCTGCCCCACACCCCGGAGGGAGGGAGCTGCCCCGCAGAGCCGGCGGCGCTGACAGGGTCCGAGCCGCGCCTGCCCCGCGCTCAAGCGCCGCTTTCCCCGCGGGGACCCCGGGCCGAGCCCGGCCCCGCATCCCCCCGCAGCGCCGGGCTCACCTCGGCCGGAGCGCGGCTCCGTCCCGCAGCGCCGGACCGAACCGAACCGGACCGGACCCCCCCGGGCCGGGTCCATCCCTCGGCAGGGATCTGTCCCCTCCCCGAGCCCCGGGGCGGAACGGCCCCACCCCCGGCACTGCCGCTGCCGGCCGGGCGCTCCGGGGTTTGGAATTCCCAATTCCAATTGCCCTAAGGGTTTTTATCCGCCCCCCCACCCCGCCTCGCCGTGTCCTTCCCACTTGCAGGAGTTGGTGTTACCCGAGCAGTTGTGCCTCTGCCGTCTCGCCCGGGTGGCGTGCAGGGGTGACCCACCCTGGGCAGAGACATCCCGACCTCAGGGGCCGCTAATTGTGGACAGGAGGAGGAGCAGGGGGAGGCGGAGGCTTCCCACACCTGTTGAGATCATCTACAAAGCTTTCCACTGAAGATGGAAAACAGAAAATTTTAGTTAAAAAACAAACAACTAAAAAAAAAAAAAAAAAAAGTTACTCCGTACCTGAGCTGCTGACGTGTTGCAAAGCAAGTTTCCAACGTACCCTCAAGCAGGAGGAACTTTGCTGTTAAATTATGCCTGGCAATGATTGCTTAACAAGTTCTTAATGAGGGTGAACAAAGAAAGGAAATTTGGGCTTTCATTTAGAAAAGCGCCTTCGACTGCTAGGCTGCTGTAGGGTGGAGTAAATTGCGTTGGAAGATCACCAGAGAGTTTGCGAAGCAGGTTAGGTGATAATCAAGAATGGTTTAGACAGAGATAATCCTACCTGAAAGAAGAGTTGAACACGAGTTCTTTAGAGATGCCTTGCAGCCCTGTGTTTTGATTCCCACGGTATTTATGTGTTACTAATGTGCTTCAAATGTACCTGTGACAAACCTTTCCACCGCAGGAATACCGACACCGCTGCAAACAAAACTCTTCCCCCGCCATCAAGTAACCAGAAATTGCTTCTCCTCACCAATAATGTGTTATTTCTTTTATCAGAGCAGGTCTTAATCAAATTTTAAGTTGAAAGAAGTTTCAAGATATTTTTGTCTGTGCAGCTGAGCAGAATTTAAATTAATTAGAAGGTGGCTGCTACTGAAGGTGTCAATGCTCATCCTCCTTGGAGCATCCTGCTTGGATGCCATTCCTTGCCTGGTCCCTGGGTTGAGAGCAGCCCTGGGATGCAGGATGGGCTTTGTGAAGCCCATGGGAGCGTTCAGCTGCTGGATCGTGGGGGCTCGTGGGGCGAGCGCAGTACCTGCAGCACTGCCACACGCAGACACCCCGTGGGAAGGTGACAAAGTGGGGAAGGAGGGTCTGGAGCCCACACCTCTCTCTGCAAGACTGCCAGAGCCAGCATGTATGTCCCCTGGGGATACTACAGCAGGGATGATAAAATCTTAGTTTCTGGACATGGGGATGGATCCAGCAAGCAGAATTCAGATGACACGTGTGCCTTTGGGCTGTTTTACCATCAGTTCCTGAAGCTTGAAGAGGAGGTCAGTACTCCAAGGATGCCATCCTGCACCACCCACAGGTCTGGGCTGGAGCATGCGGGGTCTGAAGGACCCAAATCCGGGTGTGGGAAGCAAATAATCCACCCCGAGTTCCCGTGGAGAGCATAACAAGGTGTAAATCAGCCTCCAAAGCACCCGTCAGAGCAGCAGCATCATTACCTCCGAACTAGTTCGACAGCTTCAAATCGCCTGAGTAAAACAGTTTTCGAGCTTTGGTCCTGTTTTGGTTTGATGAGCAGCTCCTTATGTCATCTGTCAGGCGGCGAGGCGGCTGCAGTGTGACATGGGAGGGATTGCTGTGACAATACGGACGGCTCCTCCTCGTCCCTGCTTCAAATGAATCAGCGAGCTGCGGGCCAGGGCTGAGCCCTGCTGCTGGCAAGAGCTCCCCCAGGACTCATTCCCGTGAAAGCAGCAGAGTCACGGCGCTGGTGAAGGGCTCCGGGGAGGAGGGAAGGGAGAAGGGCGCGGTGTGGCTGGCACCGGCGATTAGATTGCACCGTCCTGTGTCAGGAGAGGGCTGGCGACACGGCAGGGCAGGGGGGACGTGCACACAGCTCCGGGGATGGCAGGAAGGCAGGCAGCCTCACAGACAGCACACGTGCTGAACCCTTGCAGGATGTCTCCCAGATGTTTCACGTACCTTGGACAGGTTCAGCCCAGATGTGCACAGAGCTGCAAGGCCCAGCGTGGTCAGTGGGTATAAGCAAGGGTGTGATTTTGCCCTTGGGGCTGTTTGTTCCTGCAGGCACAGGGGGTCTGGGGCAGCCCTGCTCCTGCCTTTCCATCCAGCAGCTCCTCCTGGGTCCTGCCAGGGAGCAGCTCGTCCTGGGGGGCTGCAGGTGGAGACCCGGGCTGGGCTGAAGGACACTCATACCTGCTCTCCTCCCTCATCCTTTTCAGCCTCAGCTGGTGTCTTGCTGTCTCTTCTGGCTTGGGTTTTAGCCAAATAGAATTTTTCCCTCTCTTTGGAAAAGCAAAGAGATCAAACCCTTTTGTGGTGCAGCCAGCAGCCCTTGTCTGGTGTTCTCCTGCCAGGAGCCAGCTTGCAGACTGAGACCCTTAAAACACCTGCCTTTTTTGTGCCACGGTATTCCCAATCTGCCTCAATGGGATTGGCACTGGAATGTGTTCCCATTCCCAGGTTTTCTTGATCAAATCTCTGTAAGAGGAAAGAAGTAGCATAAAACCAGCGGGTGCTTTGCTAGCAGACACTCACACCTTGGAATGAAGTTCCTGAGCCTCTACCAAGAGCTTTTTTTTTTAAAAAAATGAAGTTGGCAGAAACAGATAAATCCTTTTAGAGGCATTAGGACATTATAATATCGATTGATCAGCGTGCACCAACCCTGGTTTATGCACTCTGATACATTTTGGCAGCTGAGTCAAGCGTGATAATAAACATCATGTCCAGCAAGTGGATTAATAATGGACATGTGATGTGAGGGAAATTGGAACACTGTGGTACCTTCAGAGAGAAAGCAGGATGGCTGCTACATAATTTAAACCCAAAGTGAGGTGTTCCACCACAGACAAAAGGCCAGCAGCCCCCTGCTCTGCACAATCTCTGCTTCAGCTTTCTGCCCATTCCAAGAATCCCTAAGGGCAATTCCCCTGTAACTACAGCTGGCAGCAGGGAGACCTGGAAACACTTGAGTACATGGAGATGAAGTAGTTGTTTGTCCCTTTCTGTAGAAGCCTGAGATTGCAAAAGCTTTCCCTGGCCCAAGCCCAGAGTTAGAGAGTATTGAATTAATCATCACTGTCAAATTGGGTTGGATCAGATTGTAAAGTGTCATAAAATAATTTTAATTTCTATCACATTTAAATAGATTTAACTATATTCAAAATTCAAATGCTGTTTCAAAAGGAGCATTTGTTTTGAGTGGGAGGGAAAATATTTATGCAGAAAATGTCAAATTTGTAAAATTTTTGTGTATTTTAAATTAAATAATTTATTTAAATCACCATATTTCCCTTTAGTTTCAATACTCATTAAAAGTCACTTCTTCCTGCCAGAACCCCAGTTTGAAAAATATGACAGAAAGCTCTGAATCACTGGAAAATCCCAAAGTAACTCCATCAATTACAGCAATAGCCAAATTTCATAGCTACTAATAAGAACCCAAATTTGTAATGCTGTGGTCAGTAAGAGCTGCCAGTTCCCATTAATCAGGTGATCCTGATAACCAAGATCAAGTTACAAATGCTCATCATTTGACTGTTCCCACCCCTTTGTTTACATTTATTTGTAAACATTTGTTTCTTGTCACACTGATGTTACCATTCCCGGCCAGAAAATGAGGTTTTCCTGGAGGAAGGGAAGCAGCTGCATGAGTCAAAATGAGACAAAATGCTCTGTGCTTCACACTGAGCCCACCGTGGTGGGTGGAGGTGAATAAAAACACTGAGGACACCTTAAGCCCAACTGATTGCTGTGTTCCTAAACAAATAAAGGTCATTTTAAGCCTTTTGTTCCTCCCTTGATCCTTAAGGATACTTGCTGTATTACAGCACTTCATGACTTTTCAGATGGGAATTACTCTTTACTTAGTGGCTATCTGGAAGAAAAATACATTTAGGAATATGCATATATATGTGAAAGTCCATTTTCAAAAAACATGCCTGGCTCATCATGGATGCAGGGCTGCTCTTCCAATGTGCTAATGCAAGAAAGAAGATGGTTTAGTCTGAGTGCTGGAGCTTTGGGGATTTGGACATTTTCATTTAAATGTTTCCTCTTGAAGGAGATGAACCATTTTGGTACGAAACCCGTGCCAGTTTGAAAGTAGTGTGTGGCTGTCTGAGATTTCTGAGCCACCAAAACTAGTTTGTGAAACGGGCAAAAAGTGAAGGAATGGGCATGGGTACATTGCGTGCTCATCACAATATCATTTAACAGAAGTTTTTGCCCTCTTTGTGTGTTGCAAGGGGGTTTTTGTTGGTCTGGGTGAATTCCAGCAGACCTGTCTGGTTTCCCTGTTGGTGGCATCCCTCCTTAGTCCTCGCTGTCTGGCTGGGCAGAGCTCCAGACTCCCGAGCCAGAGGCCAGAGCCCAAGTCTCAAGGATTAGCAGATGCTTAAGCACTGACCTTGCCAGGTGCTGGAGGTGCTGTACGAGCCAAAAATCCCACAACACTTACGAAAAGCACAAACTACTCATCCCCAGGGAAATTTATTCCGCTCAGGGATGGGGCATGAGAGCAGGATCAACAAACCCACCAAAACACCGGGAAAAACAGGTCCACGGGAGATTTTCACTCCCCCTGAGACAACCAATGTCAGCACACAGCACTTACCAAGTTTAGAGGGAGTATTTAACTGGTGAAATAGAGTCCTTTTGTTCACACTCAGGATTGTTTACTGAGGTTTTCCGGGTTTCCAGCAGGCTGTGGGTGGCTGAGTTAATTACGGAACGTTTTCTGCAACTCATCCTCTCCTTAAAGCTTAATGGTCTTTCGACAGCGCCAGCGTCCTTCCTGGGCATTGTGTCAGCTTTAATTCTGTTTGATTTCCATTTGAAAAGCAGAATTGGTAGCACGGGTGTAATATTTGCCGTAACCTCTAATCATTTATCCTTCGCCAGCCCTGGTCTGATAAGGAAGGAGGAGCGGGCAGGAAAACCGGAGCGGTTTTCCATAGTAGCCATGGAGTCGGTAAACACGGCAGGGCTCTTAATCCTGACCAGTGCCTAGGGCGAGTGCTCACCTGCCAGCAGGCAGGGCTGCCTTAAACCCAGAGGAGGAGGAAAAACACCCTTGGCTACAGCAGCCGGGTAGGATTAGGGATTAATCACACTGCCTAGGATTAGGGATTAATCGCACTGCACTCCGTTTTCCCGGCTGGAGAGCCTGGAGCAGGTGCATCCTTCAGGATGGTGTCGGGGACCCGTGGCTGTGCCACACCCCTGTGACACTGCAGTGACCACATTTTCCCTGAAGCTGCTCAGGGCTCGCTCTCCTCCCAGAGCCTCCATCAGCCCTGCACGGTTTTGCTTTCCCTGGCTCCAGAGAGAAAATATCAGCCGATTTGGAGTAGGTTAACCAAAATAAAACGAACCCAAAACGAAGTGAAGCTAAAGGCAGCAGAGCTGTGCACAGTGGTAGTGGTGTTTTGGGGATGGTCAGCAGGAGAGGCCACTGTTCGTGGGTGCTGTGAGCAGGTGAAGTCCAGAGGATCTTTCCCAAGCTGTGGTTTCCATTTCCAAGGGAAGCACAGAAACTCACACCCTCCCCAGGTTTCCATCAAACGAGTCTAAGGTGGCAAATGGCAGGATGAGCCACAGCTCCAATTTTGTCTCTGATGGAACATCTGGCTCTGGGAGCAGTGACAGGGGGGACTTCCCTGCAGTGCACCAGCACTGACAGCCCAGACCTGCACCCTGGAGCCATCCTTTGCTGAGGGCAGAGCCCCTGTGCCAGCCTCCTTCCAGCCCTTGTACTCTGTGAGCAAAGGCACCCAAGAAAGGCAGCTCCAGCTCCTTCCAGAGTGGCTGGGCTGGGAATGCTCCTGATGTGAACAGCAGGCAGCTGCAGCATGGCCAGGCTGCAGTGCATCCTCCCCCTGTCCTCCCTGCTCCCTAAACACTTCCAGGGCTGCTCTTCTCTAACCAGAAACACACAGGCACTGGGCAAAGCCTCTCCTGTGTTTTATTTTACAGCTTTTCTGCTCTGTTCAGCTCCAGAGCCAGCCCTGTGGCCAGCTTGCTGCTCAGGGCTGGTGCTCCTACCCAGGGCACGGCCACCCACTGCTCCCACAGCTGGAAATGGCCCTGCCAGCACCCCTGGGGAGGGAGAACCACCCAAAAACCCCAGTGCTGCTGCTGCACAGGTGGGATATCCCCTGGGATAAACACTGGGATGCCAGGCCATGAACCATGACAGCTCCAAAGGGACTTCCCAGTGCTCTCAGCTGTCACAGTCACTGAGACCAGAGGTGCCTTTACAAACTCCACTAATCTGTAAAAATAACACTGGAGACCCCTCCTGCCCTCCTGGGGCAGTGAGGACACCTGAGACATTTCAGGCACAGGGACATCTTTGGCTTCCCAGCTGTTAGCTTCCAAATTTTGGACACTGAGGATTTATTTCTCTCAGGCTCGGTGCTGAATGCAGGTTTGTGTCCCAGCTGGAGGTCTAGAGGTGTGATCTCAGCCACCCAGAGGCATTTACTTGTTTCCCCCTGTTGGCTCACCTTCTATTTTTCCACCCAATAAATCAACCAATCAATAGGGCTATTACAGTACAAAAGAAAACATGCTTGGATTTGCACAACATATTTGGATAATCTGGCCAGGGTTTTGCCTATGCCTTTGTGGTCAGCACAAAGCTGCTGCACACCTGCACGATGCACCTGGCTAATTTTGCTTGTTCTTTTCCACCCCAGAACCAAATCCAACAGGATTGTGTGGGGTAACACCACACACAGGAGTCTGCTCAGGGAGTTGGTCTGGGTGTTCCATACCCCATTGATCCCTGCAAGAGCAGCTCCTCCTCAGCATCCCTGTGTGTCCAGAGGGTTTCCCAGATGCAGGGACAGAACATCTCCTTGCACACACCTTGGTTCTGCACAGGATGCTGCCCTCAGCCCTTCTACAGCTCCCAGCTCTGCAGCTCCAGCTGTGCCCCTCTAGTCCCACCCTGCAGAAATGTCATGGGGCTCCTAGAAAATGCAGCCAAGATGATCCTTGGCATGTCCCAGGTGATCCTGCCTGTCCTGCCACAGGAGGCAGATCGTTTCACCAGCACAACTTAATGGCAGCTAAATCATGGCATGGTCCACTGGCTGCCAGGTCAGGCTGCCCCATCCAAAGGCCTTGGAAAAACACTGGGTGCTTGGAACAGCAGTGGTGACTTCAAATCCCTGCCTTGCACAGCTCCTTGTGGTGTAATAAATGTGAGAAATTAAAAAAAACAAACAAACAGAACCCCAACATAAATCCTCAAATCCCTCCCCCACTTAAAAGAAAAAGCATTTTTTTCTGAAGAAGAATGAAGGAAAGGCTGAGGGGCAAAAAAGCAGAAAAGAAAAGCCTCTGACTCCTGTGTGCCTGAGAGTTTTTTTGCAGGATGTGGATTTTGAGAGTGCTGTGTCTCATCCTGGGAATCACAACAAAATGCAGGGAATTTACTCTTCCTGCTTTGTCCTGAGAGCAGGGAGGGATGTGGAATTACTTTAAGGTCACTTGCACAATGATGTGTGAGCTTGCAAACCCTTTTTTCTTCCCTCTCCTAATGATGATGCCAGGGGATCACCTCACCCAGGAACGTGAGACCATGTGGAAAACATCATCCTGTGCATTATTCCCTGTGCCAGAGGGATATTTATAGATAAAGTAAATCATGTTGTCACCATCCAAACAAATAAGGAGAGGCTGCAAGGCAGTGGAGTGTCTCCTTCCCCATCTCTGTGCACGGCTTTGCCCCAGGAGGGGCCACTGGGATCTTTAAAGTCCCTTCCAATCCAAATCATTCTATGATTCCATGATCCTTGCACATCCAGCCAGTTTTGGAGAGCAGGCAGGAGCAGTCAAACCAGTTCTTCACAGGCTCAGGCTCCCCCTAAGTCCCTTCCCCAAATCTACTCCATAAAACCATGTAATGTCAAAAGGGTGTATATTTTTGACACAAAATAGGGTCATTTCGAAGGAGTTTCTCACCCTTCCCCTCAGCTGAGCATTCCAGGTTATGGTTCACTCTTTGGATCTAACCCACTGAACAAAATACTGCCTTTGCCTTTGGAAAGGAAAATCCATCGAGCAAGTTCAGCCAGCTCTCATTACAGGCTTGCTAAATTTATTCATGGAAAATTAAATATTCTCTTTAGAGAGGCAGATATGTACATATCAGTGTCTCCAAAGTGGTTTCAGGCTCTCAGTTTGTAAACTAATGGACATAATTCACTTTGCAGCTCTACCTAGAGTAGCTCCAGGGTGTGATGTTATTATGGCCATGGAAACTAAACCAAGAGCACGTGGCTGACCTTTCCCAGCTCAGGGTGTCTTCCCAAAGGAAGTGTGTAGAATTCCAACCATCTGCTTTATCTTATATTTCCTTCCCACTGGAGGTTTATCTCATCATTCTCAGGAGTGTAGGAAATCTTGTTGCAACACAGCCTCTTCTTGTCCACAGAATCACACAACAGAATTTTCCCAGCTGGGGAAAGGGACCCACATGGATCATCAAGTCCAATGGAGGGAGGGAAATATTGGGTTTGGGGCCCTTGAGAGGTGGCACTTTGCAAATGACAGAGAAACAGTGATGAACCCCATGCTGGGGGAGATAAAGCAGGTAGCAGAGAGGAGAGGAGGGAGAAATGTCCCCCAGCAGTTTTGAAGTGTAAGCAGAGTTCTGTAATATGGAAGTCCTCATGTTTGTTCATGTTTTGGTTTGTTTTTTTTTTTATCCACTGTGTTTTGTACTGCTCTTCCAGAGTAGGGCAGTACCTTCAAGTAGAGAATAACAAAACTGTTGTTATTATTTCATCTTCTAAAACCAGGCCTGCATCTTTCAGGTGCAGCACTTTGTGGACTGAAAGAAAGAGGATGAGAAGAAAGAATTTACTGATTTACTCCTTGGTGTTCAGCTGTCTGCAGTCAGGAAGAGGAGAAGCAATTATGAGCAATTCCAGTGCCTGACCAGAGCACAAAGCCAGTCCATCTCCCTGGGATCCACATTCTGTTCTGCTAGGTGACATTTTCAAAAAGCTGGAGTCTGTTCTTTTTTGGCAAAACACTGGACTTCCCATAGGAACATCCAGCACCTTGTATTTCTTCTGGGTGATGAAATGACAGCAGATTCTTTCTGCAGGATCTTGTATCATGTTCCATCTTCTCTTTCTCTGCAATTGAACTTGGCTTTGTGTGGATGCAGGAAGATGCAGGGGGGAAGGGAAGAGCTGTCCAGTGCTTCTCCTGCTGTTGTTTCTTTCAAAATAGCCTCAAATCAGCAGATCCCACGACTTCCAGGATGTGCTTGGCACAAATGCAAGCATCTTGCTGCCTGCTCAGAATGCCAGCTTTTCTCTCTCCTGTCTCTGAGTCTTGTGGTCCTGAAATGGAGCACCTTCCCTACAGCCAAGCCTTGCCAGCTTTTGGGCCCTGGAGGCTCTTTCCACATTCCCCAAAGGGATGGAAAAGCAAAAAATTAAATACAGCTTTCTGATACTATGTAAATAATTTTGATACTTAGTCTATGAGTTACAGGAATTTGTAAAAAACTTTAGCCTTTCTTTTCAGCAATCCTATCCATCTAAAAGCATGTGCACTTCAAAACAGGTCTTCTGTGTGGTAGCTACATTAAAAATCAAAACTAGAGTGTTCTGCCTTATCTAGCCTGTTTGTTTTTTTCCTACAAGTTTTTCAAACCAGGAAATAAAGATGGTTTAGTTCTATTCAGTCAGGTTCAGTCTGATTTTTAAAATCCTATTGCAGAGCTTCAGTGTTCAGGCTACATGGTGTCAAGAAATACTTAAATACTTTATTAGACAGGAGTGCTCTTTGGAACTTCAGTCATTGGAATGTTCTTCTCAGTTTTAGCTTTTAACAGCTTGTTTCTATGAAATGTAAACTTCTACCATTGGGATTTAGCATGCTTAATTTGTTCAGCTTTTGAACCACAGGCTCAGTCAATAAACAACTCTTTTTCATTGTGATGTTTTCTACCTTCCTGAATCTTACTGAATTTTCATCTTGAATTCCAGCTAGTTTTTCTTTTAAAAGCAAACAAACAAGCAAACAAACAAACAGAAAGCAGACAAAATTGCATTTTCTTGTGGAGCATATTTAGACTGTATCCATGTTATCAGAGTTGTGGGCATGTGTTAATTTCTACAGGAGAAAAGATCCAGCTTTTGCCTCAAGATCACATGGATTTACTGGAATGGTGCAGAATAAATTTTCTTTCTGAATCCCTCTAAAAAACATGAAGTGCTGTCCTGTGCAGCTGGGTTAGACACCAGGCTGCAGCCCACAGGATGGCCATAATATATCCAGGAATCACCAGGGTGTATTTCACAGCTGGAGCAGGGAGAAACCTCCATCTTTATCTTTCCTTCTTCCTTCCTCTCCTTTTTCCTTTGTCCTGAACCCTGATGGTGTTTCTTTGTCCATCTCACTGTCCTTTTGCCTGTACCTGTCTGCATCTGCTGCTCAGTCCCTCTCCCTCACTGTACCCTTCTCTTTATAACCCCCTGTCCTGCTGCCCATCCCTCTGTGTCTTCCCCCCACACCCACCTGCTGTGCTCATTTTCTCCCTCTGTCCTTCCTGTGTGTTTACCACTGTCTTTCTATTTCTCCTTCTCCACACCTCACTCAGTTTCCTTTTTATTCCCTGTTGCTCTGTCCTGCTCCCTGTGCCATTGTTTCTCACTAGATCCTTCTGTCCTGTTCTCTGTCCCTTCTCTTTTTAATCCCTCTCTATCATGCTGCCCATCCCAGTTGTTTGTATTTCACCTCCATCCTGCACCCTCTTCTACCTTTTCTTCCTGTGTCCTCTCTGCTCCCACTCCCTCTTTCTGCCTCTCCTCTGCTGGATGGGTCAGTGAGCACACATGGGGATCCAGGAGTGTTGGAATGTGAAAAACAGAGGCTTCTCTGAGTTCTTCAGAGAGATATCAAAATAAAGTTTTTTTTTATTAAAATCTCTAGAGAAATTAAAATATATTAACCCACTCAGACATGAAATAGAGGTGTAAGCTTTAGTTTTAAGTAAGTAAGTAAGTTTAAGTAATTAAGAGTATGTTTTAAGTGCCTTAAAGAGCAAAAGCCTTAGAATCTGGTGTAAAAATTAAGCTTCAAAAACAAGCTTCAGTGAGAGCTCAAAAACAGAGTTCTAGACATAATATAAAGTAATATAGTAAGAATATTGCTTACATTCTTCAGACAGAACAGATAGGCTATATGCAGAATTTATGCATAAACTTGCATATTACAGAACTAGAATTCTAATAGGTTTATAAGAAATGCTTCAGATTCATGATTTTAGCTCATAGGGTAAATAAATTTGTAAATAATCTGTGCATTGGGGTGAGAATCTCTTTCTCCCTCTCTCCTCACTGCCTGGAAGAATAAAAGAGCTGCTGCTGCAACTTCTACCTCTGTTCAGGACTCTGTACCAAAAGTTTTTAGCATGGACTTTAACACTTGGATCTCCTTGTCTCTGGGACTGATGTGCTTCTACAAATGGAGCAAAGTTTATAAATATTGGGATGTTTTGATAAACTTGGGTTTTGTTGACATTTCTATTAATGATTGTTAAATGCGGAGAGATAACGGGACAGATAGGAAAATGGAGTTTGTCCCCACACTTGTTTTTATTTATTATTTATGCTTATGTACATGTTTATCATATTTATATATATATATATATGTGTATTATTATACATATGTCTGTGTGTCTCACCTATAATCTTTATGAATCTGCCAGGCTCTGGGGAGATTTACTTCCTCAGAAAATGAAAGATTCCAGTGCATATCATGGTAGGCATTGGTGCAATATGGGGTTTTACTGAGAATTACCTGAATGGGTGCTTAAACTGAGATACCTGCTCTTAAACCTTGTTAAAAGAGGGCCTAATTCTAGGAAATAAAACTATTTGTCTGTCCCACATGGTGGTGCCCTTTGGTTTAATAAGAGTGAGTTTTTCCACAGTACTGATTTAAATTAATAATAACAGTTAAATAAAACAGTACTGACTTAAATAAAATTATTGGCATAATTTAGCTCCACTTAAGGGACTTTTAGAGTTGTCATTTTTTATTTCATTCTCTCAAAGCAAATTCCATTACAAGTACAGGAGCTGTTTTTGCAGTATTAAACACTTTTTCTTCTTTACTTCTGTCAACAGTAACTTCTCCTGTACTATGCCCTGTGGTGTTTGATGTGGGCTGGTTTTGTTTTTTTAAAGAAAATATTTATGGCTATTTTTGTCCACAGTGTTTCTGCCTTTTACTAACATTTCCCAATTAATTAAATTTTAAATTTTTTTTTTTTTTGGTGTGATATAGACATAATTATTTTTTCCTATGCATAATTACCTTTGTTATGTGAATATTGTGTTTCATGTTATATCCCTCTTGCCCTTCATAATTATCATGTTTTTCATCTTCAGCCCACTTTTGGTGCCTTATTTTTATATATTATAGGCTTTCTTTTCATGTCAATACAATCTTACTAAACCTGTCCAGAACCTATTGTATTATTGTGCCTGTGGGTAATTATGGAATTATTTTGTCAGTAAAACCTTGTTCCTATAGAAAGCATTTGGAACTGGCCACAAATGCAAAAGCTCAGCCCAAACCAAGAAGAGCTTTTCACTGCCCAGCTCTGCCTTTCCCCAAGTCAGTGATTTTTGAAGAGCACCAGCAGATGGGGCTGAGCTGCTGCAGTGAAGCGCTTCCAGCACACACAGTGCAGAGCAGGGAAGGGGGAAATGCAGGTGGGCTGGAGCAGGTTAACTCCTGCTGTCTGGTGACTCTTGCAGGAGAGGAAGCGCTGCAGGGGGAGGCACCAAGGGCTGTAGATCCGCAGCAGCTGGTGCCCCTGGGGGGTGTGTACCACATCGATGCCCTGCAGCTGCCGCCCCAGCCCCAGGACGTCGGGGACTGGAGCATGGTGCAGGTGAGGCAGGACAGGGATCAGCCCTGGCACCCCGGGAGCTGCTCCTGAGGTTTGTCACTGCTGGCACAGCCACTGGGCACGACTTCCTGAGCAGCAAACTGACGAGGCAAGGTCTGCAAATCATCAGTTTTTCAGATGTGAAAGGTAAAAGCACAGCGGTACCAAAACTCACTGCTGCTTCAGCTCCAGGCTCTGCAGGCTGGTTGAGGACTGTGGGCACTGGGCTCTGGTTTTCTCTGGTGCTGAGCTACTCCCCAGACTGTGAAGCTGGAAACCTTTAATAAGCAGAATTCCCCATAAGCCAGACTCAGAGAGCAGGACTGGGGCAGGGGAAGAGGCCTGGGCTGTTCACCCCCAGCCCCCTGTGACCTCTCCTTCCCTGGGACACCTTGGGGACAGGGTGGAATTACAGCTGCTCCTGCTTTCTGAGGCTGTGCCACCCTGCCTTGAGGGTGCCTTCAGCAGCACTGGAAGGGCTCCAGGGTCTCAGGGTAGCTACTCTTGTCTTGCCTTCAAAGTTGGAGTTGGAAATGTGCAATATTAGCAAACCCTTTAAATAGTGCATTAAAGAACTTTGCAGTGGTGAGATGAACTCCAAGAAAGAACCTGCATTTTCTGATAAACCCCTGATCTGTCCTGTTCCTCTCTTGCCAAAGCTGCTGGACATTGGATTGGAGATGTATCCTTATTCCCCAGGAGAGGCTGAAGATGGCACACAGGAAGCAGTACAGATAACCCTGAGGCTTCCTGATAATGTGATTTATTTTCAAGTGCCTGTGGTAGCCAGATGGGAGCCTGCAGGTATGAACTTAGGACATAAATTTATTTTAAAATAAATTCAATAGTGGAATTTCTACATGAGTTGGACTGTTGTTACACTCCAGCTGTAAAGATAAGGGCCAGTTTGGAGCCCAGAAATAGCTGGGAGACTTCAATGTTAATTGATTTGGGTTTTTTTTTTTTTTTTTTATTATTATTATTGTTACTTTTTTGGTTTGTTTTACTTCAGCATTACTGGCAGAAGCCTCCCATGAACATCACTGTATCTTTACCTCCTCTTTGTCCAGGCCAGCAGTGGAGAACTGATGGCATCAGCAACATAACCTATGAAGCAGAAGAAAAGAGCATCTCCTTTCAGATGGGTGCCTTTTGTCCAGTAGCCCTTCTCCAGGATGCTCACCTGAACCTGCCCTATCAGGCCTGGGAATTGCACCCTACTGGTGTGGATGGACTCTTCACAGTTACTGCAGTCTTTGCAACCATTCAGATACAAATTAAGGTACTGTCAATTTTTTAAATCAAACATTTGCAGTAAAAAAAAACCATAATTATTACAGTGTCCCTGATTAAGAATTTGGGATGTTTCCACAAGAGAAAGTTGAGTGTCTCTTCCTTTCCAAGCACTGCACTGGTTATTTAATTTCAGTTATTTACTATGAGAAAGCATCTGGGCATTTGCTCTGGGAAGTTTGTCAGTGCTTTGCTGCTGGTGCTGCATTCAGGCCTGTTCCACCTGCTAGAGACCTGAAAATTGTTCCTTTCTCCTCCCAACTCTACCAAGTGAAATACAAGGAATTCTAGCAGACTGCTGCTAATGCTCCTTGTTTCTTCTCAAAGTTCAAGCCACCCATGATTATCCATCTGTTCACTGGTGTGCAAACCAGTACACCAGTGTCATTTCTGAATTCCTGCACAAAGGTGTCTTTCTTCAGGATCTGTAAATGAAAGGTCACAGCCCAGAGTAGCAGATGATGTGGGTAGGACCCAGTATAGCAAAAATATCAATATTTGAAGCCTAAACCAGAAAGGAGCTTCCCTGACCAGTAAGTTGCTTTTCCTGGTTTGTACAACAGGATAATCAGTCTTTGTGTTCAAGGTTTGTGGAGTCAGCCCAGCACTGACCCCTTCCCCAGGCAGACAGAAAGAATTAACTCACCCAGGGTGCTCCAGCCCCTGCCTCAGTTCAGTCACAGACTGCACTTGAGAGAGCTCTCAGGGGACACTTGCCAAGGAGAATGGAACTGATAAGGCACCAAGGGGGGCTTTAGCCACAGCTGGCCTGACAGAGCTTCATGCTCTTCAGAGGGCCCTTGAAAACCAGCAGTCTGCTGTGCCAGCTTTTTAAGGAACAGCTGGACTTTGTTGCTGCCTGTAGGGTTTCTTCTGCTCCCTATGCAGAGGAGGGAATAAGCAACCTCAAGTGTTGATCTGTCTCCACCTGGGAACTCAAACACAGGGTTAAAACTTCTCCCAGCCAGCCAAACACTCCCACATGTGGCTGGAGAAAGGTAACACAGCCCCCTGCTGAACACAAATATTAGAATTTATACTCTGGCAATGGCACAGGCTTCACCTCACTGCATTTTCTCCTGCAATAGGTAAGAGAACATCTTACAGCAGGCTCTCCTGAAGACAACAACTGGTCTCTTTATATGTTCAGTGGTGAGAAAGTACAAAACCTCAAGCTCACTGAAACCAGTGAAGCTTTTTCAGAAGACCTGGAAGAGGAGTCTGAATTTCATTCCACACTCTACCATATGCTCAAGGATACTGCCAGCAACAAAGCCATGGATAAAGTGGAAGGAGCTGGCTTCCTGTTTATTGATTCTGTGTATCAGCTGCTTCATGCTACCAGAGTTTTAGCACACTTAGATACTGCATGCTTTCCTTTAAAACTTTATTATCAAAAGCTTTCAATAAAGTTACATTTCAAGTCTTAAATCCTTTTCTATTCAAATCATTGAAACAGGATCTAAAATGCAAACATTTTATTTTTGTTCAAGCAAAATAAACTCTTTATTCTTTTGTGGCTAAACCACCTAGATATGTTTATTGTTAGCTACGTTCAAAATTGCTGCTCTATTGTAAACCTCAATAGAACTGAGACCCTCTTAGCTACTTTTAAAGACGACTTTTGTCAGAATGGGAAAAATATATATATTTTTTTTTCCATTTCAAGTCATGCTTTAAAGAAAAAAATACCAGAAAATATCTTGAGCCCAGCAATACAAACCCAGCATGTAGCCTGCAGTGCTGCCAGCCTCTCTCCTGTCCTGCAGCAGGGCTGGGTTATACCGGGGGAGGGCCGTGGTGCTGCAGCCCTGTGTAGGGCCACAGCAGCTGCTGCAGGGATGTCCAGGAGTCCCCAGTGCCCACAGGGGCTGCATCTGCTGGCCTCTGCAGGGACAGCCCCGTCAGGAAGCTGGTGAGAGCAGCCAGCAGCACCAGCACGGACACCGACACCCAGAGGGTTTTGTTGGCGTGGCAGAAGGAAGCCTTGAAGTGGGAGGCCCACGCTGCCATCAAACTGCACCTGGGCAGGGCAGGAAAGCACAGAGCCCTTCAGGGTTTCTGCAAAACGTGCAACTCTTCCCACCCCACCCCAAAAAGCCTTGAAGGAAAGCAGAGCCCACAAACACCAAAAGTGACAGGTTGTTACAGTTTTGGCAGCTGTGCAGAGGAGCTTTGGTTCTGGGTATACGACACAGCCAAAGAAACAAATTCTTGGTAAGCAGACCCAGCTCACCAGCCCACCCATGCTCCCTGTACCTGGTTCTGAGAGCATTCACAAAAGCTGCCTTACAAGAAAGGCAGGACATCTTGCTTTTAGAAAGTTCTGAAAGTCCTGGCAGTTTGTTTGAACCCTCTTCCCATGTGAGCCTCCCAAACACAGCCTTAACTTATGAAAGAAACTTACGTTGACTCCAGGGTCCACTTGGATGAGCATTTTCCTTTCTCAGAGACACTTTCCTTCCTGGTTGGCTGTTCCTGTACCTCAGCAGGTGACTCCAACTGCTCATTTCTGTAAGCAAGAATCAACAGCTCCAAAGCTTGGCTTGATAGCCCTGGCCAGGTGGTGAATGAAAAGCTCATTAAAACCAAACCAGCACACCTGGGAGGAGGCTGCTGCTGAACTCACTTGGTTTCAAAATGCTCCTCTTCGTACTCTGCCCAGGAATAGGTGCTGAGGAACCTCTGCAGCGAAGGACGCTTCTCGTTCTGCTTCACCCCCAGCCTGCCCCTGCCATGTGACAAACAAATTTGTCTCATTTTCCCCAGCACAGAGCAAAAAAATCAGAAACTTAGCAGCAGCCTACTCTTTTGGTTGACCTCAGACAAATAACTCACAAATTTAATTGCTTGAAATTAGGATCATTTAAAAAAAAAAAAACAAAAAAACAAATGAAACCTAACAAAACTACAGGTCCATCCACTGTACATATTTAGATTTCACATTTTAGCTCTAAAGCAAGAAAGTTGAGGGATTTTTTATTTTTTTGAGGTCTCCATGCTCAATAAAGGTGACTCTTAAGTCTCATTTACCTATTGTAGCACATAAAACTAATGCAAAAGGTGTAGCCTAAACATTATCCTACCCCAAGCTGCTCCATAAACTGTTTACTACAGGCACAGTTAGAGTCAGAAAATATTTCCCCCATTCAAAGACAAGCTCAGGTGACTTTACCAGCTGCTTGATCTCCTGCTAAATCTGTCACTCCGTTCATCCCCATCAGTTTCATGGAACTGGGCCTGGAGGAGAAATTTGCCACATTTACTGCACTGGCATGCTGATGCTTCATCCCAGCCAGTTTTGGGGAGCTGAAGCACCTCAGCATCCCTCCAGCAGCCCCTACTTACCAGTGGCACCCCAATCCCTGCATTCCCAACACTCCTGGGCACCGTGGCAATGCTAACTCTCCGCAGGGTTGACGAGGGCTGTACAAACAAGAGGCATTGCTGGCTCTCAGCAAGGCACAACTGGTTACCCACTGAGCACACAAAATGCCATCTGTTTTATACAGACTCTATTACAGCAAGATATTGACACTTAGCTTGAAGTGACACACAAAGAATCCATCCTCAAGTGCAGATCAAATCAGATCTTTAAAGCAGCATCTTTCCACAGTAAGTGCTTTCTTCCAGCAACATACCAAAATTGAATCTAACTACATAACCCTAACTTCACTCACAGGAATTCCTACACTCAGTTTGAACTCATTCTTGTGCTAAGCCCTCATCTAATTCCAAGAAAGCCAAATATGAACAGTATTTCTTAAATCAGTGAGAGCCCAACCATTTCACCTTCATCTTCTAAAGGAGAATCACTTAGAAGGTTGGTAGGGTGCCCAAAAAGTCAATCCTTATATTTGATGACACCAGCCCATATTAGTGACAGAAAGGCACCAAGTCAAGCATGCAGCAGAGCACATAAACCTAACAAAAATACACACACTTAAGTTTGAAGTTTCATGTAAGGACTATTACCTTAAAGTTAAAAGGACTTGGCAGCTTCTTATTCATAGATTCATCTGTGAAGAGATCAAACATCAGAGCTTTACAAGAGAAGTTTGCTGTTTACAGGCCTGACTTTGCAAAGTTTAAGCAATGGACTCACAGAAAGCAGAAATGAGCTCTCAGGAAAAAGCTTTGTATTTAATCAAATTCATAACATTGACACATTACCCATCCTCTGCAAGCATCATCTTCTGCCAGCACTATCAAATATACTCTGTTATTGAGGCAGTGTCCTGTTACAGGACTGCCTTTCACAGGCAGGATTGTAATTCAAAAGGCTCTTGCAAGGATTTTATGGTGTGGAAGACTTGCCTTTTGATGCTTAAAAAACACATCCTATTTTTCAGAAGAATTTAACACTTCTCTCAAAGCCACAGGTGCACAGCACTGGCTGCAAACCTGGCTGCTTAGAAGGGGAAATAGAAGCCCATTGCATTTAGAGGTTTGTAATTCCCATGTAGAAAAGGGCAGAAAAGGGCTGCTCAGCGACCTAGAAATAGCTACTGTGAACAAGCACCCAAGTTTACTGCTCACAAGGAATAAGATTATCACCAACACATGCCCTGCATTTTGCTGAAAGCCAGAACACCTTCCTGTGTATTTGTGGTGATCCCACACACACACACCCTGAGACCCATGATAGTTTAGGTACAAGGCTAATTCCAGAGAGGAATTTTAACAGTGGTAATATATTGCTATTCCCTCCCATTTTCAGAAGAGAAAACAACCATATCATTCTATCACCTAAGACATGGAGGGATTATATGACTATTCTGCAGGTACAAGGGGCTGGCAAGGGGAAAGAGGCTTTTCCTGGTTACCTCTGTCTCCAAGGGAGCTGAAGGACCTCTCGTTCTGGAGCAGGAGCTGCTTGAGCTCCTCGAGCTCGGCGTGTTCCTTGGCGTACATGCGCTTCAGGTTCTCCACGTGCTGGATCATCACCTCCACAGCCTTGCTCACCCTCCTCTCCTGAGGGAGCAGGGAAAGCAGCAGCCCTCAGCAGCTGCCTCAGGGCTGCAGATTTCCCCTCTGGCATCTCACTTCTCTCCTCCCTTTCAAAGCTTCACTACAAGCACATTCTACACAGGTTTTGTTCCTCCGGGGATCAATCTTGTTGTAAAATAAATAAATCAGTCTTCAGTTCTCCAAACCCTTACAACTCATCATCGTCTCCTCTGATCTACAGTTTCAGCTGCCACCATGCATTTGTTGGTATTGCCAAGTCATATTTTTGTGCTGCTCTAGGATATTATACACAACTACACCTAACATTTGAGCAGGGCTTTGTAATTTTCTATAGATTCAGGTGATTAGCTGCCTTTTCCATAAGGCACAGAGAACCATCTTTGCAGCATCAAGGCCTTTGTTACTACCCTGCTTGGTATTTTACACATCTCACTGCTGCAAAGTCTGTTTTTCAGGCAGCACCTTATTTCTGCTGTGGTTTTTTGCACAATTCTAGTGCAGTATAGCTGCTCCCAGTGCCTGGGATTCCCTATATGAGCACAGAGTGAGAAGAGAAAGCCAGGACTAAGCTGTCCTGACCAGTCTACACTACACACAAATTCCCACATCCAGTCCTGGAATCAGAAGCCCAGCAAGCAGGTGTGCCTATCCCTTGGCAGCTAGATTTTCTCTCTAAACAAAGTACTTTTAGATGGAAACTGTTACCTGATTAATAGCTCCCAGCATCTCTGCTCTGCTGGCAACTCGAGCTGCATATTGGCTGAGGAACTGCAGGCTTTTCTGCAGCTTCTTAATGATCTCCTGTGCTTGGTTATCCTCTTCACACAAAGGAACTAGTGCCTAAGAGCACACATTGGTGAGAAAACTGGTGTGGATTATTAACAGAGAACGAAAGGTTGAGCTGGTGACACTGAGGAGCTATGTTCAGGCTCACATCAGCATCCTCAGTGTAACTTGGACAGAGAGCTCCAGAGACTGGAGCATAAATTCAGCTGAAGCAGGGTCAGATGTTTGTGCAACAGAAAAATTCTCCACTGCCTGAGCACACAATGCACTTGGATAATAATCTCTCATATTTCCACTGCATTGCTCCAGAAATTCACTAATATTTGCTCATCATGTATCCCATACACACACCCTTCCTTTAAAGAGCTGTTTTAAGGGAGACACTCACATCTACTTATCCCATCCACCCTACCAGCCCTGGCCAATACCAACCTCCAACATCTTCACAGCATTTGTGATCTCCTTTTTCAAGTTTTCTTCTGCTAGGTCTCGGGACCTCTCTTCAAGCTTCACTCTTTTGTCCAAGGTAAACAAATCACACTTAAAACCTAAAGACAGCCTCAGAAATTCAGCCTGTTGTGGGAGTAGAAAAGATTTCAGGGGAATCCAAGTGATGCAGCAATTTAAGTAGATTTGGACACTGACATGACATTTAGGACTATATCCTATGACTGAAATTTAGGAGAGATACAGAAGAATAAGTGAACATGACCCACTTCCTTAAAGCAGGTCTTCCCATCTGTAGTGATGGGTTCAACGTTCTGCAGCCACAAGAGGTGACATCCTGGCAGCACCCTGTGCCATCTGTGCCTTTTGACAAAACTCTCTTAAATCAGCACATTCTGCCTGGGAGGAGGTCACAGCTATGCTCCTTCAAGCTTGCAAACAAATGTCACAGTAGTGACAAGTCTTTGTTCAGTTTTGCAGATTTCCACCTTTCTCCATCCCATCTCCTGCAAAAACTTCCATTAAGCTTGGAAAGATAGCTCAGAAGTTAACCTACAGAAATATATCCAGTTTAAGCTGGATCATTCTTTTATATAGGAGGAGATACTAATCAGTTTATCTAAGATCTGTTATCTGAAATACTTCAGGATACAAACAATTGAGACTTACCTCCACTTCTTTCTCATTTGGAGAGTCACTGTAGGAGAAGAAAAAGAACCATGGAACAGACTGTGGCTTTAAATTCATACCTGCAGGTGATCACAAAGTCAAAACACTTACGGCTCATTTTGCTTGGTTTTATCTCCTTTAATGCCACCTGCAGGGGGTGAACTCCCTGAGAAGAGACCAACAAACTATTTTCAGACCAAAGTGAAAAACAGCCTCCCCAAACCAACCTGTGAGAGTCTGTTAAGCTCTCACCACTGAAAATAACTCATGGGCCTCAGTTCTATTCATTGTGAGGCTGCACAGAATTGCACTTGTACAAAGCCCCAAAAGTCAGATGTTCAGGGGACTTCAGCTGGCATCTTGCTAGCACAGAAATGGTTAATTGCAGGTTTTGGCTCCAGGATGTTAGGTGGTTTACTACCTCACCAGTTTTTAGAGATCTCCAAAGGCAAAGGAGGAGGTGATTTGAAAAGTGGAGATGTCTAAGGAGAGACAACATCCTGCTCCTCTATATCATGGATATCAGAGATACTTTTTACAAATCTTTGGGGAGAGCAGGAGTGCCAGAACTGTTTCAAATATCTCAACTCCTTCACAGCTAAGAATTTTCCTCCTGTCTAGAGCAATGTGGAGCTGGTTAGATCAGTGTCTGCAGAAATCAGAGCAGCAGATTTCACATGACAACACCGTTCTTCTCTTTGTTTTGGTCTCCAACTGCAGGTACCAAGCCCTAAAACAAAAGCCTCTGATCATATTTGGTGTGAGACAAGCAGCTCCCTAGACACCTCTGGACTCAGCTTCCCCTCCAGTAACACGAAGGTGTTCAGCAAAACCCCCTTACCTTTCCTGCTGGGAACCACAGCTGGTGCTTCCTCACTCCATTCTTTATTATTTTTCTTGTCCTGCTCCACCTCCTAAGGGCACATCAGAGCAGTTGCAGCAGGGGAACAGCCACAGCACCCCTGGAGGGGTCTGTGCCCTCCTTTGTCACTGCTCAGCCCAGCTGGGCTTCTCCCACCAGCACTTACCAGGTCTTGCTTCAAAACATTCTCAAACACAGGCTTGTGTTCTTCCACCACCAGGCAGGATTCCTTCTTGATCTGGCTTGGCCCTGTGGAGAAACATTTCCAAATGGAACAATTAATAAAACACACTGAGCTTCCAACATCTACCATTTTAGCCATGGGCTAGCCAGGCTAAAAATCACCCCAAATGCCATGAAAGACAGCTGAGAAAAAGAAGAGGCAGCAAAGTACACTATAAAGGCACACAGGAAAAAGTGTGATAATAGTTATAATTGGAAAAAAATCCCCATAAGAAGTGTTATATGTCTACAGCTGAGAATATATTATACTTCTTGTAGCTGAAAACACAAGAGTTACAGTAATATTCCTTTGGATAAATTTTATTATTTTGCTACCAGCATGGAGGTTTTTTGTTATGTTTACTGTTTAAAGAGGCAGCTTTTAATTAATATTTATACCTTTTAGAAGGTCTAGAATATTTTGTTTTCTCCTCTGTTTATGCAGTCATACAGCTGCGAGTCAAAGAAGTGGCACAGGGGAAAACAAAAAAAAAGAAAACAAAAAAATCCAGAAAAACTCCAGCTTTAGGTTTGAAGCCTACAAGGGGAGATTGATCAGTTCTAACATTAGGAACACTTTTTTTTCAGAGATGTGCAACAGGAAGCTGGATTCTCAGACTTTACAGCTATTGGGACTTTTTAAAACTTGTTCTGCATATCTGCTTCCACTTAGCCAAAGGCACCTGGACCACATATGAAAATTAACAGTAGAGGGAAATTATGGAAAGAAATTGCTTTTAAATCAAAGGACAGAATTAGATTTCAGGAAGATAGTACTGAGGAAAGAAACAAAACCAAGCAAGAGACCGTAGTCCTATATAGAGGTAAAGATTTAAAAAAAATACAAACAAGCATGCACAGGTATTCTGTGCTGCTTATTCAGATCAGCTTTACAAAAACAGCTTAAATACAGTGTGCACACATGCTCCAGTTTTTGTTTTATAGTTTTTCAGTGGAAGAAAACCATCAGCTCTGGTAAGAAACTGGTGAGTGTTCATGGCTCTAGCAAAGACAGAACAATACAAAAATGCCTCAACCTTCATCTTTCCTCTTGACCCATCCCAGCTTCTTGTGCAACAGCCTTGAAAGAGAGCAAAGTGTTTAGTAGCACTCTTCTACTAAATAACTGTTTGAATTCATGAAAACATGTTTTCTGTTGTCAAAATTGTCTGGGATTTTGTCCCCATTCAGTGTTTTACCAGCTGGGCACACCCCAAGATCTCACTGAGTCATTTCATGCTCCCTGCCTGCAGAATCATTGTAGAGGGGATAAAAAACTTTATTCCTACTCAGCTTTGGGGAGGCTTGAGAGCACTGGCTGGTGAAAATACTTGCAGAAATAGCAATTCTCATGTTGTTGCTCTTACTCAGCCTCCTCACTTCTAAGATGTGCTGGAAGCAAACCCTTTCCTCAGTGGGTGAGCAGCCTGTACCTGGCCCAGGAGCAGCTGGGTCCTTATCTCTGTTTGTCTCTGTTGCCACAGAAGCTGGCACATCTTCCCCTCTCTCATGCAAGCCCTTGGATGATCCTTCCTCCATAACAAGGCAGCCTGCAACGTCAGAAAACAACTTTTATTGTTCAGTGAGCACAGACTTGGGCACATCCATGATTTCCAGTGCCCCAAATTAAGGACTCACCTGGCACTGCTGTGCTTTCCACTGAGGATGCAAGAGCTTCTGGGGCTGATGTTAAGTGATCACTGCCAAAACAAAACCCTTTCAGATACTCATCCACACTATACAGATCTTGATAAAGGATTTTAAACCTTGCACAAGGCCTGACCTGGATGGGATCAGAGTGGCTGCTGGTGTTGGCTCCCCACAGTCAATCTTAGAGAGAGGAAAAAAAAGTCAGTATCAGAGTGATAAGTGCCAGTATAAAACTTGAATGTCAGAACTGTTCCAGCAGTGAAGAACTAGCTGCAAAGTGCACACATTCACCCACTAATCTAAAGCCAGCTCAGCAATGTTGTACTCAGAGATGTGTTTTGGTTCCTGACTCCATGGTTTGCTCCTAAAGCACATTTCCAGTGACCAACAAACGTGTTACTGCACCACCACTGTTCCATCTTAACTCTGTGCATCAGGAGAGATCCATTTTCAAGTTCTGGAACTTAAAACCTACAAAGGAGGTGCACAGAGCTTCACTGGGCTATAGGGATCAGACCCACTAGATAAATAAAAGTGTTACTAGCTACAGCCTGAACAAGCAGGTGGTTCAGAACACAGAAATCACGTGTGCTGTGATGTGCATTTAGTGTCTGCCTTTGAAGGGATCCAGTTTTACAATATTATATATAATAACTACCCAGCTCCTGCAGAAGGCTTGAGACTCTCTGGTGTGCAAACAGCAGAGGAACAAAGCAATTAAGAGCTGGCAGTTTTGCTCATGTTCCTCTTGCTGCCACAGTGAGGTTTTGGACTTGAGTCTTATCACATCACAGGCAAAACCAACATCCTCCTGAGGCTTTTAATTTTGAGGGAGGTGCTCTGTGTGCAACATCCCTCTTCTGCATTTCACCCTGGAAAGCTCCAGCTGGCTCATTCACTTGTTGGGTTGGTCCCTCTTTATGGGTGAAAATACAGGGGGAACTGATGAGGTTTAAAGGTTTAAGTAGGTAATGGCTTGTGCTGAATGACACCTATTGCTGAAGAAAAGTGCTGAGCAGAAAACAAAACCAGCCCAAACCCACTCCTCTCCGCAAGAAGAGGAGGAATGAGGCCAAACAGCTCCCTGCACAGCAAGAACACTGCTGAAGTCTGTGGACAAACAACAGAAAAACCACACCAGCAAGTGACTGCCTGTGTTCTGGTATCTTCCCTACCCATTCAAATGCCCTCAGAGGACACAGGAAACCCAGCAAATGACAACAGGAGGTATCCAAGGGCCCTGGTCACAACTGCTCCCAGCATCAAGAAGTGCCTCTTCCCTCCTCCCTGCCCTGTTGGAGCTGGGCTGCTCTTGCACAGCCCAGCCCCAGCCAGGTGGGTGCTTCTTCTAATGCAAATCCAGGCTATTTTTATTACTGTTATTTGAATTCCCTCCTAAACTTGAGGAAGTGCAGCAATGCATTTGCCTTGCTCAGGCCATTGGGTCTGCAGGAGTATTGGGGAGGGAGAAAAACCTCATGTTGGAAAGAGAGGAAATCTAAAGGGCTTTTAAAACTGACACACAGCACCCAAGTAGACAGAAAAGCCCTTGCATCACTAGAAGTGGCTGAAACAATACATTATGCTACATGACCTGTCCCATGACCATGGTCAGTGGTTTCTGTTTGCAATAGAGGGAAAATCCTCAATTCAGTTTTTTAAAACTCTAAGCTGGCTACCAGGATTGTACACTCCCATAGGTTCCACATAAAGGGGGAAAAAAATCCCAATAAAAGAGAACCACCACATTCTAGATTTCTTCATAAAATAGAATCTTACAGTGGTTTAGATTGGAAGGGACTTTAAAAATTGAAGTTCCAACCAGAGGAAGGGACACCTGCCACTGTCCCAGGTTGCTCATAGCCCCATCCAGCCTGCCTTGGACACTGCCAGGGATGGGGCAGCCACAGCTGCTCTGGTCAATGTGTGCAGTGCCTCAGCACCCTCACTGTAAAATCTTACACAGGGCATTAGAGAATGGCCAAAGAAGATCTTGAAGCCCATCCCTAATCACTTTTCCCACCTCCATCCCCCTGCTTAGCATAATAATCCAAGGATTCTCTATCTCAGCCCACAAATTCTGGCCACAACTCCCAAACAATCATTAATATTTGGAAGACCTGTCTGGTTTTCAGACTGTGGCACAACTTCCACACTTATGAATCAAAGCAAGAATGGAAAGCCCAAACTTCACTTGGCTCTCACAAATGCTCCTTTACTAAATAGTCCCTGAACTTCTATGGTGACAATGATTTGACACAAATAATTTAAGTTACTTATGTGCTGATCTCCAATACACCTGCAACTGCAGTGTAATAAAACTCCAAAGAAGAAAACTAGGGAGACATTCTATTGAAAAAAGATATTCAAATTCTCCTACATGCCAGTGTTTAGAAGAGACACTGGGCACAGCCCATTTGCCTTTTCTCTTGGGCAAGCTTTAACATTTTTCATTTTCCCCCTTTGGAACTTTCATGTGCAAAGCTTATACTAAAAAGTGATAACAAGAATGGAAAAGGATATTTTGGAGCCCAGCTGGAATTGCAGAACAACAGAGCACAGCTGTGACTTTCCAGAAGGACTGGATCAAATAGGAACCCTTGGGAGGATTCTCTTTAAGGGCACTTATGCAGTAGCAGCACAAGCTGGGAGTTCTTCACCTGCTCTACCCCAGTAAAACCACAGAGTCCCCAGCACTCTTACCTTCTACCCACACTGCACTTTCTGCTTTGATTTACTACAACCAGACCGTGCTGCACTCACAGGTACCACACACCAGATCACCCTGCTGCTTTTTAATCCCAAAGGTTATTTCTAGGTTCACAGAAACCACTGACCAATATTCTTCCACCATCCCCACCAACACTGGGGTTTGTAAAGCTCCTTAGAAGCCCTGTGTGGTGGAGCTGAGGTCTAGATTTCAGTAGTGAGGACTGAGGCACAGCTGAGGTGGGCTGAGCTGCAGTTTCTCTTGCTGTTGCCATGAGAAAGCTGCACTCAAGCTGTAGATGCAGGATTCAGGGCAGCAGGAGAGGCACAGCTGAAGGAAAGCTCCCCTGCAGCAAAAATGACATTTTTCAGCTGCTACACGGTGGGAGAAAGTGCAAAGAAAGGCAGCACTCCCAACTGAAGCATCCTGTGGCTCCTTGCAGGTGGAGAAAAAGAGAAGACACTCAGTTCCTCCCTGGCAGAACTGTTAATGCAGAACCAGCTCTGCCTCCAGCCTTGAAACCACATTTAAAACCCTCCACAGCTACAAGCATGACCCAGTTGCACGTGAGCACCAAGACATTTAGTTCTATAACCAAGATATGGCAGAAACATGCCCAAAGAGAAGGGAACACCCCCCAGAGCACCCTGCTGACTGGTGCCAGCTCCAGCCACTGTGGAGCAGTGCTGATTTATAGCTGAGCCATCTGGAGCTGGGTCTGAGCAAGGCACAAAATGCTCGAGCCTGTTCCAAGCCACATCTCAGGCATCAGAGCCAGCACTCACCTCGGCAAGTGAAGAGTCCATCACTGTAATGGAAACAGGAAGGTCTGCATCAGTGTAGTCATCAGCAGAGCATATTTTCCACCTGGCAACACAGGCTTTATTTGCATATTGCCCAAACAACAGAGAGATAGAGTGCCCATTTTCCTTAAGCACATAACAACTGAAGTCACCACTCTCTGTGCAGTCAGCTGGTCTCTCAGGGAAAGACAAATTCATCACCAGCATCAATCCCTCCTCCCCCAAGCAGCAAGAACCACCACCAGCCCTTCTCCCAACCTCCTCCACACTGCACAATTCTACAGAAAACCAGTGGCAAAAGCTTTGAGAGCTGCTGAGTCTCTTGCTGCAGACTGCCTGCTTCTGCACCTTCAGGAACATCCTTATCTTTTAAAATATTCACTGCAATGCACTTCAGCTTTCATAATCACAAGCAGTTCAATCTCTATTTTAAAGATCTAAGGAGGCAGCTTGATAGGCAAGGACCTCAGAATTCCTGCTCTAAGCACTACAAAAAAAAAAGTAATTCCTCAAAGCCAATAGGATTTTGGCACCTAATGGGAATGTCAATTGGGAGTTAAACATGGAAAAGAGATGAGAATGTCTAAATCACATCTCAGTACTCCAGCATGAAATAGGAACCCAATCACTGTATTTGGCTGGTTACCAGGAGCTCCAGTAAAGAGTTTTGGTGGCTGTGAACAGAAGCAAAGTGCTGCCCTGGATCACCTGGTGTCCAGTATTCCCTCTAAGGGAGGCCCCTGCAGCTGGACCCAGCACATGGAATCTGCTAGACCCTGTGGACTATTCCCCCTTCACCCCAGAAAGGTTATTCTGCCACCTTACCTGCCTTCTCCTGATGTCACATCTGAGCTGGACACAGGTCCCACATCACAGCTCTCCAAGGTGCAGCTGCCAGGGCTCTGCCTGCAAGGCTGGTCCCAGCTGTGCCCAGGAGGGTTATTTGGGCAGGAGATCTCTAAGGTCAGAGCATCTGTTAAGGAGGACAAGCATCAGGGAGTTGATCCTTGACAAATTTGATTTAGGTACAAGACAATTCTTTTGGTTAACTCTAAAATAACCAAGAAGCAGACCAACCAAGCAGAGATTTATAATAAAACAACTCCTATCTTGGTAAAAAAGGGTTTGGTTGTGTGGCCTCAACTTGTTCCATAGACTGAGAGTTTGGCAAACTGAAACAACCCTCTCAGAGAAGCAGAATGCTCTGATTAAGAGCATGTGCAAAGAAAGACTTGCTTGCATTCCCATCAATCTGGCCTGGAATTACACTTGAACATTTCTAGTCTGTGTGAGAAGAGCCTCTGTGTGGTACCAGCTCACTGCTGGAGAAATTCTTGTGTGTGAAATCCCAAATGCAGCAATGCATAGCTGTCAGTGGCTGCTTTCAGTCCTTGTCAGTCTTGAGAGTTGCAGGGAAGTTCAAACAACTCAAGAATGCAGGAAAAAGCAGCAAGTGCAATCTGCTGGGAAAGGTAGGGTGGTTCAGCCTGGAGGAGAGAAGGCTGAGTGGACACTGGAACAGGGTGCCCAGAGCAGCTGTGGCTGCCCCATCCCTGGCAGTGTCCAGGGCCAGGCTGGATGGGGCTGTGAGCAACCTGGGATAGTGGAAGGGGGGACAGAACGAGCTGATCTTTCAAGTCCCTGCCCAAACCATTCTCTCACTCTGTGATTTTATTCTCAGTAGCTCTGTTACTGCTCAGGTGTTAAGCCAGGAGTGCTCTCAGCTCAGCAGCCAAGGAGCAGGACATCTCAGGGTGGGCCAGCCAGAGGAATGGGAAGAACAGAACTCACACCCTCTGGATCCAGACTGACCAGCATCCAATCAGGAATATACTTGGATGAATGATTTTTACCAATAATCCCTTAAGATTTTGGGAACTGTCTGTCAGGGTGACAGAGCCACCTCTTCAGGCTTTCTCTGCAAGCACTGTAATCATGGTTCAGATTCCTGGATTACATGCAGAAATAGGTTAAAGCCCACAAAGGATTTTCCACACTCTATCAGCACTCTCAGCCCTATTATTGAGACTGTTCTGGTGGCTCTTTCTATATTTCAGGTGAAAGACAAGTGTCCAACACTACCAGGTCTTACTTACCTAGCAGAGGAGAGCTGTGCCAGGATGAAACACTCGAGGGCAGTGCCCAGGGAAAGCCAGAGTGCAAGGTGGGTCCTTCACTCCATGGTCGTTTGGAGCAATGGAGCTGCTAATTGAAAATATAAGAGCTGCTGTTCACCACACTGAATACATTAATGCCACCAACTCCCCCCACACAGGCATCTGCATAATGTAACACCAACAGTTACACAAATACATCTCCTGTGGCTTTTTTGTCTAGAAAAGCAGAAGAGCTCATATCTTTAACAGGCAGTACTGTCACAGGAAGAGACAGGATAATACAACTTGACACTTGCAACAAAATGTGCTGGTTCAAGCTAGGTCTGGAAATAAATCCTACAAAACCAGGCAGGATGAATCTGAGAGGAGTACCAAAGTATCCACTCAAACCCTGTGAAAGGGGTAAAATGAAAAATCCAAAACACACTGTTTCAGCCAAGCCAAGAGGTGCCATCTGAGAAAACTTCTGAAGCAACACGTGCACAGCTGTTTTTGACCTAACACTGCTTAAACAATGAAAAATAGAAAAGAAATTAGAAATTCCATCTTCAGACTCTGATCCTTCTCAAAAAGCAACTTATCATACATCTGTGCTGCGCTTCAGAGGCAGTGGGAATCTGGCTTTGCAAAAAAAAAACTTTGGAACATGTTTTTTGTATGTATGTAAACACCTGCATGCACATACACACAGATATTGATCTCAAATTATTTTTAGTGAATGTTTAACTCAGCAAAGTTTCCTATGAGGAATGTTACTTATTTCTCTGAGGTGGAGGAGAAGAAAGCCTCCCCCAAAATAAAAAAAAACCCACCCAAATAAACCCAGCACCCCATTTTAACAGCAATGATCACAGCAAGCCCCCCTACCTTCCTTTTTATGTGTTCAGCTGATGTGGGCAGCAGAGTGTAGTCAGACTCTAACTCTGCACAGCACTGTTGTAAAAGAGAGAGTTTAAGGCAGGCAGCTAAGGGGTAAAAAGAAAAACAACAAAAAACAACACAAATAGGAGAAGAAGCACTGCCCCTGATTCTGGGCAAAATGCAACTTTATCTTTCAAACTGAACTACTTGCAGCTATCAGTTACACAACTACAAAACTCTGCAATTGCTTCCCCTTGCTACTTTCAGCCTTTAATTCTGCAGACCCTTGTGTACAAATATAAGTTTTATTTAGGTGCAGCTGGCCCAGTTTTGACTCTGCTCCTCTGATGCCCCTGTCACAGCCTAGGGGACATTTCAGGACCTGTTTGCTGTTAAATACTTTGTTGGTCTGTGCTGAATCCAGAGTGCTCACATCCTGAGCTATAGCATTCCTTACTAGAGCCAGTTGGGAAAAGAGTCTCTCCACAAAGTTTCCCCCTCCACCCCCTTCCAAAGTTGAAGCAAATAATTTTATTCAAAGCAAAGCACTCCAGATTTATGTAATTTCCAATGTGTTCCTCCACAGAGGGCCACAAATGCTTAATAACTGTTTCACTGCCTATTCCAGTGCCTGGGTGCTGAAAAAAATCTTACATGATGAGATTTTAAACATTTGTTTTCAAGCCTGTCTGCAGAAGTGAGAGCTGGTTGTGGGGCAAAAATCACACCAGTCATCAGGGAAGGTTTCCCTCAGCCCCTTTTGATACAAACACCAAGAAATGCTCACAGTGAAGACCAACACCACACCTGTAAGTCCTGACACATTTTTCCCAGAAGGCTGAAGAGGCAAAATAATGTGCAGATTTGTGCATACAGGTCAGAAAAGACAACACCAGGTGCTGCCAAATTGTTTGTAGCTGGTACTGTCCTTCCAGCAGAGCCCCTCCTGTGCAAGCCCACCATACCTGGCACACCAATTCACAGAGTCTCCTCTGCAGCAGTTCCCATCTCAGGGCATTAGCAGTTGCTATGAAGAGACATTTACAAGTCTAACAGGGCTCCTTACAACTTGATAACAAGCAATCCAATATTATAGCATCTCTAACTATTCCTTATCAGAATTTATTGCACTTTGCATTAGTCTGGTTAAGCCTGCAACTCTTTTTTCATAGCAAAGATAAAACACTGGACATCTTCACCTGCAAATCACAGGCAAATCATTACTGTTGGGATGCCACAGCTCCCTGTGGAAACAGATCCCTCACTTATGGCTTAGGGGAAGAGAAGCACCTGACATCCTGTACAGAAGTTGTAAAGTTCATGGGCTTTGTATTTGGAAGCATTTTCCCCTCTTACCATGCAGGTGGGAGATTGGCATGGGTAGGAGGGGAGGAGATCACAGCCCAGCTCCTCAGAAGAGGCACCAGACCTGTCTGACTTGCTACAGGAACCAATTTTCATTTTTATTCTTTCCTTCAGTGCCAGCCTTGTTTGTCAGCCCTGCTCTTCATAGTGCTCTGCAACTTCTCTACACATCTGCCAGTTTATTTATCTACAGAAAGATTCCTGTAAAGTGACTGGAGTAATTTAAAGCCAAGGTCTTAGCCATTTTAAAGGTGGTGGTGTTTCTTTGGGGATTGGATTTTTTTTAGTCACAGCGGTATCAGTCTCAAATCTGGTGTTCTCTCTCAGTCTACTCAAGCCCACTTTGCAGAAGAGCTTTATCTATTCAGAGCTGGAAAATAGCAAGCTATTTCCACTGTCATGCCTCTTGCTAAAAGCAAAACAAAGCAGCTGCACAGTCTGAGGGAAGCATGAAAGCAACACGAGCACACACATGAACAGCACCAGAACACTGGTCAGAGGGGGACAAGCACAGTTTGGGGCTGTTTCTGCTGTATCAGTGCAAAGTTGTGCCTTAGAGCTAAAGCAAAGGGTCCCAGGCAATTTTTCCTGCAAGACAAACTGTGGTTTCACATGGAGTTGTTTGCAATGCACACATATATGCCGAGAATATATGCTAAGGGCATGACTGAGTTCAAAACATTCAGAGGGCTTAGATCAATCAAATCCTTTTTCTGTAAGAAGTGATCAGACTCCAAGGTTAGGAAAGAAAATGCCATGTGTTCTGCACTCAGACCTCTGCATTACCTAATTGCCCAGGTGATTGAGGTGCTGATGTCAGGAAGTAAGAAAGAGGCAATGTGAAGTTTCCATGGCTCTGTGGCAGAAGTTGCACGTGTACAAGGCAGTGACAGGATTGCTTTCCACTAAAGAGAGCAGCCTAACACCACACAGATATTAAACACAGAGCAAACACAAGCAACAAACACACAAAAATCAAGTCTACTTGGTTCAGGAAGCTTAAGAAAGAGGGATGGCTTTGTTAGGGATGAGGTAGGGAACAGCACTTTTGATAAAGGAGTACCTGTGCCACCCATGGAGTTACTAATCCCCCCTCCTAGGACTGGGGGCTTTGATGGGAGCTTCTGAAGCTTTGGTGGATCCCACTCCTTGGCATTCCACCTGCTTCTCAGCTCAGATGGTGGCAGATCTCTTCAAAGAGAAGGAAAAGTAGAAAAAAGGTGGGGGGGAAAACCCCAGAAGAGCAAGCAAGACTCTACAGAGCATTTTACTGAATGACCTGCAGATCAATTCTTGATCTAACTAAACACTAAAGTACTTGCCCATACAAAAAGTGAATGCTGGCACATTGCCAAAAGTTACTCACTTTTGTGGTCTTCCACCTTCTCCTGAAGGAACTGGCAAGTGCTTGCTAAAGCTGCATTCACATCCCTGAGCTTCTGCTGCTCAGAAATGGCTTCCTCCAACTTGCTCTTCAAGGATGCTGCTTCCTCACGAGCAGAGTGAAACGCTTCAACTTGATCCGCCGCCTAAGCACAAAACAATATTTAGGGAAAAAAGAAAGGAATAAAAAAACCCCATAAAATAAAGCAGCCTGGCTAGCACAAGGAGCCTCTACAGTTCATGTAAATGAAACCAAACTGCATCTGTTCTTTCTCAGGAAGTGATAAAGCTCCCTCTGAACTTCTGCATTTTTACGTTGGGGTGGACTGTGTATGGAAGCTATTTTTGGGTGCTTTTTTTTTTTCCCTCCTCTTTTCTTTTTCTTTTTTTTTTTTTTTTTTTGAAGCCACCACAAATATGCAACGCTGCCTCTTTCATCAGCAAACCGTTGTCACCACCCCCTCAAATTTGACTTCCTCTGCTGGTTCCACTTTTGCAGGGAGGCACACCATTCCCAAGGCGCGATTCCCATCCCCGTCGGATGCAGCCCTCGGCATCTCCTTGGCACAGTGGGAGCTTGCCATGTCCCTTACATGCTTGGTGGCTTTCTGCAGCTCCAAATGCAGGGCTTCTGCCTGGCCAGCAGCTTCTTCTTGTAGCTGTTTGGCAGTTTCTATCTGGTGCTGCCTGCAGGGCGAGAGAGCACAAACCATAACGAGCACAAACCATAACGAGCACAGCACATCAGTGACGTTTTGGGGCAGCTGGCCCGGGAGGTGACACACTCTAGCTGCTGGGACCTGCACCCAAAGTCAGCTGTCACACACTGCAGCCCCCCAGGATCCTGCACCAGGGAATCAGACACGGGTTTTTTACAGCAGGAAGGGGATGAAGGCTTTCTGTGATGTTTCTGGGTACCACAGGGGAATCACCAGAGAGCTGTCAAGGAGCAAGAGCTGAGTGGGGCAAGCTTTTGCAATTTGGACAACACAAAGTTTTCCTCGAGGTTTGGGTGAAATAGTGGATGGGTATAGAGTCAGTCATTCTAGAAAAGGATACCCTGGAGCTATTACTGCTTCATTGGATTGACTTCTTAGTGTTTGAGAGGGAATTTCACTTGACAGCAAGCAGCTGCCATCAGAACTGGTGCTAAAGAGGATGGATTGCAATGAAACCCTTGTTTTCCACTGCAGAAACCTTTGCCCATTTCCTCTCTAACTCACCTCAGCTTTTCTGCTGTTGCTTTCATCACAAACAATTTTGACACAGAGGCAGCTTTAAGAAACCAAGCCATCAGTATTTTATCAGTTCTTTTCCAGGTGTAGGGTGATTCAGTGGACAGTAAATCAGGCAGAAGTATGGCACAACTGCTCTGCACCAGCCCTAAGGACATCCCAAACACAGGGATGGGGCTCTGAGCAACCTGGGATAGTGAAGGTGTCCCTGCCCATGGCCAGGGGTGGAACTGGATAATCTTTAAGGTGCTTCCAAGCCCAGGCCATTTTATGATTCTATTTCAAATATTACAACTCACAGAAGGAGCCATATGGCAAAAAAAAAGTTACATTTTCATATCTGATGACAACTCATTGAAGCTACACCCGTGGGAAATAGAGACATTGTCTTCCCTGAGCCTAGCAACTGCATCCCAAAGCAAAAATACCTGCAGACAGATACTTAACAGCTCTCCTATTAAATATCTTGCTTCACACAAACCCAACAATTGTTTTAATGGCTGCACCTGCTCAATAGGCAGTGTCCTCATGCTTCAGCTTCTGATCTGTGGTCTCCCTAGTGGTTTCAAAGACACCTCCAAGACTTTACATCAGTTCAGGCACAAACCTTAACTCCCACACAGTGCAGACCTTGTGCTAAAACCAGGTCCACTCTCCAAAACAGAAGATCATTTCCTCTGTGAAAAAATTCTTGAGAATTCAGTAGGCTTTGTTTCACCAAAAAAAAACAAACAAAAAAACCCAAAAAAAAACCACCCCAAAATAAAACACTAAACAGCTAACAAACAAACAAACAAAAAAAAAAAAAAAAAAAAAAAAAATCAACCCAAAACCAAACACCCCCCAAAAAAAAAAAAAAAAAAAAAAAAAAAAAAGCTTTGAAGGGGTACCTAGCAGAGAGCTCTTTCCTCAGGTGAAGTTGTTCTGTCTTGGTTCTCCTCAGGTTGCCTGCCACTCGAATAAAATCCTTGTCTAAGGACTCCTTGCATTTTTCCAAAAGCTGGAGTTTCTGGGTCCAAAGATGTCTTCTTTCTCCTAGTTCTTTCTTGAGAGCCTGTGGAATTTTGTAGTTGCCATGTGGTTAGAGGAGGAGCAGAGCCAGAGCCTCAATCTTCATGGTGAGAATTGAATCCCCTGCTCCACCAATTAATACCATCACCTACATCCCACCCTATCAGAGTAAAGAAATTCCACCAGCAAGGTGCCCAGATACAGCAACAAAATGAAGATCTAATGAAGATCTTTCAGGAAGGCCTATAATTGATAATTTAGGCTTCTGTGGCCCTTTCCTCAAAGTACAACTGGTACCAAATGGAGTTTGTATTGCAGCAAAATAAATGAAATAATCAAGAACCAATAAAACCATCTTTCTGTTTGTCATGCATGCCTAGATGATCTGTCCCAGGGATTACCCCCATCAAAAAGGCTTTTAGATTTACCTCTGGCTTGTAGGAAAAAAAAGGATGAAAGTTAAGTGTTAGGTAACACAGACCTCTCTATTTCTCAGAAGAGAGACTTGCAGTATAAAGTACTGAGCAGAAGAATCCAGTGCTCTCTCTCTGACCTTGCTCAACAGAACACATGAAAGAGTGTCCTCAGCTTTTAAAGAATGCTTAATGAGAGTCAAACAGAGGTCAGGAAAGGATGAAGTTTATATTCCTGGGATTTTACAGCAATTCTAAGGGGAAAACATCAATATTACAAATATAGGCACATTATGTGTTTGCAAGTTGGAGTCTGATGCTCATGAGCTTCAAATAAAAAAACTCAAACACATCAAATATTATGCTTAAACAAAAAAAAAAAAAAAAAAGCAGCTTTTGCTGATATGTTTACTAGGATGACATGGGATGTGACCATGTCCAACTGCCCACATCCTGAGGATCTGTTTCTCAGGCAAGGCAGGCAGCACTTGTAGAAATACCATGATTTTGACACTGAAGTGATATAGGCTTATCAGAGCACATGCACCAGTCTTATCTCCCAGTAGAAGGGTGAAAAAGATTTTGCTGTCACTATATATACTTAAATATATGTATATATGTACAAAAACATAAGTTGGTTTTATATATGTCTAATATCCTTTACAATGTTTTTGAAAATACCAAACCCCAGCAAAGCATGTCCATAATATATTTCACAGGAAACAGTGGGCAAGGCTTCTAGTGACAGCTTTTGTTGATAATCTAATTGAGGCTGGAAGAAGCTACTTTGAATATCTCTTCTTTTTTATCTACTGGTGTTCAGCTCCATACACGAAATTTCACACATATCTGGCTTGTTCTGTCCAGGTGAAGATAATTTTTGACATGAAGTCACTTCCCATCCCCCACAGGACCCTAAAGGATGTGACCTTTTATTTTTAAAGGATTTTGTTGTTCTTTGATCCTCTGTCAGCTCAGTTTCCAAATGCACCACTCTTCAGAAGCCAGAATAGGATTCATTTGCCATAATCAACTGCAACCCCCACACCAAAAGTTCTTTAGCTCCACATGTTTAACAGGACTATGATCCCAATGTGAATGTAACTTCACAAACATTTTTCAGCTCTGACAGCTTTCAGGGAGGAGGTTTTCAGTCAAGAGCAAAGAGCTACAGCAATTCATGAGCCAGCAATTCAAAGTCACATCTGGGTGAAGAGAGTGAGATGATTGCACTTCTCTAAGGGCAAGGTTTCAGGATTTACCTGAATAAAAATTATAAAAAAATCCCAAAACTGTCTCCAGGACTGGATAGCTCCCAATGATTGTTCCAGCCCTGCCCAGGAAACATTAAGAGGCCCAGCTACACCATTCTACAGAACAAAAGGAAAAAGGAACATTTTCTGCCCAAAGAACCAACCTCAAGCAGCACATCACATCCCCTGGTGGCACCTGCTGTCACCCAAGGGAGGGGAATTGAGGGGGTTGACACCCATTAGGGAGCTGAAAAACAGCATTAATGGACAGATTGGGGTTGCTGGAATATCCCTAACAACAGATCAGCAGAATGGAGGAGGTTAGAGAAAAAGCCACATCCAACATGATGGGAATTCCAGAAATTGAGCTGTTACAGGGAAGAAAAGGGAACAAAGGTGTTGTGTCCACAGGCACTTACTACTACACAGGAAGATATTTTTACAGTACCTTGAGCTTTCAAGCCTCAGATACAAGGAGTAGGAGAAATACATGATGCAAGATTAAGTTGCAAAACAAGATTTCACTGAAATTTTTCCTGTAGAATACACCCAGTAAAAGCACAACTCTTTGCCTTTCACAACAAAATAAACCCTATGGAGGTGTGGATTTGGAAGTTTGGTTATAAAGCCTCCTCTGCTAATTGGGCTGGTTGATCTGCCCTTTCTTTCAAGCAGAGTTTTAACTAAGGGAGCTCTTGTAAAGACAAGCCAACAAGAGCACAGCATTTAAGTGAACAGCAATCATCCTCTTCCTCCTCAAAAAACCCCAGTAAAAGAAGATATTTCTCTCCATGCAGCCATCTCTGACCCACAGATGGGCTCTGATCTCCAGTAATAAACACAGCATGCAGAGCAAGATACCCACCTGCAGCTTCTGCACAGCCCCACTATTTCACTAAATGCTTCAGAGAAACAGTTACTCACCACAAGTTTTCTTTCCCAGGCCTGTTGCATGTCCTTATCAGGATATTTCACCCATTCTAACAAAGCCATGACAAGCTCCTCTGCTTCAGAGGCTTGCTCTTGCTGAAAAAGAAAATAAATCCCAGAATAACCTCCCCAGACTCTGGCATTTTTAGTGCTTATCTAGAACAACTCTGCCCAGAATTACCCAGGACATAAATTGGTATTAGAGTAGGTGCCAAGTGATCTTATTAAACTATGATGCCCTCCAATCTCAAGCTATTATTATTTTTTCAAAAGGAGTGAACAATCTGATTATCAATGCCTGGAGAATTCCTAATTAAATTTCTGATCAAAGACAACACCCTCATCCATGTAAGCTTTGCCACTGACCAGGTTTTGCATGATAGTCTTGAATTTTTCTCCAGCATATTCAGGCCCCTGGAGCAAAAGCAGCACCTCACGGTCCAGTGTTTCATCCAGGGATGTCCGTTCAGTCCTGATCATCTTGGAAGGGATGGAAGAGCCAGACAGTTTGTTTTGACATCCCCTTATTACCAACCAGCATCAGTGACATTTAGACTTTCCTGAAGTACCCCTGCTCTGCATTTACAGGAAGGTCAGAGTTACCAAAACCTGAGGCTTGGAAAAGCTTTTTCAAAATCATTGCATCAATGAGGATTAAAAAAAACAAAACAAAACAAAACAAAAAAAACAAAACAAAACAAAAAAAAACAAAACAAAAAAAACAAAACAAAACAAAAAAAAACAAAAAAAGAAAAGCTAGCCAACTGCTGAGTGATCCAGGGTAAATATTCATGTCATGGTAGGCAAGAGGAAGTCAGTAATTAGTTATCTTTATTCAGAGGAGTCTTTACCAAGTGATGAGTAAGCAGAGCTCTTCCTCACAGGTGACTCGGTGGAATCGTGTCTCACTGCAGCATTGGAAGGGCAAACACAGTGACTCACTGGGGCTCTGGGGAGCTGCAAGATGGGATGGTACCTTCACTCCTCAGAGCTGCCTAGCCAAGCCTACCCCTCCTTTCTGGCCCTGAAGATTTAGTCCATTTGGACATTTTTGTTCTTGTTGCTGTATATGCTAACTCTTTGCAAATGCACCTTGTACAAAAATAAGCAGAAATCACTCAGCAGCATCTCTCTGCTGTCACCTGTGCTGCACAGCTTATATCTGAAGGGAAAACAGCACACAGGGAAGGATGGGACTCCATGGATTGTCAAGGGAATGGCAACAGAATAGCCCAGCTTAAAATCAGAACTAAAGCCAAAATTGTAGGATGTTCTGCCTAAACTGGTATAAAACAGCTTCAACAATACCCCACTTGCAAAAATTACCAGTGGGGGATTATGTTGCTGTTGGTGTTAGAGAATGCCAAGACCAGCCCGGTTCCATGACCCCAAAATTAAAAAATTGAGGATGTGAAGAACAATATTTCCTGACAGAAACTGGTGAGGAAGTGGCAGGCAAAGCTCCTGCAAAGGACCCAACTGGCCTGGAAAGATCTGAGAGTCAATCACTTTATACCACGGTCCTAGGTTACAATGTAAAGATGCGCCCAAAGGGATGTATTCTCTCACCATCTGCTGAAACCAGATGGAGCAGTGATTCCTATCTCTGTGGGAGATATCCTCTGCTAATGGGCCATCTGTTAAAAGCCAGATGGGGCAATGATCTTTACCTTTTCCACAATCCATCCTTCCTCCAAGGAGATATCTCCTGTTAATGGGCCACTGAGTCCCACTGCATGACTGATAAAATTACATCATCCCATTGGGAGATGCTCCACCCAGGGGGAGGAGCCAAGCATTTCCTACCTAGATAAAAACTGAGATTTTTGGAACACCAAAGCTGCCCTTACCCACTGGTTTCCAGAGGACATTCTACATTCCAGACCATTCTACAGGATCACTGTGTCAATAAGACCACTTTATCTGGACTACTACCACCACACTAACAGGGTGTCAGGTCACATTCTGACTCTGTCAGTGGTATATCTTTTGTACTATTGCATGTATTTTATTCTTCTCTTTTTACCTATCAAATTGTATTTCTGACTTGAAGTCTCTCACTGGTTTTACTTTCAAACCATTACAACCATAAAAACCCAGACCCACTTCTTAAAACCAGGGGCTTCTGACACACCCCTTGTAGCAGGGTGTGTGTGGAGATCCCTCCCTCAAGTGGGGACAACCTCAAATTTACTCCTCAAAGATGAGCAAAAGATTTGTCCAGTGATCAACATGGGTAAATACCAACAAAATCTATTTAACAATTATTAGTTTGGAAATTATTTGATTACTAGCTAGTGCACTGTACAAGCAGTTATAAGTAAATAATTCTGATTAAAGTCTTTCAGCCTAATTTTTATGTTCTATTTACATAAAGGACTTATTTTATTCATTTAAATATATTTGGTTTGCCATCAGAGATTGTTATCAGAGTTCCTTAACAATACATTTGATTAAGACCCAAGAACTTTATCAAGATGCTCACACTGAATTTCCTTTCTCACTAAAGTCAATTTCAAAGAAAAAGAAATCTCCTCTCATAACTGAAAAAAAAATATTGTTCATGTCTAGTGTAGGCAGCACAAGAAGCAGACTGTCAGTCACTTTCCACAGAATAAAAGCCTTTATATATTGGAAAGCTGATATCTTCTCCCATCATTCTGTTCTTCTGCCAGCTAAATGCATGATCCAAGCTCCTCTAGATTTACTTTGTAGAGCAGAGGGGGGTCGGAACTGGATGATCTTTAAGGTTCATTCCAACCCAGGCCATTCTAGGATACCATCAACTAATTTTTCATGTCTACAAGTGTTTTGTTTTGCTCTTCTTTGGACTTTTTCCAATGCACTTGGAACAATATAGCAACCTTCTCATTCTGTGCTTACATACTAGGAATTATGGCTTCAAATTCCAGAGTTATCAAATCATCTACAGGGACTGAGCTTTGTTCTGCCTCTGCTGATGCAAGACAACTGGGAAGAGATTAATTGAAGGTTTAATTCATACCTCAGACTGTGCAAGCTCCAGTTCACAGAGCAATGAATTCATCCCTTCAGGAATATTGCTGTTAAATTTATACAGCAACGGGAAACTCAGCCCATTCCTAAAAGGAGCAGGAAAAAAAAAAAAGTATCAGTCTTTTTTGGATTTCTGAGCTACCTTTCCTGGGATTTGGCCACAATACTCACGAGATCAGCTCTTGCTGCATGTGTTGGATGTTCTCCAGCAGTTTGTTTTTTTCAGCCCTCAGTGTCTAAAACATCCATGGGGTTTGGTTGGAGGCTGCCTTTGCCATGCAGAATCAGCACAAACCCAACCCAACCCATACCTCTATTATGGAGGAACACTCCACAATGGTTAACTTGAGTTCCTTGATGTCCTGCTCCTTCTGCAGGGATTTTTTGGGGGGGGGGAACAAAAAAAAAAAACCAACAACAAAATCATATTCGATCCTCCATTACAGAAGTAATATGTATGATTTAGCTTCACCAGCAATCTAATTATGACATAAAAATAGTTGTTAATTTAAAAGAATACAGTCAGTTTCCTTGTATATTTACTAATACAAAGCGCTCAGATGACCTTTTCTACCTAAATTCTGAAATTAGGGAAACAAACTCTTTTCCAGGTGCTGTACTTTAATTTACTATTCACCTGATTTCAGGTTCCACAGATTAAACTAGACAGAAGCACTCTAATTTTAGCTTAAAACATGGTCTATGTCATATGCCAGCAGGAGTTTTAATCCCAACTGACCCTTCAAACAAGTTGCAATGCTCTGAGTTGACTTATTTTTAATTATTAGAGTTTAGCACTCCCTAGATTAAACACAACCGCACAGAAAGGCTGAAAAAGAGTCAGTCCCCATGGTAGGACTGAGGAATTGGTATAAGAATCACCTTTCTTAGCAACTAGGAAAGAGTTCCAGTCAGGTTATGCCATTCCAATAAAAGACACTACACAGACAGCAGAGAATTTATAAGAGAAAACAGGAATTTCAAGTAGGAGCTCCTGTCCTCTCACACTTGCATGAGTTCTTCCTACTCTGTCTTTAAAAATCATTGAGGTTTTTGAAAGAGATGAAGTGCACAGAAAGCTAAGCAGGAAAAGTGAGGTTATAGAATCCGATTATCCTAATGCCAAGTAAAGTCAGTTTTCCACACCAGTTTCTTCTAAAATATACCAACCACTCACATTTATTCACAGGTAATCCAGCAATCTACTTTCAAAATTCCTATTTAGTCAATAGACTAAGACTCTTATTGAAATAAAATGATACTACAGAGCTCACAAAAGCTTTGAATCATTCAAGTAGGAGAAAGTGAAAGCTACCTTTATAAATAAATAATTTAATGAATTTGTGCCCTTAAGCTGTTTCTGGAAAAGCAACCAAACCAGACCTATTAAAACACTCAGCTACAAAGTTGAACTCCAGTGTTATTCAGATAAGTTCTCTTTTACCATTTGAATTTAGCTGCAGCCACTCCGCAGGGAGCCCAAAATTCAAATATTTTATCAGGAGATTCACAGCATGTTCTGCTACGTAGAAACCCCACTAGCATAGAAGGCCCATTGCATAATTCATTAATCCAGAGAATGCCAGCACATTTGTATAGTCTTATATCTTTGTTTTCTAGTATAAAATGCATGTTTAAAAACATAAGAAATGTTCACTCCCCAGCAAAGCCTAGATAATTACACCTGAGCAATAAAAGGACAGATTCCCTTTTCCATTGAACTCCAAGTCACCATTTCTAGTTTGACACAAACAATTTCAGTAAAAGACATGCAGGGAAAGACCTTTTGTACAAAGCAACCTTTAGAAGTTTCTGGATATTTTGTCTGAAGTTTACAAGCTTGTTTTAATAGGCTATGATATTAAAAAAAAAAAAGGCAAATGAAATCCTGAAACCTTTAATTATGCTGACTCATAACCAGGTCCTAAAGCAGAGCTCGCCTACTTTGAAGCCATTTATAGGATCAGGTTCTGCAATGTGAGAAGAGTGGAAATAAAAGTGCCACAGTGAATACTACTGCCTTGCCTTTTTACAAATATCCCATCAGTACAGACCAGGAACCTGGGCCTGTGGAAGCTCAGTTGGAACAAGGCATCATTAAGGTCCCTTCCAACCCAAACCATTCTGTGACTGTCTGGTTTTCAGTTGGTAAAGGAGTAAAAGCAACTAACCTGGATCAGGCTTGCCTCTTTATTCACCACAGTGCTCTCATAGATGTGGGCTTGGATCTGAAGAATGAAAAGATCAAAGTAACCCCAGCCATCAGTACAGATCATGATAAAACTCTGTTCCTATTTCCTACTAGGAAGGGAAAAAGACTATCCATGTTCCTTGCTTGGAAAAAACCAATTTTTTTCTTGGAATACTTGTGTGGTGCTTGTTTTAAAGTACAACTATTATACCTGGAAAAGAGTGAAAGCATTCTCAACTTTCAGTCACCTTTGTTTCCTCTTGTCTGTCCAGGCCAATATCTTCAGCAACATCCCTCAAAGCATGACCTTAATGTATTTTCTTGAATAGTGGGGAAAAGGTATTGAAAAGTTTAACTTGGAGGAAAGAATGAAACTGGGGATTGTTGCTACCAGCCCAGTTTTTAGCCTCCAGACAGCAACTTCCTTAGTGAAAGTTGTCATGCTCTCCAAGCTACTATTTCATTGCAGTTCTCCAACACAGAGAGGTTCAGGGCTGTTTGCCTTCCAGCAGCAGAAATTCCCCCTTCACTAGACCCAAGTAAAAAAATCCAGGTTGACTTTTTATTCCTCTCAGCTTTGAAGTGCTTACTTGAAGTTGTGCTGTGTTTTTAGACAGCTCCAAAAGCTTCTTCTGCAGCCCATCGTTGTCCATTCTATTCTTAATAATCTAAACAAGACACAGTGTTTAGGCACAGCTGAATGGATTGACAGCTTCTCCTTGAAGAAATCAGGCAAAAATGACATCTCCACCCCCAAGCTGCTGCCTACTCTCCAGCACTACCAGCATTTTTGCACATACACTGCATGTGTTTGCCCCACCAAAACTGCTGCTGCTCCTTTTACCCACCCATAGCACTGATAAAAGAGAAAACCCCTCAAAATGTGATTTATAACCACTACCAGACCTGGAAAGCTAAAGAAAAGTCAACCCTGCAGCATGAAAATTGTTATCAGAAGGATGTGGTTTAATAGCTATTTGGACTGAGGAGCTTTGCAGAAAGAATGATCTTCAGGTGCTTCTTTTCTGTACTATATTTGATTTAACCTGTTTCTCCATTTCCCCCCGAATAGTCTGAAATACAGTCTGTAAGCAAGCATTAGAACATGATACAGTTAAAAAAAAGTATGAACAACTCTTCTCTAAATGAAAAGCCTAGGGATACTCTGCAAATGGAGCTGCATTCCCAAAAAATCTCCTCTAGATCCTTGGCCAGTGGCAATGGATCCATCTGTGAGTGGAGACACCAGACAATGAATTTTTTTTATTATGGATTTTTGTTGTTAAAGCTCTAAACAAGATTCCTCCTTTGGATCTTAAGGGAGGAAAATAGAAGTGAATATGAAATGATAAAGTGTTGGGTAGAGATTGTTTCAATATAGAGTTTGTGTATCTGTAGCCTTGGGAACCAGGAATACTTGGAATTTGCCTATAAATCTTGGGGAAAAGGTGGTGGTGGGGGAAAAGCAGTTTGTATCTGTCCTTATGCTTCCCTAATCTCATCCTTACTTACCCAGCAAGTGGAAAATATGAAGCACAGTGCAACCTCAAGATATGAAGTTTTATGACACATCAGCCTTTTAAAATGTTAGATATTTTGATAACCTAATTAGCATGCAAGGCTTCAAAGTCTGACAAACATTTCATTTCTTAATGGCAAATTTTAGCTAGGCAAGAACACGTCAAAACATGATTTATTTTACCTCTTCCTGGAGAGAAGTAACTTTGATGTTGAGAGACTGGTTTTCTTTTTCCTGATCAAGTCGATGGAAAAAAAAAAACAAAAACAAAAAAGAAAATAAATAATAGAAACAGAGAAAAACAGAATAGTTGATTTTTAGCATGTCAAATTCAACACTCAAAGACCACAAGCACATCCAGAGCTGTGGTGTTGAATCTTTGTTTCAGAGAGCCCACAAAAAGAGGAGAGCTGAGGCTGGTGCAGCTCATGGGCCTCCACTAAAGGTCCAGAGAAGGACTTAATTCTGATTTTTAACAGCCTGAGCAGCCACACCACTGTTACAGCAAGGTGAGGTGCTGTGCAAGGGAAACAAGAAGGAAGAGAACCTACCAGCTGCTTGTTCTGCAGAAGAACCTGCTCTCTCTTCTCTTCTGACACGTTCACATTGTTTCTTGCTTCCTCCAGCTCTTCTTCCAGGGATTTGGCTTTCAACACAAACTGCTGGACACTGCACAGGGGAAGCAAATCCAGAGAAACTTCAGCCAGTTCATGTTGGTTGTTTAGATAGGTTGGAAATAAGTATTTTTAGAAGACACCAGGGACTTTTTTTTTTTTTTGCACAGACACTTAGAAGAGCAACAACAAAGTTTAAGCCCATCATTTCCATCCAGGAAGCAAAAGCTCATGGTTCTACTCCTATTTTTCACCCCCTTCCACTCTTACAGTGAGGGATGAAACCCCATCCAGGACAGGTGGATGCAAACAAAGCTTTGTTAAATATGTTAAAAATTTAGCTTGTTGCAGTTAAATATATCAGATTACCTAAGCCCAAATTCATCTTTACAACACTTCATGGTTTACAGCTGGGGAAACCATTTCTGTTCAATATTCAAGGATGAGCTCTGCACCATTTTCTTACCCTAATCTGATAAATCCCAAACCATGCCTTAAAGCTTTTCTGAGCTCAATCCTGCAGAGCATCCCAGAGCAGGTGGTCCCACATAAGGACACATCCCATCTCAGAACCCTTGCCTTAACCTCCCCTGAAAACCCTGGGAACAGCTTGGCAGCTGACCAAACCATATCAGTCTAACTAATTAGGCCAGATAATCACATTTAAAAATGGGCTTGTACCCATGGCACTGATATGTCCTCAGACTACAGGAAGGCTGAACAAGTGACACAACTCATCTCAGTCCATCAATGAGCAGCAAAACAGCTTTTAGACACTCATTTCACCTCTGCTCAGCAATAAGAATGTGGCCTAGGATTGGAAGCCTTCCAGTGCTTGGCTCTTTCTTGGTCATGTTATGCCTTTTTAAAATATTTTTGTTATTTTGTTTGTTTGCTTTAGCCTGAGATTCTCCCTGTGTGCACCCACACCAGCACATGCTGCAGGAAGCTGGCTCTGAGATGAATGATTTTATATAAAACCAGGGGGGACAGAGCAGAACAAGCAGGCAAGAGGGCTAAACCTTTCAGATATTGCATAAAGTCAAGAAAGGCACTGAGATGAAGAAATGGTGGGGAGAAGAGCATGAGAGCAAGGCACAGCCCTGCCTGGGGTAATCAGAGCACCCCACCTCTTTAATTGCTGATGTAGATTCTCATTATCTGCCAGGAGCTTGCTGTTGGTCTCATCCACAGCTTCCAGGGTGACCTTCAGCTTGTTGTTCTCTTCCTGAAGCTTCTGGTTGTTGTACTGCAGGTCAGCAATGCAGGTTATCAAGTCAGAGGTCTCCCTGTCCCAGTGGCAAACCAGCAAAGAGTGAGAAAGGTGATTTCATCTCCTCCAGACTTGTAAAACATCCTACTGCACTGATTAGAGGTGAGGGAGAGCCCACAGAGGACTAGTGATGCTGCAGTGTCCAGTCATTTGCTCTGCAAGAGATAATGGAGCATCTGCAACCAGTTTTTCAGTTTCATGGGCACCAAGAAGTTTTGGTTTTAAGCACTTTTTCTGCTCCCTACAACTGAAGTGAGCTGTCAGAAATGTTCTGCCACAGCTGGATGTCTGCATGAGAGTGCTTTAAGATTTTGCAAATCACCTCTTGGGCCACTAATGCTTCTGTATTCACTCTGCAATTTCTGTGTCCTTTATTTTCCCCCAAGTCACTTTATACTTTCAACCAAAACTTAAATGAGGATCATTCTTCTGAGATCCTGAGAAGTTATAGGGAAGCATTACAGAGCAGGTGTTGGATTTCTGACTAGGCATAAACTGCAAGTCAAACTTCTGCTCTTTAAGTGCTTTGCCATTAACAGAGCCCAAATCAAAACATTGCTACTGCTACTACTACAAAAAAAAACAAATTTCAAAAAACTCCCTATCATAAGAAAAACAACCCCAAACAAAACCCAAGACCAGATTTCCAGGACATAATGTCTTCATATTGTTAGACAATTAAGAATTTGGTGGAGAGAAGGACCAGTTTAAACAGGGAAAGATACAACAAACATCTGGTCACAGATTAAAAAGGCAAATGGACACAGAAGCACCAAGATATCAGTAGGAAAAAAATACTGGTTTTATTTTAAGTCTAGGCAGAAGCTGTGAGGAAAAAGGTGACAGCATCAAGAGCTCCTACAGACTGAGGTAAGCATTGAAATATGCAAGGATAGTGATCTGAAATAAAGGTTCTTGGAATTTCTGTCAGGTGGTTCAAAGCTAGCAGTGCTACATTCTGAGAAAGAATTGCTTAAATGGACTCACATGTCTCCTTTAGACACATCACCCCCAAAGGCCTCCAGGCTTCCTGAGGTAACATTCATCCTGGCATGAGTCTTTTTGGCTGAAAGAGGTGGGGGTTTTGGTTATAGAGAAAGAAAGTGGAGCTTTCCCGAACAGAAACAGAGTAAAATGTTCTGCACCTTCAGAGATGTTTTTAGGGACTTGAAACTCCAGATCTTCCATGCTTGCTGATGATCCCTCAGTAGCACTTTCTTCCCTGAAAGAAGGGAGCATCAGGGGTCAGTCACAAAACCAGCAGGACACTGCTTACCAACACATCAAACTTCAGCCAAACCCAGTGCTGTGGACATGGTGTCCCAATTCCACTTTCTTTCCAGAGCCACAGGGGAGTTTATAACCTCCTGTTCCCACAGAAGACTTATGAGACATATTTATTAAAATGCTGTTACCCTTTTCTCTTACAGTCTTCAATCCACTCTCCCATGACAGCGTGGTATGTTTCCAGGTCCATGGAGATGTCTTTGTGCTCAGGGTCCAGCATGTTGCACAGCTCTTCAAGGCCACTGTCCTCTGATCCCCTGCTGGTTGTGTGTCTCAAATAATCAACTATCTTGGACACTGCCACTTTTCCTAAAGCAGAAACACAGGTCAGGCTCCAAAGCCTAGAAAGGCACCATTAAAAAAAAAAGTAATAAAAGGCCACACTACTGATCTGGGGCTCTGAGCAAATCTGGGATTTTAATAGGTGTCCCTACCCATGGCCAGGGGATGGAATGAAATTATCTTTAAGGTCCCTTCCAACCCAACCCATTGCATGATTCTAACACTTTTAGTCATGTCTGAGGTAGAACTGGAGGAATTGTCTCTTGCTCTGAAGTTTCTCAAGTTTCTAACAGGATAAAGGCTGAAAGAAAGGAACAGTGATCTGCAATAAGGGTAACATGTTATGTGTTGCTCTGCAAAGATCAACAGGGGAAAGGTCAGGCACCATGCAAAAGAGGCACAGGCATTTATGCATTTATTCTGCATCTGCCACAGCACAGGCACCTGCACATCTCAGAGCCTGGAACCTCTCATAACACAATCTAAACCTCAGAAAGGTTGAGAGAAGAAAAGAGAGCAATGAAAAGTCCCTGGCAAACCTGTGCAGTGGATGTCACATGCACAGAAGATGGTGGTCAGCAGGTCCTCTTCACAGATCAAACTCACATCATACATGTTGTCAGCCCTGGACCCCACAGTCTGCCTCTCTCCTGTGAAAAAATAAATCTGTTATTGCCCATCTTTACTTGCTCATGTTAACTTCCATTCCACATGACTAAAACAAAAACTCCTCCAATAAAAACAAAGATTTTATTGCTAAACAACAACAGGAACTGGTCAGAGCTGGAAATACTCCATGCATCTACTTTTAGATGTGTATTTTTGGAAAAACTTGGTTATTCTTTTTATGGAGTAAACATATGAAACAGGACATCTTAAAAGGCCTGGTGTTTCTTCCCTCCCTCTCCAGGTATATTGTAGAGAAATCAATCTCTAAAACAAACAAATAAAAAAAAATCCAAACAAAACCAAAGAGCAACACCCAAACTCATGTATTTTCAAAAATCTGTCTGATAAACTATAGGCTAAATTAAGAGCCAAATAAAATTTGGCTATTAAAATAAATGCCACAGTACTAGCCAAACAGTAGTCTCGATCTCTTAAACTGTTAAAAATATCTCTCTCTTCAACAAAAAATGAAGCAGCAAACTTGAAAAAGTTTGTCTTATTAATTCCTCACTTTTTGCACTCACATTAATATTTTTAGAGAAAATTCAAGATTTGCCTCAGCTCTTTTTGCAGTCTTACAAGATTGGAGTGCTACTAAAATGTGTTGTCACTAGTTTAAGTGGTAAATGAAGGTTATGTACATAGAATTAATGTTCTAGGATTCTGAATTAGGGGGTATTTTTCTTCAGGGTTTTTTTACCTCTTTCCCTTGAGGGAAGTGTCTTTGGCACAGGAGGTTGGACCAAAGCACTTTCTGGCTTTTTCTCAGATGGGAAGAAATACACATTTGGGCTTGACGTCAGATACTGCTGCTTGGGGCGCACATCTTTAGGCTCAGCATTTGCTGAAGGTTTGTTCTGGGCATTGGCCTCCCTGGGCCCAAAGCAGAAAGGAGAAGAATTGTCTGTGGGACAGTCAGGCATCCGCGAGCTGCTGGGTCTCTCGGTGCTTTTGAGGATCGAGAAGGTGGCGCTTGCAGGGCAGGAGGCAGAGGAGGGACAAGACGAGTCTACAACAAAAATGTTGTCACTGCCAGGGCTGGCCAGGGGTGAGCAAGTGCTCTCCTGGTTTCTGCAGGTTCTCCCTTTCAGTATTTCTTCCAGGTTTTTTTTAGTATTGCTCTGTGGGCTGTCGAAGTTCCGCGACTGAAATTTCGGGATCTGCAAAGCCGGGTTGGAGACTTGGTCCAGCATTTGGATGGATTTGATCTTCTTGCAGATGCTGTCCACTGGGTTGTGGTGTCGTTTCTTAGCTCCACGTTCCAGAGACTTCTTCATTTCCCTTCTCTTGCCAAATATCTGCAAGAGCAGGCACAAGATATAAGAGGGTGCTCAACTCACACATTTACACCAATTTTTCCATTCAGCAGACAGCTTGGGGCTTTGAAAACCCTTCTTCCACTTACCAGCTGTGACAGAAACCATTAGCCAGGACATTTTGATGTCCAAGGAGCTAGAAGCTGATGTGGCAAAGTTGGGGAAGAAAGACAGAAATACTTCCTGACATCTCACTTCTTATTCTGAAGCACCATAACCATGGCAGGGAGGTGAGGGGGAATGACAAAACAAATTACCAGAGGGCTTTTTAAACTAAAAGAAGCACTTCAATTGTACCTGGGGGTGGCAGATGTGAGGCAGAAAAAGTGAGACCAAGAAGAGTGTCAGCATTTCTGTGAGCCTACAAGAACAAAAAACTCCGAAATCCAGTTTTTCTCGTACTAATCAGCCACAGCTGTCATGATTCCACACTGGGAATTGCACAAGGAATATGCCCTGCAGAGGCACCTCATCCTGTGGCATTTTTATTATCTGTTCTGCCAGGCAACATTTAAAAAGCTATTTCCTACAAGATAAGCATGTTTGTGTGTGACTAAGGCACGGGAGGCTCATTTTGCAGGGATAAATCCTCATTCCCAGAGGTTTCCACATCTAACCTTCACAACCACCTGGACTGATCAGCTGGGAGCTTCCAAGGGACAGTGGGGACTTCACCCACAGCTTCTCAACCCCCCAAAGCACCAAGAATGTTCTCTGGGGGATGCCCTCAGCAGGACTGGCATCCCCAGCTTGGCTAAATCTTTGCCATTGGGAAGAAACAAGAGGGGAAACACTCCAGCAGGAAGTGACATCAAAATTATGGAGCTATATTATTAAATATAATAATAACATACCAAATGAAGCTGGGTGAAGTGCCCAAGAATCAGATTTTAAGTGATTTTTTTTTTTAATGTAGAAAAATTAATTCCTTTCTCCCAAAGCAGCAGCAAGCTTCACTAGCACTTAACACTTGTATAATCTTTTGAAGCAAGGAATAAAATCATATATAAGTAATTATTAATCTAGACTGAAATAAACATAAATACTAGGTGTTTCATTTAATCTATTTTATTACAAGCTGCCTGCATGGCAGCAACTTAGTTTTATATAAGCAGAGGCAAGATCTCTAAGCTTATTTTTCTATTATTTCTACAAGTAGTAACATTTACTCTAATGAATATGCCTTAGGCACTTAAGGAATACTTAAAAAAATAAGAATAAAAAGAAGCTCAGAGCAATTTTAGAGAAGAGACTTCTTTTAAACTATGTCTCTCTTAAAATATTTAATTCTCAAATAAATGCCAGGAAGTGGAAGCAGTCTTCTATATTAGAGATGTATTATTACAGATGTGTTATTTCTAAAGAGATAGATGAATTACCTTTAAACTGAAATTTAAATAGCACTAAAAAAAAAAAAAAAAAAAAAAAAAAAAAAAAAAAAAAAGAAAAAGAAAAAGTTGTTTAAGTACACAAGAACTTTCAAGAAGATATAAGCAACACACTATTTAAAATAACTGATTTTTTCTTTAACATACCAGTAAAATAAAATAACCAAAAAACCCTTATACTTACACTAATATATGGCAAAATAATTCTCTGAAGGAGACAGTACAGCAACTTTAGCTGCTCCTCTGAGGAGTAGCAGCAGACTGAGCTTCAGCCTTTAAATGAGCAGAGGGCTCTTCTGCTGGAAAATCAGCTTTACAAGGTACAGTTGCTGCCACTCAGCTGCAGCCAGGTTCTACTCAAGCATCAGGCTCCTGCTCCCTGGCCTTTTTACCTTTTTACCATTTTTTCCCCCTCTCCCATCTCTCCTGCAGCTGTTAAATTAATTGCCTGTAATTTCAGTGCAACTTGAAGTCTCCCCACTCTTCTAATTATTGTTTAAAACAGCAAGGAACGTTGTGATACAGGTCATTGCTGTGTCAAAACTCTGTTTCCTGGGATGTTTCTCACTTCTATTAGCAGTTCCTTCCTGCTTTTCCCACCTACAGCAAAATTTCAAGCAGGAACAGATCTAATTTATGAGAGTTAGAACAGGGAATAAAGGAACATTGTACTTTTCATCACTCTCACCACTTTTGAAAGGAAGGAAGTGTTGAAGTCTCTTGAGCTGATAATGTATTAAATAGATTCTTTGTTAACTGTCAGCTCTGCCCTTGGTTCTGTGGAAAAAAAAAAAAAAATTGTCATTAAGACTCTTAACTAATTCCTGTTTTTTTTTTTATTCAATTATCAAGACTTGTGCAGTAGAGCCTGTACAGCTCCTGCTAAAGCACCTTGTAAATGCCCTTGCTTAGATGGCCACATCTCCTTTCCAGCCTGCAAACTGAGAAAACTGTTTTTCAGCTGGTGTTTGCCTCAGACCTGTCCAATTCTGGGAAAATTGTTGTGCCATCCTGTGGTTCACTGAACTTCAGAAATAACACCTCTTTCTGAGATGCTTACACCTTTCAAAATTTCTAGTTTTTCCTGATGCTTTCAAACACTCCTCACCACACAGAATATATTTAAATTTTGCTTACAATTATCCCTTGAAGCTGCTTCTCTTTCACAAACTCACTTGTGAGAACAGTTGGACCTGGACCTGGCTGCAGCATTGCTCACACATAAAGTCCTGTTACCTGTCTTTGTGTGAGGCATTTATATTATCTCTGACTGGATTTTCTGCTCCTTGTTCTCTACCTCAAGTAGGTTTTAGCACAGTTCTTCTCATACAATCTAAAGAAAAGGAAAAAGCTTTTCCAGAAAACATGCAGTGCTTGAAATGCAGCCACAGACATTGTGGTGCTGTCTGTATGTGCAACAGAATAATTAAATAAATTTGGGCCAGCAACTGATGGCCTCTCTAATCCTGCACCTGGTTTACACCAGGGAGTATCTCTTCCCTTCAGAGCTGCACTGTGAAATTTCATCTTCCCAGAGAAGTTGAAGACATCCCTACTTATTGTAGGGGGATGGAATAGATGACTTTTAAAGGTGTCTTCCAACCCAAACTGTTCCATGGTTCTGTAAATTAAGGTCTGTTATGAAAATCAATAACACTGAAAAACATGTTTGTGTGGCACAAAGGGTATTGATGTGTTGTTGTCGGGCTAGGAGAGCAGTGGAAAGGATGTAGCAACAAACTTCTTTCATGCAGAAGAGAAGGAAAAGTTCTTTATTAAAGAGTCAAATCACACTTATATAGAGCAGATCATGGCAGCAAGGACAGAAGTGATTTCATTGGTGTTCTCCCCTGGTGAACACGCATTCACAAAAACATCACATTTCTCACACGTCCAGCAGGTGCTTAACCATTGTTATAATTCTTTCTCTCATGTTTTCATTGAGCAGCCTGAGAAAATCCAAGCTGTTTCTTTCCTGGCTTTCACCAGTATCCATATTGATGGATTGCAGATTGGATTGCTTTGGTCAACAGGTTTTACAGGGCAAATACAGAGCTTGTATACAAATTTCTCCTTAGTTTGAGTGGGATATATGGGGTTAAAGTTCAGAGTCAGCTTTGAAACATCACAGAAACACAAAAACCAGCCCAAAAAGAAGATATTAAGAGGTCATAAGCTCATAACCATGTGTCTGGGCAGGATCAGTTGGGCAATGAGTCCTAAAAATTCACTGTCCAATCTATTCTCTGAGTTTCTCAGTGATAACAAATTAAAATCCTTCCAGGGAAATCTATATTTGACTTTGCCACTGATAGTAAGCTTGCCTTACTATGCAACTTACTGCAAATGAAATGCAAAATGCTTTGTCATTTCCTACTTTGCAGGCTCTGCCATGACATTTCACAGCCTTTTATGATGCTGCAGTAGCATGTAGGAGCATGAAGTACCCTGTGCTAGGTGCTGCTGCTCAGGTGCCAGACAGAAGTGGGATGTATTTCCCAGAGAGTTACCAAACTAACAGGGAAAAAAAAAAAAAAATCAAGCCCAAAGGAAATGAGAACAAGCACAAAGCAAAGTTCATAAGTTCTGGCAGATTTATACCTTGACAGCACCAGTGTTTGCTGATGTGCCCACTGACCACCCACACACAGGACAGCTGCACCTTCTCCTCAGGAACAAGCCATGGATCACTGGTGTCCTTACCAGCAGTTAAAAATACACAGCCACAAAAACTGGATCCTGTGTTTCCAGGGAAATAGTTGGGAAAGTGCACAGTTGTGATGCAAGTCAGTGAGGTAAGTTTGACCCCAGTGGTTAAAACTCCAGCACACGAGAACATTTCCCCCTCACCTCAGCACTGAACTTCAAAGCCAGAAATTAGCTTTTTATCACTTACAGCATCAGGATATGCAGCCTGTGCCCTTTAGATCAGCTCCAAGAATAAGAATAGGTTATGTTCTTTCTAACAAGGGGTCCTGCTGCTATAGCAAGCTTCCCTCCACTTTTCTCACTCAGGGTATTGATTACATGCCAGAGCCACTTCCTCCTCCAGGTGAATCAGCTGAGAAATGGCAGCACTGACAATGTTTGGTGCACAGCTCATCATCCCAAAGTGCCACAGTTTTTTAGTGTGTTGTGATCCATAACCCAATTATAGGCTGCTTCATTTTTCAAGGGTAGGAGCTCATATGTGCCCACACAGAGCCACAGTTCTTTTGTGAATGCAAACACCCTCAGTACCTGCACTGCCTTCCCAAAACATTGCCTCCTGTCCCTGTTAACAAATAAACTGTGTCCCATATGCCATCCTAGAAGTGGTGGGATTTCTAGGAAGGCTGAGATGGCCACCTTCTCATAGAATCATGGCAAGAAAAAGCTTTGAAGGGAGAAGCTGAATCTTTTATATTTTGATCCCTGAAGTAGAATTGACAAACCTGGAGTTCTTCATTCTGCATGCAGACTCCTTAACATTTCCAAGGAGATGGTTCTGAAATACACTTCTGTTTGAAAACTGAAGCAACTTGGAGTCACCTGTCATAGTAAAAATAAGTGGATTTAGGGCCATGAGTCACAAAGGCATAGACAATTTAAGGGAAAAATAAAGACCTTTTTTAAAAAACACCAAAAAATCCTAAAGCCCCAAACCATTATGGAAATGCAATTTGAGATTGGGTTCATTTCACCTGATGTGAAAGGTCAAGGTCAGCTGTCTGTTGATTTTTAGACACCCTGGTGGCACTCAGGCATCTGATGGCACAGCAATAACATCATTTAACTTAAGATGATGCTGTCAAAATCCTGCTTTTGTTCTTAAACTGGTGATCACCTGTCCCTACCACAAGGCAGTTCAGATTTTGATCTGCTGTATTCAGCTCCCTGCTGCCCTCCAGGCAGCCTCAAACCATTCCCAGTCTCTACAAGGATTCCAGTGGGACTCAGAATACAGCCGGGTTTGGAAGAGAGACTCCAGCAACAAAAGTCAGAATTGTTCAGATTTTGCAAAATGGTCAAAAGACAAGAAAAAGTGAAGCTGTTTTCCTATACTGTGGTAAAATCTTTCTCCATGCTTCCCATTGTCCTGCTCTTCTCCCAGCTGCAATGGGAGGGGCTGAGCTGGTTGTCCCCCCCTGTTTCTTTTGTGTTATCTCATTCCAGTGGCAGGAAAAGCAGGGTTTATTTTCAGTGCCAGACACTTTCTAGATTTCCTACCACGAGGAGAACCATCCTGAAGAGATACTTCACACTGCCCAATCCTGCTCTTAGGATTGTGCTGGGAGCCAAGAAAGGACAAGAAATTGTAACAATGATTAAACACCTGCTGGAGACATGAGAGAAGTGATGTTTGGCACAAAGCATGTTTTCAAAGAGGTGTTGCCTTCTTGGGCCAAAAAGCCTTTTCTATTCTGTGTGGCACGAACTACCCTATATAAGTGTAGTGTTTCTTTAAATAAAGCTCTCTCTCTTTTGCTTCTCCATTACACAAAGAACTGTGTTGCATTATCCTTTTTGCCACTCTCCTATAGCTCAAATGCAACATAATCCCAAGGGCAGGGGATTAATTTTCACAGGCTCAGCTGAATGTTTTGATTCCAGCCCTGTGGTCTGTGCATAACAGGAAGATCTAAAGTCACTCCAGAAGGGAATGGGGGAGCTGCTTTGCCCCACAGTGCCTGTCTGCACATCCCTCCTTGGACCCCACATCCATGAGCCAGTGTTTGTCACACACATGGCCTGACCTGGATTTTTGTCACACCACAGGCCTGTGTGTGAGGCTGCTGCAGTGAACTTTCCATTGGTCCATCTTCTAATCAGCAAATTCCCACCTCCCTGTTTGCTTTGCTTCTCCTTCTGCCTCCATCGAGATTACAAGGGAAAAAGTGCAGGAGGAGAGGTGAAAACCCTGGCTACAGAGCAAGCAAGGCCAGGCATCAAGCATGATTAACTCTTTGTCTGAGGACCAAACCCACTCTCCATGACTGCAATGAGCCCAACAATCCCAGAAGTAGCTCATGGGAATGACTTCCTGATCCTGCTTTTTTTCTGCTCCACTGTCTGACCTATTCAAGCCCATGATCTGGGCTTTTACTCCACCCAATCCATGAGACAGAAAAGTGTTTCCGAGTTCAGGGTTTATTTATTAGGAGTTCAGGGGTTTTTGGGTATTTTTGGTCTTTTTTTGTTGCTGTTGAGCTTTGTACTTTTACTTGTGTGTAAGAAAACTAGATGCAAAAGATAATTAGAGAATCAAACCATAAACTACATCCTCTGAATGCATGCAAGGGATAATATCAATCAGTGACACTGAGTAAATCACTTTTTTCTTGATGCTGGTGAGTGACTTACCAGCTTTTCCAGTTCTCACAATGGATACCAATCTGTATTGTAGATTATCCTGGGTAAGCTCTCACCATCCATATTAATATTCACTCTGGCTGTGATTATTGATCATCCAGCAGGAAGGTGATGCACTGCAAGCACACAGGGCTGATGCTGATGTATTCAGGATGTGTTCACCTGGTTAATGGGGTGCATCTCCAAGTGCATCCATCTTTCAATCATTTCAATCAGGGCTTCCTGCAAGGCTGCAGGTTTCCCTCAGGAGTCATCAGACCTTCTGCTTCCCCATCTACAGGGCTGACAAGAGATCCCTTCAGACTCCTCTGCCCCGCCACGGAAGGGGAGGGCACATCCACCCCAAAGATTTAAAAAGGAACCCTGGACATGCAGGAAGGAGATCTTGTGGCACATCATCCTGAGGAAAGAAGAGTGAAGGTTTGTCACCAATATAAGTATGAAGGTATGTGAGAATTTTTTGGTCTGTAGTAAAGATTTATTTCACAATTAATTTTTTTTTTTCATGTGAGGGCAATATTTAGGAATTGCAGGGGGGCTTGAGAAATTTTCCTTAAAAGTCAGCTGAAAGAAATATCCACATAGATATATTATATGTATTTTAAACAACTGCATTTAGGAAAAAAACACCAATAGCACAACCTGAAATGAACCACTGTGAAACATAAAGTTAGATGCTCTGCTGCCCATCACTGTTATCAAGACATGAAAAACAACATGGTCAGTGTGAACAAGCAGAGGTGCAACTTGTGCACAGAGGATTCATGCTCAGTGCCCCCATTTGCATGTGCTGCATCAGTGAATTAACTCCAAGAATCGAAAAAACTTGTCTTGTGACTAGTGCTAATCATGGTTGATATTGATAGAATGCTAAATTTAAAACATTTTTTACTTTTTTTTAACCTGAGGAAGTAGAGATTTTGTCTCTTGGTTGGTTGGTTTGTTTGTTTGGAATGACAAGCCCCCTACATTTGCTTGTTGTCTACAGTTTGGTAAAACAGAGGTAGATTTTATACCATCTTTACCCATTAGTTTGTACAGTATTCTCATTTCTGGAGGATCTGATGTAAATAGGAGCATAAAAGGTGCTTGCCTTGATGGCAGCTCTCACCAGAATGGGATGGGATTTGAGTAAAAATGATGAAGTTCTATTTAACATGAATCCTCTGATCAGATCAGCATGCACTGAAACACCCCCTGAGCAAGAAGAGGTTTGGCATCAAGACAGGGACAAGGCAGGAGCTGGGAACACCCTCACATTTAGATGTGAAGTTGGGAGGATGTGCAGATGTGAAAGACTTTTCCTGTGGTTCTCTGTTGTGCACAGGGGCTGCACAAACTCACAGCATCTGCCCTGGCCCTGCTCCTGGCAGCATCCTTCATCACCTTCTCCTGGAGTGCCCCCCAGGTGAGCTCAGGCTGGAGCTCATGGAGCTCAGAGCTTGGTGCCAATAAGTATTTGCACTAATTAGCAATGGCATGGAATGTTGGTATGTCTCTTTCACCTCTTTTTATTTATTTATCTTTTTGGCATAAAGGCTCATTTCCAAAGGAGAAACTGGACTCCTCATGCCATGCTCTATTTGAAGGGTGCACGTAAGTCCCAAGCTCTTTCCCTTTTGAGGAGATAAATTTCCCCACCCCTGGATTATTCCTTGGTTCCACACAAGCAGGAGATCCTGAGGATGCTGTGGGGGTAGAAGTTTTGAGGCTTGCAGGGAGGATGTGCTAATTGCTAATTATGTCCTGGGCACACCTTTGGTCCCTGTACAGATCATTCACTTCAAACTTGGACTCAGTGGTCCTGGTGGGTCCTTCCCACTCAGAATATTCTCTGATTCTGTACTTAGAGATTGTGTCCTTTGATCCAAATCATCACATTTAACAGAAATATTAATATGAAAAACTGTATTCTGAATTGTTGATTTAATATTAGAAGATATCTGGGAGGGCAGGTATTAAGAGAGGAAGAAAAAAGCTCCCAGTAAATTAGAGGGGGAAGAAAAAAAGGTCATAATCCTGAGAAAAATGCAAAAGGGAGACAATATAAATAATTCCAACACAAAATAAGTATAAGCTCCAAACAGCTGTAAATAATACTGAAAGTTCTAGTGGCATTAATATAAGCTCCAAACAGCTGTAAATATGACTCAAAGTTCTAGTGACATTAATACAATTATTTCTAAATAAAAGTGAAAATTTTGACCTTTTTTGTTCTTTAAAAAAAATTCTTCCAACTGAATAATGCATCGTGTTACTTCCCTAGTGTGCTTTTTATTATTATTACTGATGCACAGGAAGCAATGTGATTTTATTTTGTTAGTCTGGGATTTGGGTTGGGTTTTTTTTTTTTTTTTTTTTTTTTTTTTAAATAAAAATACAATTTTAAAGGCAATACTTTGTAGTCCAGCAAAGAGATTGAAGGCTCTTGACCATATACAAAATTGAAAAGGGTCCTTTAGGGATTATGAAGTAGGAATTACAACAAATTTGGGGCTTTGCTTTTGCAGAGGGACGTCGCTTCATCGCAGATGAGAGCCAGAGGAAGGACCTGTATGGCAGAGTGCAGCTGGGTGAGTCCATCCTCACAGGGCTGTGAGGATCCATCCCCCTTCCCCAGTTATGGCAGAAATCCCTGGAAATGGGAGGGGATTTGGAATCATGGCCAAGGAAACAACTAGACCCCCTTTTTTTTTCCAGTCCCTTCATTCCAACCAGCACATGACAAATAGTGACTTTGCTCTCTGGTGCACCTGTGTGATTTCATTTACATAATTTCCAGACTGACCTGGCTGCTAGGTGGGATTTTCATCAGTGCTTTTGACTTGCTTTTTGCACTGGAGAAAAAAATAATCAGATCAAACTATTAATTGTGCTGAAGTGACAAATAACAGAGGCAGGCAATGTTTCTGGAGGGAACAGAATGTTGTAAAAAAGTTAGGAACTTACAAAAAAGGAAAATGTTCCTTTTACTTTCTGAGGGACTTTGAAATAACCTCCCTTTAAAAAAGATTGCTAATCTCTCTTGTGGTAATTATCAGGTTTTGAGCAGACAATGTCACAGAGTGAGGGAGACAGTATTGTCTTGAGTGTCTAGTTATACAAATAATAAAAAAAGCAAAGAACAAAGTAAGGAAATGCCATAAGACACTAACAAACCATGCATCTCTGATTTTTTCATTCCAGAAACACGCAGCCATAACATAAATCCTTTACCTCTTTCTGAAGCTGCTGCACTGTTCCTTACTGCCTTACAGAAAGCACAAGAAGGTAAATGCACCTTTTGTCTTACTCTTCTTTAGAAGTGTTTTTTTAGTATTTAATTTACTACAAATTTAGCAAATTAATCTAAAAGGTCTGTTTTGAACTGAGATACTGTTCAACAGAGCACCCTGAATTGGAGTGCACATTCACACAGATTACAACATGAGCCACATAATGAGAGCAGGTAAATATTTGTATATTCTGCTTTTAATTTTCTCTACAGATCTTTAACAGGTTTGGATTCAAGGGAATGGCTATTTTAAAATTGAATTTTCCAACCCAAATCTTTACTGGGGTTACTTTTTCTACACAGTATTGTTTGCTTGTGAAAATTTTATTCTTCCCCTGGATTTGGTGCAAAGGTTTAAAAGAATAATTAAGAACTCCAGGAGAAGAGCTGTTGGTTTCACATCACCAGGCTGAAACCCTAAACCTCTGCTCTCCATGTCCTCTGCCCTTAAAATCCCTCACCTCTTCAACTATCAGAGACTTTTTTTTTTTTTTTTTTTTTTTAATGGAGCTGGGGCTCTGTGCTCAGCCCTATTTTCCCTGCCCTGGCAGAACTCTGGGAACAAAAAAAAAAGTGCTTTGGACAAAATATATGAGCACTTCTAAACTTAAATCAGTGAAAGTGTCGTTTGTATGCCCACAAAATCCTCTGAAGGTGGATTTGTACAAATTTTAGTGGTATTTTCCTGCCTGCTGTTGCTGTAGCAGGGGAGATGGACAGCAACAGAGAAAAAAAGGGTGAAATTGTTTTTAGAGATGCTACCTCTCTTAGCTGGGCAGTCACACTGCACTGAATCTGTTTAAGGCACATCTGAAAGCTGAAAATTTGGCTGGCTGAACTTCCTTTTATCTACAACTTATTTCTCCCCATTGTGTCTTGTCTTGCAGTGGAAGAAGAAAACAGTGATCACCCTGACTACTTGACAGACAATCTATCAAATTGGTGAAATTATTTAAAATGTCTTAAACATTTGTACAGCTTTGAGCCTGAAAGCATAACTTGTGTAAGTGTTTCATCCATTCTCACTGAAGTTCCCAAAGGGTGAGGTGTTTCCACAGTGCAAAATTTTGAATGCAAAGGGATTAAGAGGTAATAGTTCAGATAAGGAAAGCATCTGTAATGTTTCTGCTTTCTTTAGAGCATTTTGTATGTCTCACCTGAAATTCAAAATACATGGTACCATCTCACCTGAAAAGATGATTAAAACTGTCTTTTTGGACAACCACTTCATTAAAAAGTTTTTCAGTTGCCATTGGGAAACCTTTTACCACCTTCTACTCAGCTGAATATTGAAGCTTTTTAAACTCTGATAAAGACAGGTTCCATTACCACTGCATTGGTGGCCCTGCAGGCTGCTGATGGTCAAAAAATTCAATGAGGTGTAAAAAAACATTCCAGCTATCTGTGACTGCAAAGCTAGTGATTTTTTTTTTTTTTTTTTTTTTTTTTTTTTTTTTGGCAGATATCAGTCAGCACAGAGAATAGGCAGCAGCATTTATTGCCCCAGTTGACTCCTGCAGAAATACTCTGCAGTGTTTAATAATCCTACTGAGCACATAAAGGCAGTTTGGGGACAGGTCTTGCACTATCAGGGCCTCATTAACAACTGCATTGTGATTGTACTTTTTTTGTTCTTTCTTTCTGAGTTGCAGAAGTGGAATTATGCATAAGTCTGTTAATTATCATTCTGTGCTGATAAGGATGTATTATTTATATAGTTCTGTGATCTTACTGGAAAGCCCTCTGTAGTTCTGATGTAATTAAAGAATAGCCACATGATTTCTGTGTCCAAGCAGCTGTTTTATTTTTTTTAACCTTCTACCCTTGTCATGCTCTTCATCTTTTAATGTTAAATTCCCCTGATCTTTCTCCTAACACTGCTAATTAATTCTAACTCACACTAACTATGATGCATCTCCTCAACACAGAGAAGCACAGCTGAAGGAATTAATTTCTTTCAAGGAGTGAGAGGCACCTTTAGTGATTATAATCTGTATCACTTCATGGAGAACAAAACTGGTGAAATCAAAGTGTCCTGCTTTGTTCATTTTTAAGCATCAATATCTCTTCCAATGGCAGTGTTTGTTGCATGACAGAACACATTCATGATGGACTTCACCTCAAGACCAGTGGCATCCACCAGAATCCTTTCACTAATTTAGTTTTGAGCATAATTGGAATATCTCAGGCACATCTAAGTGATTTTCCAGCATGTTTTACAGGATCATCAGGGAGTGCTCAGACAAAAAGTAGCATAAAATCAGATAACATAATCCTAGAATGGCCTAGTTTGGAAGGGACCTAAAAGATCATCCAGTTCCAAATGCCCTGGCATGATCTGGGACACCTTCCACTGGAAAAGTGAAAAGGGGTTATACATCCTTTGGTTTATCAGTGTATTTATTTATTTATTTATATGCCTCTGCCTGTCCCAGGGATACAGAAACTGCACTCACCCTATTCCCAGCTGACTGATTTTTGTGTGTGCTCCTGACTGAAGGTCTCAAGCTTAAACAATTCCTCAAAATATCATGAAACAGAATGAACCTCCTGCCTTGCTGGTGAGCTGTTTGTGAAATCCCAGTAATTTCCATCTGGAAGACAATCCCTTATGTAACAGAGAGCTGCTGCCAAATTTGTCAGGTGCCAGTAACTGTTGGGAATGTGTGGCATTTAATTTAGGCAATCTGTTGCTGTGGCTGAATGAGAAGCCACTCCCCCAGTGCTATAAATTCAACATACAGAAGTGTTTTGCTGTAGATAAATTGCCTTCTCACCCATGGTTAACCCTGGAATTGATGCAGAACTACCATGAGCCCAAGGCATGGGGCAGGGGTTGCTTTGGCCACTGCAGGACCTGAATCTAAGAATTCAGGTCAGTCCATCTCAAAATCTGGGCATTTCTAACACCAGGAGAGTGCTCAAAGCATGTGGGTGGGCTGAAACACACACACAGCTTTCCTGCTCTACAACAGAGCTCTGAAATACAAGCAATACATACAGACTTCTTGATTTGTTTTATGTGTTCTTTCTTTGGGACTCTCAGCCATTACATCTTTTTGACTCTGTAAGGGAGCTCTGATTGGGAGCACTTTGTGGAAGAAGCACAAAATGCAATTGTTCTCCACACAGTAAACTGTGTGAAGGAAAGTATTTGCAATATCTTTGCTTTCACCACTTTTATATGAAAAATTAAACAGTGTTTAATTACCTTTTAAATGGCTAAAGAAATAGTGATTCCTTTTAATTCCAAGTAAGTTTTTACTATAAAAACCAGAACCTGACTTCTGAGAATATTCTTTCAAGTATGCAAATCAGCTCAAGAATCAAAGTCCAGTTTTAAAACTGATTTTAGGTGGCCAAAACTACAAATAGGCACATTGTCCCTTTTATTCTAAATGGCCTATAGTCAGAACCATGTCATCCAGCATTGGTTAAGTGTTTGAAAGATAGGAGCCTAACCAAAGTTGGACATCTAGGCTCCCCCTGGGATTGACAGGAAAGGTAAATTCCTCCAAAGCTTACATTGTCCTACCTGCTGAAGGACAGGCTGAATAAAGTTCTGGAAATGTCTTTTCTTGAGCAGCATGGGGAACTTTTGATGCACAAACTCAAGAAACAAGAGACTGATCTCCTTCCTAACATCTTCATGTCAGGATGTGCTTCTGAAGAGCCTGTTCAGGCACTCTCTGCATCTCTAGGAGCTGAAACACTTCTAAAAGCTTTCTGTAAGGCAAATGAAAGTTTAGTTCTTGTTGTGAGGATCAGCTATTCCCCAAGAACTTTGAAGTCTCAGGTGTTTTTCAAAATTATGTCTGAATGTTTTTTAGCATTATTTGTTAGGATTAGGACTCCTCTAGAAGAAGTGAAATAGAGCATGGACTAATGGAAATTACTGATCCTTGAATGTTGTCACATTGGTCTGTGTCTGCAGGGGAAGGTGCTACTGAAGGAAATTTTGTCATTCACTTTAGTCAAGTTACATTAATTTCCCCCCAAACCAGTTTGTTAACAAATTTAGAATCTACAAGAAGATGAGAAAAAAAAAAAGAGACATACCAGAAGAATCAGAAAATAAACAGTCTGCTGTTTATTGTGGGTCTAAATGACCTCAGAAAGATGACTTCATTTGTTTCTAAAATGCCCACTGCATAAGACTTTATATTGTTCCACAGGAAGTATTTTTTACCACTGGATCAAGACACTTCTGTGTGCTGTAAAAAAAAGTGGTTTAAATTATGCAAGTTTACAATAAACAGCATCAGGAAAAAGAAAGACCATTTTTTTTCAGTGTATCTTTTTTAACTCTTCCAAATTTCTCCAGTGTAACACTCGTTTTCTTTAATTTTTTGAGCTCTGGCTTAAAGTTCATTTTAATTTAGGAGGGGAAAAGGGGAAACATAAATGAAGTAGGAATTCATTTGGGATATCCAAAGTGTAGCTATTTGTCTAGACTATGATTAATACAGATGATTCCACAGACAAAGGTATGATCTGCAGTTTGTATAAGCTCCTGAGGGGATTGTCTCATTCTCTAGTTTTATTAAGCCTGAAAAATCTCTTCTACCTCAAAGGGGCACAGAAAAATCGTCATTTAAACTACTTTCAAGGTGAAATAATATTATTTCCAGAAGTGTAGCTCAAGTAACATTTAAGGTTCCCCTAATTACACCACGCTGTCCTTAACACAAAGCTTGCCAAGCCTACAGGAGGAGCATCGAGTGCCAGGGCGAGACAACGAGCTCAGTTCCTGTATTCTCCGTGCTGCTTCTTCTTCCCCTGTGGCAAGGCTCCAATGGAAAAGGGGGACTTGATGTTCTGCCTGTCCCTCTCAGCCTCCTCCTCCTCGTCGTATCTCTCATCCTCGTCCTCGTCCTCGGCCTCGCTGTGGTGGGGGCTGGAATGCTGCGAGGCGGAGGGTGATGGTGGCACTGATGAAGGCCTGGGGTACCTGAACCCTTCCGTCTGCCAGACACAGAAGCAAGTGCAGTGTGTTAGCTGAGCCCCTCCACGGGTTTTGCACAGCAAGTTAAGGCTATCATCACTTCAGATTAATCCCTCAGCTCAGATCCTCTCAGTCCTCCTCTGCCAGCAAGCACACACCTGTATTACACATACACAGCTTTATAACAGATGTTTACAGATGCTATAAACAACCTTCCACCACTGCTTTTTGAAAAACATGGCTATCTTTACTGAGCCTGAAAACAATCAGCACAACACAAAATCCTCCTGCACTCTGCAGTCAGAATATGCTTACTGAAATTCAGGCTTCAATCTGAACATTCAAAACAGTTTTCTAGTTTTAATGTCAGCATCTGCAAAATCAGACCCCAGCAAGGGGTTTTGGTCTGAGCCTCCTCACTCCTTACTAAAAAACAGAGGTGCTCTTTGGAGGTTTGGTTTCAACATTGTTGTGAGCAGCCTCTCTTCTCAAATTGGTGCTGATCTGGACTAGGCAAGAACTGTCTGAAGGTGTGCCTTTGCAGTGACCCCTTGCAGCTCCAGACAACACACCATGTTTAGATGAAGGCAATACTTTGCCTTGCTTTCCCTAAAACAACCTTTCCTTCTATTTGGTTGGTGCAGAACATCTCCATGTCATTTAGCAGAAGCAAAAATTAGCAGCTGCCACTCTTCCAGGAGGAATTTCAAGGGCCAGTTCCTCAGCTGCTCCAAAGTGGCATAGTCCCATCCAGCTCAGTCCAAACCATCTGAAGATGACCAGGTCCTGTGTCACACCTGGTAACGCTGTGTTTGGATCTGATATCTGAGGTTGTGGTTTAACCTCAGTCAGAAACTCTGCCCCACAAAGCCTCAGCTTGTTCCCCCCTGGAGGGGTCGAGGAGAGAATCAAAAAGGGGAAATTGGGAAAGCTCATGGGTTAGATTAAGGCAGTTCAGTAGGGAAAGCAAAAGCTGTGCACACAAGCAAAGAAATCCAGGAATTCATTCCCATGGACAAGCAGGTGTTCAGCCATCCCCAGAAGAAGCAGGGCCCCATCACAGGTAACTTTTACTGGAAGAGACAAACACCAGCACTCTGAACACCCCCTTTTCTTCCCTCTTCCCACAGCTTTATACACTGAGCATGATGCCATTAGGTCTGGAATGTCCCTTTGGCCAGTTAGGGTCAGCTGTGCTGGCTGTGTCCCCTCCCTGTGCACTCCCAGCTGGCCAGGTGGGTGAGGATCAGAAAAGTTCTTGGCTCTGGCAAGCCCTGCTCAGCAAGAACTAAACCATCCCTGTGTTATCAGCACTGCTTCCAGCACAAATCCAAAACACAGCCCAGCTACTGTGAGAAAAATTGTCTCTGTTCCAGACCAAAACATCACACTCCTGACTGGAGACTGGGTCTATAACCTGTTAAGCTTTTAATTAGGAGCTCCTACTTCCCTTTAGTTAAACACAAACTTGCTAACTCTCTCCTCTCTCACACTCTTCCTCTCTTTCCTTGTAAAGCAGTTAAAATGAACTCATCTCCAACTGCAGACTTTACCTTTGGTGGAGCACTTCGATCCATCTCAAATTTATCTGGGAATGTTCTGCCGAGGGCCAAGTGTCTGGCATGCATGTAATACTGCAACAGAACAGAGAAGCCAATACAAGTCATAGAAATATTGGATAGATTTAAGCAAGGGGGGAAAAGGAATATAAAGTGAGTATATTCTAAAAGACAGTGCTGAACAAAGGCTAAATGTGTTTCCAGCTAAGCAGAATCCAGCTGATATCACTGCTTGTACTGTGAAGTGATGAGCAATTCAGGACAGATTCCCACCAAAGAAGTCTGGAACAGAAGCTGAATAAGGGCACCTGTAAGATGTATTAGGATGGAAACTAGGACTTGTCTTGGTCAGTACAGCTCCTGTTGAGTGACAGGTATGCTTTATCCCTCAGAAAAAAACTGAGGGTGGGTTTTTTAACAAGGAAAATTTACATCTTAAAGTGTGCATATGTATTACACATAAGTTTTAGACTCATTCAAAGTCACTTTGGACTGCACAGAAGCATTTGTAACACTGACAGAGAAGTAACATTTATGAGATCACTGATGCCTGATATCTAAGAATTTGACAAAAATATTTTTAGATCCACTGTATTCCTGAGTTTGCAGCACATGCACAGAAAAAATAGCTTGTTATATCTTATGCAGTTTTGAGAACCATATAAATACTAAGGTTCTCACACAGGTATCAGAACAGGAAAAGATCCAAAATATGAGTTTTACAAACTCATATATGTGCTTCCATTTCTTTGGTCCTGCAGACTTGAGAACAATACTTTGCTACTGTCTTCTTAGTAGGTGGTACTGTAGTGCTTTCTGTGTAAATTAAAAACAGTATTTTGCATTTAAAGCACAGAGGTAGTTAAGGAGTGTTGAGGAGCCACAGAGCTCAGAAACATTTCACGCAGGACAGGGAAGGATTTGTTGAAAGTGTCCAGATGACTTTGGAGCACAAATCCTCCTTAGTGCAGGTGTTAAAAGCAGATTTTCACATTGTTTAGCACCAGAAAGAGCTCAGTGGTGTGACTGGACTCTGCCCTAACCTATCCTGCCACTGGAGCATGGAAGGATTTCAGTGCAACGTGCAGGCTCTGCCTTCAGCCCCCTGCAGAGGGGAATGTCAGCACCGTGCTGGAGGCTCTGGCCAGACCTTTGAGCCTGGCACTCAGAATGGCTCCCAGGCACACACCCTGCCCAGGTACTTCCAGTCCAGCAGGTCGGAGAGGCGCTCGGTGCGGTTCCTCTGGATGATGCGCTGGCGCCGGTTCTGCTGGCAGAAGCCGTACAGGAACTGGGTCAGCTGGTTGCACGACTCGTCCGGCGAGCGGAACCGCCTGTCCACGATGTAGATCCCTGGAGACACGAGGAAGGATGAGGTGAGGAGGGGGTTTGAGGTATATTAAGCCACTCACACGTAAGGTAGAGGTGTAAGTTTAAGTTTTAGGATAAGTGAGTCAGTAAGTTTTACTACATAGCTCTAATGCTTTTAGTAAGTAAAAGGTTTAGATATTAAAGTAGAAGTGTGAGTTCTAGTGAAGGGTGAAAAACACTCTGATCTTTTCAGTAGAGGCTCCAGAACCATAGTTGTAGACAGTACCTAGACATAATAGAGCTAGAGTAAGAATATTGCTTACACTTTTCAGATAGAACAAGATAGGTTGTACGCATAGTCTATACGTAACCTAGCGTGCTAAGAAACTGGAATTCTAATAGGTTAAGGAGTGGTAGTCTGAGTTTGTGTTTTAGCTTGTTGGGAAGATTCTATATAAGAGTATGTATTGGGAAGAGTTGGTGCTTTTTGCCATCACCTTTTCTGCTTTTCCTGCCATTTCTTTTCTTTTTGCTTTTGCTCACCATCAACTTCAACACCCGAGAAGAAGACAGGAGCTGCCGCAGCATCATCAGCCCCACCAGGACCTCAGGGAGCAGCTTCTGCTTCAATACTTGGGACTCCAAACTAAAACTTAGCATGGACTTTGATGCCTGTGACTGTGCCTTTTGAGACTGATGTGCTTCTGCAATAAATAACCTTTTAGCAACTATTAGCTGCTTTGCTCATTCTAGAAGATAACCTGACAAAGTTGGTGCCCTGGTACCTCACCCTTAACCTCACAGGACTGGAGATGGGATCTGACCTCTACACTGCCAATGGACCTTCTGTCACGTAGCCCTGCAAATTTTACATGCAGCATGTCCTGTCTAATGTTAAAAGGCAGCCACAACTGGAATATTTGTTACCATTCTGATGGAATAGAGAGATTGCTGAGACCCTTACAGCTGGTCTGTGAGCCAGAGAAGGTTAATGAATTATTTCTCAAAGGAATCTTATCAAGGCTGTTGGCCTGGAGACCAAGAAGAGAAGAAGGAGATATGCAGGAAACAAAACCTGCAGTTGGGAAAAGTATTTTTATAAAAGTTTTGTGAAAAACAGAGGTGGAGATGGTTTTACACCAATGAACATTATGTTCATCTATTGTAACCAATGAACAAAATGCAAATTTTGTAGAGGGTATAAAAGACAACATGCTGTTGTAATAAATGGGATATTAGCCTTTTGAAATGTAGTGTGTGTATTCATATATGGTGTCTGCCCCAACAGCGACAGAGATGCAGAGGAATATGCAAATTATTTATAAACTTCAACTTTCTTTACTTTTCAGGCTGAAATTCAGCAAATTCTTCAAAACTCAGAGGCTTTCTTGTTGCTGTGTAAGTGTGTCCAAAAGGGTTTGAGTTTCTGGATAAAGACATATCATTTTTATCTCTCATAATTTTTAAAATAATGACTTCTTAAAGGAAACAATCAATCTAATGTTTTCCTAGCTTGCTGTAGAATTCACAAGTGTGGATGGCTGGAATCAGGCTGTAGGAGAGAGACTGTGTTTTCTGTGGAAATACAAGTGTTTCCATAGAGACAGCTAACTCACATACATCATTCAACAGACAATTCTGGCACAGAGAGGGCAGAGGTAAGCTTTGCCTCTACATTGTTGAGATTAATATTTTATTTTTGCCACCTTCTTTACACCAGGGTGTTGGGAAGAAGAAGGTACCAGACCTTGCAGTTCTCTTAATGGACATGACAGATGCAAAACTACCTTAATGAAATGCCTGATAGTAATTTATGCCAACTCACATCTATGTTTTGGCACAGAGGAGCAAGTGACCTGTGTTATGTGGTCTGCCTATAGATATAGGTGCATCTGTATTTTGTACCAGGCTCTAACCCTTGCCCCTAGGTCAGGCAAAGGTGGTACCAGTGTGGGGCTGTCACTGGCTCATTGTGGAAACAAGCCCAGGTCCTTGGAAAGAGGCCCTAGTTTGGGAATATATTCAATATTCACAGAACCATAGAATTATAGAATGGTTTGGGTTGGAAAGGACCTTAAAGATCATCTCATTCCAGCCCCCTGCCATGGGCAGGGACACCTTCCACTATCCCAGGCTGCTCAGAGCCCTATCCAGCCTGGCCCTGGACACTTCCAGAGATGGGGCATCCAGGTATCCCTGGCTAACAAGGAGGAAAGGACAGGGAGGGCTGTGCCTTGCTCTGTACCCCAGAGAGGCCACAGCTTTTAGTGACACTGCACCAGTTGAAAACAGGGACAATCAACCCTAAAAGGAGGCTCTGCTGAGGCAGAGGACAACTCAAGAGGCAGAATTGTCCTGACATACGAGGCATTGGCACTGCAGTCATGAACCTCCCTGAGCAGATCATTATTTGAAGTAGATTCCTTGTATTTCCACGTCTCTCTCTTTCTTTTTCTTTTTTTCTTTTTTTTTTTTTTTTCTTTTTAAGTGAACATGGTAATTTAATGTTTGTTTGAGAAGGGTTAAGGGTCATGTCACTGGTCTCCAAGTCCCAGACTATTAAGAGAAGCAGACTCTCCCTGCTTCTTTAGAAGGCTCAGAGTGTTCTAATGCAACCAGAGGCACTAAAGGGAAGTGCTGGGAGACTCTAGACTGATATGAGCAGTGATGAATTTGGAAGGATACAGCAGACAAAAGGGTAAAGGGAGACAAAAAAAAATAACCTGGAAAGGGTTTGGATAAATATATAAGCTGAAATCACTTGTCCAACTTAAAAAGATATTCAGAGCTCTGACTATATTCCCCCAATGAACTCCCTTGTCCCAGAGAAACACCAATTTGAGGAGTAATAGCATGGTTGCTCTGCCTTTTGCTTACTAACTCAGAGGTGATATTTTGATATGCTGTTAAAGTTTTTACCATAAGCTTCTGGGTCAGCAACATGTTCCTGCATGAAGCACCCAAATCCAGAGAGGTTTGTGGTTACACTGGGAATGCCCATCACAGTACACTCAGCTGCAGAAAGAAACAGGAAAACAGAAAGGAAAAGGGTTTCAGGGCAATACATCTGCAATGCTTTCATCTTAAGAGAGAAAAATATAAAATAGGAAGACAGAAAGTCCCATAATATTAAAGCTGCTCTGAAAATATCACGTGAAAACGATAATAAAGTTTTGTTGGGGCTTATGGGAAAAAAAAATAAAAACAAATTTTAAACAAAAATTCACCCTGTGTTTTCAGAGCAGCTAAACTGGAAACTTTCTGGAAGTGCAGTTTTGAATCAGAGAACCCCAATATATGGTCAGGACTATTTAGATTTTAAATTGGAGTCTAATGTACACCAATGTTCATTAGTTGTTCACAACTCTTTACAAAACTTTACAATCTCTTTGGAGCAGAAGCACATCAAACTTTGGGTTTTGATGGTTTGCCAACAGATCTCTATAGCAAGAAAAAAAAACAACAAAACAAAATTAAAAGCCCACCCCAAAACAACAAACCCCATCATTAACTCAGGACTGCATTCACAGTAGATGTGGAGCTATTTTTATAAAATAAGAAAATGTATGCATTTTTTTTTAGTTTTCCTGTTATACCCATGAACAAGGACAACTGCTAACCCTCCTCAAAGAGTTTTTGCCAAGGGGCCTAAGCCTAACCTAAACCACCATGAAGACTCTAGTCTTACAAAAATGCAAAGACATCTACATGGCCTTCATATGATAGTAAAACTGGTGTCTAAATATATATAAATATAAATGTTATAAATATACCTTAAAAAAAGCACTCTTTGTTTCTGGGAGACATAAATGGCTATTGACATAGAAAATATTTTAAGTTAGAATCTGTATGTTCTCTGCATTTTTAGAAATTTCCAGTTAATCCAATGAGATTCACCATCACTGCATGTATTTCTGTTCAATAACTTAGCTATGGTATTACATAATTCTCTCAAACTTTTTATATTGAATTAAATCCACTGAACTTTCAGCTGGCAGCATCAGAATTCTTGCCCTGCTTTTTTGAATATTTACATTCCTGGACACCTTCTTTTAAAATCCTTCAACAAAGAATTAAGTTTTAAAAATCATTTCTTGCTCAAAAGCCATAGAAAAATCAAAAGATTACACATTAGTAAGGGAAAGAGTCCAGTGCAGGGACAATTTTGCCAGCAGTAAGACCTTTGCATGGCAGAGGAAACAGAGCCTAAAGAGTTTTTTCAGCACTCCAGAAGGAACTGGCTGCATCAATGGAAAGGTGTTCATCTTCCCACACTAGTTAAGGGTACAGAATTCCTACCTGGAGTGTAGCCCCAGGGCTCATAGTAAGATGGGAATACCCCAAGGTGGCAGCCTCTAACAAACTCCTCATAGTCCAAGGGCAGCAAGGGGCTCGTTGAAGAAAGAAACTCTGGATGTAGGATCACCTGGATATTCAAAACTTTTGTTAGAGGTGGAAGAAAACCATCATTGATATATTTCAATTATGAAGAAGCTTAGGCAACTTGCTCACCCTGGTCTTTTTCTAAGTATCTGGACAACACCTCCTTTGACCACCCATCTGTTACCTACCCCACTTCTCACACTACAGCACATCCTGCCTGTGTGCATGGTTTAAACTGCTCTGGGTTTATTTCCCCACAGCCATTATTCCATGTCCAGGATATGCTTTTATCCCTTCTTAATAAGATTGTCATGCTACTCACTTGAGTAAACACATGAATGTACTCAACCAGAGTAAAAGGGCTGTAAACTCATTTTGCAAGCTTAGTTGATCCCAGTGATTCCAATGGAATTGCTGAGGATATTTTTCACATGCCAGCTGTGTCTGCCTGGATATCTTATACTTCTCTCAAAATCACTTTCAATTTGAAGTTTACAAATTTTAGAAAAAAAAAATTATTCAGCTCATTAACTATTAAGCCTGTTCATGCAGGAGATAATTTTTCAGTGGTAATGACAGATTTTAAGAAACTTGACATCTGCTGAGAAGCAGGAGATGTCTGCTGTGTTATATCCTATCTGCTCTGTAATGCCTTCAAGCATTAATTAATAATTAAGTTAATTCTGAGGCATTTTTTACCACATTTGTACACAGTGTACACTACTTTTCTTATATCTCATGTATTATTAACATATTATAATCCCAGAATTCATTGGAGTTAATGCTCACATGTTAAGCCAAGAAGAAGCAAGTAGGAAGTGTAAGAAAATATTTACTCAGGTATAGCCATGGGTTTAAAAAGAAACTGAGAATAAATGAAATTTGATTGTTAGAGATACCTTGGATCTGGCTTTAAAGAAAAGGTTTGAAAGAGGAAGAATTTTTAATTTTAGGTTCAACTTTGACTAGACAGATGTTGAGATAGTCATAGTTCTAATGCTGGAGATTGCCAGAAAAAACAACTTTGGTAGACAGTGAAGGCAGGAGTTGATAATTTCTGTGGTCTGACAAGGTAAACATGGAAGCAAGGAAAGGAGTTCTTTGCATAAATTTAGTTTCTACAGATGATACAGGCATGAGCATGGCATGAACAGAAATTCTTTCTGCTCAGGATCAAACCCCTGGTTAATCTTTTACAACAAAAGCTGAGTATCAGGGTGTTGCTCTTAAGAGATGAATCAATACTCCAGGAATACTTTTGATTTCAGGAGCAGGACCTCCTCATTCAGTGCAGGAGGCAGCAATGAAAACAACTCCCTAAACTCATATTCCTAAATTGAAATTAGCTTGGCTAAACAGCACCTTGTGCAGCGACAAGTTGTTACTCCTGGAAAGGGAGGAAGAGAGGAGGACTCTAGCAGCATAACACCACCCAACAAGAATTTAAGAGCACTCCCCATGCTAAGGAAGCAGACTGAGGATGCTCAGAGCAATCCCAGGGTGCCCAGACCAGGAGGGCAGCGCGCACCTTGACGCGGTCGGTGCGGTTGTTGAACAGCCCGATGCGCCGGATGGTGCTCAGGATCGGGTCGTTGCTGTCATCAATCATGTTGTGGGTGGTCACTGGAGGCAGAGAGTGTCTCTGAACACAGAAAAGGCAATCCATAAATCACACAAACTCTTGGCAAACCGTCCTGTTGCCGTTTCCTAAAGCTACTGGAAGGCAGCGGCAGATTTTTACTCGCTGATGTGAATAAGCTCAATTTACCTAAAAAAAAATTAATTCGTACTAACTGTTAGAAGGGCCCACCATTTAATTTTGAAGGTTTTTAATCAATGCTGTATTTCCTTAGAGTTTGATTTCACATATTTAGTAAAATTGGAAAAATCCAGGCTCAGGAACAATCCAAAGTTCACACATAGTTCAGAATAAAAGAACTGGGAATGCACAAGACTGAAGGACTCCCCAAAAGATTAGTTTGGGTAATACTCTCATTAAAAACAATCAGAGCTGATTTTAAATGTTAGTGAAAATGTTAATAGTGAAAACTTCTTCCCAATGTACACATATCACTATATGCCATACACAATCCTTTTACATCATCACATTCATTATTTATAATAAATTATAAATCTTAAAAGGTAATAATAATATATTGATTTATAATATTACATACTTTAATATTATATTATGATATTAGAATATGTATTAATTAATATTCTATTAATAACATAAATGTTAAATGTTAATATGTTATAAATAACATATTTTCTGACCTGAGTTGAAAAGATGGCTCTTTTCATAATGCTTATGTCATCTCGGTCAAGAATCTTGTTCAAGTCTGGGATTTCTCCTCTGCAAAGGAAACACACAACCAGTTTTACCAAATGACCCATTGTTCTTTTTGTAAAGAAAATGAAGAAATGGCCTAAAAGTCTGCAGATATAAACATGAACTTTTCCTTTGTTTTCATGGCCCTTCTATATTCCCTATATTGGGTTCTCCCATATACTTGCTAATCTGCCAAAAAATTTTCAAAAAAAAAAGCTAAAGAATTGGTTTCACCTGTTTTTTTGGACACAGCTTGTTTTTACTGAAGTTCCAGCCATCTCACCCATGCTTTGGATCATTCACTTCCAAATGTCTTCTGAAATTATATGACTGAATCACTTTCACATTTGACTTTGTGCCTGGTGCTTTTTTAAGCTGAAGTAGCTCGTTTTTGACAGTGGATAAGACTTTGTGTTACTTAGACACCCCCTGTGTCTCTTACAAATATTTCCACCACAAACTACTGATACCTTTAATTTTTTCTCTGTCATTTGCCTGTTAAACAAGTATCTTGTTTATGGGCCCACATCTTTCTACCCTGCCCTCCTATGGATGTCAAAATTCCTTACACAAAGAGCAGAAGCACAGAAACAGCACAAGCCACTCAAACATGAGGCACTGCAAGGCAGAGAAAAGCAACTTATTCACTCACCTCAGCAAGGCATTGTAGAGTTTCCTTCCAAACTTTTCTTTCACAGATTGTGCAGTGTCCCTAGGAAGATAAATAAATATATGCACAAAACAGGAGAAACCAGGACAAAAACAGTATAAAAGAGATTCATGCTGCTGGAAATTAAACTGATATACTGATAGAACCAGGGGTGCAGAGGCAAACAAAGGTCTGGTTCTCAAAGTTCCTTTCTCCAGCCAGCAGTTTTTCTGATGGATTCCAGCAGAGCTGAGGATTTGCCCTGCACCTACAGATGAGTAGACTGGGAAAGCCAGGGGCAGGCTTTGTAAGGGATTTTTTCTAACCCTCTTCTCTGATCAGCAGACCACATGTCAGCTGTGAAAAAAAGAGCATATATATGACCCTAGGTACTGTAACATGATCATTAATAATGGACAGAGAGATCCCCAACTTCTCTTGACCTAGAAGAGAGATGCAAGACATAAGAATTAATCAAAGAGGGATTTTCAAAGCAAGCTTCCCCCTTCAATTTCTGCCCTATTTCCCAACTCTCAGAATTTTGGAAACCAGTGTTAGACTAAAAGGTACCTTGTCCTAATTAGTTTGCAAAACAAAAAACTTCCTGAAAAGCTCAGGCCAAGTTTTAAGCTATTAATGAGGCCTGTGTCAGACCAATGTCATATTTTAGCTAAGGAAGAACTCCAGTGAACCACTGCTCTGCATGCAAAGAGTCATTTTTATTATTCTGCCTGTGGCAGAAAGTTCTGCTGTCAAAACAGCAAGTGCACTCTAAATTTGAGTAAATCTACTGTGAGTAAAGTTCCACTTGACAGAACCTTTCCTGCCTTTCTGATTTCTAATTATACTTTAGGCTAAGATGAAACTTGTTGAGTGAAATCCTAAACCTTACCAAGCTGGGAACCCACATATTTGTTTTTAGGTGCTCTCTCTCACCTCACTTAGACACAAGAGTGGATGAGTTAATTTTGGGTGAGTTGAAAAGCAGACAAATGTCAAGCCACACTGATCCAAACCCCAGCAGGATTGTTCCCACATGACTATACATTCATAGATTGCCATGCACAATATCTGTAATTTATCCAGATGGGACAGACTGCTTTTTCGGAAGCAGAGGAAAAGAAGGATTTTATACCCCAAGTCAACCATCACATAATAATTTGTAAGTGCTGAATTCCTTAATAAGTGCCAGCCTCTTCTTGTTCTTAATTTCTGTGGCATCCTGAAAATCACCTGATATAATTATGAAATACTGCTAGCAGGTGGGTTTATCCTGGTGTTCAGATTATGACCATGATAATGCTGCAAACAGTGATGCAGAGAGTCTTTTGCTTTTCACAGAGAAGAGCAGCTGAAAGCAGTCTTTTCCTACACAGAATCACACAGCAATTAAAGTGAAGGGAAGGTTAATCCTGCTCCTGCTTTGCTTTTTTGTTTGGAAAGTTGCAAAATGAGTAGGGCTGTGACAATTTTTCCTCTGTAGCTGTAAGTTTCACTGCTTGGTTATGGCCACTGCTTGTTGTAATCCATATATAAAATTACAGACAATTTTTATCAGCTGTTGGATCACACAGTGCAATTTCCAAATTTCTAAATAAAAGAGGATGTTTGATTGATTTCTTTTTCCCACAGAGAAGTTCACTGTGAAAAGTGAGCAGACAGTCTTTATTTTGTGGGAGCTCCATAGCATGTCCAATGGGAGTACCAGAAACAGCCAGAAGACATCCAAAACACTGGATTTTCTAGAGCATTGGACTTTGTTGCTGCAAAACAAGTTATACTCACTAATAGAATGGCAAAGCAAGCCAATAAAAATAACTTTGGACCAAAAAAAAAAAAAAAACAAACAAAAAAAAAAAAAAAAAAAAAAAAAAAAAAAACAAAAAACAAAAAACAAAAAACAAACAAAAAAAAAAAAACAAAAAACAAAAAACAAAAAACCTCAAAGGAAAAATATTTGACCTTATTTATCTTTTCCATCTCTTTGATCCCTGAAATACATTCTAGTTACCCACAATCCTCAATTTTAGCAAAAAGAAGGAGCATGGTTCTCCAGCTAAGACTTTTGCATGAATCCACATCAGACAGTAGCAGGGTGGGAATGGCAATTACCAGAGCTGCTTTCGGACTGCTTGTCCTTTCAAGGTTTCCACATTGAAATTGTTGGTCTTTGCTGGCATGATGAAGAACACAATAACTGTAACATCAGTCTTGTGAACCTACATGACAAGAAATGGAGAGGAATTTTAAATAAAAAAAAAAAATCTCATACAGGGTATCACGGCCAACTTTAAGAATTAGTCACAGGAAACGCCAAATGCACTTTGGTTTTCCAGGAAGGCTCAGATCTTGTAGCTCTTGCTACAAATAAAGTTTTGTCAAATCAGAGATCAAGGTAGAGATGTCACCCAGTTTCAGTTTGGGCTATCAGAGTTTCCTGAGCTCTCATGGTTTAGAGAACACGGCTTTGGATGTGCACATAAACTGCAGAAAAATAAAAGTCCTACACACTTTCTCACCTGACACAAATTGAGCTGGCTCAAAGGAGTGAGTGGTTTACTAGCTGAGATATGCCTAGGCATGAGATAAGGTATTTCTTACACCAACAGGTGTATGGCACAGGACCTGCCAGACTCACAAAAAGCCACAACTTCTTGCTCATCTCCCCAATTCAGCTACTTCCAAGGCAGAAAGCACTTGCTGTAAATTTTGACCCTTTATTTCTAGATGGTTTCACTTGCTAGCTTCTCCTGTGCTATTAGAACAAGGTTCAAAATACCAGGTCCATTCACTGCTGCATGAATGCATGCTGAGTGTGTGAACAGTCACTCTCACACGGCATGGATGTGTGCTGTGTGCATGAACAGTCACTCTCATGCTTTATAGATGCATGCTGTGTGCATGAACAGTTTAATGAAAAGCTAAGGGTGACCTCTGTCCAGAGCTGTAAAAATTAAATTACTTTGAATTGCCTCCATTTCAAATTTTAGATACACAAACACGCTGTTAGTGTGCCTTCTCTCACACTGTCACAGAGGGAAATGTATAAAATAATCTATGGCAGTCATCTGTCATGTTAATGTTAATTAATATTCTTCCCTTCCCTCTCTTCTAAGTGGGTTCCAAGTCCATCATGCCACAATCCCAGTGTGCATTAACAATCTCTCCCAACATCCATATTTTATTTGCAAAATTTTAATAAAGTTTTCAAGGAGCAGAGGAAAGCATCTCTATAAAGTAAAACAATTCCATGCAACACTATGCACTTTTTAGGTTCAGGCACACCACTGGGGATTGTTTAGGAAGTACCACCATTTCCAGATTTGTAATTAGTACAGGTAGTCTGCTACTGCCAATGGAATTAACTCTTGAAATAATTACAGAAAAAGTGTTGTTATAACAGGTAGTCAGATGCCAGCATCCACACTGGAAGAATAATGCAGTAAATCCAGGCTCAGCTTATGGGAGAAGCAACAGTACACTGTTCTACAGAGCCTGAGAAAACTAGCCTGTTTCCTTTAATTTCCATCACCCTTGTTTGCCATGGATGCCATCAGGAAGAATTTCACAGGAAGGGTGATCAGGCAAAGGAAGGGGCTGCCCAGCGAGGTGGTGGAATCACCTTTCCTGAGAGTGTTCAAAAAACAACTGGACATGGCTCTTAGTGCCATGGTCCAATTGACAAACTGGTGATTGGCCAAAGGTTGGACTCAAGGATCTTGGAAGTCTTTTCCAACCCGAAAAAGGTTTTATGATTCTGTGATATAAATGGTTACCCGCAATAAGAGATTGCTGCAATAATTGCTCAGGCAATTCTTTCCCTCTTATCACACAAGACCTGCCACACGCCCAGCATTCACAGGTAACAGCCATGTAAATACCATTTACAGGTAACTGATACTGCACAGCACCATCAAAAACTGATTTCTGTTGTGTAGGAAATACTCCAGTTCTGTGAGGTGACCTGTGTGAATGAAGGGATTTAGAATTTCCAGAAATTCCAGAGGCTCTAAATGGCATATTAATAGAAGGTGGTGGTAGAATAAGTGTACTTAGGGCTTTGAACATCAGTGATTCTTTCATCCCTGCTGACAGTGCAATATCATAATTTTTATCCAGATTTTCCATATCATTCAACAGATAAGAGTACAAAAGACAGAGTCTAGGACAACAGCTGATTGATCCTTGCCAGATGATTGAAAACCAATTAGCATTTTTTTTCTGGGTTTTATTTTCAATATACCAGTCTTTGGGACACATCTGGAGACATTTCCAACACCCTCATTGTAGGTGGTAAGGGCTCTGCTCTGTGATTTTTGACAAAGCCTTGCTCTATCTTCATTGGAATGCTCCATAAAGGCATTTAGAAATATTGCACCATTGACCATGAACAGGTCCTAATGAATTAAGCAATTTGCTTAAAAGGATGTTTTCAAAATGCAGCTTTAAAGGCTTAGTTTTATTTCCATTATAATATGTAAACCATCAGGGTAAAAGCCAGAATACTATTTTCATTATTTCACTCTAAAAACCAGGGAGGCAACCATGGATTAACTTCCTGAACTATGTAATCAATTTTTTTAAACTGTCTGAAATGATCATATATTCTGATGGCTCAGGAAGAGAGCCCTATGGAAACTGTGAGTATCCCATAATTACTTTCCTATAAACCAGAGTAGTGAAAGGGAATTCTTGCAGCTGATTTTCACAGTATGGTCAGTCTGAGCATAAGCTCTATGCTTTCAACAGCTGTGTAAGCTTTCTTACCCTCAGCAGAAAGTTTAATCTTGATAAGGCTTCTAGGAACATATCAGCTCCTTTGTTGGAAAACTCGTATCTCCCAGCAATGAAGAAAAACAAGGTCTTGTCAAGATCGAAGTCAAGGTGGCTGAAAGGAAGAAAACAAACAAGAACAAAGTATTTCCCAAGATACAATCAAACAAAACATACAACAGCTTTCTAATCTGGAGGAACTCATTATCCCAAGAGAAAAATGAAAGTGAGGCTTTTCTGCTGTGCTTTAAATTGACTATCTTAATCTAACAAATTGCTTTTTGGGTAAATAACAAATAGATCAAGATCTGCTGTCTGATACCACAATCTGTTAAAATCAGAGTCAGATCTGGTGTCTAAAATTCCCTTAGCTTCTGACTGAGAAATCCCAGACAGATATTTGAATAAGCTGGTTTCAACATTTCCACTCCTCTATAAAGTACTTGTTAGTCCTCCTGCTTTGGTTCTTGCTTTAAATAGCGTTGGACAAGCATTGCTAATGTTTGAAAAGTAAAAGCATACCCATAGAAATGACCTCGAATGAACTCTTGGATCCTAGCCTTGTACATGGAATGCAAATTCTGAAACTCATGCATTGCTGAAAATTTCTTAATGTTCAAGCCATTTGGGGTGACAACATCTGGAAAAGCAGAGAAAAGGCAGAGGTAGACATCTTCAGAGTCAGAGAAATCTTTAAGGAAAGAACCAACGTGTCTCTCAAGCCCATGTGAACAGGTCATGTCATTGTGTGACAGGGGAGGGAACAGCACTGCCTCTTGCACGTGGCTCTCTGCTGTCTCCAGCATCAAAGCAGCTTTCACCTGCCCTCAGCACCGGGCAGACCCCACCCTTCTGCCCTGTCAGGACTCCAGCAATGTCTCCATTGAGCTGTAAGTTTGTTGTGCAACTTGCCCTTTACCTCTTTATCCTTGGTATCACTGCTGCCTGCTATCACTGCAGATTGAGAGCCCTTGGAAGCAGTAACTGTGCTATGCACGTGTTTACTGCATGGCACAAGAGATATCCACTCTATCACAACTTCTGAGGATTTATCAAAAAAGGGAGCATATAAGAAACCTTTATAAAACAGCCTCTTATTTTTTTTTTAGGTTGCATTTCTCCTAAAAACAGCCACGGAATAGTACTCTTTACATTTTTACTGCTGCTCTCCTCCAAGATCCCAAAGGATCTTACAATTAAAATTTGTTCATTTCCAGCATTTTAAAGGCAGAGTTTTAGGATATACACAGAGGACAGGCACTGAAATTCAATCACGGCAGCTGTTCAAAGGCTTGCCCTAAATCCAGTCCCAGTAAATGGAAAGAACACCATTTTCTGTCCCTTGAGCTGGGTTATGAATGGAAATGAAAGGGATGGTCAGAAGTTCCTCAGCAGATGTGTTTCATGGCAACACAACTGACTGAAACAGACCTAGACTAATTTATGATGCTTGCCTTACTTATGCAAATGCCACGACCATTTTTAATTACTTCTTTGAAAGTTACAGTCTGCTTCAGCAATATATGTTTTTCCTTGCTATGTAAGTGATCTCTGATTAAACTTCCACATGTAAAACATCCTCAAACACTCTAGGTTAAACTGCAACAGATAAAAATATAACCTTTAGTAGCAACCATGAGATAGAAAGTCTTGATGGATCTTTCTGGAATACCACTCTTGAAACTAAAGACCAGGAAATCTTTACTTGTTAGGTACTTAAGATTTGGTTTTCAATGACAAAACAGTCTTGGAGGACCTGAGGAGAAAACTTGTGCTTTTACCTTCTCCTGCTCAGCACTTAAGAATTCTCTCCAAGATCTCTGGGGGGAAGCAAAAGAGCTGAAATATCCTCCACTGTCCTTAGCAACAACAGATCTTCTCATTCCTCTGACCTGTTTCTTGCTCTGCAGGGAAGAACTGGCCCAGGCAGGACAGAGCTTTGAGGCTCCAACCATCTCAAAGCCTTCCCAACACAGGAAGAATCCCTTCCCTGGGTATTTCTGGCCAGCTTCCTTCCACTCTGACATTGATTAATCAGGGAGTTTTGGAGAGTCTCACCCACCAGCAGCAGCCTGTGTATCACCTACACCCAAGTCCTTTTATTTAACTGCAGCTTCCTTTACCCTGCCATGAGGGTTGGGGCTCAACCCATCTCTTGTTTAAGGCTTTGAGATGCACGACAGATGTGGTGGCCCAAAGAACCCAGTTCACCATTTCTGGAATATTTTGAACATGTGTGAGGGATGAAGGGGTGAAAGAGGGCTTGGTCCCTATGCTAACTGGTTTGGGGTTTTTTGTTGTTGTTGTTTAATGAATTAACAATATTTTTGTTTGAAAAATTGTCCCAAGTAGGTCAAATAAGGATATTTTGACTTCTGCAGTTTTAGGAAAGAAACTGGCATTGATTTAAGTAATATTAGCACAGAATGAAGTTCTCTCTTGATAGATCACTAACATTCAGAGTTGATTAGTACTTTTTCAGTTTCCATCTGTGATTTTGATTAAATATATAGAGATAGGAAGCCTAGATCTAGAACTCAATTAATACCTGATTCTCCTGGGATTTTGATTCAGTTTTCTCTACTGCTAATGAGAAATATGTTCCATGTCTGACTGAAAACATTAGAAATCCCATAACATCAGTTTTCAAGTCACAAGAATATAACTTATCATCACTGACAGAATCTTGCTGGATACACCAAAGATACTCAAGCTTTTGATAAGTAAAGGTTTGGTAAATTGTTGATCACATAACAACTGCAGCAAATGGGATCAGCATAATGTAAGCAGCCATTCTGCCAGCTTTAGATTGGCCTTTGTCCTGCTGCAAAACTTCTCTGAGAAATCAGGTTTATTACACTTTAAAGGGACTTTTCCAAGTGATGAGATTTATAATTTAAATTATAATCCAAGTTTGATGCTAAAGAGGAGTAGCAGAGACAGCTCAATTTAGCACATTTCTGAGTTATTTTTAGCTAACAATTTGGTTACAAAATTCCTGTCTCAATAAATGCAAATAAAAGTTAATTGTGCCAATTCAGCATCCTCCTTTTAAAGGTTTATTTTTAAAGTGGATGGAGAAATGTACACATGCTTTCAGTATTCATGTTCCTTCTCAGAATTCAAGTTCAATGACCTACTGAAGGATTGCTGGACTTCCCAAATAATCAATGTCTATGCACATTTCACAACTTTCAGAGAGAATAAATAGTGTAAGAATAGGTTCCTCCACAGTTTATTTGTGATCTTGGATAGAGAAACTATTAAAATACTTATTTCTATCAGAAAATACTTTCCATTTAAAGTAATCTCTTAGGATTCAGGGTGACAATTCCTACTGAATTTCTTTCTAGCTGCTGTCAACATGAAGCATGACATGTGTCAGTAGTTTTTTAACCCAAACATTAAGTATATTTACTTGGTTTCTTCAAAGTTGCAAGAATAATCACAAAAATCTCAGGCCTGTGAATCTCTGTGCATGGAATTCTCTTCAGCTTCAACTGATGTTTTATCTGTGAGCAGTCTGGAGATTTTCTTCCCCAAATTAAACTGGATTCAGATTCATTTCAGTCTCCTAAAATCCCAAAACACAGACTATGATTTTCAATGGTAGCTGTGGTGGGGAGAAGCCTCATGCCTATATAAAAAATGCTTCTAAAGTCTGATTTTTCAGAGTACTCTGCACTCTGTAAAAATCGAGACCTTTCAGAGATATCCCAGTTTAAATGACTGAACTTCAGTGACTTTTAAGACATGGCCTTCATGCTTATAATACAATGAAAAATATAATCTAAATCCACCATCCTACTGACAGCTAGTCAGAAATGAGGCAAAGGATTCCATGAAATGCTCTTTTGTTTGGTTTAGGAACCACAATGTGGCTTGAAGCATTGAAGTTAACCAGGATAACAACCCAAAACTATAATTAACACTGCAAACCAACCAATAACTCTACAAAGAGTAAGCAAAATTAAAAAAAATTCCCAAACAAACACCAAACAAACAAACAAAAAAAACCCAAAAAATGATCACAAAAAAACCCCAAATGCAAAACAAAAAACCAAACCAAACCAAGAAAATAATTTTGAGCATTGTTATATTTAAAATAACCAAGATCCAAACACACCTGCTAAATAGTCTGCAAAACTCTTGTGCAGTTTTTCCCTCATGCTGCTTACCTGCAGATGGAGTACTGGGGTTTATCCCTAAAAAGCACTGAGATGATTTAAAGAGAATTTTGATGACACATCAAACTGGGATCATGATCCTTACTCAAAATCTATGCATAGAACAGGACAAGGTTTCTAAGCTTCATATTTTGAGACTAATATCAAGAGGAAACCAGACAAATTATTGGGCACACAACTATTTTTCAAATTCTACTTGTTGGCCTAGAAGAAAATATTTTATCTCTGTGAAGCTTCAGTTCTAAAAGCATGGAAACCCTGCCACAGACAAAATTCCTGAGATTGAGGAGTCCTGGCAAAAAAAAAAAAAAAAGCCTAACATCCATGGAAAATTGTTTAATCCCTGTAGCATAGCCAGACACACCTGGGCATGTGTTCTTTCTCTTCATGTTTGCATACCTGTCTCTATTATGTCCACTCAGGCTTTCAAAGGAAATACAGCAAAAAAAAAAAAAAATTTAAAAAAAAAAAAAAAAAAAAAAATCAGTTCTTACCAGGGCTCTTTTTAAGCATGTGTTCTGCCTCTGTAGCTGTGATCTGGGAGACTGTGGTGAACACATGGGCACAATGCACAGATGCCCGTTCCATACAGTACCGATGGTAAATCTGCCTCTCTCCAGCCTCCTTGTCAATGTCAAACTGTTCAACGACAAAACAAACAAAAATACACCTGTGTGATACCACCATCACACTGTCTCCTTCAGGGAAGGTTTTTCCTGCTAGGCTCCATTTCCCCAGGGAATGAGAACCACATGATTATACTGCTGTTTTGTCCTTCTGGTTTTATTGACAAGAGAGCTCTCAGATCCTGCTTGTTCCTGAAAAAATGGCAGCTCTGCCATGGAAGGAAATCTGGATTAATGATTCCATGGAAGGTAAGGCTCTGTGGAATTTGGCCTGCTGGCTGGCAATGTGGCCATGTTGCAGCTTCCCCTGGTTTGTTGGAAAATTTAGGGGAGCAGGGAGGCTGCTGGTAGCTGGGAGAGAAGAAAAAAGAAATGGGGATGAGGACAGAAGCTGGGGACTTGGTAGAATGGTGGGAATCACAGGTAGGTGAGAAAGAAATGGAGCTGTCATGGAGAGACTCAGTCACAAATTCCAATGAAAAAAGAAAATGGAAAATGAGATATTTTCTGACACTCAGAGATATTCTTCCTCCAACTCTACTACTGTTATTTGCTGCTTCTTATATTTCAGTTTGAACTCCCTTAAATTTTAGGGGCAGATATAAGTTAAACTGCTAGATAAGACATTCCAAACACCCAAGTATTTCTAAATCACCTTTAAATCTTGCAGCTACCCTTTTCTTAACTGAGCTTATGTTATCCTGATGCAAAGAAAATGCACAATTCTCCTGAGCTCACGCTTAAAGGTTCAAATGTTCACTGTGTCCACTGCAAAATCGCTACAAGTAGTCTAAAAAAGGTGTCAATGCTGTCAATTAAATGACAATCCTCTTAGTCTTCCATGATGTTTCACTTGTGGAAACAGAAGTCTTGAGCCCCTAAGGTCAGCAGCATGGGCACCCAATGGCCTGTGTAGCTCCAGGGAGGGTGACAGTGACTCCCAATGAGCTCTGTCATGATCACTGCCTAATGCTGGCTGCACAGCCTGACTCTGATTGCATTTGACTGTGCAACTTCACTGACCATAATAGATTTAACCCTTATCACAGGCAGGGCAGACAGCACTTTCTATAGTTAGGACTGTGTGACCCCTGCCATGGCCACCTGCTTTTAGCACTCCAGAACTTGGACAGAAGCAAAGCTATTTAGACTGTGACCTGTCCTGCAAAGCTTGATGCTGGTACAGAATATACTGTGAGAAAGTTGATGCAGTGTGAACCATTGCAGGGAACTAGAGTGAAGCAAACTTCTTATTTTCACTTAGATAGGTGTAGACACAGTAGATATAAAGACATCTTACAACTGCTTTGCTGAGAAAGTTAATTGCTTTTATCCACTTTAATTCTGAAGCACTGCTACCCTACTTTATGGGAGTGGGAAAAGTGGCTTCCACTGTGTTAGTTGGAAGTGCCAATCTAACCATCCTAGTGTGACCAAAGGAAAGGAATCTTGAAAAATCTCAGCTGAAAACTTCCAAAGAAACTAGATGCTTTGTTTTGGTATTGATGATCCTCTATATCAAGAGCTTTTCTACATTTGCAAAATACAATTTACCACGTAATGTGCTAAATATTGTGATACCATTTCTCAGTTGTATCCTCACATATCATACTTTCTGCATTCCCCATAAGAATTTTAGAGCATGACATACAAAGGATGATATTTTCTCTAGACCATTCATCTCATTTGCCACAGAAGATGAGTGGTAGAAAGAGCACAAAGCAGAGAAAAATAAAGGGGAATTCATTTGGCCCCTTATAGTGCCACAGCACCGTGCTTGGCTTACACTAAACTGATTCACAAGCAGCTCTTAACTGCATATTTGATTGTTCAAACCATTCTGTGCAAAAAAAAAATATTAAATGGGACAGTTCTTTAGCATGCTAGACAAACACATGAATGGGATGGGCACAACCACACAGTCAGATCTATGCAAGTCTTTTAAACACATCTGGCTTGCTATTAAAAATACTTTTGAAACTGCTGGTCGAACATCAAAGGGCTTTTATTCTCTTTTCCCTTTCCCAGCAAGAATGAGTTTTAATTACAAAATGTGAGTAAAAATTCAATTTGGGACATGCTCACTAACTGTAGATAAACACTCCCTGTAACACTGCTGGGACAAAGGTTCATAAAAAGATTGTGAAGCACTATGACTTATTTCTAGTTAACTTTTATTTCTCTGATTGCATGAAGACTTTACATATTTAACACCTATCAGTGCTTATTTCTTCATTGCTAGTCATTTTTCCATCTTTTATAAATGAGAAGTATTTTATTTTGCATATGCTTGGGGGACTTTTGGCAAGTTTTTGTAAGGTACTTAATTCCTCATCTATTGGGAAGTACAAACAGAGGTCACAGGGCTCTCACATTTCATTTGCTCCCACTCCATCAGATTCCAGCACCAATCAGTAAAGCAAGACCTTGACTTTTGACCTCAGTGTGGAACTGTGCACTTCTGAGCAGGCTAGACAAGCGACTTCAGAAAAGAGCCTTAGCCAAGTTGAAGGGCAGGTTAAATGAAAATTAAGTGAAGAGACAGTGCAGGTGACAAATTTAACCCACCTAGCCCTGTGCAAAGACAGCTGAGCCTGCTCTGGCAATCTCCAGAGTTAGAGGATGGGAGGGACACGGGACAAGGTGCTGCAACCAGCAGGGCAGCTCCTCACCCCCAAGCCAATGCTCCTGCTCAACACTGAGCCCTGCTCTGTGTCCAGCCCAGCTCAGGCACCTGTGAACTGTGCTCCACATCCCTCTGCTCAGCCCGAGCAAAGCCAGATACCCGTGACCTGCGTCACGCCTGCTTTTGTTCCTTGGCTGCTATCAGCAAATGGGAGCTCTAGCAAAGCCACAGATCACAGCTGCATCGAGGGGAAAACAACTCAAGTCAGATGAACTGCCTACAGAACCCTTTAGGGTAGAAGAGGCTCTTCAGTCCTTGAGTCTAACCATTTCACAGCTTCAATATCCACTTCTCTCTGAATTTATTGGAGGATCTTCTCCTTCCCCAGCAGAAACCAAGCAGATTATTAGAGTTTACAAGATGGCAAGGATTAGAAGGGGAAATGACTCCTTTGTAAGGCCACTCCAATTTCAGAGGAAAAGAGGAAGATGTTCCACAGGGTGTAATGCTTTGGAGCAAAAGTTGCATTTTTTGCAGTGCAGTCCTGAGGGAAAATTACAGTTCAGTTTCTGTCTTTTCTATGGATCCATGCAATGAGCACATCTTGATCATGTTTTAAAATTCAACATGTTAGGGGGTACTGCAGGTAATCACTGAGCCTCCCAGCATGGCATTGTGTTTAAGACAGCTAAGATGAACTTTGAATGAAAAAGAAGAGAATATTAAGCAGTCATGTTTCTTCTGGAAACAGTCACTGAAGTAGTAAATCCAAACCAGCCATTCCTACTTCAAAATTATAAAGAATTGCAAAGTGTTTCTAAAACACAAGAATCATTTGAGAGTGGAAGATGAGGAAGGACTATGTTAGCCATCTAAATACTTGTCTGAAAGAAAGACAAATTATTTGTCACAGTCTGCAAATAATCTCTAGATACTGATGTTAGGCTACGCTTTCCTAGTGAAAAAAAAAAGTATAGTTAAAGCCAACAGAAGTTAAACCAATACAAATTCAAACTGGAATTAATATATGTAATTTTCCTAAATAAAACATTACGACACCTTTGCAAAAATAATACAGACTACCCTCACCATTCAAACCTTACCTCAAGAGTGGATAACATTGCTGTATTTTATAACTCAGATAAAAGGCACAGGTTTGATACATGAAATTTTAAACAGAGATTGAAATAATCTCTCTTGGTCTTTTAAAACAGTGGTACATTCAAGTCCAAATTGATTCTGCAGGACCAAGGAACAGTCAGAGACTGGTTTGAAGTCCAAATTCCTCACCTGCTAGAAGGTAGAATGGAAACATTTTTGCTTCCAGCATAATCTCACTGGCTGCCACTGCCTGAATTAGGTAAGAACTACTCCCTTGAATCCAGCTTACATCAAATTGACTGTTGCCTTGTGCAAAGAGAACTTTCATTCTGGTATAGCTCTGTCAGGCCAAAAGAGAATAAAATTTACACATCCTGGCTTAAATCAGATTTCCATCAGCTGCTCTGCTGACAAAGTGGATTAGTTTTGTGTAACAGTGAGCTTGGTGACAAACTGGACAGTACAGCACTACGTGGAGTCTCAGCAAAAAAGGCTCTTGACTATCCATTTTCATGGGATTTTCTGTACTTTTCCTTTTAGACTTCTCAAGACAGGATTTTCCACCACTTTGAAATGGATACAGCTGCACCTGTACGAGCTGAATGAAAATGTTCCAAATTCTAAATAGAAGAGTTACACATTAGCAGAGCAACCTAAGGAAAAGGCAATGAAGACTATGACTAACCTTTTTCTTAGAATACTTTCCCCATAAAACTCAAAGTGCTTTTTTAAGTAACAAGCATTGGAGGCTGAAGCACACAAACTTCTTCGTGATGCCAAGCCAGTGGTCCCAAAAATCATTTCAGATGATGACCTCCCAGATGAAATTCCAGGTTAAATCACTTCCCACAATGAGCTGTAGGAACTTGTCTGGATCATCAGTGTCTGAGTCAATTTATGAAAGGTGCTGGTCTATTTAAAACTCTAGAGGGATGAAAGGATACCAAAAAATCCCCACGCAAAACAAGCAAAAAACAAAATCAGTCCCCTTAAACAATAGGAAAAACAATAACAGATTAACTCTCAATCTTCAGCTGAGAAACCAATTCCTCCCGAAGAGAGAAAGGCTCCACAGACTCAGAGATTTTTTTCACAGAAATTCCTAACTTTTAGCAATTTTGGTTCAGTTTATCTTGGCAACAAACATAATCTCACACACCAGTGTAAAAGCCACACTGGCCATGGAGACAATGGGATAATGCCCTGTTGGTTGGACTATTTAGACATACAAAAGTTCTTAAACTTCTTTTGGGAATCCAACTCATAACAAACCCTGCTTATTTTTGAAATTAGGAAGTGTTGAGTTTGGAAGAGTTCAAGCCAGTAATCAATAGGTTTGGTGAGCAGTCCCTGGCCCAGTCATCTACCCAGGGTTCTTCAAATAACTAAAAGCAACTAAAAATAAAGACACTGCCAGTTACTGTACATGTCACCCCGTTTTGTTCTTCTGGTTTTCCCTCTCTTCCTTTGTCCAGGATGAGAATGGATTAAATGTGAACCTAGGTACTGAAATATGCACTAAATAACACAACAGTGTTACTTCTGGTGGTCACTGTGCTCCTGAGCACCTGCTAAGAGTTTAACACCCAGGTTCTCACTGGAGCAGAGGCAGATAACTTCCAGCCTCTCCAGATGAACTGAGTGAAAACAGTAAGAACAGAAGAATTGTATAATTAACTACAGAATCATTGAGGTTGAAAAAGACCTCCAAGATGACTGAGCCCAACCTTTGACCAATCAGCACCTTGTCAATTAAAGCACAGCCCTGAGTGCCATGGCCAGCTGCTAAGCTGTAATGCTGCCTAAGAACCAGGATCCCATCTCTGACTGAGGCCCAGAGCAGATGGCTCAGGAAGGGGTCAGCCTTACATCCAAAATGCACCCTCCCATCTCCCAGACATCCACAGCTCTCCTCCACTGGGCTGACTGGGTTTGCAGACCCCAGAAAATGTCTTCTAACAGATTACAGGCTGACATGTGCCCTCAGCTCATGAAACAGGGAGTTTTGGTAGCCTACAGCTCAGGACTCTACTGTTCTTTCATCTTCTGGCCCTGCTTATCTCTGGGGATGGTTTGACAGAGCACTGGGAGAGTCCTGCACTGTGTGGGCAGTGTAGAACTGTCTACCAGGCATCCTAACTCAGCATTCTGTGGGCTGTGCTGGGGACTCTAAACAAAGACATGAGGTTTCCTCTTCCCCCTGTGTGAGCTGCACATGCTGACTGTGTCTAGGCACAATCAGGCCATGCACTTTTGTTCTGTGCTGCAGACACAACACATCCTGCAGCTGCATCTTTGCCCCCATCTCAGCTGCTGTCTGGTGGGAAGCTGTGCTCTTAGCTGTGAAACACTGGGCAAATGTGAGAACTGCATTACACTTCAAAAGAAAACATTTATGCAACAGCACTGAAACAGGAAACCCAGCTATTTTATTTTGGGGTGGGAGGGGGTGAAATGCTCTAAAAAAATATTGTTTCCTCTAAAGATTAAACATCAGGAAGTCCTAAAGAATGTTCTTCACTGACAAATTGCTTGCTTGACCTAAACAGTTCGCTTCTAGAAGGCTATAACAAGAATATGTCTGAAGATCTATCTCTCTGATATTTATTTAGGGTATTTGAGATCAACCCCTTGTGTCTCAGCTGACTTTTGGGCCAAGGTGACCTTTTAACAACAAAAGAAGCCCTCATGAAGATAGTTAATTTTTCCAGGAAGAGTTTTAGCACCCTCTAGAAATATTAAACAATGTTTTGTATAACAGGTTGATGTAATTTCCTCTATTAGTACCTTTAAATGTCAACCCACAGAGGGTATAAAGCACTACAGCCTAGAAATCCACAATTTTCTTCCCTTAAACATTATTTACAGCAATTAGAATAATATGTGGAATTGATACTTATGTTTAATTCCACATACTCTTAGATAAAATCTGAATAGACATTTCTATATTTGTGACATAGCTGATGGCTACCAATGGGATTTGTGAGGCTATGCAGGAAGGACAGTGCCTTCACACAAAGGTGTCCATGTCATGTGTGAACAGAAAAAAAATTATAGTAATACTATGGCCAGTTTATAAACATATTAAACTTTGCAGGCTGCCTCAGATGTGAGATCATTAGCTTCTCTTTTTGGGTGAGGCCCCCAAAAGTCATCATGAAGAGAAAAAAACAGCTGCTTTGAGAGAAAAAAGAGAACTTTCCAGACTGCTTGCAGCTTGCTCAATTAGCCAGAATCAAAACAAACCATTCTACATTATGCATATACACACACAAAGAGACTCTGAGGGAGCAGGAATGTCTGGACTCCTACACAGCAGGACTGTGATATTCATGCAGCCTTATTAAAGCACCTTACAACCATAACTAACTTTGGAGACTAGAGAGATGATTTACAAGAGCTTGGAGTGACAGGACAAGGGGGAATGGCTTCACACTGACAGAGAAGAAGTTTGGATTGGATATGATGGATAAATTGTTCGCTGTGAGGCTGGTGAGACCCTGGCACAGGTTTCCCAGAGCAGCTGTGGCTGCCCCATCCCTGGGAGTGTCCCAGGCCAGGCTGGATGGGGCTCTGAGCAACCTGGGATAGTGGAAGGTGTCCCTGCCCATGGCAGGTGTTGGAATGAGATGATGTTTACCAAAAAAACCCCAAACCATTCCATGATTCCACGATTCTCTGTTTCTGTGTTCCCCAGTGTGTCAAGCTTCAAACATTACCAACCATGTAATTTTCTTCAGTGATTTTAGCCAAGGAAGTGCATGAACAATGTGGTTCTTTTATCTAACTCTACCTTCACTAAGTGCTGGAATGGAAAAAACTCTTGAATTCAGGTTTGTCTGTGACCATATGAGAAATCCCAGATCATGCAAAGTACCCTGGTGAGGGCAGTGCTAAAAACATTTGGGTCCTTGAAACTTTGGCTTGTGTCATGCTTTGAGTGGAAAAAGAACAGTGCAAATCAAAACCAGTAGACAGTTTACACAGATTCCAAGAAACACATGTGGGTCTTTTGAACTCAGAAAATACTTCCTACATTTGCCAGTTACAAATTAGGCTTAACCTAACCTACAGACTAGGACTTATTATGGTTTGTAAAAATTATAAAGCAGACTGGGGGAAAACTGGGGTAAAAAAACTCAAAGCAACCATCATCCACTGCAATTCCCAGGTATTTTTCCATGAGGAGGGCTACTGGTTATTTTTGCTGCACTGTTAGATTAAGAAGGAGTGTTGTGAGGCTGCACCTGAAGGGTTGGATGTGGCTAGAGCTGAATAGGTTTTACAGGTTTCCACTGAGCCTTCAGACCTGTCAGATGTCACAAAGGCACTCATGCCTAGACACCTCATGATCTTATAAATACCATTTCTCATGCTCTGGAATCAACAGCCAGCTGTGGGTCAGTCATAAATGATCACAGGAGACAGAAAATACAATAAATGGTGTAGCACAGTAAACAGAAAGAGCCAGGAGATGATTAGCTAGGAAAAAAGCCAGAGAAGAATGAGATAAATGTCTCTTACCTGGTCCAGATTGTTGTAAAAGTCAAGACTGGCTGCACACAAGTATCTCCCAAGCAGAGTTGCATGAGTAGTAAAAATTGTGGCGACGGGAAGTTTCTGGGATCGAGACAGGATTAAACCCACTCCTGCCTGCCACTCGTGGAAGTGGGCAATTATATTGGGCTTGTCATCAAACTGACAGGAAAGCTGAAAATAGAAAGAAATACATGAAACATACATTGTCCTGTCCATCAGCCCAGCCCCAGAAAACCTTTTTCTTTTTTCTTTTCTTTTTTTTTTTTTTTTTCTTTTTTGTGAAGCCTTCTGTGTGCTTTCCTTCTTATGGCAAAACAGTGCAATTTTAAGTGGTAATGTCCCTTGATTTCCATCAGCCCTAAACCTTAGCCCAAGAAAAAACCTGTGCTTCTCTAGTCCTTCAGAACAGAGTCCTTTCTAGAGTGTCAGAAAGTTCTGGCAAGTACAGTCACTCAGACTCCCACTGCCCTTCTTCTGGAAAAATACAGTTAAATGACCACTTAACGTTTAAGTTTTAAATACAAATTTGATCTACATTGAGATCAACATCCTAAAAATCTTAGTTTTCAAACTGGAGAAGAGGAACCACATCCCAAGGTAGTTTTGGTCTGCAAATCTCTAGATTTAAAAACTGTACCTCTTTCAAAAACCAGGCTGTTAATGATCCAAAAATCACAGCATCGTTGGCTTCTCGGTCATGAAAAGGGATCCCTATGTTGCTGGCTTCCCAAAATTCACCTTTCCACTTGTCCAGGTTCCAAGCTGCTGATCCTATATCAAACAGTAAGACATATGGGCTGCCCTCTATCAGCCATCTTCCAAAAAAGACCTAGGGAAAAGAGGCAAGGATGAGAAGGATAGAAAGAAAATGTTAAAGTGAATGTAAAGGCCAGCACGATCATCTTCATCCATCAAATCTGAAGTATTTCCCACAAAGAATGTGTGTTCACAGTCCTACAAACCCAGGACTTGCAGTCTTCCCTGCAAAATACATGGAGTAATACTGAAGCAAAGGAAACTATAATCTTTAGGAACATTTTATTTTTAAGACTTTCATTTTAGATTTTTATTGCAATAGTAACTTCTTTTCCATGACAGGCAAAAAAAAAAAAAAACAACAAAAAAAAATAGGTTAGGGAGACTACACTTGCTTGAATAATTATATCTTCTTATTGAAGTATCTATGAATAAGGAATTCTGTTCTTATTTTAAAGTTATTATTTTCTTTCACTCATATTTGTCTCCAGTCTTTTGCTATTCATGCTGGATTACTGGGGAGAGGTTTTGTAGGACTGTAGCTTGGTGCCTGTATCTACCATGACATTTCTTCCTTCTTCCAAGCAGCACAGAGGAGAAGGATTCCACTTCCATTTGGAAAAGTGGAAGGATCAATCAGAAGGTATCTCAATATCTAAAATCACATCAGACTAAAAATGCAGCTTTCCAGCTCTGTCTCCATAAACATTTCTAAGAGTATTTACTCTTACTCACCAGCCTGCCCAACATAGCTGAGCCCACACTACAGTCTGCAAAGTCAAATTATTTCACATTAAATCTGCCATCAAAACAGCTGGGACCTCAGGGGTTGAACCCAACCTTAATGCTAAAATGAGGTGAAGAGAGGTCAGGTCTTGAAAACAAGTAAGATAAAAGCTCTTGGCCTGATTTCACAAAAAGTACAAGGCATAACAAAGACAGGTTTGCTCCTTTTCACTCCTCATGTATTTATTTCAGACTATCCAGATTTGCTATTCAGGAAAATGAGGTTAAAAAGCAGGGAATCCAGACTTCATCTATATATGTGGTCAGGTTGTGGCAAGGAACACACCTGACCTGAGAAATTTGGAGGCATTCCTAGGTCTCCTGGTTTAAAACCATCCATTATGATACATAAGCAAAATCCAGACATAAATGTTAATAGGATAAGTGCAGCTCCTGGAAACTAGAGCGTCATTATTGGAGATCAAAGCTATATTTGACGTCCCTGGGACAGATTTGCTGCTGTGTATGAATGCTCCAGCAGCACCATGCACATGTTGGGCTGGCAGAGGTGGCTGACTAAATTGCTGGAACAATATAAAGCATTGCAATCAATCTGCTCCAGAACTCTTCAGCTGTTTTTCAGACAAAGGAGTGTTACAGAGGCAACATGGAAAACTTGATCAGTCACCTATGAAAATCTGATAAAGAAAGAAATGGCAGATTGGACCTTTCAATTTGAGCCTGCACAATGCAAGCATCACTCGGTGTCCCCAGCACTCCCCCCAGCTGTGGCACAAACTCATCCAACAAAAGACATCTGCATACCAGGGCAGTACATGCTAAGAACAGCACAACTGCTCTCACAAAGGGAGACAACACTCTGCCAGTGCCACAGCCCAAGAAATTAATTTAGGAATTTCTACACTGAAATGTGTCAATCCCCTCAGCAACAGTAAAAATGCTTCCCTGCTGCTGCCTCTCCATGCTCTCCACATCTGTTCAGCACACATTATGAGCAGATAATTTTTTCTCCTGGAAACTGGCATCTCTGAGGGACTCAACACTGAGAGTGAAGGTGAGTTCTACATCTCTGATGAGGACTTCAAGAAAGAGGTCAAATTTAGCATGATAATCCATTTCTTTTAGCAGATAATCTGTATAGAAAGAAGTTTATTTCTACTTCATTCTTGGAGAAACTGAGTCTCAGAAGGGCTATGAGATCACACAGAAAACACTGGTTAAAAATCATGTTGGAAAGGAAGATGAATCCATTTTTTGTGTCATGGTTTAACCTCTCTTCTCAGGGAACTGACAGCTGGCTGCACTGAACTGAGGAAGTGGATCCTTTGTCACCTCAGTGCTTTTCTCAAGTCCTTTTCTGGTCTTCAGCTCAATATTATGGTACATTAGAAAAACTGAGAGCTAATGGAACACACTTCTCACTCCCATGCAAGAATGTGAAAGGGGCTCAAAGTAAGGTCATATTATATCTAATAAAATCTCACCACACTTAGAGACCAGATAAATAAGTCATTAATCCAATTAAGCAGCCTTGCAGATAAATGACTGTTAAAACCCCTAATTGGATGAACTGGTTCTTCCTCAAAAATAACCTTTAATGAATTGACTCTGCTGTTCTAACAGTGGATTCCAAGCCTTTCCCATTGTGACATTGACCAGGACTGCTGTGTCAAGTGGAACGACAAGAGCATTAACCCAAACTTTAATCTCCTCAGAGTCAGATTTGTTGCCCTGGGAAGCAGCAGCACATCTGATTTACCTGACACCCTTGGCTTTTCATGGTGTCCATTGCCTTCTTAACTGCAGGGTTTGGAGGTTCAGAAAATTCCACCTGTGTCTTCACATTCTGCTCAAAATAGGGGCCAATCAGGAAATAGTTTTCACCCCATTCATCTGCTGTGGTTTTGGCTTTTGTCTGGATCACAGTGTAAATGCCTCCCACTGTAAAGGAAGATCACAAAGAACAAAAATTAGAAAGGGGCACAGGCCACAGATCTCTGTACTAAGCTCCAACCCACCTGTGGATCAGACACACTGCTAGTTAAATCCCTTCCCCTATGCAGGTTTCAAGTGAAATCCAGCCTCAGTCAAATAAATAGTTCAGTCTTTTAAATGGTATCAGAACTTCACTGTTCAATTGAGGGATTAAAATCCTGGGCCTCCTACTTGCACTCTCCCGTGTCTGATCTTGATTCTGCTGCATCCCAAGCACAGCCTTCTGCTTTTGTTTTATTGCCACAGTTATAATTTTCAAACCTACTTTTCATCAGTTGGTAAGAACTGAGCTTGTTTGACACAAATCACTAAGAGAAGTTGAGGAACAGATGAATTTCATTGACTACTGGCTATAAAAATGGACTTAAGCTGATTTCCTCAAAGCATAAGGATATATGTTTATAAAGACAAACATACCTTGTTCCATTATCAGTCTCAAAGAGTTAAAGTTGGAGGGAATGTAGCCTACACTGACAATATAAATGTCTGTTCAAATACAAATACAGCATTCAAATGTTTAAGAGGATCCAGCAGCATTCCTTGCCAAGTCAATACAGATCTATCCAGTCTTGCACATGGTGTGCAAGAGTCCCTTAGCTGCTCTTCCCCACAGTTTTCCATAGCCAGCCCTGGAATTCACACACTGGCAGGGCAAAGCTCCCTTTGCCCCAGTGCCCAGGTGCCAGGACAGTGGACATGGCACACCACCAAGTCAGAGGAACAACAGGGACATGCTTGAATCCAGCAAAGGGAGGGATGGCAAGGGAAAAGAAAACCTGAACCCAAGCAGCTGCTGCTGCACACCAGAGACAATGAGCACAGCTCCAGCAAGGTGAGAGAGGGAGCTCAACAGGTACAAAGAGCAAAAGAAACACTGCAGAAGGGACTGGTGCTCCTACATAAAATTCTCTTCCTCCACGGAATGTTGAAGCTTTGGAGGTCTTTGGCAACACTTCCAGCAGTGACATCAAAATCAGCTATGGAGTCAGCACTGAAAGCTTCCAGGGATTGAGAGCTGGCACTCTGGGCTCACCCTTTTAAAGCTATTGGGATATCCAGAGGTGCCAATGCACCACATCCAATTGAATTAAAAACCTTAAGAAGTTACCTAATTCTTCCTTAAAACTCTGCCACTGCTAGGTACAATACAGCAGCTGAAGTTGCTCAGCACTTTGGGAGATTAGATCCCAGATTAATTAAACTGTATCCCCTGACAACTGCAGAAAGCCTTCTGCAAAGCCTGCTGTCTTGCAGTCCTGAGGAGCCAAATGACAGAGGCACAGTTTTAATTATGCTCCTAGAAAAAACAAAAAACTGTTCACTTAAAAGCCTTCTCTCTACAAAAATCCCATTTGTTCTGAATGCTGGAAGGATCTCTAGTCTCAATATTTTCACATCTCAGAATTCTAGGTATTTACAAACAGGAAAAAAATGCAGTTCCAATCCACGAGTTTGCTAAGTAGAATTATTGCAATAAATTATTACCCTTAATAATTCAAGACCTTACAGATGTCTGTTCCTAAATCAAGTTCAAGTTTCACATCATGTAGATATGGAACTGCAGAAGGAAAACCTATGCCTAAGACTTATTCTCCCCTTCAGCAGGACCAGAAAGCTTAAGAATCTAATTTATAGTCATCATACTCTTCCATGGCTGCTTTGGACAAGGACTTAGAGCAATCTTAGATAAATAACACTGTATTTTCCCTCCAAGTTCCTCTGCTCACAAGCTGAGTCTATTTGAATAGCTTGGATTCAGATAAGCATAACATTTTAATTATTTGAGACAAGTCAGAGCATTCAACCTATAAAGCAACTGTTTTTATGGGGTGGTAAATTCATTATAGGACCATAAGGTGCTTCAGTCCAAAATGGATAAATATGAGGCTTGATAGAAATCTTAGTCATGAAACTGGCTGGTTTGAATTGGCAGGGATACAGAGTTTAGAATGAGGAAGATTTTAGTGATTTTTTTTCACTAAAAAATGATCCAGGAGGATTGCAGGAGGAAAGCCACTAATGCCATGATAAAGCTGTATATGCTTAGAGTGAAGCAAAGCTCCTTCCCCCATCCCAGGAGTGTGGATCAGCCTCTTCCATAGTGCAAGGGGTTCAACACTGGGATTGGCAACACAGCTGAGCTTCCACAGCCATGGATTGGAAGAGAAATGAGGGAGCTGCACTCATGGGCTGGGCAGAGCCTGGACCTTTGCTTTGCACAGCCAGCATCTGAGTGTTTCTCTCCACAAGGTTATCCTTAGGATCCCTGTGTGCCCTACAGGGCCAAAGATGTATGGAAGGCCCCTTAAGGGGGAAAGGATGGAGAGTGTGCTGTGCTCTGCTGTCATAATCTGCTGCACAGCAAGGTAAAAAACATGTCAGGGCACTGATTTGCCTGAAATGCAATGAAAAGCACTTATGATAAAATTCAAAGAGTACATTCTACAGGCTGTTCAAACTCCTCAGAAGGTAACTGTGATAAAAGCAGTGTTACCTGGCCCCCAGAGCTGCTTTTCTCTTCCCTGTTACTGTGGAAATATGACTCACAAAGCATGTTGGTGCACAAGGTTTAATTGACAGTGGAGGGAAACTGCAAGTGAAACTATGTATGTAGGAAGTGTTGGGTATAACTTAAAAAAGACATCTTGAGAAGAACAGAGCAATGTCTAGAATAATGTATTGACTTCTGAAATTACACTTCTCCATAGCAAACTCAAGGAACACATTATATATCTTTAAGAGATAGTTTCTACATGCTCAGTTGCTTTGAATTCCCTGGAAATACCTGGTGCCAGTAAGCAAAACATTACATATCCCACTGAGTAACAGAGGGGTTTACATATTCACCTCACAGAATTCTCAAATTGCTTCAACAATTTGGTAAATCTTCTTTTTCTTCTCTAATACAATGTTTTAGGTCATATTATAAACACAAAACTTTTCCAAACAACAAGCATGTACCGAAATGTTGCAAGTTTCCCTATGCTGCCTCTGAAGTTTTGTACTTTGAAACAGGGTAAAAACAAATAAGAAATGACAAAATAAGAAACAGATAGAGAATCAGTAGAGATCAGAACAAGAGAACTGGTTTGGAATATCACAGACAAGGGGAATTACCAGTAAAATGTTTATTCAGGAATACTTTCATTTTCTGCTGTTCAACAAAATGCTTTAGTCAATATATTAAGTTTTAGTCATTTAAAAATGTCCCTGAAAGAAATATATTTATATTATTTTTTCTTAAAACATGCTTTTAACCTTTTCACCAATAAATGAAATCAAGTTTCGAAGGAAATCAACAACAAATCTTTCCCCCCCAGCTATCCTTTCCATTCCTCATTTTTTTTTTTTTTTTTTTTTTTTTTTTTAATGGGAAAAAATAAACTGGCCCAGAAAGGCGAGCTAAGATATTTGTGAAAGAAGGATTTTGTTAATTTAAGGGGAGGTTAACTTCTTTTTACTGACCTCTTTAAAAATACTTTCTCAGAAAATATTCCATAGAATTATTTCAACAGTCTAAACATTTTTATCTATGTTAACACTACTATGAATTTGTCTAAAGGAGTTTTCTGCATCACTCCAGCGTTTTCTTTTTCCCTTGTTTCAAGTCCTGCTGCATTATTTCTTCTGTATATTTAAAATCCAAGCAGCAGTTAGAGCTTGTCCTCCCACCCACCCCACGCTGCAGGAGGACAGAGGGAAGGAGCAGCAGAAAGCAAAATAGAGGGAGTGAAATAGGAAGTGAGCTATGGAAGTGAGACAGAGCTAAGTGGAGATTGTCACTGATCCTTTCCCACACGCCTCTGCCACTCAGAGAGAGGATCAGGATGATTCCAGGGCTCTGCAGCTCCTTTGCCATGTTCTGACCAGGCCACTCTGAGGGCATTAAAGGCTCCCTGGGAACCAGGAGAGCCACAGGATCCATGGGAGCAGCGTGAGCCCAGGCTCAGGGATTCAAACTGACTTCACTGCCACAACCACTCAGCAACTACATCAACTGCTTCACCCTTCTCCCCAGAATGAGTCTTTGGTCTGCACAGGTGTGATAAAAATTTGGGTTGAACTTGTTTCTAACATCTGATTGGAATCTGATTGGTTGATTGTCCATTGAGGTACCATTAAGAAAATCAGGTTGTAAAATGTGTCAGGTGAAAAAACAACTGGCATCTTCAGCCAGCAGATATTTTTCCTGTGGTTTTTGGGCTATGTTTGTGGCCAGGACTCCTCAAAAGGCAGATCCCCATATTCTCTGAAATTCTGATATTCCAAACATATTCTGAAATAATACTGAGCTGCTGAAATTTATGACAGATGTCCACAATCGAGAAGCTATTTCTGTGTGCATCATACCCAGTGCACAGCATTTCATTTGGAATTGATTTGACATTGATATTCTACCCCACTCTATAAATGCACAGAGCTCTGAGGCTGTGCTTATGCCAAGTTTATGCCAGCACATCCCCACTCCTCAAAGGGTGTTACTTCAGCTGTGTCACAAATTACAGTAATCACCTTCTCCCAAGGAAGTTTCATCATGGGAAGACACAGAGGAGGTAAAATGCTGGTCCTACTAACTTCATGGGATTCAGTATTTCATTTCCAAAAGTCCAGTTTTTCACCAGAGAAACTGAACCAAGATCTCTGCTCCAGGAAGAGCTGAAACAAGTTTTGTTTTTAGCACAATCTTCATTCCAATGGGGATGGCGAAAAAAAAATTGAGATTCATTTACCAGTGACTCTTGAGCTAAGCTGTTCACAGCTGAATGATGACAAAAGCTGGCTGTTTGCCCAGCATTTTTAAGCATTCTTCTACTTTCTATCTACAAGCTGTGAGTGGTACATCAAGGGATAGTAATCTAAATATCACTGGAATTATTTTCAAGACATCTTTCTAGAGAAAAGAGCAGATCTTGAGCATTCTCAGCCCTTTTAACTAATGTATCAGAAAACCCACTACAGACAAACCCAACTCAGGCACAAAATCTTCATAGCTTGGTAGCCACTTCTTTGCTGCTGCTGTACTTAAAGCTTTTTTTGGTCTTCATGCTATGGAGGAAAGAAACCAGTCCTTTTTTCCACAGCTGTATGACCAGACCTGGCTTTACTAGAACATGATGGCCAGGAGAGAAGAGTTAAAAATGTTTATCTCCCCCATGGTTACCACCAGATTTGTGGCATTGTACTGGACCCTTCACTGCCTGCATTTTTCCCCTTTGCCACAGAAACACTGTAGATCCACTTCACAAAGATTTTGCCCATCAGTGAAAAGGCAGCTGAAGTGAGGCAAATCTCACAAAACAAACTACACATTTCTCATTTCTTTGGCAGAGGTTTTCAATATTGTGTTTGGCTTAGGTGGCAAGTTCCCTCTCATATGACTTGGGGGAAGGGTGAGGCAAAGTGGCACTGGCAGATGAGCCTCTTTTATTTCCCATTTTCTCCTTATCTTTGCTTGTTCCAGACAGAGTGAGAGCAGTAACTGAGAGGCCAATGCAGGGGTTGTAACTCAGCACAGGCTGCAGCCAGGACAGAAAATACAAAAATGAACCATGGAGAAGTAGAAACTCTGCCTTATTAGAGCATGTGTTAAATGATCTATCCTTAAAACAAAAGGAGAGACAACTTCCCTGCTCCAGCTGCTGACAAAGAAGGAAATAATGGATACTTGTAGATCTCTGAGCCCTGAGTTCATTCAACCATCTTGTTCTTCCCTACAGCTGCACCTGATGCATCATGGAAATCCCAGGGAATGCTTGCTCCCCATGGGCAGCTGGGCACATAAGGACCCTCTCCCTCTACAGAATCAGAAATTCTTCAATTTGCAGGACCCCCTCACCATCCTCTGGCTCTGAAGAGGTTCAACTCAGCACCTGTAAAGGTCATTGGTTACAGTGTGGGGGGATGGATATTCACCTGTGAGCTCTGCTATCACATTCCTCACAGGAAAGGGGAAAATTCAGCCTGATTGTCAGTGCCACAAGAGAAATGGAGGGATTCCTAAGAAGCAGCACTGGCCAAGGAGCAAATGTACCCAAGCACCTGGTGATGCACACAAAATTAACACAAAGACTGGGACTTGCTCCTGTGGGCAGCAGCAGCTTTACACCACCTCAGAAATGCAAAAAAACTTCAGGCTGAGCTCCTCTGACACACCTTTGCATTGCCAGAAAGGAAGAAAGAAACCTTCATGTTAAATGTTCAAAATTATCTCATCAGGAAATAAATCCAGCTAATGTTAACTCTGTGTTAGGAACATATACAGTAGCACAAACACTAAAACATGCAGCAGAACTAAATCTGCTCAGCTTATTTCATCAAATAAACAATTACTCCTGCTAAAGGAGCTAGAAATATAGGGTACAAGCTATTATTTCCTAAGCCTATGTATCTTCTGTGATGACTCTCCCTGTATTTTGCTGTCTGCTCTCTCTCACAGCACCCTAACAGTTTTTCCAGAACTGTTTATAAAAGTTAGGTCACCAGGGAACAGTTCTCACCACATGACTTAGACATTCAATTGCCTGGGAAATACAGAAAAAAACTCCCAAACCCTCAGTATCAAGAATTTACCAGAAAAACTGGCTGAAACAGCTTGTATAAGGGGTTTTGCACAGATGTTTCTAGTAGTGATTGGTTAATGAAAAGTTTGCACAAGGTCAGATTCTAATAAAGAAATTGTTTTCCATGGTTCCTTCAGCCCTGTCTGAATATATGTGCTTGCAAAACAGTGTAAGCAAAGGCACATTATTTTTAAACACACTGAATAAAATGTACTTTATTAATATTAATTCTCTCATAAAATGTGTGAATAGTAAATTTTAGCAGTGTTGGTTGATTTGGCTCCAGTGAAGTCAGCTAGAGTTCTATGGATGAATAAATGATTCACTAAATTTTGTAGATGCTCTGGGAAAATCTAATTAGTTACCTTCTCTTAAATGTCAAGTGTGGTATTTACAATCACTGGGTCCAGATGACTAAGAAAATCTACATGCTGTGGAGTTCAGAGAAGTTAATGAGAACTCCTGAATTTCCTAGATTTCTGCTGCCATCTGCTTGCCAGAGCCTTACTTATCATGCACACTGCAAAAGTGAATGCTGCATGCTCCAAGTTGTGGCTTTAGTAAATTAACTCTAAAAGCTTGGCTGAAGCTACTGAAAAATAAGCCAACATGGATTCAAACTGCCAAATCCACTCTGTCCCACCTCTTGGTATTGACAGGGGTCAACACCCTAAAAAGAGCAGTGCAAACCAACAGAAATTATCACAGAATAGTAATTCCAGTTTCCCCATGGGGATAAACCCCAGCACTGCTCATTCTTCTCACACACATTTCCCCTTCAGAGTTAAATTCTCAACAGATTACAGGTCCCTTCTCCTGATCAATCTCTATTTATCTGCCAGGACAATAACACACATGGGGTCAATAATTTACTCATGCTAATACTAACTCACTTTTGCAGTGAAAATGGAAGCTGGCAGAACTACACCCACCTGAAAGGGGGTGATTTGATGAATGAATTAGAAATGGAGGCAGGAGGATTTTTGCCCAATAAGCAGCCTGCCCTTTGCCTGACCAGCAGCAACCAATGAACAAATGAAGCCCCTGTCTGGCACCACCTGTGTTTGCAAAGAGCAATCCAGAAGAGTTTCAGCTGGTACACAAAGGCTGCTGGTCATTGACTCCTGGGTTTTGTTCAGTGGCTGTAACACAGCTCTGTTTATTTATACCCCTTCCAGGCCTGGCCTCTTCTCCACACTGCTCTAGAAGGCTGAGGGGGGACTGCTAAACTGCTCTGCATCTGATCCCTGTTGTACAGCTCATCTCCATGCATGACATTCTCAACTGAATTTGCATGGAAGGCAAAAACTAAGCACATACAAAGCAATATATATATCTGCACACTCAGACTTAGCACTTAGATGTTCAAACCCCCTCTCCCTGGTGGAGCACAAAAAGACATCCTGGCTCTGCCCATCCCACACAAGCCCAGGCAGGTGCAACCCACACTCAGCATGCACAATTACACACCTGCACTTCTTCCAATCCAGCAGCTCTGCAGCCCTCTCCAATCTCCCTCTGAATGCCTCTCTCTCCAGCCCTTCATCCCTCCCTCCACTGCTGAGAAAACAGCAATACTAACCCCCAACTGTGGTACAAACCTTTGTTGGTAACTTCCCAAGAAATTTCAAAGAGCAACAAATCCTCCACGGGCAGGTCTTCATCCTCACACTGAGGAAGCCCATTCAGAGATGTCATGGACAGGGATCTCCCCAGTGGCATTTTCTTCAGCCCCTGAGTGCTCACCACACAGGCCACAGCAGTCAGCAAAGGTCCAGGTCCCGTGGCAGGGCTCTGCAGTTCTGGTTAGAGCAGTCTGCCCGTGTGCTGGGATCCCAGGAGAAAATTATTCAGATAGCTGGGAGCTAATGGGTTTAAACTGTCTGACCACCAGCATTAAATTGGCTCAGTGAAATCCTCAGGGCTTGAGAAGCAGCTGCTGGGAGAGGTAAGAATTTAAGACTGACCTGAGAAAGGTCTCAACTGTTTTGGGGCCAGAGCTCTTTCTTTTCCTTCTCCCAGGGAGAGGTAAAAAATGGTTTTGAGCTCCTGAGCCACCAGCACCTCAGGAACAGTCGACATTGGACTGTTGTAAAGTCAGCACCGCCCTGAGCCAACTCCAACAGGGAGGACACTTTGAGTTCACCACCTGATTTGAGTCCAGCCCCTGAGTCCTCCCCTCGAGACACACCCTCCCCTTACACCCCCGGAGTTTTCCTACCTGCTGGCCATCTGCAGGAGTTAGACTCATTTTACACGGTGTCTCTCGGGTTCCTTGGCAGGTTAAGTGCTGTTACCTCTTCTTTTTCAGTTCAGCAGTCTGGAAGCCCGAGTTCACCTCATCTCCTACCTCCACAATAGTTCACAGCTCTGTTCCCAGGACGCTGCATCAGCTGTTGGCTGCTTCAGCAGCTCTGCAGCCCTGCCAGCTTTTACAGAGCTACAAAAGCTCTACTCCTGTTTTGGCATGCACTCTACCCCTCCTTGCAGTCCTGTCCCTGACTTTCCACCTGTTTTGTTTTTTTTTTTTTTTTCTTTTTCTATGCCCCAGGTCTTTCCTGGCCTCTGGGCCCATGTCCTCCACCCAGGGAGCTTAGTGAGTACTAAGTCAGGGCACAGCATGCCCCTGTCTTCTCCAGCACAGAGCTGGGATGCTTCAAGCAGTGAACACACATCTACACAGATGCAGAGCAGCTGCCTGCTTGCCAGATGCTTATATTACACATCTGTTTGAGAAGCCAGTGCTTCTGGGACAGCTGAATCTGATTCTGAGCTTAGAGCACAACCTGCCCAACACCCACTGTTCAGCAGGGAGCAAAATCTTAGGGTGAGCTCCAGGACATCTCTGGCACTGTGGAGAATACCACTGCACCAGCAGGCATAGAGGGAAAGGCTCTGAGCTCACCTAAGGCAAAACAAGTCCAAGACAATTGCTTTAGGAGACAGCCAGCCCATCAGCATAGAAGTCTCTTAGACATAATACATAATGCAAGGCACAGCTGAGCCTGCCTTAAAGACTACCTACCCCCCAAAAGACTTGCTCTTCCACTTCCACATTCTGTGCCCTCTCTGCATTCATGGCAGTCAAACCCATCCCTGAGCTGCTGGATACAGCTCACTGAAAAAAACCTAAGGGTGCAGAAAACATTTTTTGCAGAGTTAAGAACTGGAGCTGTCTCAGAAAAGAACCTGGAAAAGATTCAGGGGTTTATTGGCTGAATGTCATTTTGTCTAAATGGTTTGAGTTGCCTTATTCACCAGTTTCTAAAAAAAAGCCTGGCTGAGAATCATGATTTTTGGAGCAGCTGTGGCTTTTACAACCTGGAGTAGGTAGTAACTAAAATGAGAAACCAGTAATGCATTAAGGCTCTCTTCATTTCTGAACATCAAATCTGCCCAAGTCACACTTCCATGCTTTTCCTGGGAGATTCACTCTGAGGGTGAGGCCTAAAGCTGCCAGGTGAGCAAAGGCCATCTCAGGTGAGGAGTGGAGAATACAGAACAAAGCAGCTGACCAGTCCATCCCCACCCCACAGGTTTTCCTCACTCTGTGTAAATGAAAGCACAGAAATCTTCTCATTTTAAAGGTGACAGCTGCCATCCCTCACTGAGAGTAATCACCCTCACTGTAGTAACCACCAGGAGCTGCAGCATCCCCGAGGAGAACCTGATGGATTTGTGGGTGTGTGGGCCCCACTGCTGGCTGGGTACCACTGTGCTCTGCAGGTCTTCACACAGCTCTCAAGGTGCTGAAACCAAAACTTCACATCAGTTACCTCTCCAGGGACCACAGAATCACAGAATGGTTTGGGTTGGAAGACACCTTAAAGATCTCATGGGCAGGGACACCTTCCACTAGCCCAGGTTGCTCAGAGCCACATCCAGCCTTGGACACTTCCAGGGATGGGGCAGCCACAGCTTCTCTGGGCAATCTGTGCCAGAGCCTTTCAGCTTAAAGTCATCACCCCTTGTCCTATCACTCCAGGTCATAATAAAAAGTCCCTTTGCAGTTCTCTTATAGTGTCTCTTCAGTCCATAATAGTCACCCCAGAGCCTCCTCCAGGCTGAACATTCCCAATTCTCTTTGCCTTTCCTCATAGGAGAGGTGTTCCATCCCTCTAAAGAAAACCTCTAGGTGATGCCAGATAACCAGTGGCACTGGTTCACTGACATACCACTGTCTCTGAGCATTTAAAAGCCTGAAAAACATGCAAATAATTTTACAAGAATGAACTAAAGCTGTAGCAGCAAATTTTTCAAGCTCCTCACATAGTCTGTGGTTTTCAGATTCTTGAGTATCACGTTTTTCCAGCTTCTGTTTGTAATAGGATGATAATTCTTTTACTCTTTGAATTTGAGAGAAGATGATATAATTCCTTGAACCTTGGCAAATGAGTTAGAAAGAATGGTCAGATACCATGAGATAATTCCACAATTGGCAATGCCAATCTTGAGTGAACCTAGGAGAAACTCACCTTTGGCAGTTTGGAGATAATGGAGTTCTTAACTGATAAAAAGTGCTAAGTAGCACAGTGAACATCAGCACTCCTTCCTATTCTGAGTACATTTCATTTTATCAATCTGCATCTCTTAAAGAAGGAGGTTTGTTTTCACACAATGCCATCCCAAATTCCTGGTTTTCTATTATTAGTGAGGAAAAAGTATTTGAAGTGCCCAGAAAAGGTGAACTCCAACCTGTAGTCCAGAAACTTTCATCTCTGCAAGTGCTCTTAATTGCTAGAGGGCAAAGGGCCCTATTCATTAAATTTATGGCCTGCAAGGATTAACTGTGGGATATTTGGAGTGCAGCTGGAGTTATCTGGGTTTAGGGCCATAAAGGAGGTTGTGTGTTGCTGTGCACATATAGTAAGACAAAATAAAAGAAGAAGAAAATCTGTATTTTAGAAGAAAATCTGTATTCTGACATTAAGAAGGGCAACCTTTATCTGTCCTCCATGTGTAGTGCAGTGAGGTGCAAGTGCTGAAAGGGACACTCTGCTGCCACTAGAACAATGTGGCATTTTTGTCACAGAGGCAGGGAAAGGTTGTGACTATGATCATGCAGTTTGCTCCTTTTACACCAAACAGAGACCAGTTGCTGAAGTAGGAAGATGAAAACATACCAGAAAGACTAGTTTATAATATATAACATTGATTAAAATATTGCCCAGAAATCTGGAAACCAGTGAGACTGGTTTTGAGTCCAGCCCAGCTTCTCATATTGTTCTTATCACAAACTATACACATGCCCTTTGGTAATACATTATTCATTGTGTTGCAATTCTGCCAGACACCAGTTGTTACCCCACCAAATTCTTTTTCAGCCCACAGAAGTGAAATAATTTTGTTTGCAAGAATACTTGACAATAAGAAGAGCTTGCAAGGTCTTTGAAGATAAATACACTAAGTGGGTATTGTTTTCCTCAGATTTCCTAGAGTTCTCTGGAGAGAGCCATGCAGAGATGATGCTGTGCATTCTGCTCTGCCTAAATCTCATTTTGAAACTGTTACCTCTATGATGTTGTCTTGTCTGCACACTTTGATCCAACTCCTATTTGGGTAGAGCAAAGTTTTCTGCAAAAACTAACTCAGTATTATCACCCCAAGAAGTGAGTTGTGGATGTTGCCTTCTTACCACAGTCCTTCCACCAGAATCACTCTGGACAACCTTTTCTTCTTGGAATATCAACTTCAATCTCCCTGGCTGCCAGTGAGAAGGTGCCTGTAGGGGAAGAAACACTCTCCATGTGTGGCAGTTTAAGAGGAGATAATTGTCTAGGACTGGCTTGCTCTGAGCAGAACTGTGGTTTCCAGGTTTGCCAAAATTAACTGTGGGGAAAAAAAAATCAGATGTGGATGTTAAAAATGCTTGCAGACATTGAGCCAAATTTGAGAGAAGGAAAGGACAGGGGTTTGTAGCAGTCACTGATGCACACACACTGTACTTGTGACACACAACAGTAGGTGGCACTGATGGTGTTCACGAGTTCTCCAGTGTCCCTCTCATTGGAGAACTTTTGTCATAGCTGAATTCAGGGAAGATCAGGGAGGAGCCCAGAAGTGCTCTAGGGACAGCCCTCATTGCCTGCCTGGCAGCAAGTTCACCTCATTCCAGCTGAGAAGAGATGGCCTTTGCTCCTGCCCTGTCTGTGCAAAGCCAAAAAATGCTCCAAATCTCTCACAAGTGGAGAATTTTCCTTCCAGTTAGAGGACAGGCACGTACAATAATAATGTGAAATAGCCAGGAAGCAGAGAGGGCTACAAAACATTTGATGGGACACAATGGATTTTTCTCAGTGACACCTGGTATGTTTTGTACCAAATTAGGAATTTGGGAGTGCATGGACTCCAGGACACACCAAACCAAAGACATTCCTATCAACTGGTCTGAGAGGCTGACATTCCCAGCTCTGCAGGGTATTTTGGCCTCTGCTGTTTCATCCAGGAGTGACAATAAGAGCCACCCTGCAAATACCAGCTTGCCATGGGCAAGTTTAAGGTTAATCTTTTTGGACTTGGCTTTAGGAAATTATGCCAGAGTAGCTTGGCCTCTAAGTTGGATCGTGAAACTTGGATAAGCATCAGAATGTCACCACCCTATTTAAAGTTTAAAATAAATGCTGTGATGAGCAGGTATCCTTCTGAGGGACAGGACTGCTCAGTGCATAATCTGTGCTACAATTCATGCATGCCATTTTCCCATGTAAGCAGAGATTTAGGAATGTTCCCTTCTGAAGTTACCTCACCCCAGGCACCTGAAGTGATGTCCAAAGAAAGGAAGGACATACAGCTCACATTCTTGGAGAGGGAGCAGTGTCCCTGTCTGTATTCCAGGCAGGCACTAGGCATCAGAGACTAAAAAAATCCCACTAATTCTACTGGAAAATAAATGCACAGGCACATGCAAACAATTCCTGAGAGACACCAAGATTTTCTGTGTGATGTCTGATATGGCTGTAACTTGAAAAATAAAATGCAAGACTAATACACTGTTTTGCCTCTTTTCTACTGTTTGGTGCCATGTTCAGGAAAAAAAGGCTCAGACTAGGTATGAATTCTTATTACATCTATTATCTTGAGTGACCTTATAGGAATTGTTGTTAGGGCTGGCAACAAGTGGCCACTGCATCATTTCATCCCTCTGGCTGCAAACCAGGGTTTCTGTGCTTTGAAAGACTGTGCTGCAAACAGAGGTGCAGCTCAAACAGGCATTTCCATTCATTCAGAAATGAAAGGATAGTGAGGACTTTACAAAAAACAGGTTATGCCATGACAACCCTTCAAATTAAAACTTAACATACTGAAATTTAACCCCATTCAACAAACCATTTAAGCATCAACCCTACTCTGTGCAATAAAGGCACTAAAGCTAAGGTCAGTGTCATCTTCTTTTCTGCCTCCTTGAGAGCCACTCTACTGACCTGAATGCCCTTGAAGTATACCAAAATAAGATGTTTCTACTTATTCTTCTTTTATCTTTAAAAAACCCAACCAACCAAACAAAACCCTGCAGTGCACAGAATCAAACCAGTACAGAAGTAATGTTAAAATTATTTCCTTCTGCACAGCAATTTGCTATGGGAAAAACAAACTCAGAAAAATTAACAGAAATTAGGCAAATACTCTTCTAGACTGATCTTCAGTCAGATTATCAGGGACTCCACTACTGTGGCTAGGAAAATTAAGTTTGATGTGGTTCTTAGACTGATTCCCAGTGATACTGGGAGAGTATTCCAGAATCTACTACTGCTGGAGGCTGCTGAGTGAACAGAGACTTTGGAAATCATTGCGTTTCTGTCTTATTGCCCAAAATACAGAATTAGCATCATAGAGAAGGATGTATCTCAAACAAAATGGGTTTCTTTTACTTCCCTTTATATATTCATTTAGCATATGTCACAGAGCAAAAATTATTAAAATTCCCTTCCAGAAATTGGTGTTGGTAGGAATCCACCTTCATGCTCTTTTGACAGATTTTCTGGATTTTTTACCTCAGGTATTGAATGTGTAAACACACCTAAACAACGTTGAAGAGCTATTAAAGAGAAGATCATAAAGAAGAAGGTATTTACTCAGAAATTTTACTTTGTGTAGCCACTGCCTGGTCCTTGTTGCAGGTAAATTATTCATTTCAGACACTGAGCAAATCCAGCCCTCCTGAGCCTGACCTCTCCAACAGACCATTCAAAGTTAATGATTTGCACAACTCCCTTGCTGGCACAGAATAACAACTCACACAGCAATGGTCTCTCAGGAGAAATTTATAAAAATGTACCACACCACAGGCACTGGTTTTGATTTTAGGAAGGCCCTGGCTACTGTAGTCTGAAAGTTTCTTTGGAAGTTTTGCCTTGCATAAGGCTGGATTCACACACATGCATTAAGGGAGAGTTGTTTATAGAAGGAAGAAATGCCCAAAATTAGACATTGTGACAGAAGCACAATGTAAGGATCTGACTCCTAAATGTTTTGGGCTACTCATCACACTGACATCAAGGACCTCAGCATCACATTCCACTGAGAGTTTGTGGCTTAATTGTTCTGACTTATACCTGTAAATCAGGGGAAATAGTATTTCTTTGCAGGACAAGGCTAACATGAGGTGTGTAAATACAAGATAACAGGAACTCAGTAAGCAACTAAAGTCACCTATTTACCATAAACCACAGTTCTAAGTTAGATGGTATGAAAGTCACATAAGCACTACAAGTCTTCAAAATACACTTATAAAACATTCTCATCCCTCTGCAGCTGTTTTCTTTTTAACACTGTCTCAGTGTTTAAACATGCATGCAATTCCCTACCCCAATTTTATCCTTTGACTAATAAAAAAACAATACATGATTTAACTAAAAATCAGTAAAATCCCTTGTGCCTGTTGTCTGTCAACACACACATTTGCAGGGTAATCAGACTTTCTGCTCTACAGCCAGTACTTGTGTGCCTGCAAATGCAAGAGGTCCAAAGCCTTGTAGCAATTAAAATAACATTACTGATCTTACCCTGTGAGCATAAGAGGTTGTCCTCAGTTTCCTGAAGTGTTTTGAAGTGTTCCTTCTTGCTGGCTGCACTACTCTGTCCAACAGCACCACAGTGTTCTCTGTTGGACCAAGGAACCTCTGGTCATAGCCATAGGAATGTGGCTAAAAACCTGTACTGCCTTTCTTGGGATAAAACAAAGTTTGTGTATCAATGGCCTAGACAAACAAAGCATACAGAAGATAAACACGAGCTCATTATATTTGGATAAAAACCCACAGATGTCCTATAGCAATATTGTTATTTAGGAATTTATATGGTTGATATTAAATTGTGGATAGACTCCAAGTAACAGGAGGTGATAGGGTGGTATTGTATAAACACACAGGGAAGCCACTCCACAGCCATGCAGCTGCAATGAAGATAAAAGATTGTGTGTGTAAAATCACAGTATCATTGATGTACTTGCATGGGGCTTACAAACATCAGTGGAAGAAAGTAATAGCTGAAGGGCCTATTTATAACAGCTCAAAATCCACTAACCTGGGATACTCATTCCTATTTAACCATTTGAACTAATCCTTCATAACATCCAGGATGCCTACTCACTGCTGCCTAACTTTTTTAGAATTTTCCTTCATGATGTGTCATCCCCAAAAGCAGAAGTTGGAAAAAAGGAAAGTAGAAAGATAAAAAGGGTAGTACAATGAGGTTGCTGATGTGCAAGAAAAGTTCTCACCACACAAACCAATTTTTTCTTCATTCCTTCAGTTCCCTCCTTCACCTGTATGCACTTAATGTTTAAACAGAACAGGTTTTTGTCACTGAGTTCTCTGCTTGCCTAATGTCTGGGAACTAAAGATCTTGTTAAGTCTGGGATCACTAACAAAAAAACCTCCCCTATAGACCTGCAGGGGTTTGAAATAGCTGACAGCAAGTGACAGAACCCCTCAGCTCAAACACCAGGGCCATGTATGTTCAAAATGTACCTTTGGGTCTCAGTTTGCCAACCACAGAACAAGGTCTGACCCTACATTTTAGTGGGTGAGGATGCAATCAGTGAGAAATCCTGTTTACTGTAGCCAGACCTTCAAAAATCAATATATAACACCACCAGAGGAGAAAGGGCCCACTCCCTGTACCCTGAGACAGCTGATGCCTCTTCATGCACATCACTCAAGAATCCTGCAAGATAAGGTCCCACAACACAACTGTGAATTACTTCATTGACTGAGCATAAGAACAAAGCCAGGAAGGAACGGTACAAGGTTCCTGTACTAAAAGCACTCAGGTGAATTTTCCTAATGGGTGTGTCCTGGAAAGAGCAGCACCTTGTGCCATTTGCCTCCTAAATCCAGCTTTAATCCATCTAGTTGTGGAAAGCCTTCCAGTAAGATCTCCACACCAAGCTAGGAAAACAGAATGTAATTTTCTCCCTCCTATTGGCAAAGAAGTCTGGAATTTAGCCTGTAACTAAGAATAAAACATCTCCCAAGGTCTCCCTAGGATACCCTTTGTAAATAATGCTGTCAGCAGCATCCCATGCATATTTCAGGAAGTACATGATCCTTACTCAATCACAGAATTTAACCTGCAATATAACAACACTTGCATGATCTTTCCTTTCAAAAGGAGCGACAAAAATTAAGCTACCTACTTATGAAAGTGTTTTAGTCCAATATCCAAAGCATTTTAATGCAGATAGAAAAGAGCTGTAAATTGCTCCAGCATAGTCTCAGACCATTTGTTACAAACCAAAACTTACAGTCTCTACAAGACAGATGGATTTGATGCTATCTGTCCCCTGACATTTAGGTTGAGCAGTTCTTTTTTATGGTTAATATTTACTCCATAATGGTAAATGATTAAGAAATAAACTTTAGCTTTTTTTTTATTCTGCTCCCCCTCCAAGTATATAAAGACAACAATCATGCTGAAATTCAGAGATTTAAGACCCGACTTGGCTTGTTTAATAAACAAGACCAATACCACAACATTCCAGTCTAAGTCCAGAAAAAACCTTGAATTTTGGATAATCAAATAGAAAATTATTTTTGAATTATAAGAACTAGACACCATTAACAAGCAAAGAATTCAATCCAGAAGAGAGATCTATGGGACTCTAAGGCATACAGAAACTTATTGTTGGCATATTTTTGGCTAGTGGCACAGAGCCAAGTGCTCTTTCCATTTCCTCTACCCATCAGTAAAACTATGAAGCTTTCAATCAGAAAGAGGTCTGGACCGAGAAAAGCCTCACATGAAGGTGGTGTTAGTGAAATCCCCCCAATTCACTCTTGCAACTTTGTTTCGAACCTTTTAGAAAGACACATCAAGTCTACACTTCCATGCAGGCTGTGGCAAACACTAAAGGAGAATGCCAGGGTAAGGCAGGTAATTGACATACTGAGAAAGAGTCACTAGGACAACCAAAGACGCCTGAAAATTGCTTTATTTGTAAGGTTTGTGCGTTACAGCAAGCGTAAGTTTAGCTACCATGGACCAAAGTCAGGAAGAACATTCCATGTTAACCTTTGAGATATATGGTGAGTAGAGCCCACATCTGCAAACAACATGCTGTTTTTCTATTGTTGGAAACTAACATTCCTGAGTTACAGATCCTTGAGATCCTTCTGGACGTTCCACAGCGTGTCCGCGCTCTTCCTCAGCTGGGTCACCTCGTCGTCCTTCAGCTTTTGGTTGATAACACTCGTCAGGCCAGAGGCACTTAGGACAGAAGGAAGGCTCAAGAAGACTTCATTCTCAATGCCATACATGCCCTGTCACAAACAAAAAAGATCAGACAGGCCTGTCACCACACATCTGTGGTTTATGTTGTAAGGAACCTCTTCAGAGCAGAGCTCAAAAACCATCTTTTTACAACCTGCAGAAAAATTTCAGCCACGATGTACTCAGGAAAATAAATAGTATAGAGCTGTTTTGGACCAAATGCCTGGCAATACCAAACAGCTGATGGCAGAAACCCCACCTTTAAATCTCTCCCTTACTTTTAGTTCAGTACAGCAGGGAGCTGAAAGATTCAGACACAGGATTAGGACAGGCCAACAGAGGGAGCAGCTCCCCCTGCTCAGAGCCCTGCTGCAGCAGCGGTTGTGGAGCTGGTACAGACCACATGCAGCCAGTTACACCAGCTATAAAAGGACAGTGGTTCCAGCTGTCACAGCTGGGCCTTCAATAAGTCTTCCACTTTTACAATTAAACTTCCTTTCAAGGAATCTGCATATGCCATACATGGCAAAGCTTCACATGAGGGTAGTTCTGCACTGAGAACTTTATTTTCAGCTCCATACTTGTGAGAGGAGCAGGCTAAGAGGTCAGCTTAGAAGAAACAGCAATAGTAAGCTGCCATTAGAAATTCAAAGCAGTAATTTACAAAGCTGCCTTCATTCAGCACCTTGCTAATTGAGGCTATTTAGCTTGTCCAGAACAATAAAATGAGCCAGAGTGTCCAATTAGCCCCCAGTTCTTACCTTTACCAGAGTAGCAACTGAATGAACTCGGTTCAGGTTCTTCAGGATAGTCTCACAGAGGTCAGCCACACTAAAGCCAATAGCCCAGTTTGTGTATCCCTTTAGTTTGATCACCTCGTAGGCACTAAGGAAACATTGAAATACAACTTCATTAAGATGTCTTCAAGCAAGTCACTGCAAATTACAAGCCTTAAAACCAGTGAATGTTAGCCATTTAAAAATTTTCAAACTCCTGAAACACACTAAGTTTTGGAATTAAAATGTCCAAGTTATGTGTTTCAACATCAGAGGATGAACTATAAAATCTACATTAACCTCCATATATAATGAAGAACCCTGTTGTTCTTACAGGTTTAGCTGAAAACAAAATGAGCTCCATCTAGGAAGAGATGCTAGTGTTAAGTAGAAAACCACACCTATAACTGACAAGTTCTCTGTTTCAGTAGGGGGCACAATGGAATAGGCAAACATTTATAGTCATAGCACCACTACATCCTGAGGTTTTTAGCCAACATCTGCACACACTTTACCCCAGGGAGTGTATACTCATTTCACAAGACTTAGCAACATGTAGTCAGCTCTACACAAACTCTCCTGCATCCATGAACAGAATTTTCCCCAATTCCAACACTCTGCTCACAGAAACACGCTACCTCTTCCTGGGCTTGTGCCCTTTGAGCAAAGTTACCCACTGAAGAAGCTCCATGTGGGAAAACAAGCACCCACAGCTCTAGGTGCTCCAGCACTTGAGTGGGTTTGTTATGCAGTAACTTGTCTCCCTGCAGGATAACAAATATTACCAGCTGAAATCCTGCATTTCTGTGTTTAAAGAAGCAGTCCCACTCACTCAAGCAACTCTCTACTTAAGAGGGCACCAAAGCTGCACCAGAACAGAGGTAAAGTGCAGACAAACTGTTGTCAGCGTGGCATCCATCCATATTATCCCTCAGGTCATCATACCTTGCAACCACTTGCTTGTGGATCTCTTTCCAGTTCTCAGGATCTTTGTCAGTTCCCAAGTCAGGGTTCAGCTCCTGGAGGGAAACCCCTGCCACATTCACTCCACTCCAAACAGCCACTGCAACAGAGGCAGGACATCAGCACTTGGCAACTCCCCCTTCCACCTTTCCTAACTAAAATAATTGGAAAAAAAGTTGGAGCAGTCACAATCACAGCAATGGTTGAGGCAGGTTTTGAGTTTTTATTTAGCTACAGTTAAATCTGTCAAACATGAGACTGTTTTAGTACTGGCACTTTTACAAGTCACTTGTAACATGTGACAGCAGAACTTTCAGACCCTGGAAGTTTCTGAAGTCAAAACCATCAAATTCTAGTAAAAAGGCATATTTTAGCTACCCAGCCTTTTAGAACTGATTTTACTCAAAACTGCAGCATTTGCAACTACACTAATCAGTATTAAGATTAGCCTTCAGGAAGTCTATTCTTATTTACACAAATAAGAGGTTAGCAATAGGCAAACTAAGAATATCAAGACATGAATTTGCACCTCTCCCTACATCCTGGCAGCTCAGAGGTAGGCTCGGTCTCTGTTTCTGGGAAGGAAGCAGGAATTTGGAGTTACTTCAAAGCAAAAGCAGCTGTGACAAAGATAGAATAAGCTCTGCAAGTGCTCAGCCAAACTCTGCTTTCATTGGTGTAGGGATGGCTACAATAACTGCTGCACTGATCTGACACTGTACTTTGATCAAATGCAATGGGACAACGAAGAGGTAGCTCCCTTAGAAATAGACAGCACAAAAATATAAAGCAGTAACAATATACATAAACATTCTGCTGCAGCATTTCAGATTTGGAATACATGAACTGAATTAGGACAGATTAACTTCCCTGATTTCACATTTTAAAACTTTAATAGCAAGGAGAAAAGTCACAAAATGAGGTAAGGGATGATTTTGTTAGGCTGAATCTGGACTGCTAGAATAACAAGATCTGCTATTGACCTACCAAGTGCTTTCAGAGAACTGTGCTACAGGCTATGGATTGGTACTCCAAAAACTGAGGATAAAGAGAAGGAGCAAGCTGTAGCCTTCACAACACAACCTCACAAAACTGGCCTTTCTTTTCAGTTCAGACTTTAATCATACAGCCACAATCGCATTTATTAAATAGGTGTGGGTAGATTTCCTGGACTTCTCTCAACCCTTCATAAAAATACAGCAAAGTTGTAATTACTCAAGCTCAACTGCAGCTGCTCCTTCAGAATCCTGTAACAACCTCAGGTGTCAACCTCTGATATGGTATTGCTCATTCCCAAGGAGGTCAGAGCTGCTCCTTACCACTGGAATCACCGTGCTCTCCCAAGATCCAGCCATGGCAGCTGCTTGGATGGATCCCAAGTCTCTCAGCCATCAGGTAACGGAATCTGGCCGTGTCCAGATTGCAGCCACTTCCAATCACACGGTGTTTTGGCAGCCCACTCAGCTTCCATGTGACATAGGTTAATATATCCACTGAAAGGAAAAGCATGCATGGCCAATGAAACTCCACTCACACCAAGAATGCTCCAACAATTGCCTTACTAAGTGTAGCAGGGCAATCAGGAGGACTCAAAACACAGTTGTGCTCACTGGTCAAGGACTTCTGGATCTGACTGTTTGGGGGATTAAAATGGATGCAGTCCTAAGAAAATTCAAGAAAGGTCTTTAGAGATTGTATTCCTACCATCTAAAGTTGGACACACTTTTTTTGGTCACAGTTAAAACCCTAGGGCATTCAGAACTGGGACTGATCTCATGTGGCTGAAACATTCCAGCAATTTCCTGAAAAATGCTCCCTTCCAGTTCACCATCACAACAGGTTAAATAATTTACAATCAAGAATCTGATAATTACATACTCTTTGTAGTTTCTAATTCCTTCAGTTTAATTTCTTGATTTGTGCACTAAACATTTTCTGCATCTACCACTTCTGCAGCATGAAAGGCCAGATGAGCAATGTGCTTTAGCTGCGTGTGTTTCTAAAAATACAGTTTTAGGAAAAAACCCAAAGCTAGGTAGGGCAGAGAGAAGGATGTGAGCAGACAGAAAAAACTCTAATCCATAGCTCAAAGCAACAGCAATAACCAGGCTGCAGGAATAGACTCCAACTCTGAGGAGCCAGGCAGTTCTCAGGAGGGAACACATTTGTGTACACAGATCTAAAATGCATCATTTGCTCTGCTCAAGCACCAAAGCACAGTTCATACCTCTCAAGTGGCAAGCCCCCTTACAGCTTTAGCTGGGGCAGGGAAGGGCATCAAGGTTACATCCTCAAAGTCCCTTTTCATGGGCTCACAAAAACCTTCACTATATAAGACTAGTGGACGAAACTGAGAAAACATAGCATTATAAAAATCATTCTGGAAAAGCAACATGCAATTCTCCTCCTGCAGTCACTCTGCTGGAGAGGATTCAACAGCTTTAATTTAGCCTTGCTAGAACAAGAACAGCCTGATCTTTGTATCAGTTTGGTTTTCAGGTAAGTGCTTAAAACTGCTTCAAGTTCCTGTACTGCTCAGAACACTGGCTAATTGTACACCAGCTAATTACTCAACCCCCAACACAGCATGCACTGGTTCCACTCTGCCAGGTTATCTTTAAAACCAGTGCCACTTCAATCACAATGCTCTTTAGATGCTGAATTAAGCAAAGACAACCCTACAGGGACACCCTCCAAAGCACATCAGAACATTCACAGTTACCTTTAGACATTCAAATATCCAAGCTGTCTCAGTGCAATGAGATATTAGCAAGTGAACACAAGTATGCATAATTAATTCTTTTTCTGTTTTAACTGAACTGTGAAGTACAGTCAGCCCTTGTTTCACCATAGGCTTCAGTATGCAAATTATTTTTCCTGAAAATATAACCACGACTATAGGACAAGTTCTTCATGCTGAGAAACAGCCCTATCCTATCCAGACATAAAAGCTAACCACTACAGACAAAAAACTTAAACTTCCTACTGCTTAAGCTAAAGTATACAAAGACCTAAAGCATTATTTTAAAATACAGACACCAAGACAAGTTCTGAATAAAGACAGCATCACAAAGTACAGAGTATTTGTCTGTATTCTCAGATGTCCACAACAAGCTATTAAGTTTCAACAATTTGTATTTGAAGAGATTTTCTGAGAACTGTTCTATCTTGTCAAAGCAAATCTGTAAGTATTTAGGAAAAGACTGCCTTACCTGGGTTGGAAACCACCAGGATGATGCAGTTGGGGCTGTACTTGACAATCTGAGGCACGATGAATTTGAAGACATTGACATTCCTCTGCACCAGGTTGAGCCGACTCTCCCCCTCCTGCTGACGCACTCCTGCAGTCACCACCACAATCTTGGAGTTGGCAGTGACAGCATAGTCTAACCAGAGCACAGGGGAGAAGATACAGAGTGTGTTTAAAACAATTCCACTAATTCCAGTAGCATTGTGTTAATACAGGCATTACAGCTTCTGCACTATGCATTGCATCCAAACCCAAAACCTTGAGACATCAGTTTGAAAAGCCAGCACCATCTCATAACACTGACCTGATATATCAATATATAGGTGTTGAGAGTACATTTAACCATCCTGACTCTTATTTCCACTATGCAAATAAAACTATTTCCTCTACATACAGTTTCACTAAAATCAATTTTAATAAAGAAGCCCCATAGTGTAAAGAGATGTAAGAGAGGGCCCAGCTTAAGAGCCACTCCCATTACAGTGTTATCTAAACTCACCCCAACTCAACACTTGACCTTTGTCAATGCCAAATCCTAAGAGTTTTTTAGGACTGCACAACTAATTCTCCACTATTAAGCAAAGTCACGGAGTATCAGTGTTAAATCAAAGAGACTGAGGCACACCTTTGTCTGCCACAATCTTGTGAGTGTGAAGGAACACGCTCCCATGCTGCAAGTCCATCATTTCTCCTTTTAGTTTGTCTTCCATTACATCAACCAGAGCAAGCTCATCACAAAGATCCTGGAAACAACAATATTTGGAGTCAATGAACAGTTCACATTTTAAAGCTAACCCAGAGCTGAGCTAAAATACATTTTAAAGTAACACATTTCACCTATCTGAAAGCATCTCTTCTCTAAATAAACCAGCACTATCTTGGTGTTCTGATGCATCTCACAAAGTCAGAGGCTACTAGAGCACAGGTTCATGAAACTCACTCAGACTTTCCAAAAAAGGTATGAATTGTGGGGAGTTTGAATGCACAGCCAACCCTTTCCTAGGAAAGCACTTCTTAATTAAGTTATTACCTTTGGAAAAAAGTTGCATCTTTCAGAGTTGTGGCAAACCCTCTAAATCTATCCAGCAAATAGGCCTGTTTTAAATATTTAAATATCTGAAAGACCACACCATATAATTATCAAGTAATTATTCTCTTTCAACATACCACCAGTCAATTAATTTCACAACAATACACAATGGGAACAGACTCTCTCACCACTGAAATTGAAAAGAAAAGGATCTTTAGCTATTTTTCTCTGCAGGAGCTACTGTGTGGTATTTAGGTTGCAGAACAGATTTAGGTTCCATTTCTAAATCAGTATGGTAACATCAATGACTTGTGCCTGAGCAGGGACTAAATAACCAACATGGAAGTTTCAGGCATGCAAATTTTTATATTTAATACCACACCAACAAACTGAAATCAGTATTAGAGCCAAGCATCTTGCACAAGTCAAACCTACATTATATTGGCCAGCAGTGGCTGAACACAAGCCAGCCCAGCTGGCCAAAAAGGCCAAAGGCATTCTGGCTGCATCAGGAATAGTGTGGCCAGCAGGACCTGAGCAGTGACTGCCCCCTGGGCTTGGCACTGGTGAGGCCACACCTCAAATCCTGCATTCCCTCACTACAAAGTCACTGAGGGGCTGGAGTGTGTCCAGAGAAGGGAACAGAGCTGGGGAAGCACTAGGAGGGGCTGAGGGAGCTGGGAAAGGGGCTCAGCCTGGAGAAAAGGAGGCTCAGGGGGAACCATCTGGCTCTGCACAGCTCCTTGACAGGAGGGGGCAGCCAGGTAGGGTCAGGCTCTGCTCCCAGGGAACAGGGACAGGATACACACTGTGCCAGGGGAGATTTAGATTGGATAGGAAGAAAAAATTCATCACAGAAGGGTGGTCAGGCATAGAGACAGGCTGCCCAGGGAAGTTGTTGGGTCACAATCCCTTGATTGTTTACAAAATGTTAAGATGAGGCACTTGGGGACATGCTGGACTTGAAAGTGCTGGGTTAATGGTTGGTCTTAATGATCATAAGAGATCTTTTTCAGCCCACGTGGTTCTATTACATTATTATGATTCAGTTTCAAGAACCAGATGGTTTTATTATAGAAACGTTTTACACTGCAGCTTATAGTTGTGAGACAGTGAAAGCAGAAGCCTGACTGAAATAAACTCCATGTCATCATCCATGCTTGAAGAATTTAAAACCAGCTCTTGCTCTGGGTTTGGTGCACACTGTTCATCAACAGTAAAACTTTTTGCTTAGATATCTGACAACACAGTCAGATCCTGCTAAGAGAACTGCATTAAATGAATGCTGAATTGTGGTTCAATCTGTGGTAACATCACTGTCTCCCTCACAGGTTACAGCACTTCAAAACCAACTGATTTCAGATTATGAGAAGCAACCATGTGCTTAAAAATATAAAAACCCACAATGGACTGCCACTGTTTTTCCATTCAATTTCTTTTTTACTTATTTGTTTTAAAAACCATTTGGCACTTTTGTATCAGTTTCACACTTAGTTTCACTGTGGCCTGTTCTTACTGTCAGTTTTTCCTTGCTCACAGGGCTGGTGAATATCAGCAAGTCAAAGGCCTTACTCTTTTTTTTTACAATTAAACATGCATCCTCAGGGTAATACACTGGAGGGTTATCTACAAACTAAATACATCTGATTTATTTGTACAAGCAAGATTTTTCATCTATGAGCTACCTGATTTAAGATCTGCCCCTGCAAGGGGGCAGGGCATATCTGTTGATGCCTTCTTTTAAAAACAAAAAAGTGTGCAGTTTCCATCTTTTCAAATTTAATCAATTCACAATATTCTCTAAAAACAAAGGGCAAAGTACAAAACATCCTCCTTGATTATTAAGCCTTTACTTTGCTCAAAGACTGCAACATGAGATTTGACAAAAGTATCCCACAATCCAGTAACAGGAAAAGTCATAACAACCTGCAAGTCCAGCCCTCTGTTTTTAGTTATTTAAAAATAACATCTCTCTGGAAAAAACAAAGTCATATAACAAGGAAAAAGGGCTTAAGAGAAATCAAGAAGCTGCTAAAGGGGATAGCAGCATTTTCAGCTACTAGGGCACATATTCTTTAAAATAATAAAAAGCAAACTCTTTTGATTCCTATCCTATATTTCACCTAGGTTTTTGCTCTGTCCCCATTCTTTGCCCAACAGAGCTCTCTCACCAAGCAAACTCTAGCCTCGTGAGGAAGAATAAAAAATTTAAGAATAGAATGAGAAGTTTGGCAGGGGCTGCAGAGTCATTCCTACAAATATTTTCCCAGAAGCCTGGAAGCCTAAAGAGACATTTACTGCTAAGCACAGACAGAAAGGTGAGAGAACAAGGAGAGGCTGAATGTGGAGGTCAGGCTTGTAGGTCACTGCTTGCTTACCCGAGCTGCTAATGATTCATTCCTGTGCCAACCTCCCCAAAGTCCCACCCTTTGCTAAGACAGGCAGTGCAGAGCACGGCAGCACGGGGGCTTGGAGAGCACGCTGTCCTTGAGCCGTACCTTTGCCAGGATGCTGATAGCAGCGGCCATCCCAACCTGGCCAACCCCCACAACCGTGATCTTGTTGTTGGGAACCTTGGCTCCTTCCGCGACGGGGCTGATCAGCTTGTCCTTGACAGTGGCCATGGTGTTCTGCGAGGAGAGACGGAGAGATGTGCACCAGACCGAGCCAGAGGGAGCTGAAAGGCATGTCCTGAATGGAGAAGTCACCTGCCGCAGCCAGGTCTGCCTAAGGCAGCTCCGGGCACGCTGCCCTTGCTCGCAGGGCTCCTTCCCATCACACACGACCCACGGAGCTCAAGGTGCCCAGCCAGGGGGGCTGAACGGGGGCGAATTCGCACACCCCGCTCATGGTGCTCCCAGAGCCGCCCGCCGGAGGGGGAAATTCCACCAGCACTGCCGGGCCCTGGGCATTCATTCACCTCTCGGCACACCAGGACACCCGGACGGGACTGCACAAGCAGCCGGGCCGCAGGGAGCGGGCCGGGATTGCCGCGGCTCCTTTCCGCGGGCCCCGAGGCTTGCGCCAAGCCCGCGGCGGCCCGGCTCCGGCCACGCCAAACCCCAACCTCAACCCTCGGGAGCCACAGCCCGGCCCCAGCCACCCCAATCCCCAAAGCTCGGGGGCCGCACCCCGGCTCCGGCCACCCCAAACCCCAAAGCTCGGGGGCCGCACCCCGGCTCCGGCCACCTCAAACCCCAAAGCTCGGGGGCCGCACCCCGGCTCCGGCCACCCCAAACCCCAATCTGAACCCTCGGGAGCCACAGCCCAGCTCCAGGCACCCCAAACCCCAAAGCTCGGGTGCCGCACTCCGGCTCCGGCCACCCCAGGCACGACCCGCTGGCCACGCAGGGATGCTCGGCTCACAGCAGCGGCCGAAGCCCGGCGGGATCAAGCAGCCCGGGGGAGCAGTGACGGGCCGGCTGCGCGGCCATCCAGCATCCCCCGTCCCGGAGCGGGGTGTACGCACCAGGCAGCGGGAGCAGCGCGGAAGCGGCGAGGGGAGCGCGGTGTGCGGGGCTCGGGCAAGGAGCCCTCCGCAACGAAAGGGCCGCGGGGTTCGGGCAACGAGCGCTCCGCAACAGAAGGAGCGCGGGAGCGGCGAGGGGAGCGCGGCGCGCGGGGCTCCGGCAATGAGCGCTCCGCAACGGAAGGGGCGGGCCCGGCGGCGCGGCCGGGGGGAGGCGGCGGCCGCGCTCAATCCCCGCCAAGGACGGAGCCTCAAGGATGCCGCTGCTCCGCCCCGGCCCCGCAGTGGCGCAGGGGCCGCGCTGCCGGCCCGTTTCTGGAGCCGTGTCCCTGCTGGGTGCGCGGGGACCAGCGGTGGCCGTGCGACACTGGACGCTGGTGGCCTCGGCAGCGTGAGCGTCGTTTACTTTCAAGGGGACAACGGGGCAGTTGGTCCCTGAGTTTAACAGAGCCACAGGCTTGGCCATAATCGCTACAAGCGAGCTTAAAATACAGCAAAAATATAAAGCATATTACCTGATCTTTCGGGGAGAAGTTGCTCAAGTTGGAGGTATCTCCTCGGTCAGGGGTATCTGATTTTTGCCCTGAGGCTAACTCCGCTTGGATTTTTGGTGGTTGGACGAATCCCTCGTGGAGGCACAGAGCGATGCCTTGGCAGGAATAAGGGATGTAACCTGAGGCAGGCCAACAAAGAATGTAATCTGAGCAGAGCCACCACCACCGCGCCCCTCCCTCTGCCTCGCTTCGGCCAGACCCACATCACTCATTCTATTTCACGATATCCCAGTAGGGCATCCTTTAGAAACGGCAATATGGGGCAATGTAGTTTAACGCCTTGTTAGAGTAATAAGCACATCCGGCACTGTAAGTAGCAATAAGAGTCAGATTATATTTTCGTTTTCCACGGAACACACAGACTGAAAATGTGGGTGTACGATCACCAGCGCTGCTGAGCAGAGAAGGAAGTGATTTCTTGGAATCCCTCCAGGACCAAAGCAAGCAAAATACGGAATAATAGCAAGCAGTGTTTTCATCTAGTGCTGTAACATTACATCTTTCTAGCTGTAAAGGAAGAAAGCAGAAGGAAAACACTGAATGGTATGCAATTAGTTCCAGTGGGGAAGAAACCAGAAAGCTTTAGGTTCCTCATCACACGTGATTTAGTCTCTCTCACAAGAGGGAAAACAGAACAGTAGATTCCAGAGTCCTCCCAAATAAGTCACTGGGTTAAATGGGACTAGGCAGAGAGCCTAGCTCTGCCTGGCTACTACTATGGCTACTTTTTTTTTTTTTTTTTTTTTTTTTTTTTTTTTTTAAATTCTGTTGTTTGGCTGGTGTAAAGTTGTATTGATTTTTTTTTTCTATTTTTTTGCCAGATATTTTGCCAGGTTTTGTAATAACATTAATTCCCTGTGGCTCACCAATCAGCCAAACAAATGATGGTGTGAGCATGAGAGGGGTGGTGAGCATGGTGGTGAGCAAAGGATGAAACATGATTTTCTGGGCAGCAGATCAGTACAGACCCATGCTGGCTTTAAATCACTCTCTAACTGTGGCCTACTTTGCTTCTTCACATTGTTTGACGTTGCAAAGGGTCCCCTGCAGGGACAGAAATGAGTTAAGCCATCCACATGACACTTTAGGTAGCAGCTTGCTGTAAGAAAATCAATTCAAGACTTTGAAATTAAGGCTGCAATGGGAGCTGGAGGTAAATAATAATTACACAATAAAATGTAAGGGTCAGAAAATCTATCTTCTATAAACACCACAGGAACATGCATAGCTGAAATTTAAGGAAATAGGGAGGAAGGGAGATAAAAAGATTCTGAAGAGATTAGGGAAGCACCAGAGGAAAGTTTTTTAATTCCTGAACCATAACCAAGGGTCTTTGTCCTGCCAGTGCCTGTTGTGAGGAACGTTCACCAGTGCATTGTGCCTTTTTTGGACAGGATCCTTCTCTCTCCTTAGGGACTTTCAACAATCAATTATCACAGTAGTGTTTTGAATTAGAGAGGGAAATGCCACATTCCTATTTTCAAGATATTAAAGCTTTAAAAGGCAGACTGGGCTGTTTACCACAGGTTATAACAGCTCTTCTGTGCACTCATTTAGATCAGGCATCATTTTGCATGCAGTGCTAAAAACACAGGGTATTTAATCTCCTCCCTGAAGTCCTTCAATCTAAATAGATAAAGTAGGAGCAAGACAGTGGGTGGAAAAAAGAAGCTTATTCCCTCTTCCTTCTCTTTATTATTTACTTACTTATTGTTCCAGATGATGGAGGATTGAGGCACAGAGAGGTGAAAAGATCTCCCCAGGGTCACACGGAAAGTCTCCTAGTGAGAGGTCACAGTTTCAAAGTTCAGCTCCAGTTTGGCAACATAGGCATTTTTGATGCAGTGATGTTCTCTAGAAAAACAAGCTCTAATGTTAAGGGACACAGTGTAAATAAATTTGTCCGGTAACCTTCATACAGTTACAACATGTTTTGTGTATACGTTTTAATTACTTTCAACTTTTGGGTTGCATACAAAGTGTGTCATTAGATAAGTCTGAGATACTTCACTACTTCCATACTTCCATACTTCCATCTCTCCCAAAATGAAAGTGGATGGGATTTCCCTGCTGTTTCTTTTTTCCAAAACTACCCTTAAACCTGATAAAAGAAAGAGAGATCTCAGTTGAAAAACTCTATTCATGGGACTGTTTCACACAGCAAGATGCTGATGTTCTGGGGGCCATGGTCTGATGATGGCTGTAGCCCTAAATCATGAAGAATTTAACCCAGAAAGGGAAGGAACCCATTACACCACAGGATGGGATGACAACGTAAAGATTCTCTTTCACTGTGGTAGACCTGGTGGATCAGGTCCTTGCCCTAAGGATGGACATGATCTAAGCATTATTGTGCATGGATGTAATGGAGGGAAAAGAATTAGATGTTCAGCTTTGCAAAATACAGACAACTGAATTAATCTGCTGGAAGAAATTGTTAAGTGCTGTCACACGCAATGCTGGCAGATGCTGAATTAAAATTCTGGTCCACCTATGTTAATTCTGTTCTTCTTCACTTGGATTTGCCATTTGGAGGAAAAATACATCACAAAATGAGAAAAATTATATTGGAGTGGCAATAAGCTTTGCAAGAGGGCAGAAGCTTTGCAAGCTTCTTTTTCCTTGGTTTTGTTTGAAGGAACGGTTCCTTATTTTTGGCAGCGAGCCGACTTTCTGTTTAATTTTTGTTTAAAGATTAGACAGTGTAAACAGATAACACACTCATAATAGTTAAGTGCTTTATAGTGGAGTTAATAAAAAAAACCCCAAACCTAATAAACACACCATGAGCTTGGGGGCTATAGTGCAAAAGGAGTGAAATGTGATGATCTCATTTAATTAATATCTTTGATGCCAGAGGAAACAAATGGTGATAAGTTTGACAATTAGTTAAGTAATAGCACCTAGTTTGTAAGAACTAAACTGCATTGATTTAATAAGCTCTGGTCATTAAAAAGTTTAGGAGAAACTACAGCTGCTAAACAAAGTGACAAGACAGAAATGGGGCAAACAGTGCATATGCAAGCAAAAATATATGAAACTGAAATTACAGACAGACAATGAATTTTTTATCAATAGATGAATTTTCATACAATAGGGATGTTTTGTTTTTTTCTCTGAACTGATTAACTGTTCAGAAAACTTGGTAGTCCTAATATTTTTATGTATGGATTTACTGATTTTATTTGTATGTCTAAAGGAGTGAATATGGCCTTGTTGGGCTAACACCTCTCCAGACACAGATGCAAGGTTGTGTTCATGCTGGAGAGTTTTTGACATAAGTGCAATCACCCCCCTGTAATCACACAGAAAAAGTGTAGCATATCTGGTATGTAGCACCTCAACTGATCTTTGTTCAAAGGTTTTTGTAGTAGTCCTGTTCACTGCTATTGTAATAGCAGTGAGGTAGTAGGTAAGAATTGCCTCCTGCAATACAGTAATACCTCATGTTACAGTAGATTTTTCAGTAGTGCTTCACATAGAAACACATCTTATACCTTTAATGACTTCTGAAGTAGTTCCACAGCTGTAGGACTTACTACCTCTTTAGAAGCTGAATCCAGGTTTCCCTTTATGTGCATTGTACTGGGAGAAGAAACTTCAAGTTATGTCACTTGAACCCCTATGTTTGGATATTGCTTACAGTGAATTTTGCTGGAGAACAGATTCACTGCTCCCACTCCCACCTAGACTTTCACTAACATGATCTCACAATCTACCTAGTTAAAAGTAATTCTGGAGACAGACCAAATAAATTTTTGCCTGTTACACAGAAACCTCTGTCTGTGGTTTACATAAACCTCTCCAGAGCAGTCACAGGCTTGCAGCCAGTGCCTTTGAAGCAGATTGCTGATGTTAAGGGTCAAGGCTGACTGACTGCCCTCCTGTTTGGGAAGTGTCCAGTGATATCTGAAGAACCTTTGCCATATTGCACTCTGGACCCTTAGCACTGCCATTCACAGAGAACAAGCTCTGCAGAAAAAACTGTGGACACAGCTGAGCTTCCAGAAAGCATTATTTAACATTTCCCAGTACTGAGGGAGGTTTGCCTCCATCACTGCATCTGAGTCCTGTGTCTAGGAAGGGCACACTTTGCACTGAATACACAGGAACTCATAGTGGCTGGGATTTATTGATGGAGTTTGGCAGAATTCCATCAATCAAGCAGTGTGGGGGAGCATCCTACCCTTGATGGTGTAAGAAGAGAACTGTTGACAAACACAGTGTCAATCTTCATCCAAATGCTAGGGAGGCTCTTGGAGTGTCCCCAGTCACAGCCTATTTCACCTGACTCTGCAAATCTGTTCCTCTGGTTAGAGGGGCTTGCAGGGGGAGGAATCATTGCTGGAAGTGGGGAACAGGTGCAAGTTCCCTGTGAAATGATGAGAGTTACATTTTCCAGCAGTGGTCCTAGAGGGTGATGCATAAAAGGTGAGGGAATAGATCTGTGGACACATTTTGAATCTCCTCCTTCAAATTATAAAACATAGCTCAGTTATTCAACCAATCAAGCTTCCACTTTGGTTTGTAATGCTGTAGGCAAAGCCAAGTAAGACAGGAACTTTAGGATGACTGCAACAAATATCTTTGATTTGGATCTAACAGGTGCCCAATTAAAATTTCTCCCCACAAAGAGAGCAGCCAAAGGTGATATTTCCCAGCAGAGCTGAATCCAACGCTGAGCTCTGCGGGATCGGGCAAGCCTCAAAGGGCTTGAACCCACAAGCTTCTCTAATCTCTTGCTGAGCCATTTCAGCTCATTAAATCAGCAGGAAACTATCACTTTTATTTCCTTGAAGCAGTTTTTTGTTCATTAGCCAACTGACTGTGCTTGATGAAGTGCCCAGTGAATACCAGACACAGCTCAGGGAGGCCTGGGACAAAGAAGCACAGGGACAGTCCCTTCCCTGTGTCATGGCTGGGAAACACTAAATCAGTTCTCTGCCTCTCCTGTAACTTGAGTCTGAATTAGGCTGGGGCTCTGAGTTGCATTCTAGACAAGCTTACATTTCCACAGACTACAGAATGGCTTCACTCAGCTCAATTTAGTGTCTGTGAATGACTCTTCCTGTACCTGATGTTGTAATTCCAACACTTATTAATAGTAACCCATGCACGTAACCTGTTGTAAATTGTCCTGAATCAGCCCCAGCACTGATATGAGCTACACTGGCTAGATAAGCACCACAATTTTTTTCCTTGACATGTGCCAGAGATTTACTGTGTGTATTTAGCTTGTACTCCCAAAATCTCCGTGTCATTGTAAACTTGCAGGCTAATGCTGAGACATTCAGAAAGTCATAGGCTTCCTGCAGTTTGTTGATTTGCTTTTGAGCACATTAAGAAAAGTAGGTAGAAATTTGTCCTGCCTGGATTTATTGATCAGTACTTGGATTAGTAATTAAAATTAAAACATTTTAAAGGGTGCATGTTAAATGGCAGGGGCTTCCAGCTTCCAAAAGTTCAACTAGAAGTGGTTTATTTTAGAAGTTTTACAAAAGAGTGAAGCATTTTGCATGAAAACTATCCTGTAAGCAGATAAAAACTGCATTTTGTGTGATCATGAATTGTCTTATTTTTTTATAACTGCACTGTGACAGGCCTGGGCTAGGCTGGATCTATGCCTGAGAAATGGAGGCCCCTATCTAAGCTATTTTAAAAAGTTCATAGAACTGAAGACAAACAATTAATAAACATTATGGGATAGGTGTCAACCCCCTCATTTTTTCCCAAGTCATCCCTCTAATTACAGATTGGTGCTTTTCTCACTGCTGCCTTCAGTGATCATCACACTCATGTATTTCTTCCTCAGTGAGTAGATTAAAAGCCCTTTAAAATGATGTGATTTCCTAAACTTATTGTTTACCTTTCCTAATCACGCTGTAGTCACTCACTTCTGCAAACCTATTCCTCAATGAAATTATTGAAAGTGTGATGCTGCTTAATACATTTCAAATTATATTGTACCTGCCCACATTATGTCACAAGTGATGTTCAATACCATTGCAGCTGCTGGAACTGGTTGGGGATGTGGTGCTCACCTTTCAAATCAAATAAGCTCACAAAAGAAATTACTTCCACTCTTTCTCCAGTTGTTCCATTGGTGTACAAAACATAAGTAAATTGTCTTGCCCTTTGATAGGAAGTACACTTAGAGAGCATCTTCAGCCCCACATCCTTCATGGAATGAAGAAACTTCTGTCCCTGTTTGGACAAGGTAAATTTTAAGAACCTTTAATAAAATAATCAAGTTTTTGCTCTTCTGCCTTCCAGAGAGCAACTGGATGAACTGCACGAGTATGGATGATTTATCCTCACTAAGTGCTTGTTCCTGTTCTCTTTGCACTCTCTCTCTCCCTCTTAATTCTGCCCAAAACTCTGTCAGTGCTGGAAAGGATTTGGAGTGCAGTTAGACTTTGGAAAGAGTTTCAGCCAGGGAGGCTCATCTTGCAGAGCAACCTCCTGTTTCTGGCACAGTTTATGTCACCTCTGCATAGAAAACCTGTTGAATCAGCCCAGCCACCTTGGACTCCTGACATGTGTCTAAGGGAACTGTTCTACTATGGCCTCATTACATTGCTCCATATAGTAAGTGCTACTGGTACAGTAGGGGTACTGTACTAGTGGTATTCTGACAAAATTCAAATTGATTTTTAGCTGTTGCAGCAGCACTTCTAAGAATCAGCCAGGGCTCTGCTTCATTTTTTTGTAAATGACAAAAAAATACAGTTGTTATTTGTGGGCAATGTCTCAGTTGTCTTTCAATGTAGCATTTAATGTAGCATTTGTGAACTGTATTATTATCTAAATAACCATTATAAGATGGTGGCTATTAAAGGAATGCAGGAAAAAATATGCAGAAAGAGCCATGCCCCCTTCTGCTTGTTTTTGCCATGAAAAATGCCTGTAGGCACTGGCCTTGGGCAGCCTTTGCTCCCATGGATGGTTCCTTGGCAAAGGAAAACACTTCATTCAAAGATCTGCTGGGCATGAGGCTGTGTTTCTGAAACCTGATGTGACAGGTTACATGCTGGGCTTGCTCAGCAGTGAACTATTGATCTAGGAATTTAGCTGGAGAAAACACAGCACCTCACAGACGTTAGTGGCAGAATATCAGCACCTGACATGTGATCCTGGGGGCAATATGACTAATCCTAAAATACAGGCTGACAGGGCAAAGTGCCTGCAGGGCTGCTCACCTCCCAGTGGGATTTTAGGGGGTTCTGGTCAGCTGGCTTAGAAAACTTTTCAATGGGGAATTATAAAAAGGAAAGATCTACCTTTAGATAAACAAAGCATACATTTCTAGTTCTCTAGTCATCTTAAGTGAACAAAAAAAGACAAGTTATTTTGACTCATCTGTTCTAATTCATACGTCTCCATGGGGGAAAATATGTTGATTCCCAAAAGTGCATTTTCTTTCCCTTCACTCTGAAAGTGGGCTGAATTGTTGGAGGGATAAAAAACCGATTGATTTTCGGTCTGATTCAATCTGAAAAGTGAGTAGGAACATGTAGCAGGGGGAAAAAGGAGGTGGGGGTCACTGTTTTGGGATTAATCCTTCTTGGCTGAGCATAAGGCAGCCACAAATCTGCAACTTCAGAGCAAGGAGAAGGTCATGCCTTCCAGCTGAGCAGCAGGGGCAGCAAGGCATGTGCTCCTCTTGAACCCCTGCCAGCTGCAAAGGAGAATTACTGCAGCCAAAGCAGCTGCCAAGGTCAAGTGACTGCTGTGTATTTATAGCAGCACTGAGTGCCCAGGCTAACAAAGGAAAGGGAGCAGGTCCAGGAGTGCCACCTCCAGCTCAGGTTCCCTCTGCTGCCCGCCTGCTGCATGTCTGGTCTGCAGCTATGATGAATTCTGTCATGATCTCCTTACAGATGTGAAAAATTGAACCAGGTCAGGTTCCCATATGAATGGGACTCAGTGGATCCTTGCAAAGACCGCTCTGTAACACTGGGGTTGGCAAGTCCTGAAGGAACTGGTGGCAGTTCAGGATGCAAAATGACACTAGTGCTACCTCAGAAATCGGAAAAGAGAAATTCTAAGTGCTTCTGGCTGTTCAGGGCCTCAGACAGTGGCTCTGAGAGTTTTATTTAGGCCACGTTGCTTCTTCACTGGTGCAATGTCTTATTAGGTGGGATTTGGTGTTGCAAATGGTTATGATATTTCTATCTCAAGCAGCAGGTAACAGCAACATCCCTTATAAAAGTAATTGTGAAGTACATGAGCTACTGAGGCTGTTCAGTTGTGTAACTAATTATGTCTGTGTCTGATGTTTACATTGTGCTGCCCTCACTGGCTCTGGGATAACCCACACCTATTCCAGGTATCTGGGTCAGGAAATAAAGGGTGCTTTCCTACTGAGTTTCATGTAAGTCCTTCTTTGCTGCCACTCCATCTCAGAGGATGCACAGACTCCTGATTATTCTTATCCCTTTCCAGTTGGTCTGAAGATTGAAAACCACAGTGGCCCAGCTTGCACTTATCTGTGGTTTCCTTAAGGTAGAAAATGAAGATCAGAGCCACACAGTTGGATGGCTTTCTTGGAATCTGTTCTTATTGGGAACTTTCATCCTCATATTTATGCTCTGGTAGGATAAATATTTTAGCTGGCCAGCTCAGAGTGTAACAGAGTATGACAGAGGATGACAGCCTATTCTCCCAACTGGTATTTTTTACTCTACTTGTAGCTTCAACCTAAAAGCCAATGGAAATTCAAACTGCAACAGAAGTGTCTGTTCTTGATAAAGATTTAAAGTTTATTAGGGGGAATGCCTCTGAGAAATGGACATGGCATTTTGTGCTGTGGGATCACAGGATCTGACTAAGGTCTCCAGGCACAATCATGGCACAAGCAATCTTACATCATGGTGTCTCAGGTGTTACATCCATCTCCACCCTATCTTTTCCTCTTCCTAAGTTATGCTTTGCCCTGTTCTCAGAGAAACCTACCCTGACCTGAATTCTGTGTCAGGGTAATATTTGTGTGCTGTGTATACCCAGCTCCAAAGTATTTGTAATGATCACAATTCTGCAAATTATTTCTTTTCTTGGTGTTTTCTGTCATCCAGTTACTTTTTTGACCATGGAACAGATTTTTATTTCAGTGTCAGTAATGTATATGAAAGGCCTAGCATCTTTAATGATTCCTATAGACTCTCCAGATTTAAGTTCCCTTTGGTTCTCCTTTCAAACTCATCACTTCTCTGCCTGAAAAAAACCTTAAAAAACCTTACCTAAGCACTGACTGCTCTTTCTTTTCCCTCATGCTCCAACTATTTTTCTCATCTGAAAGTGCATTTTTTTATCTTTAATTGTATCTACACACAATTCTATACACTAGGTGCAGAAAAACATAAACCCAGGATGTTTTATAGACTCTGTGGTCCAAAAGCACAAACTCAGAGTTGGAGCTTGAGGCTTCTTACAAAGGGAATAGAGCATTTTACAGCAGGCATATAAACCAACAGCAAATAAATGGCTCCAGACAAGCTTGGCCATCTGCAAGACAGCAGGACTAAGGAGTGATATAAGAGGGGTTGTAAAGGTTGTGTGAAAACCCAGGGGTTTATAAATTGTGTAATTGGATTTGCTGCCAAATGAGGAAGAAAGTGAGATTGTTATCATGAAGCAAAAAAAAAAAAAAAACCCTCAGGACCTCTGAAGCATTTAATGCTTAATTAGCATTGTGCATGACAGACTCTGTTACTATTTATTTCCACTTTGTTTCATGCTCTAGCAAGAGAGATAAGTAAGGGAAGGGTGGTAATCATAGAATCAGAGCACACATAAGCCTCCAGCAGTCAGTATTTTAGGGATGGAGTTTGCTGCTAAATCTGTCATTTGCTGGAATTCACAGGGCTGAATTCCTAAAGATTCTCTGACAAGGAGTCCCCAAAGCAACACCAGCTGTAGGAAGGGAAAATGGTTAAACCTTGAGGAGATTTGGCCACAGTTGTTTCAGAATGAGCCCCAGATCTAAACCAGACACATTTGGATCACTTCAGTTCTGGCATCTCAGCATGGAAAGTGCCTGGAACATTCAATTCAAGCTTATTCCTCAGAAGGAAAAATCTCATCTCATGGCTGAGTCTGCTTTGTAGTAATTTTACATTACAGCTAAAGAAATGTATAAAATAATTTGTTTTAAATTTCCTTAACAAGGCATCTCCACTAACACACTTTTGGAAGTAACCATCAGGCAAACCCAAAAGTCCTGGTGTAGTACAGCAACTGAAGGGATATGAACAGCACAGGCATTTTAAACTGACTGACACAAACAAGCAATTCCAGTGCCTGTGTAGCTTCCAGCCCTTCTGGAAGGTAAATCCATGTTCCTTGGCTCACATGACCCCTCACAAGGACAAAGATCCCATTTCTGCAACCTTGTTGTCTCAGGGGCTTGTAAACTTCCATACTTTGGGTAGCACTTACCCTTATTTAGATCACTTACCTCAGTGTGTAGTCTTTGCCTGAAATGAATATAAGAAATTCCTTTAGCAGATGAAAAGCATTTCATATCTAGTCACTCTTGTATTCACTTCCTTAAAACACTTATAGTCTTGTTTAGACAAATATCTGCTTGTTTTCACAACTAAAGTAACTTGTCCCCTAATGTGTCAGGAGCTATTAATTTAGATATTCTGCCAATCAAGCAAAAATAAGCTCCAATGAGTTTAAACCAGGAAATTCAAGAGAAAAAAGTAACTGCAGAAAGCAGTGCACTTCTTCTTCAGAGCCTGGATTTGATGAATCCAGAAAAGGATTTCAAAACAGCATCTCAAAAAGGATAGAAATTATCAACAGTTCTTAGAAGACAGCACTGTCTATTCATGTACTGTGTTAGTAATATAGATTATCCAAAAGTATTAGTAATCCAAAAATATGTAAATCAAATTATTAAATAAGTGCTTACAACTGACTTCTATTTTCAACAGGTGGTTCCACATACACAGCCACGTGGGAACTGTGAGCAGACTCAGTCTTTTGTAACTGCATCTTCTACAGGGCAGAATGAGAGCCTGAAATACACATGAAATACAGCAGAGAAAAAAAAAAAAAAAATAAAAAAAAGAGAATGGCATGTCATCACATTGTAATTTCCCCAATCACTGAAGTCATCTCCCAGTTAGACCTGCTGGAGCTGGATCTGTTTATTCCCATGTAGAAAGTGAAACTTTGTAAAAAAAAAAAAAAAAAAAAATTATATATATATATATGTGTGTGTGTGTGTGTGTGTGTATTTTAAATTTTCTTCTTGAGATTTCTTCACATAGATACACATATATTTTTTTTCTATGAAAACAAACAGCTGGAGAAAGGTTAGGTTAAAATTTTCCCAGGAGCCCTATCTCAGCACATAAATTCTGAAGAGCCTTTGTGTTTCCCAAAGTCCACAGGGAGTTTGCTTAGCTATTCCTCTCTGTGAATAAGGCCTACCCAGAAATACCAGCATTCTTTTTACTGGAGATAACCTCTATCTCCTGCCCTTTGGAGGATGGCTGTAGTTGCTCTGCTTGTTGGAGTCAACAGAAAACCAGCACTGAAGTTGTTTGCCTCAAGCCCTGTCTCCTAAAGCAACCAGAGCAGGGTAACAACCTCCTCCTCCAGCCCTCTGGACTAGAGCTGGGGAGGAAAAAAAGCTCCAGTACTTTCATCCCCCTCTCCAAGGCTGCTTGTTTTATTTTCCACCCTGCCTCCTAAAAAGTATCACAGCTTCAAATAGGACCATTTTTACAGGCCCTGCCTGTGGGTGACTGTCACTCTGTTATCTCTGGAGAACTACCAGTAACTCCTGGGCAGTTCAGTAGCAGATGAGGGAAGAGTTGGATTCTCAAAACCCAACTGGCTGTTTGCACACTCAGTGAAAAAGTACCAGAAGAGATTTCTCATGCTTTCTTCCTGTGTGGAAAGTTATGAGTTTGCTTTCTTCATAGCTATTAAAGAGTCATATGATAGAGAGATTTCATAAAACAGATTCCATGCCTTCTGCAGCATTTCTCAGCATGCATGGTATGCAGAACAAGCTGGAATGAAAGAATAGGCAGAATTTGTCACTCCTGTCATCACAGATCAGCAACGGAGACATTGCAGAGAAGGGACAGGAAAGTTTTGGGCTGGCACACACATACACAGGCAGAAGCATATGGTGTAAATTGGGTGTCCAGGAAGTACAAAGGAGGGGAAAAAAATAGAGAAAAAAGTTTACTAGTCTGTTGATTAGGGGGAAAAAAGTTGCAGACGCAATGCTTGTCCCTTTGTTCTTCAGTCGGGGCAGGGCTCTGGTGACACAGGAACAGGCGGATGTGTCATGTCAGGGCGGTAGGGTAGGGGTAAAACAAAACCTGGAAGATGAGAACAGGAGGTGTGGCTGATGTGTGAGGATGTATCGCCGATTAGCGCACCAGCAGCGGCGCAAGGAGACCGAGTGAGTCTGAAAGAGAAATACGAGTGCCCTGTGCCAAGTGACGCCAGAAGAGCGGGGGACAGAAGGTGTGCCTCCACCGCTGGCACATGTGCCAGGACTGCCCATTGCCAGGATAGCCCATGTGCCAGGACTGCCCATTACAGAACAGCCCATTGCCAGGACTGCCCATTGCCAGGATAGCCCATGTGCCAGGACTGCCCATTACAGAACAGCCCATTGCCAGGACTGCCCATTGCCAGGATAGCCCATGTGCCAGGACTGCCCATTGCAGGACAGCCATTGCCAGGACTGCCCATTGCCAGAATAGCCCATGTGCCAGGACTGCCCATTGCAGGACAGCCATTGCCAGGACTGCCCATTATAGGACAGACCATTGCCAGGACAGCCCATAGCCAGGACACCCCACTGCTCCTGGCATTGGTCCGTGCTGAATCCAGAGCCCCCTCCAAGGCACATTCCTTTTGGCTGCTCCCTCTGCCAGCAAACACTCCCCACGGGTTGAACCAGCGTCTCTCTTTTTTAGATGCAGCCAAATCTTTAGTTTCTGCCTACTAAACCCATTCCCATTTGTTTCCTCATGTACTGGGTATGATGAATCCACTCAAGCACAGCTTGGCAAAACTAAAAACTTCTAAGGACGGCAAAATGGTCGTCTGTGAGGCAGCTCTGCAGAGCGATGTTTTTGTATGCAAGAGGTTCAGCCACCAGGAAGGAGCACAGCACAGGCAGCTGAAGCGATGAATGACTCCAGCTAAGAGGGTGCACGGGGAGATGTACTCAGTGTGCTTGGGACACGCTGGGATCACATTGGAGGGGTTTCTGTTTGCATAATTTCTGCTCTGATTAAGACTTTTTCTTCCCCTGTGTATTTAAATTTTTCTCCTCCCGTGTATTTCAAGACAGCAGTGACGAAAAATGTAGGAAGTGTCGTGCAGTGGAAAACACCGGGGATGATTTCACTCGCGCTATTTCTCAGGACCAGTCTAGAATAAGTTTTGCTGCCAGTTTCTCTCCTGCTAACAAAATTATCACCCCGAGAGGGGTTTTTGCTCTTGCTGAGAAAGAAAATTTCCTCTTTGCATTTCAATGAAAGGCATTCAGCCGCCTTTCTCCGCCCCCAGGCTGTTTCCTGTGCAAACCCTCAGAATTTCATTTTCTTTTTGAACCAGCTACATTTGCATTTCACAGAGCCCTCTGAGGCATCTTCTTTGTCAGAGAGAGGGCTGTGCCGAGAATGTGCTGGGATGCACACCTGGAGTTGGGGTGCACGTCTGGAGTGGTCTGAGGAAGCCAAGACTAAGTCCCTTGCAGCACAAGCTCAGTGACAGCAGCGATGTCAGCCTTTCTGCCAGTCTGTGACTCCTGTGGCAGCTGGTTTTTTTCCATGCGGGCTGTGTATGTGCAGGTATGGATGCAGAGGTGATCACATAGGGCACCCTGGGCTGTGACAGGTATGGAGAACTCGAGCTTGCAGCACCCTGCAGTTTCTGCATGAATAAGAAAGCACTTGGAGCACTGTTTAATGTTTAAAACACCCAACGTTGTTTAGGTCAGGATGCCAGAACAACTGAAGTGCCTGATGGACCTGAGGCTGAATGTGAGGGCCTCCAGCAGGAGCATATATTTAAGAAGGTGAATTCTGAAGATCCTTGACTCACGTTTTCACTCTGCTGTGCCATCTGTTGGTGTGCACTGGATAAGCACATTTGCTATCCCTCATGCAGCTCTAGAATGGATTGGCTTCCAGAAGTAAATCCAGAAAAAAATAACTTCCCTTGGGCGTGGTGAAGTTCAGTGGGGTGAAATCATATCCAAAATCATCCATGGTGGAGGAAACCCATAAGTTGCACAGGGGAGGAAGGCGCAGAAGCAACCTGAGCTTTTTCTTTAATATGTCTGGCTGGCAGACACAAAAAGCTTATTAGTAATTTATATTTGTCCTCTAGAGGCTTTATATTTACTCCATTAGATTTTGATGTTGCTGTGCCAGCTCCAGGTGGATGGTGAGGCCTGCCAAGTGTACAAAAATAATTGGGAGGATCAGCACCATAGCAACCCAGTTTGCATCACAGCAGCCAGAGGCGTGCATTTCATTTAACAGCATTAGGAATCATCCTGCCACGAGAGGAGGTGATTTTAGGCACTGTCCTAGAAGCAACACCCGTGCCAGGAGAATGAGGGAGAGCCTGTTTCAGAGGCACGTGTGGGCTGAGATGAGTGACAAAGCTGCAGGTTCAGATGTGGGCAGTGCCAAGTGATGAGCTGGAATTCCACGTGTAGGATTCTGGTGTGGCCAGCCAGAGGCAGATTTACTTGGTCTGTGAACTGAGGACACAGGTGAGCTGTGGATGGTGCTGATGTCCTTCCTCAGCTCCCTCTCCACAACCTCTGAAGTTGGTTTGCTCTGCAGTGATAACTGGACTTGTTCTGGGAGCAGGTGCTGTATAAGCCCTGACAGTGCCTGGGCTTAATGAACTCATCAAAGCCCCTGTGCCCACTTGGCTCCACAAACCTTCTGAGCTGCCCTGGCCACAGCCACACCTCTGCCCTGATCCACATGCAAAGCAGCTCATGAGCCAGGGCCAGAAAACTTCCCAGGTGGAAAAATCCTGGCATCATCTGTGTGGCATCCACCTTTAACACAGGAGAAGGAGTTTCAGGTTGGGAAGCCAGCATTTGTCCAAAGAAGGGGATCCTAAACATGATGATGCAAGACAAGCCCCAGAGATGCAACTGTACCTGGGGATGCATGAAAAGTTCCCTAATCAGGGAGAGATTATTGATGCCCTGTTGCTGTGCTTGAATGTGCCTTTGTATTGTCTGTCAGGGCATCTCTGTTTCCCTGTGGGCTCCACGTGCTCATGCTGAAGTGCAGGAATCCTCCTTCTCTTCTGCAGAAGGACATGACCCTTTAAATTGTGTTAGTCCAGCCAGGCTGTTATCCAGCATTTCTTAGTAGAAAATGTTTGATGTTACAAAGTGAGAAAAAAAAATAACAGAAGAGAAACCACCCAGAATTATTGAGGCCAGACATTTTGGAGAGGAATATTTTTTGCTAGTCCCTGGTAGGCAGTGGGTTGGCAGTTGGACTGAGCCTGAGGTCAGAGCTGGACTGGGAACAGCATGGGGTTTGGATGCCAGATGGAGCAATGCTGGGTGTATTGCATTTGGTCACTAAGCCTGATTAGCTCTTTTCAAAACATTTGTTAGGCATTCTACAAGTAACATCTTTTGATTTCACATCAGGCATGAAGGATTTCATATCTTTTTGGAATCACTTTTCACTTAAAATGTACTTCTTGGCAATTTTTGTTAGTTTAAATACAGGACAGGAAGAAGGGGGGAAGAGAACCTGGAAAGTATGACTAGTTCTAGGTAAAATATTTAGTAGGTAGAATATTTTCTGTGCACACAGATGAAGTAATATTTGCTCATTTTAACTCAACCAAACTTAAAGACTCCAGCTTCTCCAGCATCACTGGTGAGGAGCTGCCTGAGCTGAGCAGTGTGAAACAGGGGATGCAAGGCTCCTTATCCCTGGAGAGGTGGCTGCTTTCTCTTGCAAATGCTAATAGCAGCTTCTCCTCTTATAGAGATCTTCTCCCAGGAGGGAATTAGGGTTTCCACAGAGTGCAAAACAAAGCCAAACTGCTTAATAGTCTCATTGTCCTGCTCAATTCAGCCCAGGTACAACTCCAGCCAAGCAAAGCTGGGGTAGAAATACCAGAGGAAAGATTAACCTTTGGCAGCTTCCCCTTCAGCTTTGTTGCTGGGTGAGGTGTGGCTGCTTCAAATTACAGAGCTAACTGCAGGCCAAACCTTGGGAAACAAACCTCAAATTTTAATTCTGTTTTGTAGGGGAGTGCAATGGCACAGCAGAGGCTGGGATGACAGCAGCTCCATGAGTTACATTCCTGTTTTTGAAAAAATGTTCCACTGAAACAGCTGTGGATGGTCATTCCACCACCTGTTTTTCTGCTCTGATGCTGTACAGAGTCAAAGAACAGCACTTTGGTAGGATATCTGAGGGTTTCTTTTCTCATCTGCTGGTATCAAGTATCTGAGCTTAAAAAAAAAAGAGATGTGCTGTTATTTGGGAGAAAAACAGGCTGTTTGAGAGGCAAAAGCAGTGCTTGTATTTTGCAAACTTTGGCAAGAAATGTAATATTTCCATACCAGGACACACATCAGGTGAGTAAACTGGATGAAAACCCCAGTCATGTTTTTGTGATGGAAATGTATAATTTTCACAGTGGACATCTATGATATTTAGAGACCTGTAACTTTTCAGAGAGAAGGTTGGAAAGCACCCATTTGAGTTTCCTGTGCAATTATTATATGCTCTTTCCTGTCAAGAACCTGAATTGTTATTGCACATGTAATTAACAGTGAAAGTCCTATTTTGCAAACAGTGGGGATGGGTATGTTAAATAGAAGAGCCTTGTTTCAGCTAGCATGCTTCTTTTTATTATCTCTGTGCAGAATTAGTTTAGCACTTCAATTGCCTATTCATGCATGAAAAAGGATGGAATCACAGATGTATAAAAAGGAAGTAAACAGTTTAGGCAATCCTTGCCGACAGCACAAATATTTCTGGACTGCCTCTTGATGAAGTTTCCTAGAGATCATTTATTCCTAGGGGTTTTATTTTGTTCCTGCTTTTGTTGCAGCTTTCTAATTGTGCTATCATAAATAAATAGTTTCTAAGACATCTTGAAAAGTCCTCCTGAAAATTCTCCTTGTGACCATAATTATTTGACAGAGGTTGCAGCTTGCTTTGATAGCAGACTATACAGAAACCTTTGTTCCAGTGGAAGCAGTGAAATGTGGACTAACTAATTGCTCAGGTGGTTTTAATACTTGAAATTTGTTGGGTGGAAGTAAAAGAACCCCTGAGTTGGGAGAAAATCCATGGGACATCCTGATCTATAAGAACTGTGTAGATAAAGAACCCCAGGAGTTCTTTACTCTCTTGGACAAGGTTTTATGTTTTGTTTCTAGTTTAGGAAGGGTTTTGTACATTATGTATCAACTGGAATTTAAATTATGTCTTATGCACATGTGAAATAATGTGGGTTTTAAAGAAAATAGACTTCTATCTCATATTAACTGTCTGATGCCACCCAAACAGAGCAATTCAATGCTGGTCATAGCTTGCATAAATGCCTGTTAACCCAAACTCTTTTGTAAAAAGCACTGATGGGGAAGCTGCCTTTCCTGCCTTTGGAATTGAAAAGGGAATTAGCAAAGCAATAGGGAGCACATCAGGGAATGAAGCCTTGGCAAAACCAGCTTGTTTTCCTAGCAATGCCCAAAACACAGTCCTAGCATCCTCCTGCAAGGATTAGAGGAAAGAGGAACGGGCTGTTTATCAAAGCCTCGCCTATCTGCTTGGGGCAGATTGCTTTGCCCTTCAGAAACTGATAATTAATGGATCGCTGACCTGCGGGCTGTTTAGTGCCCTGGACCACCCAAGTGGTGGGTGTGGGAGCCATTTTGTTAAGAAATATACACAAATGCACCCATCTCACAATCCTAAAGCAGCTTTACAGGTAAGGGAGGCCTTGGAAAGAGAGACACTTGCTAATGATTCTCTCAGCAGATAAAAGTCCCTACCAGTCGCATGGCTTTGTTTGTGCAGTTGTTGAATATTATCTAAATTACAGATAGGAAAGGGTGACTGGCTACAGCAGCAATCTTTTGTCCAAATTCTTGTCTCCCTTGGGCCCTCCCTCTGCTCCAGGCAGGAGAATTCTGGTGATAATTGCACCCTACCATCACTGTGAGTAATGTCAGGGGAGGAAACCACATTTGAGGTTTGAGATTTGTCACCTGGAGCTGCCCCAGAGTGGGGACACATTGGAGAGGGGACAGCTGGTACATTTAGGGGCCTGTTCATGCAGAGCAAAGTGACTGCACTGACAGCATGTGCTGTAAGACTTCAGATCCCAGGGTTAGCGGTATGGCATGGGGTGAAGAACAGCTGTCTCTTGGCTCACCAGGTTTATTTTCCATTGACTTGAAAGGTTATACCTTACCATGCCTCTTCCTTTACCTCCAGTTTCTTAGTAGAGAACATAGGAATCAGTCAATGAGTTTTAATTATGTGAAGGAGTGGTAGAAGAAGAGGACTGAATGCTCCAGACCACAGAGACCATTTTCCTCTTCTTACTCATTTGTTGGTAATTACTAACCCTTTACATTGAAGGGCTTTCCAGTCACCTGAATGATTTACATTCATTAAGTGTGACATTTCCATTGTGAGTGGCTGTCTTTCTGCTACTTTTTGCACTCATATGAAACAGTCTCTGAAGTATCCCAGATGGCCTAAGGGAAAAAAAAACCAAATAATAACAATCAAAGTCTTCCTCTAGTTTCCTTATGTGCCTTAAATTGCACTGCTGCTATGTCACTGAGAGCTGAGTTAGAAAAAAAAGGAATCAGAGGGGCAACTAGCAACACACAGATGTTCCCTTCAAAGGGAGTTGCACCAGCCTTTGACCTCCTCCTGAGGGCAGGGGAGGGCAGGGGTACCCCTTTCACAGTCTCTTAGCTCTGCTTCTTTTATTTACTGCAGATTTACTGCTGCTGGGTGGTTTATTTCAGCTGTGTATTCACAGCTCTGCACACACAAATTACTTTTGGCTCTTACTTCATACTGCTCTGACAGACACCAGAGGTCCTGACAAGTGTCTGGGGCTCTATCATGGATGGGGTGTAGCAAAAATCATTCAGAGCCCCTCGAGTCTCTCCAGAGGTCTGGGCTCATTCATGAACCCTCTGAACTGCATTCATGGCTGTGGGGCCAGAAAAGTGACTGGTTTTCACTGCAGCCTGTCACTTCCCCTGTCTGAAATGAGTAACATGGGAGTCACTCATCAAAGATTTCTCTTCTTGCGGGTTTTTCTTTCACATTACTGCTGGTCTCAGAGGTGTGATCAGTTCTGCCCAGACTCTTGTTTCACTCGTGGTTAAACTTATAACTTCCCTGTATTTTTCTGAAAACTTGTTCCATATCATCTCCACTTTATATCCCAATAGTTGCTGCCTTTTAATCATCATAACTTTTTTTTTTCCCAGCAGTGTCCTAATGACACTCATAAAATAAAATTGATCAGAATAACTATGCTGTTGGGACAGAAGGGAGTGAAATTTCTGCCTTTGCTACTGGCAGATACAGTGACCTTGGAAGCTTCTTTGTGCATTTCCTCCTCTGTGATGTGGGTAAATTGCAAGGAAGTAATTCCAGTGGCTGTCACAGCCAGCCCAGCCCAGGCTTCCTGCCGGGGTGTTGTGTGTTTCCTTATGTCGTGGTTTAACCCCAGATGGCAGCTCAGCACCATGCAGCAGCTCCCTCATTCCTCCCCAACATGAGGATGAAGAGGAGAACTGGGGGAAAAAAAGAAGTAAAACCCATGTGTTGATGTAAGAGCAGTTTAGTAATTGAAATAAATTAAAATATAATGGTAACATTAAAAGTAATGAAAAGGGAGGTATTAAAAAGAGAGGGAGGAATGAAAGGCAAGAAAAACAAGGGATGCACATTACAGTTGCTCCCCACCTGCTGACTGATGCTCAGTCTGCTCTTGAGCAGGAATTGGCAGCTCCCAGCCAGCTCTCCTCAGCTTTCATATTGAGCACAATGTTCTGTGGTATGGAATATCCCTTTGGCCAGCTTTGATCAGCTGTTCTGGCCATGTCCCTCCCCAGCTTTTTGTCCACCTGATTGCTGGCAGAGCCTGGGAAAATGAAAAATCCTTGATTTGCAGTAAGCACAGCTCAACAGCAGCTAAAACATCAGAGTGTTATCAGCATTATTCTCACCCTAAATCCAAAACACTGCACTGTACCAGCTCCTAACAAGAAAATTAACTATCCCAGCCAAATCTGACGTCCTTGTCCATGGTTTCCAAGCAGATTTAGGAGGTGTGTTTGCTGTGGGCTGCCCCTGGCTGCTGGGAGAATTTTTCCCTCTACTCCTGGGAGCTGCTGGAGCAGGGTAGGTGCAAGCTTGGCCTTTCTGGCTCAGTGAGAACAATTTTGGATGTGACCATCATCAGTTCTGCAGGAGTTTTAACAGCACTCAGCAAAGCATTTTTCCTTCCATAAAGTGATTTAGCTCCAGCCATGGCCTATGAAATCAGCTCCAGAAAAGATTTGCATCAAGATCATCACCAAAATATCAGCACAGTGTTATCCACAGCAGCAAAAGTAAAATGGGGCAAGTGGAAAGAATTATAAAGGTTCAAAAGAGAAACAGTTATTTTGACCAGTCAGTTTACACTAGTTTTTGTCTCCCTCTATCATCATGTAGTACATCAGACATTGCTATAGCAGGATTTCCTTATGGAGACACATCATTCCAAATAATTTTAAGTGTAGAGCAGAGGTTGCTGAGTAGCTGAGTCTGTACAGTGCATGGAAGGCTGAAGCACTTCTATACAGGTGTGACTGCAAAGACTTTAACTGAGTGGTTCTTTAACTGAGTCCATCCCATCTGAGTTGTCATTTGTTCCACAGATGAGCTTCTCTCTCTTTTGCCTGTGCTCCTAATACACATCTTAGTTGTGTGGGCAGAGCTCTTTTTGCCCTCAATAACTACCTGTCTTCTAATCTTTGATGTGCTTTGATACTCTGCTACCAACAAGGAACTTTTTGATTCTCCTAAGGGAACAGTAGCCACTTAACCAAGTGATTTTCTGAGTAACTCTCTCTTATAGCTTTCTCTCTTTAGCTGTTTTGTGATTCATGTGGGCTATTGCTATTTTGTTTTTTATCAAAGCCTCTGTTCTGCTGCTCCTAATGGCATTTGTGGTGGAAAATGCACACTAGTATCCCAAGGATGAGATTTGACAGCTGGTATCCAGATACAACCAGAGAAGAGGTCTCCAGTTTTTCCCATTCTTTTCCCCATGGCACAGACTGCATTTAAGCTTTTGGCGAACTGACTGTGAGAGCCAAGATCTCATTTGTGAACAGATTCTGCCCTGAAAATGAAAATAAAGGGCATGCTGAAATCTATGGAGCTGTGGTTATTCAGTTCTGTGACCAACACATGAGGAATTGTGTTTGAAATGAAATAAAAGATGAAGCCCATAAAGCTTTGCCCTCACATGAAAGAGTCCAAGTTCTCCAAATGACAATGATGGCAACACAATATACACACACAATTTTTCTTGAAGTCTATGGCATCTCAAATTGTGTGACTGTATAGGAAAATAATCTCACTTAAAGTTTAGGGAAAGCAAATGTTCCTACTGTGCTCTGAAATAGCCAGGCTGGAAGGCAGACAGGCTCAGCAGTTAAAATTAAGAGAAAAAGACTTCCTGATTTTTTTACTTACTTTTTCATGTCAGAGTGAGAATGGAGAAACTCACCCAAATTTTCATCCTGGGTCACAGTGGTGGGAATGGCTGCTATTCCTGTAAGGGAGTGACTGACTTTGCTATTGCTATTTGCTATAGCCCTCGGTACATCCCAGGCTGGCAGAGATACCTTGCACCTTGTAGAGGTTCTTTCCCACTTGTTGAGCTGGGACCTGCATTCTCCTCATGTGCAGAGATTTAAGAACTTTGTTTTTGGTCCTCAAGGAGTTCAGTGTACATAGGAGGGGATTTCCAGCAGTGCCTCCAGGCATTATGGATATCTTCAGTCTGTGGAGTGGATTCAGCTCTGCCTGGTCCTTTTCCCTTTCTCCTCCTTCTTCTCTGAAATACTGGGGGACACAGCAGGACACAAATTTAATTTAAACTCATGTAATGACATGTGCTCACTACTTTAAATATTTTGGTAAATATATAGCTGACATTTTTACCAAACTCAAAGCAGAACTTAGATATTTTCCTGTCTGAGGCATGGGAAGCTTCAATTTAAACTGGAATGTTGATTTACTTACATACTGTCTGTGGCAGAACAGTTCAGACTTTCCAAGTCACAAAGTTTTCAAGGTAATTAGTAAATTTATGAAGCAGAATTATGTTTCTTTGTCTTCTTAATTGGCATGTTCTAAGCCACCACAGATGGACTGGTCTGTTACAAAACCAGCCCATTAAACTGTGAGTGGTGAGTGGTTTTATTTATTTACCCAGAAAGACTATTTTGGGACATGGCAAGTTTGCTTCCCCATCCATATATATGTATATATATATATATATATATATATATACATATATATGTATATGTATATATATATATGTGTGTCTGTGTGTGTATGTGTGTGTGTGTGTGTGTGTGTGTGTGTGTGTGTGAAGTGTTTACACATATACAACAAGTTTTAAGAGTGCAGAAAACAGTGGGTGCACATAAATACAGCACATTGTTTCTTATCTGTTGTCCAATGCGGAAACTCATCTCAGTCCCACTAGGTTTTATCATCATTTTATCATATGAAGAAAGACTAATTCTGATCTATATGCAGCAAGGCCAGGGGCACTTTATCCCAGCACTTTGTGCCTCCTCCTGATTTTTTTTCCTTCACAAAGGACACCTCCAAGTAGGCATCAAGCCCACCCAAACTGACATCAAGACTCCTTGAAGAAATAAAACTCCTGCCTCTGGATAAACTGAAGAGCTCTTTCTAAAGAGAAAGGTGTGTGGTACTTTTCAAAAGATTCTGCTGCTCTCAGGAGTTGTGCTCAGCAGGACATAAAGACATGTTTTCATTCAAAACTGAAACAAACTTAATTTTGCATCTGCTTCCAAAAATGCCCAAGCTCAGACAAAGAGAGAGAAAGCAAAAAAGTCGGTGGGACTTTATTTATTTGATCATCACAGAAAGTGCCAAACATCTAAAGAAAGGTTAATGATAGCACGTCTGCCTGGGGTTGAAGAGCATTCCCTGTGCACTCTGCCTCTACCTGAGCATACTGTGGCTCAAAGAGGCAGCCAGCCTTTAGCTGGCTCTAAATCAATCTCTTTCCTTTTGAGGGATAAACAGATGAGAGAGTCATATTTGTGGGATGCAGTTCCTTTACAGAGACTGCATAGCAAAGGGCTGTTTGCCTGGGCACAGCAGCATCAGGGGAGAAAGGTACATTTTTTCTCTCATTGTTTGGTAACTTAGTCTAAAAGTTTCCCAGGTTTACCCAGCAAGTGTCTGCTTAGTAACATTGCTGTGTCTTGTGGCTTTTCTATTGTTTCCCCTCTGTTGGTGTAACTCCTTGTAGTTTCCTTCACACTGAGCAGCACCTGTGTGTTTTGCCCCCCAGCCTGCCTGCAAGATGCCATGAGGAGCATCCAGACAAACTATCATCCCTTCCCATTCCCGTGTCTCATCTGATCTTTCTTGCAGGGATGCCAGCAAAAGCTTGGGATGTGTTTAAGGCTACAGGGTGACATAACTTGCACTGTTTGATCCCATCTCTTTGTTTCCTTCTATTTTCCATGTGACCTACCACCTTCTATTGCCTCCTGTGTGTGGCACTTGGGGACATGGCAGTGCTAGATAAATGGTTGGACACAATGATCTTAGAGGTTTTTCCCAACCTTAGCATTTCTATGATTCTATTACAAGCTGCTGCTTTGTTCTGCCTGGGGATGGTTCCTGATGCACTGAGGTTCTGATCCCTGCAGTGCCTTATACATGCTCTGGGCATACATGAAAATAAGAGTGGGGATATTTTAGATCAATTTCAGGCCAGGTGAGTCATCAGAGTGGCCACTTCCCACATTTTCAGAGTGGAAGACTTTTCTCTCATTCAGGCATGTACAGCCCATTACAGCTGATGAAGCCTTAATGAGGATGTCAAGTGGCCACTCCAAAGAGGACACATGCCTGGCAGAGATAGCAGCCCTGAGATGTAATAAGTGACTCCTTAGAATTTATTAATAGCAGAAATTACTGCTATCAGAGCCAGGCTGCTTTGGAGATCCTGACCCTGCTGGTATCCAGGGGTGACACATTCCTACCTGCTCTCAGTCCAAGTGCCTTGGAGTGCTTTACAAACACACATTATTTGTGCCTCACAGCACCTCCTAAGCCACTTCATATCACCTATTGCAAGATAAGCAGTGTCACAAACAGGAAGGAAAAAAAATTAGCTGGTGTTGCCAGCAAAATTATCTGTTCAACACAGAGTAGGAGAAGCCTGGTTTTCAGTATTGTGCTGCGTTTGTTTGGGTTGGACATCTGCTGTGTCCCCAAACAGAGGCACAACAAATGAGCAGCTGTATCTGCAAGAGCTGGGTTCTTGTCTCATTTTACTTGAAGTTAAATACATGCCAAAAAAACAGGTACTCAGCTCCCAGCCTCCACCAAGCCTCTGGAGTGGGCCTGGATGTGATTTTCATAGCTCCATGTGGGTGCTGGGACATCTGTTAAAATTTATTTTTGTGGCAACAAAACTTGGGCAATTTTCAGCAAACAAGAAAAAGGAAAAAAATAGCCAAACCATCTCTTTGCAAAGCTTTTAAGTGGACTGTCAAAAGAAAGTAAGATGTATATAACTTACATTTTTTTACAGGGTTTCTTTTTGTTGAGATTTCAGGTGACAGTAATAGATAAAGAAGGGCTCAGATGATAAAGGCTGAAAGCATGCCTGGAAATTTGAATGCACAATAAAATGAGTGAATACCAGATATTTCTATAGTTACATGAAGAATTATGGATAAACTAAGGCTGGACAACCTTTCTCTCATACTTAAAGCAGGGTCTGATGCTTCTATCAACCTGAACTCCAGGAAAGTCATTTTACCTTGATGCCATTTCATGGTTGGGTTGGCATCTGGGCAAGCCTTGTTTAGAGCAGATTTTGTGGGCTGGGATGGAGCAGGACACCTTTCCCAGGGAAGGTGACTTCACCTGTGGTCATGCCAGAGGCTCCTGTCCTTTCAGCATCCTCCTTTCCCTGGTGGGACATGGAAGTGTGGAGAGCTATATTGGATTAGCACACCAATTGTTGGCAACGCAACCTTCTTTGTAGGGAACATAAGGAAAATCTTGTCTAGAGCCAGCTGGCAGTGGACTCTGACTTCAGAGGAGGGAGTTAAGGCTCTGCAAGACAAAATTCAGATGAGAATCTGGCAAAGTGTCATTCTCCTCCCTTTCACAATCTAGCCATCAGATGGCAAGGTAAACCTACTAAGGAAAGAGAGAACTTGCAGATTTATTTTCTTGCTGATTGATTTTGGTTTTTTTTTATTTTATTTTTTTACATTTTTTCTTTTTTGATGACAAAAACAAAACAAAACCACAGAAGACAACATAATATTTCTAAGCTGCTTCAGATTGCCCTCTGCTTAGTCCATCAGTCCTTCACACAACCCAGTACTGGTTCCTGTTGGGGCCTGGCTCTGCTTGGTGGGAATGCCATAACCACAAATGGAGTGGGAAATTCACAGAAAATTTAGCTGCTCAAGCCCAAGGAATGCACATGTTTTATAACAATTCAGTCTTTCATGTGAAGAAAGAAAAAATTTGTTATCCACATGGTTGATGGCCCAGCATAAATAGAAAAGGGCAAATACTGTAAAAACATAAAAATTCTGAAATATATAGACCATTAATATGGTAATATCAGCATAGAAATACTTACAAAGTTGGTTAGCTGACAGAGTTAAAGACAAAAGATTTTGATAAATTATTCTTTAATTAGATGCAGCAGGCAAATGCATCATTATCATTAAGATAAGCACTGCAGGAGTCGGATAGCTTTGGGGAAAAATAAAAGCTGTACCTTTCAACTTGATGGATCTATTGCACTTAGCAATGATCCTGATTCCTTATGGATCTTCTGTTTAGCAGTGTACAATTGATATGGAATATCTGCAAAAGATACTCAAGAAAGGTAGAAAATATATAGTAATAGAATTAGCACTACAATAACCTGTGAGAGCTAAGCAGATATGTACAACCCACACAGAATCACAGACTTCCAGAATGTTTGGGTTGGAAAGGACCTTAAAAATAATCTCATTCTTAAAAATACACTCCCTGGCATGAGCAGGGACACCTTCCACTATCCCAGGTTGCTCAGAGCCCCATCCAACCTGGTCTTGGTCACTTCCAGGGATGGGACAGCTACAGCTGCTCTGGGCAACCTGTGCCAGGGCTCACCACACTCACCCTAAAAACCTGACAGGAAAGCCAGTTTGCTGTCTTGGAATTATACAATGACAGAGAAGGAAAAGAAAAGGGAAATCTGCTCCAGATGAAGCCATTCCCAATCCAGGCAAAGATTTTTATAGAACATCCCCCTACCCCCACACCTTTTTTTAAAATTATCCATCTGAACAAGGCAGACACAGCTTTATTTTGAAGAGGTAGTTTCTAGCTTCAGCATCCCTCCCTCCTTTTGCAAGGGAATCAAAACTACTAAATGCCCAGATAAATTTTATCAAGCATCAAACTAAGGGCAACAACTGAAAACAGTATTTATAAAATGGCACTAATTCTAGAGCTGTGGACTGCTTAATGACTTGAAACACCAGGAGCTGATCATCAAGATTGAAAATAAAAAGTCCTCCTGGGATGTTTTACCCTGACTTACACCATCTTCCATGCTCGGATGCCACTTGTTCTATGACCCTACTGGAAACACTCCATATTCCTATTTTCCCTGAAAAGAAACCCTTCTTTTTATACTGTCTTGGAGTGTTTTGTTATGATAGTGTCATATACCAAGCCTGAGCATTTTCCAGGGTGACTTATCTGGCTGCAGTTCTGTTGCTGTGTAAATGTAGGTGCTACAAGAAGAAATCCCACTAAAAAGGAAAATTCCTATAAAACAATTAGTTAGAATAAAAGGCAAGAGTGTAAAAGTCTGACTCATAAGTGCTCCACCTTATTGGTCTGCACTATAGTTAGAAAGGAGGTTTTAGGCAGGCTAGGTTTAAAAATAGGCAGGAGAGTGGGCTGAACACTGACAGCACAGCTCTGCAGAGAGCTTGCAGCATGAAACTTCCAAATGCACTTCCTTATTCCCCATCCTTATATATTCCTCTCTCAGTTTAACAGGTTTGTCCTCCAGGAAGCATTTCCAAGGTGTTCTCAAATTAACAACACAAATGAAAAAGGAGACAAATGAAAACTCCTGTTGGGCCTGTGCTCAGTCAGCCTGTGGGACTGCTTTTTGATACTACAACATCTGAAAACAAGGCCAGTTTGAAAGAGGAGGCTGAATAAAAGAAAAAGACTTGGTATACCTGACTAATATCTACATTTACTCTAACACATAGAGGGATATGTGAAATATATATTCTTACTTGTAAGCATGAGTCATTTTCTAACAGCTTCAGATTAGTAAGAAGCTTCCTCGATCAATATGTGTCATCTTTTTTTTTTTTTTGTTATACTTCTGAAATGCTTGGCAATGACTGCCTTCAGAAAAAGCCTTTCAGGAAAATCTGTTTTCAAACTGGGGTCTCTGGCACTACATCTGGATGTGCACAGAGGTATGTGGGTGTACCAAGATCTAAGAAAAGCAAGAACAGGGAGGTTGTTTTGTTGGCTAATTCATGGAAAATTCAATAATTGCACTGACTCTTTATGCTGGTTGGCATATTGAAAAGATTTCGAAGTTGCAAGGGCTCTAAGCCAGTCTGAGCTTCTTTTAGTGTTCTGAGGTGGATTTTGGAAAAAATAATTGGCAAGGCAATTAATTTGTAGAATGGTCCCCTAGGGATACAGCCAGGGCAGCAAGAGTTAATGGAGATGTACATAGACAGCTGCCAATAAAGTGGCTTCATGTTCTGCCTGTCCAAGGTTTAGTGCTGAGCTCCAGGGGTTTAAAGTACCTTTTGTTCCAAGCCAGGCATCCCAGACCTGCACAGAGCCAAATCACAATCATGTTTTCCCTCTGATGCCAATTTCTCCAATGGGCTCAATCCATAAAGCACATGCACTTCCTCTGAGGGGAACTCAGGCTGTTGAGGAATTTTAGGAAGAGAGTGAAGCATGTGAAACACAAAACAAGTGTGGCGTTTGCACAGCAAGTTTGCATCAACGATTTGTTTTTGATTTTAAAGTATTGAGAGTTTGAAGTATTCAGTGCAAAGGAATCACTAGTGATGCCCTCCATATCATGGAAAGCCTGGTGTATATTTTAATGCTGGTACCAGAAATACTCTGGGCAGCACCACTTTGCACATTAGACTTGCAGGGAGTGCTACTCTTTTACTAAATTACTTGTGGAAAAAAATAGGAAATTTTCAGGCATCAGGGTTTCAGCAATGGTTGCTGGGTAAGAAGAATGTTAGGAACACTCTCTTTGGGGTTTGTGTTTAAGAGACAGTTACTGAAATACAGACAGCCAAGGCAGTCATGTAGTAAAGATGTGAAAATATTCCTAAAAGCAAATGTATTAATGATCCCAATTAACTACTCACTTCTACCACTTAGTGTTGACTGCAGATGAGGGGTAGCTGATATTAGCAGGAGCATTTTCCCTCTTCAGCTTGGTCTCTTTGCCCAAGGGGGCCATAAGTAACAGAAGCAGGTGAGAAATAATAGCCAAGCAATACTAAACCCCCCTCATTTATTCATCTAAACTCATATGTGAATGTTGGTGAGTTTAGGAAAAAAAGCAGAAATTCCCCAAATATTTGTGAAAAGAATGCAGACCAGGCCCAGATCTGGATCACTTAGGGCAGGTGTATGAATCTTTGTAGTCAGGAGAGAATTAATGTGCCTGCAAATGTTTCAAGTGCCCTCATTTGAGGCATTACAGGTGCTGGACTCAGCTGGCCACTTTCAGACAGCCCTGCTAAACCTGTATGGCCACATCAGAGCATTCACAGGATCTAAACTGCTTTTAATCTGTGCCTCTGCTGTGAATATTGCATGAGGAAATTGTGCTTAGAGATGTAGCATTGATGTACCAAACTAAACTTGGGGTGGGACCTACACCTGAGTTTCATGTCAAAGATAGTTTAAATAGTGATTATCTAACAAACTTCCTTTGCATTGACCAAACTGACCCCAATACCTTCTAGTAATTCCCTCCTTGATCTGCATGCATTAATCTTTTATTCCTAAAATATGAGTTCCCCTATATTGTCTTCATTGCTGGAAACCTTTTGACCACTCTTGAGGCTGTGTCTCTCCCAACACCAAATGGAATGTCAAGTCTTGATTATCCCAAGACTTTCTGGGCTAGCCTACTGGATTTTGGAAAGACTTGCAGCTCTTTGTAGCAATTCAGCAAGCTGTGAAGCTATGGAAGTTCTGGAGGCTTAAAAAGCTACACTGAATTTATTCTTGAATGAGATGTTCAGTTTTGCCTGTCTGGATTTACTGTGCTGCAAAATAAAACATACTATGAACAAACTCTACTATAAACTGGGTTGAAATGTAATGAGTTAGTCCTTAATTTGTTTTCAGTAGAGAAGGATTTAGGATTAGCCCATCAACTTAAACATTCTATACTTTTTAACTGTGTAGCTGTGTAGGGGGCACTAGTCTGGAAAGGGAAGGTGAGAATGCATGTTTTCCTCAAAGAATGAATGATTGGTTTCAGGACTTGTCCATGTGTTGTATTCTATGTGTATCACTGACATCTACTGACCGAGTTAAAAACCACAGCCTTAGCACGTGGGAACTGCTTCAGCTCTGATTCTATTTTAATAATAGCAAAATTTGGAGCTTCCTCTCATTCAGCAACACTGAATCCACACCTATAGTGTGACATTAAGACAGTTATCCCAAGAAAGCTCCCCAGTTCACTCTGTTCATCCCTGTACACCAGGACTTTATTATTTATTTGGGACTGCAGATCACTTTACGTGAGCTGTGCTCATGGCAAGGGTGTAATTTCATGTCAGGAACAGCATGGAAATCCATGTTCTATGAAATTCTGTACCAAGGTTGCACTGGAAAAACTGGTACAAGCAAAATTTACCTGAGTTGCTGCCAGTAGATTAAGGATCTGATCCAGTTTTAGCAAATATTTGTCTCGTGTTGTGTTTGCAAATAAATAGGTGGAAGGAAATACACAGAGAAAGCGAGAAATGCAGGTAGCAATATTCTCTGTCAGGTTCAGAAGAAGAATTAAGAGAACACGTAGAGAAAATGTGGACCTATAATGTGCCTGTCAGTTAATGAGTCTCACCTGTTCCAAAGCACAGATGTGTAAGTTTTCACATTTAAAGCCCCTCTGGAAGTCATGAATGTTCCAACAGGTGCCTCATATCTTATTTAATTATCTACTGAGCCTACAATAATTAAACAAGATATGAGATACCTGTAGGCATGTTATTTAAAAAATAATTTAAAGTGCCTTTTCACTTTATTGCTTTATAAGAAATAAGAAAAAATCCAATCCACCTTTGCTATATTCTATTACTTTGTTCAGCCTGAATTTTTGAAATTAATCAGTAACTTACCAGTAACTCCCATGATATTTTGTTTTGACTCCTTTTAATATCTAGAGAGAAGATCACCAGACCAAAAATATCAGGAAAGATGAGGAAAACGAAACTGCAAGTGGTCATATTTTAAAAATTATTTTTATCCTCACACAGTATAATCTAGTTTGCATTTTACAACTGTTAGTGCCCAGTGCTTTGAGGTTGGGTTGGGATTTTCCCAGGAAAGAGAATGTTTGGACAATGCTCACGTGGTGGGATTCTTGGGGGGTCCTATACAGGACCAGGAGTTGGACTTGATGATGCATCCCTGAAATCCTACTAAGGCCACCAGTAGATGGTAGTAAAAACACGGTTTCTTGGTTGGTTGGTTTTTGTTTGTTTTTTGTTTGTTTTGGTTTGATTTTTTTGGGGTTTCTTTGCTGTTGTTGTTTAAGGAAAGGATTGACAATTTTATGTGCTCCCCATCTGGCTTCAGATGTGCTAATGAGCCACAGTTTCATCGCCCAGCAGTGGGGAAGAACATGGCTTCCCCTGAACACAAAGGGCTGGTTTACAAACCCTGTGGATGTAGTTCTAATTTCAGAGCAGCTGCAAAGGGAAGGGGTCGTTTTCCTTGCTTGCTACAGATTTTCTTTGATTTTCTTCTGTATTTAAAGGTTGAAGGGTTTAGATTCGTGGTTCAAGTCTCACTTTAGCAGTAGCACCCATGTATTGCAAGGGTGATGCTGCAGCAGCTTTGGTTGGTGTAAGGCTTAAGATCTGAAGGCCCAACCAAATTCCTTTTTTTTCTTTTTAAAATGAAATAAAATAATCATAAAATAGAGGACACAGTAAAGATCTTTCTTACTGTTGCTTGAGTATGTCTTTGTCTGCAGCATTGGTTTGGTTCCAGTGGAACAAAATTTAAGGTAATGAGTGTTTAAATGTATTTTGACCACTTCCCTGTTCTTGCATACCCCAAACAGTCATTTCAAACAGAAAACTCACCAAACCAAATAACTGAATCTGTGTCCATTGGACCAATGTCCAAACATTGTTCTGCATATGGTCTTTCTTCACCTTTGCAGCCAAGTCCTTGCACAGGCAGCACACTACCAATCAAGGTTTACCTCCACAAAAATCATACTGAAATGTAAAATTTGAATTCTCTCTATGTCTAAATTAGCACATATATTTGTTGGTAAAAGCATTTTAGCTGGTGTAACTACTTAATGTACTCATTCCACTTAACAGTAAATTTGACATTGTAGCTAAAAGTGTAAGAATGTGAAAGAAGTGACACTGATATATGGTTAGTTGCAACCTGAGATGAAGAGTTACTTGCACTCACCTTGATTAAAGAACCATATTCTAGAATATTTACTACTTCAGTTTGAAAAATTATGAAGCCTTCTGAGACTCAGTTGGTAAAGTAAGTGCATTTCTCCCAGAACATAAAAGCTACTTTATATAAAATATAAAATTCTATTTTATGCTATCAAATAAAATATCTGACAAAGAAATAACCTTATATAACACATACAGTTGTGAAAAGTATAAGGCTTTTATTCCTAGTTTGAGGCAAATTGTTCCATGCATTTAGTATTTTTGGAATTGCAGGATGTATTTCATCAGCATTCAGTTGTTTTATTATCATGAATCTTACACTACTCTGTGTGCAATGATTAGGCAATATTGTGATTTATTGGAGCCAGGTGGCCTGCCACCACAACTAGTCACCACCTAGGAAGAAGTTATATACTCTCTTCTCAGGTGTTCCCTTTCTGCCCTTTTTCTCCCTTTTTTCACCAGGCTGGTTCCAGATCTTCTAAAAAATGAGCATAAATCAAGGCTGAGTTTGAGACCCAGAAAATCTGAGCTACTGGACAGAAACTGAGTTGAAAGAGCAATGAGTCAGACCCTTTCTGTGTGCTTCACATGACTGAGAGCAGCTGTGCACATTGGTCGCTGTGCTGCGCTGGGGCTCCAGGATATTCCCTTTAATCCTCCCCAGTAGTAAAACAATCCAGCCAGAGGAGGTCAAGAAGCTGTAAAAGACGCAAAGCCTCTTGTCTCCAATGCATTTTTTGTGGTCTATTTTTACAGAAATCTCTCTTGGTTCAAGCTGTCCCAAGATTAATGGTTCAGGGAGGGTTAGTCAGCCTTCCCGGCCATGGAAAAGTAATCACGCCACTCAGGCAGCACAACAAATTGATAAGGTGCTGTGGGAAGTGCTCTTTTATATTCTGGCAGCCTGGATCCCCAGCCTGTGTCATGTATGCTCAGAGGATGCCTCAGCCACTTGGCCTAGTGTAAATATCTGCCACAAAACCTCTCCCAATAACGTCAAAGCAAACTCACTGAGGGAAACGAGCCCTTCCTGTAAATAGTGGTGAAAGAGCTGCTTTGTTGGCTGATGGGGGTATTAAACACTGTTTTCCTGGAACATTCACACCGGGGCTAATAGCAAATAAGCCAGAGTACACTGAAGCTTTATCATTTGTCATTGCATTTGGCAGGTAAATGAGGGTTTTGCTCAACAACAGCAGGTCTGCAAGCTGAGAGAGTCTTTGCAGATTCAACAACCAGCGAGGAGCATCCTCATGCTGCAAGTCTGTGGGAGATAAGAGGCTGTGGGGGACAACCCCTGGGTATGACCCTTTAGCAGTGTCCTTGCACCTCTTTGGGGATGAAGCTGGGCTGGTGCCTGCTCACTTGTGCTGAACCTGCTCTGTTGTGCTCATCCCAGAGCTACTCAGGGTAATAAACTGGGTGATAAACCTCTCTCTCCTGCTCTGTTAGAGAAAATCCTCTTTCTCTTTTAACTCACAGGGCTGTCAGAGGAGCTGATGCAGAAAACAATTTATTCAGCTCTAACCACCGTGTGGCACTTTGCCCTGACTCTAAGTAGGATGGCAAATGGAAATAATGGATTTCATTACCTTGTCTCTACAGATTTTATTCAATCAGATCCAGGATTCAACTCTTTGAGTACCTAATGATGCTGGTTGGCAAGTTGCAATGATTTGAAAACCCCTGTATCTGTCTCATTGCTTTACAATGGAACCGGAACCTGAACATGAACTCGTGTTTTCAAACTCTGTCAGGCCTGGTGCTGTAATCACTTCCCTGGGGAGCCTGTTCTGGTGCCCAACCATGCTCTGGATGAAGAACCTTTCCCTGATACCCAAGGTAAAACATTCCCTGACACAGCTTCATACCATTCCCTCAGGTCCTGTCACTGGTTATCAGGGAGAAGAACGGCATGGTTGAAACATAACACAAAAATCCTTTGTATAGGTTGAGTGATCTTTTTCTGAATGAGTCTCTCTCCTGTCCTGGGCTGTTCCACAGCAGACTGCTCAGGAAGGTTTTAATTTGGTGGTTTACTCCCTCCAAACCTTATTTTCCTGGTGTTCAAAGATGGAACAATCTTTGCCCAAGTGATCATGCTAGTGAAGTGTTTGACATGAAGGCAGAGCCTTTCTTTCCTTTATCAAGCATTGGAAGGGGCTGCCCAGGGAGGTAGTGGAGTCTCCATCCCTGAAATATTCAAGAAATTACTGGACATGGCACTCAGTGCTCTGGGCTGGTGACAAGATGGTCAAAGGTTGGACTCTATGATCTTGGAGGTCCTTTCCAGCCTAAATGATTCTGTGATTTTTTTTTTTTCACACACTATTGCCTATTTCTTGGTGAGAAATCTGCTGTTGTTTTTTTTTTTTTTTTTTTTTTTTTGAGCCAGATTGAGCCTCTATTACAACTTCACACCTCCAATATCAGGGATATGAGTAGCCATAAAAAATAATACAGATTGGGGCTGGTCAGTTTTAGGGCAGGTACTATGAATTTGCTTAATTCTCAGCCAGATTTTTTCCCTTTTCTACCTACTTTTTTTAAGTTCACTGGTTTCCATCTAGGACAAATGACCATAACATGTGGTTAGCAAGACAAGTCATCCAAAAACAGACTTTAGCCATGACGCAATTAATCTGTCCCTATTAAGGCAAAGTTCTGCATTATTTCTATAAGGAGAATGAAAGAAACAGAATGTTTATTTAATTGATGTTTTGATGACAGTGGCCTTAGAGTGCAGACAATAATTTTTGTTCATAGATCAAAGAAAACCTTGAAGCTTTAGCGGTGCAACAGAAAGAGAAATGTGGCAAGAAGCTGAGGTTATAGGGTTCAGCTCTAAATACTCTTAAATATAGGGGGGCTCTATTGTTGTGGAATTTCTGTACCTTGATTTAAAAACCTCAGTCTGACCATGAGCTAACATGAGTATGAGCTTTGGGACTCAGACACAAAATTATAACTGGTTGTTTATGGTCAATGGCTCCAGCTTTAATTTGCTGAAACAAGGATGACTGGGGCCTTTATCTCTGTTTTCTTGCCCTTCTTCTTCCCTTTCTCCTTCTGCTTCCCCTTCCCATTTCCTTTTGCTTTTTAAATTTCCTTTTTCTTCTCTTTCTCCATCTTATTTTTCTGTCTCCTTTGCTTTCTGATTTTTCTTTTTCTTCTAGAGGCTACTTTTAACAGATTAACATTTAATAGAATCATAGGATGACAGATTGATTTGGATTGGAAGGGATTTTACAAATTATCTTATTCCAATCCCCCTGACATGGGCAGGGGCACCTTCCACTATCCCAGGTTGCTCAGAGCTCCATCCAGCCTGGCCTTGAACACATCCAGAGATAACAAATCCACAGCTTTTCTGGGCAGACACACTTGGTGTTGTCATTGTGTGCTTTGTGAAATTTTTGCACTTGAATTTACCTCACCATACTATAAGCAGAACAAGCTTCAGCATCTGTCATAACTTATGATTTTTCTTTCTCCCAGTCCTATTTTCCTACTGATGGGTTAGCCTACTCCTAGACAAGTTTTAAAACTCTCAGGGATGCAGCTGTTGAAATGCATGTTAGCTTAATCAAAAAACAAATAAACAGCCAAGATGTGTGGGAAAGGAACCAACCGTACTCACTGTGAACACAGCAGTGAACAGGATGGACATCTTTTCCCTTTATTTCCTCTTGTGATTCAAAGTTGGTTTTTTTTTTCACCCATGAACCAGAGAGTAACATTTGATCTCAGTTTGACTTCTGGAGTAGGTCATTGTCTGGTTGGGGAGCAGAGATACGCAGAGATGATGCGTCTTCTTGGAGATCAGTTTCTTGTGGCTAAGGCAGAGCAGATAGGAAAGCATAAATCAAAATAAATATCTTTGTCCCTACTGTGGTTGAAATGGGCTCCTGTGGTATCCAGGGACAGAGGAGAATTTGGAAAGAAAGGTTGCATTGTGATAGTATTTTTCCCTTTGTGGGTTACTCAGAATCTTGCATGGGAAGATGGGGAACGGCTCTGAGCACAGATAATTGGGATGAATCAGTGTTTCTAATTCCACCCAGGATAGCCTCTGTGAGAACTGGAGAGGTTAGCCCCAAAACACAGCACTGGTTTGGAAACATTGCTGCTTGTTTCAAGGGGAGCCAGAGTAAATAATGGGCACAAACATGGCTCTGGGCTCTCATTACAGAGAACAACATTAAAATTATTTAATCTCCTTTATGTTTCATAAATTAGATTACCTTGAGGGATGAAGCAGAGAGTAAAGACTGCAGTGTGGGAGAAGTCTCTAACTTCTGACTCTGTTAATAGGATGGTGCATGGACTTAAAAACTTGCAGACTGTGAGATGACAAGTTCAGCACCACTCTTTCTAGAAGTAGAGAAATGAATCCAAAAAGTGATTAAAACAAATGAGTAAATGTTAAAACAAACAAACAAACTGAACATATACAAGCCCATAGGTCCTGATGGGTTGTTCCCCCAATGTCGTGAGTCCACTCTCAATTATTTTTGAAAAGTTGTGACAATCAGAAGACTCCTGCTGACTGGAAGAAGCAAATGTCACCTTGATCTTCAGGAAGGGCAAGAAGGCCCTTCTGGGGAACTACAGGCCAGCCAGCCTCACCTTAATCCCTGAGAAGGTGATGGAGCATTAATCCTGAAAATCGTTTCCAAACATCTAAAGGCCAGGAAAGTGACTGGGAATAGTCAGGCAGAGATGTACAAATCGTGCCTGACCAAGCTCATAATCTCACAGACAAACTGGCAAAGTGGGCAGTGAGGTGACCTGAAAACTGTCTGACCTTCAGGATCAAACACTTGTCATCTATGACATGAAGTCCAGTTACCAGTGGTGTGTACCCAGAATTCATACTGAGGCCAACACTGTTTAAAAATTCTGTTAATGATCTATAAAAGTGATGATCATTTGATTTCTTTCTCTTATTGCAAAGAAAAAATTATCATGGATCCTGTTTTACTTCTAGTTGTAAAAGTCCCCATGAAGTTTCCCTGGATCGAAGACTGAACTGAACATATCCAACTAAATCCATACTGCAGAAATTACTACACTCCAGATGAAAATTTTCACCTCAGCGTTGAAAAGCAGTGGGAAATTCTTGCATTTTCATAAACCAGAGAGGTTATATGTGCTTCAACCGTTTTGTTCCTTCTTACTACTCCAAAAAACCCACCCCTAGAAAACTGAAACAAAACAAATATAAGGAAAATGACTGTAAAACAACACTAAATTTTTTTTTCTCAGTATAAACTATACCAAGCTCACAGGGAAAGAAAAAAATTCTTCAGTAATTGTAAACCTAGCCTGCAGTAATCAGAATGACATATCTATTCTACCATGGGAAACAATACTAGATAATGCTGAATTGCAGTGTGGTTTGTTTGGGGTTTTAGCAGTAATTTCAAATGTTTATTAAATGCTCCAGTTTTGGGGTACTTATAGTCCCCTGCTCCTCCATGGCCTCACCAGCTGCAGGGTGACTGCCCCTGGCTCAGGAATTCCACCTTCTGGGAAGGTCCAAGCCAGTGTGCCCCAGGAGAATGGGAGTACAACAGCCTGACCTCATATCTCTGGGATATCCAGTGGATATCCTGCCTTCTCCATGCCTGGGAGAAAGTTGGGTAGCTCTGGGATATAGTGAGCTGAAAGGTCATCTGTGGGATCATGGAAGAATAGAAAGTGAGGCAAACCAAGAGTGGAGGTGCACTCATATTTTGGTGCTTGTGTGAATGCCTGCCTGGCCTTCTGATGTCAGGGACAGCTGGAAACCTGCTGCAGCACCCTCAGGGTTTACAAGAACTTGGACTTCACTGATGGTGGTCAGTCAGTCCCTCAGACACCTGTGGTGCCCTGACAGCTGTAGCACTTTCATTGGGAAGCTCTGAAGGGAAGGGGTCTCATCTCACAGACAGTGTTCTGTGGCCTCACTCCTCTTCCTAAACCATTAACGGGACCTCTTTCAGAAAGAAGAATAAACAGGGATTTTTGTCCTAGTTCCTGCTGTGTCAGTGAGTGTCCTGGCACACCTGAACACAAGACATCCATTTGAAGGTTGGAAAAGTCAGTACTCCCTGCTGGATGTCTCTCGGGAGGCTCTGAGGGAAGGCATCCCTTGGCAGATGGGGGGACCAAAGGAGCTGGTGTGTGACAGGAAAGCCCCTGGCCATGCAGATGGGTGAGAAGATGCTGCTGTGATGCTCCATCCATGTCTGCTGGAGGGAGCAGCAGCTGAGGTGCAGGCAGAGGCTGTGAGCCAGGCTGTAGGTGCTCAGCAAGCCCACAGCTGTTCAAACAACACCACCTGTGCTCCTCAGCTCCCACTGAGTGAACAGGTACACAAACCCTTGGATTCAAGGCTTCAGGCCAGCCAGGATGGGGATCTGTTTGCATTTGTCTGGGGGCACATTCAGAGCTGCTGAGTGCAGAGAGGATCCGTGGGCTTAGACAGCCCAGCTTGCATTAGATAGCTCAGCTGGTCAGAGACTGGTGCTAATAACACCAAACTTGTGGGTTTGATCCCATATGTGTGGGCCATGCAATGAAGAGTTGGACTCAATGATACCTGTGGGTCCCTTCCAACTTGGGGTATTCTCTGATTCTGTGATCTGAAGGCCCTGGTAAATAAAAACTGAATCTGGTCTTGTGATGCTTCTCTGTCATTTTTCTGGCTTTCCATCTCTAAATAGGCTACAAATTCTGTGCTAAGAAGCTCAATGATTTAGATTATACAGCTGAAGCTGGGTCCAAGTTAATCTGACAGAGATTTTTCCATACCTGCATCAGAAAGTGGCCCATACTTCCAAAGTACAGTTCTTCCCTGAGCCTTTCCTGGCACTAATTGTGTGAATCTCATTGCCATGGGGCTGTTTGCCTGTGTGACAAACCCGCCATCTGCTCAGATCTGGTGGTGCAAATCCAGAAAAATTTGAGTGACTTCAGCAGAGCTGCTCAGGAGAGACACATGCAGCTGAGGTCACGATCTGTTCCGCTTAATTAAATAAATAAAGGTTAAGTATCCTGGAAGATCCATTTTCCAGTGTCCTTAACCTTGTCTTTGCTGGTGACCTCCTTATTTATTTATTTACTTATTTTCCGACTGAGCTTTTCATGGCCATTGACATAAATTTTCCAGCTTTTTTAATACAGAACATCTGTGGTCTCTATGCAGTGTCCTCTATAGGTCATGGGAAAGCTTTATCTTACTAATAAGCTCCATTCCTCTATATATTCAAGCCCAATTGATGGGGCCAAGTGTGTTTATAAATAAATATTGTCTTGTAATGACCATTTCCATATGTCCCAGAGGAATAGAGATTTTGTCCTTTTGAGCTGGCCAGCTGCCTCCTTTGTAACAGTGAGAACAGTTTTCCTCTGTCTGGTTAAGGTTTGATTTATGTGGAAATGAACTCCCCAAGGTGACAGGCCAGTGATACTGAAGAATGCAATGCTCCCAAGTACCCTTTAATAGTCAGAGAACTCTGTTCATCCACCTACCCTTCATTTTTCTCTTCATCAAATGAAATTATTGAATCTCTCTATTTGTCCCTGACCAGCTCTGTCTGCCTCAGCCAAAACAGGGAGAAGAGCATGAGGAAGGCAAGCAAGTTCCACTGGAGTTCTGTCACATATCTGTCACTAAGAGAAATGACCACTGACGTAGGACATGGTTAAATCACGAAAAAATATGTTTGCTGGGAAATGCAGAGCATGGATTGCCAAAATATGTGGTGAATGATTGGCCCTTCTTTACTGATGAGTGCACCAAGAAATATGCTGCCATATGGCTTTCCCTCTGCATGAAGTGTGATCCAATAGCTGCTTATCAGTGAAGGATGATACTGTGCCCAGGGCTTATTTCTTAACACTGTTCCACCAGAGAGAATATGTATTTTTTATTTCTTGATCTGCTCTGCATCCTTTTCCAACCAGGCATCAGTGCAGAAGAGGTCAGGATCCATCTTTTCAAGGCTTTCAGAAGAAATCCACTGGAGACTTCAGAAGAACAACACACAAGACTTATGTAGGATATCTGTTAATCTTTGCTTCTCAAGTTGTTCCCTGAGCTACGTATACATGTGTTTATGTGGAGATATACACACAGAGTAAAGACTGTTTATTCTATTTTCCACTCTCCTAAAACGTTGTACTGTGTGGAAGGGAATGAATGCCTGGGGATTTCTAGGTTTTGGTTTCTGGTAAAGCCAGTCTGATAAAGAGCCTCCAGGCTTGATCAATAATGAGAATACATTCCTATGGTTGTCATTTCATCCTATCCTGTAGTCTATCAGAAATGTAATAAGGAAAGAAAGGTAATTTTCAAGAACTTAATTTTATTATGCAGAAAAATAATCAAAGTATTATCCTTTTCCCTTAGCATGCTGGGGTTTAGCACTTTGTAAAGAAAGGTTATATCAATGTAGGACATGTATTTTGGGTATTTAGGTGTTTCTCCATTTTTATGAGAAATCCAGTTTTGACTAATGCATGAGGGACTAGACAGAGCCTCCCTTTCCTGTATTCTGGGACATGTTCCATGGGAGAATTCAGCAGAAAACCAATTCCTGTAAATTAAGTTATGACATCCTTATCATGTTTTCCAGCTCCTCTCATATAGCACAGCAATGTATGTCAGAAGGGGATGTGTACACTGTGGTCTGGTTTTGATACCAGTGAGATTTCACATTGCAGTCCTGGCTCTTCTGTTTCAAATGGCAAAGGGAAAGCCGTACCACCAGGAAAACGATATAAAACACTGTTTATGGATATTTAATTTCAGGTTTATGAAGTAGGAAAAAACCCAAACCAAAACAATCACATGCCAAACCAGCACAATTGATCTGTTACTGCTGGGATCTGTCCTTTTTTGTTGTTGTTATGTAAACTGCGTGACAGGCTGGCTTTCCAACGGTGGGAAAATCTCCTGAGAAGAAACGTGTCCCTCGCTTCCTCTGGGAATGCTCAGTACCCTGGAGATTCTTCTTGCTTGACATTTTGTTTCTCAAGTGACTACTGGACCTTTGCTCAGATGAGATAAGTAATTTTTCTTTCCCTGGCTACAAGTAGTACATGTAATTATGTAATTGTAAGGCTTAAGGCTAAACTGGTTTATGACAGTTCTCCCAGAGCTTTTCTGAGCCAGGCTGAGCTGGGCAGTGTTACTTTGGCCATGTTTTGGTGGCAGCACAGCAAGCTCAAGAAATCCCTGTTCATTGCCCATCCCTGCTCTCATACAATTTCCCACAGCAAATTTCGGGACCAATATACTTGAAGGGAAACTAGGGTGTACTTCTTACATTTTTGAGCCAGAAACAAGCCCTGTTTATAAAATTAAAACAGATCTTTATTCTATTTTCTGGAAATACAGCAGTTAGTGTGAATAAAGGCTGTAAAATACAATGAGCTTGCATCTGGAAAATTTGAAATCCTCCACAAAACACCAGATTCATTATGTTCAGAATATCAAATCACAAATTTTAGCTAACCTGAACCTCTTCTTTGCACCTGATAGTGTTTTCAGATAGGAGCTGCTCACATGCACAGCATTTGGAAGGCACTTTGCAGGCTCACAGGCAGGACAGATCTAATAAATGCACACAAGGGATCCAAACAGCCTACTTAAATTTATTTTCATTGTACAATGTTTGCATCTGGAATTTCAAACAGCACCAGTCTACACTGCACTGTCTGGAGGTCTGTCTCCAAAAGGAGACAATTCTTTCAAAACCAGTACTGAACCATTAGATATTATATTAGGTAACACCAAATCTTGTTTTCTTACTGGACTACTGATGTATCTTTTTTTCATTATAACGTGAGGTTCTGTTGCTACATAATCTTCCTCCCCTTTTTTTACCAGAAAACCTACAGAACAAAAGTAGACTGCTGCCATATGGAAAGGGCAGCTAGAGCCTTACTGCTGTTTCCTTTTCTATTAGAGGATACACTGAAATGTCTAAACAAAGATATTTGTGGTTGTATGGAAGTTTAGGGTTAAAGAGCTCCCTGGGGCTGGAAGGCACACACACACGCTGCCTGGGAAGGGCTGCTGCAGGGTCAGGAAGGCTCCCCTGCTAGACAGATTTCTGCTCTGGAGATCCTGCTGCTTTTCCCTTTGAATGCCCTTCCTGCCTGGACTCCTTAAGTAGATATTTAACTGTAGGATCCTTACAAATTCTGCTGATTTGGAGGGGGCTTCACACAAGTGTACAGGGATTGCTGAGCTGTTTAGGATTTCAGAGGTGCTCAGGTGTTTTACAGAATCACAGAATGCTTTGTGTTAGAAGGGACCTCAAAGCTCATCCAGTTCCATCCCCCTGCCATGGGCAGGGACACTTTCCACTAGACCACATTGCTGACATTCCCATCCAGCCTGGCCTTGAACACTTTTTATCTCAGTGGGTAACAGCATCTCCAGTGTTTTAATTTGGTTCTATTTATTCATATTAGCAGACAGTACTCTACAATTCCATTTATTAGGTACTTATGTCTTAGCAAGTGATTCCCAAAACTGGAATCCAGCACTTGCAGATTTCCCCTTCAGAAGCCTTTGATCTGAAATAAATCAAAACCAAATTTACTTCACCAGAAAGAATAGTACATTTACTAAGAAATGTTTTTAAAACCGTGACAAGCTGACATTCACTTCTGCTTTCCTTCAAAACTGTCCATCCTTTAACTTCTTTAGAGCATTCCCACATTAGCCTGGCTCCCTAGAGGACCTGTCTTCTCCCTTGGATGACAAATTCCTTCAAGTCTGCTGTCTCTGATATCCCTGATCTCCTCTGTTTCCATCTTGCCTGATCATTGTCTCATTACAATACTCCATGTGTGCTGGAGATGGCTGGGTTTTATTCTTCCTTTTGCCCAGCAGCCCTTTGTTGAGCTGGTTCACTGGAGTGGCCCAGCCAAATTGTTTCAGCATTCACTCTCTGTTTACCACAGAGAATCCATGTTGTGAATGCTCAAAATGTGTAAGACCCTCACATGCCATAATCAGTTTCTTAACAGAAGGAAAAGCAGAATCCAAGGAAAGGAAGCAGGAATCTGGTTTGCCCCTGACAGCCCCTTGAACTGTGCTCCGGCAGCTCGGAGCGAGCCTTCCCTGGGGGCGCATCAGGCACATGTGCTTTGGAGAGCAGGAGGAGCCGGGCTGATCCCGCTGCTGCTGCGGGGAGTTCGCATGGCCGCGGCGTGTGACCCAGCTGGGAGCGAGTCCCTGCCTGCCTGAAGGGGCTGCACGTAGCTCTGTGCTCGCTGCCCATTTCCATGACCAAATTCCATGTCCTGCACGGCATGTGCAGCTCCCATGCGGCGTCATCCATGGCTGGGGAGCTCCCCAGGGGCACGAATGGGCACTGAGAGTAAGTGCTACCCTTTAAAGCTCACATCTCTCAGTGAAACCATTCGGCAAGCTCTCTGTGTCTTTGCTAATGAACATTTCACCCCTTGAAAGGTATTTTTACCCTCTTCTGTGGGTGTGCATGATGCTGATGGGTCCATATTTGTGGCAGTTTTACCAAGCTGAAATGCCATAGCCTCTTCATGATTTCAGGCACCAAATTATTGTGGACAGTTTTCCAAAGGGAAGAATCTGTTGCTACTAAGAAAATCCCTCCCCTTTTCACAACAAGAACAAAACATCAACAAGCTTTGGATATGTATTTGCAAACACACATTTGTACATGCACACATTTTCCCTCTGCAGTTTTTTTCCCCAGGGTCATATCCCAAATGACATTCCCAAAGTACGCATAAGAAATGCCTGGAAATCCTAGTGGTATGAGTTCCCAGCCTTTCTCCATTGCTGCATGTAAATCTAAGTCAAGCTGAAAATTTCCAAGAGGAAAGTGACCATAAGAAACTCACTGAGACACTTAACAGAAATCTAAACCAACACATTGCAAAGAGTTGCAAACAAAAACCGGTCTCAAAACCAGCACTCCTCCTGTGACATCATGTCACATTAATCACTGCTAGGTTGACCTAATAAGGATGAAAATTCCCACTTCAGAGCCTGCTCTCCCAAACAAAAAAATGCATCTTCTGCTGTGTCGGACCTTCCTTAATGTCTGCCAGAAGAGATGGAGCTTTTGGAAGATTTGCTCAGTGTCAGTGTAGCTAGCTGAGGCACAGGGTGGGAGAGAAGTCCATCTTAGTGAGGGTCTTTTCTCCCTAAAGCATGATGGAGTCTCTGAGAATGAGGATTCATTATATATGTGTGTATATATACATACATATGATGGAATTTTTTGGCTGGAAAACCGAAGTAAAAATAACTTGGAGAATCCCTACTGTCAAATTTGGCAGTGCAAATGCTTCTTTATATAGATTTGTGTGTACATACATATATATATATATATATAGATATCAAGTTAAACAAGCTTTTCTCCCTTGATTTGATAATGTGCCCAAGGAGAACTTAAGTTGAAAGATTTTACTGATGAATTAATAGTCCTGTGCTTGAAGTGGAATAGGAAAGAATGTGATGATATACAGAGATGCATGGTTTTGGAAAGACTAAGTAGTTATCACCACTTGCTGGCTGAGTGATCTGCAGTGGATTGCTAACACTGTGCAAGGTGTGGCTGGCTACCTACTTAAAATCTCTCTTTTGTGGACACCACTAAAAGCCTCTCAGTGAGTGAGTGCTCAGATGTTGACATTTGAAATTACTAAGATATGATTGATTGCATGTTCCCATGCTAAATTATTTTGCCTGTACATGTCTTTATTTCAGATTAAACATCTCCACCTGTAAAGTCTCTGGCACCTCTGTTTTGAAGACTGTTCCACCTACCGTTCAGTGCATGGTAAAGAAATCTTTATTTCAGTCTTCTGAACTTCTTATTTCTCTGGTTTTGTGCCTTTCCCCTAGTAATTGATATGACTGAATTAGGATCCATTGCCTGCTGCTCTTTATTTTTAACCAAGAGTATTGAATTGATATTTGAACAGGATTATTGTTCCTTAAGGAAAACACCCATGGCTGATAACACCATACTTACTGCTAATATAAACTGAAAGATATTCACATCTTTAAAATTAGGTTAAATTTAATATTTCATGGAGCACATTCATTTTTGTATTACATTTTTCATGTGGATGTTGACAGTGTAAAGGAGCTGACTATAAGGAGAGCTTCAGTCCAGAGATTTTATTACTCTTAATTTAACACAAAATATTTAAAGAATGCAGTGAGATTTTGTATATGGAAAAAATAGCACATCCCAAACAATTTAATCTGATCAGCCAAGAATAGTATCTGTTTATAATATGATTTAAAACACCAGCTAAGGCTGAGCAGACAACATTTATTAGTACTTGATATATTTTTTAAAAGCTATGAGATGAAAAGCCGACCACCCAAGGGGCACACAATTGTCACTTGCTCTCGCTCAAACTCAGCAGAGTTTCTTTCAGTGTGTGTCACAACCCTTCAGTTTTGCTTCATGGCCTGCCCTTGACTGAATTTGAAAACTGTGACAGTCAGCAGAAGCAGCCCCTTTCTGACAGACCAACCCAGATCACCCAGAATGAAAGACCTAACATCAAAAATGCACCCTGAAGGATAACAAGGCTGGGCCATGGGCGGATGCAATCAATTTTCATGGCTATTGTGGCTACAAAACCAAAAAAAAAAGCACTTGAAGAAAGCATGATGTTCCCTGTATGAGGAAGATGCTGAGCCCCAAACCACAATAGCCCTTTGCAGTCACTCCAGTGTCATTCCTCAGTTTTATGGTCTTTGTAGTAGACCTCAGACCATAAAACTGAGAAATATAATTTCACTTTGGCCCACACAGAAGCTGGCTTTTTCATCCTTGCTACTAAGCCAAAATTTAACAACAGCAGGAATCCAAGTAAACTCCTGTAACAATGAGATACCCTAATTTTTACAAAGTGTCCCCAGGAACATTTGTCAATGCTGTTTGAAGAGTCCATAATTAGCACTAAAATGCAATTTGTCAAAATAAATCAACCATTTGGGGATGCCTAACTCTGCTGGGGTTTCTGATCCCCCATGTTTGTTTGTTTCCTCTGTGGGAGATTAATTTAAGACTCAGAGGAAAGCTTTCTCTTGACCAAAAACCTCTCCCTATCCATAAATTTGAAGTGCAGCAGGGACCATTAGATCATCCCATCTGACATACTGAGCAATACAGGCCATGACATCATGCACAGCTACTCCTGCACTGGGCCCAGAAAAGTGTGTAGACATTAACACTAATCCTCCAGATAATTATAGCATGTTTGTGGTGGGAGTGATGTCTTCAAATGAATCAACTCTTCTCCAGAGTACAAAAAAAGGGGTTAAACCTTTGTTAAAAGTGAAGACAGAATTCACCATGTTTTTGTTTGTCTCTTTGAATTTTTAATAACCTAAATGTTAAAATAATTGGTAGCAATAACTAAAGTAAGGACTATATTTTCCTTGAATGCATGTTTTTTGTCTTCTTCACATTGAAGTGTTTCTTTGATAGTCCTAGAATATTCTTTTCACTGCTAGGCAATAACTCATCACTCTTCTGATGAGAATCAGAATCCTCTGCCAGAAACCCCCAGAATACTTATTATTTTAAAATATTTCTTTTAATCCATCCCCTTGGTGATGTGTCCTGACTGATGAGTGCCTCAATCCTGGTGGCTGTTTCTCTTGGACAGCACTGATCTTGTCTCTGCAGGCTAAATCCCTCTTCAGCATCCAGTAAGGGAATATGGGAATGTATCTTATCTTTACTGTCCAGTTATCACATGAGAAATCTTTTTAAGTTCAAAGAATTCTTAAGGGAAAATAGGAAACACAGTTCAGGGAGATAGGGCTGAGAAGCATTATTAATGTGCTAAGGGTATTAGAAATTCCTGCTTATCATCTTAGATTAGTCTGGATGTCCTGTAAACACAAATATAGGGAAAAAAATATTTCAATATAAGCATGTGGGGGAGAAAAAGTTAACTCTCACCTGGCTATTCAAGCAAGCCCCATCAGTGTTTTGAAAAGACCAGGCCCAGCATAGATTATATTTTGCAAAAATAATGAAAGCTTTGTTCCTTTCATCATATAATATCTAATGTTTTTTTCTCCTGTCAAAGCTCCTTTCTGGTCTTGGACTAATGACTTTTGCAGCTTGCAGCAAAAAACATTTGCTAATAATAACCACTGGATTGCTTGGAAACTGGTTTCACAAAATGTCCTCAGTCTCTAGTTTGTGAAGAAAAAAAAGATGTGGATAATTAACCATCTTTTTTATTTTCAATCAGAAAAAAATAGCATGTCCATGCTGCCTTTCAGATTGCCAAGTAAAAGCATTATTCCTGGCCTGAACTTTATGAAGTCTAGATAAAGGCTCAGGCTTTTATGAAATTCATTCACAATGGCTGTGAGGCAAAGCCTCTGAAATGACCCTTTGGCCTGGAGTGACACAAGGCTTTAGGGCAAAGGCCTATGGCATGCATGAGGTGTTAACTGAATCTGAATATTCCTCTGGCCCTCTCTTTGCAAAGCCCTGAGTACCCCAGAAAGCCCAGAAAGAAGGGTAACCCTTCTGTGGAAAGAACCAGGCAGCTGTACAGGCCAGGGCAGATCACTGTGGGACAACACACTCATGAAGAAATGCTCAAGGGGCAGAACTGTTTTACAAGGCCAGAATTGTTTTACAAGGTGATGCCAGGTGCAGCAGAGAGATTCAAAGTGTGGCTTGCAGCAGGGCCTTTCCAGAGCCAAGCTCCTGCTTCTGTCCCTGGCTCGCACCAGATGTTGCAAAAGAGAGTGCAAGAAGTCCTGAAGGTGACAACCACAGAATCAGCTGCCAACAGGGAAAGTTTCCTCCAAGTCCTCTTACTCAGATGTTGGCTTCGACCCTGGACATTAATCTTTATATCTCCTGTAAGCACTGTCTGTGTTTGTGTGCTCTGTCCCCCCATGACAGTAATTCTGAACCTTCTGGGTGTCCCAAACAAGGACAAAGACTCTCACTGCCATTTTTCTGTCTAAAACAGAGAAGCTCCTTAGATGAAAGCTAGAAAGAAAAAATAAAATGCAATCCCAGACATTATGCATGTCCTGGAAGTACTTTACAATTATTTTTCTAAGCTTAGAAAACAGTTTTGCTCTTCTGGTAGGCTGCACAAAAAGCCAGAGCACATTAAATACACAGAATAAGCAATGTCAAATAATGCAGTTTTAGTTAGACCATTCTGCAGATGGATGGGAATGGTAGGGTCACAGATAAGTGTGAAGGGATGATGTTGATATCTTATTGAATCTAGTTTATTAAATTATTATCAATGAGATGGATGGTTAACTGCTAACATGAACTGTCAGCACTATTTGGTAGAAATCTCACCCTCATTCTTAGCTTGCCAGTCTGTGTTACAAACAGAAGGCTTCAAATTTAAAATAACATGACATTCATGGCACAAAGCTCTGCCTTGTTTATCTGTTCAGCATCCTGGCGTATGACTGAGGTGTCTTAGTGTCACCTCAAAATACCAATATCCCTGCAGCAGTGTTCCAAGAAACAGAGTGTATTAAGTGTGAAGCAGAGAGAGCTGTGAAGATGAAATAAAATTTGGAAGGAGAAAATGGTTCTGGGAAAAAAAAAAAAAAAAAAGTTCATTTGAAATACTGAGAGAATAGTGAGGTAATATAGGTAATGTAAAATTATTATTCAAGAGGACCATGGAAAAGGCTGGGATCCAGGAAGGACCAAGAGTATAGAAGAATGAATGGAGAATATAAAGAGACAAAAAGGAAAGGAACAGGCAAAAATTAGAGATAGAAGAAATAATTATTTGTTGGGAGTTAGGATTTTTCCTTTTGTTTCTTTCTCTCATGGAATTTTGTCCCATCTGTGGCTAAGAGACAATAATGACCAGTACTTAAGAGAGGCAAAAAAGGTGGGGAAAGTGTGCAGCTGGCTACTGTCTTACCTGGGAGGTTTTCTCTTTGGAAGGATGAGATTTTGGCTGGATGCTGAGGGGCTGGGCTCCTCTTGCTCTCTTGCTTTTGGCACTGGAGGAGGCACAGCCGGTCTACAGTCGCTGCCCAGAGGATTTGCTGCCACGATGGAGATTTTGGCCTTCCTTGTGTTTCCTGCTGTGGGTGAGCCTTTGCTTGTAAGAGCATCTGTTGGACTGGGACCTTATTAATGTTACCCAATCTGACTGGGAGGGACCCTCACCATCTATATGAGTGCCTCAGGGGAAAAACACAACCCCAACCCTCACTCCCTTCCCGTCTGAGTGGGGCAGCTGCTACAGGAGGAGCTTGCTGCTGCTGCCCAGGCCTGCTGCTTTCTCTGCTGCCTCTTGCTACACTCTCACCCACACCCCTGCCTGCCAGGACACCCTGCAGCCCCTGCTACAGCTGCAGAGTTTCTGATGCATTTCCTTTGCTACTCTGGTGTGGGCTCATCCCTGCTGTCCCAGCCGCTGCTCGGTGGTTCCTGCGGCCATCCCGCCATCCCTGCCTGAGGGAGGCGCGCCCCGCGCCACAGCGCCCCCTGCTGGCTCGGAGGAATCACCGCCCCCCCCCGGCCGGCCGGGAGCCAGTAGCGCCCCTGGTGGCCGTGCCCGGAACTGCACCAAGGGGAAAGTGTCGAGAGAGAGAGAGAGGCTGGGACTGGGTTTGTGCTGCTGTTGTTGTTTGTTTGCCTTGTTATACACACTAGTAAAGAACTGTTATTCCTTTTCCCATATCTTCACCTGAAAACCACTTAATTTCAAGTTGTAACAATTTGGAGGCAAGGGGGTCATATTTTTTTCCATTCCAAGGGAGGTTCCTGCCCTCCTTGGCAGACATCTGTCTTTCAAACCAAGACATTATTGTAACTTTTTATTATTATTATTTTGTATAAAACCTGCTTTTGCACAGCATCTGACTTAACTATGTATCCAACAGACAGCCTAAGAGAAATTCACAGTCCTGGAAATGGAGGACAGAGACAAATTGTATGCGCTTCACTCTGACTCTTCTTGGAAGCTGTAGCTGATCATTGTTTGGACACACAACAGACAGATTAATTTCTCCAGATGTTCACCATCCATCCTTCCAGAATATTAATAGGCAGGCCAGGGAATGAATGCTTTCAGCAGAAATTTCCATTTCATCTGCTGCTTCAGAGGAAGTATTTTGTCAGAGTTTTTTTTTCTGGAGACTACCTGTTCCGAATGCAGGGAGTCCATACCTCTGAGCAATGCCCCTCTGTGCCACCATCCAACACCTCATGAAGCCTGAAACATCCACCCAACAACTGCTGATGAGCTACTTCCAAAGAGAATCCAGCATTGCTTTTGACTGTTTCACCTTACAGGAAAAAGCAAACTTTAAATATTTGACTGGCTTAGAGGGTCAGAACAAGGATAGTACTTCTCTCAAGCCACAGACATTAAAGAATTTCTGCAAGAGATTTGAAGAGGAACTTGTCCATAGTTATGCTTATTCACACAGGAAAAAAACATGTATCAATTTAGGCTACCAAATGTGATCAACTTAATTGTCTTACTTTCATGTACTCCTGTAAAAAAACTTGTGATGACATTTTTGGGAAGGCTTCAGGTAACAAGTGCCTATTTTAATTTGAAGAGGAGAGCTTCTTCACACCATTTCTCAGTGCCAGATTATATAAAGAACACAGGTGAGGCATTGCTAAAAACAGGAATTCAGCAGCAGCATCCACGTCCCCCTGAAAATTCAGATAGTTTTGAAAATACTATCTCTAATATTACTGGCAGGCTTCCCTCTCATTCCCATTCATGAGTTCCCACTGGCAAAAAATAACCTTCTTCTAGAGGAAGCAGACTTAATTCTATGGAAAGTAAGTGAAGCAAGTAAATGTGTTTCCTTCCATGTATGAATATATCAGAAAAAACAAAACAGGATTTGGTCTTCCATCATGAAGAGAATGGTAAAGAGGCGCCTGCTTTTTCCAGCTTGAATAATTTCAGTGAAACAGATGCCCAGGTGGGCACACAGGAGGACTGGGATTTTTCAGCTTGGGCTACAGTTAGTCTAAGATGTGTGTTGTCCTGCAGCCAAGTACCTCACCTTGAGAAGAAGAGCAGCACTGTGTAATTTCGCTGGTTTTCCTGCCTCTCCAGCTTTCCTGTGGGATGGACAGGTCACTCACCTGACCCGAATTTGCTCTTAAAATGCCCTTGCCAAAAAACAATAAAAAAGAAAAATCCTGGGAAACCAAAGGTGAAATGGTAGTTCTTCTCCAGTGAAATCCTTGAGGAATTTAGTTATTGCCTTTAAGAGGACAAGGAATTCACACAAAAAGATCAATATCCAAATGCCATGCACAAAATCCGTGGGAGCTGTTGAATACAGAAGTTTTGTGAAGCACTCATATAGGACAGCCCCACATTTTGTGACAGCCAGCAGAAAATAAGAAAGAGACACTTGATGGGAAAAATACTATTTAAAAAATCAGCATGCCATTAAAACAAGTATAAATACACATTATATTACATGAGTGAAGTGTGTTTTCTTTAGTGTACGTGCCATTTTTATTAATTCATACACTAAGTGCTAGGGTGTTTTCTAATGCCATTAGGTGGTGCTTTCAGTAAGCAATGGAATAAATAGTTCTTGCACTGTTCTTTTCTGCAGTGTGTTCTCTTTTTTTAAGTAAAAGGAAATTGAAGCAACACACCACAGGTGCCTCCTCCTTCTGAAGCCCAGTGCCCTGGCACAAAGCTGTGCATCACGTTTCTGAGGCACTCTGGCTCCCCTCGGGCGTGATAAACTGCACTTTGGGCACGATGAGTGAGGAGTTGGTTCTCCGCATGGAGTTGCTCCTCCGAATGGAGTTGTTTCTCCTCATGGAGTTGCGCTTCCTCAGGGAGTTTTGGTGGGACAGCTCGCTCTTCTGCAGGGTCTGGATGAGGATGGAGGGCTTCTCATCGAGCTCCCGGGCGCTGCAGCGCGGCGCAGCCACCTTGACGGTGTTGCCGAACTTGGAGTAGTCGACGGCGTACACGCCCTCCTCCTCGGTGACAATGGGCACGAAGCGGTGACCCCACAGGATCTCCTCTGCCACGTAGGAGGTTCTTGCCTGTGTCGTGATGCCCGTGGTTTCTACGACCCCTTCCAGTATCACGATGAGCTCCAGGTCCTGGAGCGCCAGGTCGGAAGCAGAGATATCATAAAGAGGACTCCGCTTGTCTATGACATGGCAAATGATCAAGGGAGCCACCAGGAAGATGTTGTTGCTTTCAATGGGGTTATCCACGGGGATATCCACTTGGTGAATGGGTATGACTTCTCCTTCAGGGGTCGTGGTCTTCCTCACGACCTGGATTCTCACTGAGGCGCTGATGATCATGCTCTTCCTCAGGTCCCCCACCCGGAACATGAAGCAGAGCTTGCCGTTGCGGACGGCGATGACCGCCTGCCGGCTGAAGATCAGCGTCTCGGCCCGCCGGTGAGCCTGCGCCGTCTTCATGAATATGCAGCCCAGCATGACAGCATTGATGATCAGCCCCACAATGTTCTGCAGGATCAGGACCGTGATGGCCAGGGGACACTCCTCGGTCATCATCCTGCCCCCAAAGCCAATGGTCACCTGGACTTCGATGGAGAAGAGGAACGCGGAGGTGAAAGACCTGTAGGGGAAGATTGCGCCCAGTTAACTCTCAGGATGTGGAGCACAGACTGAGAAGCTGAGAAGCTTCCAGAAACAAACTTAAGGACCTGTTTGTATGGCTCTAGTACACATAAGCCTTCTGTTAACACCAGTCAAAGCATTGCATGCTTGGTGGCTGATACTTGTGTGGCTGGTGTAGTGTCTAATGGTGGCAGGGAAGACCTCAGAGCCTGAGCCTCTCAAAGACCATCTGGGTGACTCTGAGCAGCTCAGGGAATCTCAGTCCAGGAGCAGAGCTGCCCACAGGCTTAGTGAACAGCTCTGGAACAGCTGGGCTTTTGTCCTTCTCCATGCCATGAGGCCCTTGGTGGAGAGAGGTGGTTTTGGCAAGCATGGGCAATCAGCTGGAACACAGATCCTTCCACGAGCCTGTGCAGGGAAAGGAAACAGGGAAAACTGCAGCACTTCACTCATGCTACCTGAATCATGACCCACAATTTCCTGATGGGGGGGGAAAGGGGCTTTTCCAGTTGTGTGACACTTCCCAAACCCTTGCTCACCTTGTGACTGAGCAGGATGAGGCTATGGAGAGAGGCCAGTGGCCCCCACGGTATCCCCCTGCACACCCTGGCAGCAGGACAGTGCTGTGACCCAGGGCTTGGGTTCAGCTCACTGCCAAGGCAAGACTGGGTGGAAAATTTCAGCACAGAAGTGGGATGTAGAAGTGTGGGTTAAGTTAAATACACTACAATGCTATGGTGCTGGACATCACAAAATGCTGTCCACAAACTTCCCAAAATACATTATTTATTGTAGCCACAAAGCCATATCCCCTGTATATATCAGGGTCCTTAACTTCCTTTTATATTGATTTATTCCTCCATTCCTTCCAGATACATCCTTCCAGTGCAATCCAATAAATCTGAAGCATCCCAATGCTTACAGGGCTATACCAGTGGAAAATATATCCTGCCTATGAAGATGGGTCTAAATTATTCATTGGGTTTGCAGTGCTTTTCAATTAATCTGCTTCTAATTTTTTTTTCTAGCCATATTTTCACTGGGATATGGAGGACACATTTAAATAGCATAGGTTATATCAAGGATAATTTTCTATGCAATGAGAAAGTCCATCTTTCAGAAAACCAACCAGTCTCTGCACAGGTATCTTTGAAATAACTTTCTTTTTTTGCCTTTTCTATTTTTCTTAGTCATTAACAAATTACTTTGTATTGAGGGGGTTTATTTTGTATTTCTCTCTGAAGAAATTGGGGACAAAGGAGTTAATTCATAGAATTTATAGAATGATTTCTCATAATCCTGAATATTCAGTTAAATGCAGAATGAAGCTTCTGGATTCAAATTCAGTCAGCTTAATTCAGCTTAAAACTCTGTCCAGTAGGTAGTCTAACTTCCCTTAGCAATACCCTTTCTTTGTTTGAAAAAAGGAAAAAAAAAAGCAATCCATCTTTTTAACAGTGGAAGTAAGTGAAAGAGCAAGTTTGGAAAGCATTTTAACCATGTGAAATGGGAGAGAGAAAGTGCAAATCACATCATTCCCAGGTCCTTCCTCTCAGAGCTGTGTAGCAGCTTTCCTTTTTGGATAATGTTTCATTTCTGTGGCAAAGAGATGTGAGGCTTAGAAATTTCTGCAGTACTTTGTAGAATGAAAGGGCTGTGCAAGCTTTAGGCACTGGTTAAAATTTTCAAAGCCAGGTTTTCCCATAAATATGTAATGGCACCTACCCAAGAAAGTGCTCCTGAAATATCTGTGGGCTTAAACCTCAGGAGAGTAGGTTAAAAATTACTTGTCATGATTTTGGCATTGCAATACTAAAGCTATTTTACACCCCAAAACTTGCCATTCTTAAAGATGTCAGCTATCACATTATTATTACTTCATGACTTTGACCAAAGTGGTAGCCAGATTTCCCTAGGAAAGGAAAAGATTTCCCATGGCTTGGACATGGGTGCTGGAGCAGCTGTTGCCTGGACATCCCACGAGGGAGGGGTGTGTGTTCTTTGCCATGGGCTAAACCTGAAATGATATTGATTCATTCATTGTGCCTCCTAGCAGACATCCTGGAAGAGCCACAGGCAGCTGTGGGAGGGAACAGGGGCAGACTGTGGATGTGGCTGGCCCCAGTGGCATGAAGCCCTTGTTCCCCAGCTCAGGATCTGCAGGATGACACAGCAGCCACGCCGGGGGAGCCACCAGCCACGCGCAGGGATGTCCCCTCAGCTGACCCTGGAGAGCTGCAGGGCTGTAGCTGTTCCCTGATTCCGGTTGGACAGATCCCACAAATCCCAGAAATGCCGAGGGTAACGCTCCTGCGGGTGCAAGCTGGGTCATGACATCTCAATTCAGAGGAAACTGCTTGTGGCCAGACATCAGAAAAGAAATAAGACAGCAACCTCTGTTCCAATTCCCCCCATCCTAGTGAAGGGTCACTTGGAAAAATCCCCTCGTCTTTTACCTTGGAAAATCCCCATTTAGAAAGAAAAGTGTCAAAACAAAGGGAGAATTAAATCTCTGCTACTTCATGAGCCAGATACAAAGTCCCTTCAGACTTGGTGAGGTACCTCGAGATTTTGTGGGAGAAAGGAGAAAAGGGAAATGGATTTGCTGATGTCTCGGAACACCCTGCAGCCCCTAGACCCTCAAAGCACTGCAGTGTATAAAGACAGGTGATCTGGGGCAGCCTGGTGGCACAGAACCAGGACTTTTCTAGATAAGAACTTAGTGCTAAAAAGGCAGATATAATTGATGAGATCCTGAAGTGATCTTATGCTTACACCACCTGCAATTCACAGTCTTCTCTTCCACATGTGTTTGTGTCAGCTTATCAGTGCCCTGACAATTGTTGTGGCTTTGGGGACAGAGAGCAGAATAGTTCAACAGGTGGCATTCAGTCATCCCTTAAGCTTTCACTGTCTGACAAAAATGCACAGTGTGGAAAGTGTTCCTCTGTCCAACTGCTGGCCTATGGCTTCACCAAGGTATTTTGAAGCCCCACATATTTAACACTCATGAGAGTCATCTTGAAACACACTTAGAATTTTGTCCTAAGGGACACATTTCCTGGCACCTCTGACTGGTGCCCTGCCTGACACCCAGAGCTGGTTCCCTGCCTCCTGGGCACTGCTCTGGAGGGAGCACCTCTGGCCGACGTGGACCTGGGCATGCTCCCGCTGCCGTAGACAACGTTACAATACATATAACACATACCCACTCTTGCAGCAGGCTCTTATCTCGACAGGCAATCGAGTTACCCACAGAGTGTGGAGACACATGAAAAGCAGCAGGTCTCCCTCTCTTTCAGATCCTGTAAGGAATCAAAGACATCTACAGTACAGTATATTCCAAGCCCGGGAGGCTTGCTGAGTTTACGCAATCTAGAGGAAAACACTGCACTTTTCAACTGTCTCAACCAAACCCAACGGTTCATGTAAACCAAAAGCTGCACTCCAGACAACACCAGGACAGCAGGCAGCTCTGTCCCCCCCCTTCCTTCATCCCACCAAACTCTACTTTACCTGACACACGTCACGCACGGCGTCCACTTCGTGCTGTTCGAAGGGTTTTCTGTGCTCGGGTCCATGTCGCCGTGGGCGAAGGCCACCAGCCACCACATCATGGCAAAGAGCAGCCAGCTGCACAGGAAGGACATGGTAAAGATGACCAAGGTGTGACGCCACTTCAGGTCCACCAGGGTGGTGAAGATGTCTTGCAGGAATCGCCCCTGCTCGCGGATGTTCTTGTGGGCCAGGTTGCAGGCGCCGTTCTTGGCGATGAAGCGGGCTTTGCGCGGCCGGTCGCGGATGCGCGGCTTGCGCAGGTTCTCGGCAGCGATCCGCGCCAGCACGTACTCTTCAGGGATGATACTCTTGCGAGCCAACATCTTCCTGCCACCATAGTCCACTCAGCAGGATGAGAAATGGGGGGTGGTCTCTGTAGCAAGTCTCTGCAGGGCTTGCTTTACCCTGCAAAATAGAGAGAACCTGGTCAGAGTTGTCACCTGTGCAAGAAGTCCCGATTAGGTACCCCCTGCCAAGCCCCACTACAATAAATGCTGCTTCTACAGTGCCCTCCCTCTCTCAGACCATCATTTTTACACGAGCAGTCGGTATCAGCTCGGAGCAGAAATTAAAGATGCTATTTGGAGACTCCTTGCAGGAAGGGAGGCTGCACAGCAGTCTCACAAAGTCGGCGTAAAGTACCGTGACAGACACCAGCTCGGTTCCGCAGGCTGTTTCTCTGGGAGACAGCAGTGCTCAGACGGGGACCGGAACACGAAGCACTAAGTTATTCGCATCCTTCAGGACCTGGAGAATCAGACGTCTGTGGTTTGAGCCGAAGTTAATCTGCGGAGACAGCGTGGAGACTCCCTCCTTTCGGCTGCAGCCCCGCAGCGCATCCAGCAGCCCGCCGGGAGCCCCTGCCCGGTCCCCCGAGAGCATCACAAGAAGGAGCTGAGCTGGAGGTGCGGCAGGCAGGGGACGGGACCCCTCCGAGCAGGCGGTCGCATTTTCCCTCGCAGCTCTCCTTCCCTTCCGGGATCAGGCGGGGAAACCCTCCCTTTATTCCCAAACTTTGTTCCCAAACGGGTGACAGAACAAACCCACGGAAAGCCCGGCTCCCCGGCGGCTGGCCCGTCCCACCGGGGGAGGGCAGGGCTGCCTGACCCCCCGGCGCCTCGCAGGGTCCCCCCAGCCCCCGGCCCCGCCGCCACTCCCCGCAGAACGGGGCGGGACGCGGCTCCGGGCGGAGCGGGGCGGGCGGAGCGGGGCCGCGGCTCGGGCTCGGGATGCGCGGAGGGGCCGGGGAGGGGCCGGGACTGGGGGTGCGAGGCTCGGGCTCGGGATGCGGGCTCGGGATGCGGAGCCGGGGCGGGGCTCGGGCTCGGGATGGCGGGCTTGGGATGCGGGGCTCGGGCTGGGGATGCGGGGCTCGGGCTGGAGATACGGGACCAGGACTGGGGATGCGGGGCTCAGGCTGGAGATACGGGACCAGGACTAGGGATGCGGGGCTCAGGCTGGAGATACGGGACCAGGACTAGGGATGCGGGGCTCAGGCTCGGGATGCAGGGCCGGGGCGGGGCTCGGGATCGGGATGCGGGATGCGGGACTCAGGCTTGGGCTGCGGGGTTCGGACTGTGAATGCGGGGCTCGGGATGCGGGGTTCGGACTGTGGATGCGGGGCTCGGCTCGGGTCGGACTGTGGATGCGGGGCTCTGGCTCGGGATGCGGAGCACGGACTCACACGCTCCCTGCGCTGCGCGGTGCCCGCGGACAATGGGTTGAAGGGGTTTTAGGCAGGTTCCAGCCCATTTAACAGCGGAGCAAGGTGCTAACACTGCTGGTCTGTGCCATTTCGCTAGTTACACAAAGCCAAGAGCTTGTGCCTTCCTAACTTTATCTTCTCTCGAATCTGGCTGAGACAGAGGAAGCGAGGCTTGTGCGTAAGTGTTTGGAGGAGCAAAGCCAGAATCTCATGACCTTTGCAGCTTTGGACAAATTTAATTACCTGTCTCTGCAAGAAAGGAAGGAAAGACATTTCACGGGTCACAGCTCTTGTTGAGCAGCATCAGGCCCACTGTAATGTTCAGCTGGGCAATGGGCACTGGCAGATTTGTATTTTGGGATTTGTATTGGGGTGCGTGTAGGAGGAATTATGTACAACAACAATCTCTCCCCCACCTCCCCAGTGAAATCCCTAAAGTTCTTTCTCTTTCCCACTGGTTGAGGTTAACAGTTTTGGCTCTCATGTTTAATGGAAACTTGCATTCTTGGAAATTGCAGTTTTTTGTTGATTTTTTTTTCTTTTTTTTTTTTTTGTCCTGAAGTCTTAGGGTATGTAACGGGAAGAATAAACAGTACATCAACTTTATGAAAATATCTAAATTTAGATTTTTATGAAGCAAAGTGCAGAGGTTGTGTCAAATTAACTCCTTTGCATCCAAAGAGTGTGAGAGTGAGTGTGTGTGTATGTGTATGGTAGGGAGGTTCCAAACTTTTCTATGTATCACTCAAGTGAATCACCTGTGGGGTATAAAATTCCTACAGAACAAAATGCCTCACTCCACTCTGTAAACTAGGGAAAAGCTTGACAGGCCTTCTGCAGTCAGGAAGGGTTTAAGCATATTCAGGCTTGGAAAAACTGAGAAGGCACATTTGACAGGCAGTGTAATCCTCAGCTTGAAGATATCCACCCTGCTGAACACATGCACGTGCTTAACTTTAAATAGACAAGTGGTTCCTGGAAACTTCTCCAGCACTGGCCTTTGCTAATACCACATACCCAGTAGCCAGAGGGGAGACAGACACAAAGCCCCAGTCATATTAGGCAATTAGCTAAATATTTATGTGTGAAATTAACTTTAGGCAGATGGGAGGGTGAAAAATCAGAGTCTAAGCCAAATACCTTTAGATTCTAACCAGACTCTGAGTACAAACACATAAAGTCACTTGGGTGGGTATCTGCAGTGTCAGCATTGTTGGTGTGTTCATGGGCCAGGTTTGGGAGAACTTGGGAAATGATCCTTCTACAAATGGGGTGGCAGAGACAGCTCCAGAGGGGGTGACTCATTCATTTCATGCAGCCTCCAAAAGTGCATCTCACTTGGATGTAACTATTGGAAATAACTGGTTTTATACACATGGAAAAAAACCCTGTTCATTTTCCCTTTTTCTCTTTTCCTTATTCTCTTCCTCTGCCCTTCTCCCATTTAGTTCCTGTGAAGTATTTATTATGTTCTAGGGCTAGAAACAAGGTTGGTACTCCCTACTACGGCTGTTAGGTGCAACTCAAAAAAATAACTGCATGGAACACTTCCCACCCCTCACTTCTTCATGAGATCCTTGAATTGTGTGACTGCTTCAAACACAAATTAGCTCATGCCACATGCCAAATTGCACACTTTCCTCTGAAATTCTTGAAATCCCCAGGTTTATAATCAGGGGCACAGAAACACTGAGAAATGTTGCTTTATTTACTTGCCACCTCAGCATAACCCACGTGTGTGGCTGTTTTCAGGCTCATCCCCTTCTCACTCAGCCCCTCAAGATGCTGCTGTGCTCCCCATCCCATCTCTGCTGGTAGTGAGTGCAACTGTGTGACACACAGTGTGTGGATTAGCAGCTAGTTTAGAAAAATGGATCAAACCCAACTTTGAGGGCAGGGGGAGCAAAGAGCAACATTCCTCGAGCTACTCAAGTAGAACAGAAACTGCTGCCAGCACTGGCACTGTCAGGAGTCCCCTGTGAGCTCTCAGGCTCATGTGTTCCCCACTAACTTGCTGGAGGTTTCCTCCCCCTTAACTGGGCATCATGCAGAGGCTGGAATTCTTGTAGCTGAGATAGGAAGGGATCCATCAAACACACACAAATAGTCCTGGCACAGCCCCAGTGGGGCTGAACAAAAGTTACTGATCCTTTCACCCACCATCATACATTGCAGGACAAGTGCTTATAAAACCTCATCTTTTCCTCTCTGCCTGTTCAATACTGGAAGAGTTGCCTTCCTCCTCACTTCTACTGGAGAAGGAGGAAGCCTCTTGGGCCACGACCGCAGGGATGTGAGGATCAAGAGCTCCAGACATAATTCTGAGCACAGCATCCACTTCCCCAAGTTCCAGTGTAGGAATATGCTCTGGAGAGTGACAGCTACTAAAACCCTTCCCCTCTGACCTTTTAAATACTTGCTTGGTTGCCACATGCACACTTGAGTCTGAGATTTAAGTAATAGCTGGGAAAATCTCCTAAAATGTCTCCTTACCCATTTGGTAAGGAACAGAGTGTCTGAGTGTTGTGAACACAGCCTTTTCAGGAAAAAAAATGATCAGAATTGATGGCAGTTTTAGGTCCAGTTTTCTTATGGCCCTTCATGTGTCTCCTTGCTGTTTCATTCCCCTCCACCCACAAGCATTACTGATATTATGGTAAATATCACTTTGCAATTATGCCTATCTAAAAAACAGGATTAAATAACGCACTGAGACATGAATCTGAAATTTCCACATTAGAGCTGTGTCCAGCCCTTTCAGAAAATCCTGCTTTGTAATAAGTTTTGTTTGAAATTCTAATCTTAGCTTAGAGATAGGATGACTTTGCAGGCGTCCAGAGATGTCATGCACTTAGAGAGAGGCTTCCACAGACACACAAAGCTGATAAGCCATATTCGGATAGCGTGGGTGAACTCTTCCCTACATGAGCTGGCAGGACATCCATCAAACATGAAAGAGAAGAAACTGCAAACTAAGGGCATCTGTTACCCTGAAACAGCTCCTTTCCCCCCCACTGCTTCATGCAAGAGCAGCAGGACAAAAATAGTTTTTATCAGCAGAATACATGTAACTAGTGCCCCTCATCCAATGTAAGTTGCGTAGTGAAGTTTGTTCATTACATGCCTTTTCCTGGAGTCTATCCTGAGGCTCTGGGAAGAGCAACCCCAGTTAGGGATTGTTTCCTTGGTTCCCCATGCCATAATTTATGGGGAGGCTGTAAATCAGTTTCTGGGTAGGTTGAAAATGGTTACAGTGAGCCTCTAGCTTTGTTCCTAGAGTGTGGTGACCCTTAGGTGTTTCCCCTCTCTAGCTCACTGGCTCTTCCAGAGTTAAATGAAGATTGTGCCAGTGGCAGAAGGGAGATGCCATGTCTCACCTTCTGATCTTACCACAACTTGGCAACTCCAAGCCCTCAAATCTCAGATGCTCTGGTGGGACCTGAATAAGTAGGTGGCCCCAAATCTGAATGATTCAGCCATGAAAATCTGCAGTACTCAGAGATTCTTAGACTCCCACCTTCCTGCCTCTGATGGAGGAGTCTAATGGTCATATGGCTGAAAAAGTAAGTTCCTAATGTGGCTGGTAAAATAAAAACATATATAGCCATTAAATATGGAAGAATATGCTGCCTTGAGGAGTCTGTAGCTGTGATCCTGAAGGAAGGTGGTTCTGGACCATGTCATTTACACAAAGCTGCATTAGTTCCTTAGTTACATGGTTAAATATTTTACTGCATGCTGAAGTGATATTTATGGACATAGCCTGAAAATCCTGAAATAAATTAAAGGGAGAGTTAAGAAATGTCATGGGAATAGCTATGAGGAACTCTTCTGGGCAGTCCTAGCTGGGACTGTTCATTACTTACTTATACCTTTAATCCAAAGGTTGTATAACCATGTAATGTATTTATGTACAAAGCAGACTAATATACATACATGGGAATGAACTGCAGTGGCCACTGAAATGTGCAGTGTGCTGTCACGAGCTGGATGCTGCATTATTATATAGCAGCTCATGGGATGAAAATGTTCCATGTGTTCCAAGTGTTCCATGAAAATGGAAAGAGGCATCTTGTGCATCATGAGTGGCAATTACCCCTCATAGAAACCAATTAAAAATATATTTTAAATAACTGCTTGTTTATAGTGTTCAGAATGTGGTTTATTATATTAGAGAAATGGGCAGCCCCTGCCAGGAATATCTGTTCTGTTTGCATGGTTAATATCTAGCAGCAGACAAATGCTATCAATAGTGAATTAATTAATAGTAACTGTAGTAAATAGATTTTCTAAAAATCTCTCTTCTCTTGACAGATTACACTTGGAAGTTTCTTGGCTTCATTCAAGCCAATACTTTAAGCTGTCCTGCCAAAACAAAACAGCATCAGCAAGTTGCTAATTTGTACAAGTCAGCTTACTTCTGCCTCATGACAATTCTTTTTCATCATTTGAATACACGAAATCTTTTCCCCACAGTTCTGCACAGAAGTCAGTTCTAGTGAAGAAAAAACATAGGAGTAAAAAGCCAATGTGGAAATGATTGGGATGTTTGCATGGCAACAAATAATTTGATTTACAGTTTTGTTTTCAGACTTTTCTTAATAGTCTCTTAGTTTTGCCTCTGAAAGGATTTATTTTCCAAAGAAACAAAGGAGTTCTTCACATGCCACCATGGAATTCATATCAGAGAATTTACATAACATATTTCAATCTTAAAGAAGGCTTTTAAAAGATGCTACTTGAGGATGCAAATATGCTGAGTTAATTTTTGCTTTTAATCAGATTTAGTGGGAGAATCATTGCTCCAGAGAGATTTTAACAAGTGGCACTGTGGTTTCACTGGATATTTTAGAGTTGATTTTGACTGGCAGTATCACACTGGGGACATGGGATTATAGTGCTTCTGAGGGGAATAACTCTAACTTCTGACACTAGATAATGGAAATGTGATATTGAAAACATGGACCCTGTCCACAGTTTTTTTATAAAGGTAGCTGTTGACTCAACTGCATTATATCTCAATTTATTTTTTTTATAAAATTCTTATAAGCATTTGTGTAAAATTCTCATGTGAGGTTTCCTTCAGCTTTTCATGATGCATTAACAAAATTGCTTGTGAATGTATTGACATCTTTACACAATAAAGCACAACAGCCCATTGCTTTGGGAAGCAAAAAGAACACAATCAATTACATGAAACAATTTATTGCACAAGGAGTTTTTACTACTTGACCACATTTGAAATTGTATTTCTCTTTTAAGAAAACTCAATTCAATATTATTGCTTTTTGCAGAGGTTTTATATATAATGAGATGTAAACTTCTTTGGACTATATGCCTGTTGGTACTCACTGAGTTCCAAGGAGGTGTATGAATTTATAGCAGAGGTGTTCTGCTATAACAAACCTAAAAGAGGCTTGTCCAAGTGCTTGAGAAGCATTGGAGAATATATTCTTTCAGCTGAATGATACATTTGGGAAAAAAAGGCACACTCTTGCAAATACAGAGCTTTTTCAAGCCTGTAGTGAAACTGGAACTTATAAACACTTGAGATGCCTCTTGTGTGTATCACTTGGCCTAACAAAGCAGAGATCTCTCCCTGCAGATTTTGCCTTGCTTATGCCCCTGGCTTAACAGAGCTACCCCAAAATTCTCCAGGGATGTTCCAGTGTTTCCTAGCACAATTAAGTTTGGGCTCAGTAAAGGTTGTATGGGATATTTCTAGTTTAGAAGAAGCAGGGATGAGCTGTTATAAGCTGTGATGAATTTGATGAAAGGCCACAGACAGAAAGGGAGCAGTTTGATCCATGCCAGCCCTTAGACTGGGCTCAAGAAGTGGGAAAGACACGCACAGGTTGTAAGTCAAAGGTTAAGAAACATGGTTGTGGCTCTATAAGAAGTTGCACAGCCAGTTTCTGTACTTAAAGGGGATCTGCAGGAAAGATGGAAGGGACTCTGTGAGGGAGTGCAGTGGTAGGAGGAGGGGGAATGGCTTCAAATTGAAAGAGTTTAGGTTTGGATTGGATATCAGGGAGAAATTGTTCCCTGTGAGGGTGGTGAGGCCCTGGCACAGGGTGCCCAGAGCCGCTGTGGCTGCCCCAGCCCTGGCAGTGTCCAAGGATGGGGCTCTGAGCAACCTGGGATAGTGGAAGGTGTCCCTGCCCATGGCAGTGGGTGGGACAAGAGGAGCTTTAAGGTCTCTCCCAACCCAAACCATTCTGTGATTTTATGATCAGGAACAGGAGATCCATTCCTCCTGCTTTGCTGTTTCTCTCTCAGAAGCAGTTAACCGGAATATAATGTAGATGGAATGAGAAATAATATTTAGAATATATCACAGAGATGACTTTCCTCTGTCCACAGTTAAATTTACACATAGCCAGTGTTCACATCCAAAGCTCCTTTGCAAAAGGAAGGACGAACTTCATAGTGCTTCTCACACCTGTAATGGCTCTGAAACAAACCTATTATTGGCCTCTCTTAAGTATTACAAGACACAGTCCCAGGCCCGTGGCAACCCTTCAATGCTGTAGGAACAGGGATCTCATTTAACTGGCTGGCAACACAAAATAAATCAGGATTACATCATCATCAAAGACACACAGATCAACAAAATTTTCTGTATTTCATCTTTATACCAGTCTGACAGCAGGGAATCCAATTATCTTTTTGCTGAAGACAACTAAATTAAATCAAGAATGATTTTGGCTTTTTGGCTGTGAAAATTGGATAACAATATGTGCTTCTGCTTCAGGCATCTGATTTTTAAAAATGTATTTTATTTGAATGACAAAGGATAGCATGGGGAATTGATCCAGAAAAGAACAAAAATGTTTTCACAGTAGTAGGCAGGGAAATCACAGAAGTATTTCCCCTCATAAAATGCTCAAGACTGAGCTCTTTTGTTTAGTTGTGTTACACTGATTTATTTTCAATAATTCAGTGAAAATAAAAGCTTTCAAAAGCCAATTTTAAAAGATAAACCACTGTATCCTTTTTACACTGTAAAATTTTAGACTAAATGTAATCCCAATTTCAAGTTCTACAACTTCTCAAGAAATTATTGCATTTTTGGGAGGGAGGGGGGAAAATGCTGTGCCTTATGTTATTTTAATGACACTAAAAATAGACTTAAGTGCACTTAGTGGTCTTTCTAAATGTTGTAGCAGCAGGTGAATAAGAATCACCTTGAATATTACCAGTGAAGCTGATTTCTCAAGCTGTACCTTTGAAAATATGTCTGTGAAACTTCTTCTGGGTGTTTACTGCCCATGGATCAGGATCTAACCATGTGTGAAAGTCAGGTGCAGGTAACCTTTGCAAAACTGCCTGATGTAAATGTGTGTCTAACTTCATCTACATTCTTGAGGATATAGCAATAATTTGAAAATCACACCTCCTTGCACTAGATCTGATTTAGAGGTAGGCCACAAATATGTGAAGGAAAATAAATGTTGTCCCCAAATAGAACTTGAAGAACTAAAGACATATAAAACAGTTAGTGGTTAGCTAATTACATGCTATTTCAAGCAGAATATTTTAGTAGACATGAATAAAGGATTGGCTAATATCAAGTTTATAAATTCAGATCAATTTTAATACAAAGTCTTGAGATACTGTACAAAATTCCTCTATAAGCCTATCAAAGCATGCATAATCATGGGATGATTTGAATCTTTAATGCAAGCTGGAAGAATGAATATGGATTTAGGAACTGATTCTAGGAATAAACCATCGTTGCACTGAAAATAGTTCTGTCACAACTGAAGTGGGCTTATTAAAGTGAAGGACAGGAAGAATGTCCTTATTCCTGATGAAATTCCTTTCCCCCATTCACTGCCCCTCTGCTACAACTTGGACAGCAAAGTTTATGCCTTTGGAATGCAGCAGATTGCCCCAAGTGTTATGGGTGTGGATGTTTTTCCTAATTTTTCCCTCTGGGGATAGAATGCATCTGGGGAACCTCTTGCTTCCTTGACCAACTGCACGATTTGATTGCTGGTTCCAGCATAACATATGCAGTTTATAAGATCAGTGCATTCTTTTTCTCTCTTCAAACAATAATAAAGTCAATAAAAAGTCTGAGGAAAATGCCAAATTCCCAGGAAGTAAAAACTTCTCCCTCCATGTGTGCATGTGTGTGTGTGTGTGTGTGTGTGTGTGAAGTTTAATAGCTTTGAATAAAGTGACATTTTTATTGCTTCAAGGCATACATGTATCGCAATAGGCTTTATTATTTTGGAAGATGGAAGTGTGAAGAAAGAAGCTCTAAAAAACAAAACAAAACAAAAAAGGCAAAAAGTGCTGTTACACTGAGTAGAAAATATTTGCATTGCATCTTTTTAAAAAGAAGCTGTTAAAATGCATAGAGTGGCTGTTCACATGTCAGCCCGGACAAAGGAAGCGAAGATGCCATCTTCCTGGGAGAGCAGGTTCTCAGGAGTATCGTACTCCAGGATGTTCCCTCGCTTCATGACGATGACCAGGTCTGCAGTGAGGATGGTGTGAACCCGGTGCTGCCACGAAGGAAATCAAACAGAGGTTTTCATTTGAATAATTCTCACCAATGGGCCTCATGCAAGGCAAACCCCATCAGGGAAAGGTTGTTCTTGTTACAGCAATATTTGGAATAAATCCTTGTACTTTAACCTGAAGAGATCTTCAGTTACTTTATAGCCTCTGCCACCAAGACTGAAAATACTTCAGCATCAACTTCACTTTTTGCCATTATGGACAGCATGGCTGTTGGAATAAATCCTAGGGTCCCACTGAAACACATCTTCCCTCGTGGCAAATAGGGATGAGAAACATCCTGCACTGCCAAGTGCTTAGCATCCTGTTCTGCTTCTTGTTCTCTGCAGAGAGCAGTCTGCTCTCCATCTATCTCAGGACACTCCTGGGCTGTTGCCTTCTGTAAATCCCTCTGAGATCTAATTTAAGTTTGCTCCAGGCAACAGTTTAATCCTATAGGCTACAGGTTTGAAATCAGTTTTAAGTTTAATTTCGAGGCCATATGAATACAGCCAGTCAGGTATAGATGGGATGAACTCTTTAAAGTGTGATATTTCACAGAGACCATTCATGGGTTGGATTCCCTTGACTTGGTAGTTTCAATGTCAGCTGCATGTCTAAGATTTAGGTATGATCAACATAAATAGTCATGAAATTAAACAAACCCAGAAACCACACAAGAAACACCTTCTTGCACTGTCCTCTCAGAAGCTGTGCAGTAGAAAGGAAGCAGAGTGAAAGGAATCTAAAGAGGCAAAAATAACTACCAAAGAGCCAGAAGTCTTGTGAACAAGGTGGACTGAGAGAGTCTACTTGTGAGTCTTCACCAAAGTGGTGAACAGGCCGTCCTCTTTGAGGAGTAAGTTTGAGGCAGTGTCACATTCAACTAGAAAGCCCTCAGAAAGGACAAGGACAATATTGGCGTCCAAGATGTGAGACACGCGATGCTGGAAAAAAGAACAGAAAAACAGGTGGGTGAAGGAAGGATCAGCTGTGAATGAGGAGAGGAAGGAATGAAGCCAGCTCCATGAGGAAAGCTAAATATTAATGTGTGCTTAATGTGTGTTTCACTTGGGACACTGACTTTGGAAAAGCAAAGCCAAAGAAAAGTGTGATTCCAGACAGAAGGACAATACAGCATGGAACTGAAGGACAACAATCTCACCACTAGAATCTTCAGCATTTACACAGCCAAGGACCTTGGAGCCCATTGTAAATGAGCTGGGTTAAGTGGCTTGCCTGACACAAACTACTTGCTGACAGGCTTGAAAGCAGATTCCAGGAGGCCTGACTGTAATCTCTAACCACAGGACTGGATTCCAGACAAGGCAAATGAAACTGTTGAAACATGTATTTATCTTGTGAAGAAAACCTCTGTTTGTTGACTAATGCTGCTGTCACAGGTGGAAATATTCTTAATGGTATCCACCACATGTCTGTGCACGTGTATGTATGAACATACATGGATATATGGAACTTTTGGGAACTAGAAGTGGCAGGAAAATGGGAAAGAATATCATAAAGCCCTAGCTAAAATGATATTATTTGGGGGGGTAATTCCCACTGATACTAGTTTTTAAAACCCTTTTTGTAAATCCAGCTTTTTTTATTCCAAAAGAGAGAAAGATAACCCAACTTGAGAAATCACACCAAGAATATTGTGAAATCTCATACATTTGTGCCGTGTTTGTCGGCACTACACATACATAGCCTTTAGAGGCAAAATTCAAGCCTAGATTTTAATGCAACTTTCAGTAGTGGTTCAACCAATGGTTTCAATTTTTTAGTGAGAATGACTTCAAACTTTGTTGGAGACAGTGAAGATGCTGAAGTTCCCTGTAAAGTCTTTGTTCAGATCCAAATGCAGGACAGCATTTACTGCAAATTTTCAGGTTGATAGTAAGTGTCTGACTTGTTCTGGCATCATGGGAATATTCTGGACTCGTGGTTTACTTCTATTTTGTGATGCTTTTTTAGTTTAGTTAGTAGTGGTGTTTAACTGGTGAAGGACAAGGTTAACTGCCTAAGGAATGAGGAAAAAAGACTTTTTCTGGCTTAATACTTACCGCTATTGTTACAACAGTGCGGTCGGCAAAGGCAGTCATCACAACCTTCTGCAAGATGTTTTCCTGTCAGAGAAAAAGGCTCATTCCAGTTATTTCACCCTGTTATATTCTAATTCACATGTTTTCAAGCATATTCCACACTATCTCTTTCCCAACAGGAAAATGTCCCACCTGTGAAAGCAGGAGTTCTCTAAAGCGTTTCATTTTATCCCAAGAGAAACAAAAACATTGCTAGTTTTTTCTGCTACAGGCATCTCACAGCTTTGTGGCTGACACTTAGGGAAGATGCCTTTCTCCTGGTAGATCCTTAATTAGCTAATTCCTGTACTCACTGTGGCCATGTCAATAGATGCTGTGGCTTCATCCATGATGAGGATGCTGCTCTTGCGGACAAAGGCTCGAGCCAGACAGAAGAGCTGCCTTTGCCCCACACTGAAGTTTTCCCCTCCTTCTGTGACCATGGCATCTGTAACAAAACCAGTTCCTGTGAACATTGCATCCCTGAAATGCTGCTCCTAAGAGCTCTGCTTGTGCACTACTCCAGGGCCAAGCAAAATCCTCATAAAAGCCAATAACCATAACCTTGACTGACCAGTGGGATGGAGGGGTACCAAGAAAAATGAGCACAGCCTCTTGGGAAAGGAGAAATATATCACTAAACAAACAGTTGGCACAAATTATTAGGAAATCTAGTAGGCTGCAGGATAATATCTTAGTAATATGAAATATACTTGATATAGAAATAAATATGTGAGTTTCCTTCATTAAATGGATCTGAAATGGTAAGAAAATGCTGTGGCAGTGTTTGCATCTCTGCTGGCAGAGCCAGCTTCTAAAAAGGTAAAATTGCTCTTTTTTCTTCTTACTAATTATCTCACTATGATCATAGAATCATGGAATATCCTGAGTTGGAAGGAGCCCACAACGATTACCAAAATCCAGCTCCTGGCCCTGCACAGGACTGCCCCAAGAATCACACCATGACACTGAGGTTTTGCAGGATTTTTCCACAGTGCATAGGAAACCAGACTCTTCTTCAGCTTTTTAATAAGAATATTCTCCCTAGTATGAAGAGAGACTCTTCATTATGTGCCTGCCACTCCTACATGATGATCCAGAGTGTCAGATGGGATGGATCTGTTTATCTGTGTGCATACATGATTCCATTATTGGCCCATGATCCCAGAGATTGGTTCAGACATACCAAGGCCTCCTGGCAATGACTTGACCATGTTCTTCAACTGAGCAATCTCCAGAGCTTCCCAGAGTCTGTCATCAGTGCACTTGCACTCGGGATCCAAATTAAAGCTGCAAAGAAAACCATAACAGGAGTCTTGTTAGTGCAATGACTTTGAGGTTCTCTGCAAATTAACACCTTGGCATTGTGTGTCACTCAGCAGGCTGTGCAGATGGATTGGACTGAGCTAGGAAGATTCCTTGCTGTAATGGTGGAGGAGTTTTTTGTACTACTTAATTAGTGGTTTGTTCTGGGTTTTTTGGTTTTGGTTTTTTTGTTTTTGTTTTTTTTTTGTCTTTACTCAGAGCTAGGATTAAAAAATACACTAAGGAAACTGATTTTTTTGTGTTTGGGCTTGATTGTTTATTAAATCTTATCAAAAGTACAGAAAGTGTAGCAACACTTCTAGCCCCTAGCTAGAAGTGAGCAAAATGGAGATGAATCTAGCTAGCTACAAGGCCTCTTAAAGCTAAACAGCTCAATAGAGAAATAACACCTATATTATTTATACTTTTAATTTAATAATTAAATTTCTGTAACCTTCAGTGTGGCACTAACTGTTCAACCAGAAACTATTACTAGAAATTGCAAAGAAGGAAGATGAGCACCAGAACAGACACTATTTAAAATCCTCCATCTTGTTCCATACCTATTACTATAGTAAAAAAACCTTAAATTTAAAACCCTTAAATTTAAAACTCTTCACTATGTGAAAGCACATACTTCTATTTAACTACACACATGTGATTTTAACTTCATCATTTAAATTTGGAAGCTTTCTCTAAGGCCTTAGGTCAAAAGCAGTGTTTTTCAGGGGGTTAGTGGTAGAAAGCACAGAAAGCTGAAAAATCCCAGGTTTCTGGGATCTAACACCTTGCCTTTTCCATGCTGTCCTGCCCCACAGCTCCTGTGACAGGCAGGCTGTGCAATGCTGGCAACCACCTACCGGATGGAGCCACTGAACAGGATTGGGTCCTGGAGAATGATGGAGAGCCGGGAGCGGAGCGTGTGCAGAGGCAATTTGCTGATGTCTATCCCATCAATCACTATCCTCCCTGTGCCAAACAACACACAGAGCACGTGAGGGAATTGCACAAAGCACATGATCCACAAGTAGCAGGTGGGAAGGTGGAACAGCCCCTCTGGGCTGATCTCTGGATGATGGGGCACTGTCAAACACATGGGGAAAGTGAATGTGTCTAATAACAAAAGCCAGGGATGTCACAAGAGCCAGCTTATCAGTGACACTGCCACCTTGCTCTTTTCCTTTTTCTTCCCCCCACCCTCCCTTAAGGGAAATTACATGTCTTCCCTTCTATGTGATTAATCATAGCACCAGAAGGATAATTTATTATGGGTCTATTACAGCCAAACAGAGCAAGAACAAGAGCAACTTATGTTGCTGTGCCTTTCTTTGTTCTCCTTGAATTCAACAGTTGCTGAAGGTATTTCCTCTGAGAAGGGGCACAATTTCTTTTTCATAATAGATGCATGCATATTATGGGGCAGTTGGAGTTTATGGGAAAGGGATGGGCCAGGGCAAACCAAATGAGGATCTGGTAAGGGCTATTTCCCTCAGGTATTTCTGCAGTTTTCAGGTGGATTGCTTCATTAGGCAGCTGCATTTCCCTGAGATGTACCTAGCATTAATTTCATCAGTTCTCTCTCCCAACAGTGAGAACTTAACCATGAACCAGCAGGCACGCGGATATTCAGAGCTTTGTGTCCCTTCTGTCATTCCCATTGTCATGATGCTGCATTTTGTAGATGTTCTCTGTGACCCTGTTCCAGTGGAAGATTTCATCAGCCCCCTAGCTGGACTACTTCTATTATTGTAGCTTTATGCTTTTATTGTATGGCCAGAAGAATCAAGATTTTATCTGTAAGGTGCAAAGTTCAATTATTTTCACACTTCAAGAAATTCCAAATCAGGTTATGGGACTTCTGCTTGAGACATTGGTAGTTGCATAAACTTAAACAATTCCTTTTCTTCACAAACAAGGACATTAGAGTGGGTTAGCAGAAAATTAGGTAGAATAAGTAGGGAAAAATTAATATGGCATGCCTGAGGAATAAGGAAATGCTTATTTCATAGAAGCAGGGTGTTCAAGGAAAAGAAAAGAGGACATGAGAGGACCTAAAGAAAAAAGTGAGTTTGAGAGGAATGAGTAACTGGGAAAGGACTGAGGAGTGATCAACCAAGACACAAGAGAAATGAGAGGTTGCTTGCACAGAGGGCAAGAGAAAGGAAATGCCAAAGAACAAAGCAAAAGTAGGGAAATAAAATGTGACTGATAAAAATTTAAGGTGATAACAAAAAACATGAATGAAATTTTGGTTCTAATAAAGTTGTTGGAAATCTTATTATGTAACTTTTATTAGAGTCAGGATCCTACCCAGAGGTGGATCAGCATGGAGGCCAAATATGGGTACAGCTGGGAGAGGGATGTGCACAAAGAATAAACAGAGCTTGATTAGAGGAGGCTTAGACATTCCCATTGGGAAAAATCAGGGGTACAGGAGAAGCAGACAAAGAAAATATACAGAAAGAGGACTTAAGTAGAAGGAAACTTTAAGCTGGTCATAAGCATGGTTATTATTTCCTTGCAATATTTTTATATCTAGGAATCATGGTCATTAATCAGAAGCCTGTGGCCATAGATACATATAGGCACAGAACCACAACAAAAGCAAATATTAGCTGCATCAGATTCACTTATCCTCCCACATCCTACTGGGCTTTCCCTGGCAAACATTCCATGCACAATGGCTAAATTAGAAACATAGAAATCTTTGAAAAAAAATATGACTTTCTAGTGGTTTTCTATATTCCCTCAACAGCATACATGTTTCTGTATTATAAATGCTGAAAAGCAGTTCATGCCAATTAGCTGGGACAGCTAAATGCTGCAGGGGTGAAAACATATTTTCCCAACCCTTAAGTCAGATTCTGCTGCAGTTGTGGGAAAGCACAATAAAATAAAAAAAAACAAGCAAATGGACTTGTTGATTTCTAGTTTCTACTCTGCTAATATTTTGACAGCTATAATAAGTTAATGCAGTTATTCTTTAAGGAAACATTTAGACACTCCAGAGAGTTAAATATTTTTTGTCTCTCAAAAATTGCATATTGTTTTGTCAGACCATATGCAAATTTAAAAAAACAAAACATTAGAAATATCATCTGTGCACAACATTTCCTGGAAAAACCATGTGCTATTCACAATAGGGCACTTTGTACTTTGAAGGATCAGGTATAACACTTCTAATCAAATATCTTCTGAGCCAGAGAACCAGGTTATAAACTATCAAAAAGGCTCCTCACGTCTTCTGAGGAAATAAGGGGGGAACAGGTGAGGAGTGACAACATATTCCAGGGAAAACTGACCATCAAAAATATCCACCATTCTGAAGAAAGCCAAGGACAGAGAGGACTTGCCACTGCCAGTGCGACCACAGATCCCAACCTGCAAAAAATGGAGGATGTCACTTACAGAGTACTTTTACTCATTTACTCCTTGATTACACCTGCATTTCTTTTGGGAAAGCTGCACTGGATTGTGCTACTGGTGAGTAGAAAGCTCCTTCCCAATGGCAGGTGGAACACCAGGGAAAACACAAAACAGCACAGCGAGTACACTCCCCTTTTCTGCCCCTCATCACGAGGACTTATCCCGGGAGCATTTCAGCATTTTGGCCTGGATGCCAATGACACTCTATGCTGAAATGTGAGATACTCTTGTGTTTTTGCACAGTTCAGTCTGGTGTCCCTCTAATTTGTCTGCCATCTAGGCTCACTCTTATGCAAGGAAGATGAACTTAGTAAGACATGAGACATTCAGAAGAAAAATTGATCCCAGCCAAGAATAAGCTTTTATCTGTAAGTTCTTGATCTATGCCCAGGGACCTCAGAGAGAGGCAAATGTATATATCTGCCACTGCAAGTTGTTCATCCTGTTCTTCTGCCACTTTAAAAAGGAAAACACAGTAACCAAGGATCTGCACCAGAATGAGGATGATGGGCAATTGCTTGACATGGTACCTTTTGTCCTGGTTTGATATAGGCCTTCACATGCTTCAGAACAGGCTTCAGGTTGTTTTCATAGCGAACACACAAATTTTCAATCTTGATTTCCCCCTCCTGGGGCCAGTCTTTGGGGACTTGAGAGGGATCTGAAATAGTTACAGATAAACAAACTGAAATGAATGCTGCCAGAGGGTCACCCTTTACAAGAGTCCCCTTTCCCCCTCTCTCCTGCCTGGGCACCTTCCTTTAAGCCACTGGAGAAATGGAGCTCCAGTTCCCTGCCAAGAGGAGGCTGAGCTGCCTGGCAGGCACTTCCAGATCTGCACATGTAGGGAGACACTAAAGCCTCTCTTGGCACTGCAGCAGGGGAAGCCAAAGGAGCAGAGAACATGGTGTCAGGGCAGTGTTAGCACAGCCTGGGGTCAGTGGCCGCCACAGGAAGGGCAGCTTGAGGAAGGAAGTTGTTACTGCCACACAGTGTGAGCTGTTGACATTATCACAGCTCGAGTTTCATCCTGATTAGCAAATACACAGCAGGTTTTGTCTCTGGACTGAGGAGCTTGGCTTTCCAGGGAAGCTTCTTGACCTATGAGACTTTTCTTGCACTTCAACCACTTCTAAAGTGGCAATCAAAGCCAATTTGAAGTGTGTGGAGCACAAATTCCAATGTGCAGATCAGAGAAGAATTGCTGAGGTCTGCTTGCCAACATGGGCCTATCTTTAGTCCACATCTGCTAGAAAGATCAGAGATTTTGAAGCATGTGACATTTCTAATTTTTATCCTTATTTTTGTTTTCTAAATAACTTACATGGAAGTTTTGCTCTTCTTGTCTATAACTGTGGTATTTTTTATTGTACTACAGGGTCCTGCTCTGTCTCCCTGGCATTTGATAGGGTTTTTTTCATGTTGACTAACATGAGCAACATATTTTCACAGCTTCTTTTAGTTATCCTTGTCATTCACACCAGTGGCAGTTTCTACACCTCAGTGAGAACAGATTTTGGCCAGAGAGGTGTGTACATTTTGCATGACCAAGTCCACCATTCTTTCACATTACCATGTCAAACTCCAAAAAGATTAAGAGCAATACCCAGGCAGCCTTCGTAGTTCTCTGACTCCATGTTCAGGAAGCTGTGTACTTTTTTCACTGCACCCATCTGCACTTCAAGATCAGCCAGATTCCTCACTACCCAGTTCAGGTAGTTGGTTATCTGCATCACAAAATTAAAACAAGGACAGAGTTCAGCCTTCTTTCTGTTCATCTACCCATTTGGAAATAAATGTTGAATACATTTGTGGAAATCCTTGACCTGACTCAGCCCAGTGAGCCTCTTTTTAACATTACAATAGTTCAAGACTCAGTGCAACAGCATCAAATCCATAGGGATACAGTCATACTCCAACATAGTTAGCCCTAAGACAGCAATTTGGTGCTTGGTATTCTCATCCTTGTTTTTTGAAAAAGTGTGAAAAAGTTGTACCTAAACTCTGACTGATTGAGAGAATCTCTTGTTTTCAGCATCTAATAACCATTGCTGACAGATATCTTCTTTCAGCACACAACACAGAAAATAATCAAAATTGAAAGTGCTGCTTGGTAATGTTTTCTATTATGTATATTCTAATCTTTCAAAGACTGCAACTAAAGATTAAGAAAGTTCACTATTTGCAAATATATTGAAAGGATTTTATGATAATTTAATTTCTGCATATTTAGACACTCCGTTTCTCTCTGTGGAAAATATGAGAAGTTTTTAGTATAGAAATAAATGAGGCAAAAAATGTGTTATCAGTTCAGCAATGTCTCCTTCCTGTTTTTTTTTCTCATTTGTAATGAAAAGGATTTGATCAACAGTTGAATCAATAGTAAGGGTATTACTTTTAATAGATGATTGTTGATTATAAGCTCCCTAACAATACTCTGTAGCTTAGACAAAATCTTTTCTAGGCAGGACTTAATATTTAAGGTTGAAAATTGTAAATCTGTTTCCTAAGTCTGTATTTAGGTGCTTCTGTAAAAACGAAGAACTGATCTTACTAGGAAGAGTTGATTGCTAAGAACTTTTTAAACTTGAGATATTTTATGTACCTGAATGAAGTTTTAGAAACTTTAAAATAAAAACACCCTATGCACAAATATATTCAGAGAAAGGCTTTGCCATTTTTTCTGTGAGTCCCAAATAAGGACTTGATTAAGAATAAATCACCCAGCCTCACTTCTTTACCACTAACTTGATGCAATAAGCAAACAGAAAATAATTTTCACTGACATTCAGCAAAAGTTTGTTGTAAATTTAGAGGACTTGGCTACTTGCTTTATCCTTAAGATAGAGTTCCTGATGGGGCATTCTCTCCTCTTTGTTCAGAAACCTGCTTACTTGATGTCCAGCTTTTGAGTTAAGAAGTCAAAGAAATGGGAAAGTTTGTGGATAAGCAAAACACTGTGGAACTGCTGCTTGCAGTGGCAGGCTGCTATCCTAGATCTGGCAGATTTGTTAACACAGCCTGGTACCCAGAAAGCTCTGCCCACTACTTCAGGCTTCATCACAGTTGTGCAAAGGAGATGGCAGCATTTATAGAAGAGGAGAGAATAAGCTCAGGATATCCACTATAAACACAACCTTAGTACAACCAGTTTGCTTTCATCCAGATCCAAATATCAGCCCTCTCCTAGCTTCAAAGAGTAATTTTAAAACAAACCAAAACAGCTATGTCAGCATACACAGGTAATGATCCAGCTGCCTTCAAAAGTTCATCAGGGTAATTGTGGGGCAGGAGAGAGACAGGTGATCACTTGGTTCCTACAGCTCTTCTTCACCTGTTGTGCCAGACTTCAGCACATGCCTATTTCACATGAATGAACTGTTTGCAAATAAGGCTAAAAACAAAGAAGCCTCAGGATGATGCAGATATCCTGGCACTTCCAGGTCCCTGCTAATGAAGCAGCATTACCAGGAATGTTTTCAGAGTGAAGCTGAAGCCCTGGGACTGATTCTTAGTTGTTGACAGATTCTCACACTGTTGCAACAGCAGCACAGAGGGGGATCTAAGGTCACCCCAAAGCAGCTGCTGAGGACTTTCTGTTGTAGCCATGGGCTTACCAGCAAAGCCATTCATGTGCACAGCCAGATCTCAGGGTTAGACCCCCATCTTTATCTCTTCCTCATACTAGTGCTTCAAAGCAGACAGATTTTTGCCAAGCCAGCCACGGTTTCAGAAGTTCTTCCAGCCACTACCATCATCCTGCCTTTGTCCCCACTCTCATGGTTCATCCAGTAATATTTTGTCCCCTCTCTCCTGGTTAATTCATGAATACTTCTACTCTCTGTAGTGATTGTCATTTGCTCTGTGCTCATAATGAACATTCAGCCTCTTGTGCAGCCAGGAACACTAAAATAGTGTTCCTTGTCCTCACTGCTAATGACAGTGGCAAAATGAACCAGCTACTGGATCACCACAACCTTATCATCCCAAAGTCCATCTCCTCTGCATTCCTACTGCTACCTGGCATGATGAACCACGCCCACTAGAGTCCCAATCCCTGAATCCATTCATAATTGTATGAACAATCTTGGGCATCTCAGTAATTTCCCTCCAAGGGCAAAACAGATAATTCTGTTTCTTTGTCAATTATTTTATTTGGTCTTTGGTTAAAGATTACCCAGATAATAACAATCTGTATTTTCTGGCAGGTTTTACCATGTAGAGGTGGAACCAGCACTGTGTTGTACAAAACAGAGTGCACAGCAGGTCCTCTTACGCATTTTTAATTTTCCTGCTCTGCTTGGGAGCACGCAGGGCCTGGGAATGGTTGTGTTTTTTTAATTGGCTCATAAAACCTGAAGCAAGTCCAAGTTGCCCTGAACTCTCTCAACTTTGGCTCGAGTCCATTATTTGCATGATTTTTTTTTTCAAGATTAAGAAAGCTGGGAGATGACCATGCACACATAAAAATATTACAAAATCAATGTGTTGGTCTGGAAGTTTTTACACTTGGCCTTGGCACGTACCGTCAGAGCGTACAGGAGACCCAGCCCCACGAACCCCGAGTGTGGCCCTTCAGTGATGGAAGTGATAGCAGCAGTCAGCACAATACAAGCACCCAGGTAATCCTGGAATGAGAAAGGACAAAAAAGGAAAAAAAAATGCAGCAACAAGAAAATTTCTTTACCTGTGGAGCAGTTCTGCTTTACCAAGGATTATTTATATGACACCTAGCCCTTAATTTTGGTTTGTTTTTTTTCCCCTGGAAGACGTCATGGTTGGGATGCCCAACCTGAAGTACTCAAAGCAGCTTGCTGAACACTATTGAAACAGACCAGTAATTCCTGCAAATTCATTTGGGCTAGGGCATTCCGTGGTGGCCACCCCAAAAAGAGCAGGAATCAAAGAATCTAATAAGAATATTAAAAAAAAAAAAAAAAAAAAAAAAAAAACAACAAAAAAAACCATGAGAAGGATATAACAGTGACACCTCTAATTCCCACTGCTAAAACAAATCAATTCCACTGTCTCCATTCTCCTTCAGGTCTTCTCAAATATGGGTTTGCCTTCTCAAAAAAGAAAGTATCACAGACTTCACAAAGTCCAGGAAAGTTTTTTGGTAGAATTTATACAGGTCATGTACATGATTTATTGGCAGAAGCTTTGCAGGAGCTGGAATCCATTTTCTTGATGTTTACCTCAGGCTTAAAGTATTTGCCACATGGAGTCAAGGTGTTGATTAATAGGATATAGTTGGTATTCCCACTGTCCCACTGCTGCCTGCATTACATTTACTTTGGATCACATTTTCCATTCATTTTGCTCCTCCTGTCTGATAATACCTTGTCAGAAATCCTTCCTTCTGAGATTTGAAATGAGGGCTGCCTAGTTAATCTGTCTAAAAAATGTGTTGATGAGCAGAATACAGGCTCAAATTTTAGGGGGGAATAGACTCAAACTGACAGAGGGGGAAGTTAGATTGATATGAGGAAGAAATTCTTCCCTCTGAGGGTGGTGAGGCCCTGGCACAGGTTGCCCAGAGAAGCTGTGGCTGCCCCATCCCTGGAAGGCCAGGTTGGATGGGGCTCTGAGCAGCCTGGAATAATGGAAGGTGTCCCTGCCCATGGTAGGGGGTGGAACTGGATGAGCTTGAAGGGCCCTCTCAACCCAAATCATACTGGTATTCTGTGGAGTATAATGGTCTTGAGTTTCCATCATCAGTTAAGACAAGACTTAACAGCTGCTCTTAAGTCTCACAAATTTTTTTATGATCTTAGTACCACTGTGCCATTAGGCAGAGCTAGATGAACTATTCCTTGGCAAGACCACATTATTTCTAATGCTCTGATCAGGGAAGAGGTATTCTTGGAGCAAATTTATTCTGCATGTAAGCAAGTCTAAGACTGTGAGACATTAACAGGCTTATTCCAGGATTAGCTGTTGCTCTGTTATTTATCTGTCTTAGGCTTGGAAGCAATTTCAGCTGATTTTGGATGGTGTAAGAAGCTGAAAGCTTCGAGTACAAGGGAAAGCACTGCCATCATAAAAAATGGAGAATAACTGTTGCTCCAACAGGAAAAGAAGGTGAGTATACAGCCTTTGATGTGAGGATTAGTCATGCCTGTTGCTATTTATGTCCAACAGAATCAGGCCACCACTCTGTTTATTCTCTGCTCTTTGTGTTTCAGATGAATAAGGGCATCACAGTTACTTTGCTTTCTTCTTCTCGCCTCGCAGATCAGGAAAATCCCTCAGAGAGAGCTCCCACAAAACTAAGGAGCCTATGTCACTGCCAGTGGCTGCATTGCCCTGCTACCATTTTCTTTCTGGAGTCTAGTTCTGCTATCTTTCCTGATATCAAACAATAAAACCACAAACAGTATAGCCCTACAAGGGTTTATCTTACAGCTGTGGGATTAAACCTGCTGCTGGAGAGATACTTCAAGACATGGAAGATCAGTGTGCCTAAAACAACCCTGGAAGAAGAATGGCACAGTTCATAATGCCACTGAAAAGCCACATTCTGCCTTGAAAGCAGTTCCTGCTGTAGCAGGTCTGTGCATGCTGCACAGTAGTAGAGAAAGTCGTGTTTGAAGTTATGTAAATGTTTGTTCTTGCACTCCCTTCAGACACTAGACAGCACACACAGCAGCAGAAGATGAGGCAGACTTGTATTTTCTTACTCCTGGCCAAGAAAGCTGAAAAAACCCTCTGGGTTTAACATAACAATCCTGATCTATTTTAAGGAACTCTGTGTATAATCTCCTTGTGAGATTAATACTCATTATTATCTTCTCTACATCAGGCAAAGTCTCTGTTTGCTTCCAAGGTTTCAAAACCATAGCTGGAACAAAACTGAACGTACCGTCCTGACCTCCAGCCATCTGTTGGCAGCTGACAGAAATAAGTAGGCAATGTTGTTCGTGTCGGTCAGCTCCAGCATACGTTGTTTGAATCTGGCTTCGTGCCTGCAGAGACCAAAGTTGTTACATTACAACACATTACGCACTCACACACAAAAGGGTGAAGCATTAACTCTGTTCTGCCTTCCCTCCCCCCAGCCCAAAACTTTTTGCCCTTCTGTTTTTGCCAAAGCTTGGGTTAAAAGCTCCTCCCTAAGAATGTGTATCTGCTGCCACAGCTCCCCATAGCCAGAGCGACTGGATTTGTTTGACAAGAAATTCTCTTGGACCAGGGTTTGAACCAGAGACTGCCCCAAAGAGATTGCAATGCCAGGGTACTGAGACAGATTTTGTTTCTTAGAGCTCATCCGTTTTTTATAGCTGTGGATTGTAGTCCACTCCTGCCACAGTGCTGTGAGTGCTGCTGTAGCCCCTCTGCTCCTCCTCACAGACTAGCAAGGGCAGAGGGCTCACCTGTCGGCTTAAATCTGATTTCAGAAGTTACCTGGCCAGCTGCAGAGCTCTTCAACAGGGGTGACATCCCTAATGTGGATGTAGAGTGATCTGCATATCAAACCTTTCAGCCACTCAGCTCAGCTGTTTTCTCAGTCAGTCATACTTTGCCTAAACAACTGGGAAACTACAATCAGGGAGAGCTATAGATCACCTCTAAATTTAAAAAATGAGTGGTGTTCCCTCCACTGCCACTCATTCCTCTCTCCCCCACATAATGCCCACCACATTTAGAAACCAGTGCAAGGATGCCAGAGCACTGAAGAGCCAAAGTAACACTTGGGGAGGAGAGGGAAGGAGGAAGTCTCTATTGGTGCAGATGTATTAAATTCATGGTGCCTTGCACAGTCAGATGTAAATCATTTTGTTTTTCCATATTCTGTTGTCTCGTGAATACTTCACTTGATTAAACCAGCTGAACTTCAGTCAGCAGCTCAGTGTCTGTTTTACCTTCCATTTCAAAGTCTCAGGGCCCTGCTGTGAAGCATCTTTAATGCCTTTTCTTCCGGAAGCTTACTTTTTTTTTCCCCTGCTATTACCTGCTGATATTTTATTTCTCTCTGCACAGCTTGTAAACATGACAAGCAACCTCCCAGAGCAACTGGTAACAGTAATGATGCAGGGAGCAACAAGGATGTAACTGAGTGCTCTGCTCATCTGCTTTCCTGGCAGCAAAACTCCTCCTCTCCTAATGGAAAATCTGACATGCTCAATCTGTGTTTTCATCCACGTTCAGCTCATCTTCTGGGCACTTTCAGACTTTTATCCTGTCAGATGATGAACAGCAAAGGTCACTGAGATTTCTCCCTGGTCCAACTGCACTGCTTTGCGGTAAGTTATGTGAGGAGCTGTTCAATTTTATCCTGGAACATGCTGAACCCAAACTGCAGAGAGTGACTAACAGGATCAGTAAATACAAGCTTGCAGACAATAAATGCTGGAGACTTCATGTTTGGTGGGCAGTGGAGCACAGGCAGGGAAATGAAATGGCTTCGATTAGCACCAGAAATCCAAAAAAACTCAATTTGATTTTTCTCTCTTCCATCCAAGCCCACACTGCCTTTTTGTGAGGCAAAAAAAAAAGAGTTGAACCACTCAGAAAGTTGCTAAGTTCATTCATCTTCCTCAGGAGATAACCTCAGGTTATACCCTGAGTTCATAACCTTCCTGAGGTGATGAAAGGCCACTGAACCTCTTGAGAAGTACTCAGCATACATCAGCATCAGGCCCTAATGATGACTTCCTGTTTCAATACATCATTCTGTTGATAAAGCTAGTTAAAATATTTCCTGTTGACTACTGGCTCACACCTCTTCAACACAAGGTTTTTGCTTGTTCTTCCACAGGTGTTACTGCAAAACTCTGTGCTAACAGCTGAGGTCCAAGCTTAGCTTGAGGAAACAGCCTTATGATGATCAAATAGATGTGGTAATGACACTGCAGTGGGATCTGCTCTGGTTTGGAGTTCTACATGGTACAGAATGAGTGCAAGGTGCACTTACTGGGAAAAAACCTCAAGCTGGCACTTTGACAGAGTCATAACCATAATGGAGTGAACAGTGGAGTGTTTGGCCTATATTTCATGTAATAGAGAGAAAATATATGCATGGAAAGCTGGCAAAGCTCTCGGGATCTTACAGAATTTATTTTTCAGTTGATTAACAAAGGGAGGGTTTACAATATTAAGATCAAGTCCTGTTCTGCTGCAGTTTTCTTGGAAAGTCTCTCAAGTTGCACACTACCTTTCAGCTGGAGAGTGTCATAATGATGTCTCCCTGCTTGGAAAGTGGGTTAGACACAGAACTGGTTCAGGGACACTTGGATGTAGCAGGGGGTTTGAAGGGGCAGAGCTCCCTGCTGTCCAGGTTAAAGGCATGGTTAAAATATACTCATTAAAGTAACAATGTCTAATTCAGTGGAACACCAATACATGTGTTACTGAAAATTTGCAAAATGTATAAAAGGCATGGCAAAAAAAAAAAAAAAAATCTATTTTCTTTTTTCAAAATAGCTTAATAAAGTTCTTCAAATTCAACTCTTTGCCCTCAGAAATGCTCCAAGGAAGCTGAACAGACTCCCAACCCTCCCTCTAATAATTTGTTTTACAAATTTTACCCGAATGCTCTGATGGTGGTAAGGCCTTCAGCTGTCTCAGAGAAGTGGCACAGCAGAGGGAGCTGGGTGCTGTCATCAAGTTCCTGGAGGTCCCTTGGGAGTACAAAAAACCACAGATGCCCATTATAATGTAAGCATTTCTGTCTGTAAAAATGTTGCTGCACAGCAGACAAGAATTTATGTATTGCACATATTCCTTTCAGGATGACACAAAATAATATTTCTATAGTACAGAAAGACACTGGCATGAGATTATAACATTCTTTTTTTTTTGCCACATGAGCCTTTGAATGATCTCCCTGCTGCACTCTCTATCTACTTTTGGTTGCTTTAAGGTTCTATTTGCCCCCCAGGGATAATGACATTAACATGTCTCTCCTGGATAAAGACCTGCTATCCATTTTAGATAGATCCTAATTAACTTTTAATCTTACAGATTCTGATATATTATAAAAATAACTTAAATTCAAAACCATTAATTTTAAATTTTGTGGCATGTTATTTGTTACTCTTAGGTCAGATATATAATAGGGTCTGTGTATCAGGAAGTTTATATATTTTATCATAAAGGCTGGTCTAACCAAAAAAAAACAAAAAAAACAAAAGCTGTATTTCCACATTAACCTGGCCTCATTTTCTATATCTGGAAGTACCACAATATGCTGAAAGTAAAATGTTTCAGATGACAGCAAATCTTCTATTTGTGCTGTTAACATTGGTTGTAGCAGAGACAGCACTGACAGAGAAAATAAAATAAGTGATAAATTTCCCTAATTACTCAGCAATGGCACTTCCAAGACCTGCATGGAGCAACAATATCTAAGTCCAAAAAGTTGCAGTCTTTTAAAATAGGAATATTTTCCAAACCACAGAAAGAAAAATTACATCTTTCTGTAACATTCTGCCATTGGCATAGCAGCCAGTTGTACAAACAGAAGAAAGTCCAGGTCATTAGAGATTAAAATTTGTTATCAAAATCCTAATTTGGCACACTGTATTAGATAGGCTGGGAGGAACAACTGCTGGATGTTGCTGAATGTTGCAGTGTGCAGAACTGAATTTGCTGCTGATGTTTTGATGATAAATATCATTCAAATTTATGATGGAAAATACACAGAAGTTTTTGAGAGATGTAATGGAAAATCCAACAAAGAGTCAAAGTGCTGCAAGAAATACTGTAAATATTTGCATTTCTAAAAATTAGTGAGGCTTATATGCCTGCAAAGGACTGCATGCAAGTGAGTTACAAATACTGACTGAAGCTATTCCTTCATCCTACATTTCTCAAGGGAAATAAATTGGATGTTTTAATTTCTATTGTCCATCAAAAGGACACAAGTCACATCTTGAGTGATTTAAAAGAGTTTAATTTAACAGAATAATTTGAGAGTGAGAACCAGGTCTCCTGATTTGTCAGCCACCTTGGGATCTGGTGTACTGCCACACACAGCTTCAGTTTGGAGGTTTGGTGGGGCAAGAACAAGGTTTCTGAAAACTCTCAGAGAAATTAAGCAAATTGTTTCAGATTTAAACATTTCTTGTTTGTGAATTCTGATTACAGAGTTTTCCTATAAATAAATCTTCTTGGAAGATTCTGGCTTATAACGAAAGACTAATGGATTGAATTTAAGAAAACACTTCAAATGGCTTGCTAAAGATGTTTTATGAGATTACAGAATTAATTTAGCACCAGAAGTATGACTCTCTTTTTGCTGAAAAAATTGTACTCTTTACACCCAGCCAAACCACCCTGAGTATGAAAAGCTCTACAGTGGAAATTACTTCCTGTGGAGCTTTTTTTCTCCAATATGAAGGAAAAGCTGTGATTGATGTTAATCCAGGGAATTATTTTCTGTTCTCTACTAACCCTCAAATGTCAGAGAGGAGTTTTGACCAGATGCAGGCTTAGCTGATTAAAAAAACTTCATGTTCATCTGAGTCTGGAGCCAAAAAAAATCAATTCAGTTGGTGTTACTTCCCCAGATACCCCATTTATAGCCAGGTCAGTTGTCAAATATTCCCAGTGCATGTCTCGAATTCATGCCTCAGGATCAAAAGCAGGATGCCACAGCCATTTCCCCCTTTTTTGGCTCCTCACATTCCACCACAGTTTTTATGTACAATATTTCATGGAGGAAACTCTCAGGATGGTTCTTTAATACATACTTGGAAGCAACCCTGAAGTATTTCTGGATGAAATAAAATGCTATGCCCAGGGGCACGAGGGCCACAAGGAACCAAGGAGTGGCGTAGGAGATCATCCCAATGGCTGACAGGCAGAGCAAGGTGGATCTGGTCAGAGACTCCAGCGTGGGAGGGATGTGCTAGAGGGAAATGAGAAACATCCATGAGGAAAACAATCCCTGATAGCACCACTATAAACCTTTTCCTACAGGAAAAGTGGAATCGTACTACTATGAACTCATTGATATTCTCCTAATATCAGGAGTTTCTGTGGATCTTATAGCCAAAAGTATAGGGGTTAAAAAATGAGTCAGCAGGTTTTTGTTTTCTAAAGGTCAGAGTTTCAAAGATGGGGAAATAGGAGCCATTTCAACCTCATTTATACATCAGGCAATGAAGAGAAAATTGTTCTTGATATGCCAGACATTTAGAGAAGTAGGATGCTCTGCTTCAGAGTCTCATGGATTTTTATTCCATGTTCCCATCAACCTTACATTCAGGATTATTGTTCATCCAAAAATTTTAATAAACAGCCATAGTGAAAGCCCTTCCTCTCCCTGAATGCTCTAAATCCACATGTGCTGCCAGCCATGGTGGAACAATTATTTGTCACACCTATTCCCATATATTCAAAGTTGTTATTTTCTGCTGTGTTTCCTGTTTCGAGCTCAAAATCTGATATTTTCTTAATCCAGATCTTCCAACAGAATCAACCAGTCTGCACATGAAGAAATTAAGAACCTCTACCTCCCACTATGCTTATTTTAATGGTTACCTGCCCTCATTATTACAAATGTGTGTACTTTTTACTTTGAGTGTCCCTATTATCATTCCCAGAGCCTTTTTGTATGCCTTTATCTACTGAATATTTTAGTACATCACCTTATTCAGATTTGACATGAAAACTTGCAAAGTCAGGATAATAGAATAGATTGATACATCTACCTGATCAATGATATTTGTATCAGCAGAGAAGCGATTTAGAATTAGCCCCAGCGGAGTCATGTCAAAGAACCTGTTAGACAAATTAAAACCAAAAAGTAACTTGCAGAGGAATTCCAGTTTTGGATTACAACTCCAGTCAGACAGAACACAGAGCTGTGTACAGCCATTGCCTGAAACCAAGCAATAAATATGAATAACATCCCAGATCATCTTATCTGCATCCTGGCTGTCTAGATGCTTCTTTTGGCACTTTCCCCTGAAAAAAATTTTGTCTCCTCTTCCAAAAACCTGCTGTCTTGTGTCCTGATCTTTCCTTCTTGCTCCATCAGGATTTAAGATCCTTTCCAAAGATCACAGCCTGTTCCTGGCTGCTGCTCAGCCTCCTTCTAAATGGGCACCAACCCCAGATGTTTCATGGAAGCACTGTGATAAGTTTATTTGTTATTCAGGAATTCTTTTGGCTATCCTGCTGCCTGTGAGATGCTGGGTATTGTGCACAGAAGAAGTCTTGGTGTCCACATGGTTTGACACGATGGCTATTGCTCAGAGCTGGAGCTGGGTGCCTTGGAGCCTGAATTGCCCTCACAGCTGTCCTTGATCCCCCAGCCCTGAAGGGGTGCCAGCTTTCTGAAATATTTCAGCCAGATAAAAATAAGGGGCAGAATTTCATAGAATATTTCCCCCCCATGATTTTCTCACTAATTATTTTCCCTTTTAGAGGCCTTGAAGAAAACAGGTAAAATACAAGAGTATTTTCCTAGGAGTACCCTCGCTGTTACAAAGAGGACAGGATTTGACCATGTAGCTTTTCAGAGACATCATTTTTACAGTACCTGATTGGACCAAGGATGATCTTGTTGAGGAGATTGTGGTGTAGGTTCTTGGCTGCTGTGAGGCCCATCCATTCCACAGTCAGGGATGTGATGAGGCAAAGGACAATCCCAGCTCCCGAGAGGATGCTGAATACAGCTACATGATAAGTCTAATGGAATAACAAATACATCAGTCTTAGAAATAAACACCCCTTTTTCCTTTCTGCTAGGAAGTTCCCAAAATACCTGGTGTCCATCAGTCACTATATCATACCTCTTGTATTGCATAATTATATATCAATAAAAGAACTATGATAGAACTGCAGTGATGGACTGCAATTCATTAAGTCCACATAATTAGAAGTTCTGCCAGTTCTAAGATCCCTCATCCTATTCTACCCCTTAAGACCTTGAAATGGTAGCTCTTAGAAATGTGAAGACTTATTATGTGGACAAACACAAAGGATTGTTAGCCAAGAAACTTAGGGAAACAGAGTAGAATCTCTCAAGAATTAAGGCATTTGAGAGATGTTGGAAAGTTCCACTTCATTAAGTTCAAGCATCATGAAATTCCCAGAGCAAATCCTAAACTGACTTGCCAGGGTTATAGCACATTTAAGCCTTCTTAAATCTTGAAAGTCTAGCAAGTGGATTGTGGATTCCATCGAGATATTGTACTTGAGTCAAATTTACAGCTATAAGCAGACTGTAGTTAAGTAGTACTATTGAAGATTTCCATTTTTTTTTTTTTCTGACCACACAATACTTGACAGCCAGTACTTAAGAAAGTGGGGTCATTGACTTAGAAGACCAGTTGTAAAATCCAGATGGAAAAGTTTAGTGTAAGACTCCTTACTTTGAAAGGCCAGTTATTTTTCTACCCTCAAATATGCTTCTGTTTCAGTTTTGAATGGTCAAAAACATTGATAAAATTTGAATTGCCTTCTTTTAACATTAAGAATCCATCTATCCTGTATAATAATCTACCCATCATTTTAATCCAGCTACTTCTAGATGAACAGCAAATAATTACTTTAGAACATGTTTTCTTTCATTTTTTTCACTGTCAGGCTCCAAGGTCTGCCTCACCTTCTCTGTGCCCTTATCCTCATCAGCATTCCTGGCTTCATTTGCATTGTCTATGGATGTCCATGTAGCAAGCCAGTAATCTATGGCCACGATAACTGAGTGTTTCAACAGCTTGGAGAAAATCATCAGAAAGAGCAAGAAAAATCCTCCAGAGGTTAGATATCTCCAGCAGGTTTTCCATGGCATCTTTGTCCTGAGCCTCAAGACAGTTGACATGTTATCATCTTCATCTTCTTCCTCTTCCTCCTCTGTGACTCAGACATTTGATCAAGTTAGCTTGGATTCAATAATAACTATACCTTGTTTTACCAGATTTGTTGGATTATTTTTTCTTCTGATTTGAATTTAAATTTTAAAGTCAAAATTCGATTTGTCATTTAAGAACAGCAAATATTTCAGACATTTTTCATAAGACTTCCCCTGTGCCTCCAAGCAATTCTATAGTTTGCCAATCTTGTCACAGTTTTGTTAAGGAAAAATTTTATAAACCAAGTCTTCACTACTTATTGTTTGGAGCAGAGACCAGGCCTTTCTCAACCTGTTCATCAGCTTTTATCATATAGCCAGCAGAGCAGTTTGGAAGATTTTAGAAAACTCTCCGAGCCTTTCCATCCAGCTGTTCATCATGTTTGCATGAAAAAGTTAAATTTTCCCTTCAATCAGGAGTATTAAAATGATAATTGATCACATTCTATTGAAACATAAATGGTGGATGAGTTCTGCTGTGGAAAATACATTTTAGAGGTGTATAAACATGAAATCTAATTTTTCTTTTATCCTAGATAATAAAAATATATATCTCGCAGCCTACAGGCTGCACTTGAGGAAGGAAAATGTTGACATGCTCTTGACAACTACCTCATTTTTTTTCCTTTACAATTTTTTCTGTTGTACTTCTATCTCATCCCTTAATAACTCCAGGCACTATGAGTGAGCAAAGAAATTAATTTGTTTTGATACACCCTTATCTCTGCATGATGTTTAGGGAAATATATGGAGAATCCCTTAAACAAGTCCTATTGTAAACAGGTCAGAATGTTGGACTTTCCACTATTATTACCAAGTGTCATCAATATAGTCACACTTTGCTGCTAAGAACTGTCAGCTATAAAAGTGGAAAGGCAATGAAAAATGGTATTAAATAAAGTGAAATTGTAAAACAAACCTTCATCTTCATCTTCCAGTTGTGACTTGGATTCTCTGGGGTACATGGCCCTTCGAAGGGTCTTTCTCTCAAGAGTTGTCTGGTCAGCTTCCATATCCTGAAATAATTAAGTTATTATTATTATTATTATTATTATTATTATTATTATTATTATTACTACTACTACTACTACTACTACTACTACTACTACTATTACTACTATTACTACTATTACTACTATTACTATTATTACTATTATTACTAATTAATAATAGGTTTTAAATTTGAGAGCTAATTTCTTAATTTGAGATCTTAGCTCTTCACCAATTGTAGTAGTGCTTGCAGTAATCTCAAAGAGATTTTATGTGGGTGGATCATTTAACTCACAGAATGGAAAAACACAGTATTTATCAATTTAAATTTCAAAGAATTTGTCCACTTCTTTCCCTCTTTCTGCCACTTTTTTGTTCCTTCTCTTCTAGAATGGTAAAAACTTCAAAAATAGTCTTTAGACAATCCTAAATGTTCATGGCAATAACAGAATAAAATTATATGAGATACCATAGGAAGTTTCTGGGTCCAACCCTTGCCCCACCAAAGGATAAGTTGTGCACCACATTTCCAAGGGTTTCTTGGCTAAGATGTCCTTGATGGATATATCACACACTTACTTATTCCAGCCTCTAAAATTCCTTAAAGGTTATGTTGTTTTGCCCTGAAGTCAAGTTGAAAATTTGCTTCAGACATGGTTTGGGTTTTTTTGAAATTGAATGACAAATATTTCTTTGCAGAAAAGTCATCCTTGCCCAAATGCTCCGATTTACCTTTTCCAACTCTTGATCTTGGCGATTCATCAGAGTTTTCCAGTGCTCATATAGCTCAACATCCTTGTTTTGGATATCCTTTAGTGTCCCTTCTCTAAGCACCATTCCATCCTTCATTGCTATGATCTAGGGGAGAAAGCACCCAGCACTCAACAACACAGATACCATAATCACTGACCTGGATCCTACAAGATATGTCTTACCATTAGTGACAATACACTTTTTAAAATTTCTGTCTTCCTTTTTATTCAATATTTTATTAATAACTTCTTGTTGGCACAGCTCATAAACTGAAACTCATGGAAATCACGTTTGCATGAACATATAAAAAGCATTGAAAAGAAGGGATAGACTTAGTTGCAATTAAATCAAAATTCTCCAGGCCTTTCAATGAACAAAAAAAAATCTATTTAAATAATGTAAAAATAAAATGGTTCTTCCACTGTAAAATCTGTGTTAGTTAAAGTGGCAGTTAGTCATGAGGCATACAGAATTAAGGAGAGACTCTATTGTAAAGTTATAATCCCATTAAATGCTATGGTGTTAACTTCAAGTGTACATTCATCCTTGGCAAATTTTCCCCTGCTTACTCCTCTCTTACCCAGTCAGCATGTGGCAGATATTGTAATTTATGTGTCACCAGAACAAGAGTCCTCTTGTCTTCTTGCAGAAACTTCAAAATCCCTTCCTGCATTAAGTGATCACTTAAGTGAATGTCCAGTGCAGAAAATGGGTCATCCTGCAACCACATCAAATTGAAAAATATTACAACAGGATACAAAAGTGAGGTTAATTCCTAAAATAGTATTTTAAAAACAGAAATCATCTGTCTTTCCTGATGTTTCATCTCTCTCTAGTGACTAGGACCCAGTCAGGGGGCTGCACTCCAGTGAGCTGGAATCCACTGCTCTCCAGTTCATAGCAATGGACTCAGTTTTGATTTTTGTGTCTGGATGTGTGTAATGCTGGTGCCTCACTGACAGAGTGTAGGAACACCAGAACTGAAATTTCCCATCCAAATTTGAAAATGCCAGGATCCAATGCCAAACTTGGGCCCAATTTTGATGTGAAACAGGAAAATTAAAGCAGAGTTTAAAGCAACACTTCTCATTTCCTCCAAACTAAACTACAGATGTGCTTGGTCTTTACTTTGAGTGAGTGTGGCTGGAAATAAGGCAGCATTCAGATAAGGATATCAATATGCAAACACTTTTTCTTCAAGAAGTCTCCACTTAATTTTGAAGAGGCTCAAACAGCCCCTTCATGAACCTCCTGAAATTCCTAACATGCCTTGAAAGTAATAACAGAGAAGGGAAAGGCTGTCCAACTCCAAAGCACTGTGCAGGAGAGTGCTGAGCCCTCAGACTCTTCATTATAACTCCTTATCAGAAATCCTGATTTCTGTGGGACTGTGCTGATAGTAGGTCACCACTGAGAGCAAGGTGAATTAAGACAATTTGTTCCACTCTTCCAGTGTTCATCTGTGCAGGAATTCCCATCTTTATCAGTCTCCCAGGATGTTTTGATGCTGCCACTGATGGATGCTTATTTCCTATCTCTATAATTTGATTTTGGAGTTGAATACAAGTCCCCATAGGTCTTCTAAATATAAACTAAATATATGGAAGTACAGTTGTATTACTAATTTTGCATGCTCCATGTGAAAAAGAAAAATCTTACCAAGAAGACAATGTTGGTGTTCTGGTAGAGTGCTCGAGCTACACAGATTCTCTGTCGTTGGCCTCCACTTAAATTAATCCCCTAATGATTCAAATGGATCAGAAATAGGCATCTTTGAATAAACATTATGACACATTATCACATTGGAAATGTGATTTTTACAATTATAGAGTTTCATTAAAAATAAGAAACTGCATTAAAATGCTAATTCTATTGATAAATAAGCATAGTCCTTATATAATATCAGAAAAGTTATTATTCATGATAAGTATAAATTATGAAGAGCTGCTCTGAGCACAGTAGGCTTTTTAGATTGAAAAGTGTAAGCAATAGTAGCATCAAATTCTGCAAGGAAAAAGTGGGAGACTTTGGTTTAAAAATCCCATTTGAGAAATAGCTGAAGAAACAAGAAATTTTAACTTTTTTTTGTAGTAAACGTTGGTGAATTACAATTATTTACCAGTCTGGCAGCCCAATACAGACTAGAACTGTCTGAATGACATCAGGGAGTGTCTTCTTAATACAAAGGCCAAGAAGAGATAAAAGCATTCACATTATTTACCCTTTCTCCAATTTCTGTCTGGTCACCAAATGGCAGTAAGTCAATATCAGGCTGCAGAGAACAGGCATCTGTAACAGCCTTGTACCTGGAAAAACAACATGGTCATTACAATTGTTTACTCAGCCACTCACTCTGCTAACACAAAAACCTCCAGGTAGATGTCACCACGAAGTTTTTATTGCTCTGTGATGCTGGATAATTATAAAAATAAGTAGGGCAAAAAATTATTATTGAGAATTAATCCTGGAGCATTGTAAATGATGCATTGTAAAAAATTACATCTTTATTAGAGGCCTTTATTGGCAAGACTGCTTTTTAATTATGTAGATCATTGAGTACATTCCTCTCTATCACAGAGTTGTTTTATGGGACTCCAGAGTGTTTGAAGCCATTTTCCACTGAGTTTTTATTCTTCCCCCTTGAAGTGCCTCTTCATTTTCTTTGGAGTGATATTACAGAACAAAGGATCCTTACAGTGCTTCTGGTCTTACCAGAACCAGAAAACTACTTGCAAAATTTTGAATTTTTTTTTTTTTTTTTGGTGAGATTTCTGAGTCTATAGCAGGTGACCTGCTGATGAGCAGATGGGATCAAACTGTTTGAGTCATGAAATTCAGCCTTGCCCCTTTGAAGCTAGTGAGACAAGCTGATGGATGCAGTGGCTAAAGAATCTGGTCCCTGAAATTTTGGTGCTTTTCAGGATTTCAAGGCATTTTGTCATGGTTAGGTTTTATGAATAGAGTCATTCATCTTAACACAGCACAGACTGAGAGGAACAAGGTGTATTTTCAATAACTGAAAACAGAGGGAGTGTTGCCTTTGAAAACATCAGCAATTCATTTTCCTTAAGTCCAGTCACTTTCCCCACATTTGTTAATTGACTTTTTAGAAGGATGGAAGAAGCAGGTGCTGGGTAAGCACAATAGAAACTGTGTATCTCAGTTTTCACACTTCCTTCTCCTAAAGGAAGAATTAAGGCCATTCCCTTGAGGCACCCCATCTTCATAAATGCTATTTTTGGAAAGTGGCTGCTCCAGTAACTTGATCACAGCAGGATTAGCACATAAACTCAGTGGAAGCACGCCTATAATCTCTATTTCCAGAGTCCTCTGGCAATCTTGGGCTCCATTAAACAAAAGAAGAATACATAAGTAGTCTCCAAAGATGAGATTAATCTCACCTTGAAGGTGACACAAATGGCTTCAGCTGTATTCCATGGAGAGCCACTGCCACTGTGGGATTTCTCATAAACATCTTAGACATGTGCTCTGGTTAGATGAACAGCCTAACTTAAACTAGAAACCTTCCTCTGAGGTGAACAAAGTCAGGTGCCACCTCAGGTTTAGCATGCACTGATTGATATTTTTCAGAATCTATAAACTTCCTCCAGAAGATGCCAACAAACCTTGTTTAAAAGGAGCTGCCAGGTGTTTTTGCAAGGAGGTGGATATTTACCTCTGCTTGTTAAAGGGGCTGCCAAAGATGATGTTCTCCTCCACGGTGGCATTGAGCAGCCACGGCTTCTGAGCTGCATAAGCCACGGAGTACCTGTTCCTACTGCAGACAGACACAGAGCTTTAGTAAGAAACAAAGTCCTCACTATGAAATGTCTGATAATCAGGTTTTTTAAAGTTAATTTCATGAATGAGCATTCAGAAAAACACAGGGAAACACATAAGCAAAACAAAGTGAAGGGTTTTAAATTTGATGCTTTTGTTAGAACAGCACCCACTCTCTCCCCTGATGGCTAGGTTGTATTCTATTCTACGATAAATGGCTGGTACCTACCTCAATCAAATAATTGCAATTCAAATCCAAAGGCAAATTATAAATGATACTAAGAAATATTAAATTCTCACAGGAATAGTTACTTGGCATTATTTTCCTTAACATCAAAACACGTAGTGAAGAGGCACTGTTCAAATGGCATTGGCACACTTGACCTGCTGCTTTCTGAAGTGTGAGATTATTTTATATGGCCACGTATATAAAATACTTTTTTCTCAGTAAATACTTTTTTTCCTTTCAGTTTATTAGATCCTCAATGATATTGGAAAAGAGGGCAGTTTAATACAGATTGGGAAGGAATCACTGTAGCCTCCCAAGGAATTATTAGACATAGTTTAAATGTGTCTAAATGCCTAATGACATTTGTCAATAGGGGTATGATTTTTTTTTTACTTCTGGCTGTTTAGCCAAGGTACAGCAGCAAAAATGGTCATGTAATTTCAGACATTTTTCTGAGATGCCCAAGCTGATTTGAGGAAGGAGGTGTGAACTGGTACCAGCTCATGGATCTGAACACTTATCATAGAATCATAGAGTGGTTTGGATTGGAAAGAACCTTAAAGATCATCTTGTTCCAACCCCTGCCATGGGCAGGGACACCTTCCACTAGCCCAGGCTGCACAGAGCCCCATCCAGCCTGGCCTTGAACATTTCCAGGGATGGGACATCCACAGCTGCTCTGGGCAACCTGTGCCAGGGCCTCAACACATATACAATAAATATTTTTTTTCTAATCTCCTCTCTGTCAGAGTGAAGACATTCCCCCCAGTCTTGTCACTCCAGACCCTTGTCAAGATTCTCTCTCCATCTTTCCTTTAGGTTCCCTGGCAGTTCTGGAAGACCACAATGAGCTTCCTTCTCTGTTTGTTTGATGGTATTTCTTCCATCAAAACATTTGCTTAGCTTCATTTGCATGTAGGATTTACTACTGAGAGAGGGGGTGCTAAGGCAGGAGAAACAACTGGTTAGAAGCTGTCAGCAATATCCCAAAACTTCCAGGAGTTTTAGCTGTTCATATGCACTCATATGAAATGCATCTTCAAAATTATGAGGCAGCAAACCATGGTGTGGCTCCCAACCACAGCTCTGTGTGCCACTACCTCTCTGTCATTTATGACATACTTTTAGTGGAGCTTGTCCTTTTTTTAAACCTGCAGCCAGGGGTGGAGTCCCTGCTCGTCATCAGCTGGAGCTGAGCTGGCTCCCTCTGTGCCTTGCTCCATCCCATCCCAGGTTGGGCACCACAAGGAACCCAGTGCTGGGCAGAAAACTCAAAAACACGTGGGAGGAGACACCTAATGGTGCCTCACACCTAAAGATCCTGTCTTGCATGACAAGGAGCACACTGAACTCCCACTGAGGTCAGATGGGAGCTGAGCATCTTTCAGACAAGACAGAGGTAGTGGTTCACTGGCTGGAGAAGTGTGGGATTCACTGGGTTTGCACAGTCTATCAATTAATCCCACAGTAAACCATTATCAACATGGTAAGGGAACATGGAGATGGTTGAAGAGAACAAAGATGAGGATTTGGGGAAATTCTGAAGAAATTAATTAGTGTTTTATGATACACTAGGAAAGAAATAATACCTTCTGGATGCTTCAAAAGAAGGTTCAGTTTCATTTACACTGTAAGTTATGGTAAATGACATTTAGTAAACAGGAAATATAAAGAATAACATTTTGTGCTAGTTTTACATACAGTGAACCTGGAGTTAGTTACACACTTTAAGAATTCAACGTAGGTTTGGTTTTTTATGTTCTTGAAGGGAAAACAAACAAGGTCTAAGCAAAACCATAGCACTTTTTAAAATGTGACAGTTTCATATCTACAAAGCATAGTGGCTAAACAGGCAAATTATATTGTTAGAAAATTTATTAAAAATTAAAATTGTATCATAAAACCTATTAAAAATTAATATTGCCAGGTAAATAATAAGTTAGCTTCTCCACACAATTCTGCCAGTGGCCTTCAGAAGTTGGTAACTAATGGCACATTTCCCCTGGAGTAAAGATGAGCTTTGCAGCTACACTGCAGGATCAGAACAGATTTTGAATGTGTTTGTAGCACTAAGGCCACATAAAGCTGTGACAGCTCTACAACATATAGGTTTTCCTTGTCATCCTCCACTTCTTGAGGATCAAATCCTTAAGAAATACATTCTGAAGAGCATTCAAATGGCAGCAATGACATGAATGATTTTGTAGCTCCCTCCATTTGTTAATTGACTTTTTAACAGTGCCAAGTGCCTGGAATGTCAGGGAAAGTAGTTTTGGACCAGTGATTATGTTCACTCCAGGCAGGGTGATTCATCACTGCAAAGTGCTAAACCTTAAAGGGATTATACCAGATAAATAGAAACAGGCATTGGAAGGGGGTAGAAAACTTATGCTAAAACATTATTTTCCTGACTTTAAAAAAAAGCCATGAACAAACAAATCCTCTTCTCTCAGGCCTATGAACACTCCAATTTAAACACTTAGTTGCTGAGACATAAATGACTGCTTGAATTTACTGTGATACAAGTAAATAGAGCTTCACTCATTAGCAGGATATCCAAGTCTAGAAAGGGCATAAAAATTCTAATAGCAAGCAGATTGATGCCAGACTCATGTATTAAGAATCCTCCCAAAATGTCAGAACTGGGATATGTTGTTTTCTGTGCTGCACATCAGCTGAGGACTTGGATAATTCAGGCCTCTTAAAATGCACAGTCTGTGTTTTCTTCATACACTAATTGCCAGAGAAGGTGCTGCATCAGAGGGCAATAAGTCTCAGAGGTGTCAGAGAGCCACACATTGAGGCTTAAAACAGACAGCTCCTCACAAATCTTGGTCTCTCATTCAGCAGAAGCTTCTGGTCTTCTCTATAATAGGAAAAATTACAAGAAAGCAAAAGATGGAGTCTAAGGAGAGATTGAAAAGAGACTAGGAATCAGGTGAGCAAACAAGAAGAAAACCTAAATTTGCTCTATTCAAACTTTTGTCAGGAGAGCACTGCAGTGATAGAGAAAGAGAAAATGCTTACAGGTATAAATTTGGGAGTACCCTCTGAACTACAAGTTTAAAAAAACTGGGTACAAGCCTTGCAAGACTTCTTGTAATTCCATGCCAGATTTAATATGCTTGCCATGATAACCAAAGAGAGTTTCTCAATGGGCAAGAACTAATTCTAGGAGCTTGGTGTCTTAAACTCTTTTTTCTTGGTTAGAAATTTCATTCCCAGCTTAGCTTAACAAATTGACTTTGATTCTCCCAAATTATGAATGAGATTTCTGTGAGAACCCACTTTCACCAATAATCCCATGAATAAACACAGAGAAGACCTTTAGTGAGCTGAGGCCTTCAGAAGCAAGGGGATTAAGTATTTGGTTTTATTCTTTATTACCCTGCTGAATATGAAAGAGTGATGTGATTGCAGGGCATGGGAGTGGGCTGAAATTGAAGCTCCTGAGATTTCTAAAAAGGGTATTTTATTTGCCTGAGGGGATTAGCATTTATTTCCTCTACTTCATTTATTGAAATGTGACTATTTATGCTGATTTTTAGCTGTACTATAAAATACACATATTGCCCAAAATGAACAAGGAAAAAAAGAAAGAAGAAGAAATCAACTGAAATCAAGGTTTTAAGAAAAAGTAAAAAAAAAAAAACTCTTGTTGAGGTTTAGAAACTTTTATGGTCACTCATAATGTTTTAAAATAGACTAAAGAATCTCTAGCCAGGCCCTGATTCCCTTATCCTACAAATTAATGAGAGAGGAGAAGAAAGGTGTACAAAATCTCTGAGATACTCCTGTGACCACAGAATGAACCATTTCCTCTAATATAGGCAGGAAATTGAGGCAAGATGAGGGCCAAGCATCTACACAAATTCCATACAGGAGTTTAGAGGAATTTAGGCCTGGCCCTGCAACCAGAACTGCTGGTTCTGCTGGGTTTGGCCACTGCCATTTATATGGATGATTTTTTATCCCTCCAGTGCTCACTGTGCCCTTCAGTGCTTTCTGTGAGCTCCTGTGGTTCTAATCTTTGGGTGAGCATTGTACTTGGCAATCCTTCTGAGGGGATCACTGACTTTTTCTTATATTTGTCACATCCTTCTGGATACTTGAGGAAAAACCAGGCCATTTTTGAGGATCTATTTAATAGTTCTTGTGTTCCCTGAGCTTTTGGCTGAGACTACAACAAGATGTTTGCACAGAAACCATTTCAATGTTCAAAAACCCACATACCAAGTAAAAGGGTTCCACTTAGCCCCCCTTGGCTTGGCAGTCTAAGATGGTTCTGACTGTTTGGCTTGATGTGCATGAGTGGAATCCATGTCTCTGCATGATTCCCACAAATTATTAAGAAATAACTTCATTATAAATAGCTCTCATCTGAAACAGGCTTGGCTGTATGACTACACCCAGACACCCCCATGCATCAGTCTCTAACAAGCCTCTCAAGCTGATTGCTCACTGGGAAAACAAAAACCCAGCTCCATGTCTTAAGGATGTCACATTTCTGGCCATGTCTCACATAAGTGGGAAAAACTGAGACCCAGCCCATAAGATTTGCCCTGGCCAATATCTTTTACAGAATGATACACTGCCAGGCTTTATTTCCCTGAGATGCCAAAGCAGTGACAACCCTGGCAGCAAAACACAGCAGCTCTCACTGCAGTCAGCCTCCACAGCAACAGGGTAGTTGAATCTCAGTAATGCCTTGCATGATTGTCCCAATACAACTGGGGCTGCAATCTTATCCATGCTCACAATTCCTGTGTTGTTATAGCTGAATTTGTAAAGGAATTCACCTAGCCTGCATTTCATCTCTGGATCAGTAGCTGCGTTAGTCATGCATGGAGAATTACATGGAAAGGGACTTAGAGTAAATAACACCTTTATTATGGTTTTGCAAAATACAGGAGCCACTTAGTTAAATACCTGAAGTATCCTTCTGTATTCATCTGTCTGCCAGGCAGTCTGAAATTACCAGCAAAATATAACCATGGTTGCATCAGCTGTATCACAATTATAGTGTGCAATGAAAAAAAATCTGAGGTGCTTGCTAAAACCTGAGTTTCTTGGTGCTGTGGTGATGTACAGATTACTAATCAACTGACAGCATGATTCTATCTCTTGAACAATATTAAACTTAATTTTTTTCACAATTCATAATTATGAAACGTTTCATAAGCTGCATCTATTTTGTTTCTAAGATTTCTCATTTTTTCTAATCTTTTCAAGGTTTCCAATATCTTTATCTAGGAAAAAAATCTGAGTCTTTCTCAAATACTTCTTTCAAAACAATTGTAAGAATCATTTCAAGGTACATTCTACTTACTCCTTTTATTTTTTTTTTTAACTACTGGAAAAAACAGTGCCTGATTGTGGTATAAAAACCTTCATTGCCTGCCTCAAAGAAATTAACTGTGGTAGTCCCATATTCTTCTTCCTTCAAAGCCTAAATTAATATATAATTAAACTAAATTTAGTGTAGCCTTGGCTTCAACTGTACCTGCTACTCCAGTGAGATCATATGTTTAGAATAGCAGAAAGTGAAGTATAGCTAGAGAGAAAAATGCCATGGATACTCTCACAGGAAAAGCAAAAACCATCCAGTTTACAACATTGCTGTAAGAAAAATATGACAAATGAGGTTACTAGTCAAGGGATGTGGCAACAAAATATTGGTCCCTGTGACAAAATTCCCTCTTTTCTCAGCAAAAAGATAATTGAGAGGAGTTTGACTTGGTAGTTTTAAAGAAACAGAACTGATCTTTAAAACCAAAGAACAAGTCTTGGGGTTACAGCACATCACTTCCACTGTCTCTGCCCTGCCTAGGCTTGAACAGTGCTTAGTGCCCCACTTGGTTTCTGTGGGAAGTTCTCATTCACTGGTTCTGAATCCAAGGCCTGACCTCATAGGCAGCTCTCCTTTCAGTATCACCTTTTTCCCACCCTTTACTTTTAAGGTATTTGGTGTTCTCAGGCTGCATTTTGAGTGTATTACTGTGAAGAGTGACACTGTTCCATAGGTGAGGCTTGGGTAGGTACCAGGAAAGGAGAAAAGCATTGCTGTCAGGTAATTACATATTTTTCTGCCAGCAGTAGCAGCAGCTCTGAGTGGAAATACAACCCTTCCTTTAGGCTGACAGCCCACACATCCCACAGGGCTGGAGAAGCTCCACACTTTCACTGGTGGGTACAGGAACAAGGTGACAATGCTGACTTCAATTCTAGTGAGTACTGAAGCCTATTTGATAAAAGGAATAGCCTATGCTTTCTATCCAGGGATTTGCTAGGCCAGTATATTAGATATTAATCACCAGACTAGCCTCTTTTCTTTTCTGGGGCACCTTGCTCTGCCTGCTCTGAAAGTGACAAAACAATGAACAATCCTTCCTGAGTTTGCAGGTGATGCATTCCAGAGAGGATCTGGGTGATGGTAATCTCTAAGCATGCAGTTCTGAGGCATGAGGTTTACATTTCTCACAGCAAATCTCAGCCTCCTCCTTAAATGAATACAGAAATTAATAGCTACATAAACATACTTGCTCCAGTGAACTTTTCCCTCCAGGGTCTGCATCTCTCCCAATATAGCAAGGAGAAGTGAAGACTTGCCACAGCCAACTTGGCCCACAATCATTGTCATCTGACCTATAGTAATAGTAAAAACAACAAAACACTTTTTAAAAAGAGAAAAAAAAAAAAAAAAGTTACACTCTAGTTCGCAAGGCCCAGCTAGATTCAGCTCTAGAGCACTTGAACAGATTCAATAATTTTTTTAGCATCCACTACATAAATGGGCAATATTTCATGTATTCATCTATGGAAATATTAATGGATTGCAGTAACACACTAAATCTCCAAAGGAATAAGACTTTTGCTCTTACCTATATTAGCATTTATTTTATGGGACTATGTTACTCTGTGAAAGTTATTTAGAGTCAAATGATGTATGGTGAGGAGTGATTATTCAGCCTGGAGTTCCATGAAAATTTGGACCAATCTAATAAATGAATTGAAATCAATTTGGGCCAATCTAATAAATAAACTGAAAGAAGACCCATTACTCTTCTCTGCTTTGCTGTACTTCTCCTTCACCCCCTCCCCAGACACTTCCCTTCCTCCAGTCCTCCACTGCAGTGACAACAATGCTTCTCAGATCTTCCTCAGATCTTGAGCTCACAAATTGTGCTGGCCAGTGCCTTCCACAGACTCACAGAATGTTTGTGTTGGAAGGGACCTTAGAGATCACCTCATTCCATCCCCTGCCATGGGCAGGGACAACTTCCACTATCCCAGGTTGCTCAGAGCTCCATCCAGCCTGGCCTGGGACACTGCCAGGGATCCAGAGACAGCCACAGCTGCTCTGGGCAACCTGTGCCAGGGCCTCAGCACCCTCACAGGGAAAATTTCTTTCCTCATATCCAATCTAAACTTCTACTCTGTCAGTGTGAAGCCATCCCCCCCGTCTTATCACTCCAGGCCCTTGTCAAGAGCCTCTCTCCATCTTTCTTGTAGCTCCCTTTTAGGTACGGGAAATTTTCCAGTTAAGCTTCTCTCCAGCTGGGAAGCCAAGGATCTTATTCCTTCCAAAGGAGGCAAACTCTGGCTTACCCAGCCTGGGAACCCATGGCCTCAGACTGTAAACTCCTTGGAGCAAAGACATGCTGTTGGTGACACTTAATGCTACATGGAAACAAATCCTACAAGCTTGGGGGGTTACTAGATAACCATGTGGCAGCAACATAAAGTAATACTCTATTTTAAAACAAAGCCCTTGATACAAGATCAAAATAAAGCATAAGACTATTTAGCAACATGAAATGCCAGCAGATGGTGTTATGAATACGACAGCATTATTGACTAAACAAAAAATAAAATTATCGTTGTTATTATTAATAATAGTTGCTACTTTTCACATTTGTTATATAAGTATTCCAAAACAAACCAGCATTTTGTAAACCTGTGGAATCTCTATCCAGAGACATTGAGGATGCAAGGAATTACAGAAACTCAGCTTGATAAAGAGGAATTCATTGAGAGACAAAATAATTAAAGATTTCTTGACAGGAAAAACTCTATCTTCTGAATGAAAATACTTGTGAACTGGAAGACTGCAATGATGATAAATGGCAGGAAAAGTATAATACATGAGTGTTGCTGAAAATAACATACTATGCTAGATGGACCCTTGGTTTGAATGAGTCTGGAGTTCTCCCTCTTTCTCTATTTTAAATTTCTCTTTTAAAAATAATAATGAGATTTTTAAATAATTTTTCATGTTTATTTTAATTCTTGACTTAGTTTGTGCTACTATAGAACTATATAAACTATATAGATATATAAAAGCCAGATAATTTATCTAATGATATTACTATATGAACAACACAGCTCATGACCTTATATACAACTTTAACCTCTTTTTTTTCCTATAAAATTCTAAATGTGTACCTTTGTGCATTTCAAAAGAAATGTTAAGAAATGGAATTAAAAACAATTTGGCATTATATGTTTCATGTTTAAGGTGTGCTTTCATCCTACCTGTTGGGATTCTAATGTTTATGTTGGACAGCGTAGCTAAACCACTTCCCCATGAAAAGTATCCATTAGTCACCTACAAAACAATTACCACAAATCAGACATTTAAACACAGGAGAGGGAAAAAATATAATCATTAATTTAGATTTAAAACACCTTTATAAAATAAATCTGTGTTTAATAGACATGTTGTGGTATAGTTGTACACACAGAGAAAAAAGCAAGCTAGGTTTGCAAAGATTGCCAAACCCAAAAAAATAGTGTGAATAAGAAAAGATAAATACATAAATGCACATAATCTTTGTAAGGCAATAAAGGGATGATCTTGAGCTGAGCTCTATTTACCAAATACTTTCATTCTGTCAAATATGAGACTAAAGACTTGGACATTAGATTCATGATGCCTCTTTGTTTCCTGAGAAGACACCAAATAACTGTAAAAACTGCTCTGGAGCTCACTCTTCTCTGTAAATTTGACTAAAGTGCCAACTTATTTAAGGATTTGCTCTTGCCCTGGAAAATTTGAAATAAGAGCAGCAATTGGGCACCATCAGGGACTGTTGCAGGAGGACCTGGTCCCTATTTTCATGAAGGAAATCATTTTCCAAACCACCTTAATGGCCACATCATCGATCTCCACGGGCCGGGTCTGCTTCCTTGCTGGCTGCTCGTAGCTTTCAAGCTGATACCTCAGGGGCTGCCTCCTGTTGATGGCCTTGGTGTGCTACACAGAGAGAAGTGAAAACAGGAGAAAAGTTGGAACTAAGGACTGTAGGACTAAGCAAAAGGTGGATGGGACAAATAAAAGCTGAAACAATCTCATTTTTGTTGCTTTTGTTATCATTGTTAGCCCAGAAAAACAAGAAAGACGTTGTTTCAAGTTGGAAAGCTAAAACAATATTTTGTGCTAATCCTTTCTTTCTGTTGCCATCTTCAAGTTTCAGTCATGTTTCAAATTGTACAGTCAGTTTGAAACTGTTGAAATACATAGCTTTATAAAAATGTCAAAATGAAAAAAACCACCATTTCCCAAATCATCTTCATTGTTTTTTGTCCTCAAATTTTACTCAAATTCACTCTATGTTTAGTACTTCAGAAACAGCATTTTGGAATTAATTCCTATTGCACAAAGTTTGGTGTTGCTTTTTTCTACCTTTAATTCTGAATTTCCCAAAGCAGGAATTGCTCCTCCCTAAGGATGCCCAGTATAAGATGGAATGTACAGGCAATATACAGTACAAACCCCATAACCACAAGAAATCCACCTGGGCCTTCTATAAAAATGAAGCAGGTTGAATTTTAGTTATATTAAAATATGTTGGTATATTTATTTGTGTTTTCTTTACTATTGACACTTCAACAGTGATTAGTGTGTTTGGGGACCCTTCATGTCATAAAAACACAGAGATTAGGACATAAAAGAGGCAAAACTGGTCAATATTAGAGCCAGGATAGAAACCAAAGCCCCCAGGCTCTGTCAGCTTGGCCACTGGCCTTGTAAGGGGCTATATGTCCTCTCTGCTTTGAAATTCAGTGTCATAAAGCAGAACTTACAAGTCCTGTGTGCTTCTTACAGGATTCATAAGGTACAGAGCTGTCCCCCCCTCTCCAGCTGTCATCTCCAATCTCATCACTCAGGAGAAACTCATTCAGCTTCTGTACACTTGAAAGAAAGCAGGACAGTGAGTTACATAAACCCAGGTTTCCACGAATACATTTCCTTTTTTGTGCAGTCATGCCAGCAGGATTTATCAGAAATGTTCCAAAAGAAGTTCATGGGATACTTTTATCTGCCACCCTGATGGCAAATGAAGATTTATGTGTATGGAAGAAGGACAGATGAAAATAGTTAGGCATTGTTCTGGTAGCTGGGAATGAAGAGCAGAGCAAGTCATGAGGGTGCCAAGGGAGTTCTGTGGGAATGGTTTCCCTCTTGGCAGGCTTATCTCTGCTGTGCCTTTCTCAGGCTGGTACAGTCAGGGTGAAGAAATAAGTCATTCACCCACCTCCATCCTCTGGAAATGCCAGGACAGTGGGTGCATCCTGACACAGCTTTGGCATCATGTAAAAAAAGACATTAAAGGTATTAGAGACTGCCCAAAGGAGGTCATGAGGATTGTGAAGGGTCTGGAGGGGAAACCATAGGGGCAACAGTTGAGGTCACCTGGCTTGTTCAGCCTGGAGCAGAGGAGACTGAGGAGAGACCTCACAGCAGTTCTGCAACTTCCTCACCAGAAGAAGTGAAGGGAAAAGTTCTGCATCTTCTTCATGACAGGAAATGAAGGAGCAACTACTGATCTCTGCTCTCTGTGACCAGTGACTCAAGGAAGCAGCACGAAGCTGTGTCAGGGGAGGTTTAGGTTGGATATTAGGAAAAAGTGCTTCACCCAGAGCGTGGTCAGGCACTGGAACAAATTCCCCAGGGAAGTGTTCACAGCTGCATGGCTGACAGAGTGCAAGGGGCATTTGAACAATGAGGCACAGGGTGGAATTCATGGGGTGCTCTGTGCAGGGCCAGGAGCTGGACTCTTTGATCCTGGTGTGTCCCTTCCAGCTCAGCATATTCTGGGATTCCATGGTTCTATGCACTGCATGCACACAGGAGCTGGGTACTGCACACCTCAGCATGCCATGCTCTGGAGACACACAGCAACTCTTTGCCAACCTCTTAAAATTGTCCACTGGGAAATACAGTGCACAGATTAAATTCTTCACCACAGGAGGATTTGATTCCCTTTCAGTCTCCCTTCCTTTCAGAGTGCTATAAGCACCCGGGTCTTTATCATTCCAGGGAAGGGATGAACAAAATCACACACCAGTCATGGCAAAGCTATTACCTTGCAAAAACTAACATCAAGGTGCTTTGGGCCAGAGACTGAGAAAGCAGAAGGATATATGCCTTCAGATCAGTGATTTGAACATTAATCTGCAAATGGGAAAGTAGTCCATCTCAAAGCCTGTGTATTTTGTATTAAATTATTAACACACCTTCAAGCCACAGAGAGGTTAACAAGAAAGAACTGTTATTGTCATTATTTCCTCCTTCCAGCATGCCTGTTCCTATCTCCTCTCCTGAACAAAATATTTATGTGCCTCATAAATTCTGATATGTTTCCACATCAGAATTTCAGTCTTACATAAGGGTCTAAGAAATAATTTATTTTCTTGTAGAAGATACAAGACCTTGTTTTGATCATGCATCTAAAATTACATCAACCTTTATTTTTCATTTTAATGAGGTACCCTCAGAATTTTTGTTGGCACTAGAACTACTCTTGAACAGAAAATTGATATTCTGACCAAAGTATAAGCTCTTAATCACAGAAATAATAAGCACATACTTGTGTATGTATTTGATAGAGGATAGAAACATGGAGTGGCCAAACACACATTCTTGATCCTTCACTTGGGGGACATGATGTTCATGGGAGAAAGATGCTAGGAAATGAGTTAGACAAAGGATGCAGTTTGTTTTGGCAAATCTGGTCTTTAAATATTGCCCTGAGGGGTGGCCAGCAGTGTTAAAGAAAATGTACACACCATTTTGGTATTAGGGCTATGCTAAACATAGTACAGAGATGTAGAGGCTGGGATGATTTATAGAGGAGCCTGGAGATTTTCCACTACTCAGAAACCATTTTCAATCTAGGGAAAACGTTTCATGTGGCTCTGCTCCTGCTGCTGCTTTGATAAAAATAAACTCTGTTTAATTATTTTTGTTTTTAAAGTCAGTGTAGTGCTGGCAAATGACAGCTGTGGAGCCTGAAGTCCCCTTGACTGCTGTTTGGTATTACCGTTACCCACCAAAAAGAGGCAGTGACAGTAGCAATGCAATATCTTGCCAATGTGCCTCAGCCTTGGCATGAAAGAATGATGTTTCTGGGTGGGAAGGTTAGTTCTGTCTTCACATCCTGATAGTGCTTGGCACCTGACACTCTTCTGCCTTTGCACCTCTTGGGACATCTTGGCAGTGTGTAGGTCTGCATAACCACCGTATGGCTGTGACTCTGTCCATACAGGCCACTGACACAACAAAAGCCTGAAATTTTACTTATACCAATCTGCTCCTTCAAAATTAAGTGCTCTATAGCCCAGCATGAAGGAAGCTGCTCTGTTGGGCTGTTTTATGGATTTAAATACCTGGACCAGGATGCAGGACATCATTAAATTACACTTATAGCCCAGTGTACTTTATGTGGAGGTGGGGTTAAGCCAGTTACTCTTCCTTGCTTCAGCTGGGCTGGTCTTGCTAGAGAGCTTCACACCAGGCTCTCTCACCCCCTCAGTGCTGACAAAATCCCAGAGAGTGTAAGGGAAGAGCAGTGGTGAGTGGCCACAGTGTGAGAGGAGAAGTCTCTCCCAAGGAAGGACAGTGCAGCTCTGAATCCAAGCTGCCAAAGTCAGTGAAATTGTAAAATGAATGGATCATTAGGAATCACAGAATCACAGAATCACAGAATGGAATGGGTTGGAAGGAATCTCAAAGACGACCTTGTTCTCACACCCCTGCCATGGGCAGGGACACCTTCCACTACCCCAGGTTGCTCAGAGCCTCATCCAGCCTGTCCTGGACCTTTTCCAGGGATCCAGGGCAGCCACAGCTTCTCTGGGCACCCTGTGCCAGGGCCTCAGCACCCTCACAGGGAACAATTTCTTTCTTATATCCAATCTAACCCTGCTCTCTGTCAGTGTGAAGCCATTGCCCCTTGTCCTGTCACTCCAGGCCCTTGTCAAGAGTCTCTCTCCATCTTTCCTGTGGCTCCCTTCAGGCACTGCAAGGACACAATAAGGTCACCCCAAAGCTTCTCCTCTCCAGGCTGAACCATCCCAATTCCCTCAGCCTTTCCTCCCAGCAGAGCTGCTCCATCCCTCTGATCCCTTGGTGTTCCTGCTCTGGATTGGCTCCAGCAGCTCCCTGTCCTTCCTGTGCTGTGTTTCTTTGTCTCTGTGTCATGCAATAAAAAGAAAAAGTCACTCTAATTTCTCACACATCTTCAGCATCAGAGTCCCACCTCATAACACTCTTACACATGAGCAGGTAGAAACAATCTTTTCTGCCACTGAACATGAGTGTTCAGGAGTTGGAGGATGGAGAAGGACCACTTACCTCACAATGGCCTTGACTGCAAACCGAACCACTGTGGAGAGCAGGAACAGAGGAGTGACCAGGATGTGGAACAGTGACAGGGATGCAAATGCCTGGGCAGGCTGCAGAGGCTTGTCATTGGTGTATGCATAAGTCACAAAGGTCTGTCACACAGGGAAAGAACATGTCAGAACAAGGACTCTTGAAGATGGACAAGGACAGCAAGCAAAATATTTTGCTCAGTAAGGCTAATAACTACTTCAGTTCACTGGGAATCAGGATAATCTGAAGAGAAAGGTGTGTTCTGTTAAATTGAAATAGATTTTAAAATCTTGCCAGTGATTTCAAGAGGTTTACACATCAAAGAGTGAAAATGTTTTCACTGTAAAATCTAGCATTTGATTACAGCTTTGTAATTGACCTTAGGTTTTACAGGAAATACAAAATGCAGAAAAAATAACCACTAAGAATATGACAAATCTTAGGGGTTTTTTTCACAGATGCAGAATTCTGGTCATAAATGTTCCAGTTCTTGTATACACTCTCAGTATACTTTGCCCTCAAAATTTGGTCTGTGAAATCTCCTTACTAACCAGCATGGCATAGCTCCTCTAGTGCATGAGGCTGAGACTTAAACCTGGCTAGAGGACAAGAAAAATTTATTCCTCTTTAAACTGCAGAGTACCCTTTCTTGAAAATTTTGAGTTTTGCTGCTAAAGAGACAAGAAAAGACACTCAAAACTTCTTTCAAAAAGAGCTTTTCAATATGGGCCTTCTTTCAAGTTGTAATGATCTTTCTTTCTTTCTTTCTTTCTTTCTTTCTTTCTTTCTTTCTTTCTTTCTTTCTTTCTTTCTTTCTTTCTTCCAAAATTCAAGATGTAATGATTTTTCTTTCTTATAGTAAAAAATTATTTTTCTCTTTGGTTTTACCAACCCACCTTCTGGGAATGAAAACTTTCAGTGTCATTCTCTCCTGCAGTTAGCAGGGGCACCCTAATTCATCTGCTGGTTTTATGAAGAATAGATCCTACAATAACAATGCTGACCTTTTATCCTTTTTAAACCCCCTCCCCCCACTTTTCTCTCCCTTTTTTATAAGGAAAACTAAAAAAAAATATATCTTACTGCAAGAACAGCTGCTATTGGTATGGCTGCATTCATAAAAACTGGGAAAGAGAAATAAAACAAGCATCAGATTATAGAAAATAAGAAAAAACAATTTTACAGTAAGTGTATGACACTAAAATAATCCAGTTACTTCCAATTCAAGTTATTAAAACTACCAAAGGAAAATTAGTCTGCAGGAAGAAATTTCCTTCCCTGATAGTCAGAGATCTTAAACACACCAACAAATAAGCCATGGAATTCTCTCTTTGTCTACTCTACTAAACTGGGATAAAAATCATTATGTGCAAAATTAATATGAAATACAACTAAAACATTACTCAACCCTTCTACATTGCAGAAAACTCAATTTATATGCAGAAAACATAATTTATCTTTGCTGCAGTCAGAGCTGCCAATATTATCTGGAGCATTCTTACTATAGAACAACTCCTAACTGTAATGTCACAATGAAGGTTACAGAAAACTTATTTAAGAAAAAAAAAATCAACAATATGTATTCTATCCTTTTGAATTTCTGTGTTATATAATTTATTATGCCTTTTTATTTTAATGACATTACACACAGACAAAAGTGCCACAGGCACAGCTGTATCTCTCTTTAGCTGAAGTTGGGAGGAATGTTGACATGAAAAACAGGACATTTTTCTGAGCACTAAAAACACATTTACTTACTGGAAAGAGATGTATGAAGTGCAAAGGTTTTGAGACTGGTGAGCTCTTTCATTCTCGTTTCTTCCACACTTGTACAAAATATGTGCTCCCAGGCATACAGCTTTAATAGCTTAATGCCTTTGAGTATCTCATTGGTTTTCTTTAATCTCTCAGTAGAATAGTCCTTCATTTCAAGAGAAAACCAGGGAAAAATTGTAACCATTGGCAGTATTAATGACAAGCCTTTTTTCTCCTCACTTCTGTTGTTTAATTCATTTAAAAAATAATTTTGTTCGTTTGTGATTTTGTACAGGTTCCATACTGAGAAAAAAATACAAAATTTCTAAAAATGTAAAATTTTCTTTGGAGATATTAAAGTATATACAACCATATGACCCTTTTCTGCAAAGAAAAGTTACTCCAAACATCCCAACCCTTCAAGAGAGGGTGAAACTCAGGGAGGTGGGTTAGTAGGCCAATGGTGTCCACAATTGACAGAAACTTAAATGTGTGTATTTGCTGATGCAAGAATCATTCTGGGATACAGTTGTGAAAATAAGTGAGATATTTATCAGTGTATTTAGCTAATTTCCCCTCATCAGAAAACAGTAATCATAAGTTCTGGTAAAATCATCATCCAAAAGATGTTATGAGTCAGAGTCAGAATAGAGCAGCAGGAAGGATTGAGATTATTTCCAAAATTATGCAAAGGTAAATCCTCTGTACAATTCATACAGATTATAAAAACTGTCACAAGTCAACAGAATTGAAGTGTGCTGGCAATTAGATCCATGCATCAATAATTTGCTTACTGAATATTATGATAAAAAGGATTTCTAAATATTTGGCAGCTTAAACATCAAAGGCTTATTTTAAAAGTTCAAGGGTCACAGCAATAAAGTTAAAAATTAGACAAAGAAGCAGAAAACATTTCTAATTGGTGAACTAAATGAGGAAGAAAAATAAACTTACAGCACTGAAGAATTTAGATATTAATAGATAATAATCCAGCAATGCAAACTGATTTTTAGAGAATACCAAAGCTTGGGCTGAGAGTAAAAAAAATCTCTAGACTTTACAGAGGGAGGTTGTGCACATATTTTAATACTTTCCTGCTATAATTTATCAGTCATTTGCACTGTTTGCTAACATCTCATGAAATACACCATCTGCATGTAGGAATAACACCCTTTCATGGAGTGGAATTCAGACAGACTTGTGCTAGTTGGATTAAAAATACTCTTTGCAGAGAAGGCAGGTCAAGGCCCACATACTTTTTTGATATTTTCTTCTGACAAATTGTGAGGAAGGAAGAGACACAGAGCCACAGAAAAACAGAAGGGACAGTGAAACTGAGAGATGGCCTGCCCAAACACACACAGTGTTTTTCACAAACTACAATAACAGAACCTAGAAATCCTGTTCTCATTTCTGGATCACAAATGTCACTGAAATAATTCACTTACAAGAGTGCTCTTCTGAGCCTCAGCCAGCTTGGTGGCTATGAAGTACTGGATGGGAGCTAAGAGCACGATGACAGCAGCCCCAACCAAGGCACTCACTCCCAGCAGGTTATAGAGGAGGATCACACCCATTATTATCTGTGAAAAGCAACACAGGAGGAAAAAAAAAAAAAAAAAAGTAGATTTCAATATGCCAGAACCACACCAAGAGAAAAATGTTTGTTCTTCTAATAAACACTTAAATGGTTCATAGGAATCAGCTGAGCCTGTACTTCAGGAGGTCACATTTGGAAAGTGTGGGAAATAAACCCAGAAGCCTTTCTTTTTGACATTAACTAAATAGTTTGTGTTAGTGCCTGGTAGTTCTAATTCCTGACTGGGTTTCCACAAAACTAAAGGAGCACTAAAATGATGGTGCTTGCCCCGAGGCATTTTACAGAGCTCCTGGCCTCAAGTCCTGTTTACACTAGAGTTCCTTACCTCACTCTGGAAGCATTCAGAGGTCTTAGGGCTGTCATGGATCACAGTTGCATTCTGTTGTAGTGTCCCTGTGCAATTGCAGGCACAGGGACATCACAGACAGGCACTGAAGCACGAAGCAGATGTGCTGGGACTGACACAAATTGAGCTTGGGCATCAAACCATGAAGCTCTGGAGGAAAATGCTGCCTTAGCCCAGCAAAGGGTTTGGGAACACTTCCCACAGAAGGTTACCTGGGAATAGCTGAATGTGGCTGCTGTGATTCTGGTTCCTGAGTTAATTCAAGCTCTGCTATATAAATACTTCTATTAAAAGCTCTACTTTGTGGTAGAGAGATGTCCTCAGTGATAAGAGGACATACAGAATTAGTTGCATATCTCATAATTCCATCTCATAAACAAGTCTGTCTTTAAATCTCCCTTCTTATTATACAACATCAGAAGTAAGAATCAGTGGACTTTAACATTTTTAAAGCAATATTGAGCTTTTCAGGCTCCTGTACTGCAAATTGCCATACCCAGCCACAGCAATCAGATCACCTGTTCATTTAACAACTTTCAAAGTATTGATAGCAACTCTTTCATCCACTTCACAGAATGTGAAACAGTGAAATGAAACCATATATATTATTTCTAATTTCTCTTTCCAGATAGCCTTTTTATCCTTTTTTTTCATAAACTATTTCATGACACTCTAAACCCTACCCAACCCATTAGTAGTAGTAATTACTGCCTAATAAAATAGATAACTGATACAGTTTCAGGAAATTCAGCACAACAGATCTACTTTAAGAGTTCGTTTTAGCCCTCTTAAAAATTCTTTAATGTCAGTGGGATCACTGAAAGGTAAGAATCATGCCAAACACATCCTGAGCTAAAATTCTGAAGAGGTTAAAGGAGTCCAAGCTTCATGGAAAATCAGTATGTCTCAGGTCATTAAATCCTTGGCATTTTTTAAGATTTCTTTCAAGCTAAATAATCTCAACCTTTCCTTCCTACAGATCTGCCACCATTTCTTTCCCAGCCTTGTTAAGAAGCTGGTGTATTCACTGACTAAGTTTGCTTAGATGAGAGTTCCTCTGAGCATTGTCAGTGTTCATGTCAGTCATGGAACAGGATTCAACTGCTGTTGGTCCTGCCACAAAACCCAGTTACAAGTGGACACTGCAGAAGCAATGCTCAGTGCTGATGCCAGGTGGCAAAATAAAAGCAATGGATTTGTGTCAGCAGTGGAAGAAACATGAGCAGGAAAAGGATTGCAGGTCCTCATCCTTCAAGTCACAGGTATAGAAATCCTGCTAATAAACCCCTCTCCCTTCATTGGCCCTTGGAGGGACACCTTTCCAGCCCTTTGGCCGCCTTTCTGCTTGTTAATCTTAGTGGGAAGTGCAGGTTCCCCTCTGGATTTTGTGGCAGTGTCCCAGACAGGCACTCTGCTCAGCCAGGCTGGAGGATCTCTGAAGTCAGGCCCTCACTTGGATGCTCTACCTGAACAGGCATTGCCCACAGGTTTGGGCACAGGAACAAGAACCACATTAATTGGTTGGTTTCTATGGCAACCAAGTTATTGATTTGTCCCAGTGTCATCTCTCCCATGGACAGGTTGGATGTAGAAAGCCTCAGGATCTTATTATATATCATTGCCTGCAATAAAGAGAAAAAAAAGGAAGTTATTAAAATGATGTAATTATGAAAGAACAGTAGCAGTGGGATGTTTCAAACTGCATCATCAGCCTTTATGTAGGGCAGCCCTTCTCCCAGTCTCTCACCTTAGACAGAGAGAGGTGGAGACAGAGTAAGAGAAAGCACAAGAGAGACAACTGACTTTTAAAAACTCCAATTCCTCTTAAAAGGTTTGTTGCTTAATTCAGACCTAAAATAGAACAAAAAATGACAACAAAATATCAAAATTTAGGAAACTGGCCGAAGAACCTTTTTAACAAGCATTTGGTGAGCCTGCTTTTCTGTCAGAGATTCTTGTTTCTGATAAGGCAGGTAAATTCATGCTGTGAAGTTTGATCAGAGTGGGTATGTATTCCTTTGGGTTTCTCTCCCTTACCTGTCCATTCCTTTCCATAAAATTTTTAGGAGTTTAACATGGTTTAAAATTAATCAGGGCTTACACCTACTGAATTGTAAAGACAAATATTGTGAGCCCAGTTTGCAGTTATGATGAAACATCAAACACTGCAGCTCCAAGGAAGTTTTAAAAATAATTTGTCCTTTTTGACTTATTTTCTTCATGAATAAAGTCTATCGTGTAGAATTAATCAGAAATGCCTAGTGAATTAAATCAGTTGCATATGGTCCTAAGATTCCCAGTTTTGGTAAGTGGGCATTACAAAAAGGAGTCACAAAAAGGAAATAACCAGGTGCCCTTTCATCCCCAAGTCTGTACCATCTATCCTGGGAGAAGGCAGAAAATGTTTGAAGCAGCTCCATCAATCAGAGCAAGTACAAAAAAAAAAAAAAAAGAAGCTTCCATGCTGAGATGATATTCCCATGGTTAGTTACATCTGGCAAAACATCAGTTCAGCTTCTGGATTGCTACTGCTGCCTGTGGAGTTTGGTCTGTGCAGAGCCCTGCTACACCCCCCTCAACGTGCTGGGCTGGAGCTGCTGGCTCCAGTTCATAAACAAGGCTCTCACAGAGGGTTAAGGGATGCTGGGGTTACAGACACAGCTCTGCAGATGAATCACTCCCATCCCATCCTACAGGGCTCTGTGCTAAAGGGCATAAATATACAGAGTCACCACTCCCGACGCATGCACAGCGTTCCCATAAAACAAGGACACTCTGCAGATTACTCTGTCCACAGTCAGCAGAAGCAAACTCATAAGCAAATGAATAAAACAGATGCAGAGCCAAAATGACACAGCTGATCTTCACCTATCTCTGATTGTAATGTATTTTTATATGCATGGTTTTTTTATGGGTGTTAAACTTCAAACAGGTTAGAATGATGGGATTAGTTTTTAGCAAAAGGAATTGCTGCCAGCACTTTGCCAGCACTACTTTGTCCAGTTTTCTGTATAATAATGCAGAAATACAGCACATATCTTCTCTGAAACCATCATTTCAAGTCAGTCTTTGGGTAAAGAATGAGGCAAATGAAAGCACAAAGCTGGAGCTGTTATTAGTGAATCTCCTGGCTGGTCTTTGCTCACCAGTAAGGCACCCCGGAGGTTGATGCCAGTCTCTGTAGTCACATAGTAGGAGGCCTGCAGGAATGTCCTCTGCAGGATGAGGGCCAGGAAGAGAAGGACTGCCAAGACATAAACATTCCTGAGGAATTCCTCTGATGAAAGGTAGGAGTTTGATGGATCCTTCACCTGAAAAGAAAGGAAAAGATGATGCAAGTGCCATAGGAGGGATTGCATATTCCCGAGAAGCTGAAAACAACCAAATTTAATCATTGCATTAGATAGAATAAAACATACTGATGGCATTATGGGAAAGTTATAGAAATCAGATTTCTCAAATGACCTCTATGTCAAAATCATTTGGATACAAATTTAAAACTCCACTCCCATTCCAAAGACTGAAGATTGAGATGTTTTAGCAGTTCTAAAATGACTTAGTTCTAGCAGGAAAGGAACAATAAGATCACCATATCTGCCTTGTCTTTAGTTTCCCCATCAAATTCTGGTGACTTGTAGGATGTAGGATATTTTCTATGAACTGCTACTCAGTAGAAATTAAAGCTCATTATATCTGCTCCACAGAGAAGCTGCAAGAAAATATTTTTTATTATATGGGATCAGTTTTTTATGTTGTATTTGCATATTATGGAAACAATTCCTTCCACAAATGTAGTCTGTGATACCCATAAATTCTGAATAATATATGACTATACATGGCAGTATTCTGCACAAAATGAGATTTAAATGCCTCGACATGGAAGAGAAAAAAAATCTTGTTTAAAGCCCTTTGTTTTCATTTTCTACTTTTTGTGTTCACTGCTCTGCTCTGTCTCAGGCAGAAAAGGAAACAAATGTACCAAAATACATTTGTCCAAGGAAGACTGTTCCTTTGGTATTTCCGACCCAGCTGGAAGCAGGATGTACTGGAATTCTTACAGGGGGAAAAAAAAAAAAACAAAAGAAAAAAAAAGAAAATATTAAAAAAAAAAAAAAAAAAGGAAAAAAAGCCAAAAAGCCTGTTCTACTGAAATATCCAGCCTGATTCTGAGATGACAGGTATGGGCAATATAAGAAAGAAAGCCATCTGCCCAAGACTCCTTGAAAAAAGGGTTGCTTAAGTGAATAAATGGTGAGATAAATATATTTGAAAACTTTTCTCTTAATGTTCTGCTGCATCTAACTTCCCCCTGTTTTCACAGTGGGATATCAATAAGAAAATAACATTTTTAGATACCTTTATTCAATGTATATGGAGTTCTTGTGAATTAAGGCAGAATAAGCATAAAATTAAATGTATTCACATTAATTGGAACTAGAGAGAATTTAAAGGAGAAATGTTTAATAGCAAGAACAACTAAGAGAAAGTTTATTAAAAGCCATAAATGAAAGGCAAATATATTCTGAAATGTATCCAAGAGAAACAGTGACTGTCACCAAGCCAAGTGCTTTCAAGATCTCCAATAATTCCAATCTTCCCTTTAGCCAATGCTCATTAAAACTTTAAAAAGTCACAACTGAAATCACTACACTGAAGAGAACAAAAGATAAAGGAAGCAGACAAGGTACAGATTCCTAAATCTGAGATATAGAAATTATTTTCAACCTTAAATACTGTTTGTTCACCATGCAAAAAACTCCAACATTTTTGCAGGCAAAACATGCACTTTGCCTTTTAACTCTGTGGCTCAAATCCAGCATGTGCAGGTTCAAGGATGATAAAAAGCTTTATTTAATAAGCTGTACAATTAAAATCTTGTTCAGTACAGTGAAAGCCACAAGCCAAATTGAGACCATCAGTCAAGGAAATTAATGTCAGGAGTGAGCAGCCAAGAAAAAGATATTTGGATAGTGATGATAGTCAAATACTTTATCTGGAGAGGAAAATGTTATTCCATTATTCCATACCTATCTGCTTATTCAGAGATAAAACACTTCAAAACCTCTATGGAGATGTTTCTCTATCAGAAGACAAATGCAGGAAAATGTCTTTGTCATTTCTTCTCTGCTATCAGCAAAATAATTTTACCTGTATCTTTTTATTACTCATAAATTCTTTTTCTTGTGATAGAAAATGTTCTGTATCAGAGGCTTGCTCAGCATTTAGAGATAATCCCTGAACGTTCTCAGTGAAACTTGAAATGAGCACTGACCAGTCCTCTCTTCTGCATCTCTAGTGTCAAGAACACCATTGAGTAAAGTGGATACTTTTCAATTTCAGAATCTGTGCCAACACAGTTCATCACAGCAGCCATCAATACAATCAGTCACAAACAGGGACAGGCTACTGTCAGCTTCACAGTAAAAGAGCAGATTTGAGAGAACTCAAAACTGCCAGAGAAGTATAACTGAAAAATGGACAGGAATTAAGGAAAATTCCCAGGCTGGATGAATCATTGAGGCACCACCAGTCTGTGTCCTGCCTGAAAGAAACAGGCACAGTTGAAGAGGTGCAGAAAAAGTAATTCCTTCTTCCCAGAACTGCTGGGATGACTCCATCAGGACAGATGGCTGGGGAGCTGGGGGGAGACTCCATGAGCTGTGTTCCACTCCTACCCAGGGCTCCCTGCTCAGGTTTATAACTTGACTGTCTCTCATAATAGAAATACTCAATTTGCTCAAGAGAAACCATGAAATAACACAGTGATGACCACACACCTATCAAAGCATGCAGCCAACTGTCTTAAATACCTCATATGACTCTAAAACTACTACCAGAGCCTTTCAATCCACATTGCCAGGTTACCTTTTCTGTGCTATTTGTATTGTTGGTTGTGTTCTGGAAGCCCTGGACAATGCCAGAAATGCAGAGTGGCCCAGCAAAGCCCAGCAGGTCGGCCAGGTAGCGGAAGGTGCTGCTGAGCAGGATTGGCCGCCCAAAAGCGCTGTACATGGCCAACCAAATGGAGGGGCTCCGGTTGGGATGGTCCTCCACCTTTTTCTGGAAAACAAAAACAGGTACACAGTGCATTAAGAGAATCCTTAGGCTTTATATGGCAACATTCCTGTCTGGATGCCCAAAAGGTTCCTGAAAGGTGGTTTGGACCAGGTGAGGGAGCAAACATGTTGTAATTATTGACGGATTTCAGACATTCTTCACAGCAAATTCCAATTGGTAACTGTGGTTTCTCACCTCTATATCCCACCACTTTCCCCTGCCTGAACACAGGAATGCTAGATTATCATGCCAGCAGGCAGCCATTGTTCTTTGTCTCATGTGCTCAGGGAAAGCCTGACCTTTCAGCCCTTTCTCACATGGGTAATCCTGGTTTCACAAGCTGCAAAGGCTTCTGATTTCAGGAAAAATACATTACCATTACAAAAATATAGTTTTGTTTAAATTGCCTGGAATTTTTTCCATCTCTTGGATGCCTTCCAGGATGACATACTTCAATCAATTAATGATGACTGTTCTCAAAAAATGAAAGCAGAAGACCAGGATGGGAGGTAGATTAAATCAACCTCAGATCTGTGAATTTACACAGCTCTTGGCTAAAACACCAACCACCAGATATAGCTTTGTGTAATCAGAGGAGTTCTGATATCCCTGAGATCCTTTCAGTTTAACAAAGGAAGGGTTTTACTGACCAGAGCTGTGCTCTGCAGAGTGCTTTCTTGCACTTCAGGCAGCAGCTTTTGACACTTTAAACAAGCATCTGTCATTTCTCAAGTAGCACAGATGCCTGCAAACTGCAAGCCAAGCCAAGCCCTCTTGAGCATGCACAGAGACATTTTAAGCACAGCCCAGCAACAACCACCCCCTGCCCCAGCAAGTTCACTAAAGAGCAAACATGCCTGTAACCTGCCTGGCTGCCTCATGTCTTTTTTTTATTTTCCTCTTTTCTCAGTTTTTCCCTTATATGCCATTTCCACAGTGAGATGGATTATATGCATGGTGCCAAAAGTGTGCAGGTGGATCAGGTGCCTGCCAGAGACAAGGCCAGGCCAATGCAAAGGAGCTTAGGAAGGAGAAATAAGTACCTTGGGGTTCAAATTAGAGCTACCATTTCAGAAAGGGGTGAGAATGAAACTGGTTCCTCTGAGGAGGGAAAGAGCACAAGGGCTCATGTGAGTTGCCCAGACAAAAGGCTCTGAATTTGTGGCCTAATGGTTTTTGAGCTTGAGTGCCCTAAAAGGGTTGATCACCCTCCTCAAATAAATTATTAATAACTTTAACAGCTTGAGAGGACCTAAGCTAATTTATTAGGTAGATGGCTGCCATCTTTTGAGAAAAAAAAATATTATATTATTCTGGACATCCAATTAATAGTAAATTTGTTAAATGGCAACTGTAAATCTTTATTTCTATAACAACTGAATAGACATTTTCAATGTTACTGCACTTCACACATTGGTAATCACTATATGAAATTTGTTTCCTTTTGGAAAAGAACTACTAATTAAGTTATCTAATTTATTGTTAAGCACTGTTTTTTCATCTTCTTTTTTTTTTTTTTTTTTAATCTGGACTTCATATTAGCTAAAGCATGTAACAGGAAATGGGAGAAAGACCTTTTACTAATCATAATTTCTTTTCCAGAATGGTCTTTGAGTGTTATGGGCTTGCATAGAATGTTGTGGTGTTAATTAACCTATCTGGGCTGCTGTTCTCAGTTTTGCCACTTGGTTACGTTTTCCTTGTCTTTGCCAACTTCCTTTCAAATTCCTGTAATTTTCTCTACCTTGGGCACTCCACAGTTGGAATAAAGGGCAGTGAGACAGTGCTTGCTGAAAAATCAAGTCACCCATAAGGTTTGCCTCAGTAGATATGGAAATCTGACTGTTCCCATAGTTCTGGAGCTGGCAGCATAAGCCTGTTGCTGAAGGCAGTGCTCTGTCCCTGTGACTGATAGTTCACACAATTTCATTCCTCCTTTTCTTGGCCCTAACAGGTAAGAGCCATAGTGGCACATGAATAGCAGACATAGAAAACTAATGGTCCTTGACTTTAAAAATTGATTTTTGTATTAAGTGCCCAAAAGAAAAGCTTTCTATTGACCATCAGGACAAATTATACAGGATTTAGGATGGTGGATTAAGCCAAATGTAATATCAATGCGCTAAATCTATTTATGGATATCTGATACGATGCACTGATATGTGGTGTGAAAAAAGTCTATTCAATAGAAACTGAAACAAAAGCCAAACAACAACAGAAAGAAGATCACTTTTTTTAGGGGGGGTTAATGGAATTATGTGAGAATTGATACAATTATTTCCATTTTCATAGCATGCAGAAGAGATAGCAACACAATGTCATGTGAGCTATCTCAAAGGCATTTCACAATACAGAGTATTCAGGGTCATGTTCAGCATCTTTCACCAAGGTGTGAGAAGGGTTTGGGAAGGAGCAGGACTTTTCTCTCTGCAGGGCCATGGAGCACAGCTGAAATCAGCTGTCTCCAGGCACAGGCTGGGGTAACCACACTTAATCCAGAGGAGGCTGTGGGGCTCCCCTCCCCAGTTGCAGGAGATTAGTGTAAGATATACACTTGGTAGCAGAGACAGGAGCATATCACCTCCTCCAGACTGCAGACCACACTCCAGTCTGAAGAATTTTCCTAATTCTGTGGCTGTTTTCTGGCCCAACCAGGCACAAGCCAACTCATTTCTCCGCAGGAATTAACTGCAGTGAGTCCCACAGCCTGGCTCCTTGGATTTGCTTTAGCCATTTGGTTTACTTTAACTTTATCTACAAAATACCAGTTACTTCAGGGTGGCAGCCTGTTTTGGAATAGTAGCACAAATGTGCTAGAGGCTGTGGTAATCTCAAGACTTTAGACAGCTACAGAACAGAAAATACCTGATGTAAAGCAGCATCAGAAATGTAGGTGAGTGTAACTGCATGTGTAACATTTATACAAGTGTTTGTTTATATGTGCATGACATACACTGAGGGAAGATACATGCTGAAAGTTTGTGCTCATGCACATGAGAAATGCACATTTAACTTGCCTTTTTGGCATCTGAATTGCATTTTTGTGCAGCCACTGCCAGTACCTGCAGATGTGAACAAGCTACAGACAAATGCTGGCACCCAGCAGTGATGCCTGTCATCAAAAATGGCACATACCCAGGTCCCTGGCCTCTTTAAGTAGGGTTTAGGCACCTTAAGGGACTGGTCTAAGGGATGCACCTCTCCCAGGCTGCTGTGAAAAGCTCAGTTCCAAAATTTCAGTTGCTTTCTGCCTAAAGCAGAAAGATCTTGATCTGTGGTCTCTGTAATCCTCAACTGCAGAAGGAAAGAAAAGCAACCTATATCTATTAAAATATAAGCAATTGTACTGATAAATGTTTCATCTCAGAGGGCACAGAAAGGAGCCTGCAACTCCATTAGCAGCTGCTAATGCCTAAATGCATCCAGAAGTTTCCCTGGAAAATCCTGCCCTACCCAGTGAGTTTTCCCAACCAAGCTTGTCTGACTGGGATGGAGTTAATTTTCTTCATTGCAGCCTGTATGGTTCTGTGTCTGGGATTGGTGACTAAATCACTGCTAAGACATCCATATTTTGGCTGTTCTTGATGTGTGGTTTTGGCTGTTTCTCTGTCTGAAGAAAAAAAAAAAGGGGAAGATGAGTGTTTCCAGCTGAAAACTATGGACACAGTATCTTCCAGTTTCATAAGTAGCTAAGATTTAAACAAATCTTTCATTATTAAAATCTAGCAAGTGATCATTCTGTTGTGGTTTTAGTTTCCAGTTGCACTCAGTTTGGCAACTCTCTCCTGCTATAAATTCACTTAAAACCAAACAGTGACTATTGGATTGTAACTTCCTACGCCAATGTTTCACCTTGGAACAAACAGTCCTGAGTTCAAAAATTCCTAAAACTAGGATTTCATGAAAGCTGAAGAAATTCAAAGTGACACTTTGGCTTTCTAAGGCCCAACAGTGACATGGACACCTGTTATTACCTTTTGTTCCTCATAGGCTTCTTTGAGACAGACATAATTTGTAAGTGCTCTCATTGCAATTGGGAGTTTCCCAATGGCCTTCAGGTCCACAGGTTTCTTGTGAGCAGAAATAATGAGAGTGTTCATCCACCAGTAAGTTGCCTTTGAGAGCAAATTGACAAATGGCTGCAGGAACCTCACTCCCAGATCCTGCAGATCCTCTGGAGGCTTTACTTTCTGAGGGTTCATGAAAAACACATACCTCTGCAGAGGAGAAAACAGACAAACACAGGCTCAGAAATTAGCTTATTGATAGTAATTTTTTACTAAAAATAATGTGCAAGACAACCACAGTTTCAAATTTGCTTTTAAAGGTAATTATATGTTGAATTTAAATATAAATTTGCATATAAATAGGAGCATTTCTATTTTGACAGATAACTGGCAAACAATTGAGCAATGTGGGATGTGGATACTGTTCTGAACCCTATCAGTACCACCTACCTCAAGTGAACAGTAAGAATGAATTCTTGGGAAATTATTTTAAGTTATCATGGGTAAGAACATATGCTAACTTACAGATTCACTACATAAATAGTTCATCAACACTAATACAGCACATGTTTCACAGATTGCATCCACCTATACCCTCCACCTGTGCATAAATATGCATCTGTCTACTCAAATATGTGTGCACTTTGTGTGGATAGATGCACACAGGCACACACACACACACACCACCAGAGGATACATCAAGGACACATTTAAAGAGATTTAAATGACCACTGATTTCCACAGAATTAACCAAACCTTTATGGCTAAGCTAAACTTGAGCCTAAACTTGACACAAGCCAGAGTTCCTGGGATTAAGGAGCCATCTTCAGCCTCCTGGTACCACTGATATTTTTCCAGATCCTGAGGAAGAAGCCACATACCCTGACTCGGATGACATTGATCTCCACAGCCATCAGCAGCCCATAGAGGATGACCATGATTCCAGTGATGCAGAAACGCAGCTGAGAAAAAGGCACCCCATCCTGGCAGTATCTGACAAGCTTGATGGTTTTGGTGACAAAGGCCATTATCCAGTAAAGGAACAGGGCTGTAAAACAGGTGCACGTGCATAACTTAGAAATAAATTTAAAAATAAGTGTAACTACAGAATTTTAGCTTCCACTGCTTGATACAGTGCAGGCACAGTGATCCTCTACGTCACCTGCCACTGTTTTCTTTCCTGGGCCATAACCCTTCAAACAGATCCACAATGGCAGATGTTCACACAGGTATGGAAATCCACTGAAGGGGACTTAATCTAAAGGGGAACTTTGCTCTTAAAGTGAAGGAAAAGGCACATAACTTAACAAAAGCCATATTGCCTCCTAGAAAAAGCAGGATGCATCCAAGTGAGAATATGGAAATATGCTCATTTTGAAAAAGAATTGATGGAATTTAGTTTTATCCTGCATCCTGGCTGGTATCTGTCAGGGGCTTGTTCAGGTGGTTCAGCTGCAGGTAATTTCGACAATATACTTGTATGGAACATTATTCTTCAATGTCTGGTCTGACCATCTCCTGACTGAGAGAGCAGATGAGATCATCTCAGAATCAGCTGCAAAAAAAGAGCAACATCTGCACAGGAGAGTTTGTGGTCAGATCACTATTCAAAGTGGCCTTTTGAAATAGCCCTTTTGAATGCAGATAAGATTTTCCTCAGCAGTGTTAAAAAATGCCTAAAAGCTCATCATAGAAATGCAACAGGCATGCAAGGCTTTCTCTTTTGTAATAATTCTAAAAGTAGCTTTCAGTATGTACCTTATGAAAGGTGCAGTAATTCCTATGAGACTACCAGTTGCAAGAATAGTGAGTTATTCCTCTCTGTTTTAATATTCTCACACCATTCCACCATCTTGCTCAACCTAGACAAGCTGACTTTGGCTAAAATACTGGGATTTTTAAGAGTACATAAATATCAGACTTAGACTTACCCAGCAGTAACTTTGGAAAGTTGGATGTTTCAATATTATGGTAATAGACTATGGATACAGTGGCAGCCACAAATCCCATTATAGCTGGTAGGAAGAGATGCAGGTGGCGAGATTTCATTTGTCTAAAAATAAATAAGTTATAAATTAGTGAATTTGGTGCCATTCTTTCACCATTGTGTGAAAGCATAGATGTTCTACTAATCTATTGAAGAGGACAAACATCAATTTCCTAGAGATGAAAAGATTTTTGTCCTCATGAGTGCTTAACTCTGATCAATATTTGCTTGCCATTATAGCTTGAGAGAAGAACAAATGCAAAGAACAACAGCTTCACCTTCATCCCATTAAAACCTAGACAGTTCATTAAAGGATTCTGTGAATTTTATGGTGGAAAACCTCCTCATGCCTCACTAGCCAGCCCATCAGACATTAACACTGTTCATTAACTAATGCAATTAGCATGGTTATCCACCAAACTGTGCCACTCACGTGTCAGAAACAATCCCCTCTGCTATTTCACAGACGTGCACGAACAGCAGGGTGAACGTCAGGATCCACCGCAGGTTGTGCCCGGGGAAGTGCAGCCAGGTATTGTGGTGAATCTGCACTTTGGAGCTCTGGCTTCCCCAGCCTGGGAAATGGTGGCAAGGAAAGAGAAAGGTTATCACACAGCAAATCAGTGATTGATCTGGTTATCAGTTTTCTGGGCCACACTTATATGCAATTGATACAAACCCCCTACACACTACAGGGGATGTTGATACTAAAAAGATGAGCCAGGTATGACTCAGTTGCCCTGTAATTTAAATCAAACCCTGAAGACAATGAGACAACACTTTTTCCAAATTACAATCAAGGAAAAGCCATTCCTGGGCAAGAAAAATTATAAGAAAACAACAACAATAAAACCATCCCAAGCGACACCCTCAGACAGCAGGGACTGACCGATCTGAAGTGACGGCGTCCTCACGCCTTTCACAGTCACAAACAACAGCAGGAAAAATTCCCAACTGATATAAAAGTTCCATCCTCAAATGAGGCCTTGAAGAGATGCATTTACTTGAAACAAGTAACATTTAGTATCTGTTTCAGGCCTGTTTGGGAGCACAGTCTGTGTGGAGGCTGAAGGGCGATGTCACAGCTTCCCTCCCTCAGGCGCAGCCCGGCCGCGCAGGCCTCAGCACCGCGGGCCCTGCAGAGCTCCCAGCACGGTGCCAGGACTCTCATTAATCAACTAATTAATCAACTAATTAATCAACTAATTAATCAACTAATTAATCAACTAATTAAACTTGAAGCCGATTTCCATGGATAAATGATTTGTGTTGATCATAGACGTTTTGGAGTTTGGATAAACCATAATACGTAAAATAAGAAAAGAACGTGGACCTAGATAAAGGGAAATATATGATTAAACCCACTCTGTTTAAATCTCCCTGTTATGAATATTGTGTATACCAGTTTGTAAAAGAAAAAAAAGGGGTTTTCCATAAGTCTGAAAGGTTTTTTTGCAGAATCAGATTTCCTGCCTTTGTGTGATCAATCACAAACTATCTGCTAAAGATCAGACTTCCCACTTCTTCTGCTTTTTATCTACCAAGACCAGATGGTTCCATGACCAATTGTCCCAAGAGCTGTCCCACGGAAGTTTGGAAGTTTCTTTGACCACCACTGCTTACCTTGCAGGATTATGACAACAAAACAATAACAATTATTGATTACTACAAGGAAAACCATCCTATAAAAAGGGAGCTGCAAACCAAGTTCAGTGGAAGCCTGGAGCGGGCGGTGACCCCCATGCATTCCAAGCACTGCTTGCTCTGTCTATATAAAATAAACCAATCTAAACTTTGCTGAATATAGAGACTTTGTTTCTCATTTATAATAATGGCATCACCTCCTGTGTCACCTGCCCTTTCCAGGCAGGATCTCCTCTGAGGCCAGCAAGAAGTGGGACACAGAGGATGTGAGGGAGGTGCCAGGGCTGGTTGGCTTCTCATGGCAGCGAGCCTTGGCCTCCATCCACTCCCACACAGCTACAGGGCTCTCCTAAGTCACCCCAAAAGTCCCTCTTGCCATAAGGCAGCTCCTGGAATTCCCCAAGAGGCTTCTTTTGGGGAAGAAAAGAAACCAGGCAAAAGGAAACAAAACAAATTCAGTTTAAAAGCCACGATGTGCTACACAAGGACGCAGCACCTGATAGTGTTTAGAAGTGGCTCAGGAACACATAAACCAAACCCTAAGTTTATTCATGCTTGGAAACTGTCAGCATGTCACCATTTCATCCTTGTTTAAGATATAAAATACTGCTAGAACAAATTATTCTCTCTTCTCCATAGCTATCTCAAGCATTTTCCATAGTTCTCTAAGGCTTTCCTAATCTAATGTGGTTTTCTTTGACCTTGCTCCTGTCTTTGTCTCTTCCCAAGCTTCTTTTCATTTTTCCTTTGCTCACACATCTGCACAAACACAGCTCATCACCAAATTTCTGGTTTGGAGTCTGTCTATACCATGGACTCTAATTGGTTTTTAATGCACTGTGCAACAACTATTTTCCCTGATAACTAACATACAAAATAGAAAAAAAGAATTACATACTTACATATATAATATACTATTTAAAATATTATATTTTTTCCTAAAATTGTTACAAAACAGAGGGAATTTTCAGCAGCTGCAATACTATTTCAAAATTATTTGGCTAATAACTAAAAAAATTGAAGCAGCACTTGAGTGTTCTAAAATATTCTCTCTGCCCTCAGATCTCAGATTGTACTTCCATGAAATACTTCTGCACAAAGCTTTTACTTCAAGGATAGTTTGCATCTCACCTTGAAGGAAAAGCCAGCACTGAGGTAAAAATCCAGCACTGTTAGAGAGAGTTTCCATAACCCTGGAGTTTCTTTCTAGTCTTTATAATTTGTTAGAATTTGTTTCTTATTCTCTTGCTTAATTATTTATTTAGTTTTTAGTCACTGGATCATGTCACAGTTAGGTACAGAGTGTCTTAGCCCACAGATTCCTGTAGCATTTTATTCAACTGCTTTGGAGTCTTTTTGCATTATAAAAGCCCTTAAATCTCATATTCAAATACAGTCCTAAATTCAAATCTCCCTTGTGGAAGAAATGCATTACCATCTACACATGCAACACTAGGAAGGTAACATGGGAGAACTGACGTGGCATTTCTCATGCAGTTGTCAGGAGAATATTTATTTTCACTAATATTTTTGATGGTAATTCAAGTTTCTTAATCTCTTATAATCAGTTAGAATGCCACTGTTTGACCTATCTGTAAAAGTATTCAATTGTATTTATTTCACCACTCCAAATTCACCAGGATAAAAAGACAACTGTAAAAAAAATTATCATTAGAGTACTAGCATAAATGGTTTTTTTTACAAGACTATGTGACTTAGAGCCCCCCCACTGTCCTAAATTCCTCAAGAGTGATTTATCATTTATTTTTTATTCCTGTTTGGAAAAAAAAAATTCTCTGTTATCTCTGCTCTACTTTTGTTTGCAAATGTTGGCAAAAGAAGCAATTATTCTATTTTAAATATTTCCTACACCTGTCCCAGCCTTATATCCAAGGTGAACATTTTGGATATTCTCTGTAATTCATGTGGCTTCAAGGTAACTCAGACCCACTACTCTAAGTCTTCTAATAATAACAGAGGTTGCAAGTTGCCAGTTTCAAATGTGAAGAGAAGTTTCATAGCATTTGGATCTGATCTCTCTGGCTCTCATCCATCTCTTCATGCTGATTAGCTCAGATTTACATCTAAAATTCCCACATTTCAGCGGGTTGGCCTCACATCCTCCGGGTGAAGCCATTCTGCCTCTTCTTTTTCAGAATTCATAAATCCAAAGCATCCGATGGTTTCACCAAGCCCATGCAAACATGAGTATAAACACATGCTCGAGTGCTTGCAAGATGGCAGAGCTCCAGGGAATAACTCACCAATGAACAAAATTGGGAAGGTGATAAACAGCAGGAAGACATGAGGGACCAGGTTGAGGGCATCCACAAAGCAGACGTTCCTGAGGACACCAGCACTGATGTTGTAGGCTGAGGCATTGTCATTGCCACAAAATGCGAGTCTCATCTCTTCCAGAGGGTCTGGCTACTACAGAAATGAGAGAAATGTTGACTACCAAGAGTGCTAAAGACAAAATAAATATAATAAAGAGACAGGGAAGGAGCACACTGAAGAACCCATAGAGAATAACACAGTTGTATTTTGGAAATTATTCTGGCTAAGGCAAATACAAGTACATTAGAAGGTTGTGTTTATATGACATTAGTATTATTTATATTTTTATAATATTGTTTATATTTAGCTGCATTCATTATTTAAGTGCTATTTTTAAATACATTATGCTGTAACTTCTAATGCTCATAGGCACAAACACTATGCTGCAAAAGCTCTGTGAGAATATAAAGAAAGCAGGTAGAAGATTTGAAAAATAAGTAGTTCCATTTCTCATAATAAAACCCAAATGGACATAAATTGACCTGTATGTTGCCGTTTCTTTGGTGAGCCAACACTGTCTGTGCAGTATCTCCAACAATTTGTTGCACTGCATTCCCAGTGCAAACCCTGAACCTTTGGTATTTGTGATCTGGCAGCTTTGCCACTGATACTTTGTATTTCTTCATTGTCACATAGAACAATGACCACACACGAGACATTACAGATAAATAAGGAACTTTTAGCAAAAGTAGGTGGTACTGAAGATTGCCTAGGCAGTAAATCAGCATTTATATTTGATCCTGAAAACCTTTATACATGTGCTTAGACTCATCCCAGCAGCCTCTGACTTCCATGATTTCTTGTGATATTTTCTCTCTACACCAAGATAAGCTCCTGTGTTCATGCTTGCAGAGTGTGGGCCATAAAGCAACACAGAGATATGGCCAGGTTCTGGCTTAAATCAACCTGTGCATCATTTATTTTTACAGTCTTCTTTACAAGAAAATGAAACAGGACTGCAAACAAAGTCTTCCCTTGCTCATCTCTTTGCTTGAGACTTACACAGAGCAACATAGTGCTGTAGAATAAGTTGTGGAAACTCATTTATCCACACCTTTTTCTTTTCTCAAATTCTATGTGCTAAAATAGAAGGAATATATTTAATCCAGCAAAGCATCTGTCTGCAAGAACATTGGCATTCATAGGTTTTGCAGAATCAGAACAAGATAGGGATGCAGAAAATGCATAAATGCAGTTTAAAAACAAAAAGAAAGTCTGTTGAATGGGGAGAAAAAGGTTTCTTTCTTTTCTCAAATAGTTCAGATTAGTTCTAAAGTTGTTTAAACAAGGTAATCATAACAAGGTGAGCATAAACTACACAAGTAGTCCCTTAGAGACAGAATAAACATGCAGATGTTCACACAAACACAGAATTCAAAGAAGCATTTTCAACCTCTGCTAAATCCCCGTTAGCTTTTAACCAAGCTCTTTCTGGGTCTGAAAAGCACAGCCCATATCGAAACACATCAGCGAAGAGGAGTTTCTTTGAAAAGAGTGTGATAAATGTGCTCCCTTTCCCAAATATATCAGCAGTTTATGGCTGAGATTTACCAGCAGTTACACATAACTTGCATTCATGTACTCACTGTGAGGCAAAAGCTGAGGGTCAACCAACTCAGACTTCAGTAACCACCATCTGCTAACAGTCCATGTGCTGTAACACAATTTGATGGAGATTTTGACCCATTCTCTATAATGAATAGAGTGATATGACCACTACCATTCTATAATTTTTATTTTTCTACCAAAATACAGTCATAAATGCATAAGGCTAGTAACAAAAAAATAAGCCTTCTGTTAATGTGGGATCTGTCTGAATATATCAAGGAGTTATTAGCAAAACAAATAAGGAACTTAAAAAAAACTACACAGAGGTTGTTTGGGTTTAATTTGTGAAAGCTTGACATGTCTTCTTTAAAGGAAACATAATGGTAATGGTAATCTCTTGAAAATCAGAAGTGCTGTTCCCTCATTTTTATCGAAGGTCAGAAGTCCAAGGGAGTTCTGCTGGGAATTTTCCTCCCTTTCCCACAAGGATGACTCTCTTCTGAGGCAGCATAAGATGCTGTTGTGGTCTAGTGGTTGGAGTGGTACTGAAAGGCAGGAGAATCCTGGGTTCAGATGAGCACTCAGTCACTGACTCCCTGTGTAGCTTTTGGCTTCTAGTCAAAAATCAATCTGGGAGAAAGCATGAAAACCACATCCAAGGGAAGCTAAGGAAACTGTTGTTTTTTTCCCATTTTTTTAGGAGGAAAATAGAATAGAGGCAGCAAATGTTCAAGTGAAGGACTATTAACTGTAGGAAGAGTGTTTTCTCCCAAATAGAGACCACCATCGGTTTGCAGAGGTTTCCTATCACAACTCAAACAATAGCTGCTGAAAGCTCTAGTGGAAGATGCATCTTTGAAGAATCACATCTGAATCTTCACAAGAATCTGTGCCTAGTTTTGTGATGGAGTATTCCCAGTAACACTCTTAAAATCAATTGTCCTTTGAGCATTGCCAGGACTGAGAAAAGAACCTGGTCCTACTAGTTAATACTGATATATAGAGACAGTGCCCAGGACACAGGTGATATTTTTCAAGAGAAGGTAAGGGCAGTCTATTCACAATATTTCTGTTAATTTCAAAAAAAGAGAACTAGGCTTTCATTGCCTACTCTTAAAAAGAGAAAATCAAGCCTAGGTTGGTTAGTTTGTAAAAATTCCCAGAAAATAAAAAAGCTTATATGGCAAATGAAATGAAATAGGGTAATTGACACTAAATTCCTAAGATTTTTGATAAGAAATCTTCATCATGAATCAGTTTATCCAGTGACCATGTTCATTCAACTTCCACAGGCTTAAAATTTATAAAATTATTCTGATCAGTGCTGTGATGCTGTGCTGCCCCAATGCAACTTTGGTATCATAAATTGCCAAATCATAAAATGTATAACTTCCCTATTTAGCAGCTCAGGACTCACATCCAGTACAGTTTGGCACTGAGAGGGAATAGAGGAGATAAGAACTGTGGAAGTATTAATAGTCCAGTGATCCTTCCTTCCTCTCTTCCCTCCTTCCACCCATTTTTCCATCTCCACTGTTCTGGGAATGAGCTGTGGCTGGAAGTGGAGGACTCATGTTCTGCATCTGTTGGCATATCCCAAATTTCATAACACCTTCTGCTGCTGGCAGTATCTGGATCTTCAAGAATGGTGTATGAAAACACCCTGCATTATCTTAGAGCTCTAATAATGAGAGAAATTATGTCATCTTCAGTGTGCCTTGTGGGGACACAGGAACCACTCCATCCTTCCCTTCCCACCCATTTCTGGTTCTGAAGGCTGATCTCACACACCCTCCATAGTTTTGTGTCTTGGACCGTGCTCTGTTTTTTGGAAAACTTAGATACAGAGGAGACTCTGGAGCTGGAGAGATGCACAGATCCATCACTCCCTGGAATAAAACATGAAATGTAGTTCCTACCTCTTGGCTCAAGTTTCCTAGATAAGGGAAATATAGTGGATGAAGTTTTGCTGATATCAAAGGGGGGATGCTTTGCATTTACAGTCAGTGCCCTTTGGTTTGAAGCTGAAATTAGCCATTACTTTCTGCAGTATCAGGGCATCCCTCCAGAAGTTCATTTTCATTACCTCAAAGTTTAACAAGTTGTGTTCTTCTCCAAAGAAGGACAGAAAGAAAAGCCCCTAGGGCAGACAAACAAATCCTTAATTTCTCTAGACAGTACAGGGCATTTTTCAACAATACTTTTGCAGCTCAACCAAAAATAACAGGAGTTGGACCATGACAAGTTTTCAGATGCAATCTCTCATCCAAGAAAACAGTGCAGTCTTCAATCTTTTTCAAATAAAAATTTGGTAATATAATGACAAAATTTCTTGTGCCCACCTTCAGATCCCATGTTTGGAAAGTTCAGTGTAGCTACAGAAGGACACATTTTTAGGGCACCAAATGATGTAAGCTTCAGACTAATTAAATAATCAAGGTTGCATTTTTAACAATCTTTCAGTATTGCAAGTTAAAGTCAAAGAGATCTTTAATAATTCTAAGAATTTTAAAGAGTTTTAAAAGGCCTCAGCTACACTGGCTTTTAACAAGTCCTAGTTTTGAAAGCTTTCACTCAAAAAACAGCCTGGAAATTAAAACAATCTTGATTGCAGTTACCCAGGGAAAGCATGAAAAGGCAACATTCCCTTTTTTCTGTACAACCATAAGATTTCATGAAATGAGATGAAATGTGAAAATTAAGAACAATAAATGAAAATTAAAAAAACCAAACCAAACCAAAATAAAAACAAAAACCCAACAAAGCCAAAACATTAAGAACTGAAGAATTGCAGTTGTGCTTACTGTTATAACTCATTGAAAACTGCAGCAGGAAAGGAAGATGGAACACTTCTATGACTTATCACTGATCAAATTTGGTTCCCTGAATAAAAATTAAACTATTAAACTATTCTTCCCTTGGCTTTTACTCTTCTAGTAGGCAAATACAGGGCTTCAGTCAGCACTACATCTGTAGAGAGGGAAAAACAGGTATCTTGCCCATGTGAGGAAGTGCAGTTTGTTTCCCTCCACACTATGCAAATGCACTAAATACACTGAATACTTATTCTGTTTTTCCCACAAAAAAAATGACAGAATGTTGATCACACAGAATAGCAAAACCTGTAATGCTGAAGGCAAATCAGAATACAGAGCTGACTCAAGTTTTCCCACCCTGTGGCCAAGGGTCATTTTCTCCTTCCCAAAGATGAGGAGCATCTTTTAGGCCACAGAGCAAAGAGGTAAAACTGGGCTGCAGAGCCAAAGGGGGAGAAATTCAAAGATATTTCTGTTGTAACAGGGATGGAAGAGATTAAAGCCTTTAATCCTCCAACTCAGAGAGATTATTGCATTGCACAGCAGCAGCTGCCCTCCTACACCTGCCAGGACCCTTCCTTGGGAACACTGGAAACAGCACTGCCTGGAAGGGTGCACAGGTGAATTAAGCAGCAAAGCCAGGTGGTTTATCACCCTCAGCAGTCTGCCTGCCTTGCTGTGGGCTCACAGTCCAGCAGAGCCACACAAACACAGCTCACTCTCACAATTAGCAGTCCTAATCAGCGTGGTGCTGTTCCCAAGATAACCCCTGCTCACATCAAGCTCAACATCAGGGCTGAGCTTTGCAGCTGCCCTACTTCAGTTCCCTGGCTCATGCAGGACTGTCTCAAGGACATAATAGTGGAGAAATGTCCACCAGCCTCTTAGCAAAACTTTCTCTGTGGATAAAGGAAGGGAGAGGCACTGGAAAGCAAAGGCCTCCTCTTATGGACTGACCTTTTCTCTAAGCTCATGCTCAGGTTGGAATCTTTGGAGCTGAAAGCTTCTCTACAGGAAGATGGCTTTGACTGGCAAACAGCAACATCTGTACAAAATGGGAGCAGTCTAACTGCCACATTGAAAAAAGAAATTGTGTAACCTAAAAGTGAATATTCTGGAGAAAACAGACAAAGGGGTAGCAAGTTATTTTGAAATTTGTTGCTCATCTGCAGTCATGAGCATTACTTTTCATTAGGTAGTAGAAGCCATTCAGAATAACTGTTGAGGTGCTCATAAACTCATATTAAAAGACAATGTTGTTCATAGTCATTACAAAAAATGGCTTTCCCAGAGAAAGTTTCACTTGCTGTTGAACACAGTAGGCCAACAAGTTGTGCTGGGGTAATTGCACCAAAGTGGGTGCATCACAATTTGCTTTACTGAATTATAGCAGGAATGTTATACTTTATAAAAATGAAACATGCTAAGTTTAATCTATCATTTCAGACATGGAAATGTTGTAATGGGACAAAGATCACCTGATAACAAGCATGTGCCATCTGAGGACACCAGCTACATTCAGAAACCCAGCAGGAGTGCCAAGTGCCAGGTAATTTTTTGTTTTAACACTTGGAGGCTGGAAGGCCTTCATCTTTCTAAGTTATTGTCCAATTACCCACTTTAACTTCTGTCTTTATGAACTCCACAACTAGTCAGAGATTCTCAGAGGTGTTTTATCCTCCCTTTGAGAATGACCTGTGCTGAATAGTGTGAGCTAAAGCCATCAGCCAAACTTCACAGAGCAGGGGAATGGAAAGAACAATCAGGAGGATGGGCCCATGTTGGTACCAGTGGAAGGCAAATTTCAGCTCTTCTTTACATCATTTGGGAATTTGATTCCCTGTTGGTTTACTTTAATGAGGATGTGAACTGTCTGAACAGCAGTTCACCCTCCAATGAAATAGCTAAAAAAACCCTCGTGTCCTTTAAGCATTTAAATTTTTATGCTAAGATCTCCATTACTGGCAAGTTGAGACTTCCTGGTTTTAGGCTAAGGTGGACAGACACAGTCATAAGAGAATAAACAGAAAACAGCACAAAAGTGATTCATTAAAAAAAATTCACAGTGAAGAGAAGTTTTGGGAAGAAAGAAAATAGGTCAAAGTTGTAAACATGGAAATGACAAAACATTGAACCTAAACACTCACAAATCTCATTTTAACAAGCATAAATGGGGATTCTCAGGGCACTAAGCCAGTTCATGAGATATATTTTCCATAAGCAATTCTGAAGAAGACAATGGGAAAATGGTAGATAATCTAAATTTCCATTAAAATTATGAGAACATCCTCACCAAGTACAAAACTATAAGAATCCTAATTTAAGACATTTTAACTACCTTAAGGGTCTTTTAAAGTGGACTTAAAAATCTTCATATTCAAGAGTTTCATCTTACCTGAATTATCACTCTGATCGTCATGCTCTGCAAGGTACTTATGACTACAAAAAAAAGAGTATAAGTACACTCCTCAGGTGGAGCTTGTTTGGGGGAATAAGAATATTTTGAAAATGTTTATTGCAGTAGTTCTGTTGTCCATACTTAAAAAAAAAATAAAAAATAAAGATATAGATTGATAGTTGCACTTCCTAATTGAAATATATCTGTTTACAGAGCATACTTGTGTCTCAGTTCAGATTAAATTTCATTTTGGTCTTACATATACTGTGCATTATATGCCCATATATACATATAAACATGTATGTATATACATATGTGTATGCATATAGGTGCAGGGTGAAGAAAATACTCTGAGTTTTACAAAAGTACTTAGTTCTTATCTTCTGAATAAATCACAAAAGTAAAATTTGCCTTTCCTTACAGAATTTTCTATAGTAAATTTTCCAGGTTAATTTATAGCTTTGAATGGAAGGCCTAAGTCTGAGGTTTTCTACAGATATTAGGTTAGAGCTCTGAATCTTTTTCCTTTCTAGGTTTAACCCTTCTAGTTTGCTTTTCTTACTTTCCTAAAAGCACTCTCACCCAACCTATGTGATCTCCAGTCTTGCAAAGAGCTCTGCTGAGGCAACGGCAGAAAGCACTGTCCCCTTCAAATCTACTTCATCAAAAATGACCCGGTACAAAATACAACTTTCCTTTTATTCCTTATTTAAGCTCCACAGACCCCTCTTCCTTGCTAAGCTGCCCCAGCTGCCCTGGGCCTCAGGATGATGAATTACCTCTGGTGCCTGTCAGCATTCGCAGCGCTAACAGCCGTGTGCCACAGCCTGATCCAAACGGTGCTGAAGTCAATGCAAGGAATCTCATTGACTTCGGGAGCCTTCTGGATCAGGCTCCAAACACAGGGAAAATCACAACGGCAGTGGTGCTAAACAGGCTGTTGGCACTGCAAAGCATTTCACACAAACATCTGCAGTGGTCTCACACATCTAAAGACATCGCTTTTTTTTTTTTTTTTTTTTTTTTTTTTTTTTTTTTTTTTTTTTTCTTTCTGTTTTGGAAAGCTTCTCCACACAACGCGATCCCCAACACCAGCGTGCTACGCTGCCTGCTGTAAAACCTTCGACTTCACATTGCCAAGACAGGACAGTTTAAAAAAAGAAACGTAACCCTGTGAACAGCAGCAAAGAAAACATCAGCAGGAGGGGATGGTAAAGGCTGAGAACGCCTGCGAATGGAAAAGGAAAAAGAGATTGGAGTTGTAATCCCAGGAAAGAACGAGGAGCAGCCCTGTCCCACAGATATAAAGGGAAGGAGGAGGAGGAGGTGGTTAGTGGGAGATAATGGGGGGAGGGTCATCGCATGCCCCGTTTGGTTGCTGAATGTTAGATCAAACTCTGCAGCTTACCTTTGTAAACACAACCCCAAAATACCAACCCAAAGTGTCACTCGGTGCTATGTGATCAATATCATCCCGATGGCAGGATTTTCCTCCACTTAGTGAAGCCGCTCCAAGCCCTGGAGTGGATTATTTTTAGGCTGGTGATGGGAAGATCAGCTGCTGCCTCCTATCGAGTTTCCAAAGTGCACAAACTCTTCTTGCCTTGCTCATACGCTGAAGGGGGCAGGAAACTGGGAAGAGACAGGCAAGCAAAAAGCACCAATTTTTTGCCTCCTGAAGCTACAGTCCCTTGGGATTTCTTCTGCTTGCTTTTATTTTCATTTTTCCCCTCTCTGGAGCAGGAAGATTCCAAGAAGCTGCATTGCAGCACATGGACTATTAGCAGATGGCTATTCTGAAGTAATTGATTTATAGACGAGGTAGTCTAACTTTTGGCAGGCTTGCAGAGATTCAGCTTTTGATTCCTTTATAATTAATCGTGGATAATTAGAATTTGACAACATAATTTTTCATGTTAAGCAGAAAAGTCTATCCAGATATTTTACTTTACTCACTTATCTAATCCCCTCAGCTCTTCTGCTTAAAATACAGACCAAATGCCACTTTTTGATCACACAGGTCTGCTTCTTGTGAAATGAATTTTTTAATACTTGAAATAAAATTCCAAACTAATTTGATGTTCATACCAGGAATATAGTTTTCAATACAATAGCCCTTATTTACGTGGGATAAATTTTTTTAGTTGCAAAATCCATTGTATATGTTTACTTAGAGGTAAAGGAGTCCCAAGAGAGCCCACATGTGGCCAGTTGGTTTGTTTGCTCATTTTCTCACAGTGCCATCAAACAAAGATGAACCAAGATTTGGATTTTTCCACCGTGACAGTTTCACTTGAGCCTTACAACTTGAGGCCATAAATTGCAAAGATCTGGGACTTGTGGTGCAGCACAGGATATGTGGCAGTGCAGGGTGGTTTTAGGTACAGCTGCTGGAACCACAGAAGAGCCTGAGCTGGAAGGGACACACAAGGATCATCCAGACAGGAATTGTCCTGGTCAGTCATTTGGTACTAGAGCTGGAAGACCTTGGGACAGAACTCTGCTTAGACCCTGCAGAATCCAGGGATTGCATCTAGATCATTAGAAAACAAATGGTTTCCAAGGGATTGAGGTCAAAAATGTTTCCATGTTTCCATTAATGGAGTTACAGAGAATGCTGAGCTGAGAATGGATTTAAATGGCTGAGAGCAAACACTGCTGGTTTTATCAAAACCTTGGCAAACCCAGACTGCTCCTTTTTCTCTGATGTTTCAAACCTCACTCTTGTAGGGATAAGAAATCAGAAACCTCAGAGCTAGAGATAATTAGTACCTTTTGCTAGCTCCCATTGATTTGAAATACCAATACAGCTTAGACAGACCTCATCAGTCCTCCAAGGCACATGAAATCTTTGACTTGTGATTACTTTCTTTTTCCTTTTATTTCTTCCCTTTTCATGAAATGCTTTAGAAAAAAAAGATTACAGATTAGGGGTCTCTGAGTTCTGCTATATTTCTATGTTTGTTAAAGAAGATTTTTTTTAAAAATAAAAAAGTTTTAATCCATCAAATCATCTGAAATAGCATTGTCATGTAATATTTTTGAAAATACATTTAATTTCTGACAGAACTGAGTAACATTTATGGCCACAATTTTCTTCACTAAAACATGAATATTTAGCTCATTGTTATTCAGTTCTGTCTTTTCTACAAAACTGGATAAACAGCAAGGAAAAAAATAAGGCAAAATGAACATGGAATCAGCCAGCATGTTTCATTTTGCTGTTTCTAAATGGGGCAATTTCATTTCTCTACATGACAAGCTAAAGTGTTTTGAAATGCATTTTAAAAGGATTAGGAAAAATGAAAAGCTCTGAAATGTCAGAAGAATCAGCCCTGATCTGGGGCTGATCTTGTATCAGGGCTTTTCGATTTGTCAGGCAAAGGGACGGAGGGATGGGGGGTGGAGGGGGGAGAGATGGTAATTACAGGAATTCAAAATGTTTCAGGGAATGTTTGGACATTTAAATGGATGCAAACAACCACAGGCCGATCCTCCGGTACCGCCACGTCCAGCACGTCACCAGTTTTCCCTGTCAGCCTCCAGAAGACGAGATCTGGCACCGACATCTCCCCGGGCCGGGGGTGATTCAGCTGCAGAGGTGCCAGCGGTGCGGGACCGAACCGGGAACCGGAACCGCGGGACCGAACCGGGCTCGGCACCGCCAGCACCGGGACCGCCGCCCTGGCAGCGGATGGGGGGCGGAGAGACGGGGGGGCACTGCGGGGAGGGGTGTAGCAGGGATGCGGGGAGAAATGCGAGGAGGGATGCGGGAAGGATGCAGGGAGGAATGCGAGGAAGGGATACAGAGAAGGATGCAGGGGGAGATGTGGGAGGGAATACAGGGAAGGATGCGGGGGGGGTGGGATGCAGGAAGGGATGCAGAGACGGATGCAGCGGGAGATGTGGGAAGGGATACGGGGAAGGATGCAGGGTGGGATGCAGGAAGGGATACGGGGAAGGATGCAGGGAGGGATGCGGGAAGGGATACAGGGAAGGATGCTGGGGGAGATGTGGGAAGGGATGCAGGGAGGGATGTGAGAAGGATGCACCATCCCCTCGGGCGCCTCGGAGCCCGGGGCACTCACCGGCGGCGGGGGTCCCTCCGGGGCTGGTGGCCCCGCGGCCCCGGAGCGAGGGGAGTGCCTGACCATGGCAGATGGGCAGCTGAAAGGCAGAAGCTGCTTCACCTGATGGCTTTGGGGAGGGAGGGGCACAATGCACAACACTCTAAGCGGATCTTAACAAAACCGCTGAGTTTTGGCTCCTTCGTTCTGTGAAATCCAGAGCTCGGCTGGCACTGATTTCCACACTCTGGTGGGCTTCCATCAGCTTGACCAGCTGAGCCCAAAAGAACCAACATGGTGGAGGAATAGCATGTGTGGGAAAAGGTTTTCATAAATTAGGACTCACCAATGTGAGGAGAATGACCTGACAGGTGCTGCAGGGTGGATTTATTTGCCACAGGTCCTGGCTGAGCACTGTCCACATGAATTGTCTTGGTTTATTTAACTCACTAACCAGGAAAGGAAGGGTGGCTGCACTCTGGACCCTGTCCACACAACAAGATGTTCTGGTTTCAGCTGCCAGCAGCTCTCTTTGCCATTTCCCTTATTGTGGGCCAATCCATGGGTCTCCCTCTATAGAATTTATGGCAGTCCAACACTAACAACCAAAGCACTGGACCATAACGAGTTTCCACTCATTACCCAAACTCGGGGAGATGCCTGCAGGCTCCTTGTCTCTTCCATTTCTTGGATGAAGAGCTGAAATCACCATCATTTCATCCACTTGTGCAGGTTGACACTAAAGTAGCTCTTTTGGAGAAAACCTCTCATTGTGCTGAGCTGGATATATTCCTTGACTGATTTTAAACCAACTTACATAATTTATACCAGGGCTTTATGCTAATACAAAAAAAATTCATAGTTGATTATATAAGTTATGGACTATCAAGCCTTTATTTTACTTCTAAATTTGTCACAGTGACAGAATCCCCACAGTGCTGTGTCAGAACTCATGCCACCATATAAAAAGAACAGACTGACACAGCTTTCAAGATTAATTTCACTTACACTTACAACCCTACTTTAACAAAAAAGTTTGCTATATTTCTTTTAATTGCACATTGCTCTTTATATCAAAAGAAAAATATATGGATCTAGCAAGGAAATTGAAATGAAGTAGCAAAGACTTAATTTTTTTCTTTTTAATGTCATAGAAAATGCAGCCTGGTCTTTGGATTACTTCTCTGTCTGTTTAAAGTATTTATTGTCATTAAGCTTGGAGGGGGGAAGCAGTAGAAGCTTAGTATTATTTGAAATATTTTCCACAGCTTTTTTTAAAAGTTATCATGCCTGGTTTCTATGGGGAAAAGTGTTGTGGAAAATATATACAGCAAAATTTCAACAGAGCAATCTAAGCAGCAAAGAACTCTATATGGAGAAGTATGAGGAACTCCCAGACCTCAGAGTTCATCTCTATAAAAGGTGTAGAAAGCCACAGGCCTTGAACAGGATCTACAAACCTTCTGATCTTTGAGGGACAACGGCACCATGGTGGAGTCGGAGGCACCAAATATGATGCTACCACTTCCCTTGGTAGCTCTTGATCTTGGCAAAAGTTAGATCCTGCACACAATACCAATTTTCAGATCTCCAGGTTTACTTGTTCTGTTTGACAAAGACTGCTTTACTTAAAACAACAAGAACAACAACAACCCCCAACCATATGTGGTTTGCATTATACTCTTTTTTTTCCTTCAAAAACCCCACAAAATCCTTTCATATTGAAGGGCTTTTCAAGGCTGTCAAGGATAATGCAAGATCTCTGTATCCTCTGAGATCCATCATAAATATCATAAAGTAAACCTGTTGTACTACAACTTAGATTCTACCAAACCCATAGATGCACTTGTGCTATAAATTACAATGATATTGTGGATTGTATATGTATGTCTATGTGTGAGGAACTGGGGAAAAAGGGACTATTTTTGGTTTTAAATAATCACAGAATCATTAAGGTTGGAACAGACCAGGGTCATCAAGTCCAACCTGTGGCCAATCCCTACCTTGTCACCCAGCTCAGAGCACTGAGTGCCAGCCACATCCAGTTGCTCCTTGGACACTTCCAGGGATGGGAACTCCCTCCTCTGTGCTGTACTGGATTTGAGTCCTCAAGGCTGACACTGGACAATTCAGACCATTCTTTTGCATTGCCCAGAAAATCTTTATTTCTAACCCAGCAAACACACCAGTCAGATTTTAAACCCTCTGCAACTGAAACAGAACTAATGTGGGATCAGGTTCATTTTTCTCCCATTAAACTCAACAAGGCACCTACATTGTTCAGTCTCATTTACAAATGATGGCTTTTAGAGACATGGTAGTCAGAAATAAAAATTTTAGTTGTTTAATTTCAGAGTGAATGCCTGAAAGGAGCATTCAATACTAAAAACAGAACTTGCCTTACCCAGGATTAAATATCAGATGCTTGACTGTTTGTGTGTCTGCCTGTTACTAGACTCCCTGTATAGCATTTAGAGAGAAAAATACATTTTCAGATGATGATTCTTTTCATCCTAAACCAGATATAGAAGATAGTGGGAACTAATTCTACTCTGGATATGACTATCTCACCCCCTGGAGAATGACAGTGTCTATATGGTTAAAGTTTTGGAAACTTTACCTGTATCTTTTTCGGTTTTTTTTCTTCCTTGAGGTATGGAAATAAATTTTCAGCCTGATATATTTTTGCATGTATATTTTAAAAGGGCAGTAGCCATGACAAGTGTCTTGTAGAGGCCATCCCTACCATTTTTACTACTCCTGGTAGAACCCACATGGAATGTCTTCCATATGTCTTTCCACCTCTAATTGTAATTCCAGAAGTTTTCCTACTTGAGACCTGTCACATTCTATGCTGGGAAAAATATGTAGCATAAGGAAAAACAAATCATCAAAACTATCAGAAATCTCTTTGATAGGAAAAGATGAAATTAATTTGCCTATACTAACCCTGAAATCTGACAGCTGCTTCATACAAAATATAGTTTTCTTTTTTGTCTGTTATTTGTTTAGTATAGAATACATTCCTTAAAATCCACTACCATAAGGGGATGTAAATAATCCTTAAGAAGATTCATATCTTTTTTTTTGCAGGCAAGATATGTAGTGCAGTCCCTTGCTTTCAGAGAAACATTCAACCATAAAGGGTCCCACATCTGCCTTTTATCTAAATCCTCATCCTTCAGTCTCTGAAGCTGCATATCTGTAAGCTGAAAACTTCTTAACAAATCTCTGTTCAGACTTCTGGGAACGGAAAAGAACTTGTGTTTAAATTCATTTCCATATAAAGGGCAAACCCCAAATACATTTAAAATCATTCTGATCACACTTTATGTTGTATTTAAGTTAATGTTATATCATCCAGGTAATTCAACTGCTACATAATAAGTGCAGTAGCTGAGGATTTAATACATCCTAACTTGTCCTTTGTGTTATTTTCTACCCCTGTATCTAGCACAAAATACTCATGTCCCTGATCTCAGATCTTTTCTTGTTCTCTTCTACCTGATGTCATCTGCTACCCTTGCTGGAAATCAGGAAATGGTAATGTAAATCTAAAGTTCATTTATAGCACACAGAACTTTATTAAATCTCACTTTGCATGGATTAAAATTTGAAATAAAAATTAATCAATATATAGAGATTAAGTCAAAATTACTCCTTTACAGTAAGACATGTCAATGGCCCAGCAGTGGAAGGCAATGTCTTAGCAGAAAACAAATTTGAAAACAAATTAAAACTTCCTAAATTATCCAGTAATCAGCAGACTGCAGAAACTTTATGCCACAAGGAATATTGCAGCCACACATTTGCCCAAAATACTTTCTGAATCTCCTGGGTAGGGTATATCTAAGGTACTTCTGTAATGCTTCATCAGGGCCCTGTGACACCAGTCTGACAGCATGGTTAAAGGGTTCATAAAGAAAAAATGGGATAAATTCTTACAACACTACTGGTCCAGGTCCAAAACAACCACAACACCATATGGTACAGAAATTATAGAAAATTAAACAGCCTTTGTGGGGAAAACAGTAGTTCCTGTGGAACAGCAGTAGCAAAACACCTCCCTGAAAGTCCAGGCAGACTCTTGGCAGACAGCATAAGATTTATTAATGTGACTTCAGGGACATTAACATCAAATTTGCTGTAATAAAGCAAAATGTCTGAGAAATGTAAAAGGGAATTAAACAGACTTTCATCATTGTTCACTCTCTGTTTTACATCTTGTCCCTGTAGCAGTCAAGAGCAGCACCATCTCATTTCAAGCAGCCCTTTGGGTTCTTTTGCATTTTTGCATATGAATGCTGGCACACTGAGGCAATATGGACACCACCAAAATAATATGACCAAAACCACCCTAGGCAAATCTTCACTTTGTGAATTGGTGTGTAAATGGGCTGCACTCAGCTGTTCTGATGAACTGATTCTTCCCTTCTCCCAGTTATCTCAGGAAGTCCCCACTGGTCTATGTGCACTGCTGTGTGTAAAGTGTTCAGCATTGTCACTCCAGCTGCAATTAAAAATGAACCCCATCTGTACAACCCGACCCAAATCTGGTTTGTAGATGCATCATCATCCAGCAGTTGATTCAAATCACAGGGTTTTATTTACAATGAGACAGATTCTGTGAGCCAGCTTGCAGCAACTGACTGCAAGAAGGGGCTGAGGGATGTCTGAGACCAGTTGAACATAACTGGGTTTAAATTTGAACCAAAAGGCAACAGCCACTAGTGGTAAGAATCATACACATATGACAGGTTGTGTCTGAACAGATTAAATGATATTTTAAGGATGTCAAACTCCCATTTCCCTCTTCAGAAAATTTTAGATAGAAATGCAAGTTCATACATCCAATACTCATTTCATACATTGTAGGGTGCCCTGGGCAGCTTTTGCTATTCTGTCATACGCACTTTAAAAAAGAAATTCAAAGTATTTCTGTTAGGTATTTACTTTTTACTTACAAAAACACTGTATTTTTTTCTTATTTCTACTTTTTTCTCCCTCTGTTATCTCCTCTCTCCTTTTAGAAGCAAAACACAGAGGAAGAAACTGAAAAATCTTATTTTTCTGATGTTTTTAGGGTCCATAGTACCTTGTATTGGTAGAGATGTCAATTATGATAACATTGTGAAAACTCTTATGTGTGAAAAATTTATCTTTCTTTTTCCTATGACATTCAAAATGCAACAGCCAAGGCTTCATATTTTGAAAATTTTAACTTGTCTTCTTAAGAAGCAATACTAACAGTGTTCCTACTGAAGCTGAGAGGAGATGCAGATTCCTGAACTCCTGAGGAAACTTCCAGAGCTAAAAGAGAGATATTAATTGAAGTAATAGAAGATGGGGAATATATGGAGTGATGCAGTTATTTAATGTATGAAATGTTTTATTATGTCTGGGGAACCCAATAAACTGGGATCCTGATAAATAAGCTGAAATTATATTTCCTAATGGATGATTTACCACAGTTTCTGGACACAATTTGAACAGTAAAAACCAAGATCCTTGTTTAGAAAGCTTTCTCTCCTGCAAATACACACTTCAGCTTTCACCAAGAAAATTCACAAGGGTAGAATAGTTCTCTTATCAAACCATTCTGTGTTGTGATATTGGGTATCACCAATAAAAGTGCCACTACAATTTTGAAACAACCTCCTTTTAACCCTCAGTTTGAAGCATTCAACTCTGCTACCTGAAAAAGGTGTACTAGTATCCAGGCATCTTCCATTTACATATGGAGCTGTGAGAAAAGTGACACAGAAGTTCCTCCTCACTACTAAAAACTTTAGTTCTCAGACCAGTATGTGTAATTTCCCCTGAGCTCTAAGAACCGATATAGACAGAAAGTTGCTGGTTGGAACTTGTGCAATACTTGATATGGGGAAATGGGAACACACACAGGAGGCAAATCAGCCTGAAATTTAACCAGGAGACAAAAATAATTGATGGAATCATTGTGATAATTGATGGAATCATTGTGTGCTTGTGTTCAGTGTGGCTGTGGTCAGTGCCATGAGGAGCTCTGGCTCTGGCATCCCTTTGAAGCCACCTGCACTTTCTGCCTCAGTACAACTAAGCCAGCCTAAGAAAAATATTTCCATGTCAAAGATAAATACTTTAGGTAGTTTGCACAGTTGGTGAGGGCTAAATGAGATGTAATGCATTTCAAACACTCTAACAGTAAGAGATCCATTTGGCACATTCAAAGTACAGGTCTTTGCAAGTGCTGTACTGTCAATAGTTACTAAAGTTTTCCAGGAGTCCTTTCCTTAGAGACAAGGCAGAGGTGTGATGTCTGATTGTGATTTTAGAGTATGATTTAAAGTTACAGAGTAGTACAAATGGAGATTTGAGACCCCCATTACCAAAATTTCCAGGACTGGTTTCATTTTGAAAAAAAATGACAAAAAACTTGCAAAAGCAAAAATAAGGGTATCATAATATGGAAGATAATAAAATGACTTGATAATGTAGAGCTTTCTGTGCCTCCCACTCTTTTGCAAGATGTAGCAAGGAAAAAGTCCAGGGTACATGAGTTACTCAATGTCATTTTTGTCAACTCTTGGCCCAAACAGCCCTGTTTCCCCTCAGGAGACATTTCAATCAAAATTGTGTGATTGAAGCTGATCATCACAAATCAGAGTGAAATCAATCAAAATTGCACTACTGAAACTGCTTAAAACCAAAACCAACTACAAAAATCATTTTATAGTACAGATATTTTGAATGTTTGGTGTCTTCACTAAAATATTAACCCAATTACTTACTCTACTGTCAGCACAGTACTATTTTTGCATAGGGTTAATTTAATGAACAATAAGAATTTATCACAGATGACCTATGGCCTCTATGAATACATATTCAATTACTTGCTTTCCCAGCAGCAATTACAAGTGAAATGTGCTGTCTGGGTAGTCCAAAAGGAGCATTTGCTCATTGCTGAGTTGGATTGTGAGAAAACCATCTTCCAAAAGTTTCCATGGTAGTGACACAGGAAGATGGGAAGTAGGGAAGGAGTTCTGCAATGCTTTCAGCAGAATGACACAAAAAAATATCTGAGAAGACAGCCAGGCCCACGGGGGCACGAGAGCTCCGGGAACTCCCCGGCTCCACCGCCCGTTGCACAAGCCATGGGGAATGGGGAGTGGATTTCCCACCAGCCTGAATCACAAAGGTGGGATGAGGAGCCCCTGACCTCTGCCTGATCTTTTGTACAGCCTTCTGTACATGCAAACATGAAAACATGCAAATTTCTGCTCGGCCTGGGCTGGTGATTCCATCCCAGGCCTGCTCTGTGGGTCAGCCTGAGTTGGACTGTGAGAAAACCATCTTCCAAATCTTTCCGTGGTAGTGACACAGGAAGATCGTACGTGCAGACCTGAGCTCTGCAATGCTCTCAGCACCAATGTCACTCCAGCTGCAAGTAAAAAATGCCAAAATATCTGAGAAGACAGCCAGGCCCACGGGGGCATGAGAGCTCCGGGAACTCTCCGGCTCCACCGCCCGTTGCACAAGCCATGGGGAATGGGGAGTGGATTTCCCACCAGCCTGAATCACAAAGGTGGGATGAGGAGCCCTTGATCTCTGCCTGATCTTTTGTACAGCCTTCTGCAATCCACATGCTTGTAGACAAACTCTGAAGAGAGTTATTTATCCAAACATGCAAATTTCTGCTCGGCCTGTGCTGGTGATTCCATCCCAGTCCTGCTCTGTGGCTCAGCCAGCCATGAGATTGTCACAGGAACTGGGCCAAACCACTCCTCACTTATTTGTTTCCCATCCAGCTTGAGGCCTAGACACAGGGAGGGTGTTTACTTTGAAAGGAAGAGGAGGAACATGCATGAACAAGGGATTCATCTCACTTAAAGGGAAACCACCCCTGCTCCAGACCTGTAAGGATAGGAATTCTGACTCAGTGTAGCCATAAAAGAAGCAAAAAATAGAGTAATTAGAAACTTCCAGCTGTAATAGCATAATGGAACAGCAGAAAATATTCCTTGTGCAACAATCTTAGATAACTGTCTGGAAAATCTATATACAGATACTGGTTTTGCTGAGTTCTCCATGGACACATTTTGACATCGCTGTTATAGTAAGAAGGGTAATTAATTGGTGATGATTCCCTCAGTTAATTATTACTTGTTGCTGTGCCACATGGTGCTCATGCTGCTATAATAATGGCACTATATGGTCCCACCAGCTGCCAAAATGACTTGTGTTGCTAATTCTGAGTTGCTCAGGGTTACACCAGGCTGTGCTACAGCAGCAGTTTCACAAGGCATAGCAGACAATGAGCTGTGTGAATCTATAATTAAACCTACTGCTTTAGACAGACAGAGGTATAAATTGCTCTAGACTAGGCAGAAATAAAGCTCTGTTGTGATTAGGCCACAATTTCAAATTGTGGATCTCTCTCCTACTGAGAGGCAGCATGCAAACTTTGCACTTGGCAGACCAAAACCATTAGCAGCAGCCAGGGATGTTCAGTGTCAGGCAAAAAGAAGGCACTATATACACATTCCCGTGCTTTGAGGGAAAGAATTTGTTGATATGTAAAATAAACATGCATTTCATAAATAGTTTTGACATATATTGTGGGCAAACTGCTGCAGCAGATTGAGGATGTTTATGCACCCAGCTGGTTTAATGACCCAGTGCACAGATAAAATGAGTGAGCTGGCTGCTAAAGCAATAGAGATTTGCAACAAGAAATACATTAAGAGTGTTATGAACACAGAATGAATGGAAACACATGAAAGCAGCAGATGAGAAAGCAGAACAAAACGTAAAAGAATAGCCTGTACTGGTAATGAAGAACACCATTCCCTTGACACTGTTCCCAGAACATTGTTTTCAGCAGTAAAATTGAGTCATGTGATGTTTAGGGCAAGCCCAAAAAGCCTGCACTGAAGGCCACAGGGCAAGATGACTTCACAGCAGAAGATGCTTCAGCATCCTCACAACAGGATGGCAACAAGGCTGCAGCCTTTTGTTCTCCCATTGGCCTGTTGGAAAAACAGATATAAATTTCAAGCAAACAAGTTAAAATGGGCAAAATCAGCAACTTTTCCAAAGGTTTATGAAAGCTGAAGTAAGCTAGAACCTGAAACAAGACTGCCCTATGACAAACACTGACTCCTAAAAGTTATCAAAGATCCATCAAAAACCCAATTGCTGTTAATCAAGAATAACCCCAGAGAAAGAATGAGCACATGACAGACAGTGTCCTTTGCTTGCTGGGGAGACACACATGGGGGCTTGCAGCTGTGATGTGGGACTGTGAGTAAATGAAATATTTGAGAGAATGTTAGTGCATAACAGCGACTTACACAGAGATTTTATAAATAGGCAAAATGTACTCTTTCTCTAAGATCTAAGATGTAGTTACATTGAATTTTCCTTTTTTTAAATATTTCTATGTCCCTTGATGTTTTCACCCTTAGAATTTCTAACAGCTGGCCTGAATGTGTCATGATGTGACTCATGCTTGTAACTTGTCTTAAACAAGCCATTGACACGACAAAGATTTTTTTCTTGCAGAAATCTTTTACTTATGTGGCAATAAATATCAGTTCCCCTCTCAGTTTCTACTTAAAGAGTTCCATTTCCCTCAACAGTTCTTCACAGTTTCATTATAAGAAGGAAAACCCGGCAGGATTTTTGGTCTTTTGCTTTACTGGCTTTTAAAAAAATTCTTTACCAGAATTCTTTGGGGTTGATTTAGAATCCCATAGGCTGGTTGACAGAGGAAAGATATGAAAACAACAAGCTACAAAAAATCATTTGTTCATGCATGGGATAGAAACTTACTTTAAAAAAAAAAAAAAAGAAAAATAAGAAGAGAGAGAGTGATAAAAGAAAAAACATCCACAAAACGCTGACCATGAAATTCCTCAACACTGTAAGAAGATACATACAAGTTGCAATAAAAAGAGTGAAAAGCCATGAACTACAGAAAGAAAACATCATTCCTGTACTAAGACCCTTAAGTAGCACGGAAATTGTGAAGGTTTTAGGGAGGATCAAGATTAAATCGCACTGCTAAAGAATTATTTTTTTAACAATCAAGGTAATAAAGATATTTTCAAGTCTGAATTCAGGGGAAAACTTTTTCTGCTTGCAGACCTGGATAAAAGCTTCGCTATGTCCATGTAATCAGGACAAACTAACCTGGCATCTGAAAAAGCTGAGTAAGACAGGTATTTGGGGATACCTAGCACTGTTAAAACTCATTTTTCAGCTGGGGGAAGCTGTTGATATCCCCTATCTGAGGGCAATCCAAAGTTAAGTTGCTTTCAAATGTTCTCTACAGTACTTTCTGAAAGATATTTAAACTGTAAACTTTGATTGTACAAAGAACCTGAGGTATTCAGGATTCCAGCTCATTGTTCATTTGGACACCTGGATTTATGCAGGAGGAATCTAAGTCATATCAAAAATGATGTGTAGGTGTAAATGTCAGCAATATTGACTTGATTTACCAATGTGTTTGGATGCTTTTAGAGTAAAAATAAATCAGTGTTGTTACTGCAAAAATTAATAATTATTTTATTATTTTGTATCAGGTAATGTAGACAGGTAATGTCTACACTATTTGTCAAATAGTGCAATAGTTTTAATAATAATAATAAATCAGCAGTTTGAAATTACTCTTAAATGTTCATATTTTGATTCTGATTTCTTCTGTCTCCATGAGATTGCCAAATGGAACACAATCCATCCAGCAGGCACTGAATTAAACACTGTACATTTCAATCTGCTGCAGCAAAGTAGTTTGCTCCATTTCATTTCTGCAGAAAGTGCAAAAAATACACCAGGTCAAGCATAAACTCTGAGCAAACATATTCCTTCCTGCCTGCTTTTAAGAAATTTCAGACCCTTGATCATTTCCTTGGTCTTTTTTATAAACATGGTAACATTTCTTCACCTAACTCTCAATTATGGACAAGCTGCATTAGCCCAAGACCTGCACAAAGGTCAATAATAGGAATGGGTAATTTGATAGGTTTTACCAGGCCCATTCCCTGTTTTCTTTACACTGGTTTGACTTCAGCATAATTGTAAGGATTTCATTGTAGCCATCCATGGTTCAGGCAAGGAGATTTGGAATTCTGAGCTTTCTGTTGCTGCAGAGAGGCCTAGAAAGAGCCGATCCCAATTCACCCACAAGTTTATCCCTACATGCCTCCATTAAGCCTTTCTTACCTGTTTCCATAGTATTCATTAAATTAGGTATGTCCTGGGAAAAGACACAACCCTGCAACTGGGCCCACCTGCACTGCTGCTTATGGAGAATGAATCAGACTGCATGCACACAAAATTAAACTGCCAACAGCAGTTTGGGCTTTTTTGTTTTTTAATGCATTTGTCTTTGACCCACACCTCACAAGGCTCCAGTGTGAGCTTCAGAGAACTGTTGTGACATGCTTTTCCTGGCTTTTCAGAGTAGAAAGGGTGGATGACAGTAAGGGCAGAGCAGATCTCAAGACTGGCACTTGGAAGGGCAGGGTTAACCCCATGCCAGGCAGCTCAGAGGGTGTTGGTGTGAAAGCAGACCCAGGCATCAACCCTACTGAGAGGTTTCTTGCCCAGCCATGCCTGATACATGTCAATAGCAGCTCCACACTGTAGAAAATTCCCCCAATTAATCAGCTAAGTTCCATGATGTGCTCCCTGGCAGTTGTTTTACAATCTCTGAGCATTAACACCTCAGCACACACCTACTGAACACCTCTGGCTTTGTCCATTTACTCTTACATATGGACACAAATGAATAGACTTCTTTCTTTAGAAAAACAATAATCTGATAGTTTATAGCAACTGAGTGGTGGCCAGAAAGGAAACTCACAGATTTTACTATTCCCAATGGAGTCATGTGGCATGGAACATATTTTTAAAATAGATTTTTTCCCACTAATTTTACTTGTATACCAGCATTTCCTTGAAATTATCTAGTTCGGCTCTTCTTGTTCAGGGACAGTCAGGAATGACAGAATGGGGATATTAGTGAGGGGAAGGGAACCTGTGCAGTTCCAAGACCTTAGGATGTGGGAATGACTGCTGCACTAGCTGGTGGTGATGGAGGAGCTGAAATCCCATCCTCCACACTGGGAAACCTGTGCCTGCAGGCCACTTTCATGATGCCCTAAACCAGAGTATATGTTCAAAGATATGGAAAACATTATATTCTTTGTTCTGTTCTCCACTTCTCTATTATTAGAATAGCAAATGTTCTTATCTCCCTGAGTGCTGTGACCCACACAGGAGCAAGACCTCAGTACAAACACAGAGAAAGGACTTAGGATGTATTTAGGTGAGTAATGTGTGCTCAGAGCTGAGTTTCATCCTTGGATACTGGAGCAGGCAGCTGATGAACCCTCTGAACCAGGAAGAGTTACTGAGACCAGAAAGCACAAAATGCTCCCTGTGTTAAAAACAGGGAGAAAGGAAAGGACTGGGGACTATTCCCTCTGTCTGCTCTGGCAAGTAGTGCCACACTGCAACAGTTTAGGTAGCTGGAGAATCAGTTCAGAAATGCACTCATAATCTGAACTAAAATATTGATACAGATGCATGTGAACCATTAGTCAAACACTTGATCCTGGGAAAAAAAAAAGCTGGAAGAAATAATCAAAAAGTTTTGGTGAGCACATAAAATAAATCAATTAATAGTCAATAAAAATTTACAAAGAATGAGTCAAACCAGTATAATTTCAGCCTACAAACCTAGACCTAGGAGGAAGTGGAGTAGATGCCCTATATCACAAGCTCAGTGAAACTCTCAATAGATTTCACATAAATAAACTAGAGGAGTGTGGTTTTCATAAAATTATTTAAATGTGGGGACAGGCCTGGTTGCTGTAGGAATGACTGCAGGAAACCTTGGGACACACACCCAGAGGCAAAGGCAGAGGGTTGGAAGTATCTGGCTATGCCCCAGCTCTTGCAGAAACAAACCTTAGGTCAAAGCAAGCCAGTGGCTGAATTATGTCAATGTTGCACAAGAAAAGGTAAATTATAGAGGTGTATAAATGAGGTATGTGAAGCAATAATCCTTCTGCTTCACCCCCTTGCAATATTCTGTTTAATTCTGAGCACTGCATTATGGAGAATAACGGTGATGATGGGAAGTCTGGAAGATCTGAACCAGAAGACTGAACTCACAGGTCTGATCCTGAAAAGTCCAAGCTGAGATAGGCCCTGTTTTGAAAAAGGCACATGCCCGCTGAACCTAATCTCCAGATGTGTTTTGGATAAGACAGGAATGAATGGACTCATATTACAGAAAAGAAGATTTAGTAAAGATTAGGAAAATCTTTATTATCATAAAAATCTCTATATTGCCTGGACAGGTTATCCAGTTAACATCACTGATAGTCTTTAGGACTGAGTTACACACATATCTTATGAAAAAGGATTTAAGATGCTTGTTTGAGGACTGTTTCAGCCCTGTGAGTGATTTTTTTTTTCTTTTTATATGAAGAAAAAAACCAATTAAATCAGTTTTAATTATTCACAGACCTATATTCTTACTAATTGAACCCCCTCTCATATGGCATCTATGAAGTGTGCCAAATGTCCTAATGTTATTTATTTTCTCTGTATATGAAAGTTGAACTCAGATTCAGCCCCCTGCTTGAGATATTGCTAGACTAAGAAGAAGAGAAGAGAACTGAACTGTATTAGGCAACTGAAGTATTATTATTGATAAATCATAAAATTTTCACAATGTGGTGAACCAAATTACAGGTGGTTTTAATTTCCTCACTGTGGTAAAGAATGGGTTGTCCAGGCAGGAGGTGGGGTCAAGAAACTACTGGATATGGTACTTAGTGCCATGGTCTCATTGACGTGGTGGTGTTCAGTCAAAGTTTGGACTCAATAATCTTGGAGATTTTTTTCCAGCTTGGTCTGTTGTGGGCACAGCAAACTCTGGCAGGAGCTAAATGTGTGGGAGTTTGGATGTGGCAAAGGCTTAAAATCTTAGAGTAAAAAAAAAAATTAAAAATAAGTACATGGAAAGTGAACTGCAGGACTCACACTCCTCAGAACCTTATGGCTACTAATTTCATCTTGCTAAAAAATAAAGAGGCCTGAAAGGTGCTGCCTTGATCTACAGAGTAGAAGAGCTGTTGGGTCTCTTGGAACACTAGAAAGAGCAAAGAACCCCCCTTCTTCTTAAATGCCTGCCTACTGATGAATATCAAGTGGGTATGTTTAGTTTGACAGTGATGGATAAGGTTCTTCTCTTCCACAACACATCTTGGATAACCAGAAGACATCAGTGACCCATATGTGGTACATTTTCACCATGGACTGACACACGACTCAGATCCTGTCTCCAAGAGTGACTTTGTGACTTCTCCAACAGCCTCTACTTCCCACTTTCTAAACTACACTAAACCCCAAATTCCCATGCAGCCTTGTGTCAGCAGTGCATTACTTTATTTTGCCCATTCGGTTTCTATAAGACAGTTGGAATAGCAACACCGTGTGTTTTTATGCTTTAACACGTTTTTAGGAAGTGGGAAAGAGAAGCAAGGAGCGAGTTCCAGCTCCTCTTCCCACCAGGAGGCTCCGTGTGGCTGCTCTGCCCTCTGCCGGGGCTGCTCAACAGGAAGGGAAGGGAAGGGAAGGGAAGGGAAGGGAAGGGAAGGGAAGGGAAGGGAAGGGAAGGGAAGGGAAGGGAAGGGAAGGGAAGGGAAGGGAAGGGAAGGGAAGGGAAGGGAAGGGAAGGGAAGGGAAGGGAAGGGAAGGGAAGGGAAGGGAAGGGAAGGGAAGGGAAGGGAAGGGAAGGGAAGGGAAGGGAAGGGAAGGGAAGGGAAGGGAAGGGAAGGGAAGGGAAGGGAAGGGAAGGGAAGGGAAGGGAAGGGAAGGGAAGGGAAGGGAAGGGAAGGGAAGGGAAGGGAAGGGAAGGGAAGGGAAGGGAAGGGAAGGGAAGGGAAGGGAAGGGAAGGGAAGGGAAGGGAAGGGAAGGGAAGGGAAGGGAAGGGAACTGCGGAGCCACGGAATGGTCACGGTGACCTCTGGAGATCACCCAGTCCAACCCCGTGCCCAGGCAGGGTCCCTGGAGCAGGTGACACGAACGTGTCCAGGTGGGGTTGGAATGTCCCCGGAGAGGGAGACTCCAGGCCCTCCCTGGGCAGCTGCTCCAGGGCTCTGCCACCCTCAGCGTGCAAAGTTCCTCCTCATGCTGAGCTTCTTGTTTAGCCTGCGGCCAGTGCTCCTCGTCCTGTCACTGGAAAGAGTCTGGCACCATCCTCTCGGCACCCTTTAAGGTATTTACATGCATTAATGAGATTCCTTCTCAGTGTTCTCTAGACTAAAGAGAAAAACACCGCACAGGTCCGTCCCTCCATCCATCCAGCCGTGAAAGCAGGCACGACGACCAGGCTCTGTGGAGCACCTTGTGCCAAAGAGCACCCTCTCTTCCCTAAGGGCGGACGATCCCTGAATCCCCCCTCGAGCCCCCCACAATCGGGGCGTCCCTCGCTGTCCCCTCGGCCTTTCCCCGCCGCGCTCCCCACACGCATGCGCGGCGCCGCAGGACTACATTTCCCGGCATGCCCCGAGGGGGCGGTCCGCGCGCGTGGCAGGGCGCGGCGGGGGAGGAGTGGACCGGGACAGTGACAGGGACAGAGACACGGCCATGGATGCCGGCGAGGGGCGGCCGCAGCCCCACCTGGCCGCGCTGGTGCTGGCGCGGGGCGGCAGCAAGGGGATCCCGCTGAAGAACATCAAGCTGCTGGCGGGGGTGCCGCTCATCGGCTGGGTGCTGCGAGCCGCCATCGACGCCGGCGTCTTCCACAGGTGCGCATGCGCGGCCTACCCCTCCGCCTCCCCTTCCCCGGCGGGTTCTGGTTCTGGTTCTGGTTCGGGATGGAGGTGCTGGGGGTTCTGGTTCGGGATGGAGGTGCCGGGGAACCCTGGCGTAAGGAAGGGTTGGGGAAGCCGTCGCTTCGTCAAGAGTGTCTTAGGGATGATGTCAGTGTCCGCAGGGAGGGCTCAGACTCTGCTCCAGCAGAGGGGACAGCAATGGGACAGGAGAAATGTCAGGAAGTAATGCCCAGGAAGTAACACATGGACATGAGGAAGAATTTCTTTACTGCAACAGGCTGCCCTGAGAGGGTGTGGAGTCTCCCTCGGTGGGGATACTCAAAAGCTGCCTGGATGGAATCCTGTGCAACCAGCTCCAGGTGACCCTGCTGGCACAGAGAGGTGGGACCAGATGACCCACTGTGGTCCCTTCCAGCCTGACCCAATGAGGCAGGCTTGATCCTCATTTAAGAGGGTGTAGGTACTCTGGCACCAGGCAAGGCAAGCACCCTTTCAAGAACTCAGCTATGCCTTCCTGCTGAGGGTAAGCAGCAGGGGAATGAAGGAATTGAAGTCTTACAACACAGTAATTTGAAACTAAAGTAGTGTGCTCTGAGTTTGGGATCTCCAAGGATGGAAACTCCACAGCTCTTCTGTTATTTCACTGCACTCACACAGAAAAATCTTCCTTACATTCTACCTGCCCAGCAGTGAAATCACCTCCTAGCTGAGATGTCTCTCAGCATCTCTTGGCATATGTGTGGCACATCCAAGGCCCAGTCATTGTGCTGGCTCCTGTTGAGCTTGCTCACGTTTTCCTTTTTGGTATCAGGGAGCCCACAGCTGGACACAGCACATCAGAAGCACTCACTCAAATGTCAGGTTGAAGGAGATAATCTTGTGTGCCCATGTGACACAGAAGAGAAGCTCAGTTTGTGGCCAAGTGCCTGAGAGCTAGATAGAAACACGTGTGTTGTTGGTGTTGAGAATACAGATTTTTCTGCAGGAGCAAGACTGAGGATTTTCTACACATCTGCTGATCATTAAAGCCATGGCCAGGATGTGCTCAGTGTGTAGCACATTTAGGGGCAGGTTCCCAGTGCAAACCTGCTGCATAATGCTCAGAGCAAGTCAAGCAGAAATGTAGCCCAGCTAGATCCAGAGCACTCTATCTCATAGCTGCTCTGTCATTATCTAGCCTGGAAAACCTTTCTTGCTGTATCTGAAAAGTAGAGGATGCAGCACTCTGTTTTATTTTGAATAAAGAAACAGGCAAGAACACTTCTAACCAAGGTTGCTGATAATTTCTTAATGATTGTGAATCTGTATTGCTCAATGACCTGCTGTGGTTTCTGTCTGGCACCTGAATTTTCCCAACAGGAAGCCAGTCAAGGTTGTGCAGCCTGACTTTGAGGTGCAGTAGGTGGACATGCATCAGGTTTGCCTGGTCACTGTGGAACAGCTGTCCAGTGTACCTGTTACACAACAAAACTCTGGTAGTTCAATGGGGAGTGTGTATTTAAGTTCGCCAACCAAGAGCAATTTCTCGTGTGTGTTTATTCTCATGGGTGTGACTTGACATTGCTGTCGCTGTCACACATATTTTTATTCTGATGATCCCATGATGTCTTTGAGGGAATAAATGTAAGTGTAAGTGCAGCACCATTTGCTGTGGACAGTGCATTGAGAATGCCAGCACAGCTGAGAGAGGAAAGGTCACTTTTCAAAGCTTTTGTTTTTACACCTCTCAAGCTTTTTTGTCACAACGATGACAGCAGTGGCTTCACAGTTGCTCAGTGTTTGTCATCATGTGATACTCAGAATTAGCCCTTCCTTTTGTAAATGTTTATTTTCCCTGAATGATCACAATCTTGCTTTACCAGTACTGGAAGTTTTCTGTGCCAAAACTTGGAATTTGATCAGCTCCTTCTCTGGGATTGTATGAAGCCAAATTAACATATTTTAACACACTTGCAGCATAAACTAATCTTTTAACTTTGTGGCAGTTTTACTTGTTGTAAACTAAACTCTTAGATTATTCTGAATGCCACACCCAACGCATTCACAATTCATTGATCTGTTAACATGCCTAACAAATTCTTTGTGCTGACACTGGATTTTTCTGGTAACACTTCTAAATTTTATATTGCTTAAGCTTCCTGCATGGAATGTGAGATTCAGATTTTACACTCTGGTGAATGTGCATGTTTTATGCCCATTGTTAAAAGCTGCTTGTTGGACTGACAGGGATAGTTTTATTAACACAAATACAATAACTAGCTCCTTATTGCAAGGTGTAGTACAGACATAAATAAGCTGGATGAATTTTTTTTCAGGTTAAATTACAACAAGCAAGTCAACAATGGTGGGATTTATTCTTTATATTAATTTCTGTCCCTGTCTGCCAACAGCATATGGGTTTCCACAGACCATGATGAGATTGAGAAGGTTGCAAAGCAGTTTGGTGCTAAGGTCCATCGCAGAAGCCCTGAAGTCTCTCAAGACTCCTCAACTTCTCTAGAAGCCATCACAGAGTTTCTCAATCACCATCGTGGTAAATCTGGGATGAAATATGCTGAGCTTTTATACTGTAGCCCCAGAGGGATGATGCATTTATTATTTAGAAAAATAAGTAAGGCACTGAGTAAATAAAAGCTAGAAATATTATCTTTTTTTTTTTTTTTATTTGGTGTGTAGTACCTACTCATACCACACTTTGCAGTTGTATTACTAAAGACGTGAATTGTTTCATAAATGTCTCTTTGTTTTTCTTTAGAGGTTGATATTGTAGGAAATATTCAAGCAACATCTCCCTGTTTACATCCCAGTGACCTTATAAAAGTGGCAGATCTGATCCAGAAAGAGGGGTTTGATTCTGTCTTCTCTGTTGTGAGGCGGCATCAATTCAGATGGAGTGAGGTAAAGAAAGGAGGTAATATTGAGATATTTCTGGCTGCAGTTCTAATTAACTTTTTTTTTTTTTTTTTTTTTTTTTTTTTTTTTTTTTTTTTTTGGGTACCAAATTCTTGCTTTTGACACTCATGTTATTTTAGGAAGTGATGTCTGAGGCAATTTGTGATGGCTTAGAAATTCCTTCCAAGCACTGATGTCCTGATATTACTGAGCATTGCTCACCCTTTCTGTAACTGTTTTGTAGGAATTAAAATTATATTAGCTTGTCTAGGCTGAAGATACAGTTCCAAAAAAACCTTACATGTTAACTTCTTCCTAGTGGGTGTTCATGTGTATTCAGACATGACACTGAGGTCCTAACTAGAAAACTGTTTGTTCTTGCCATGCAGTAGTTAACAAATGACCAATAATGTGAGATAAAATCTTGGTGAGGATGGGATGGCAATCTCTTGGCCTGGAGACTTAGGCTTTGTTTCCTCCTGATAATTTGGCTGCTGAATTATGTCACATTGCAAAATGCCTTTGAGTCATGAGGGCTGAACTCATATTGAGTTCATTGAGCTCATCTAGAAAAACATGACTGGTTTTTCCCAGAGAAGATATGCCTCTCAGCTACAGTGGCCAGGATGACCAAAGACTCAAATTTTACAAATAAAGTTAGTAGCTTGGTTTAGCTATAAATCACTTTTTGTCTTGGTACAAAGAGCTATTCCACATGTTATGTATGTTGGCTTTGTTTCTGTGGTTAAAGCAGAAATTTTTTTCTTCATTTTTAAAAATGGTTATTTCAGGTACTCTCACACTGGTGTTTTAGGTTGATTGTTTTGTGTTGGTTTGTTGTTTTTTTTTTTTAATGAAAGTTACTCAGGCATTACAGTTATTCTGTTGAGTTATAAATTGCTTCAGATGGTTTTTTTTTGTTTTTTTTTTAGTTTAGAAAGCATCATACTGTGAAAGAGCATGTGTAATAAATGAGGCTTGATCTGAGAGAGAAGTTGGAATAAAAGTTAAGCCTTTGTTTAGAGTAAACATTTGGACATTTGTCATTATTTCTCATAAGAGGAGAAATAAGTGACACTGTGCAGTATAATAGGAGTATCAAAAGCATGAGTGGAAATTTCAGGATTCTGTGGATTGCAGTTTAGGAAGCCAGATGCACATCCTGAGATGCTGGAAGGGACAAATGTGAAAGAATAAATCTCATGTGGATGTGCTGTGTGGCTTCCTGAAGTGGTTGTGTGCCATAGGCAGATTGATAAATAAGAAAGCCTCAAGGCCTACCTAAAAAAACCCAGTAATTCTTCAGCATAAAATGACATCCCACCATTTTTAATGTGGTGAGAGATAAGGAATCATTCAGCTGCTCAGGACTGAGAACTGGAAACACATTGTGCCAACATGAGCAGCTTAAGGATAAATGCAGATGGCCTTTCAGGATTGTGGTGTTTCAGGTGACTGTGATTCCCAGCAGCATCATACAATGGTTTTTCTTCTTTTTATTTTCCTATACTGCTTTAGAGTACTGTTTAGGCTAGAAGAATTTCATGGTTTGTTGTTTTTTTTTGTGTAGCTCTGTTTCTCCTTCTGCATTGAGGTTTAATATTGATAGACTGAAAGAGAAAGGTGTCTCTCTCTGACTGGAAATGTTTACTTCAGTGAGCACAAAGCTTTAATTAGTTATGAAACACAAGGTGTGTGTGTATCTACTAAATTCTCAGGATGTTTGTACACAGGTGTTTGAGAATGTCCTCCAACTTCCTTGTGGTTTCTGTATCATGAGACCTGGTGAATTTTAGCTGCTTTGTGCATCTGGATTGAAGAGGCTTAAGGACAAAAGTCTCTGGTCCCTTATTTGGTTTCTGCTGCATGTACAGCTGTCATTGGTAATAATATTGGGATCTTTTGGGATGGTGTTTGTACAGACAGCTGTGTGTTTACTTGTGGCCACTGATTAAACCACTTGTGAAGAGTTAATGCATATCCTTAAATAGGATGTATTTTGGGGAAGTGTCAAACTGGATTCACAGGAAAAAATTATTCATGTATGGTTTTTTTTCACCTTCCAGATTTTAGGCTGGCCCTTTCAGGTATCAGAGTGCATTCAGGTATTCCCATGTGCACTAGGAGTTGGGGTACAGGAATGGTATTTCTTTGACATTGGCAAAGACAGTCTGGAAGAATGTCCCTCCTACTCCTTGTAGGAACCAGTTTTGAAGCAAATAACATCTTAGGTTTTTGTTATTGTTTTTGTTTGTTTGGTTTGGGGTTTTTTCCCTAAAATGGTAACAAAAAATTTCCTTTTTCACTGCTAGGCATACAGAGTAGTCCTCCAGTTTATTCACAGTTCCAAGAAAGAGAAGCAATTTAGTGATTGCCCAGAGAAGTTGTGGATTCTGCATCCCTAGAAGTGTTCCAGGCCTGGTTGGATGGGGCTCTGAGCATCCTGGGATAGTGGAGGGTGTCCCTGCCCATGCCAGGAGGTTGCAACTGGATGATCTTTATAACATCCCTTCCAACCCAAACCAGTCTGTGATTCTTTATAAAGTTAAGCAACAAAGGCAATAATGAGAGAAATTGGTGACTGAAATATACCCTTAATTTTTCAACAGAAAGTTATTTAGGAAGTTTAGTGACTCTGAGCAGGAATTCTGTAAAGCTTACTTTGTCTTTCTTTTTTCTTTGTTAACAGACAACAAGATGACAGAACCTCAAAACCTGAATCCAGCAAAGCGCTACCGGAGGCAAGACTGGCCTGGGGAGCTCTATGAAAATGGCTCATTTTATTTTGCCAAGAGACATCTGATTGAGAAAGGCTACTTGCAGGTTAGTGCTTCTGGTTTTTCATGCTCTTCAGAATAATATATCTACTCTTGCTGTAGAGGGTTCTGAATTCAATTCTCTGTTTTGATATCTGATGCAGTCAGTATGAAATAAGAGCACTCTTAGTTCAGTTTGCTAATTGTTTGTAACTTAGCAGAGCTAGTTATAGCTAGAGCAGTTCCCACAACAGCATCCTCCACAGCAAATAAATTTATGCAAATAAATGTATTATATAGCTTTAACTCTAAACCAGTACAATGCTGAGCTGAGTTTACATGAGTTCACCAGTGTATCTAAGAATTCATTTTACTGCCACTAAAGGTGTGAAACTGAGCTTCATGCAGTGTCAGAGCCTTGTCATAATCTGTAAATTTGCATTTTCAGCCAGTTTAATCTTATGCCAACTTCGTACTGTAACTGTAACAGTCTTTTTCCCTTTCCTGATGTTTACATTCCAATGCAGTGATGCAGAACAACACTGAGGTGTGATGGATATTTTTCCATTAGAAATTAAGTAACAGTAAGCAAATAATAACCATAGTCTTCCTAAGCAAATGCTGAAGGTATTACTATTTTGCTGATGAAAAGATCTAGTGAAATTACTGTAATGCAATTGCTATAATGGATAACATCTTGCACACATTCTCTAGTTGTGAAATGGAAATAGTTATTAACCCTGTAGAGGGTTCCTTTAAATGGTTCTGTGTCACTGGCAAAAACATATTTGCTGGTTCACTTTTATATAAGCCATGGTGGCCACTGTGTAACCAGGCACTTGGCTTTCATTGCATGCTGCTAAATTGCATAGTTTTGTGTTTGTGTTGACCCAAGCAGAATATTTGAGTGGGTTTTATTTCCTTCAGGGTGGTAAAATGGCCTACTATGAAATGCGTGCAGAGCACAGTGTGGATATTGACATAGACATTGACTGGCCTATTGCAGAGCAGAGAGTGTTGAGGTAAAAGCACTTTTTATTCCCTTATTTCTTTGATGCTGCTTGTTTCAAAGTGTGGTCATGTGGATTTATAATGTATGGAATGTAAGCAAAGGAGATCAAAGATAATTGGGCAGCTTTATTTCTGCCCAGCATTTTTTCCTATCTCTGTTGAAATCAACTGAATTACCTTTGTTACATGGTGGGGTTTTGATAGTTTGGTTTTTCTCCCTAAAGTTCAGCTTGCTAAAGAGAATAAGCCCCACTATACCACAGCAATTTGTTAGCATCATCTCTGGCTTTTCCCAGATTTTCATGCTCCAGACCACTGAAACTGATGCCCAGGAAAGGGAGTGTTTGTGTAGAGGGCATGAGCTGATCCCACCTCACCAGCTGCCTTTTCTTTGCAGCTGCTCTAAGGAAATAATGGGTGGGAAAGGAGTATATTTTCTGTGCCTTTTTCATCCTAATTTTTAAATAGATGACATAAATGAGCCATCTTTTGGATGGTTATGTTAGTTTCTTTGAACAGGGACAATATAGTTGGAGAGTGATGGTGATGAGAAAAAACATTAAGAAAGAAGAATTTCAAAGCTGATTCTTCTGTCTGAAGGTTATAATTGTATGGGAAATATTTGGGGTTTTGGAGTGTGCAAAAATATCCATCCTAAAAAGATAATTTCTTTGTCTAGCTTTGGATATTTTGGCAAAGAGCCACTAAAAGAGGTGAAGCTCTTGGTTTGCAGTATTGATGGATGCCTGACCAATGGTCGCATTTATGTGACAGAAGATCACAAGGAAATGGTTTCCTATGATTACAGAGATATTGTTGGCATTGATCTGTTAAAGAAAAGAGGAATCCAGGTAAGTGCTGTTCTGAAGAGTGAGTCTTTATGCTGCACTTGATTTATTTCTAGTATATGTTGCTGATAAAATCCTTGTGCTCCATTTCTCTTCGTTCTGTACTTAAAATCATTGCCAAGCATTTGTTTGCCAAGCAATTAGGGAAGATAAGCTTGTCTACAACTTTGACAGAAAGCCTGAAAGATTTGCATCTGAGATTTCTGAAAACCCTGCTGCAATTATTTTCTGGTTTTAGCTTACCTTGTGCATAATTCCTGAAACTTCAAATTTGGAATGAACTTCCAGAGATAAATGTGCTGTGGTGCTTCAGTCTGTGTAGTGTTGGTTTAATGCTCTGAAATGCTGCTATAAAGAAAGTTACATTATTAAGTAAAGGGGCCAAGGAAAAAACTTCATGTTCTGCTTCAGCAAATATTTCAGAAATCTTTCTTGGGAATTCTCTCATTCCACACTGTGACTTAATTAGATATTACTGCACAAGATAGTCACCATGCCACCATATCATATTTAGTATTTTATTTAGTACATATTGCATTTAAAAAGACAAATGCAAATTATTTTTTAACATCAGGGAGGGCTGCAGAAAGGTATTTCTCTTTCCTAAAGGAACCTCAAGACTCTGTGTGGTTTTGGATGCTAATTACTTCTGCTCTGGGTTTTGAAAATCAATAATTCAATGCTTTTCTGGTACCTGATAGAGCTTCTACAAGCACAACTGGGATTTTTTGTAATAGCTAATCAAATTATATGTCATATTTCTTTGGATGTAGAACTTACTCTAATTTTATTTCAATAGGTTCGACTCATCTCTGACAGAGACTGTTCAAAAACACTGTCAGCCATGCAGCTGAGATGTGTAGCAAAAGTCAATGTGACAAATAAACTACAAGTTCTGAAGGACTGGCAGGAAGACATGGGTTTGAGCTGGAAAGAGGTGGCTTACTTAGGTGAGTTCCTTTTCTCTTGGTTTATTTAATTTAAATTGTATAGACAAACAGAATCTTTGTACTTCTTCTGAGCTTCAAACCACTTTTCTCTTTGTAAATACACTGAATTTAATGGGATTGCTGTGCACGTTGCAGCACACAATCACCAAAAGCAGGTATTTTAAGGCCTGTTAGGGTACAATCTAAATGTAACAGACATTGATGAATCTGTGTAATTTGGTAAGGGAAGTCTTCACTGTTTTTCCAGTGGAATATAGGAAAGCTGTTTTTAGGAAACATTTTGATATCAAAATGTTAATAAAAATACACTTAGAGCTGACAATTTTCTAGTTCATTTCGGAGGAATATTGTATAATTATGTTCTGAAATGGTAATCAGAAATGGACTGAATTAGAACTGAAAGCCATGTGGTTCTGTGCTAAACTGTATTTCACTGACAGGTTAAGTGTGGAGTCCTGCCAATGCTTATTCAGCTGCTTACATAATTTTACTGCTCTTATAAGTAGTGTTCTCTTGCCTGGCAGCTTTGAAGTGTGATCAGCATTTACATGGATAACCAAGATTTTCCAACAACTGACTTGCATGTGCAAAGTGCTTGTTGAGCTGCTGAGATGAACATTGTGACAAAAAAAAAAAACACATTTCAAAAATCAGATCAATGCATACACAGAAAAACACTGAGAAAAATTCTGGTTCTTTCCCTTCTGTGATATTTGGTCTTGCTGTCATCTTCCTCCCTAGGAAATGAGGAGTCTGATGTGGAGTGCCTGAAGCAGGCAGGCATGAGTGGTGTGCCTGCTGATGCCTGTGCTGCTGCTCAGAAGGCTGCTGCTTACATCTGTAAGAGCAGAGGTGGCTGTGGAGCTGTGCGGGAGTTTGCAGAACACATATTCCTGCTCCTAGAGAAAGTGAACTCTGCAAGGAAGCAACTAGAAGAAATCAGCTCAGCAGGAAAGGAAATGGGGAGAAATGAGAACAGCAGGAAAGGAAATAAAGAACTGATGGAAAAAGAGTAACGCTGTTGGTCAGTCCTGCTTTTCTTCCTCAGTGTATCAATATCCCAAAGGAATGCTTACCTTTCAAATTTTACAGCACAGTCAAGTTAAAAAGGTGTCTTCCTCTAATTCCAGGTCCCACATTCATGATTATATGCTGATCATATTCATGATGATTTTAAAAGCCATTTAAGTGAAATGGGAGAAATACTGCAAAAGAGTAAATCTGCTCTTAATCATCACACCTGTCCTACAAGAATGATGCATCTTTATTTCATAATCTGAATTTTTTTCAGGGATCAATGATTTTTCATGACTCGAAGATTTGGAATTCAGGCTTGAAACCAAAACTGTTAATTTTGCTCATATGGTTTGCATTTCTTTTATCAAATGCATGGTGGATTGATTGTGTGATTGAATTTTACAGGCTTTGTCCTCAGCAAGGAAGAGTTTTAACATATGCTGGAGAGGTCAGGTGTAAAATACTATCAATAAAATTTCCTCCTCTATTTTTAAAATACAACACAGTTACTGTAAAACAAGTTAATATTCGTTTTAAAAAGCACTTTGGCATGTGTTCAGTTTTAAGCTCCTAAATAATTAAATCACATTTGGAATTGCAACTCTTGGAATCTGTTTATTATGGGTTTTATTGAAGTGCCTAAATTAATATTTTGCCAAATTTGGAATTAAATTTCCCATTGTCTTTGAGATCTTTGCAGAAACTTGGTTTCTTTCTATGAAGAATTTATTGCAACCTCAAATGAGTTAAAGGCAAGTAAGGGTCTTTAAGTTCATTGTATGGAAAAATAGCTGCTGTTTAAAAAAAAACAAAAACACCACCAAACCATAGCTGATGTGAGTTTATATAAAATATATATACAGATTACTTTTAGCATGTTAAAGCTGATTTACATGCTTGTATTTATTGAAAATAGGATTTGTATTGTACATTACAAATGTATATATCAGAGTCAAGTTCTTGTTTGGGTTATGCTAAAAATAAAAATACCCATGGTACACAGGCAATTACAAGTGAGATGAATGATAATGGCTTGTCATTTTATTTTGTTTGCTAAATATTGTCATTATACTCTTAGTATATCACCTGATATATTGGCTTCTGATAAACTTTGTGTTTACTTCCTTTCACAAAGCAAAATGTTGTTCTGAAAAATTTTACTGCCTATCTATAGTTAACAGATAAACCATTTACTGTACTAATCAGCTCTAGGTCACCTAAATTTAAGTGTCACCTTTGAGTCACCTTCTGGGTTCTGTGCTGGATAAATCCCATGGACTTTGAAAAGAGGAGAGCCACATTTTAGACATCAGTGTTTCCACTTTGATGAATTCTTCTTTAGAAGAATATGCTATAATCTTACATTGGGAAGAATATGAGGGATAAAAGAGCCATAGAGACTGTTTACCAAAAAAACAAATATTGGATATACAGGATCTGCTGCCTGAAAGGTTCAGATTTGTATTGCCCACACTGTAGTGGAAAGCCTAATTATAGAGTAGGAAGAGGGAAGCTTTAATTACTCCTCTTAATTATATAGAAGAGACTCAATCATATGAAGGATTTAGGGGTCAGAGAGGCAGAGACAGTGAGGGTAACTCTGTCACCTTAGAGGTGAAATCCCAAGTCCCAGGAAAGGTTCAAATGTGTAGAATGTTTTTCCAAGGCCTGTTCCAGTACATGTGACACCACAGCTGCCTTTGATTAGACGAGTATTACTCATTCAGAGTAGATTTCAATGGTCAGTTTTGTTATTCTGGCCTGATTTTGAGATCATCTTTTGGCCATGTGAGCACTTGTTTTTTTGCTTTAATTAACCCACAGTATTCCAAAGAAGATCTTAGGTAATGTGTTAGGTAATCTTAGGTAATGTTCTGTCATGATTATGTGACATGGGAAAAAAAGGAAATTTTGTAAATATTTGTAATAAGCTATTATTAAAAATAGCTGATTACCTCAAATTTTAAATAAACAGCTTTCTCTAGTCTTTTAAGTAGAGAATGGTTAAGGGCTGGCTTATGGTGAATTTCTGTACTGCAAATCTTACACTCCCATGTTCATGTTCCACACAAATGATTTATGATGGTAAAAGTGGAAAATTAATCACATGCACACCTTCACCTACTTCTGATTCCATTCATTTATTTTTATCTGCTCTTTCTCCTATTCAGATTATCTTCCCCTCCAGTTCCTGTTTGGTGATGCAACAAGTTCTTAAGTGTTTTCAAATCAATAGGAATCACATATATCTCAGCCTTTTGAAGTCAGAGATATGTTTTAATACTTGCTGATTTCAGGTTTTTAAGACTTTAGAACCTTGAGCACACATTTTAGGTAACTAGTTTTTCCGGAGCCCACGTGGGGGAAGGTTTTAATGTTTTTTTTTCCTGTTAGTGTGGTCTTAAAACACTATTTACTTTTTCAAAAATAAGTTTAAATGAGTTCCATCCAGCAGAACAAATCATCCTAATTGTTCCCATTACAAGAGCAGTAATGCTGTACAGAAGAAAAACACCATTATGTGTGAACCTGATGCACAAATGGGTTTGAAAAACTTACCTGTAATACACTTGTCTGAAAAATCTTTGGAGGAGGCATGAAAGAGAATGAGCAGTGTGAAGGTAATGATACCAAATTATTCAGGTTGGTAAAGAGAAAGCCTGGTTAAACTGAGGAGATACATATAAAATAAGCTGAGCTTAACTGAAAAACAGTCCTAATGTCATATGTATTAAAATATCAATTTTTATGGAGCAATTATAATTCAGAAAAGTATCTAGTGGTTTTAAGTGTGTGCTGGCAGTTGAAAAAGCAGGAATTACTAGAAAAAGAATAAATAGGAAATAGGTTTAAAATAATCCACTGTATAATTCAGTGGTTTGTGTGTATCTTGAATGCTTCATGATTTGTTTCTTTTGTATTGAAAAGGTTGTAGCATTCCAAAAGTTTGTGGGAAGAAAAAATGGATGATGGAAGAAAAGAATCAGGTTCAGTGGCAGCAATAGCCAAATCAGAATTCTTCACTTTGGAAGAAGGATTCTTCACTTTGGACTGAAGGGAGTTGTGTTAAAATATCTGTAAAATTAAAGGCCACTGAAGAAGCAAGCAATGACCAAAATCAGGTGCCTGAGGAATATAAATTTACCATATTGTATTTAGTGGTGCTTTCCAGTTTTCCTGTAGCCTCAGCACATTGCAGCTTGTGGATTTCCAAAGTTGAATGTGGGTTACAGACATTTAATGAATCTCAGAACACTTAAAACGGACTTTGGCCACGTGTTTCATGAGTCTGACACTTGACACAGTTCTGGTTCTGAACCTTGGATTCTTGCTCCTATTTCTTGGTTTGGAAATACCCAACTGCATTTTATTTTTGTTTCACAATGTGTGTTAGTGGTTCATTCTACGTCAATGTGTAGCTCAGATACAGTGAGCAGCAGGACATGGCATTACTATTATCAGTAGGAGTAATCTAATCATTAAAAAATTATAGAAAATAGGACAAAAGTTCACACAGAATTATGTAAGAGTACAGGTATGTTGGGTGAAACAGTGATCATTATTAACTGTAGTCAGAGATACAGTAAATTGCTGTGAAAGTTCTTGGCCAAAATGTACTCAGAGGTTTGGAGAACATTCTGGAAAATTCCACATTTTTCCTGATTGTTCACATGCATTGCAGACAAGTTTCTGGCCTAAATTGAAATGTATCTGGACTAGTTATGGCTACTCTTGTATTAAAATGGAGATAGTCTCTCCAGGGATGTAGAGTATAGTTGCACACTTGTTTATGACTAGCACAGTCCACGTGGGATTTTGTTTTTACTGTCCCACCTTTTTTTCCTGGTTACACTTTGTCCATAGCAGTTCAGACTCAAGTTGGGAGGGGATCGGTCACCGTGCCCTGATCCTTCTGAGCAGTGAGGCCCAGCAGAACTGGTTCTATTCATTAGGTAAAGCTTGGTCTAAAGAGCTTGAAAATGGGATGAAGTACCTCAGAATCCCAGAATAAGGTGAGTTAGAAGTGCCCCTCAGGATGAAGAGTCCAGCTCCTGCACAGAACCCCAACAATCCCACCCTGTTCCTGAGAGTGTTGTCCAAACTCTCCTGGAGCTCTGGCAGCCTTGAGGCTGTGACCATTCCCTGGGGATCCTGTTCAGTGCCCGACACCCTCTGAGGGAAGAACCTTTCCTGATACCCACCCTGACCCTTCCCTGACACAATTTAGGGCTGTTCCCTCAGGTCCTGGTCACACAGAGCAGAGATCAGGGCCTGTCCCTGCTCCTCCCCTCAGTCTCCTCCGGCTGAACAGACCCAAGCGGCCTCAGCCTCGCCTCACTCCCCTCATGGCCCGATTTACACATTTAAAACACTCCCATTCCTTTCACTTCACGAACTTTAAGTTTTCCTGAGTGTATTTATCATGATCTACCTTTGGATCAATTCCATTCTCTAAATGCTGCCTCTTAAAGGACCTGTAGCTACACTTATCTCCACCTGGAGTCTGAACAGATTTTATGGGCAGTAGTTCCGATAACTCACAAACAGACCCTGCTCCTGACTCGCCACATCAGTGTATCAGCACTTGGAGCACTTTGTTCAAAGAAAGCACACATTTATTTGTGATGGAAGCCAAGAGGTTTTGGGGGATTTGGGGTAAAGTTGCAGGCAGTGTGGAGAGCAAACTGGGCCTGTGCCTTTCAGTGCCTCCATACAGCCACCCTTGCTGAGAGCAGGGAAACTCAAACCTGGGCTGCTGCCATTGGTGCCAGAGCTTGGACAGCACAGACACACATGGCCTAGCTCTGTTTCATTCACCTGTCCTGCTGAATGTTTTGGGTTTGTTAATTTTAATCTGAGCAAATCCACAATTTATCCAGTAGGCCATGGTGTAAACTGATCAATTCCTCATCGCCCTGAAGGAGCACAGTGTTACCACCCTGGCTGATGGGTAGATTTTACCAAGTTTACCAAGCTTTCCTTGATCCACAAGGTAAGTCCTCATCCTGTCCCTTGACACACAGTTCCACGTTATGAGTATGATATTGATGTAAACAATCCTTTTTGTGTGTGCATACAATGCTGCTCACAGCAGTCTTAGTGCAGCTAAACTCCCTTGCAAACCTCATTTCCCCTCTGGCTTTTTTCCCATATTCATAAGGACAGAAAAAGCTAAGTCTCTAAGTAAAATATTCAATTATTTTCATTAGCTGATCTCTTGCCACTTATTAATAGTGGAAGAATGACACCTGAAAGGAGGGCAACAGTGGCATTTTGGGGGAAGAGTGAATGATTTTAATGTCAGAAAGGTAAAGTAACACTTCAAATGGTTATTTGCATAGAGCAGGGCATCCTCTCCCTCAGGTTGTGTTGAATTGGTAAATAGCAAAGGATTGCATACAGGCTTTTCTCCCACTCTCCCCAGCACCATAACTTCTGTGTCTTTGTGCAGATGCAAAATCAGTAGGTGTTGATGCCAGCTTGCACAAAGCAGGTATAAAATGAGAGGGCTGCCTACCAAGTGTGAAGTGTGTGGCTGCAGGGAGATTAGCATCGATCAAACAAGGCTGAACCTCAGGAACAACACACCCAGAGGAGGAGCTTCCCTTACACACAGAAACTCTGTTCTGCCTTGGAACTGTGTGGTTGGGTAGAACAGTCCCTGGGATGTGGACAGAGACAGCTGATTCCTGGAAAATCTGTTTTATCAGGGCAGAGTAAATAAATAAGTGCTGTTTGGATTAAGCTGAGTTGTGGTTTGGTTCTGTTATTCAAGGAGTGGGAAGTAAAATAGTTCTAATCAAAATACTGGAAACAGGCATTTTGCAGGAAGAAAATGAAATGGAAAATAAACACATTTACAGTTGTCCAACAGGTGGTGCTGAAATTTATTTAGATTTGTATCAGTTGCATTAAAAACACAGAGAATCTCTGACCCAGAAAAAAAAGTTACAACAAAGAACTACCTACTGTCAAAAAAACCAAAAAAAAAAAAAAAACAACTTTTTTGTAAACAGACTTCAGATCTTCAAATGTTGCAGCTTTTAACTTCATTATCAATAACAATGTCCAATAAGATAGGCACTTCCAAATCATGGTGTATCACAGAAGGAGCAAGTCTGGGTTCATCAAATTTTTGGTCATTTTTTTATGATGTGTTTTTAGAACTCTTACATATTCTGTTCCTTAAAAGTTTGTTTCTTGTTTTTCTCTTCGTATTATCTTGGATAAAATTCTTAACTCAGGTTTACAAAGTCTGTTCATATCCCCTTGCAGCAAAAAAAAAAAATAAATAAAAGATGAAATAGATTTGCTTGTCAAGCAATGGGCTTGACACCTGCCTATGTGAAACCATGTACACCTGCCCTCTGAGAACTGAGTTCAGCCCTGGCACTGTGTCAGAACCTTCCTGTTCTCAAAACCCCCATGTTCACAATCCTTCCTGCTGGAAGCATTATAAACTGATGGGAGCACCCATTCAGAACTGTCCACCAACTGATCTGTGCATGTTTGTTGATAACTGGATATTGTTCTTCACGTGGACTCAGAACTCATAGACGAAACTGTCTGCCATCTTGCTGAGTTTCATTTTCTCATTAAATATCTCCTGAAACCTAATATTCTGCTTTGGAGTGAAGTAGTTCTTCCAATCACCAACAGCACCTAGGAAAGCAGGAACAGAAAGAACAGTGAAGTGAGCAATATGTGGAGCAGAAAACTATTTAAAAACCAGCCTGGTTTTGTTAATGTTGCAGTTGGCACAGATATTAATATATTCTTAACCACAGTCACTGTGGTGGGTCAGGATCAGAATTGTTCTGGTGAGACTCTGGTGGAAGGAGCTGGATCATCATCCATGAAGGATGATGAACCCTCATCCTCAGAGCTGATTAGTACCAGCAACACAAGTGGTGGAGGAAGAAGAGCAGCTTTCCATGGTGGAATTGCAGCTCCAAGGGACATCTTGCCATGCCTTAGTTGAATTAATGGAAGGTAACATTTCTCCATTTATTAACTGAAACAACTCTTAGTTTTAAACTGTCAATTGTTGTTCAAAAATTAACTAAATCAAAATAATCAAAATCCATGTAAAAACAGTGGGTTTCATTTACTTGTTATCCAAACCTGTGGAAGCTTCTGAAATGCCAGAGCAGGGTATTTTAAAATCACATCTGAGCTAAGAACTGTGGAAAATTTTCCATGGTCTGGAAGTTACCTATGACCATTCTGTTGTTGTTGTTGTTATTGTTGTTGTCAGCGTACTCCTTCCTCAGGAACATTTCAGTAAGATAAAGGGTGATAAGAGCAGCCTCATTCAGAAGGAATGTGTCTGGCTCTTTCTTATTCTAGTCAACTAAGTGACCTTGGCAGGTGATATCGAAGAGACATTTTGGAAAACACTGAGGTAGTCAACTTTTAGATAAAAAAAAGACAGATAAAGAGTAATGCTGGGTGAACACTTCCTTTTGGCTCAACAGCTCCCACACAGCAATATTAGTCAGGCTGTAGTTCAGACTCCTCTGTGCTTCTCTAGTACAAGTCTGAATTTGCAGCCAGAGAAATTAGGAAGTGATTTTTAAGAGGGATTCAGATCAAAGAATCCTGTCTTCACTTCCCAGGGCTGACCCAAAGACTCCAGGAAAGACCTGCACTGCAGTCTTTGTCTGGATTCCCACTCCTCCTGCCGTGCTAGGCACAAAGGAATTTACCTTTTCGGAAGATCAGCCTCCTGTTGGATGTCAGAGCACACACGGTGTGATTGGGATCGCTGTTCTCCTTTTGTGTGTCATTCTTCATCTCTGAGAACGAGGACTTCTCGCAGATGCCTTGGATATCATTGTCACTGACGTTTAAATTCAGGAACAAACTAATTTCCTTTACAACCTTAGGGAGATCCTGAGGTATAAGAAAAATACAGCTTTTATGTTTCTGAGCTGATTATCAGACTTTTAGCTGATATGAAAATGATCCCTTTTATTACATAATGTTTGTCACACATTTATTTGTTTTCAAGTAAAGCTAAACATGTCATTGGATTGTGCAGATGACAGGTACAGTAAACCTGATTCCCCTCTTAGCCATACTCACAGAAATTAATAAATACATTGTATGCCATATCACACACAGTCACATTGTCAATTTTACCTCCCAGCTCAGATAAAATGTTCTTCTGTCTCTCAGAATTATTTACCTGGAAATAGAGGAATACTCAAAGCCTAGCTCCAAGTAGCTTATTTCATTGGATGTGTTATATCTAGAGATCTAAGTGACTCAGCATCCAAAATGTTTTGTTTATATTCCTAGTAGTTGAAATTTCTTTCCCCAAAAAATGAACAAACCTATTTTCATGGAGATGCTAGAAAGTGTTTTCTATTCACCTAAAAATTTGTTTTCTGAAAGCTAAGGTGTGTTCATATTTTACTTTTTCTTTTGCAAAAATAGTGAAGTTTTTCCCTACTTCTCCAGCCTCTAATTTTCCTTTTTATTGGGAACACAAGTCTCAAATGTGAGTAGTTCTGTTGTCTTACATCACTTTTTGAAAATTTCACCCCTGAAATGTCAGACATACCAAATTAATGTGTGGTCCTCAAAAGATGTCCTTGGTTGATTTTTCCATAGGACAAAAAAAGACTAACTTAAAATTCTGCCTGAGCCTGAGGAAAATTGTCTGAGTCCCATTCCTTCATCTAGGAAATGCAACCCTCAGAAGATTTGATATTTATATAATTTGTGTATTCAGAATGATTTAATTAATACAAAATTCCGTACAAATGAAAAATATGCCCAAATATATACATTCACATTTTCCTTCTTTCTCCTTTTCCATCATAACTTCCTCTTTGCTGTTTTAATGATGCTGATTTACAAGTAATGCCTTCTGCACCAAGAGCAGAAAGCATATTTACCTTCTTCATGTCTTCATAGAACAAAAAGAGGATGTTTTTTTCATCTTCATGTTCTTCCCAGCTTAGGAAATGATCAAACCAGGATCCACAGACAACTGAAAGGAAAACCCATGTAAAGTAGATTCAGATAAACTTTATTCAGAAATAACTGTGATGCTACCTCACACATTTAGGGGAATAATTCGTATCCATATTCTTCTAAAACACAGGCAGTTCTTTGTGTCAAGTGATGCAAATTTACAAAAGTAACTTCCAAAGAGGTTTCCATTCTTGTTGGAATTTGTTTTCATACCAGATACTATTCTGAGGTATGATTCTGTAGTGATGGCAGTCTCCAGATCTAAGGAAAGGCCAATAATGAAATAAAATGTACCAGCCTAACAAGATCTGAACATCTCACAGACGACTGACTGCATGTCTGTGGTTGCAGAGATATGATCACCTCAGCAGGAGATGAAATGAGCAGTCTGGTAAACGGAGCACACTGCTGTTCTCTTTCATCCCAGCAGAATGGAATCTGTATAATTTTTAAATTCTGAAGAAGAATTACTTAAAGATCTCAAGCAAATGCCTCATTCAGCAAGTGTCACAGATAAAAAGATTTGTAGGTGATTTGTTTTGTCTGAATACCCCATTTGCTGAACCATGGGAGCACAGATAAATTTCAGCTTTCTTTTAAAAACCAAAATTCTGATCTCTCCATTTTAAAGGCAAGATGAAAGCTTCTGGCAAGGCAATGAGAAGAGGCCTGGACAGTGAAAGCTCAGCCAGCATTCTCCAGAGCTGTGACTTTGCTTTATAACCAGCACCACTTGAAAATTCTAATCTTGTAATGGGCATCATTTTGGTCACAAACTCTGAGTTGTAATTATGTATAAATTATAATTAATAGCTATAATTAAGCTGAATGCTCCAGTCTGTAGCCCTGCAGTACATAAAGCTACTCTGGGGATGTGGCCAGTGATAGCACAGTCCTGGTGGCTTCAGGAGAGCCTTGGAGACTTCAGTGAATTCATTACAATGGTCCCTGTGTGTCCTAGCCCTTGTTTAGAACTGATATTAACTCTGCAAGAGTACTGCAAGATTTGAATCAAGGAGCACAAAGGTGGCAAAAATTACCACCCTTCCCTCCACATCACCTCTTACCTAAATTTCTCTTGTAACCAGCATAGTTATCTATGCCACACATAAGCACTCAGAAAATAGATGGTGGATAATAATTTACAGGGAAATAGGAGATGCTTTTAAAATTTAATTATTGAATGCTTCAGGTTGGAAGGGACCTTAAAGATCATTTAGTTCCAAGCCCCCTGCCATAGGCAGGGACACCTTCCACCAGAGCAGGTTGCTCAGAGCCCCATCCAGCCTGGCTGGGAATGGAATCCCCTTTCCTTTTTTCCACTATTCAGTATCAGAGTTGATACTAAACAAGCCAAGATCCTGCAAATCACTGAAGCATGTGCCTTAGGGCTGCTCTGGACTCAGAACAGGTCTGAGCCAAAGCCTGGAGGAGGCAGTAAACAAATTAACTCCTGGAGCTCTGATGTGAGCCCGTGATGACAGCAGTGGCACTTTTCTTTCGGAGTTTTCAAGGTGATCAATCATTATTGCTATTATCATCACTGTGGTGACACTTGTCCTCAAAGGAGTAATAAAACACTAAATGGGAGTGGCCAACGTGAGCAAGGTCCTGTTGCCAGCTGCCATCCCGTCGCTCCTAAAATGTTTCCCTCTTGTCCTTGGTCTTTGGACTCCGTTTCTCAGACAACACATCAGGGAGAGTGTGTGCAGAAGGGCTTTAGGAACATGTCCAGGCTCCTTTGTTGGGCTACCCAGGGCTGTCTCCCAGCCGGGAGAAGACACCAGACGTGCAGTCACAGATGACGCTGCAGCCACAGCTGTCCCTGCAGCCACAGCTGTCCCTGCAGCCTGCTGACAATCCCCTCACATGCTCCGTCACCAGCCACAGCCCTGCTTGCCCAGGGCAGAAAGGAGCAGCAAAAACCTGCAAAGGTCTGTGCTGGAATGATGCCTCTGCTTCTCAGATTGACTCCTTGCAGGGCTGAAGAGAGCATCCTATTATTTGCTCTTGTTTAGCTTGGTTTTAGCATTTATCTCCAGCAACCCCATATGAATAAGGAGTTTAACAAGCAGTTTTCATACAGTTCAAATTTCTTAAGTCTTTCTGTGCATAATAAATTAACATAAACTGCAAAGAGAAAATATTTATCCTTACCATTGCCTTTTAAGAACAGGTCAAAGAAAGCAGGCCAGGTGTCTACAGTGGGAAGGTTTGGGTTATCTCTGTAGTAATGAAACATGGAAACTGCAGTGTCTTTTGGATTTCTGCTGATGTAGATCATCTGTAAATGAAGAAAATGTAGCTATTAATGATAATATCCCTTTATTTTAGAGGAGCTCTTTATGTAAATTGAGTATCATCATAGGCAGTTTGCAGTGTCAAAACCCCTTCCTTTATGATTCCTCCTTCAGTGACCATGCCATTAAATCAGAAATCTCTCCTTAGTAAGGAGTCCATAGTGACTAGTACACAATTCCATGTGGACAGAGGCGTGTTTGCCCCAGCTGGGTAATGTTTATGTTTTATGAAAGAGTCTGTGTTAACTTTAACCTTGAGTCAGTGTATTATCTCATCTATCTCACATATGAATGCATTTATTAAGTAATATGCAAAGGACAGCTGCATAACATAAATATTGGCCTTTCATTCAAATCAGCTTTATCCCAAATGTCTGGATCTGAGTTATCTGAAATTTTTGACTTTGAATATAAAATCTGAGACCCAGAGGATATTTTTTAAAGATGTCCTACATTAGCATGGGAGGAACTGGTTTGGTAGGTGTCCCCGCCCACGGCATGGGGATTGGATCAAGATGATCTTTAAGGTCTCTTCCAATCGAGGTGATCCTGTGATTCTATGAACTCAAAACTCTGCTCTGAATCTGCCTCCCATGTTTCATTTCTCCTCTCTTTGCCCAATACCTTTATGGGCTCTTCAGAAAGCTGCAGCAGGAGGGTCACAGTACCTTTAATCCCAGAGCAGCCTGTAAGTAGCCAAGATTTCCTAAGACAGTAAGAAATGAGGTAATGAGAACACCCCCATTACTAATGAGAGATTTCTGATTGAAAGATGTTGATGTCCTATTTTGTGTGGTGCCTGGTGTAGAAATCACCCCATGGGAGCAGTGGGGCTGGAGCAGAACCCAGTCCCTAGTCCAAATATCTGCTCGTGTGCCTTCCACTGGTGGTCAGCTGTGTCTCCAGAATTCAGAGCAAAACATTCTAAAAACTGTGAATCATTCAAAAAATTAATAAGAATCAACAGGAAAAAATATATTCCTAGTAAACTTTCTACATATTTTACTGCTTTGATATCATTTTTGCCTTACCTTGCATTTCTTACTCTTAAAATTTGGAGGCAACATGTTGTAGTCTAAATGTGTTGGGATGATTCTCTTTGATGAGAGTTTATTCAGCTCCTCCAGTTGGGAAATGTCTCCAAATTCAATGGGAGATGTTATTGTGACTTGAGTACTGTAAAGCTTTGTTATAACTCCTGCAAGCCAGTGAGTGCCTACAGAAGAGCAATTTTAAGAAAGCAAAACAAACAAACAAAAAAGGATGACTATTTATTACTGTGAAACATGCATTTTTTTCATATGGAAACACCTTGCAGTGAACAATTTATATTTCTAATCCTCTAGATTTAAGAAACTTTACATGACTAAATGATCCCATTGGCTCCAAATACATAAACACTGAAAAAAATTAGGGCTGTATCTGAATTACAATGTAACTCTGAGAGAAGTGATAATTTTGGTACCAGAACCACCCCATTAGACAAGCTGCTATCAGATGAGAGGTGGCTATATTGTTTTTATAATTTATTTTAGAATAACCTGTTTGTTTGGGGTTTTTTTTCCTTACAATAACTTGAGTCTGTATATTTTTGAAAGTACTGATTGAGCTCTCCCTAGATATGTGCTCCTCTGTGCAAGAGAGGTGGAGAGATGATAAAAAATTAATAAATCTAGATCCAAGAGCCACACAAATAACTTCATAAGTTCTTAACTTGCTCATAATTGAATGTAGAAAGTCCTCAAGAAAATATTTCAAGTACAGATTTTGCTTACAGGCAAGGAATATATATTTGCTTTCCAACATGAAAACACCTGAGATTGTTTCCAATTACAGGATCAAAATGTAGGGAAATGACCCACATTTCTTGTAATATGAACATTTACTGTCAGAATAATATATTCACATACTTAAACATCCTTTCCTGTGTCTTTCACACAGACATTTACCAAGTAGTTTAAGCAGAGAACATGAAACACAACATCAAGACTTCTTGCAATTAACATTGAAAACTAGAACTTACCAGATTTGGGATAGGAAACCAAAAGGACATCATCTTCTCTAGCATCAAAAGTATCCAAGGATTTTAAAAGTTCTGGAGAAGACCTGGTGGTAAAGGGAATCCCCTTAAATGTGTGTAGGAGCTCTGCCTCCCCAGAGTTAGACATGGTTGCTTAAGTCTTGGATTCCTGCAAATCAGATAACAGGGACAGGAGGAAGATTTAAAAGTCACTTCTTGGTCAGGTGGGTCGAAGTGACAAATTGAGACTGAGAGCACAAACCTCATGCTTATATACTTTGCCAAAATGTCCTATCAGATACTGATTTTTTTTCCAGGTACTTGATAAAGGCAACTGAAATATTATAGCTAATTTAATAAATAACCGAAATGCTGAGTCATGAAAGATGCATCCCATTTGTCATTTATTGGCTCTCCAGATAAAGAAATGATGTAATGGTCAAAATGTAATTGTGAAAAATAATGAGAATGAACATTTCATGGTGCCTTAAAATGTGTTTAATATGATTATTCTGTAAATTAAATTTTGTTGGAAACTATTCTTACCTTCCAAGGAAAAAGCTGCATCTTAAAATAATTTTAGTTATTAGAAAAACAATTTATTACTTTATGTGAATGAAATATTTTGTTTGTTTCATTTTACCAACTATACAACAGTTTGAAATTTCAAAAGTGCAAATTGATTCAAAATGCTTGAATCCTGTGATATTAAGGAACCAGTGTTTTGAAGATTTTCTGATTTCAGCCTGAGGAAGCTCAAAAACAGAGACACTTAGAGGCACAATCGTGTTTTAAAATATTATATGTCTCCATAAGAAGAGTATAAGCAACAAAAATCCCAAAATGAAAGTAGATATTTAAATAGATGTATTATTATATAGATATTTAACATTGCTTTTAATCCCATGTGTTTCATGACTAGAAGTGGTTAAAGATTTTTGAATCTTTCCGCAGGATATGCAGATTTATAATTTTAAAAGTCACTTTCAGGAAAGAGCCAGTTCTCCATTAATTATAATAAATTAGTTGTCACCCTAGGACAAAATGTTTGGATTGTGGGTTTTTTTTGGTTGAATCTGTGGAAATTATCATTAATATTTTTCAAACAGAAAAGCTTCACTTTTGTTTAATGTGACCTTAAGCAGAGTGAGTGTATCACAGTAAAATAAATAGCTCAGTTATGAACCAAAACTAGAATGTTAAGTATTTTCAATTTTCCTTTCAATTGCCACAAATTAATTTACTCTTTTTTTACATTTGGATTTTTTCTTCAAAAATCCAGTGGCTTCACTATTCCTATTGAAAGACACTTCCAACATATTCAGCAGAGGCCCTTCAATATCTTCAACTCAAAAACCTCCTTGGAAATCTTGGTTTAAGATGAAGCAATGCTCCGGGAATTTTCCAGCTTTACCAACGTTCTTTTTTTATCATAAATAACAACTTGGGTTTAGTCAGAGCAACTGATTCCCAGATGTACTCCCACAAGTCCTGGTGAGAAGTTAATAAATAGACATATCTTTCCAATAAACACACCTCAGCAGCCAGGATTGCTCACAAGGAGTAAGGACACTTACCAGATTCTGTGCTTGCTTATTTCTAATCCAATCTCCAGAAAAGCCAGCAATGTAAAATTGACTTTTTCCCCTCCTTTCCCTTCTCAGCCTCAAAGAGAAGTGATCTTCTCACCTGTAAAGTTGTCCTTAAGCAGTTACCACCATGTAAAACCTGGCCTGTGCCATCAGTGAGCTCTGAATTCCACTCATGCATGGGCAGGTGGGGTTGAAAATCATGGAAAATATGCTCTGGAAAGATATTCCCTATTGCTAAGGATGAGAGGTGATGGGGAATCTTTCCAGGGAGTCAGTGGGGGTAGAACACTTGGATACTTGTGCTTAGGTAGGAATTAGGGAGTCTCTCAGAGGAGCTCAACATTTTCCTCCTGCCCCCAGGCTGACCACCTAAGCCACTGCTTCATACCTTAAGGTGTGAATACTCAAAAATCTATTTCTGTCAGCAGATTTCACTTTGGTTACTTCAGGTACACAAACTATGTCCAAAGACATAAAGAACCCTGTTCCTGTGTTATTCTGAATGTACATATTAATCTGAATGCAGAGATTTCCAAAGTTGATTTTGCAAGTCATCATTCCAGTTACTGGCACGTAGCACAAGCTAGTAAAACTTTACTGCCTTGACCTGGCAGAAGTTATCTCATTGTAAAATGTTTTACATATTTACAGTTCTTATTCTCTTTCATTTCCTCCTGCATTCCGGCTATGTTTTGAATCAGTGCATTTGCCTCATCTAAGGACTTGGACCTGAATTAATCATTCACAGCAGAAATTGCTATGGTGTAGAACAGAAGCAATACAGTAGCTAGAAAAATTGCCATTCTTTTAGCTCATTTCAGTTGCTTTTTGTAGTAGCTTATCTTTTAAGTGTGTGTAATGGCAATCCAGGGGAAATTAAACTGAAATTTGTCTTCCTCAAATGCTGGCTCTACTTGGAAAATAAGGCCTATCCCTGCAAGGGACCAGTACCCTGAATTGTAACAGCTTAAGGAACAAGAGAATATTTGGCACCTTTCAGGAAAAAGTTATTACTAAAATCCTGCTAACTATATTGCCATAAAATACATTATTATAGCCACATTACACAAAGAGAGCACAGGTTTAAAGAAGACTGTGCCAAACCCTCCATGCAACTTTGATTTTCTTCTTTATCAATGTAGATAGCTAGATAGACAGACAGAGAGATAGATATATATATTTATATATAAACATGTATATATAGACTGGGATTGCAGTACCTACTGCCTGATCTCTGCATCAGTCTCTGAGGAGCTTTTCCCAGTACCAATTTCTCCTTGTCCTGGTCTCTGTTATCCACACTGATGGAGTGCACACGTTACCCAGCAGGTTTCACAGGTATTTTCTTGCCAGGGAGCAGTGCCAAACTTGGATTTTGGGGATTCTTTGTCATTTGAGCCAAATATAAGTGGGTAGCAGGACACTGCTCCAGTCCAGCTCCTCCTGTCTCCATATCTGACTTACCTTCTCCCATCTGTATTCTTGTTGGGAGAGAAATTTCTTTTTTAATGACTTTAAAATTTCAACTGTTCTGTTCCTGCCTCTGCCCTGCAAGCTCCAATTCATACTTGCCATGCTCTTCTCTGCTTAATAAAAGGCAGTAAGTACCATGTCCATCTCCCTCAGCTGAAGATTTCTCAGCTGAGGCCAGTCTGTTCCCCTGCAAACCCCTCTTAGGTAGCATGTACTAAACGATACTGTGATATTGTGGGAATATGCAGGCAAAGCCATGTGCTGTTTGCACAGGTGAAAATTTGGGTATTTCAGTGTTGTTGTAATGAATTGAATGGTAAAACTGATGTGGCCAAGAACTGAAATGCCTCCAATTCATCATTGTTCCAGGTCTGATGAATTTACATCCCTAAATGACAAAGGATTTAATTTCACCTGATGCACCTGGGAGTAGAATTTCCCTTGAAGGGTTTCAGTGAAATCCCTATTAAGTTTAATGTTACAAATGTAGTGTCTTGTCTAAGATTATGGCTATTTAATAGAGACAGCCTGCAAAATGTTGGACTCAGCACAAGTACTCAGACTTTGGGAAGTTAGGGCACCTCAGTGCTGAGAATTTAGGAACCTCACCCTGGGCTTCTGTGTAGTTCTAAAGGAACTCATTTGGGTGTAGGGCTGCCCACAACACATCAAGACTCCTGTGACTCTTCCTTAGAGTACTCTGGCCCCAGCAATCAAGTGACTTAGCCAGGGCTGCTTTACTGGAATGGGCAGTTCTCTTCCTGGCAGTGCTTCCCTGCAGTGTCTGAGTGCTCTCAGAGAAGCCTCCCCTCATTAACCTATAGCTCTAATCAAGAGCTGTGAGTTGACAACTGTGATTCCAGAAGTCTCTGACTTCACAGGCACTGCCATCTGAGGCAGCTGTGCGTGTGCTTAGCAAATGCTCTGCAGTTCAGCCCTTTGTGCTGAGTCATGTTGCGTTTATGGCATGGCAAATTATAAAGTTCCCTGACCTCCCTCCATCCCACTTAGCACAACTCATTGCCTGAGGATGTTTCGTGCCACATCCACAGCTGATAGAGCTAATCACGACAGGGCCACTGCTGCCAGCACAGCGCTGCCCGGCAGAGGGTGACAGCCCAGTGCCACCTCTCAGGTCACCACTATCTCTCCAGCTCCTGCCCTGCAGCCGCACATGACGACAACTCCTGGGTGTGAACACACACAGAATGAGGACGGGAAGGGGAGGCAGAGGGACAAGTGGGCAGAAAATAAAAGCAAATGAGGATTTTAACCTTCATTGGTCTAAAAATGTGATGCTGTTGCATGCAGGCAGGCTCAGCCAGGTAAGCCCCCTCCCTTGTCTGTCAGGCTGCCTAGGGGCATCCCTGGGAATCCAGGGAGAGAGGACAGGTCATCGAGGCCTGATTTTTTTATTTTTATTTTTTTGCTTATCTTTATTGGCTTATTGCCAATAAAGGAATTAATTAGAAAAACTAATGAGTCACCCTGTAATTGCTGGTGCACCTCACTTCAAGTGGCGCTAGGAGCTTCAAATGCTTTCAACTTGTTTTGTTGTTTTGGTTCATCAGCGTAACTGGACAGAAATATTTTGAAGCACAAATGCAATATTAGGCTAAAGTAGCCTATATGGAGCCAGAAAAATTCCAGATAGAAAAGCCTTTTGATCTGTGTGTTTTTTCAGAGATCTACAACATGTGGAGCATCACTGGACACAGAAAAAATTCTCATAGCAAATGCTGTCCTCTTGGTCCACATACTGCCTTTAAATCCAGCATCCAGCTGGACACAGCTACATCCTAACCTTGTCCCTGATTTCAATGTTCTTTAAGGTCTCTCCGTCCAAGTTATTAGTCATGAGCTGTAAAATGCTACAGGAAAATCAGGAGATGATAGAGAGGAGCTGGAAAGCACCAGGAAGAAAGCTGACTCCTTCCCAGCTAGCACCAGTACAGCTCAATCTTGCCCAAAACAGCCACTCCTGGACAGACAAATTAATTCCAAGGTCTAAAGGGAAGTTATTTGGTCATATTTATAACAGCTTTCTGTGATTTGTGACGGGAACAGCAAGCAAAATTCCAGCCAGATCCAGACTGGATAAGTGAAACACAAGTTTCATGTCAATTCTCTGCCTTTGTGTCATTCAGTGGCTGGGTAATATTCTGCAAAGTTTGTATTTGTTCTCTCTTTTTATGAGAGAGAACACTTTCTTGTGTTGCATTAACTCCTTAGGTATAGATGTCTTTTACAGGAAAGAGAAGTCCTACTGCACACTAGTCCTCTCTGGCAGAGTCAGGATGTAGCTCAGAACAAGGCAAGAAAAAAATCAGGACTCTCTGCCACACAGTATTTTAGTCTTAATATTGGACAGAGTGAAAAAACCCCAGCTTTCTGTGGTTCTAAAGGAAGCTTTCAAAACAGATGTTGTACAGCTGTCCAGCCCTTTTCCTGGGATGGAGCATAGCTCATAATTCCTCCCAGCATTTTGGTTTAGCCTAAAAGGTACAAATGGCTCCCTGGCCCCTGTAGTTGAACCACAAGTCTAACACGTGTAATTCCATCCAGCTGCACCTGATCTGATATCAACAGCCTGCTGCACACATTATTTTCCATCTAGTCATGCTAGAAGTCTTAATTTGAAAGGACAGGGAAGTCACTTTGGCCATTCCTTTCCTGATGGCTAATTATTGTCAGTTATACTCTGTGTCTCACTGCTGATTTAGAAAAGAGATTTTTCCAAATGGGAACAGCCATGAATCAACCTACCTTGTTTTTTTAATGCCTTTCTGGCAGGTGCTGAAATATAAATGACTTGAAAACCATCATTTATCTTACCTGGACTTTCCATGCACACCATCATCCTAAGAGAAAGAATTACAAGATTTACAACATACAGTGCAGAAGATTCTATAGGTCCCAGTCTCTTTGGAATTTATTTCCACCATAATTATTGCAGCAAGTAGGGACAAAGGGGGAGGATGGCTGTGGGTCTGGGCAGCAGAATGCCATGAGGAGTGGGCTGCTGGCTGTCCAGCTCCAGGGACTAAATACCTGCTGCTCCCAGAGACCCCAGGTGTGACCAGGATCCTGCTGGGCTAACACAGCACACAAACCAGGACTGACAAAGTCTGCCTGTGTCTGTGGCAGAATTACCCTGGGAATTGCTGCCTGGAGTGTGTCCAAAGAGGCTGGAACATGTCCAAAGAAGAACAATTAAGCTGGTGAAGAGCACAAGTCCCATGAGAAGGAGGGAGTAGCTTTTTCAGTCTGGAGAAAAGGAGGGAGAGAGAAGGAGGGAGTAGCTTTTTCTCTTTCAGTCTGGGAAAAAGGAAGCTCAGGGTGACCTTGGTGCTCTCTAAACACCCATGAAAGAAGGCTGTAGCCTGTGGGTTGGGAGTTGGCTGTAGCCTGTAGGTGGGAGTGAGTCTCTTCTTCCAGGTAAGAAGTGGCATGATAAGAGGAAATGGCCTCAAGTTGCAGCAGGGGTGATTTAGATTAGATAATAGAATTTTTTTGTCATGGATCAGCTTGTCAAGAACTAGAAGTGGAATAGGCTGGCCAAGGAGGTGGTGGAGTCAGCATGCCTGGAATGCTCAAAAATCACGTGGATGTGGCACTTAAGGACATGGTTTTCTGACAAACATGGTGGTGGTGCTGGGTTGATGGTTGGATTTGATGATGCTAGAGGTCCTTTCCATGAATCTAGAAACCAGGCTGATTTTAGGCCAGCTCAGCTCCTCTCTGAGTTGACACACTGAGATTTAACAGCCCCTTTTCTCTAACAGGTGCCTGAAATTGGGAAGGAACATTAAGTTGAATCAAACCAATTAACCCCTTCTGTTATTAGATACTGCTTCCATTTATTGATCTATATTTATAGAATATATAAATTCATTTAAACACCAAGTCCAGTAGCTGTTTCATGCATTCAAGTTTTTCCCTCAAAAGAGACATCCCAACAATCCCACCCTGTGCATCTCCTGGAGCTCTGGCAGCCTTTGGGCCATGACCATTCCCTGGGGAGCCTGTTCAGTGCCCACCCCACTCTGGGGGAAGAATCCCTGATATCCATCCCTAACCCTCCCCTGACACAGCTCTAGCCATTCCCTCAGGTCCTGTCACTGGCCAGAAATCAGTGCCAACCTCAGTAAAATAAATGGAGTTAAAATATGGGTGGGGTAACTGCCACTGCAGTTCTACGTGGGTGTCAAGCACAAAATTTCCACCTAAATAAGCAATAAGAGAACATTCACCCCAAATCCAACAACTGCTCTAGCTCAGACAGTTTTTGTTTTCATTAGCAATTAATTTTCTTTTTTTTTTTCTGCAGAGTATGCAAGAAAATACCAAAGTTCACTGATGCAGAGTGGAGTGTCTTCCCTGTCACCACTAATGAATGATCATTTTCAGCCCTAAAAGTCTTGGGTAAGGCCTCCAACACCTTTGTAACTTTTAGAATATAATTAAGGAGTAATGTCTTATATGCAACCACATCACAAAAACCATGAGGTAACTTAGCTGAAATAATGATCCTTGTTTTACTTTATTGAGAAATCAGGATCCAATCATCCAATCCAGATTAACAAGGCTAAAAACCTTTGAAGACTGCTGGCCAACATCCATATCAATCTTTAAGTGCATGTATCTATATTAGGACCTTCTAGATGTCATCCAGGTCCCCAGGATTAATATTTCACATTGGCTGTCTCTCTTTTTCCAAAGTTATCTTGCCATAATAAATTGTGTGATTAAGGTGCAATATGGGGTTATCTGTTATTTATTTTTTTTTTTATTATTCAACTTGTTGACTCACTGGCTTCCACGCAGCCAGTTCCAGAAAATTCCATTCACAATATTGACCTGCCTAAGTGCATAATTTCTTCAGATGCACTTCAACCAGCAAACTTCTTCAAAATTCTCTCCTTCTGTCAGCTCAGTAACTTCAGGAGTTTGTTGGTTTGTTCGGGGTTTTTTTATTTCTGAAGAAATGAAAAAGCTCCTGAAGACCAACAGGTTAAATGCAAAATTCAGCTAATTAGTGCCAGCATTATAAATCTGGAATTCTGGCTACTTTTCATAAAATTGCCCTCAGTTTTCTGCATTTTCAGATCCTTATTTCTTATATTTGACCCATTCTGTTATTACTATTATACAAAGAGAAATAAAATGGAACTGGCTGAGGGATAAAAAGAAATGTTAATGGAAGAGAAAGGACATGCAGTTCATTTCTGCATATTGGACTGCAGCTAAATTCCTAAAATTATCCTTACAATAAAATTTTTAAAATAAATACAGACAGCAAGTGTAAATATCAAAATGCAGCCTCATATTTCTTCATGGTTTCAATTGTATCAGCCTTTTCCCTCAAATCCTTACACCTAATTAATAAAGATTTCTTCGTTGCTTGCATGAATGTAACTCTAGGCTCAGTCCTCTGTTTTGTCCTTAGAAAACTGAAAATAATACTAAATTTATTGGGAGCACTGTGTTTTTGTGTGGATGGCTGGATCTGGATTTTTCATTATTATGCCTGACTGATGGAAAAATAGGTGGGTTTTAGGACAGAAATAAAAATCTTAAATGTTACCAGCTGCAGTAATGTCACTTTGCAACAATTGTTAAAATGACATAATTATGTGCAAGACTTCTTTAAATGTGTATGCAGAAGTCATACATTTATATGAAAGACATGACTTTTGGGCAAACGAATATATGAATATATGACATGAATATATGTAAATATAAACTGGATTTTATTTTATTCCTAAAATCAGAGAGATGGTCAAATAACTATTTACAGTTTGTGCAGACATCTTATAGAGTCAGTAGGTCCATTTCTTTTATTTAAGCTTGTAAAGTGGTTTATCTTGATGACAGTGAAAGACTTGGTGGCACAGGTCTGCCCTCATTGTTCAGAAGCACAACAAGCAGTGCCTACATCTCTCTCATCTGTTGAAGATGAGATGTTCAAATCTCCAAGCTATTTTTCAATCCCTTTGGTTGCTTTTTTAATGGAATGTGAAAGGGAAGTGCAGCAGAAAAATGGTACAGCCAGCCAGTATCATGCACCCTAATGCAAAATTAATGCTTATTAATTTTTGAGACCTAAATCTAGAAGTGTACCTTTTGTGCTGGGCATTTTGCCACTGTTTGGCATTAAGTGAGTAGATAACACTTTGAATGATTTGAATTAATTTCTAAATAGACCCTAAGTTATATTTATGGTATTTATTTGCTTAGTGAACTGAAGCCAGTTCTATCATAAAGACATATTTCTGCTGACCAGCAACAAATAGTATATAACAGACATTCTTTCTTTAATAAATGTATAAAATGAGGTGTGGCAAATGTTAGGGTTGAATGCTGTTCCTAATCTCTCTGTTTCAAGCTCTGGAATGTGGTAATCCTGGTTTTATATAACAATAGGATTACCAAGTAATATGAATAAGAAAGTCAATTTAAATTTCCTAAACGTCTTTATGTTCTGAAGCTGAGGAAGTTAAATTCTCCCTCTGACTTACACTTCTTGCTGCTGCAGAGGCAGATCAGAGCCAGAGGATTGTTAGAAGATGTAAAATCAGGCACTTTATAGCTGCTACATCTCCCCTCCTTCACTCCAGACCTCTCAAAACCCTTGTGCTCTTCCTCGTGTGAGCAAGGGAATGAGAGGTGCAAACCCCAGAGATGCACAGGGCAATTATAACTTATCTGGAGGTCTTGGAGAGGTGTCCAAGACCCCAAGGCTAAGTCCCTTTATCTTTTTATAAATGAGCAGGTCCAGAGTCAGTGAGATCTCCACAGACATCCACAGCACAAGCAGACTGTGAGTTTCTCCAGAGAGCAGCTCATGTGCTGTGGGCAGTGAAAGTGGATCAGCCCATCCTCTTGTTAGCCAGGAGACCTCCAGATTTCTGATCAGCAGAGAAAGGGAGAAGGATGTTTAAGCCATGCCCCTACTTTGGAGAGATGCTTCCATTCCCTTTCTTACATCTGAGACCTTCCCCACCAGCACATGCAGGTTGCCCTTTCAGATCCATCAGTAGCTTTCCCCTGCCACTCTCCTGCCCTCCCCAACCTCAGCCACACATCTACACTTCTTCCCTCTCTTTCTGGTTAGCTGCAGTCCTCATGATCTTCTTTTTCCTGAACCCTTTGCCAGTAAAAGTACACCCATACCAATTTTATTATTATAAACCTGCTTCAAGTTTTGCATAATTGAAGGTATCTGGACCTGACAGCATTTATGACCCTCTCAAACAATACTGACAGAGGCAGCCTGTGGCTTCTTTTATCTGGTTTCTACTTATCACTTCAGTGTTACCCAAATGCAATTTAGATTTGATAACACAACGTAGCCCTTTGGACTATTCAAATGATATGAAAAACAGCCTTACCAAAACCACCTTAAAACATCTTCCTGTACATATTCTGTGTGGACATTTTGCATAGAATGTATCCAGACAGCTTCACTCTTTTTCCATGTCACTGTGTTGATACTGCCCTGAATGTGTAGGGTTAACCATGCAGCAAATGAGAAGATTGTGAATGTCTTAGATTTGGGGATCATTATAAAAACTCTAGAGAATGATGAACATTGACAAATGCTTTGTTTCATTTTTCAACCCAAAAAAATCCTAATTCAAATGACATCATTTTTAGCCTTACTCTGTAAGCCGTTACTATGCAAGCAAACTTCAAGAGAATGAAGGATTTAAAACACTTAGAATCAATATTTAAATTTCATTTTTGTCATACACTGATAATATAAATGATGGTGCCCTGTAGCACAGGATTATAGGCAGGATGATTTTGTGCTTGAGAAGGACAAGAAGCTTTTAGGACCTGTGTCTCATAGAGAACCTAAGTCCTGTATTATCTTCTGGAGGATGCTGCAGCTGCTAGCTGCAAGATCATTCACTTGACTTGTATTAGAGCTATGAATGCTTTTAGAAGCAGAGTCTGCTGGGCTTAGATTGGTATCCTTAAAAGTGAAACATCATACATTAATGTAAGCTCAGGATAGTTGCATGAGTTGGAATTTACAGGGAACTAAGAGAAAAATGTTTCATATTGGGTAAGTGGGTTTATTTGAAAAAGAAGAAAAAAAAACCCAAAGTTAAATATCAAAGAGTAGAAATACCAATATCTGAGTTACTATTTCTTTCATATTAGAGCAAAAGGCACCACAGTGAGATCAGACTCAGCAATCCAGACTCTTTGCTCTGGAGGGTTGTTTTCCTATTAATTTTTGTTTGTTTGTTTGTTTGTTTGTTTTCAGGGGGCTCCATTTGTTTTCTTGCTTCTCTGAAATGCAATCAAAGCTTTTTGAAAAGCTGACTGGTGAACTGCACTAAGCAGATTCCTAAAGCAGAGGCATCTTCTAAAGCCTATTGAAATGTAAAAATAAAAGGCCCTCATGTTCATTTGATCCAACAGAAATATAGATCTGTTCCTCCTCTATTTGGAGATCATCCCCTATAATCCACTGACTCAGGCTGACTAGTCCTTTCAGTGCTCAGTCCAAATAACCTTAATTCTCTTCCCACATAATCTGAATAGTGGTCTCCCTTCATCCATCAGGGCAGACCTATCTCTACCTCCAGAAAAAAGATAAATCTCCTTTTCATTGACATCAGTTCAGGCACCAAGAGATGTCCAGCCAGCCACCAGGGTAACTGTGACAGCTGTCTGACAGATTATTGACATAACATATATTTTAGTCATCAATTATCTTAAATTATTTTTACCTGAATGTCTAATTTTGGCCCTGTCTTGTGCAAAGCTTCCTTCTGAACTATCTTGCATTGTGTTGATGGCATTGACTGATGCCATTAGCAAATGAGGCAAATGAGTGCCAGGCCAGTTGAATTATTCAGCCTGGCATCCAAAGGCATAAACATGGATAAAACAGGCTGCTGACTGCCCAGTGCTCTGCCTGGCATCGTTTCCCGAGGTACCTGTCTCTGAGAAGTGCTCCTCAGAAAGCAGGAGCTCAGCTGAGAGGATTAGGTGTGAATGACAATCAGTTTTCTCCCACTTGAGCCCGTCGGGAGAAATCATGGAGGCTGGGCCTTTGCAAACACTTTGTTTGCCATGGTTACTCCCTATACTAAAGCTTATAGATTTTCTGAGATATCTGCTTTACCCATTCAAAATATTCCCTGGCTGCCCACACAGCAGATTGTGCTTTGAGGCATCCAGCAAATGTAAGAGAAGCTGAGGAAATTTCTATTTCCTATCTATCCATCCCCGTGCAGAAACAAAAGTTTTAGCAGGAAAACCACTCAGCATTTAAAGTATTAATTCAGATTAACATCCTGTGTGAGCCTGAAGCAATTTACAAGCAGTGGATTTTATGCTGGACTTATGTTCAGGGCTCTCAGGTTCAGTCCTTGATTCAGCAGAAGCTGGATGCCTGTGGCCTTTTCCCTGTTTGCACAGCAGAGGTGACACAGGGATATCAGCACAGAACTTCTCTGGCAAAAGATCTCAACTCAGAAGGAGCAGGTATTATTCACTCCAAAGCAGTGGTTCATGGCATCTTGTTATGGCTTTTCAGAGACAAAGTTGAATTTGGGGAGTTAATTTGGGAGGTGGATGTTTATTTCCATTACACCAGTCGGAGAGCTTTGAAGTCCTAGCTCTCTTCCTCTTTCCCTACACCTACTTTTAAAAGGCTGTGTGTATTTTAATTAGATGTAGTATTGGTCTGGTAAGACACAGAATAAAAGCCTAACAGAACAATCAAGTGGAGATAAGAAAAAGGAAAAAAAAAAAAAAAGAAGTGTTCTGAAATTGTTTATAAGTGCTACTTATATTTCTAATGCCTTACAGAGATCAGCCTTCAGTAACCCAAAGGACAATTTTGTCCTTTGTTCTCTTGCAATTTTTTTCAATGTGCAGGACAGGATGCATGTATTTGGTATAAATCATTTACCTAAATATCATTTTTAGCTAAAGCCAGGCCAAGGTGAGAAGAAGCCAAAGCATTTCTGAAAAGCAAACAAGGCAGTTTGCAAACACTTCTTAAAACACAAGAACAAACAGCTAGACACACCGAGTTCATCTTGCCCAACTTTAGTGTCCACCAAGGGGACACTAAAGCTCCTTCTGTGATAACTGGGAACAGCCTGCAAGGTGTGTACAGAGGAGATCCAGCATGGTCACTCTCAGCTGACTTTGCCCAGGAATGACAACAGCTTTAAGAATACAGCTCGCTTAATTTAGAAATCAGCAACAGACTGGGATATATTGTGCTAATAGAGAAATGCTAATTTCTCTTTGCTAACCAGAAGAGAAACTTGGGGACCAGTTCAGATAAGGACTAGGTTTAGATTAGATACTGGGAGGTAATTATTCAGTTTAAAGAGCCGTGAGGCCCTGGCACAGGTTGCCCAGAGAAGCAGTGGCTGCCTCATCCTTGAAGTGTTCAAGGCCAGGCTGGATGGGGCTTTGACCATTCCCCACTCCATCTGCTCCACATGTTTAGTAAAACAGAGCATATCTCATCCTAAAGACAGGTGAGTCCTGTACTCCATAGTCTGTGATTCCCCATCTGGCAACTTATTTGTATACACAGATTTTTGGGACATCAGACTAGTTGCACATCCTTGTTCCCAGAAGGGATGGGACTACCTGTGTAGCTAAGGAGACAGATTATTTTAATCTATAGGTGTAAACACAGAGGGAAAGTCTGCATTTTGTGGTGTCCCAGCTATTATTTGCCCAAGAACTCCAAGCCCTCCCACTATGAGGTCACATAGGATGCCAGCTCTCTGCCTCCTGATCTTCCCCTGCAGAAGAGGGAGGGTAAATCCAAATCTGCATCCATTTGAAAGCATGGGAAACTCTGTAGTCTGGTTTTAGATGTTACAGAAGTTCCAGACAGAGTAGTCACCTCAGACTGGAAAGTTACTGATTTTCCTCTGTGCTTAGAAATCTCTGGGAGCAGTTTCCCTGAAAAAGCAAGGTCAGCTTCCTGCTATCAGCAGAGGGGACCTTGACCACTCTGCATGAAACAACCACATCACAACCCAGATAGGCAAGATAGTGCCTTTTCAGTCAATCCCTTTCCTTCAGGAGGCCCTTTATTTTTTGTGTTGTACACCTAGTACAAACAGAATGAAGTAAAACCCTGTGTCCTGAATAGGGGTGGACTGCAGAGGCATCAAGTTTGCTGAGAGACAGAACAAGGGATCACAAACCAAGGGGGGCCGTGCTGACCTGTGGGTGCTCTATAGTTATGAAAGTGTTGTCCTTGCATCACCTGAGAAATAAACTGTGCTTTTTTACCTGTTGCCATCTGACACATATAGCTCAACCATAAATAACTAGCTGATGCACCCATTGAACTGCTGTTTTCAGGTCGGAGTTTCTTTCTGAGCTCCCAAGAAAAGCAACATCAGCTTCATTTCCCAGACTCATGGAAAAAGTTAATCCATAGTCTGGATCCCATAGTTGTTTCCCTGTATCTTTATTTCTTCATTTCACTAGGTGTGTAGTCCTCCTTCAAGTGTAAGTCTGAATTGCAATAGAAAGCACAAGATATAACATATAACATGAGCCTGTATATGTATATTTTTCCCCATGTAATGGCCTTCATAGATGAGCTAGCAGTGAATTTGTACAATCCTGCATTCTGACTTTTCAGGATTCACGGACACTGGCATATCCAGTCATTTCAAATTGGCTGGTGGGTTTAAAGCTCAGTTCATTAGTTTCTAACTATATAAAACTGCACTTTTTTTCTTTATTTTGCACCAGCTGCTGTCTTGCTTTTTTGGGACTATGCCAGGCAACTCTAGATCTTGCTTTCCTTTGTGTTAAGTGGCTGAATCAAGGGAATTAGCACAACATGTGGCACTGCTTCAGCATCTGCCACTGAAGGACAAAGCTTTGTTCTTCAATAGCCTCTGTTCTCTGCAGCTTTTAGAAAGAACATTTAAAAACAGTTTGCCAAAGCCTTTCTGGTCTCACTCCACAGGATAATTTCATACACCATTTGTCTGCAAGGTTGGCTGGGGGGCAGTGTTATAAGAGTTCATGTTAAAGTAGTGGAAGAAGGCAGAAACCAAGGGACTGCCCTAATCCTGACATGTGGAAAAACCTAAAAATAATTTGGTGAGGTTGTAGTAGAAGGAACTGTCCTGGGAGGTGGTTAAGTCACTGTCTCAGGAGGTGTTTAAAGAATCTGGATATGGCACTTACTGCCATGGTCTGGTTGATAAGGTGGTGATGAGTCACAGGTTGGACTGAATGGTCTCAGAGGCCTTTTCCAACCCTAATGATCCTGTGACTAGTAAACCAAGGCTGACCCAACTGCTGGAATTACACCAGGAACTATAATTAGGACTCAAGACCCTGATTGAAATTATACAAAAGTGATATACTAGTTAATATCATTGGTTAGTACAGAAAAAAACATGGTGTTGACCATGGGCAGAAAGCAGGTGGAGAAGGAAGCTTAGAAGCAACTGTAGATCAAAATTTTCCTTCAACAGACCCAAGGTGGGACATTAATTTACCTGGATGGAGATGGTTTAACAAGGTACCAGAGATGGACATTATTTGGTGTAAAGTGTGCTACACTGAAAGCCAAAGGTCAAAACTGCATGAGGTAAAGCAGGACAGGACTGCAACTTTCATCGAATAATTGAAGGTGACTGCCAGAAAATACACTAATCCTGAGATCCTGAGAATCTAGAGGAGGCTGTACGTTAGAAACTATCTATAGGGCAGTTGGCCCCAGATATTAGAAGCAAACTCCAGAATATGGAAGAAACAGAGTGGTGTGACTCAGGAAAGTTGTTAGATGAAGCTTGGAAAGTGTGTTATAACAGGCGTAGGGAAAAGGAAATGTGACAGGCTGGAAGGGAAAACAAGAGCCAGAAGAACCTACTTGGAACTCTAGAGGGTGCTAAGGGACTGCCCAGCAGGGCAGGAGAAAGAGAAAGGCGAGGTGGAAAAAGAAGGGGAGGCAGGAGGCTCCATCTTTTCCCTGACAACGATTAAAGGCAAAACCAGAGTGCATTTGGTAAGGAAAAGGGGGTTGGAAGTGGAAATGCTTGCAGGCTGGGAAGCTGGACCCTGCCTTACAGCCTATTGAGAAGATGAAGGGGGGATTCTATCCCAGCTGAGCTCCTGTGGAAAGAAGTGGTGGAATTTTTGCTAAGCACAGGGGTAACTTGTTCTGTATTGAATACACGTAAAGGAAAGTTTAGTAAAGATATGGGAAATGTAAATTGGTAAATTGTAAATTGCAAATTATTAAATGTAAATTGGTATATGTGGTAAATGTACACAATTTGGTAAATATAACTGGTACTACAGGGAAAAGTGAAACTCTGTCAGCCCATGAAATTTAAATCAGGAAAGAACTGCACTACTCATCAGTTTCTATATATGCCTTAAAGCCCAGTCCCCTTACTGGGGAGAGATTTCTGGGGGAAACTGGATGCTCAGATAACCTGAGGGCACCTGGGGGTCCTGATGCAGAAGTTGAGAATCTGGAAGAAACCTGTGGGCTGTTTCTCCAGACAGCTGGATGTAGTGAGCAGAGGATGGCCAGGATACTTGCAAACAATTGCTGCAACTGTTCCACTGATCCAAGAGGCCAGGAAGCTCAGGTCTGGACAACACATCACTGCTTTTGTCCCTCACGTGGTGACATCCATATTAGAGCAAAGGAAGGGCATTGGCTATCCCCCAGCAGGATCCTCAAATACCAGGTTGTGCTCTTGGAACAGGGTGATGTGGAGTTAAAGACAACAGCAGCCATGAATCCAGCCATTTTCCTTGATCCAAAGCAGTGGATGAGGGAGCCCTGACACAGGATACTCTCCAAACCATGGAACAGGTATATTCCAGCAGAACTGATTTCCAGGATGAACCAATAGAGAATCATGATTTAGAATTATGTAGATGACAGCAGTTTCATGAAAGATGGAAAATGGATGGTAAGATATGCAGTGGTGACTGCCACTGAGGTATTAGAAGCTCAGTCTTTACCAATTAACACATCAGCCCAAAAAGCAGAGATAATAGCACTAAAACCAGCATTGAACTTGGCAGTGGGCAAAAGAGTGAATATTTGGACTGACCCCAGATATGTATTTGTTGTGATTCATGCCTGTGGAGCATATGGAAGGAAAGAGGACTGCTATCAGCTCAAGGATCATCTCTTCAAGACAGAGAAGAAATTTTACAACTTCTGAAAGAAGTTTAAAAAACCAAAGGAGGTGGCAGTGATGTGTTGCAAAGCACATCAATCTGGACAAACTAATGTTAGAGTGGGAAACTGACTGGCAGAAAAAGCAGCTTGAGGAGTAGCTGAAAATTGCATCCCCAGAGTCAGTGCCACACAAAAAAAAAATTAAAAAATAAAAATAAATAAATAAATAAATAAATAATACATACCTGAATTTAAGCTCATTCTGACAGTGAGGACCAATGTTTAGAAAATATATTAAAAGACACTAAGAATCAAGAGGGATGGTGGGTAACAAACAACCAACAGGTTATTGTTCCACTTCCTTGAGGGAGGAAAGTAATGGGAAAAGAACACAAGTCCCTCAGGGGAATTAAGTCCCTGACATCTAGTTCCAAAACTCTGTACTCAGTGTGGGAACGACTGAAATAGAAAAATCTGTAACAGTGCAATGTCCAATTTGTTTAAAAAACAATCCCATAAGCAGGAAAAGGCCACCTCCTGGAACAGTTAAAGACAAGCTTCACAAGCCTTAAAGGGAAGAATGTTGCCAGATGAAGAATTTTTTGTACCTGGTGGGTTAATACATGATCATTCTTGAAAAAACACTGGCCTATGGGACTGCACAATGCCCATTCTACAGAAAGAAGAACTGGAGAGCAACCAGCCCATTTGTGGCAACTTTTCTCAGTTCACCAGGTTTGACTTCGGGGTCACCAGACACCAGGGACCACCAAAGAGACTCCCAGGACAGAAAAACACATCTGCAGAGAGGAGGGAAAATATGTTAATGATTTTGGGGAAATGATTATCAAATGCATGTTTATTCCAGGAAAATTAATCAATACGTATGAAAATAAAGCCTCTAAATAGGAGTTTTTTCTGTGCTCAGCATGAACAATATTCCAGAGGCTATCCCCTCGTGCATCCTTCCAAATAAAGAATGCCTACTTCTTAATGCTACATTGGTGTTAAGGAGTCTGTATTTTTTCCTATTTTTGGTAACACTGGAAGCAAAGGGTTAATAGCAATACCATAAATTGAAGAAGAGTAATCAATAAGTTTCAGCAAGAATTTATTATAATATCCTTTTGGAGAGGTCACTGTTTCATGTCACACTGCAGCTTTTTCTTTAAGGAATTTTTGGTCACTTTTTCTGCTATTTCTGCATTTGGATCATCCCAGAATTTGAGATTATGATATGACTGAATTTCAGCTAAAATCAAATCATGATCTATTCAATCATCATACTGATAGTAAGAAGCTCTTAAAAACATTAGTGATTTGTACTTCTTTTCCACATTGAATCCCACCAATTGCAAAAGCCATGCATGCAAGAAAAGCTATTTTACAGTTCTGCTGGGTCTTTTCTTCTAAGACACCAAAGAATTTAGGAGAAGGAGACAAAAAGACTATTGGTCAATTCCTATGTAAATACAATATCAGTAGGGCATCTTTCTTTCTTTTTTCCTTTCTTATTTGTCCATCAGGACTCAGAATGGATGGATGGATGGATGGATGGATGGATGGATGGATGGATGGATGGATGGATGGATGGATAAACTACTTCTAAGGCATGTTTATACTGCACCACTACTTTTATAATTAGAGAATGGCAAATGGGTTTTAGCCTGCCTTGGGAGAAAACATTATTTCATGAATCCATTTGTTCTGCTCTGCAACTCTAAAATGCACCAGCAGGGCTAATGATTCACCAGTTTAATGTGAAGGGGCTGTGATTGCAACAAGGGGTAACAAGTCTCACTAGCTGCCATCCTGCCTTTAACAAACATTTATGCACCAGTCCCAGGTGGTTCCCAAACACAAATAGTTACACATTACTGCAGAGCATTTTTTTCTGTCTCAGCTATTCAAAAGAGAAAGATTAGCAGAACCCAATTACATGACTGTAATAACACTCTGGAGAGCCATGAGCACTAACAGAAATTTTCAGCAATTCTACAAGACAAAGAAAATTAATGGGTCGTTGAATGCAGCCTGTGAATATAACCAGCTGAAGGACTCATAATATCCAGGACAGGAGAATCAGATATCCCTCTGCTGCAAGGGATTTAGGTGGACTTGGCTGGCCATGCAGGAAGTTTGGGAGTGGGACCTGTGAGTGAACAGACTCTCAGCTGCTGGAGTGACATAGCAGGACATGACCAGGTGAGAGGGATGACGGCAGAGCCTTAAAATGGGAGGTGCAAGAGTTGCTGCATATCTATATATATATATATATATATATATATATATTCATATGTATACATGTATATTCATATACACACATGGGTATAAAACTGCAGATATAAATATATATAAAGTGCTATATATAATTATGATATGGCAAATTCTTTCACTTCTAAATCAGCAGATTGGATCATCAGAGGTAGGACAATGTGAGTGCAGGAGCAGGAAAGGTCCTGGAGGATGGAGAGGAATCTGAACTCCATTTAAACAGGTCAGTAACATGACCTTCAACCCACTCCCCTCAGGGTAGGGGCGGGGAGAGAAATAATTGGGAATGAACAAACTCAGAGACCCTTTCTGAAGAAGGGTCAGGCCTGCAGAGATCTCATGATGCCCTTCACCAAACTAGTTAAACATCTAAAGTAAGAACCTGCAGCCACTGCTCTTCTCCTGATCTGACTGGAAAGTTTTAAAAATCCCTTCAAAAGAGGAAGAGAACCAGGCCAATAGAATAACAAAAAGAGACAGGCAGAAACAATCAGGAATTGCCAGTGTCAAAAAGGAAAAGAGGGAAAACAAAAACCTGAAGGACAGAAAGAGGAAGAGTAGGAGGAAGAGATCAAATCCAACACACAGCATAGAAGCTGCTCCTTCTCCTGGCCACTGGACTGGTGAGGATGAACTGAAAGTAGAAAGGACAAGAAGACTCCAAGCAGCTTGAATCACCAAGAGGCCACAGAACCACCTTACAGGGATGCATAACTCAGACATGATCTGCTTTGTTGTAGGGAGTTTCCTATGGGTAAGTCATCTTTGACATTCCTCTTCATGGGGTCTCTGGTCAGATACTGGAAAGATGGAGGGCCAGTAACAATAATAATTTTTCTGATATTAGAAAGGACTGGACATTTAAAAGGCACACACAGAGAAGATAATATTTGCTGCTATTCCTGGGACGGTAACTCAGCCATGAGGGTACCCAAGGAAAAGGAATGAGAAGGGTAGGAGTGCTGGAGGGACAGAGCAGTTTTCAAGCCAGGGTGGGTGTAATATGAAGCAGGGTATTTAAATGTTCTTAATAATGGAGCATGGAGAAGGATCTAGAGCTGGAAAATGACATGGCTTGTAGTGGAGAAAGGGAAGATTGTGGTGACAATGAAGTCAAGAACAGTACTAAATAGGATTTTAAGGACTACAGGAAGTTAGTGTATGAAACAATGCTGTTGGCAAGAGTAACTTCAAATCTACAGAAAAATATATGATAGAAACAATGGAAGATAGATAACAGCACGTCTCTACCATAGGAGATCCAGGCTCATAATATAAAAGATATACAAGATGCATTTGACAAAGATTTAATTCACTCTGTGTCTTTGCTGCTTTTCTCCTTCTAGTTCCCCCAAGTGAGAGGTGAGGAAGGCTGCCTCAACACTGAACTGTTAAGTATTTGTCAATCTTGCTCTTCTTTTGAGAAAACAATGAACCACAAAGACAACACTGGACATGGGCATTATGACTTGATGGCTAACATTTCCCAGAAAATCTTATTTAATTGTATTAAAAATTCGTGTAAAATCACCATTACTTTGAATGTGAACTGTATCAATTACTATTTTTATTGGTCAACATACTGATCTTGTGGTATGCTCCTGCTGCATATTTGCATTACTGCAACAATTAAGAGCTTTCTGGTGTAATTTCAGTTGACTGGGAATATGAATTTAGAACTGAACTTTCCTTGAAAAAATGGTTTGAAATATACTGCTTTGGTGAATATTACTATCAGTGATATAATTTGTAAGAATAGCTAGAATTATATAGTGACAAAAAAGAAAAAAACGAACATGAATGCAGATCTCTAAGGTTTGCACAGGGAATTGGGCAAGGATAATTATCAGGAAAACAATCAAGATATAAAGCCAACAGAAGGGAAATTCACCTAACAGGGATATTGATGAGGTTGGACAGCTGTGTCCTCCACAAAGCACAATGAGTTTCTCATCATTGTGCCATCTGGAACCTGGACAGTGAGTGAGGAGCATGAGGGGAGGTGGAGGAGGGTGCCATGGGGATCTTCACATTTATTTGGTGTTCTGTGGATAACTGTTTCTTGTACCCTCTTCTCTTCAGCTGTTCAGGTACAGAATGGGACCGTCTGTGGTATATCTGGTAAGATAACATGTTTACTCTAAATATCTGCATCTCTAGACAATTCCAGTAGCAAGGGGTGGGATTTAATGTGACCTGCTTAAGAGTGATGTCACCCCCTCCTTTTCCCTGGGATTCTCCAGAGCTCTATAAGAGCAAGGCAGCCCTTCAGATATGTCATTGTCTTTTACAAAAGTTGACCCACCAGCCTCCTTTTTTATTACACATATTTAGTCATATGAACACTATTAATAAAGTATCCATGGCACAATATGCCTTTTAAAAGACTGATTTTTAAAGTAAGTTCTGTCTGATTTCTTAGTCATTCCCACCAGGATGAGATTAAGAAGGATGGTAGTTGTTGAACATCTAGAAGGCTGAATTAATACAGGTATGCCAGAAGATTGCAAGATCCAGTTTTTCCTCTCTGCTTGTCACTTATGATGAGATGTCTGGAATACCTGGCTTTGGTCCCCAGTACAAAATAGATGTTGGCAAACTGAAATGAGTCCCCTGGAGAGCCAATTAAAAAAAGGTTTCTTCAGCCTGGAGGAAGATAAGGGGACAAAGTGATTGCAGTTTTCCACTACCTAAGGGGGATCTTGAGAGAAGATAAAGACAGAAACTTCTCAGAGGTGCTCAGTAGGAGCACACAAGGTGGCTGACCTAGCTGCAGACAGGAAAATTCTGATTAGACAGGAGAAAAATGCTTCCCCTAAGGATGGTGCAGCACTTGAACTGGTACATGGAGGGGATGATGGATCTGCATCCCTGGATACTGTCCAAACCCAGCTGGACAAAGCCCCAGGTGACTCTGTTTAGCTTTGAGGTTAACCATGCTGTAAGCAGTCAGAGACATTAAGAGATGTCCTGCAAACCAAATCTTTCTGTCCTAATTCTGTGTCCCCTCCTGCTGCAGGCTGGTGCTGGTGGTTGGGGGGCTCCTGCTGCTGTGTGGGCTGGTCTCTGTCTGTGTGAGGTGCTGCTTCCAGTGCCACCAGACCGGGGACGAGTCGGGCCCTCAGCCCTACGAGGTGACCGTCATCGCCTTTGACCACGACAGCACCCTCCAGAGCACCATCACCTGTGAGTTGGCCTTGCCAGACCCTTCAGGGCACCTCAGCACCCTGCTGCACTGCAAAGCCCAGCTGGGGGCACCCCAAGGCTGGCAGAGGGCAGTTCATGGCAGGAGGGAGGGAAAGCCACCTCTGTATGTGCTACAAGCTGAGACGGGTTGGGGTGGAAAAGGGCAGCTACAGGTTTCAGTGGGATTTCAGGAGAGAGGAATTGTGGGGGGCTGCCAGCAGGATGTTTGGGTGTAAAAAGGGCAGCTACAGGTTTCAATGGGATTTCAGGAGAGAGGAATTGTGGGGGGCTGCCAGCAGGATGTTTGGGTGTAAAAAGGGCAGCTACAGGTTTCAATGGGATTTCAGGAGAGAGGAATTGTGGGGGGCTGCCAGCAGGATGTTTGGGTGGAATAAGGGCAGCTACAGGTTTCAATGGGATTTCAGGAGAGAGGAATTGTGGGGGGCTGCCAGCAGGATGTTTGGGTGGAATAAGGGCAGATACAGGTTTCAGTGGGATTTCAGGAGAGAGGAATTGTGGGGGGCTGCTAGCAGGATTTCACACACACACACTCCTTTTAGGGAAGACAGGAAAAGGAAAACATTCTGGCTGTGAGAAGGGAAAATCCTATGCCCCGTGGATATGCTTGCCCTCCTCTAATCACACAATGCTCTTGGGATGAGGCAAACAGCTTTGGTCTCTTCTCTTCCAGCTCTCCACTCGGTGTTTGGGCCAGCTGCCAGGAGGATATTGGCTGTGGCACACTCCCACAACGCTGCCCAGGGAACACCTCCCCTGTCAGCCTCAGACACCCCTCCAGTGTATGAAGAAGCTCTGCACATGAGCAGGTTCACAGTGGCCAAGGCGGGGCAGAAAGTGCCAGACCTGGATCCAGTGCCAGAGGAAAAACCACAGGTGCCTGCAGAGGGCAAGGATGCCCAGCCAGCCCTCCCAGGACACTGATGTCTGGCTTTACTTGATAGCAAATAATACAGGATGGTTGCATGCAGAGACTAATTCAGGTGGGCAAGGTCTTAAGAATTTCAAATTAACTCCCTTAGTCAATAGAGAAAGGGGGCAGGGGGGGAAACAACTAAAATTCCAAATATTTTCAGATCTAGCATAGTGGAATGGCTCTTTTTGACACCTCCTTCAGATAATTTGCATTCTCCAAGCCCATTCATTACAGGCACACAACACTGGAATCACACTTTGCACAAATAAGCAGGCAGCAGGATCAAGGTACTGAGCCATTTTGTAGGCCAGTGATCTTGCAGTCTCATTCCTCTTGCCTTTAGCCTAAATTTCCTCAGGATGGCAGAGAGGTCTTCAAAACAAAAAAAAAAAAAACAAAAACAAAAACAACAAAAACAACAAAAAAATTTTGTGAATGTCTATTACAACCCGGTATTAACAACAAACTTCTGGAAATTGCCAACCATTTACAGTAAATTTAAAAAAAAAATAATGGAAACAATCTACATGTAAATGAAAGACAGCATACATACAGACTGTATGTACACAGTGTGCCTTTAATGCCCTGCAGTATACATAGAGTGAACAGAGTCTGGCTCTGAATGGGACATATAGAAAATCTGAAATTGTAGTCACAAGCTCTTATATTTGAATTTAAAAATATTATACATGTACCAACAGATCAAACAAGGGGAGGAGCAAGAACACTACCTCTGAAATAAAGCTCAATCATACTTTCAATGCATTCATATAGAATCATTTATTAATTCCTAATGTTGCTGTCAAAACCAGATCAATTGAAGTGAGACCATTTAAAACATGCAAGCCATTTCTCAGACTGAATAACTTGTGAATCTCTCCTGGTCAATACAAATATGTTGAACCATCCAGAAATGAACATAGGTATGGCCCATCTGTAAAACCCTGGACTAGGCAGTCAGGAGAAGGTGAGTGTTGAACTACATCAGTGTTGTCTCTACCCTGGATTCAGCACCTGAAAAGATTAAAGCAGAACAACATTAAATATCACATGATGATTCATTCAGCCATGAATAAATTGCATGTGTATATTCGTGGTGATATGAAGACACAGGTCACATCTTTTTTAAATGCCTGCAAGGCCCTTCCTGCTGAAGTACCCAAATTTCCACTTTAGCTAATAGGCTGATCTGCTTTCCCGTGAAATACAGAAAATACAGTTATTTTGTAGATAAGAAGAACAAGGACAATGTTGGACAAGATCCAACATAGACTAATTCCAAACATATTTAGGAACCTAACTGCTGTTGAGATTACAACCATAGAAAATTTTAGAGAACATTGATAAAATTGCTTCAGGGATAGAATAAAGCTAAATTGAATAACCAAAACATCTTTGATGATGCCCCAGACCTTGACCAGTCACAGGAATTTTGTGTCTAAAGGAATTTAATGAGGGTCGTGATTTTGAGGTCACAAACTTCTTCCTAAATTGTCTAGTCATTATTAACTGTGCCTATAATAATGTCATAATAATAACATTATTATTAGCAAGTTATAAACTGAAGTGAAATAAGTAAAGAAGTGGCATTATGTCCCTTCTGCTATTACACCTTTCTTCAATTTTAGAATTGTAGAATGGTTTGGGTTGGAGGGGACCTTAAAGATCATCAAATTCCAATCCCACTGCCATGGGCAGGGACACCTTCCACTAGACCAGACTGTTCAGACTCCCATCCAGCCTGGCCTTGAAATAATAATAATACTAATACTAATAATAATAATAATAATAATAATAATAATAATAATAGTAACTGTTTGTGGAACACCTGTTAGAGTGACCTATTTTATCAGCTGCTCTCTCAAGGGCTGCTCAGGCCTGGCTGCACCAAGCTGCAGAACATTTCCTGGAAGGCTCTTGTTTACTCCACAGTAAAAGCAAGCAGAGACATTTGAATCTGCTGAACATGTGTCAAGTACTGTCAAGCCCAGAAACTCCCTGGAAGTCTTCACAGTGCTTTCCAGGGGGAACATTCAGCTCCTCCTGCCTGTAAACCCTGAGCTGTCCTGGCATTTAACACGTGATGGTCACTCTGCTCCACAGGGCAGCAATTCTGCCCAGAAAACCCAGTAGTCCCAGACTTCAGGAGCAGTTATTAAAACATCCTTCAATTCCTGAAAGCCCTTCCTGCAGTCAGGCTCAGCTCTCTCTTAGAAAGGGGCTCAGGATTGGCAGACAGCCTCTTTTTCTTCCTGGACCCTTAGAGTCATTTCCCATTCCTTCTCTTCTAGTGCTAACACCATAGGATCTCTAGGCACAGGCATACATTCCTTCCACTAATCAGGATTATTCCACAAATAAATTTAAAAAAAAAAAAAAAAAAAAAAAACCAGCATATGGTGGGTAGTCCATCGCATTCCTTCTACAAAACAGCATTAATTGCAAAATGGTTTTGTAATTTGCAGTCCCATTAACTGGTCACTTTTCACAACCATTAAGTTTATGTATCAGTGATTACAACATTCAAGTTGTTTTTGTGCCAGGGGGTCGCCCCTCCCAAACCCCCAATCTTTCCCAATTCCTTAAGAGGGGAACCCTTTGGGATCCCTTCTCTTGGGAGCTATGAAGATAGACCCACTCCCATATTTACCATCTTAGGAAAAAAACCTTTAAACACCTTTAAAACCTTTTACAAGCTTTCTATAACCTCTTACAGTCTTTTACAACTTTTTACAACCTTTCCCAAAACCCAAGCTGGTGAACATTTGAAAAAACCTCTGAGCCTCACACTGCAAATTTTCTATTAGTGCAACTTATGGGCAGGAGAAATACCTTCAAATAAAGTACCTTAAGTAATGTTGTATTCGTTTTCCCAGAAAGAGCAAAGTGGTCTGTGCATCAGACCAAGAAACAGGAAGATCTCCCCAAAAATATTTTGGTGTGCACTGGAGTGCTGATGATTCCTCTGATCCACTGAGTCGTCACCTCTTTGTCCCAACTGGGGTACCAGACACTGCCCCAAAAGCTGGGAAATAAACTCTTTAAGCAGTTTTTTAGGGTAGAAAGTCAACATTACTTTATTCAGTGTTAGGGTACATGGGGATAGCTCCACAGAACATGCCAGTTATCAAAATCTTTAACTATTTATACATTTGAGCAAACAAAGAAATTAGTGTTCATTGGCTTACAAGCTACAAAGTTCTCTTCATAAATCAGTATTCTATCACCTATTGCTATTTATTTATTACTTCTAATGCTAATTAATCCACATTTTTAGCCTTTTTATTATTTATTTATTTTCCCCAGATAGAGAGAATCTCAGTAATTGTCTTTGTTAGTTTCTCCTTCATCTCCAGTTTCTGTGTCCTTGTGGTTTATAAATTCTGCATTCTTTGTGTCCAGGTCTCAACAACAAATTTCTCTCTCTGGTCTAAGAGCACTGCAGCACGTCTGTTCCTAAATTTGTAATTTCTTTTTCTAACACATGGGCATCACCCTTAGATTGCCTGTCATCTGTTATCCATTTCATGGATTAAATCTCCTTAAAGCAATTTCCCTCCCCGCACGGCCGCACCGGCTCCTTTTAAAAGAATTATTAACTTGTTTGGTAACAGTGCCACCTTTAGGTTCCCCTAAAACACGGACTACTTCAGAAAAACCGGTTTTCAGAAACATGCCACCGGCCCCACTGTTGTTGCTCCTTTGTTTTCACAGGAACAGCGATGCTCCTCCCCAGCACTGGCTGGAACAAAGGGGATCTCAAACTCTGCTTTGCAAGTCTGGGGTGTTGTCCTTTATCACGCAGCAATTGTGATTGTGTTCCTTAATATGCTCATGACATTATTTGTATGCCTTCAATCAACTTTAGATGAACCTGGGCTATACAAGAAGTATGATAAGAAAGAGCAGCTTTGTTTTTGTAAATAAAAAAAAAAAAGAAAAAAAAAGAAATTGTAGAAAATAGAGCAGCGAGACAGCAGCCCAGCATGGGCAATACAGAGTGCTTTTCTAGAGGAAAGGAAAACATTTAGACAACTAGACATTGTTTACTGGGAGTGACTAACCCTGTGCCCTCATCCAAGACCAATGTGCCCATACTGGCTCTGAAGGTACTGCAGATCCAGTGCCAAGAGAAACTGGTGACCAGTCACGAGGGATGCAGGAGGGACACCAGGCAAGGACTGTGCCATGGATAGCAGCGAGCAGATCAGAATCACAAGTGCCTTCAGGTATGTTGTCTGTGGTTTAATCACCACTCAGAGCACAAAGCACAAATTTTCTGACAAAAGAGAGTTTGATAGGCAGAGTCCACACTAAAGATTTTTTTAAATTTTTTTTTAAAGTCTGTGGAGGCATAAGTTACCCAAGGGGAGGCAATAATAAAAGAAATATCCAAGGGAGTCCAGAGTTATAGTACGGCACAGGCTGCAAACCCTGCCCCCAGATTCTGTGCAAATATTTTTGTCTCCTGCTCCTATGGCTGCTTGGGAAATCCCTTGTAGAATGTATCCACATGACCTGCAGACACAGCAGTACAGTTTGTGCTCAGAGCTGTTCTGATTCTTCCTCTAGGTTAAGAAAAAAAATATACTGTTTTGACAGTCTGTGAAGGACCACTTTATGCTGGCAGTCCAGGGTAAGAATATTAGCCAACACCATTTCCAGTTCCTCCCTCTGGCAAACGAATCCAGAACGTGGGGTTTGTCACATGCCCATGGGCTGACATTTTAACAGCCGTAAGTCAGATGTTTAGGTGTTTGTCACTGCTTCTGCATGTATCATCTTCCTGCCTGCTTTGCCAGTGACGTTATGGTTATTATTGAAGCTGAAGGAGGGAGCTGGGAATTCAGTGCCTGACAAAGTGGGGAAGCAGCAGGAGCAAGTCCTGGGGCTGTACATCCAGGGCTGCACCATCAGAGCAGGGAGAGAGTTCAATCAGGGGATTTGCTGAGCAGAGTCACCTAGCAATGCACTCACAGAGCCTTGTCTTTGCATCAGAACAGGAAAAAATCCTGGCACTTCCTTCTGATTTGTCATAAGAAATTAAAACCAGGTGTTTCCTTAGCTGCCTTGGGAGCAGTCCTGGGGATAAAAACAGCAATACACAGAGTAAGAGGAGATTGAGATCAGTCTGTTTAAATTGCCAGAATATATTAGTGGCTTAGGTAAAACAGGATAGAAAACTTCCTCTCCTTTGTCCTTGAGGAAGAGGCATCACTACAGACCTTCAGTGCACCTCCACAACTGCTGCAGGCAGTTAGGAAGCAAGGAGGCCAAACACAGATTTACATAAAGGTTTAATGCCATGAAACCAGAATTTTCCTTGGGTCTAAACCCTGGGGTTCCTTCAATCCAAGCTATTTGCTATTTGCAAAAAATAATGCCTGTCTTCTGACTCACCCCTCTGAGCTCCTCTGACAGTACCTGGCAACTATGGGAGAATGTTTACATGTCCTGGGACAGACAGAAAGGTGTTGATGGTGCTTCCTGTACAAACCTTACACACATGAACAGCTGGAGGCTGGGACGTGCTGGCTGGTGACATTCCCACTGTGGGCTGCTTTATCCTTAGGAGATTTGAGCATGCACCTGCTGGAACAGGCCATTAGCAGGAGGTCACACTACCCCATAAATAAAAGTATTCAGTACAAAACAATATACCAGTAATAAAAGCCTAGAAAGTAAAAGACCTGCCAGAGTTTTTGCAGGGATTCCAAAAGTAGGTGTCATGATTCAAGTGAGAAAAATCACACCCCAACATCCCTTTTCCTACCCCTGTTCATCCTCAGCCAAGACACTGAATTGAATTAGGAAATCAGAGTCTTTTTAGCTCTGCCTTTGTTGTGGCCGTGGAGAATGACATTATGCATCTGGCTGTTCCACTCCTCTTCTACTACAACTAAAACACCTGACAACATAAAAGATCAGCCTTGACAAAATTCTGCTTCCTCTGGGTCAAGCACGCCAAGAAAAAATAATTTAATACAATCCAATTAATTGTCCCTGGGGTAGCAGCAATTGATTTTTGTCCTGATTCGAGCACGCTGAGCCATTCATTAATACCTGCTCTCTGCTGATCAGTGAATAATTGTGAGTCGATCTGCTCCTAGGGGAAAAAAAAAAAACCAGATACTGTATGTGCCATTGAGTAACTGGGCTGAAATTGGCTCGCTGTTTTGGTTTGTTTTGGTTTGTTTTGGTTTGTTTTGGTTTGTTTGCATAGTTAACTTTAGCTGCGGGCGTGACACATCGCATGGCAGCACCCAGCTGCTACAAACAAGGCAACAATCCAGATCGGCCGCGGGGACGGGCCGGGAACAAACAAAAATTTATTAATTTCTTTATTTTGTACAGGTCCCATTCACTGGGACAAGGGGACGCATTCAGGTCTCAGCCGGGGAGCCCCGAGCCGTGTCCCCACAGGGGCGGGAGGATGGGGGTGCCTGCCGTGTTTAGAGCCCGAGTCACGCTGCGGAGGGCGGGCGGCGTTTTGCTGCCTTTAAACTTTAAAAAACAATTTATTTTATTTTATTTATTTTTAAATATTTATTGGTTTGTTTAAGTATAGGGTGAGCTGGAACGCAACCCTACTCCCACCGCTCCGAGTGACGTCACGGCTAAGTTCGGCGGCGGGGGTCGCCTCCGCGTGACGTCACGCCGGCGCTGCGTCGGGGCGGCGCCTGGCAGTGACGTCAGAGCGGCGCTGCGGCGGGGCGGCTCCCGTGAGGCGGCGCTCGGCGGGGCCGGGCGGAGCTCGGTGGGCAGGGCCGGGGCGGAGGCAGTGCAGCAGCAGTAGCCGCAGCCGCAGCCGCCAGCAGACGGACAGCCCGGCGCCATGAAGTTCCAGTACAAGGAAGACCACCCGTTCGAGTACAGGAAAAAAGAAGGGGAGAAGATCCGGAAGAAATATCCCGACAGAGTCCCCGTGAGTGCGCGCTGCCGGGGCGGCCGTGGCTGCGGGCCCGGCCTCGGCCGCCTTTGTTTTCCGTGCCGGCTGCTCGCCTTGTTTTGAAGGCGAAAGGAATGAGTTCAGTACAGATGATCGTGATCTCGCTGATCTGATTCAAATCCCCGGCTGCTTTTCTCCTTAGTGCAGAGCTGGCGCTGTTTATTTATGCTGCAGTGTGGGTGGGTGGGTGGAATACACCTTTTCCCCTGGGATCCGCAGTAACTCCACGGTGGGAACGCTGCTTAATCTTTTCCTGGCGTGCGTGGGGGTGAGTGGGGAAGGAGCTCACCCTTGTTTTGTGAAAATGCAGATCGGCGAGTGATTAACCGGGAATTCTTCATACTAAACATGATCTGCATCCGGGTCATCTCATACGGCCCTGTTATTTTTATTTTATTTCAGCTTGGCTTGTCTTTTTGATATAGCGTTGTTCTTTTCCTTTGCATGAGCAGTAAAAAAGATACTTCTCAATCCTTTTGCCCTCCTGTTTAATCATCCTGTGGAGAAAATGTCACTCGGAATGCAAGGTCATCTAGCTAAATTTTGCTTCCTCATTCCTAGGCCCCTTTGGAGTGCCTATGGGAAACTTCTGACTTCATAATTCTGAATAATTATTGGGATAAAAAAAAAAAAAGACAAACCTAATTAAGTGTAGAGTGTTTTTTTCCTTTTTAATAAACATTTTGCAAGTTGTTGGTTTTTTTTTTCCATCCCTACTGGAGAGATCTGCCCTAGATTTACTGCATTGTAAAAAACTGGGATCCCCTCTGTAAAACTAATGACAAAGGGGAAAAGTTACACCCCATGTTTTCCCTGCAGGCTAGCAGCATTTTTTTTATCTGGGGAGTGACCTTCAAATGGACTTGAAAAAGTTTTTGGAGATCATTATTTGGGTGCCTTTGTTCTCTCTGTTTTTGGGAGGCCTGGCATAGCATAAGTTGAGCATGCAGCAGGTCAGCTTGAAGTGTATGGGGTTGGGTATTTGTGATGAGGGCAGTGTAGTCTGGTGTGAGACAAGGTGTAAATTGAGGATTAACGTGGCAGATTGCACAGCGGGTCATGACAAATGTGTCAGGAAGAGCCCTGTGGGGAGCCCAGGTGGAGGCTCAGTCTGGCAGGAGGTAAAGGAGGTCAAGAGAGGGAGGGCATCAGCAGAAACTTTGTAAAGAAGACCAGGAGCAGAATGGTAAGGTGTGCTGGAGTTAAGGAAAATTGGAAATTATTCATGGCAAGGCCCAAATGTGAATTACTAGGGATAGCCTCTTGCCAGAGCTGCATACAAAGAAAGGAATGCAGCACTCTGTTCTTCACATCACTTCTGTGTCTGCCCTTCCTGACAGCAGGATCCTTGAAGATGTCATCCTTTTGGCTGCCTCTGCTGCAGTGCTGTGATACATCTCAGCATTTTGATGAGACTTTACTGCCCTGCTTTATCACAGACACCACTCAACAGCAACACAAACGTAGATAGTCTGTATTCTACCCTTAGGATTTTCTTGTAGGTTTTTTAATGGATGTGAAGGGTTTAGTGCTTCAGAAGAGATCACCTGCATTATCCAGCAAACTGACTGCAGTTTCCAGTCAGATAAGCAGAGCACCTCCATTCCTTCCCTGCATCTTTGCAGGAGGGAGATGTCTCTTAAGATCTCTTAAGTCAATGGTGATCTGATTTAAATATTTCCTAAATCTTGGGCTTAGAAGCCCCAACGCTCACTTCATTCTCATAGGCTTGGCTTCTTTTCCTTTATTATCTAATGACCAATCTACAATCCCCCCTGCCTCCCCCAAGTCAGGGTAGTCACAGCAAGCAGCTTGGCTTGTCAGTAGTTTTTAAAATTGGAGGCAAGAACTAAAGGTTTCTCCCCACTGCAGTTTATTGTGTTAGATACTGCCTTTTTTGGCTGTGCTGATAAAAAATGTGAAAGGTGCTGTTGCTGTTCAGCCTGCACCTGTTCAGTGAGATTGTGGTACTGTCCTTCCCTCACAGCATTTGCCAGCTGCATCTTGTACACAAATGCATGTCCTGCCTCAAGCTGCCTGAAGGAGCTTGAGTGCCTTGTACTAACTTAGAGACTTGAAAATCTTGAAGTAGCTGAGGCAGCTATGTTTCTATTTTAAAATCAAACCTGGAAATTTCAGGGAGTTTGGCTGTGGTGGCCAGATTCAAATGGAGCACAGGGAATAGATGTCCTAGTTGGTACCTCTCTGGTGTGAGCTATTTTGCAGACACTCACTTGGCTCTAGAAAGATTGAGGTTAGCATAGCACCATGTCCAGGCTAAATACACCAAGCTCAGGATAACATTTTGTTCTGGCATGGTGTTTTGCTGGTGGGGCAACATGATTTTGCTTCCAAACAAAGCTTAGTCCACAGCAGTTCAACCTTTTATCTTACACAACAGCTGTGTTTGTTGATTTGGGTTGCCAAAGAGCTATGGGAGCGTGGAACCCGTAGAAATTAGTCCCACAGTGTCTCAGGTGGAGTATTTACAATTATGGGATCTAAGGAAATTTGAAAGTTTAGGAAGTTCAGAAAATCCAGCTTTAGATTTAGTTTCAGTGGTCAGAATTCTGCAGAACAGCAAGCCACATAGATTGAAACGTGATATGTCTTTTACCAGTTCAAAAATGCATATCACCAAAAAAAAAAAGCCTACATTTTTTTTCTACACAAACACAGTAATTCCAAAGGTTTCAATGGAAAAGGAGATCAGGTCACTTTGGAATACTTCCTGCTTCTGAGGTAAATATTTTGCCTAACTCTGCTAACAAAAATTATCTTTTAGCAGAAGACCTCTTGGTCTGTTTGATCTTAAAGCTGCTGAGCTTTGTATTTTTCTGTGTTAAAATATAAGGAAATTAGTGTTTTGTGTCAGAGGTCTCTGTGGGTCCAGTTGCCCAGATGGTAGGCTGGTTTTAATTATTGTATGTTTATATGATTAAGAAAATGTCCATACCTATGTGAAATATGGATAATAAACTTAAATTATATTAATTTCAGAGTGGACTATAACTGCTAAAGAACTGGAGATTTAAAAAAAAAAATCCCCAGTGAGCTGTAGTTTCTCTTTAATTCTTTTCTTCATTCTAGAGCACTTGGTATTGGTGAAAGTAGAAATTAGGATGTGGGACTACTGGGAGTAGAGCTGATTTTGTGCAAGGCAGTTTGGAACTGTAACCTGGAAACAGTTTAACTTACTTGTGTTCATGTATTAGCCTCCTGACAGCTTCACACAAAATTAACCTGAATTGGGAACATCAAGGTGACCTAATTATTTTTTTTTTCAGACATTATGGTTTATTTTTATGTCTGGACTCTTTTTTTTCACTCACTGTGCTTACTGCTGCAGCCCTGGGCTCCCAGCACAGCTATTGGGAGTGAATTTAAGCTGTCTTCTGTTCTTCTTAAAGTCATCTCACCTGTGTGTTCTTTACTGTAGTGCATTTGTTGCAGAATAAATATCTAAAGGCCTGATAACACCATCAAAGGGTAATACCCTTATCCACTGTAGCTTTTTGAAACATTTTGGTTTATCATACTCATCATATGTTTCTTGCTTTCTCTCTCTCTTTCCAGGTAATAGTGGAAAAAGCACCCAAAGCCAGAGTACCTGACTTAGACAAAAGAAAGTATCTTGTGCCTTCCGACCTCACAGGTAACAATGTCTACCTCCTTTCTTCCTAATTCTCAGTGAGAGGGTCTCAGAAGTGCTTTTTACTCTGTGATCAGCACAAACAAAATACCCAGACAGGCTCAACATCTCCTTTATCTGCTATCCTTGTAATATTTATACCTTATAGTCTGGATTACAATATGAAGAATTCTCTGAGATCTTTTGGGGTATATCACTGGCTCAGCTAGCGTGTCACAACTGAGTTCTAACCATGACAAAAGTGACTAAATTGTGTGTCATGGGCAGTGTCATCATCACCAGTCAATGATGACCTAGCTGCAGAGTTGCCAGAGGCTGTTGCAGGAAGAGACAAGTTCTTGCAATAGTCCCACCCTTTTCCTCCCCTGTGGCTGTAGTCATAGCTGCAAAGTTCTTTTTCTGAATGGTCATGATGATCTTGAGTGTGATTGCATCTGTTTTTATTTAAGAACATGAATGAGTTAAAGGAACAGCTTTGTTTCTTCATCCAGTATTTACTGGACTGTGAAAATCTTTCTTGTGCAACGTAGTTCAAGTAAAAAAATAAGAATTTTTTTTCAGGAATGGTATAATCATTTACACCAAGGCTAAATTCTCTAAGGTGTCTTTGATCTGTAGGATTTAAAGGTTAAGCTAGTTAAAAGTCTTCCCACCAATCCCCTCAGTAGAGCATTTCATACCATTATAGGTGAAGTGTGGATTTAGAGGGAACATGGCATGAGGTGTGTACTTGATAAACTGCCAGCTCTGGGTGGATTAGCTGCTCATGTGGTTACAGTCATGAAGTTACTGCTTTCTTCTACTGCTTTTTTTCCTGCATTGTTCATTTTCCCCTACTTTTTATATACAGCATGTGACTTCCACCACCACAAGAAAACAGCCATGGTTAGGGACAAAATACAAAAATAAACAGCAACAACAACAAAAAAAAAACCCTCCAACATTCCTTCTGCATCTAAGGCATTCTTTGTTCCTCCTCAGTTGGCCAGTTCTACTTCTTAATCCGAAAGCGGATCCACCTGAGGCCAGAAGATGCTTTGTTCTTCTTCGTCAATAACACCATCCCTCCCACCAGTGCTACCATGGGCCAGCTGTATGAGGTAAGCCTGGCCCTTTTCTCTTGCCTTCTGTTGGCAAGAACAGGGTCCAGAAGTATCAGTGGTTTCAACTTGGTCACAGATGCCTGAACACAGGGACCCTCTTACCCTGAGCTGTATTCCATCACTTGGTCAGGGGAGTTCCATCCCCCATTTAGGAGCCTGGGGAGCCTTATCAATTCAACTAGATGTTTGCTAGTTGAAAGGTTTGTGGCAAATAGTTGTCCCAGCAGTGATATATTGGTCCTGCTTTAAAAGAGTATTTAAATAAACCACTTCCTTTTCAGAGGAAAGATTGGGGCTGGGGAGGGTGGAGAACATAGGTTTTGTTGTGTATACAAGAGATTTTCTTTTAAAAGGAAATAAAAAGCTAGTAAAAGGGCCAGTATCACTGGGCATCCATCTAGACATAGTTTCTTAGGGAACACTAATTCTTCGTCTAGAATTACTTTTTTGTCACTTGTACTGTATAGGTGAGGATTATGTAGAATGTTGTGAGCATTGCTGCCCACTATTCCTACTCAGCAGTGTTATTTGATCAACCTTAAAGACATATTGGTTGCCCATATTTCTCAGTTCTGTAGCCATTATATCATGGGTGGTTTGCAGCCTGGATTGATTTCTCCTTGATTTCTCCTTCTGCTGGGTGTTTTAATAAACGAGCTTTGGCGTGGTGCTGCGAGCCTTGTTTGGCCTGTCACTTTTTGACAGTAACTGGACACTTCATCAGTCTGTGTACTGATGAAGATAATAAAAGATAACACAGGCAGGGTGCTTTCCAAATCTGAGCACGTAGAAGGAAGATGTCTGACCATCCAGAACTGAGGTCAGATCTCTGTTGCTGGCTCTCTGCAGAATTTTTGTGTCAGTGTAATCACTTAACATGTCAGCTCTACTGCCCTTCCATAAAACAGGACTTAGAAATACAGCCACTTGTCAAAGTGTTCTGAATAAAAATATCATCTAGAGGTGATTTTTCACTTGTTAAATCCTTCCAAGTCTCTTTCTTGATCTTAAGACCATACCATGCTGAGATACTGGTGAACAGTCAGAGCTGTTTCTGTTGCATGCTTGCAATACAGCCTGGCTATGGTTTTTCAAGTAAATTTCCTGTGTTCAGAATTGTGTCCTGCCTGTATGTAGAAGCTGAGCTCTGGCCAGACTTCTCTTTGGTCTTGGGAAGTGAAGCCTTTGATGCAAACGAAGAGGAGCAGTGAAAGAGAAATTATCTGCTCTTGTTACAATGGTCTCTGGGTTAGGCTTTCTCATATACAGTAAGTTTCCAGCTTGGCTCCTCACTTTGTCCCTTCTTTTCCCTGGCAGGATAACCACGAGGAGGACTATTTTCTCTATGTGGCCTACAGCGATGAGAGCGTCTATGGCAAGTGAGCAGCAGCCCCCCAGGCATGCAGGCTGGATGGACTGATGGAATGGGTTGGCAGGGAGGGGGTTGCTGGAGAGGCAGGAGGAGGATGCATGAGAAGAGAAAAAGAGAACTGGAAGTGAACCACATGCACAATGTCATCAGCTTCCACGCATTAATTATAACCATTATTTTTTAAAGTGAGGGGAGTCAGGGTAGGGGGACAGGGTGAACTTGAAGACTAATGAGAGGTTCCACACTGGGGGGTGGGGAAACTCCACTGTTCACAATTCTTCTCTTGCCACAGCTGGAAGTAGTTAGCACTGGAGGCTGCTAGACAAGCCAGCTTAGCAAAGCTCCAGGAGAGTGAGTGACTGGGCAGGATGGCCATTTTCATGTAACCCTGTCATTGGATGAAGAAGGCATGCCATGTATTGTACACTGACCTTGTCCTGTCTTGTCCATGGCTCCCATTCAGTGAGCTGTGAAACATTCACTCTGCCCACGCAAGGCTGTCCTGTGCTGACAGCTCTCACTCCAGCTGCTACCTGTGAATTGTTCCAAGGTTATTGTGTTTCCCATCATTTCTATCAGTATTAGAAGGGCTGGTAGCTCTGTCCATCAGTATTAGAAGGGCTTACTCTGAGGGCTGGGAACTCCTCAGCTGTGAGACATGAAGGTTGGGGAAAGGAAGGAAAGATTCTGCAATTTTTTTTTCCTTTGTTGCTTTAATTGCAACTGCTGGACAGAAAAAATGACCCTTTTGTTCTTTTCAGTGTAGTCAACTGATAAATTCATAAGCACGAGGTTAGAAAGGACCTCAAGAGCCCACACCAGCTCTGAGACAGGACTGAGTATCCCAAACATGTCCATCATGGCTGCTCATCAAACTTGTTCGTATTGAACTTCACTGAGGAAGATCCTGGAGGCTGCTGAGATTGCCTGTTCAGTTCCTAGCTAGCCTACAAGTGGGACTGCTTTTCCTGATACCTAACTTTAGTCACCCTTGCTGTGCATTAAGGCAACTAACTACTAGTGGTCTTGTTTTTGGTGAACACAGAAAATTATCTATCAGTGTTGTCCTTGTACCAACCAGTCTTCTGCAGATTTGAAGATGGCAGAATTCCTGTTTAGGAAAGGGTTTAGGCTTCCCTTCCATGTCTCATCCCTGTACAGCCCTTGCACCACGTGCACAAGCGTAGGAAATCAGTCACCGCCACACGTGTTTTGCTGGCTTTTTGTGATTGGGCAACAGTGCCTCTCTATGCCACAAGAGAGGTTCTTTTAGACTTGAAGGGAAAAGGGAATAGATTATCTGTAGATTTTTCTCTTATTTTGTTTTAAGCCAGTGTTGTTCTTAGAAGGATGTCAGGTGGGTGCTGTCCTGTGCAAGCCTTATGCTGTCGTGCCAAAGCAGTTTCTTCCTGGTGGCACAAACAGCAGATTTTCCCATTACTGCTGTAACTATGATGAAGGAATAGTCTTGGAGAGTGAGCTGACTTTCAGGAAAATTCTGGGGTCATATCTAAAAATCAGAGAGCTAAGCCTGAATTACTGTAAACATTCCTACATTTAAGAGAGGGACCAAGAGGAAGGACAAGAGAAGAAGGATGGAGAATACAGGTGAATTCCAAATGAGGTTGAAGGTGCTTGCTCAGTTTACTTACTGTAAAGTTAGATCACATTCCCTGTGTTGCTCAGAAATGAGAAATCAAGATGAGTGCTTCTCTGAGTGTGGGGAACAGGAAATCAGGTTTCAGCCTTCTCTGTTGTTACGTGGAGGTGCATGAGGCAGGAGAGCTGATGGGAGTGCCAAGTGAGAGTTACCTGCAGAACTGTGTGAAGGTCAGGGAGGGCAGCGTGGTGGGGCAGGAGGGTTACTGCCTGTATGGGGGGGAAGTACTAGAAGAATGGGAGAGAAGGGAGGAACCACCAAGGATGCAGACAGCGTAGTCAGAATGGACAGACAGAAAATGAGGGAGCAGATGGTGAAGTGGTTGGCATAATACCATCCCCAGTATTACATCCTGAACTTCAGGTTTGCTGTTCCATCCTGTGTTCGTTTGGAATAAATGTGTTTGGATGAGTTGTGCCTACTGCCAACTTAGATCTAACTTCAGTTTCTGCCTGCACCGCTCAGTCCTCTCTTTTAGACTCACTCTCCTTCAATTACCAGGCTTTCATCACATCCTTTGGGTGCAAATCTGCATCAATCTCTTGTTTTAGGAAGCTTTGAATGTTCTGAAGCAGAGAACAGACCCAGGAGGCTTTCTAGGATAAAAGAGAAGACACAGGCAGATGGTGTGCATCTCTCTGCTGCTGTCCCACTTGTTCATGCCAAGCACGTGGTTAAGCACACTCAGGGGAGAAGGAGGTGGCATCTGGGGTGCTTGGTTTTGTGTTCAGTCCTCCCCTCCCGCTGCTGGGTTTATAAATGACACGTAGGACTAATCACAACTGTTTGTTACGTGTAGAGTTTACAATTTGATTTAGTTCTTTTACAGTTCTTTCAACTCAATTGTGGCATTTCTGTTTTTGTGCTAGTATTGTACAAGGTAATTATGGTAATTTTTTTGTGTTGGTTAGCTGCAGGTTCTTGTAAAATAAAGTTCAGACTAGAGCTTAATCAACTTATCAATAAAGATGCATTTGAAAATCACAGATTGATCCAAACTGCGTGACTAGCATTTCTTCCTGATGTTGTCTTGTAAATAAAGGGACAACTTTGCCAGAACTTTTTGCTGCTGCTTTTTCCCATAACCCCATATTTACTCTGTTCTGTCTCCCAGGACAAGTCCCTTGCTATTTTTGGAGTATTGTCACATATACATTAGCTGTGTCTTGCCATGCCACCAATATGAATTTACTTAGATGTAGATATTGTGAGAAAGTCTTAAGATGCATAATGAATACACTGATGCATTTTCTGCCATTTTAAGGCCCTGAACAGTGATGGGTGCTCTGTGGCATCACCAGCCTTGCCTGTCCCTGGCAGGCACCTTGGGCCACCTGTCCAATGCCCATGGCCCAGGACTGTTTGTATCTGCCCTGGCGCTGTCCCTGTCAGCCCCTCAGGCCTGTGGTCACCTGTGCTGGCCTGCAGCTGCCCTCAGCCCTGTGCTGCTGTCAGGAAAATTAATCCACAAACACCAGAGGCTTATGTGCAAAAAGGAGACAGAGGAGTCCTTTTTGCTTTATTCGAATAAAGGGAGAGGCCATGGAGCATTCCGCTGGGATCTCTCAAATTTTTGGAGGATGCAGCCTCCTTTTATCCTAATTTCCCAGCCACTTTTGCCTCTCTCTTCATCCATTGGCTGAGGTACTTGAGAGGCACAGACTTCCCGGAACACCTGACACCTGAGATTCCCCTCTAATGTATAACCCTCCCTTTTAATTTTTAATTATACAATTTATCGTTACCCCCCCCCCCCCCATTGCTTCTTTCATCTTCTGATATCAAATTTAATTTACCAGGAAACCTACAGTTTGTTTGTAAAGGCAAATGGCAAATATCTTTTTCCATTCATCAATCAATCGAATCCATCTTGTTTGTAAAGACAGGACATTCCTCTCACTGCCTTGAGCTCTGTGAGTCCCTGCCCTCAGCCCTGTGCTGTCCCTGCCCTCAGCCCTGAACTGCCATGAGCTCTATGAGGCTCTCCCTTCAGCCCTGCGCTGCCATGAGCCCTGAACTACCATGAGCCCTGTGAGGCCCTGCCATGAGCCCTGTGCTGCCATGAGCCCTGTGCTGTCCCTGCCCTCAGCCCTGCGCTGCCATGAGCCCTGTGAGGCCCTGCCATGAGCCCTGCACTGCCATGAGCCCTGTGAGGCCCTGCCCTCAGCCCTGTGCTGCCATAAGCCCTTTGAGGCCCTCACCTCAGCCCTGTGCTTCCATGAGCTCTGTGAGTCCTGCCCTCAGCCCTGAGCTGCCATGAGCTCTGTGAATCCCTGCCCTCAGCCCTGTGCTTCCATGAGCTCTGTGAGTCCTGCCCTCAGCCCTGAGCTGCCATGAGCTCTGTGAAGCCCTGCCCTTAGCCTTGCACTGCCATGAGTCTTGCAAGGCTCTCCCCTCAGCCCTGTGCCACCATAAGCCCTTTGAGGCCCTCCCCTCAGCCCTGCCTTTCCCAGGCCCTGGCTTTCCAGCAGGATTCCTGCCTGTGGATGGGGCCTGTCACCACCTCTGGCTGTGCCCCACTGCCTCTGGTGGGTACAGTAGGACAGGTGCCACGTGCTGTGCCAGCCACGTCCCTCATGGAGCCACCCGTCCTTCGTGTGCCACCACAGCCCAGACGAAGGTGGAACTCGCCATGGGAAGAAGTGGAGAGGCCCAGGGGGTACGCCATGCCACAAGGCCCTCTAGAGGTAGGAGAGCAAAGATAAGGAAATGTGGGATTCCTTGAAAAGGAAGCCTGCAGTAGTGACAAATGAGGCTGCTTTTCCATGTGGATATTTGTGTGCTGAGGGGGAAGGAGTCCCGCTGGGAGCTGGCAAAACCAGTGGGTGCCATTTGTTCAGCACCATGACTCCAAGCAGGCTCTGGCAGTGTGTGAAGAGGAAAGGGATGCATGCTGTCATCTGGAGTAGCAGTGACAGACATGCCACCTCCTGCCCCTCCCTCCCTCCCTCCATGTCACGGTGGTTTTGTGGGTCCCTCTGGCTGAGGGGGCAGGAATGGGCCATGCTGATGCTCCAGAGGGAACAGACCATTGGCTCCAGCCCTGAGCACTGAACGGGGGAGTTGCTTGGAGGGATAAAGTCAAGAATTACCACACTGAAATTCACAGGAATAAAATTTGCTGTGCTTAATAAGACCTTCTCTTCCTGCTGCACAGAGGGGAACCACTGTGAGAGCTCCTGTTGCTGCTACTGAGAAAGAGGCAGTAATTCATCCTGCATTGGAGCCTGCCCATTGCAGCAATTTCTGTGCTCATATCCACTACTGTGACTGAAACAAGCTGCCCCTGTATGGCAGAAGGTGTCAGATGGGCATAGATGGGCAGCTAAAAGCGTACACTATTAGCTGAAATAATTTGAATTTTAGTTTCAAGAACACTAAAGATTTTTCTGTGTGGGTTGCGGTATTGTCTGCTGGCTCAAGTAGAAAAGTGGTCTAAAGTACTTCTAAGCAGTCATCTCCCACTCCCCCTCTCACCCCTTTCCTAGGAAAATGGTGCCACAGGGATGTTGTCCCTGCTATGCTGCTTTGCATGTTTGTATCAATGCTATTGCTGAGAGGCACTAACACCATATATGAATGTAATTTACCTGGTCCAGATGTGGAATATTAGCTTGTGCTCCAAGGCTTTTTTATTTATAACTTTTGTTCTGTGGGTTATAGAAATGGTATTAAAGCAAGGCCTGGGGGAAATGATGAGCTCAGCTGGTTTAGAGAGGTTAAATAATTAATTCTCTGCCTTGGTCACTATCACTGCACCTGGGATCCTTTCTCCAGTCATCCTGATGCTTTTCCTTTGAAGAAAATATTTTCCTGGAGCAGAGACTACCCAAGTTAAGAGATCACTTATCTCAGGGCCTTACAACATCACTGTGAAGGACATATATGGACTAATGTAAACAGTCCCAAATCAATGCTAAACACTGGTGCTTTCTCTTCCACAAAACAGTCATGTCTGAGATGAAAGAAACACTGATTAAAACAGAAATAAGACTACCAGAGGGAGAAAGCCCAGCTCATTGTTGTCACTCAGTCTCAGATGAATGCTTCCCTAGGGTGAAGCACAGAGAGTGACTGGAGAGCTTATTGCTGGCATGGCACTTGCAGCACTGACCCAAGCAGAGCACAGCTGGCCATGAACAAGCCAATCTTTAGGAGCTGTTTATGTTCCTGGAAGCTTGCAGGCATCCCAAAGCACAGAGGCAAACCTTGGGTTTGCTAGCTTGCTACTTGATCCCTTAACAATTTTCCATGTAGTAGCAAACCTTCAGGTCAGTAAATGTAAATCCCTACATTAATAAATCCCTACTGTTGCAGAGGATATAACTCTCTGCTATTTGCTAGGGCAAAAGCATTCCCATTCAGTGCTCCCAGCACATGTGGCAAGTGTCACAGCTGCCACCAAATCTGCAGACTGTTTCCTTGCTGCTGAAAATCTGGCTTTGCTCTCCCAGATACAATCCTTTCTGCTAGTGCCCAGCATTATGGATGCTGTTCCCAAGGGACTGATGGAGCACAGGGGGTGACAAGGGGGTGGCAACTGCCTGCAGAACTTGAGAGTGTTTCCTAATGTGTCAGGGAGATCAGGAGTTCATGGTGTATACACTGTACAAAGGGAGTTCTCTTTGGAGTAAACCCTTTACCTTTTCTTTGCCTCTTGTGTCCTGCAGTATCCTATTCCTCCAGTAGCACCTGCCCTTTTCCTAGCAAGATTAGCAGAACCAGAAAGCTTTCCTTCCCCTTTGATGTCCAGCCACCTTCTCTCTCAGAGATGACAGAAGGCTGAGATGTTCTCTCACACAGCAGCCATCCCCTATCTCCATGTCCTGAGGTTCAAAGACATTTTGCAGCCAGTGAGCAGGGCTGAAAATGCCTCACATCCCACATCATTCCCACAGTGAATGCACACCTGTGAACACACCACCTTGCCCACACACCCAGAAGTGTGGCTATTTCCTGTACACCACACCATGCTCATCCCAAAGATGAACACAAACACCTTTTCTGCCACACCTCCCACCACAGAGTGGAAATGAATAGTGAAATGCAGGGTGGAAATAATGCCTGGAGTAATACACAGTCCTGGGCTTTAGGTGATTACAGAAAAATTTGCAAGTGTAAAAGGAGGGAAAAAAGAACCTGTAGCCCTCAGAAAAGTCTACAGCCACTAAAGTGCCTCTCATCTGTGGAGTGTAAATGATGCCAAGAAAGCATTGTGTCATAGGAAACCCTGAGAGAAGGGTTTCCTGAGAGAAGCCATATTTTAGAGGTGAAGAACTTTGAAATCTCCCTCGTTCTCTACATTTTGCTACTAAAGGTGAAAATTAGAGTCTGAAAAAGCAGGACCCTTCTGACTAGGACTGGATTGTGTTGGGATGAAAAGAGGGAGGCAAAGCTGGTGTATTTTCAGTTTGTGGAGTGCAGATGGAGGTAGTAGCATGGTGGAACAAGGTGTGGGAGAGGAGTAAGGACAGATGAGTGAAGAGACTGCAGGATATAGATGAACCTGGCAGAATTGCATGGAAGACCCAGCACTAAAGTAACATATTGATATCCAAGGCAGGAAAAAGGACTTAAATTAATGCCAAAGTTATTGCAGAAAAAGCTCCTCCAGATTAGGTGGGTGGTTGCTCCAACAGGAATTCAGGCTGCAGGTACAGGGCATCCTAAATGCTTTTTATTCAGGAAACTCACGGCAGGGCAAGGGAAGGAATAGCTTACACAGGGAGGACCCCTCTTTTTCTTTAGAGATGTTCTGAGCCCAAGAGCAAAATGAGCATATAATTGAAGGAGTGGTATCATTATGAAGATATGCTGGCAATTGAATAAAGTATTTGGGAAAGAAAAAGTAAAAAAAAAATGGGTAAAACAAGACTTTTAGAATGAGAGCCAAGAAAAGGCAGGAGTGAAGCTGCAATTCATTGTGTAAAAGTGATGTAATCATGATGGAGAAGGTGGTAATACAGATTAGAATCTGAAATAAGTATTGCTCCACTTCCCAGTGATTGTGCAGATGTAATATTGGAATATTTCAGCTCTCACTCATTCAGTGCATTTTTTCCAAGGAGCACACAGCAGAAAATGAGCAGTGACAGGTCTGATCACATTTCATTAGCTTGCATGTTATTACTTCACACTTACATACTAAATTCTATATGCCAGTCTCAGTTTTTTCAGAAATTATCAGTTTGGACTGTCAGTGGCCCCATGGGGTAGCTCTTACAGTCTCCAGCCAGCTGCTGGGAAATGGAGGTGCAGACATGTGGACTGGCTTTCCTCCAGGGCATACAATGAAACAGAGCCAAAAAAAAAAAAAGCCTCATCTCCCTGATCTCTAGAACTTCTAATAACGAGCTTCTGCTCTTTACATAGCACAATTTGAAATGTGGATTCTGTACATTCATAGGTTTTTCATTAATGAAAGAACCTCCTCATTAGCTCTAGGAACACAGCATTGTAACATTTTGACATTCTGCCATTTGTAGACTGGAAAAGCTCTGATTTCTTTGCCAGAACCAGCAACAATGAGGTAGTTCCTCCTCTTGACATACTGCCAAGGAAACACTGCTGAATTGTCTTTGAGCAACAGCTCTCTGCAAAGCTCATTGATACATTTATCTGTGCCTTCTTTCTCTGGAACAAAATAGAAATCACTGTGCAGGCCTGCAGGGAAAAAAAGGCACATTTTCTTCTTGTCATTTGAATTTTGATGGCTTTTTTGGCAACTTAAAAGTATTTGGTATCTAGTATACTATTTTATTATGAACATGTTTCATAAACTTTGCAAATTTTGATAATTCCAGAAGGCAGAACATGAAGTCGGTATTTGGGCCAATTTCTGAGCTCCTGAAAAATCAGAAAGCTGCTAAGGCAGGTTCATATTTCAGCATCTTCTTTTATTGTAATATTCTCATATTTTCCCAGAAAGCAGAAAACACACACAAGTAGGGCATGCCATGTAGAAGGAACTGTAATTTGGCATGGTGCCCTCACACTTCTCTTTGACTCAGGTGTTGTAGGCCAGTTGCTCCCATAGCTTGGATATTTTGTCTGCTTTCTGCAGATGGTGTTGGATTGTCCAAACTACAAAATTACAAAAATCTCCTCTGCAAAGAATTCTTGGTGAGAGCCTGCTCCCCAGGGAGGATCTGAGCACGCCACCTGGTCTAGCAGCATATGCTTGAACAAAATAATAAAGAAACAATTCTAAAAGGAAAGAAAATTGCCCTGGAAAATTCAGAGTGAGGTAGCAACTAGAAAAGAACACCACTCAGTGACTTAAAATCTAAGCTTTGCTTGCTGAGAGGGATGATTTAGTGGATGGCTGGCAATTTCTAGCTGTGAAACACACACAAATAATCCAACTGAAAACTCCATTTGTGCCTGTGAGTGGTACCAGGGGCAGCAAGTCTGTATTGAGCAGGGTTTCTATAACAAGACTGCCATGTGCAGGAGCTGCCTCACAGCTACTTCCAGCTAACTTTGATATGGATGTGAACAGCCCAGGACTTCAGGCTGTCAAAGCCAGAAAGAGCAACACCCAGAGCAGGGACACACCTGGGGGACTGTGGTTTGTGAAAAACCCATATCAGAGCAGAGGAAAATGAGCCAAATGCATGGGTTGGCAGGGAGAAACCACTGCATTCCAACCTCAGCCTCCTGAACTGCCCACCACATCCTTGAAGGGAGGGATTGAGTGCAATGCATGGCAAAAACAGGGTAAGCTGGGACCAAGAAGGGTGGGAGTGGTGTTAGACTGAAATTGAGTTGAGAGAAAAAGGGAAAAAAGGTATTTACCTAAATATTTCTTTAATTGTTTAGCTTTTCTTTTTTTTTTTTTTTCTCAAAGGCCAAGTCAGTAATCAAAAAAATTGCTGTAGTTGGTGATAAATTAAATTCTCCAAGTCAAGACTGCTTTAGCCATGACAAGTGCCCTTACTCCACTTGGTAAAACTGTCCAAGAGCAACCTGGTGGCAGAGCTTGTACATGTACCAGTTCTAACTCAAGTTTAGCCTTCTGTGTGATGGGGTTCCTTCCCTCAGCAATTGTTTTACTGCCTAATGAAGGTGGCCAGAAAGTCACCAGTTTCTTCATTTTCAGGTCAGGCAAGGCTGCTTTAGGTTTCTCCACATGTTAATTAATGGTAATTTCTGGTGTCACTAATATATTACAGTGATGTAAGGTTGTTATGAGTTCCTCTGTGTTTCTTTCTGATCTGTACCTGAATTATTTGGAGCAGCAAGGATATAGTTCAGAGCCTTGGCTGAGGTTTTCCCCAACAGCTGTTTGTGCTTTCCTTGTTTTCCCTAGGACTTACTAGATTCTGGTCTCATTTCATGTGAGTGATAGTTCTGGGCAAGTTGCATCACATGGCAAGCCTAACTTCTATTTCCAAAGGATCTCAAAGAAATATACAGAGATTGATACCAAAATTATCATCCTGCTTATAGAAAGGCAGCTGTTCTTTGAGCTGCAGAAATCATAGATCAGCTACCTACAGGGTAGAAAAAGCATTATAACATCAGGGCTCTGAAGCAGGAATTGGGGGCACACTGTCTGCAGGAACTGGATCAATACTTGCAGAAATCCTGAAGATAACTCACTCATAAGCATAGTTTTAAAATTACATTGTTTCCAAATGGCATAGTTTTGTTTGGAAAAATGAAAGATGTAAGCCATGTGTAATGTGGGAGTTTTGAAAGCAGTAAAAATGAAAGACTAACTTACATAAGAAAAGAGCAGGGAAAATTCTATAGGGTGGCAACAATTTAGGGATAGTGTGTTTTCTGTGGAGTTTTGTACTTGTCTTAAAAAGTACAGAAAAAGAGATGGGTTGTAGCTTAACTGAGTGTGAGACAAAAACCTCCCAGTTATTCTGGTTTTCCACTTTCAACAACTATCATAAGCTTTTTCTATTAAGAACTCATGTCCTAGTGAAAGGACTCAAATAACCACTGCTTACATAAGATATTCATTTGTCTGCCTGGTGGGGTGTAGGAGCTGTGAATCTCCAAAGTGTGGAACAGATTAAAAAGTCACCAGAAGGGACAGATTCAATAATGTTAGTGCAGACCCAAGACCACAACATTAAGTAGGATTCACTGTTAAGAAATTTAGACAAAAATTTGTCAATCCTGTTAGCAATATGAAAGTATTTACAGTGTAAAGGAGAATATCCATATCCTTCCAGCTGCATAACAATGACAAATTAATACACTTCTCTGGAGAAAGAAATACCAAGAGCCTTTAAAGGTTAGGAAAGAGCATCAAAGGAGCCTTAAGAATTTACACTAGAAGAAAAATAATAGCTGCTTGTTTCTGCTTTCACTGGCATTACAGAAAAGCTTCAGTTTGGGTTTTATCAGAGCATGCTCTGCATCTAAACTCTGAGACAAGATTCTCCTCTAGGCTGCATTCCTGGCACTGAGATTGGTAGAGCTGCATAGTAACATCTTGCCTAGTCTGTAAGCACCAGCTTAAATCTCTCTCCTTCTCTGGCATCAAAACAAGTAATTTGATGAAATCAGGTTTCTTTTAAGCAGTTTTTCTTTTCCCTGGAGAATCTAACACTAATCAAATGCATTTCATCAAAATACTTGGGAATTTGAAAAAAACCAAACAAACAACAAACAGAACAACAAAATTAATTAGCAGCTTTGACTCACCTACATGCCTTAATTGATGTTAACTGACAAGATTCCGGTCCAGAAGTAATGAAAGAAAAATTAAAAAGGAATTTAAATTAATTGAAAATATCAAAATGCACGTCTGCAGGAACATTGCATTTAATTGGAAGTTTATTTCAAACATATTACTTGGTGCTAGATAATTACTGTTGCAAAGCACATTTTAAAGATTCAAAGTGCTAAGAACTGCCAGATCTGGCAGCATCTGCTCCTGTAGGAAGTTGATAAGACAGGGTTTTTTTACACACATGATATTTTCTTCTGCTTTCCAAACTAGCTGCATAAAATAGTGCCTATTCTTAGAAGTTCTCAGCTGAAAATCAGCTGAAAGTTCCACCCCAAACCATAATAGTGGAATTAATGGATATTTCACCCCTCTAATACCCAAAATGCTGGCAATACAGAAGTCAGATCACAGTGAAAAATTCCCTTCTTCCTCTGTGATTAATATTACTAAACTAAATAGACTAGAGATACAAATTATTTTAAAAGTGCTGATTATATAAACTTGTTTATTCTCCATTTTTTTTCCTGACACTGTGTACACAGCGGAACTGCTTTCAAATTTTATAGAATACCATAAAAAGAAGCTTAGTCATTTAACACCCTGAAGGCAGCATAGAACAGAAAGCTATCAGGATTTGCACCAAGACAAAAAACAAGGCAGATATATTTAATATTCTCCTTCTGTTTTTCTGATGAGCAGCTCAGCAGTGTACAGCCTTTAAAAGAAAGCTGTGCTATAATATTAATTTTTTTTCTTAAAATGTGTACACACTGGTTTCATTCCATAGTCCAAATAATTTCCCACATCTCCAGTGCTGTCAGCATAGTTCATAAATCAAATAGTTGATTATGGGAAAGTCACAAACTTGCAGAAGTAACACAATCCTATTTATTTCATGCCTCAGACTCTCTAGGGAGAATGGGACGAAAATTCCATGTGCAGAGAAAAGAACTTGTATATTCATAAGGAGCTATCATACATATTAAAGAGGAGAGTGCTCCTCAGAGGCTGAAACAACACTCCAGGTGAGAGGAATTTAAAAACCAAGGATCCTGCCTGGTTTGCTTTACATTCTGCTAGGAAGAAATACAGAAAACAACTGAATTTATTGAAGTATTTGGAGCACCTCTCCTGTTTTTCTGACATGCTGTGTTGGGTTTTGTAATTCGAGGTGAATAGCTCTTATAGTAAAATAATGAACACAAACAAATAACTTCAAATTGCTTCTGAACAGGTAACAATTTTAAAATAACTAAGGTATGATGAGAATTAAACATTCTTTAAGATATCTATGAAGAATGCAGGAAGATAATAAGCTACTATTGAATAACTTTAATTAATCTTACTTTTGTTTTTAATACCAAAGGGGACTAAAGATGAGATTTTCAGAAATATTCTTTAGGCAACAACTGTTTTGTCATCTCAAACCTCCTGGGTGTTACCCTAGCATCTCAATTTTATTGGTAAAAACAACTTTATTTCTGTAACAAACATTCTTCTTCCAGCTAATTGTAGTAACTTATTTTGTGACTGCCTAGGGCAATGAACCTAACAACATAATCATCAGTATTTCAAGAAATACTGTCATAAAATATCACCAGATTGTCCCTAAAAGTCATCACAGTCATCCTGTTATGTAGTCAAAGTGCTGTTGCACAGCACAGAACATTGTGTGATTGTGGCCTAGTTGTCACAAAAATTGGAGCTATATTTATCTGTCTGCTGAATCCCATGGGAAGAAGTGCTGGATGAGGGGTCTGGCAGGACTTCTTTAGGGAGAGAGCTGTTCTGGAGGAAACTCTGAGCAGGGGGCAAACAGACCATTCAGGGGTGGTTCAGGACACTTGAACCATGGCCAAGGTGGGCCTTAGGACAAAGGAGGATGAAGGGCTGCACTCATGTGGCTACAGAAAAAAAGTAAATGTATCAGTCCTTAATCCCTTGGGGTAGGAAACTGTTCAGTGGCTGTGGCTGCACTGCTGCTGCTGCAGTGTTATTGCAAAGTATTTTACTCTCTGCTCTCCTGACTCTGTTCCTGCCACTGGCTTCCTTTTGCCTATCTATAAATCAACAAATGCACTGAGCAATAATATTGAGGAGGAAAACAGAAAAAGTGCCTGCTGAAGAAATTGTTAGAAGCAATTCACGTTTATTTTCAGCTCAGCAAGGCAGCAGGTTCACTCCTTCACAGCAGTGTAATGCTAGAAGCCATACTCCAATTTTCTCCAGGTACAAAAAAAACCCCAGAAGAATTTAGGTTAGAAAGGTCCTGTGGATATAATCTAATCACTTGCAAAAACAGGCCAACTTCAAACTTCAGGCTAGCTTTCACCTTTGGTGCATGTCACCAGTGTCACAAAAGAAGGAAATAAACTCAGAGTTTGTGTGACCTCACAGATTACAAACTCACCTCTCCCTAGGATTTCAAAACAGCAGTGACTGTGCTCAAGTACCTCTGAAAATGACTAAGAGACTCAGAGAAATCTCTCCTCCCCCTTCTGTACCACTTTGAAGACTGTCAGTAGGTGAGGGCTATGAGTGTGAACATCTCCAGCGTGATCCTGATTGTAGCCAGGAGCAGCACTCAGACCTCCTGTGGCAGCTGCATTCATTCCTTGCACTGTGGCAGGTGGCACAGGGGCAAGGAACACACTCCTCTTAGAGAAACTTCACAGGAATCAGGCCTTAGCACAGCTCTCCAAAGAATACTTCTTAAGACAAGGCCCACAGAGTTCACTGAGCAGATTTCTCAGAGATCCATGGGGAAGGGACATGCTGGAAGCATGGATGGCACCATTCAGAACAGCCCAGTTCTGTACAGGGCTGGTGGGAGAGAGCACACGAGCAGGGTGACAGAGAGGGATCCCCACCTTGACAGGGGGAAGAACATCTCAGAGCTTTGGAAGGAAGAGACCTGCTGCAGTTATCATGAACTGATGTCAAGGAGGATCCATCCCAGAACACAGGAGGTCTGGCAGAGGGGCTTGTGATACCTGGAGCTGAGTGTGAGAACTGCAGTTTGCCAGTCTCAGACTGGACTCTCCATTTCCCATCACTAAACAGCAAAATGTTCTGTTCCACAAGGGATTTTTTGCTGTTCTACTAAAGACATTTGGGACAGAAAGTATAACATCCCAGCTAAAGTACCCAGTTAAAATCATCCAATCAAGCACTTATTCAGTGCAAAAGAGCATAATGAGGACAAAATGATGAAACAGAAATCCACAGACACAAACATTCAAGAAATAGGAGACAAAACTGCAAAGACTAAAAGTCTTCAACTGCTTATTGATGAGCTATCAAAAACCTCCAGGCACAGCTTGGGGCACTCTGGGTTTTGTAATGGATAAGAAAGGTGGGGTGAAAATGGAGCAGGAGGATTTGAGTACTTTCAAGCCCTCACCAAAAATGCAATTCTGTGAACACAGAAAAGCAAGAGTACTGCAGTACTTCTCTTCTGCGTGGCTGAATGGGAATCCTTTGCAACATGTCCTCTGTAGCACTAAGAGTTTGGAGTTCAAAGACTCTTAAAAAGTTCGTATTGGTCATATGTGGTTTCAGAAAATTCCAGGCATGGTGAAGCAAAATCACACCGAGAATATTTAATATCTCTGCCTCCTGTCTGATGTCACTTTTTGGACCACTTTTTTCACTCTCTGCCTGCTCTGGACAGAATTTTCTCATCCTTAGGAGATCTACTGGATCTAATTCAGTCTTTCACTGAAAAGGTGATCAGAAGACGAACAGAGAAACAATCCACCAGAAACTAATTAAATTATGCAGATGGCCCTGTCCTCTTTGAGAAACTTAAATTTAATAATTAAAAGTCAACATTTTTGACAGGAACAAAATATTCTAATTAAACAACTAAAACAAAGTCTATCAGGAAAAACTGAAAAGCCATGATTCTTCACAAAACAACTGTGAAAAATTTCTACCAAGCCCTCAGTGGATTCGCTAAGGAGAAATTCATGCATGAGTCTACATTGATCCTAAAACAGAGACTGCTGTGTGGAAAAGATTTCTGTACAAACTACTTTAAAAAGCAGGGATAGCAGTTAAACTGGGGTAACTCCACATGTACAATTACATTTATGCCACTATAGAATTGATTCTAATTTCGATTCAGTCACTTCCAAACCAACATAAGTTAACCAGGGTAAGATAAATCAGAGTAGGAATGCTTACATTCTTAGAATGAATAAAGCCAGCCACTTTATTGAAGGGAAATGAAATTATGTCTTATCATACAGCAGAAAAATACCTTTCTGTGGGCAAATTCATAAGCAGGGTCTTGGCACACATTTGCTTGCAGGGGAAACCAAAGTAGATCTTTTGTTAGAGTCTGTGAGATGCTCAACATCTGAAGTCCCATGGATTTCCTTGATCAGAGCTTTCACAACAGAAATAAAATATGAAGCATTTGTGTAAAGCAGAGCATTGCTTTCTGTGCTCTGAGAACAGTGCTGCATTTGTTGCCTTTAGCTCTCTGTTTAACAAGGCTCCCTGTGCATTATTGTCAGGTCTGCAGCAGCACTGGGGATGCTTTCACAGGGGATTGTATTACCTGCCACACACTTTCACAGGCAAGACCTTTCTGAATACCCACTCTTGAGTGGGAGGATTGAACCAATCAAATGCTTTTTTGAATGAATAGTTTATTCACCATGTGAATTTGACCTAATTTACCAGGTAGCTTTGAACCTGTTTTCAATTGAGGGAGAGAGAAGAGGATGTTATTATTTTACCATTTGGAAAAGAAGGTATCTCAGTTCTCCATTTCAGATTTACAACTGGTTTGTGAAGATCCAGGTGGCAATTAGCCAACACCACAGGAAAAGTCAGAGGGCTGACTGCTCCCTCTTGAATGGACTTTGCAATGTCCCAGTGTATAGTGGTGACACATGTGCTGTATGAACTCACATGACATCTATTTATGGAAGGGAACATCATTTCCTGCAAAGCTTAAGTGAGACAGAAAAAAACAACTATTTCATTCATGCCTTTTTGCATTACAAATTGAAAACTTCTTACCACTGTCTTTGGAAGAAAACCAACAAGTTTTGATGGAAACCAGAATGCAAAGAGCCATGCTAAGTGGGGGCATGCTGAGTGAACACTGAAACCCCTCTTCACACAGAATGGTAAAATTATTTCTTTAATGTGCAATTCCTTTAATGCTCAAAGTGCCAAAATAATAAGAGGAAAAAAAAACCCAAGATACTGTCAACTTTAGAAACCATGAACAGAAGTGAGAAAATTTGCTTCACAGAGAGATTCTGCTTCTTTTTAAATAAAAGCAACAATTTCCAGTGCCTCTAATTTTTTACAAAGTCTGCATGTCCATTAAAATCAATGATCAAATAATTTCAGATAAGCTTTGGAGTACTCACCTGACCTGCACAGAAAGCACACTCTCCATTAAGATATATGACATTTGTATAAGAGCTTCTGCATCCACAGACATGAAGGGTTTTGCTTAGTTTTGTTGTTGTTGGTCAAGGAGGCGTGGGGATTGTTTGTTTGTGGGTCTGTGTGTTTGAATACAGTGCCCATGCTCCCATGGGAAACTAGAATATAAAGCACTGGAGAAATCCTGGACATTTATTGAATACCCAGCATGTTCCCCAGGATATCCCTTTCAAATACCCAACTGATGCATTTTCCTGGGACAGAAAAGATGGGGGAAAATTTCCAGAAGCCTCATAGTGGGTTGACTCTGGCTGAATGGGAGGTGCCCATCCAACCACTCTGCAATTTTCTCTTCTTAACTGGACAAGGGAGAGAAAATATAACAAAAGGCCCCCAGGTCAAGATAAGGACAGCGAGAGATCATTCACCAGTTACTGTTATGGGCAAAACAGGCTCAACTTGGGAAAAATTAGTTTATTGCTAATAAAATTAGGAAGTATAATGAGAAATAAAACCACCTTCCTCCACCCCTCCCTTCTTCCCAGGCTCAGCTTCACTCCTAATTTCTCTACCTCTTTTCCAGCAGGAAGAAGGGGGGTTGTGGTCAGTTCATCTCACATCGCCTCTGCTCCTCCTTGCTCCTCAGGGGGAAGACTCCTCACACTGCTCTAGTGTGGGGTCCCTCCAAAGGAGACTAGGTCCTTCAGGAATTTCTCCACCATGAGTTCTTCCCAAGGCTTGTTCTTCATTAAGTGCTCCAGCATGAGTCCCTTTCCATGAGGCACAGTCCATCTCCAATGAGGGCTCCTCTTCCCACAGATTCTGCCAGGAACCTGCTCCAGCACAGGCTTCCCTTGGAGTCACAGCTTCCTTCAGACATCCCCCTGCTCTGGTCTGGGCTCCTCCAGGGGCTGCAGGTGCATCTCTGCACCCCCATGCCCTCCAGGAGCTACAGGGGCATCCCAGCTCTGGGGTCTGGAGCAGCTCCTGCCCCTCCTTCTGCCCTGCCTGGGTGTCTGCAGAGCTGTTCCTCTCACATTCACACTCCTCTTTTTCACCTGCTGTTGTGCAGTATCTTTTACACCTTCTTAAATATGCTGTCACAGAGGTGCTACCAGTGTGGCTGAAGGGCCCAGCCTTGACCAGCAGCAGCTCCCTCATGGAGCTGGGGGAAGCTTTTGGCAACTTCTCAGAGAAGTCACCTCCGCAGTCCACCCCATCACCAAAACCTTGCCACACAAACCTAACACTCCTTTAAATCAAGTTTCTCATTGCATTTTCTACAGCTTCCTAAACACATTTTACTCCCAAATGGCCACTGGCAGAATGATACCAACAGGTTGATTTAACAATAATGGTAACAGTTTCTCTGTCTGGCATGGAAGAGAGATTTTATAGATGTTTGAAGAACAAAGGGATCCCTTCCAACATACACACCTCATTCCAAGCTTGCAAAACATTTAGAAAGGGAAAACTCTGAGATTTCTTTCTCCTTTACCAAAATTTGAAAGGACTCTTCAGAGGATGGTGTATTCCCTCACCAGGCTGTGCACATCAACACCAGCAACACCAGCATAGAGTTCAGGCACCACTGGCTCGGGCACTTGCAGCACTGTGTGCCCATTGCTGTTTTTCATGGCTGTTTTCAGGGAGCACAAGAGGTGTGCTGGAGAAGGCCGGTGAGCTGCACTCCATTGCCAGCAGGACTTCATTATGCAGTACCTGGAAATTATGAAATTACGAAATTATTAAATTATTAAATTATTAAATTATGTCTTCATGCAAAGAAATGTATCTTAGATCTTCCCTGTGGATACTTTGTTCATTTCAGAGAATATCCTACAACCTAGAGGAGAAAAATCAAGGTGCAGTGCTGCACCTTGCAAGGAAGCAGTGGAGCAGCAAAATGCAAGGGCACTTAAGGAAACAGAAACAAGTGTCATTTTCAAGAGAAGGAAACAGAAACAAGTGTCATTTTCAAGGAAACAAACAACTGGTTTTTTTAAGAGAAGGAAACAGAAACAACTGTCATTTTCAAGAGGAGAGAAGGGTTTTGGCCACAGAGCTTTTATGCAGCAGAACCCAGTAAGGAGATGTGGCAGACACATCTCCTCAGCTAACAGGTTACTCTCAGTGTAGTCTAGACTTAGAAATTTTGTGCAAAATCTCATTTTCTATGTGTCATTTCCATTTAGCTCTGCCAACCTCATGTTCAATTGTCCATAAAGCAAGTGGCTTACATGGCTTGCTGGCAGCTTGAGGGCTGCTTCATAATGTTCTGTTTCTGCAGGTATGATAAGATGTCAGAAGGTGGCACCTCAGGATATGGTGGAGCACCTGGAAGGACAAAAGGAGCAATGGTAGAAAACTGGATGGCAATGGTTGCAGAAAGCAGCTTCTGTGCAACACCACCTTCCTTCCCTACCAAAATCTGTTTTTTTCCTATTATAATTCACAGTAACAGAAGATCTAAAAGGAATTGATGAGACTTTGCAAACTGGAAAAACACAGGGTGCTTATTTAAATGGCACACCTTTACAGTCTAAAATTCAAGAATTTGGGTCTTGTTAATTTGCTCTTTCATTAATTATTTTTTTAATTAACATTAAATTTTCTTACCTAATGTAATCATTTCATACAGTAGAATTCCAAAAGACCATCTGCAAGAAAAGAAAACAAAGTGATGTTGTTCGCTGGTATAAACTGTGAAGGTGGAGCATTATGCTGAAACTACATCTGCCTTCCTGTGAACTTCAGGACACGAAATGATACATAAAGGAGTGAAAGAGACACAGGTCTGACAGACAGGTGAACTTCCAGTCCCAACATGAAGCCATACATGTCTGCCTTGATGGTAGGGGGTTTGCTCAGGAGCCTCTCTGGTGCCTGCCACTTGACGGGCACTTTCCACATGACTGAGCTGGCACCATGTGTGTGAGCTTCGTAGGCCAGGCCCAAACCACAGAGCTTAGCTGTGAAGTTGTGATGAAGGAGGACATTCCTGGCAGCAATGTCACCATGGAACAAGTTCTTTTCTTCGAGATAAGCCTGGGAAATTGGAAAAGAAAGAAAACAGGATGATTTTAAAAGGAAATTTAATTGATAAAAATTTTCACTGAGTTTATACTTGTCTTCAACACTGTGGAGTGGAGACATGTGCTCACCAACATAATGGAAGCATATTTTAACAAAGCCTTTATTCTCAGTGCTTAGGCCAAGAAGACTTAAGACACCAGGCAAACTTGTGTTGCAGTCAAGCAAGAAGGAAAAAATGCAGCCAATGTGAGCAGACTTACCAGAGCTGCTGCAACCTGCTGTCCAACCTCATAGACCTGCCTCTCAGTGAGGTCATAGGGGACACTATCCATTGCCATTACATCCTAGAGACAAAATAAGAGACCTTGGTTCAAACAAATGCCACAGCAAAAGGACAGTGGGGAATGTTTCCTTCTAATCTATCTAATCTTATGTTTCTCCTTCTCACAATTGCTCATAAATTGACTGAAATGTAAGAGGATGTGAATGGATGATTCTGGTGGTGTGTTGAGTAAGACAAGTACACTAGAGACAACTGGTGGGCAAATTGACATGTGGGGAAAAATTTAATAGGTTAGGCAGAAATTGTCAGCATGACAGTGAAGAATGACAATCCACACAGGTCAATGAAAGATATAAATTAGAATGATGAGTAGAAAAGCACATTTCTAACATATGAATTGGGTACCTGGTATGAGACTAACAGTCCATCTCTCCTACCACCCTGCCTGTAACAGTAAGTGAGAGAGAGATGAGAGAGAGAATAAGGTAAGCCCACAATGTTCTTCTTGTGCCATTTTACAGCCCAAAGATAGATTCTATTTTAAAACCTCCTGAGCTGGTTGTGGTTTCAACATGTTCAGTAACCTTTGAAAGGTTACCTTTCATAATTGACCTTACATGAAGTGTCAGTATCCACAGCAGTCAGTGGAAAGACATTCCATTAGTCAACTCACTTCATGAAGAACCAGCTCCATTTGTTTGTTTTGAGCATGACACATACTAGCTTTATTTGCTACCACCTGGACCTTCTGCTGAACAGGACAGGAAGCAATCCTTCTGTATTTAGAGTTTCAGATGTAGGAGAGTGGTGGATTTACATGGCAACAGCAGAGTTTTGTTTCTGTGCCTTTTGTAACAATGAGTCATAGAATCACAGAATATGCCAAGCTGGAAGGACCACTGAGTCCAACTCCTGGCCCTGCATAGGACAGCCCAACAATCTCACTCTGTCCCTGACAGTGTTTTCCAAACATTCCTGGAGCTCAGACAGCCTTGGAGCTGTGACCAGTCCCTGGGGAGCCTGTTCAGTGCCTAACCCCTCCCTGGAGAAAGAATATTTCACTGCTATCCAATCTAAACCTTCTCTGATATTTGGGCTCTTTTTTATCTTGAGTTAATATTTTCAATGGGCTGCATATTTTCATACTATCATACCTCATCCCACCAGATTTTATCCCTCATCAGCAATAGGCAGACATGAAGCCATCATTCATATATGTGAAATGTCTTCCTGTGCATTATTTCATTTGTAACTATTCTGAATTTCATCTGTTCTTTTTATTGACAAATCTCCCAATCTTGGAAGATCCTTCTGCAATTCCTTTGGGTCAGCCCTTGTCTTTACTGGCTGGAATCTTCAAATATTATCACGTCACTGTCATCCCATTTTTAGGTTATTAATACATGCAATGAACAGCACCATGTCCTAGATAGCTGACCTCCCTTCAAAGCAAGTACCAATCTTTCATTCTTATATTCTTTTTCCTGTCTCTTACCAATTAGTTATCATCCCGTGACCTTCCCCCTGTGTTGTAACTGCTCTGCTTTCTTAAAAGCATTTGGAATGAGATGTGATTTAAAACTTTAGAAATTCACGTGGCTGTATGAATTCATTCTAATTCCAGTGCCTTCAATGCCCTTCAACAGTCTGCAAAGTAGGACCTGAGTAGAAGTTCTTTGGGGCATGGAAATAGTTTTGATACAGAGGGATGCATGGAGAGATTTAAAAAAAATAATTTATGACTTATGGATAGATATGTTCCTAAGGAATTTAAGAAGCTATTCTGTCATCACTTCTTTTGACTCACCTTCCGACATGTCCACAGAAATGTCAGCAGGTCACCAAGAGACATATCTTCCATGATCATATAAAGTGGGAGCTGGTCTACACAACATCCAACCAATTTAACCATGTTCTCATGATGGCCAAGTTTTTGATGGAATTTAATCCTTCCCAAGAAATCCTTTATTTTCTGGGGACTAGCCGGGTCTGAAAGAACAAAAGAAAATGAATTAAAAACAAAACAAAAACAAATGGAAGCTGCAAAGAACAGGTTGACAGCTAAAATCAACATGGTCAGCTATCTTTAATCCTACCAAGACATTGCTATAAGAACATCTAGGAGTTACTATACAGAACATAGCTTGTTCTTGCCCAGTACTGATGGCAACATTCTGTCCAGCACCATGTCTGGGATACAGAAACTGTACCAAACTGGATCCTGACCATGGGCCTTACCTTGCAAGGCTTTCAATACCACAGTCTTAGTCTTCCCAGAGCACCCAGTTTCCAGCTGTGCTCTGTAGATGCTGCCATAGGCACCAAGTTTTATCAGCTCCAAGGTGTCTGGTAAGAGTTTCTCTCGTGGTATCTCCAATTCTTTCAGAGTCAAGGATTCAGAATTTAGCAGGCTCTCCACAGACCTCTCACGCAGCTGGATGCAGCGGCTCTCTGTTGAGCAGGATTCCTGCTGAGTGTTCTTCATCACTGACAAAAGCAAATACATAAGATGCATAAAACCAGACAGATGAACTCTTGTAAGAGGTGGCAACGCTCATCCTTCCATGCTTCTTAATTTTTGCTCCACAGTGTTTCGGAAATCAGGGCAAAGTAAGGAACTATTATTGTATCCTACTTATCCTGGCCCTTGAAGAGGAGAAAGAATTTATCTCCCACTCTATTTGATGAAAGACAGAATCAGAAAAGACAGAGCATCTAGAAATTTCTCCCATATTTAACTACATAACCTTTACAGATAAACCACATTTGTACTTCATTCCCATGTGCTCAAGTAATGAATATTTTCTTTTACTACCAGTTTTCAATTATTTCTTCTAATATAGGTTCAAGAGGCTGTTTCCCTCTACATACCCAAAATTAGTTCATAACTGTATTTTCATTTCCACACAGCCACGTGTAACAATAAACCTTTCCCTACCCCCTCACCAGTTCCTGTTCTGCTTCATGTTGTCTCCATAGGAAGAGGGAGACAGCAGCTTGAAATTAAATTTCTTAAATGGCAGTACAGAAAATAGATTATCTAAGCATAATCGATATCAAAATTAGTATCATTTATAACTTTTCCAGTAAAACTCTCCTTGCAGCAGCCTCCAGGAGGCTGTTACATAAATACACTTTACAGCTCTTGTGATGTTACAAAATTTATAGGCATGTTAAACAGCCTACATGGCACGATGCTTTAGATTTTCTCAGATCCATCTACACTACAGCTTCCACTACTGCTGCTGCAAAATGGAGTAAATCAGGGTTCCAAATTTTTCTAATGTTTACTGGATTGCTGAATACCACTCAGGATCCTCAAAAATGGTTTTGCCTAACAGCTCAAACGATGGGGAAATGGAATTGGCTTCTGGCCACTGAAACTAATACTCTTTCCTCTGGCTGAAAAGGATTTTTTTTACCTTGGCTTCCATCTGGTGCTGATTGCTTCTGCTTGGCTCGCAGGCCACGGCAGTGGAGCCAAAGGATCACAGTGAGCACAATGACAAAAAGTCCCACCAGGAGAGCTGGGACAACGATCACTTCCGTTTGATACTCACGCACAACTGTCAGCAGAGAAAGAAAATGGAAAACCAAGGAATCAGCAGAACACTGGTTCTGTATAACCATGTAGCAGCAATCCATTTCAGTAACTTTCAACCCCAGAAGAGTGTGTTCCATCCTCTGGAACAGCTGAACACTGTTAATACTGCCACCTTATTTTTCAAAGGTGCTGAGTAGCTAAACTGCATGAAATCACATGACTGTGATAATAAAACTGCCACACTTATTTAGATGGCTTAATATGAAGGCCAGGAGCTGTAGCCATATGGAGTACTATCCACCAGTGAAACAGAAACAGCCCTGGCAGGAGGACAGCAGGGAGATGGGACAGGCTGGATATGGCTATGTCATCACGTGCACTTACAGCTCCAGGTCCTTCCAGTAAAATTACACTGAGCATTTTAAAGGAAACTGGGTGTGGTCACCTTTGGAATCCGACTGGAAGATGTTGCAATTAGCAACGCTTGTGAAGGTAACTATCTTTCTGATGTCCCCGGATTTGGAGGTGGTCTAGACCATTTTTTGCATTCCCAAAGATGGCAGAGAGTCATGAAATCAAAATCCCATAAAACTGGTCCTTTGGGAAGTTGCAGAGAATCTTTAATGACTGCTGTATATTTCATTTGAAATAGGAATTCTCTAAAATGGCTGAAATTATGTTAGATTAATACTGCCACAGAGGCTTTATCCCCAAAAACATTTCTCCCCTGAAACACAATGCAGGGAAAGCTCCATCAAATCTTTCTGTGTGGGCTGGGATGCAGGTAGAGGAGGAGAAAGGGCTTGGAACACTTTTTAGTGAAGCTGGCCTTCTTGCCCAGCATGTGAAACCTTATTAAAGGAATGTGTGAATCTTACCACATAGCTTGTCATTGCTATTGCACTCCAGCAGCATCCGTGAGAATCTCTTCACATCCCCTGCCATGTTCAGTTACAAGCAAGCAGGTCTCCAACCCCCACTTCCTGCACAGACATAAAGAATAATAACAAAATTTATTAGGGGAAAGGATGATTATGAAGCAATAAGTGAAGTGGATAGGGAGCTTTCTGTCTCTTCCAATCAGCGGCTGCATGAAGAAGCTCTGGGATTTGAAGGCTTAGAGAATGACACAGGCCATCCACTACCAGATCCTATGGATGATGCACTGCATGAAAAGAGAGAAATTAGGGTTAATCTTGTTCTATAGTCACAAGCAAATGAGGGCCCCTAGGCCTAAAGGCTGGCATATGTACAAAAATCCATAGATATGAACTTAATTATATTTAAAGAGCTTCTAATACAGTCCTAGCTAATACATTTTTTAGATGCTAGAATGGCTCAGCATTTTATCTTCTGCTCCACTACAAGTGAACAGATCAGCAGCATGCATGGAAAACATCATTCTTGACTACAGTCCTTGCCACAACTCCTACTGTTGCTGTACAAAGACAAGGAGAAAAAAGAGTCCTCATTAGAGTTCTCTGGTACCAACTTCTGAGCACTGCCAAGTCTGCAGGTATTCTGAAGCACATCTGCAACTCTTCTTCATTTGTAGCTGAAAATCCAGAGCCTGTACAAGCATGCACATTGTTTAGTCCCTGCTTCTTATAAACATTGCTAAAATTTAAGACTTAACAGCTTCATAAACAGTATCATCTAGAATTTTTTATAGGAATTGTGACTTCTATCCTGTAAGCACCTACTTTGTTTTCAGCTATGAGTTGTAGGCAATTAACCTCAGTGGCAAATACAGGGCACTGATTTTGTAGAATTTGGTGATGAAACATTTAAAAGTTTTTTCTCATACTTAAAATTAATGAGTGAAATTATTCTTTACCAGTTGCACAATATAGGCAGCAGAGAGAGGAAAATGGAATATATCTGTGCTTTAAGGTATCCCAAAAAGTCAGTTTCCTTTTTTATTCAATTTCATTCTTAATGTACTAGCAGATTTACCTGGTTCCAAGGTGTGGCTACACCAGGAATCCAGTCAAATGAATAATACAAATGAGTAATACCAAGCTTTTCAAATCACAAAGCAAGGACACTAAAACAACCCACCTCAGCTCTAACACACACATACTTACAAATACACAGGACCAGTCCTGGCTTTTGTCCTTCTCAGGTACACACAGATTTCAGGACCATCAGGACCAATCATTTCATATAATCTAAGTCATGAACAGTCCAGGCTCCATTTTAAAATTTGCTAATGGCTTTTTGACATTTAAACATCATGCATACACAGGCACACAAAAGCACACACACCCCAGTTTGTGCTTACAGAGAGAGCAGCAAAGATCCATGGAAAAAGCTCTGACAAAGCAGCCATGTCTGTACTGGTCCTTGTCTGTAAAAACAATTCCTCTCTACTCTTTATGCACCTCCCAGCAGCAGTGCCAGTGAGTGCACTCATGTTTTCAACCCGTGCTCAGGGCAGAACCATGGCTTCCAGGAATGAAAACACTGGCAGTCATTGGCACTCCCATGTGCTGGGGTTGCTTCTGGAGGTGTAATCACTGGAAAAGCTTCATTACAGAAGCCCACTTCCCCTCTATGTTTCTATCCTCTCATAGTGCTCAGCAAGCAGAAAAAGAGGTTTTGCTCTGTAAGGTAATTCTCAAGTGCCTTTCAGTGCTACTTTTCAGGCCAAGACCAAATAAATTCTGGTACTAGGCTGTTTCTGCAACTTACTTGTCTAACAGAAACATCACTGCAGTTCTTACATTCCTGTCCTCACAAAGAGAATGGTAACTCAGAAATCCACAGAACTCACATTATACGTTTATTATTTTTTGCAATGGGAGACACATCAAAGTTATGTGGAACTAACATGTTCATGTGCATACTCAACACAGAGCAGGACTACTGACAGTGCTCAACTACTTATTTTATTAGATGAAGACATTTTTTCTGTACCAAGACAGGATAAAGGGAACCAAAATATCTTAGGAGGTTCAAAATCTGTACCTCACTGGCATTCTGATTTTCCTTGCCTGTGTGTTAACACTGTACCAAGATCAGAGCTATCTAGATCATGTGAACACACACATTGTGTTACTTCAATTTAGAATTTCCATTAGAGAATTTGTGCAATTTCAACTAATTATTTATTATCAACTAATTATTTATTCCACTGGTTTTTTAAATATTCTTTTACACAGACTTAATTCCACTCACTGGAATTCACAGAATCATAAAATCAAGTAGAACAGTTAGCCAGCACCCACAACCATGTTCACCACTAAAATCCTCATGTGCCACATCCACAGGTGTTTTGTACATTTTCAGGGATGGTGACTCCACCAACTTCACTGGGCAGCCTATCCCAATGTTTAATGACTGTCAGCAAAGAAATTTTTCCTAATCTAATATAAATATCCCATGACACAACTGGAGGCTGTTTCTTCTTGTCCTGTCCCTGTCCCCTGGGAGCAGAGCCTGACCCCCCAGCTGTCCCCTCCTGTCAGGAGCTGTGCAGAGCCAGAATGCTCCCCTGAGCCTCCTTTTCTCCAGGCTGAGCCCCTTTCCAGCTCCCTCAGCCCCTCCTGCTGCTCCAGCCCCTTCCCCAGCTCCGTTCCCTTCCCTGGACACCCCTCAGTGTCTCTCTTGTGCTGAGGTTCCCAGCAGTGCCCCAGGCTCTGAGCAGTGGCCCCAGCAGTGCCAGCACAGGGGCCAGTCCCTGCCTGGCCCTGCTGCCACCCCATGGCTGCACAGCCCAGGTGCCATCGGCCTCCTGCCCCCCTGGGCACGGCTGAGCTCATTCCAGCCGCTGTCCCAGCTCCCCCAGGGCCTTTCCCAGCTTTCCAGCCCCTCTGCCCCAGCCTGCAGCTGCAGCCCTTGGGGTGACCAAGGCAGGACCCAGGACCTGGCCTTGTTTGAACCCCACAAAACTGGTCTAAGCCCATGAATCCAGCCTGTCCAGATCCCTCTGCAGAGCCTTCTGACCCTCAACATGAGCCCAAATCCTGATGTCGAAGCTAAATATACAGTGAAGATCATGGTACCTAAAAATAGCAGAAGCAGCTGCTCTTAGACAATGGGAAATAGAAGGCAAAACACTAGCAGAAGTTAAACTACAGTCACCAGCACTTGCAAACTGCTCCTAGCAGACTACTTGGTGCACTGTATGTGGCACAGCAGTTCCACAGCCTGGCAGCAGTGACAGGTTACTAGCCCCCATCCTACACTAATACTGCTCCTCTATGCAAATTTGCCAGCAGAATGAACACCTGGGGAAAGGTGACATTTTGTTTCCAGACATGTTTGCTTGCCAAGCTGTTTTGCTGCCCTGGCAATTTAGACAAAGCACAGGAAAAAGCAGCTAGAAGGTGACAGCTGTGGGAGCTGCTTAAACCAGTTCAAGAAGCCCAAATATTGAATGTGAATGTAGCTGAGCTGAATTAAGTGCTCACCAATGCCAAAAGAAAGGATTATCTCCTCTCTCTGCTGCCTTCTCATTGTTTGTTTTGCTCTCAGTTGTGCAACTGATCACATGGCAAACTGATTCAAACCACTAACCTAGCAGGAAAAATTCACTGCTCTTTTGCCATGGTGATTTCCTGCCATTTTAATGGTCAGTATTAGTCAGGGCTGAATGGCTAATTCATCTAAAGCTGCACTGTGAAACCACTCCCTGTGTCAGCACAGATCCACAAGCACTGTGTGCCAGCAGAAGCCTTACTGTGATTTTTCCAGTCCCCTGTCATTCATTCTCACATGGATACTGTCCTCTTAGCAATAGAAGCATTCACGTGGCAATGTGGCAAACCAAACCAGGAAGGGGATCTGCCCTAAAATAATCAATCCTCTCTGACATTTTATGGCCTTAAAGTTCTTATCAAGCTCAAATCATGTTATTTAAAGTGCAAGGACTAAGACTTAAGAAGCCTGAGAGACAAATGTTGTGGTGAAGACTAAAAAGAAAGAGAAATGACTTAACATGCCCATGGAATATATGGGAACAGACAGCTTGAATACTGCCCACACAGAAGCTGCCTGCTGCTTGCTCCTGCCACTTTAAGGAGAGTAAGTTGTCCATATTCACAGCAAATACAGTTTTGCCTCTGAATATGTTTAATTTGTGAACTACCAACAGTTCCCATCATCAGTGCAGGTGTGTAAATCCTTGTGTAATGATTAACCAAAGGTCTAAAGAAACAGCTGATTAATTAAATACAACAAAAATAAAGGTTAGGATTCATCTGGATCTTCATTAAGACCCTTTAAAAAGTGCTATGAGCTGATATGGACTTAATGTAGTTAATTCTCCAGACATCCTGTCCCACATTAACTGCACACCACTTTATTATAAAAATATTCTTACACTTGTTTTTCATGCACCAATTGTGAGGACCAGATGTAATACAACTACAGGCACACAAAGAACAACTAAGTAATTCAGTAACTTCAGCCCAGCACACTGCCTGACTGAAAAAAGACAAATCCTTAAGCATTATGTCTTCTACTTAATTTCTGGCAGTGGCAGAACCTTCCCCTCCAGGTTTTCCAGTTACCATTTCACTGCTGCTTTTATTATTTCCCTCCCCTTTTATGTGACCTTTGAACATGGTCAACAGTCAAGGCTTTGGCAACTGCTCTGCATAAGAGCACTGTGCTGGTGGGTGTAGTGGGAAGGGAGAGGAGCTACCAGGGGATTGCAGGAATCAAAACAGCAGCAAACCACCAGGTGTGGGCAGCTGTGGACATTGAATGTGAGAGAAGAGGGAGAAATAAAGCACCATTGTAAAGCAAACAGGGAAAAAGAGATTTTCTTCCCCCGTGCCATGTCCACCATTTACTAAAAGCAGCGTCCAAAACAAATAAAAAACGAGCCTAACAGGTTTCAGCCATGCATTTGTTAGACTACATATTCTGTCTCTTCTCCTGCAAAAGACCTTAGTGACTATTTCCAAAAGCCTGGCAGACCATGGCATCTTTGCAAGGTTTCCCTGGCCCGTGGAGTCATCTCATCTCATCTCTTTCTCCAAGGCACCTGTGGGTTACGAAACAGCATCTTCAGCTGTGCAGAGTGGGAAATTCTGACCAGCCACTCCAGAGTTACTTCTGGCCTTGTGAACAAGGATTAAAAATAATATCCTGTGTCTTGCTGTAACACTGTCTCAGCTATAAAGATTTAGTAGTACAACTCACTTTTGAAACTGTCGGTAGCTATAACACCCTGTAATAAAACAAAGTGTTTCAAAAATAACATACAGAGACACAAGATTTTCTCTTGATCCAAAATTAGAAGCAATACTTGAGTATCAAACCTAGGCTAGCTGCTATAGAAACATATGAAGGGAGTGGAAGAAAATTAGGCTGACTACTTTTGAAGACCATAGAGAAAACAGCAAGTAATGAGGCCCATGCTGCTGTTTGAGCAGGTGGTTACTTAGAGGAAACTTGGCTCCTTTTCAGTACAGCAGAAAAAAACCAGGCAAAGTTAAAAGTCACTATTGCACTGAGAAATGAGTCAGGAGGACTCAGTGCTGCTGTGCTTTTTTGCTAAAAATGTTAGTTCTAACTGGCACCATTTCAGTGGAAATATGCAAGTTCTCACAGTGCTAGGTTTTGCTTACACTCAGATCATCTACAAAAATTAATTTATTTGTGCTGCAAAAGGAAATCTAGGTACAGAAGTGTGAAATAATACAGAAGCTGAATACAGATTAAGATAAAAATATTTTTTCTAATGCAGACATGGCCTACTATAGGTTCTGGAAAATCAACACATATCTTGAACACTCCCATTGAACTAAAGCCACCAAAAGTAATTCTTCACAGGTAATCTACAAAATAAGTCAAAATTATAAAAAAAAAAACAAAACAAAAAAACAAACAAAAAAAAAAAAACGAGGAATACATTCAGCTGAAGCCCTTAATGAGCAGACTATTAAAAGTCTAGAGGCCAAACTTTCAACAGCACACTCTCACCTATGGCTGCCTTTTATGAAATCAAAATCGTATCCTACTTTTGAAAATGTCTCCCTGCTGACTGAGGTCTGATTTTGCTGGTAGCTGCCTGTATTAAGCTTGTACCAAACCCCAGCACACCTACAGAAATTCTGAAAAGCTGTGACAGCAAAAGCTATGACAGAATATGAAAAGAATGAAGGATTTTGTTTCAAAGGACGATATAGCTCTTGTTGTGAAAAGCCTACTGTGTGATAAAAATACTGCATGATATCACATTGTTGGTTAATGGTTTAAGAAATCCAACATAAATCTGCTTTCATAAATTCACAGTCACCTGATGCTGTGTAGACAACCTTAGTTTCAGTTTCCCAAGTTCTGGATGTTTCTTGGGTTTAACACAGATTTTGTTTTTAATTTAATCAGTCGCCCATGCTACACAGGTAGACAGGAAAATCTGCACCACTTTGGATTAGAGTTCACTGCCTCACAATCAAGCAACAGTGATGGAAGTAAAATGGTAATTAGTTCTGAATTCAGCCCTAGGCATGTATTACTTAACTAAAGACTGGACATATTTATACACAAACGCATAGCATCACCCTGTTTCAGTGAACTGAGACTAATTTTATACGAAACTTAATTACTTTGTTAATTTCTTCCTCTTTAAAAAAATGCCTGTGAGCTATTTCATACATCCCTCTTTTACTTTTTTCTCAAACCCAAATACCATTATGATCACAGAAATTACTATAAGTAGTTTCACTACACGCAGTAAGCACATGCACGCATACACAGACGTATAGTAAAGCCACCTTCTAATTCAGGTCACATTTATGTTAGTAAAAGTCTTCTAAGAAATAAATATTCATGGGCTGATCTTCCAGAAGTGCTTTCTCTCACTTACCTGGGTGACACCACTTCCCTTGCCCTGCGGTTGTCTTTTCCTGAAGCTCTCCTGCTGCCCGTTCCCTGTTAGTGAGGCCACTCCCAGTAACACTGATGATTACCTTGGTACGGGTGTAATTTTCATGACTAAGTTCCTCCTCACTGATTTTTCTACTCCAGTCCCGCCCAGCTTCGGTTCTTTGCTTCTCTAGGTCTCCTCGGCTGTGTCCCCAGGGATGTCCAGCACACAGCTGACAGGAAGGCACACACTTGCAGAACGGGTCTGCCTGGCTTCCACGCAGCAGCTGCTCATGGGCTGACTACAGAGACAGGCACAGCAGAGAACCCTCGGGCAGGCACCTGCAGTGGGGTTGGCAGACCAACACAGATCGAGAGGGACAGGTTATGTAATAAACAGAATTCATACACTTCTGGTTACAGGTTCGCTTTTAGAAAGAATGGGCTCTTGGAACACAAAATCTGTACAAAACCCCCAGGACCCCAAAGGCTGAGAAAGCTCTCCATTGGAAACACTGCAAATGAAGAAAGAGATTAAAAGATTAATAATATCAAAATATGCTACAGCAGACAGCAGAGACACTGGGTTTTTCACATTCTGCCTTGCCCCCTGGTGTCCTTCCTGCTCGGGCTGTCCATGCATCCTGCCAGAATTTTGGAATGTTTGGCTTTGGCTTTCCTTTTCCTGACACCACTCTTAGCTCCCCAACCACACCAGACAATATTCCTGAACTCCCCTGTGATGTTTTCCTGCCATGATGCCCTTAGGGTCTCTGCTGTGTTCTGCTGCTGTCCTCAGCAGCTGCAGGGTGTAATCTTTATCACACCTCAGCATTTTACTTCTGGGGACTTTCTTCCCAGTTGATCCATGTACACAAGTCCCAGCTGTTGGCCTGCCCTCCCCTATCACTGATAAATCTTGTGTTGAGGGTTTGATTCCTCAGTCCTGATTATATGAGTCTACACAAAATTATTTGCTTACCTACTTCATAGGAGTGAGAGGCAGTTGCATTTCTAGAGTAAACAACATGAGACCTACTTCTTGTTGAGAGACAAACTTCATTTCACAGTCAGCAACTTGATGTAGGTGGCTTGGGGAAGATGCAGCAGAGGATATGATCTCTGCCAGCTGTTTTAGCCAAACTCAGCTACTCCTGTTAACAGTTTGTCACTGCATATAATTATGTTGTTATGGGGAAAATTTTAGTTATGGTATCAAAAGACAATTTATGAGACACTTCTCCTTAGCATTATTCTTCCAGCTGGCATTTACCAGCAAAATGGTGAAAACCAGGAGTGATTTTTTTATTGTTTAATCTCTCTACAGACACTGGCAGGAGTGGGAAAAACAGTATCAGTGAAATAGTCCTGTGATATGGATTTTTATCTCCTGAGAAACCAGGAGAGGCATCTCCTAGACTGAAAATTTTCCTGAATTAGAAAGATCACTATAGCTGCAGAATGTAGGCTTAGACTCTGCTTTCAGCTTTCCTCTCGTTCTGGTACTAACTTGCATTGATTGTCTGTAGTGTTTTTGCCATGAATGAGCAGGGGATCTGTCTTAGACCTCATTCTCCATTAAACAGTTGGTAAAATGCAAATAACAGTTCCTCATTTAAATGAGTTCCTTACTGAAATGAGTTACATTCCACAGGCACCTTCCTCAAGGGCACCTGGAGGAAAACCTATTCAGATTCCTGTTTAAAAATATGACAGCTGAAAATCTTCCTCCTTCTTTCAGCTTCTACACCTCCCTGCTGTGGAAGAGAGTGTGAAAGGCAAAGGGTTAAATATTCAGGGTAAGCATATGCAAAAGCAGCAATGGCTGCAGCTTTTAATTTCCTCTGCCAATGTCTCTTGTGCTCCCAGTCTGACTGGTTGGATAAGATACTTTAATGGTTCAGAGTTCAGACTTCAGCCTATATAATCCTCCTCATTCATCAACAAGCCTTTCCCGCTGTTTAGTGAAGTGACAGAAGTCATTGATTGTCCTGTGAAAAACAGACTTTTTCCGCTATGTCTTGTCTTGTATGTGCATCCACAAAGAAAACACTGCCTTTTTAACATCCTCTATCCTTCTCAGCTTTTTCCTTATGATTAAGCACACTGAAAGGCAGCAGACTGGCAGTTTCATTAACATAACCATCCTCCATCTCCAAGACAGCTGTAGCACACCTAGAAACCATCCCAACCACAGACTGCTGCTGCACCATAGGCTCAGGATGGGTTCTGGGACTAAACAGTAAACTTCCTGACTTATTTTCAGATTCTAATATAAGGCTTAAAACTGTGGCTTATAGCTGACAGACTGTGACTGTTCTTTTGTCAGCTTAAGCCCACAGAGGTGTACAGACTCAGAAGATAAGGGGCTAATGTGTAAGTCTCAAACAACAAGAGCCAGATGGCTGCAGAGCCAGCCAAGGATTGTTGGTAACAACACTGTGAGAAAGAACAAGATGTGGCTGGGGAAGGGGCCATGCAGAAGAAAGGCAGCACTTTTCTAGCACAAACACCCTTGATGTAGTTTCTGCAGATAAGCACAACATAGCACAGCACAGGAATGATCTAAAAGTGAAAGAGGACCTCCCATCATTATCTCAAGCATCTACTCTGCCTCATGAACTTTGCCTCTCAAGGTAGCAGGTTTTCTTTATCAAGAAAAATTGCAAGCCTGGTTTTTTTTTAATGGTAATTCTATTGTGATTTTCAATTTTTCAGTTTTTTAAGGCAAGAATGATCAGGTACTGGAAAGATCTGCCCGGGAAGGTGGTGGAGTCACCATCCCTGGATGTGTTTAAAAAAAGATTGGTTGTGGCACTCAGTGCCGTGGTTAAGTTGAGGTGTTAGGGCATGGGTTGGACTCGATGATATTGAAGGTCTCTCCCAACCCGGTTATTCCGTGATTCTGCCTGTGATGCCGCACAGAGCCGGCCGCAGCGGCGCTGGGAGCGAGGGGCAGGCGGGACACGGAGCCGGGACACGGAGCCGGGACACGGAGCCGGGACACGGAGCCGGGACACAGGCACGAGCCGCTCTCAGGGCCGCCGAGCTCTGCCAGGCGGCTGTTTCCGTGGCTGTTTCCGTGGCTGTTTCCGTGGCTGTTTCCGTGGCTGTTTCCGTGAAACACAGAATTAACCGGCTCGCGGGCGCGCGCGGCGGCGTTTGGTGTGTCCCGTCACCGCCCGCTCGCTCCGTGAGGGCGGCGGCGGCCGCGCGGCCCCGGGGACGCGGCCCTGGCGGCCGGAGAGGGCCCGTGCTGTGGGGCAGCACCGGGGCTTGGGCTCCCCGGGGGCTCCGGGGCCGGGGGCTGCCCCGTTAACATCAGTGTTACCTCCTTGTATGAAGAGACACTTGGAACGCCCAGCGCCCGAGCTTTGGCACCGGTACGAAATGCTGTAGCATAAACAAAGCGCCCGTGGCCTTCCTTCCGCACATAGCGGCAATAAAACCCGAAAAACAGATCTCACTGAGAAATCGTAGGATAAAAACTATGCAGTGGGATGTATAAACTCACTACACTGAAGCTATTGCGTCTCTTTCTTGACAGTTCCGTCCCATCCATGGATGGTTTTCAGAAAAAGAAATTAAAGGCAATACTCTGCGTCACATTTTCGGTGAACTGAGGTTCTGAAAGTGTATTTTTGCCCCAAGCATTCTTACATACTAGAATTTCGCTCCCTACAACTAAGCAGATTTAGGGAATCATAATCCCTTTCCTACCTCTATGGTGACAGAACTCCGTGTTTGTACTTAACCTGGTTGGAGCCTGGCCTGCACTTGTGTAATAAATACTGGTTACAAATGGGGATTTTACAGGTAACTTTGAAAATAAGGAATTGCCCTGGGCCAGAGTATTTGGGAGAGAAGCTGGAAGGCAACTGTAACGGGGTAATGAAGTTTGCTAGTGAAGGATTTGACACAATGATCTTTGATTATTGATACCAAAAATCTTTATTTTGTACAAGCACATCATATTTGAGCTAATTCTTTCTACATAATTTCAAAACGGATCACAAATAATATGCAGCATACAGGTGATGATCAGTAACTTCAAGGTCAGATTCTTGCTGAATTCACATGTAAATATAAAATGTATATGTTTGGTTCCCCCCACACACACACAATGTTACTTTGTCTCAACTGTGAAAATGAACTCACTTTAGAGTAAAATAAAGCAGGAAATTCCTGGTTTCCTTATAGATGGCTGAACCAGAATCTCAGGAAGAAAACCATGATAACAGGGAAAAGAATGCAGAGAACTTTAAAATGGACATTATTTCATGTCTGCGGGAAATGGAAAGATTAACAGGTACATGTCTTTATTAAGAATTATATGGATTTTTGTACTAAAGACCCTGAAAATGTCTTATATTTATTCTTGTAACTTCTGTGTGATAGAAATGTAATTAAAACAATTATCATCAACTAATGCTCTTGTGTTAATTGTGAAAAAGCATGCAAATCATTTAGGCAGTTCAGATGGCTCAGAATTGAAATCAATAGGTGATGGATGCTTGGTCTGAGTGTTGGTTAAAAACAGAAATAATACTAAGGTGTTTAATGCACAATTATTAAAATACAGTATTTAAAATGAGACTTAATTCTGAAAAATGGATACCTATCACCTCTGAGGTCAGTGTACTATTGTGAATTCTTTGTAAAAGGGGAAGTATGTAAGTGTACATAAGTACATAAGTTTAGCACATAAGTGCTCAGCTTTATCAGATACTTATTATTTCAAAATCAATTTCATTACTTAAGTTACTGATTATTTCAAGATCAATTTCATTAATTAAGTTGTCCTTAAAATATTTCATCTCTTTGTTGCAGTCTCCTTGATCTTACTCTTCATCACCTAACACAAACTGTAACTGGTCTGGAGGGAGGATTCCTTATATAATATTCATATATTTTAAAACAGTCCCTTGACCCTTTCCATTTGGTTACCTGTTTTGTTGTCATTTTTAGGAAAAGTGGCCATCCCTGTTTTGTAATTTACATCAGTGTGCTTCCATTATTAACTGTTTTGAGACATTTATAAACAAGTAATCCTGAACAGTCTATTTAATTTTGAGTATTAGTGTAGGCACTTTCCATTTTATTTTTCCAGCCTTCTCTAAGATCTGAACTGATAGTAATTCATTTTATTAATTGAATTTATTTATTGAACAACCACTGCTTTTTCCTGGCCAGAAAATACTAATACCTGTTGTGTTTGCAGTGCATGTAGCCTGTATGACCTACGACTGTGTAAACACCCAGACCAACCCAGACCTGTCCAATGCCATGCAGCGCTTGGAATGTGCCTTCCTGATGTGCAGAGAGCAGATAAAGAAGGGCAAGAGGTGCTAATGGAATTTAGAGGTGAAGGGCAAAAAAAGCAATAAATGGAACTCAGTCATGCTGGCAGAACGACATCCCTTGGAAAATTGCTTAGGTCCTTTTTTCTCCCAGGTGTGGAGGTTGCACAGGAACTGTGGGAAGTAGAATGGCTTTTCTCTTGCTAAGAACTACTTCATCAATATAACTGGAATTTTTTGAGACCTGAAGAAATTGGGGGGATGGGGAGCAGGGGTGCTGTAGAGGACCATCACAGTGGCATTGCACTAGCCTGTGCCTGTCAAAGAAAACTGAAGAATTGCTTATTTTCCCAAATGAAACACAGGTAAAATTCTAGAGTTGCAGATAGATTTAGATGGTTTTATTTAGGATTATCAACTAGGTGTTCAATTACTTTTTTTTTTTTTTTAATTTAGATAGATAATCTACAGTTGTTTCATCTTCTTCCATTAGATTTTTGATCTGGTTTCCCCAGAAAGATTGTGTTATTGTGGCATGAAATAAATTTTTCTTACCATTATAGACTGCAGTGTGTGTGGTGGCATTGCTGCAGAAACTAACCTAACCATGTTACAAAACATGCTTCTCTCCATATGTTCTTACTGTGCAATATTAGAAAAGGACAAAAAAATTGCTTTTTTAGACGGAATGTGGATTAAGAGCAGCACCTCATGGCTTGTGGTTATACATAAATGAGTAATTTGTCAGAGATGGAAGTCAGTGCAATAAGTTTTAAGGATCTTCCCTTTTAACTAGAAAGTAAGTACCATGCAGCAAATCAGAGCACCTCCATCTCCTCTGAAGAGGTATTTAATGATTTAAATCACATCTAAATGATCCCTGAATTTTTAGGCTGTGTATTTCTTTGAGAGTGGTTGTTCGAAATTCAGACAGAATATTTATCCACTGAAGTAAAGAATACACAGGCAATTTAACTGGTTTTTTTTAGTGGCACCGAGTATTTCTAGAGGTAAAAATGGTAAGAGAACAAACTTTGAACTCTACACTTGACTGTCCCGTGGGTAAGCCTTCACTTCTCCCCAAGATTTTCTTCCCAGATGTGGGATTACAAAAGGAGTTAGGGATAGGCAGCAGTGCTTATTCCTGGAAAAACTACACAGCAAGATTTTTTTTTTTTGTTGTTTTTCCCTTTATTTATTTATAGGGCTGTTATTTACTATCTACCCTATTTCAGCCCCACCAGAGCCTGCAGCAGAGCCCAGATAGCCCACATTGCAACATCTTTATTTCCTGTCACAGGGGTGCACCCATGAATTTCCAGAAAAAAATTAAGTGGAGTAACAGCCCCATCTAGTGCTTACATAACTGAACCAGTAAACTGGATTGTGGACATCTCTTAGCTCCCCAGCACCCATTTTCTGTGATGAGAAGTGGCAGCAGCTTGTGTAAGTCTAACACTGCAATGCTTTTACCATCAATGGCACAGCAAAATTTACTGTTCTTAGTTATGCACTGCACCTGTTGGCAAGTCAAAAGGCTGATACCCAAGAGTAACCTATCCAGGAGCCATAAATATTCTCAATACTCTGTTTTAGAGTTGCCATTGACAATTTCTTACCAAGAAACAGATGAGGCTTACACAGAGCCTCCTGTATCATTCTGATGGTTGAAACTCTGCCCTTCTCTCCAATGTAAAACAAATGAAAGGGGACTGAAAAAGGAACATTTCTCACATCCATTCAAGGCATCTTGACCTTTTCAGAACACATCCTAGAGCTCTGTTTAGAATATTTATTTCATTTACTAATACTGCCCTCTAGTTCTTTATTATAGCCCCAACTCAGGTTATCTCAGGAAGCCTCAATAATCCATATGAGCTGTTTTACCTTTTAGCATATTTTCAAAATTTCAGTCCAATTCTTGGAGCAATTTTTCCTGAAATTGAATCTGTAACAATTCTATTAACATATACTATTAAAATAATGTTATTTTTTCTGAACAAGAACTGTGTCACATAGGCACTACTGGCATGAAAGTGGCAGTGTATAATTGATTAATTCTAAGGACCTTTGTGGTCCTATTCAAATCACCATTTACAAGTCAAGACTTACAGCCAAACATTGAAGAATAATGTATTTGGACATAAGTCAGGAAATATAATGAAGCTGAGTCTTTTCTATCACATTTTAAAACCTTAAGATACTAATTAGTAATCTCATCAGCTGATGGTATTAAGTCATCAAGATCCATTTTCTGCTGAGTGCATCACTGTCCTGCTCTAGGACTCAAAACTCTGCTATAGCTGCCTTGCTCCACTATTGCAAACAGCACAAAATAGGAAGTTCAAGCTACCACTTATTTGACATGGCCTCCAAAATCTTCTCATCCCCTTTACACCTGAGGAAGGATCACACTGCCACTTGGCTCATGCAGATGATTTTCCCTACAACTCTGAGCATTTCAGAGCACGGACTTTCTCTCTACAGAGCCACAGTGGTGCTATAGGTCATTGGTACCCCAAAAAGCCAAACCAGCAGAAAGCAGAATGATGTCTAAGGCCATGGCTTTGAACTCAGAATCTGCAAAGACTCTTTAAAAAAGCCACAAAAAAATAACAGTCAGACACTGAGAGCTGATTCCACAGCCCTTATAGCAAACTGTGTAGCCCAGGCTTTATTTCCAAAGTTTTTTCCAACAGGAAGTGTTTCACTTCCAAGGCAGTTGTTGTACCTGTGTAGTTCTCACATGGTAACAACACTGTCCAAGACAGAAGCTTACAGTAGACCTATCTCTCCAGATTGTAAATGCCTTGTATTGAAATTATGTTCAAATGAAACAATGCACAAAGACTTACAAAAATGTCTTCTTCCTTTCCTTATCCTCCTCAAAAGTTCACAAGCCACAGGGAGTGTTTTTGCAGCACATTAGCTACTCTGCAAATTCAAAAATTCATGGAGCTAAAATGTCTAAGAAACCAAACAAATACAACAGAAACTAATCTCTCATCTGAAATTCTGCTTGAGGCAAACAACCCATATTCTTATTTACAGGTACACAAGCACCAGCTGGCAAGGGAAATGACCCTTATTATTGAGCACCAAGTTTATATTTTTCCTGGCAAATTCAGCTAACAAGAGCATAAGTGGCCTAGTAAAGGAACAATTTATGCACAGCCCAAATCATCTAAAATGTAATTTTAGTGAGTGCTTTAAACTTTGCTAGAGTTAAGCTTATATTTTCATAACCAGGGAATTGAGGGATGAAGTAGGTTATATCAGTCACTGGCTTTTGTTTTATGCAAACATTCTTACTAGAGGAAGGACAGAAATAACAAATAGAACTCAATGCTAGGACATTACTTGCATCTCTCCCTCACTTTTCTCTGTTCATAAAAAACACATGGCTAGTTCAGTACTTCTGTTAACCTGATTCAATCTGACCTACATTTTCACAGAGATTAAAACTCTTTAGCCGGTTAAATCTCTCAAGGAAAAAAAACACCTATTGAACACAGTTCAAGTAGTTTTTACAACAAGTTCTGCAGTAGCATTTCAGTATTTATGAATATCTTGCATCTGCTTGTTATGGTGAAGTTATCAGCCTCTCCCCAATGTGTCTGCACATTTAGTTCAGAACAAAACTTAAGCCTAAAAAGATTTATCCTGCTTAAGAATTCTTAAAAGGTACCATTACTTACATATTCCTCCCCTTACTGCATTTTATTTTGTCAAAGCAGACATATTTCTTCATCTTCTGAGTAAAGTAAAGATTTCTTCCTCAACCAAGCCTATGGTTTTCACTTCACAACTCATTATGAGGTTCCTAATCCCTCGAAATTCAATCAGCTGCAAGCAGTGCAACTCAGGTACCACTAAGCCTTTTCCCACTCTCCTTCTCCCCAAGGCAAAGGCAAGGGACCTTCCTCCCCTTCCCAGAAGCTGGAAGCAAAGGGCTTTTGAGTGCAACAATGCCCTGCACTCTCTCCTTAATTCCTAAAGAGTAACAGGAATATTTGTTTGAGAAACAAATATACTTATCTAAGGTTTGAGTAACGGCAACTGCAAGACAGGAACGTGAGAAATGCTGGACTAGACAATGAAGGACACAAGATATGCACCCACATTCAACAACTGGAAGCAGACTGATAACACCTGGAAGACAGCCAAGTTTTAGGGAAGAACATTGTTGGGGGTTGAGTGTTTTCCTATTACTGTGTCAATTTGGGGAATTTTTCCCATTGTCATGCCAATGGAGCTGGCCGGTTGCACCGAGGATCTTTGATGGCTTTGGACGGGAGGGGTGGGTGGGGTCGGCTTGGAGGGGGGCGCTCGTGCTTCCGGAGGGGACTCGTGTTTCCGGCGAGCTCGGAGGAGGATCTCCCCTGGTCTTGGAGCCACGCGGCTGAAGGCAGGAGAGTCAGACCTTCTGCCATCACCTGCCCTGCATCTGCCCCGCTGCAGCCTCCTGCCTCTGCGGACACAGCGAATCACCCGGACACCAACGGTGAGCGAGGAGCTGCCCGCTCCAGCCCGCTCCCCCCTGAGACCGGTGCGGCCGCAGCCGCCCGCTCCCGCCGAGAGAGAGCGTGCCCACAGCTAAAGAAAGGACTGGAACCGAATTATCTGTTCTGTTTTGTTAGTAATTTTAACAACTGCTGTTGTTTCTGCTGGTACAGTTAGATATACTAGTAAAAGAGCTGTTATTCCTACCCCCTTATCTCTGCCTCAGAGTCCTTGATTCAAACGTTTATAATATTTGGGGGGGAGTGGAATTCGGGTCTCTGTTTCAAAGGAAAACTTCTGCCTTTACTGGCAGACACCTGTCCTTTAAACCAGGACAGATTTTGGCGCCCATTGTGGGGCTTGAGGGCATTAAGAGGAGAGTTAAGACAGGAGTAACAGCTCTCTTGAGTGGCAACATGTTGTCCGGTTTAATCTGGTTTGGGCTCCATGTGGCCACAGATACCTCTCTCCCATTTGTAAGCCCTTTTTTGAATATGGGCCCTCTCACCAAAGTTACTGTAGCTATTATCCGATTAGTTTGGTGGATTGATTATGTCAGGAATTTATGGTTTTTTAATTTTCTCTGGGAAGTGGCCACATGGATCCAGAACTATCGTACTCATAACTGCGTGTTTCTGGGGTTATTTCAATAATGGTACTTACTGTGAAGTAATGAATGCAAGGGAAATTTTCTCCCCACCCATCACCCAGTTTTTTGAGGCTACTCCACCAGTTTTCAAGGATTTCAGATCTGTTTTAATTGCTAGTGTTATTTTACAGTGGCTGGCGTTGCTGATAGGCCTGCTCTACTTAGCATTCAGAAACAAGGGAATATTGGCTTGGATAACAGCCCTGATACCTACCCCAGGGACTAGGGATATTGCCCCAGAGTCTGCCCCTGCCCCAGGGACTAGGGATGTTACCCCAGAACATGACCCTGCCCAAAGGACCAGGGATGTTGCCCCAGACCATGACTCTACTCCGGGGACTAGGGATGCTGCCCCAGAGCCTGATGCTGCCCCACAGCCCACTGCAGAAATGAACCACCCAGAGTGGGTGGGAGCTCTAGTGAAGGATATTGGCCAGGTGTTGAAGGAGCAAAGCCAGATGAAGGAGCACAGCCAGATGTTTAGGAGCACAGCCAGATGTTGAAGAAGCACTTTTCTTCAGCTGGTGAGAAACCCTCCCCCTGCCCTAAAGAGGGAGAGTCAGATGTGCTGCAGTGGAACCCATAGATGTAGTATCTGTCCAGGTTCCAGCCGGATCACAGGGGCAGCCACAGCCAGCAGCAGTTGCCCCTGTGGAAACTAGAAAATCTAAGATTAAAACGAGGCACCTAGATAATGGGGATCAGCCAGGAGGGTCCTCACAACCAGCAAGGGAGCCAGAGGCTGAGATTGTCACCGAGTCCCTCTCATACGACAGTCTCCGTAACCTGCGTAAAGACATTGCACGGCGAGGCCGTGAGCCTTTTACAACTTGGTTACTCCGGGTCTGGGACCTTACGGGAACAGGTGTGCAACTGGATGGAACTGAGGCCAGGAATTTGGAATCCTTGGCCCAGGATTCAGGTGTGGACCAGATATTTGTAAGGGAGCAAGGCCTCCTTTCCCTCTGGGACTGGCTTTTAATGAGTGTGAGAGAGAAGTTTGACCACAAAGAGAGAATGCAGGAGTACCACCGTAGAATGCACTGGAAAACTCTTGAGGAAGGGATCCAGCAGCTGAGAGAAGTGGCAGTATTAGAGGCACTCTTTGGGAGGGATGGACAGCATGACAATGACCCTGACAAGGTCAGGTGCACAGGGCAGATGCTGTGGAATCTGGCACCCCTGGAGCCATCTCAATATACCACCTTCATTGCAATGATCAATGCTGATGACCACCAAGAGACAGTGGGTTCTGTTGCCAACATACTCAGAAATTTTGAGAGTATGATGAATGGCCCAATGCAGGCCAATGTCTCTGCCGTGGCCAGGGACCTCCAAAAGGTCCAAGACAGGATGGAGGAGATGAGGGAGGAGATGAGGGAGGACATAAGGGAGGAGATAAGAAAGATCAGTGCAGCACCAGTGCGAGTCATAGGCCCCAAATCTAGAACCCAACGCCCCCCAGCTAGGAAGAGAGGGTACACCCCACAAGCTGACCTGTGGTTTTTCCTGCGAGACCATGGAGAAGACATGGGAAAATGGGATGGGAAACCCACTTCTGTCCTGGCAGCACGGGTGCGTCAGCTCAGGGAGGGAAATGCTAACCGAGGGAACCGTGCTAAGATGAAGGTAGCCTCAACCTCCCATGGTAAAGGTGCAGGGTATCACAGAAGGGAGGATGATCTGTCAGATCCCCTGGAAGGAACCTCCACTATGTATGCCCAGGAAAGAAATAATAACCAGGGCTAGAGGGGCCCTGCCTCTAGCCAGGGAGAGGCATGGGATGACAGGATCTATTGGACAGTGTGGGTGCGATGGCCTGGCACATCAAAGCCACAGGAACATAGAGTACTAGTTGATACTGGTTCACAATGCACCCTGATACCATCAGAACATGTGGGGAAGGTACCTGTTTCTATTGTTGGGGTGACGGGGGGATCACAGGAATGCACTTTGCTGGAAGCTGAGATTAGCCTGACAGGGAAGGGATGGCAGAAACATCCTATTTTAACTGGCCCAGGGGCACCACGTATTCTAGGCATAGACTTCCTCAGGAATGGCTACTACAAAGACCCAAAGGGGTTCAGGTGGGCTTTTGGAATAGCTGCTGTAGCAACAGAGAGCATTAAGCAGTTGAACACTTTGCCTGGACTATCAGAAAACCCATCTGCAGTGGGGCTCCTGAAAGTGACAGAGCAACAGGTACCAATTGCCACCATGACAGTGCACTGCCGGCAGTACCGGACAAATTGAGATGCTGTGATCCCCATCCACAAGATGATCCGTGAGCTGGAGATCCAAGGGGTGGTCAGCAAAGCCCACTCACCCTTCAACAGCCCCATCTGGCCTGTGCGCAAATCTGACAGAGAATGGAGACTGACTGTGGACTATCGTGCCTTGAATGAAGTGACTCCACCGCTGAGCGCTGCCGTGCCGGACATGCTGGAGCTGCAGTACGAGCTGGAGTCCACGGCAGCAAGGTGGTATGCCACCATTGACATTGCCAATGCGTTTTTCTCCATTCCTTTGGCAGCAGAGTGCAGGCCTCAGTTTGTTTTCACCGGGAGGGGCGTGCAGTACACCTGGAACCGACTGCCCCAGGGGTGGAAACACAGCCCCACCATCTGCCACGGACTGATCCAGGCTGCACTGGAAAAGGGTGAGGCTCCAGAACATTTGCAGTACATCGATGACATCATTGTGTGGGGGAACATGGTAGTAGAGGTATTTGAGAAGGGAGAGAAGATCATCCAGATCTTGCTGGGAGCCGGTTTCACCATTAAAAAGAACAAAGTCAAAGGACCTGCCCGAGAGATCCAGTTCCTGGGAGTGAAGTGGCAAGATGGACGGCGCCAGGTCCCCACTGAGGTCATCAATAAGATCACTGCAATGTCTCCACCAACAAGCAAGAAGGAAACACAAGCTTTCCTAGGTGCCATAGGCTTTTGGAGAATGCACATCCCTGAGTACAGCCAGATTGTGAGCCCTCTCTACCTGGTCACCCGCAAGAAGAACGATTTCCATTGGGGCCCTGAGCAGCAGCAAGCCTTCGCCCAGATCAAACAGGAGATCGCTCATGCAGTGGCCCTTGGCCCAGTCAGGACGGGACCAGAGGTAAAGAATCTGCTCTACTCTGCAGCCGGGAACCATGGTCTGTCCTGGAGCCTTTGGCAGAAGGTGCCTGGTGAGACCCGAGGCCGACCCCTGGGATTCTGGAGCAGAAGTTACAGAGGGTCTGAAGCCAATTACACTCCCACAGAGAAGGAAATCCTGGCTGCCTATGAAGGAGTTCAAGCTGCCTCAGAGGTGATTGGCACGGAAGCACAGCTTCTCCTGGCACCCCGACTGCCAGTGCTGGGGTGGATGTTCAAAGGAAAGGTTCCCTCTACCCACCACGCCACCGACACCACATGGAGCAAGTGGATTGCCCTCATCACGCAGCGCGCCCGTATTGGCAACCCGAATCGCCCTGGGATTTTGGAGATAATTACAAACTGGCCAGAAGGTGAAGATTTTGGTCTCGCTGATGAAGAGGAGCAGAAACAAGTGACCCGGGCTGAAGAAGCCCCACCATACAACCAACTGCCAGCAGATGAAAAATGCTACGCCCTTTTCACCGACGGTTCTTGCCGCATTGTGGGGATGAACCGGAAGTGGAAAGCAGCCGTATGGAGCCCCACACGACAGGTTGCACAAGCTACCGAAGGAGAAAGTGGATCAAGTCAACTTGCTGAGCTCAAAGCTGTTCAGCTGGCCTTGGACATTGCTGAGAGAGAGAAATGGCCAAAGCTCTACCTTTACACTGACTCCTGGATGGTAGCCAATGCTCTGTGGGGGTGGCTGGAGAGGTGGAAAAAGGCTGACTGGCAACGTAGAGGAAAACCAATCTGGGCTGCTGATGAGTAGAAAGACATTGCCACTCGGGTAGAGAAGCTACCTGTGAAAGTCCGTCATGTGGATGCCCATGTTCCCAAGAGTCGGGCTAATGAAGAACACCGGCATAACGAGCAGGTAGACCAGGCTGCACAGATAGAGGTCTCAAAGATAGACTTAGATTGGGAACACAAGGGAGAATTGTTCTTAGCTCGATGGGCCCATGATGCCTCAGGTCATCAGGGCAGAGATGCCACCTACAAGTGGGCACGAGACCACTTTCAAAAACTGGGAGATCAATCTACCAAAGGCCACATGGTTAGTGAATACCCGAGGTTCCACTAACCGAGCAGGTCCTGCCCAATCTGAGCCCTTGGGAACACCAGATGGAGATAAGGTCCCAGTGGTACACCTGAGAGGCATGTTAGGAAAACCTGTTTGAGTGAACTCTCCCTCCAGCAAAGACAATCCTGTTCGTGGGGTGGTTTTCGCTCAAGGACCAGGTTGCACTTGGTGGGTGATGCAAAAAGATGGAAAGACCCAATGCATACCCCAAGGAGACCTTATTCTAGGGTGAACTATCTATGATACTGTGCCTGTAACTGCATGTATGTATATGATATAAAAGTTTTAATTGGCATGGAAAAAATTCAGGGTGGATAATGTTGGGGGTTGAGTGTTTTCCTATTACTGTGTCAATTTGGGGAATTTTTCCCATTGTCATGCCAATGGAGCTGGCCGGTTGCACCGCGGATCTTTGATGGCTCTGGACGGGAGGGGTGGGTGGGGTCGGCTTGGAGGGGGGCGCTCGTGCTTCCGGAGGGGACTCGTGTTTCCGGCGAGCTCGGAGGAGGATCTCCCCTGGTCTTGGAGCCACGCGGCCGAAGGCAGGAGAGTCAGACCTTCTGCCATCACCTGCCCTGCGTCTGCCCCGCTGCAGCCTCCTGCCTCTGCGGACACAGCGAATCACCCGGACACCAACGGTGAGCGAGGAGCTGCCCGCTCCAGCCCGCTCCCCCCTGAGACCGGTGCGGCCGCAGCCGCCCGCTCCCGCCGAGAGAGAGCGTGCCCACAGCTAAAGAAAGGACTGGAACCGAATTATCTGTTCTGTTTTGTTAGTAATTTTAACAACTGCTGTTGTTTCTGCTGGTACAGTTAGATATACTAGTAAAAGAGCTGTTATTCCTACCCCCTTATCTCTGCCTCAGAGTCCTTGATTCAAACGTTTATAATATTTGGGGGGGGAGTGGAATTCGGGTCTCTGTTTCAAAGGAAAACTTCTGCCTTTACTGGCAGACACCTGTCCTTTAAACCAGGACAAACATTTAAAAAACACACTGATACAAGACAGCTTAGTACTTTGCTCATTAGCACAAGATGGCACAGGTACAGAGATTTTTCTGGTTTGAAATAAGAAAGAGTAGAGAAGTTAGTCAAACGTTATTCAGAACAGAAGCTTTGGATAAAGTGGTAGTTACTACACCAGTGCCCTTCTTGAGCAGAATCTCAAAACTTGGATTCTACTGTTTATGGAATACAAAAGCCTAGCAAAACAGATGAGGAAAAAAACATTCAAAGAACTCACTCTACATATCCCAAACTCCTGCCACAAGACAGTACAGTAAAACCCAACCATTAAATATCATTAGAGTCAGAACAGAATTACAGTGTAAGTTATAGCTCTGTTTTGTGATTTCTTTGCAGAAGTTGTCTTTGTATTAAAGTACATCCACCTAACCAATGTCAGATATCATCCAGGAAGACACACCAAAGAGGCAGCTCTCTCTCACATATAAATGCTGAAGCAACAAGATTAAAATAGTGAATTATTTTAAAAGCAAGCATGAAAAACACACTAAACCAGATTTTTTTGGTAGTTGAAATCACTTTTATTTGTGAGGAACGTCACCCATGCTGCACAATTTCAAATAGATCTTAACAAGGAAAGCGGAAGTTTGTCCTCCCCATGTCCTGCAGTGAACAGGACTGGCACAGAAAAAAAAAAACTCACACTTGGGAGGTTTAGCACCAGCATCCAATAAAAAAAGCATTTTATTTCAATTTTAGTTCTTTGGTTGTTTTTTTTTTCCCTTTTCAGTTTGATACCAAAAGAAAAATTGAAAAAAATTCAATACTAGCAAAACAGTGAAATTCTAGGGAAAAAAAACCTCAAAAACCAAAAAGCCCCACAGTTGCTGTTGAAACTAGGGAGGTTGTTCTTTCTGAATCTCGCTCTCTCTCTTCATGCATCTATCTTGTAGGCGTTCCCTGGATCTCAGCTGCTGGTAAATTTTCTTTTACGTTTTGGTATTTCAAATCTTTGCTTTAGTCATCACTGTTGACAATTTATTGCTTGTGTGTTTCTTTGGTGTTACTTTTGAGCTGTACTTTAGGACACCTGTTGAAGAGCCAAATGTTAAAAAGACACAGTTTAAATTTCATTTTCTCAATAAATATATGAGATGTCAAATGAAAAGAGCTGTAACAGGCAGGATAAGCACAACTGGCTTATCCTGTCCATAATCAGGATCTTCCCAAAATAAAATAATTCATCAGCAGATGCTATTACTATACAGACCAGGGAGCTTCCTGGAAAAAAATAAATCAATTATAAAGCAAAACTTACTTTGTGACAAATACAGAGGCAGAGGGGAGAAAGAAGAGACAAGTAGCATCTTGGCTTGTCTCTACAGCACTCTCAGAACTTATCACAAATCCCAAGCCATACAGGAGGAGGTGTGGCCAGAATCCTGGAAGTAGACACACTCTGCCTCCACTGGAAAACAGGAACTGTCCATATTCCTTACCTGAGCGATGGTAGAAGTGCCTGGGGAGCCGGACATTACTCAGCACCACTCTGCTCTGTCACTGGAGCAGGATTTTCAGCAGGTGTTTCAGTTGCCTTTGTCTGAGACACAACAAACTCTTATTATAGGTAAAGGCTGACCTTCACACCCTTCCTCTCTTCAGTGGTACAGCCAGAATAATGCAGGTTTTAAGACAATCAAGAAAAATTAATCTCCAGAAAATATTAAACTTTAGTGTATTTCCTATTATTGAGTATTACACAGCAGATTCTGTCAAGGGAACACCTAAAGTAGACACTGAATGAGAAAATCTTCCCTCATTAAAGTAGAACCTGTGTTTGCAAACAGCTTGCTAAAGTCATCTGGTTCAAATAGTTCAGGAAATTATCCATCTCTCATGCTACATACAGAGTTGAAGTTTGTGGAAATGGGAAAACACAACTGTTTCCACTGCAAAAATAGGTGTTACAGTCTGACCCCAATTAAAACGATCCAGAAGCAATCTCTATCCCACTGCTGGTTCCTTTTAAGATAGGGTGCTTATTCTCCAAGAGGGTCAGAAGAAGCAGGCAAGAAAATCAGCACATCAGATTTGGCCATCAGACTTATCCAGCACATGAAAACATTTTTTAAAAACTCACACAGGGCAGAAGGTCTTGGGAATGCACCCCTTTAAAACCTCTGCTACATACAATCATAAAATGGTTTGGATAGGAAGGGGACCTTGAAGGTCTCCTCCATGGGCAAGGACACCTTCTGCTATCCCAGGTTACTCAGAGTCCCACCCAGCCTGGCCTGGACCTCTTCCAGGCATGGGACAGCCACAGCTTCTCTGGGCAACCTATGCCAGCGCCCCACCATCCTCACAAGGGCAAATTTTTTTCCTCCTATCCAATCTAAACCTACTATCTTTGAATTTTAACTCATTCCCCCTCGTCCTGTCATTCCAGGCCCTTGCAGCAGTCTTGCCTCATCCTTCCCTTCAGGCACTGGAAGGCCACAATGAGGTCACCCCAAAGCCTTCTCTCCCCCAGGCTGACCCACCCCAGCTCCTGCAGCCTTTGCTGCCAGGAGAGCTGCCCGTACCTCTTTGCCCTCCTGTGCCGGGGCGCTGGCTGGGCGCGGCCGGCGCCGGTAGTTGTAGGGGCGCCGGTAGCCACGGCGCAGCGGCTGCTGGCCCATGGCGCTGGCCTCGTGATGGTTCTCCTTGTTCTCAGCCTCTCCAGTCACCGGGGCAGGGCGTGGGCGAGGGGGCCCTCTGACAGGGGCACAAAGAGGTGTTAAGTATGAAAGAAGCCCAAGAAAGGTTAAACCTCAGAACTTTTCACCCAGCAAAACCTGCCATAACCAAGTATCATCCTCAGCAGTTTTGAGTGCTAGCAAACCATCCCTCCAGGGTTTGGCTGGCCCATGGCTGGAAAGGAAAGACAAGGAAAGCGGTGTCTCTTCACTGCTGAAGCTACATCACCATATTCTGCTTTCTATCCTGCAATGAAGATGCAGGTAGCCCCTCTGAATTGCTGGCTAGCAGAAGAAACAAGGCAGTAGTGGCCACACAGGCTGTCATGCTGAGTTTCCTTTGGCATGGCTACATACCAGCCCAGTCCTATTCCTAATTAATGGTGCAGTCTTTGTAATCCTCCTCACTTCTACCTGTTCTCTCTGCCTCATGTTGCCCCTCTTAACCAATTAGGAAAAGCACTTATCACAGGTGAGCTAGACCTCATTAACACTAAGCTATCAAGTCCATGTTCTTGATGTATACAAGAGCATTTCACCTTATTTCTAGTATAAACAATGTTTATAAACTGTCAGAAGACAACCAAAATGCAGTTTTGCTAATTCACAGCTACCTAGCCCAAAAAAACAATTTATCTTTTCCAAAGGAACCTAACAAAAGTGCCAGTGTCACCGGATTTAGTGCCTGTAAACAAAAGCAATACCTATGAACTCAAACAGAAGCACTGTGCACTGATAGGATGTATCATTCCTCTCATAGGAAAATTGCATCAGAAAAATCACAAGTTTCCATTAGTCATGGACAAGTTACTCAGCCTGTGATTCAACCACATGACGTGCAAAAGCCTCACTGGACTTGCTATGGTGCTATTCTGACTACCCAAAACTAACGAAGACTTTCAGGAATTAAGTTTATTCAGCTTGGATGCCAACAAGCATCAGTAGTATCCCATTTCCCACAGTCCTAGATAAAAGAGCCAAATATCCATAAACAAAGTAGAGGTGGAAGGCTTGTGGTTTTAGATCTGGATTCCAAAAGGATGGATCCATTGTGCATGGAACACCAAGTCATTACAAGTAAGAATAATCTTGTTATTCCTATCAAATTCAGCTTGTTGCTGCTCTGGCACTGTTAATCACCTTTTACTTTTGTTTTTGAACAGACATGCACATGAAAACACAAGGATAACATTTTCATAGTTCATCTCTAAATTCAATTATGGAACTTGACTTCATAAGCTACTTGGTAAACAAGGACAATATGATATGGGGCAGTTGAGTCAACGGCAGACAAAGCAGCTTCTTGAGGAGCTTTAGAAGTCAGTTGTCCAACACCCTTCAACTAGATCAGGTTGCTCAGAGCCCCATCCAACCTGACCTTGTAAGGGGCATCTACCACCTCTCTGGGCAACCTGTTTCAGTGTTCTACCACACTCAAAAAAAAAAAAAAAAAAATCTTCCTTCTACTTATTCTAAACCTTTTAGTTTAAAACCATTACCCCTCATGCTAAGACAACAGGCCCTGCTAAAAAAATGTATCCCCATCTTTCTTACAAGCCCCATCCAAGTACTGGGCAGTCATCCACCTCAGCCTCCTGGCCAGGCTGCTTCTGCTGCAGCCCAGGACATGTGTGGCTTTCTGGGCTGCAACTCCATATTTACCAGCTCACACAGGGTTTTCACCCACCAGCACCCTCAGCAGGCTCCTGGATCAAGGATTTGCACTATTAATTGTCCAGGAAAGTATGACTGTTCAGCTGGGAGGACATGAAGTGAGTACTGCAACTCACTTCAATATGTTGCTCAGTTGTGAGAAGTACTGGGATGCTAAAAATTTTTGCTCTTTCTGAGCCACTATGATTCTGAACATACAAGGAGGTGAAGCAAATTTCTCCAAGTAATTAAAGTGCTTCTCACCATCCCTACCATTTGCATAAGTGTTCCCACACTTGGAAGCCTGTATAGAACATAAAAGCATCTGAATAACTGAGCAGAGGAACTGTACAGACCTGCGGTAGCGGGGACGGTAGGTAGGATTCCTGTGCACTTGCTGAAGTTGTCCTCCTTCTGTGACCCCATCCTTCATGTCTCCCTCACCACCCTGCTCCCAAAATAAAACAGAAGTGTTGTATTTGACAGGCAGTATATTAACCATAATGCTGCATGCAAGCTCAAAAACAATATATCAGTAGAGAAACCCCAGCATGTTGGGTAAAAAGAAGCAGATTCTCAAAAGGCCTAAATTTGGGCAAACTTAAGATGAGGACAAAACAAGAGCCATCAGTGCTGCCCCTGCTCCTTACAGACTAAGAAACTGTTCTTAGAAACACTCTCTCTGATGCATATTAAGTGCATTTCACTACATGAAATGCATTGTAAGGGGTACACATTATGGAGAGGCAGCTATCAGTCAGGACAATTCTCTATCTGGAAAGCTAACAAAGATATCACACAAACTTGCCACAGACCACATTCTAGACAAAGCCCCATTCCACAGGGAACCCCCACAAAACCAAGAAATTTTAAGACAGAAAAACTCTATTACCTTACATTAAATACTCTTTCTACACAGTCTTTTCCATTTTTCAGAGATGCAGTGGTTCTATTTCCCCTTTAGTTGTTAACTGATAAAGCTGCATGTTTTGGCTGGTGTTTTTTCTGGTTTGATTTTTGTTAGTGTTTTGTGTTTTAAATGCCAGCCATCAGTAATGTCTGTTTTATAAAATGTTACATGACTTATAGTTCCTTGTGTATTATTCTTCCCTTTAAAATAAGGAATTTAACCAGATATCTAGAAACAGAAGTGCATATTCCGCATCTGATCCACTAGGAAGCAAAAGCTGTAGCCTCTTGACAGCCCTTAGTAGTCTACCCTAAGTTTGACAGGTATCCTTTCCATTCTGCACAGCCATTTTTAATCACCATGACAATACACCATTAAAAAGCCCAAAATCATCTGTGATGTTCTCTCATGATATAAAACTGATCAGGATAACTAAATATTCAAAGGAACTAGGATAGATAGTAGGAACAGGTAGTATTTGACAGCAGTCAAGGTATAATTGAGACAGACTCAGAACTCAAAAAAAAATAACACTTCTCAGTTTACGACAGCTTTATAGTACTTATCCACTTTGCAATATCAATCTGTTCTGCTTTTGTCAAGATGCTTTGTACACCATAACTTAAAAGTTTGAGACCTACGTTGCATGATCAGAAGTGCCTCAAACAAGTCAGGTGAGAACCAGCCCTGCCAGTATTGTGTGTGACAGCAGCAATCCAGGGAGATGGAACTCACACTCCGAGGTGGGCCCCGGCGTCGGCCGAAGTAGCCCCGTCGATAGCGGCGCCGGTCTGCAGCGTAGCGGCTGCCTTCCACGGGGACTCCATTTGGACCTGTGACATTAGCTGCTTCTGCACCCTAAAAGGACAAAAGAAAGGCTGCCAGCGTGGTGTGAGAAAAGAACAACCAGCTACAGGGAAAAGATGAAACAGGAAAGAGGCTTTTTTGCATAAGTTCCAAGCTACAGTGATTCCTTTCTCCCATACAGGGTAAGAAGGAGGTTTGTTATTCTCAACCCCTTAATCAAGAGATATTATCATGAGTTAAAATACTGAACTCATATCCAATGGGCTGAGTTCAGAGAAGGAAGCAAGAAGAAACTGATAGACAAAAATAACCCTCAAAAAATGTTAGATTTCCTTATGCTTCTACTTTCCTGAAAGTTCCTACAGTTATTAAGTGACAAGACTCCCAGAAAAATTGTTCAGGGCAATAAAGGCCTCACTTAATAATTACTGGGCAGCCTGTAGGCTTCAAGTGTTCCCTCAAGCAACAATTGCAGATTCTAGAAGCACAAGGATGCAGTTTCCTAGTAGTTTGGACACCTATCTAGAAATATGCCTTAATGAAGCCTTTAAAAAATAGATTTCTCCCAGAAAAGCTGCATGAATGCCACCAACCCAGTGATTCACACATCAGACAGAGCCACCAAAGACACAGGTTAAGCTGTGTGTGATGTTCTCTGTTGGACCACACCCTGAGGCTCCATGATATCTCACCTTCTCTCCCTCCACCACATCAAACTCTACAGTCTCTCCATCACCAACGCTGCGCAGGTACTTCCGTGGATTGTTTTTCTTTATCGCCGTCTTCAAAGGAAGATGCATAAGAATATCTTATTTTATGTTAATTATTCTACACATTCATAGCCCCACAGATGAGGGAAGGGCAGTATTTCTCTGCTACAATTCCAACTCTACACACCAGGGCAGTCACCACACTAATGTATTTCAAATAAACAGATGTATTTCACAGCCCACCAATACTCAGTTCAAGGTCTCCCCTTTTCTCACTATGAGTTTATAAATCAGCTACTGCCTCAGGATCTGCTCTGTCCAGCACACTGAATATGGAAATTATTACAAATCTCTGCATGAACAGAGTTCATACTCAGTGTTTGACCTCCCCCAAGCTGTGCCAAGGCAGCTCCAGCAGCAAGTGTGACTCCTGCCTTCAGTCATTAGGAGAGCTGTAGACCATCAAAAGAGAACTCAAGACCCAGAGCACTTCTGTAGAAACATGAACTACATGGTATCATGGCAAGTCATAGTAACTAGAAAAGAATTACTGTAACTCTGGTGTAACAAGTTAACATTTTATCTCAGCACTGTAAATGAGACCCCGAATATTAGGTGAGTCTGTGCTAACACAGGAATAGAGCAGAACAGACTAATGCAACTTAGCCATCTACTGGACAGAAACCCCAAAGCATTACAATACCAGTTATGACTAATAATACTATTATTGTTATATAAAAATAACAACATGGATTTGGATCAAAGCCAGTTGTACACCTCCTAAGACTCAGAGGAAACACTCAAACCTCCTGGAGCGATTTTCAGTCTGTCAGCTACAAATACCTTGCTCATACTCTGTGGAGTATTTCTAGGACTCCACAAAAGGTTGTTACCTTGACAAGCCTTCATTAGGCAAGGCTTCACAAACTGAAAAATGCCAGGGAGAAAAGACCAAGACATGCACTGTATAGGCCAATACAGTAGCTATTTTCTTACTGAAAGATTATTATCTTGCATGAGGTTATTTAAGACCAATTCACATTAAGTTTTCTGATGTGAGAACCTTTAGTTAGCAAGAAGGAGGGAGGTGCAGAGAGAAACACATATGGAAACACAGAGCATAAATCCAGCTTAAGAAATGGGATGTAGGGCAGAAACAGAAGAGCCATTCATCCTATCTGTCTGCAGTTTTAGAAAAACTACAGAATGACCATCCCTGGAGCTGTTACTTTGCACAGCAACAATATTTAGTCGATAACAGCCCCAAAATATTTCCAACTGAAGGAAAAATTTATTCAGTTTAAAGCTCATCTTGACTAGTCTAGGAAACCTATTTTCTTTGTTGCTGAATACAATCTCCTTTGTGTTTCAGGCAACAGACCAGCATGTCCTTCTAGCCATACCTCTCCCTAAGTCCTGCAGCATCTCTGAACAGCCTACAGAAGGATGCAAGAGTGTACATACTTATTACTATCAAAGCAAAAACATCCCAAGACGTTTGGGGTTTTTAAAACAAACAGGATGAGCTGTTCAAGTCAATTTCTTTGGGAATTACTTTAGCAAGCAGAGACTCCACAATTATCTCAAACAACTCTGTTTGCTTTCTGCTGACCTTTTAGTGTAACTGTCCCATTTCTAAAAATTAGATAGAAGTGTTTACTTTTCCATACATACTAGTACTAAAAGCCTTAATGTGCAACAAAGTTAATGATTTAGTACTATTTGTACTGAAACAACTAAAATGTGTAAGATTTTTGCTTTGCACGTGAGAGATGTCAATAAGCTGTATTTCAAACTTCTTCCCTTTCCCTGTAAGTGCAGAAAAAGGAAGGACTAACAAATTTCCTTTCAGCAGAGAGTACACTTAAGATTGATGAAGCTCCTCAAATATGCTTCGAAAAGCATAATGGAAGATAAAAGCAACAGTATTCCACATGTTCTGTCCCCAGCTTTATGGACAGAAACTTCAAGAATCCAGATCTGCAATTGTCAACAAGAGGCAGAGGCTGCAGTAGGCTGGAGCTTGTTTTATAAAGGCAATCAGGACAACTTCGAGTAAATCCTAGAAATCCAAGCAGAAACAACACAGCTTTACTACTTCAGCTGCAGATAAACATCGCTGAAATAAGCCTCTAACAAGCCTAAGCTCTAATCTTGATGAAAAGACTTTTACTCTATCCAGAGGGGAGACAGCACTATTCTCCCTGTTACTGTTTACCAGCATCCTGCAGGCTCCAGCTTCTCTGATTCAGAAGACAGATGTTTCATATTAACAGACAACACTCAACAACAAAACCTCTCCTTTCCCAGGGGGAGCACTGAAGAACAGGGAGCCAGAAGAGCCTCCAGAGCTAGTTCAGGTTCTTGTTTGAAAGAGTTCTTTCCATATGCTCAAACCAAGACATCATCAGCACATCCAGCATTATCCCAGTAACAGCCAAAATTTGTTACAGATTCCTGGTGCAGGTACTTCAGGCTGTGCATGATCAACACAATCCAGTGAAGTGAAGAGATTAACTCCTCCTCACAACTTGTTGATTTAAACTCTACCTAATTAAAAGTAACTGCTCTGGCTGCTGACACTTTTCCAGTTGTTAAATTTCAAGACATACTGCAGCCCACGAGGCAGATGGATCCCTTCTGCTCACAACACCTGTAGCTGAATGACACAGTGCCCTGGACAGCACCTTGCACCAACCAACCAGACAGGGATGCAAGATGAAGAACTGCCTTTCCCAAAAACACTGCCTGGGGCCCCTGCAAGACAAAGGGTTAACTCAAAGCAAACCATGCATGCCCTAAAAAGAAAAGCATTTTAATCTGTACTAGTTATAAATAGCATCCAATAGCTGGACACCAAGCACTAACCCCCATTTCAATCATGAGATCGGCCTGTTCCCTCCCCGTGCGGACGCATGCAGGGGAGGCAGGGAGAAGCTGTATCTATTCAACTAGGTCAGCCTTATTCTGAAGGGATTAGGAGTGTAATCCAGCCCCTCCCAGGCACGAGGGAGGGGCAGAGCAGGCACTATCAGGGCAGAGGAAGCTTGAAGCAGGATGTTTGCTCACAGCATGGATTTGCATCCCTCATTGGCCACATCAGAAGCTCTGGCAAGAAGGCCCAGGCTCTAGGACCAAGCACATCCATGTAGAGGATGAGGAACATCCGACTGCTGCCAAGCCAGAGCAGCACTAGAAGCATCTACTCTGCCATGTTCAGCCTGCCAAGAGGGTTAATCCGATGCAGGCCTGCACATGATGTGGTATTTCTGAAACAAAGCCAGTTTTGTTCACCTCAAAAAGACTTCAGCCACAGGAGATGGGAAGTGCCCACCCCTCTCCACACACACAGCAGTTTACATTTAGGAGAATAAACTTCTCCAGAGGTGAAGCAGACAAAACAGCACAGATAACACTAACTTTCTGTTTGGGTCTCAGCTGGCAGCCTTCCCAAGCAGAACAGATCCAGGTTATTTGTCATCAGCACAACAGCCATTTTCCAGGATATTGTCTCAAGTATCAAGGAAACCTCATTGGTCTTTAAGCTAGCACTGTCTATACAGAACATCTTCCTCTTCCACAACTGTTCCCACCCTCCTCTGGACACAATCCCATCAGACCACAGATGGGTCAGCATGCCCACAGCACAGACTGCTAAGGAAGGACAATCACCATCAAAAATCAGTATATGCATTGACAGTCCTTGCTCTCAAGCCCACCAGCTGAACCAGGATCGTGTACTGTGCACACTTCCCAACATCACTCTCTCTCATAACAGGCACTAGATTTATCCAGTTCCCGCTTCAGCCAGGTTCAGATAAGGGGTGTACACCCTATGACCCAGAAAAACAGTTACCACTGTTACCACAGTTACCACTATTTAGTCATCAAGACACAAGAACTAAACTAACTCTCAGTGTTGACTCAGCAGCTAAGGATATATGCATATATCCTCATCCACAATGACCAGCTCTGGGAACAAACTTCCTGGTTTCATTTGATAGAAATACTGCCACTAACATCACAGAGAAAGTTCGTGCTTTCAAAGATCACATGGGCCTGCAGACATTCTATGTGGGACAAACTCTAGGGGCAAGATTGCAGTTTCTGGGGAATGATGCAAAACCAGATCTAAGCCAACTTATTGGTTGACATCAGCATGGAGACAGCATCCTCTGTCCTGCCATTATTTGCCTGCAACCTGAGAGTCACAGTATAAACTTAGAACAGCCTCCTGACAGCTCAAGGAGAGTTAACCAATAACAAGCCTCTGGGCAAGCTCTCTGCTTGGGCACACTTGGCACACAGCCTCCCTCCTCTTCTGCCTAAGAGCAGCTGCCTCATGCAGAAACAGCTGATGGCAACCCAGGCTGGTCAAGAGCCAGACTAGATCACTTTCTCTTCAATACCGGGGAGGGCAGACAGAACAGACCTGCAAGTGAAGAGGATAGGAAAAAACAATAGACATAAGGAACATGAGGAAATAAGGGGAAGGACAGAAAACAGCAGCAAGGTCTCACAGAGGAGTCTTCTCAAAGGGAGACCACTACACCAAAAAAAAAAAAAAGCAAAAAAACAAAAAACCCTTTAGTGTTCAAATTACAGCAGACAAAAGAAGTTAAAAAGGGTTAAAATACCTAGGCCTTCACAGAGAAGGAAAATAACTTGAGTGGATGTGTATGTTGAAATTTTCAGGGAGAAATATTAGGTTATCTGCAAAAAATATTCTCTGGAGAAGCCAGGAGAAGGGTGGATAGCTGTTGCAGGAAGCAGCATTAGAAACCTATCATAGTACACACCTCTAAGCACAATTATTGCTGTCTTACCTGATGAACAAACACATCTTCTTTGGTATCATTTCTGTGAAAAGAAAGTGGAACTCATAAGAGTTTAGACTAAATACACTTAACTCCAAATTCCTAGCTTTTCAAGTGAAACCCTCCTTCTCTCAGCCTGTAGCACATGCCCTGAATTCCATACATTCTGTCTAAGCCTATGCTACCAAAACCCTGCTCTGAACTTCTATGGTCATTTTGCTCGAGAACAGAAAGGACTCCCGGGCCTTCAAATGCGTGAGAGGACGGGGGAGGTTCTCTAATCTTCTGGCAAACATTCAGTGTTTTCTTTTTATGCAGGGCAGAGTTGATGACTGGACTGCTTGTTTTTCACTACTCTAACTCCCCAAAAACACTTCCAGAGGGACTGCAACCTGAGCTGTTACCCCAGAGGTCAAACAAGACTATCATCAGGACTGGCCACAGCTGTTAAGAGAGATCTCCTTTCAGTGAAACTCAAAGCAACCAGGCACAAGAGGTGTTAGGAGAGTCCACAGGAGAAGGACCCAGACATGAACGTGAGGTTTTCTGGATTAGACCAGACAGGCTTCCACATGCAAAACACAGATAAGTCTGAGACCTTGAATCTGTGTTCCTATACAATAAAAAAGAGCCTAAGCCCTGCCATCTGTTCACTCAATTCCTTCTCAGCAAACAGAACAGGTGGGTCAAAGAGTTTGTGAAGATAATGCATAATCCCAAATTTGTTGTCCTGGATTGAAGAAACATTAGACTTCACATTAGGAAGAAAGCTAACAAGTTATTACCCCATAACCAGGTGAAGACTTTTACATCAACTACTATTGCAGATTTTAAGAGGACTTCCTAATTAAAACTTTTCTTCTAAGCTCATATAACACTGGATAATAACCTCAAGAGACTGAATTTAATACCACACCACCAGTGGCTTCAGATCCATGAACATGGGGTCTTCTCCCCACTTCTGCACTGTCCAACTCACCCAAATCTACTGATGTGTTACAGCTCAAGGACTTGCAGAGTGAAATAACTTGCCAGGTATGTTTTTTGGAAGACAAGTGTTCAGAATGCAGCAGTTTCATTCCTCCAAAAAGCACACAAGACATTAAGCCTCTCAACCCCAAAGACATGTCAGCCTTAAAAGCCAGAGTTTCCTCCAGTAAATTGGAAGCATGGGTCTTCTGCACCTAAGGTTGCAGTATGATCAATCTCACCTACAGCTGTTTGAATTATCAATGCTATTCATATGTTTGTTTATGCTCAGAGAAGAGGGAAAAAACTGAAAGATACAAAGAGAATTTCCATGAAACCCAGGCCTGGGATATATTTTCAGTGAGATACTTTTAGAGAATCTCAATAGTATCCACAGGAGGTATTCTGACCAAGCAGTTAACACTTGAATTCTACCCAAAAGTATTTCCCCTCCCCTCCTACCTTTCTCAGGCCTTCGAAAAAAGCCAGGCAGTCACTCAAGAATATGCAGCTCATTAAGAGTGTAGTAGAAGTAAACATGAGGAACAGGTAACAAACCAAATCTGTTGTGAGTTTGACCATTGCTGTTCCCTCCCCATACACATAACCTTTGACTGGGGGCTGAGGCATATAAGAAAGAGTTTGCTGAGTGTCTGGCCTAAGGTATCAACTTCATGAACTTGTAGTCAGGTCCTGAGGTCTCTGTTGCAATTAGTAACACATGGCCTATCATGTGTATTACAAGTCTTAGTACAGCATAAATACAACTATCAGAATTTAAACATACCTGTTGATAAAGCCATATCCATTTCTGACATTGAACCACTTCACTGTGCCAAGAACTTTGGTGGCTGGAAAGAAAATTAAAGAAGTTAATCTAAAATATAAGAAAGTACAATAATGGTATATAAATACTTCTACAGTTGCATATGAAGCTGCAACCAGATTTAATCTGTTTCCTTAACACTCAGTGTGCCTTCATCTCCCAGTTCACTCTAATGCAGTAACAAGATGCAGTGCTTTAATGCACTGTTCTTCAGACAAGGGTTTACCACACAGCACAAAACTTTTCAGAAGTTCTATTTTCAGAATTGACCATCCATCCCTTTTCTTTTCTTATCCTTAATGGGCAGTAAAGCTGAAAATCCCACTGCCATTCACCAGTTCTCTTTAGGTTAGGAGCTAGATGTGAAACATAGCTGAAGAGAGCTGTTTAAAATTCTTCTCTTTCACTTACAGTTACCCTTCTTTCTTCCTTGGAAACCAAAACTGCCCAAAGAAGCAGTATCAAGTACTGTGCAACCCTCTTAAGTGCAAAGGCAGTATATCCTTATTCTGGAAAAACTCCTTGTATTGTCAGTATCACAGTAACCAAGTAAGATTCCATATGACTTTTTTTTTTTTCAGTACTCCTACTACTAAGATGATCTGATTGTTTCGTTACAAAGTGACTCAGCTTCATATTCCGGGACTTTTAGGATCAAGGCAAGCTCCTGTCTGAAGAGTAAAACAGCACCTACTTAGAAGCCACACTGCAGTGTCTTATAGGACCTGGCAAAACCTGTTTCTCCAACTTATAGGAATGTGTAGGAGGAACTCGACAGTGATGGAGGCAGTTCAACCCCTCCTTACTTCACAGCAGCCGGATGGACACCACAAACTTGTACTTTTCAAACCTCTAGTAAAAGGAGAGTTTTAGACTTTTATAATTTAAGAGCTGTTACTTGTTAACACAGATTGATTACAACAACCTAGCAACCTGTGGCAGTACTTGAAAAGGGTCTAATCACCTACAGATGACTGCTTGCTAAAAACCTCACATACATGTTTTGGGGGTGGTAGGAACCCAAGAGGCAATTAAAAGGAAAACAGACGAGAGAATCTCTAGTTTAGAAGTCTAAGCCACTCTGCTAGAGGCAAGAACACACTGTAAAATTGGTACCTTCATCTACTCTACACCTGTATTCTTTTCGAAATATTCACAGGGAGATGACAGAGCCAGCCAGACGTTTGGTCTCATGGAGCCTTGCCATTCTCATACACCCCTCAAGTAAGAACATCTGACAACAGCAGTGCACTGTAGCACTGCTGCTGTCATTACTGTCAACAGCAGGCCCTTTCAGAAGGGAAGTTTTTGGTGTTCTTTAATACACTCTTTAGTAGAAAATGTTCCTATTTAAAAGCAGCAAAGTCTTAACATGAGTGAGATATTACCTAGAAAAAAAAGCACTCTGCCTAGTACAACATACATTCCCAAGAATTCTTGTTTACTGGCACAGGAAAACATTGTTTCAGTGCCCAACACTGGTTCAGTAAACAGTGTTCAGCACCAGTATTTATAGCTGTGCCTTTAGTTTTATAAGGACATCACTACATACAGACACTTCCTGCTACCACAATGGCATTGGCTACGAGAGCTCCCTGCACTAACACAAGTCAACAGGAGGGGATGGGGGAACACAGAAAGAGTGCCAACAGTACCTGCAGGTTTCAGCCTGTTCTGAGAAACACTGCCAGTACCACTGCTTCCCTCATCATCCTTTCCCTCCCCTGCAAAACAGCTTTGGAATCTGCTAGCCTACTTGAACCAGATTAGGAGGAAGCCTAGGAAGTATGACAAAAACCCTCAGAGGGGTTAAGAGGCTGAAGAAGGAGAGGCAGTCAAAACTCATTCTGTGGCCAGCTGGCTGCTGCTAAGTGGAGGAGTATGCACACAGTTTAAAAACAACATTGTTCCAGGGAGGATACTCCAATATATTCCCCCTAACAGAGTGTCCTAGAGACATACTATTCCCTGCAGATGTTTACAGTATCCCCTAGGTATCACTGTGGGCCAAAACTCAGGCAACAGCATAGCACTGAACATCTATGGCACGGTCACTGGTAAGCCTGAGCAGGGAAATCTGGCCAGAAGGAGGACAAGCCCAGAGGAAAACACAGTAACTAGTTAAACTGATGAGTCACAGAAGGCAGTAGATGTGCTGACGTACATCCCACCAGCAAGTGGAAGCCCACATATTTCTACAAGATTCTGTTCTCTGATGCTATCAGAGGAAACAATCATCAGCCACTCCTACCATGACAAAATAGCCTTTCAACAAGGAGAGCCAAAGCTTCCTGTGACCAGGAAAAAAGAGAAAGTTGAGTAACCTTTACCCATATTCCTAGAAGCCAGACATTTGGAAGCCCTGAGCAAGCATGAGACTTTTTGCTTCTAATGGAATCTTTGTAAAAGAAGGCTTAAGTGAATGTAACTACATGGGTGATCATTAACAGGGTCCTTTGAGGTGGACTTGAACATTAAGTTCATTTTCAATTAGCATTTTTCTTGTAATTTCTAATAAAAAGCTTGCCTAGCAATAAGGCCATTTTGCAAAACCATCACCACAGCGGTTTTCATTTTCCTGCTAGTTCAGGAAAGACGCTTCTACCTTCACTTTTCTCCAAGCAACAGGAAAAGGTGAACAAGGTAAAAACATTACCAGGAATGGAACAAGCCCACATTAAGGTAAGAGGCAGCCAGATATACTAGCAGATATGGATGTGCTTATTCCTGTGTACTAATTACTGACAAATGAGGTAACATGGAAAAAGAAAGAATCACACAAGCTGTGCCTCCAATTTCTCTTTTGTTAGAATTCTTCCTAATTCCACACCAGAGAAATCCTTTAGCGGGCATTTCTCTCTTGCAGTAAGCCCTCAATCTTCCCCTTCAGAAGAGAAGGTCCTGTGTAGCCTTAAGGAAATTTGGGACTCTACACTGTAAGTCAGCTTAAACTTTGCCTTTATCAAACCCTCGGATGTTACACAGTTAGAAACAGTACACCCCTATCGGCAGTAGCCTGCAGACTGAAGTCCTGGCCTTTTCAACAGGTTGATCCTATTTAATCACAATGAAAAGGAGCCACACTTGCTTACGCACCGGGCTTGAGCAGACACGGCAACATGACATTTCGTTTGCCTTTTTACTGATAGTAAAGTAGAAATAAACCCCGCCCCTCCAGAAAAAAAAAAAAAAACCTCAAAACAAACAAACCCCACTAAACCTGGAAACATTACTAAAGCAGCATTCTTTACGCACAGAAAAGCTGCGCCAAGACTCTAACATCAAGGAGAGGCACACGTGGTTTCCAGCAGCTCTTGCGGGGCAGGTGCCGGGAAGAGGCAGATCCCGGCCGTGCCGCGCTCGCTGTCCCGCACAGCGATGAGCGCTCCGGGCTCCCGCCCAGCTCCCAGCGCGTCACGGCCGGCGCCGCGCGGCTCCCCCGGCCCGGCCCGGCCCGCGCGGGCGGAGGCGGCCCGGCCTGACTCACCGCGGGGGGGGAGGGCAGCGCGCCGGGCTGCGGGCGGACCCCCTCCCTGCCCCGCTGCAGGTGCGCCGCCAAGTTGGGAGCGGGGCCCGCTACTCACCCAGCACTTTCTTCGCCGACTCGGCCGCCGCGGTTGTAGCAGCGGCGGCAGCGGGGGCCGCCTCAGCAACAGCCGCACCCGGCGCGGCGGCGCTCTTAGGAGCGGCGTCCGGGGCGGCGGGCGCGGGCGGCGCGGCAGCCGCGGCCGGGACGGGCGGCGCGGCGGGCGCGGGGCTGGCGGCGCTGGTCTCCGGCGCCTCGCTCATGGTGCCGGGCGGAGGTGTTGGGTGCTCGGCCGCGCTCGGTCTTACTGCCCCCAAAATGGCCCCGCCGAAGTTTTAACACAGTCAGCGGGGGCCGGCGCGGCACGCGCGCCGCCTCATTAGCATTTAAAGGGGCCGCGCCGGCAGCCAGCGGGAGGTGTCGGGTGCGCGTCCCGTGTCGGCACGGCACGGCACGGCACGGCACGAAGGAAAGAATCTACAGCTTATCGCACTCAATCTACAGCTTATTCGTGAGGGGAAGAAGTGGGACAGGCTCTGATCTCTGCTCTGTGTGACAGGGACAGCACCCAGGGAACGGCTGGAGCTGAGGCAAGGAGGGTTAGGGTGGGTGTCAGGAAAAGTTTCTTCTCCCAGAGAGTGGTGGGGCAGTGAATAGATTCCCCAAGGCTGCCAGAGCTCCAGGAGCCTTAGGATAATGCTGTCAGGCACAGGGTGCCAGCGCTGGGAACGGTCCTGCGCGGAGCCGGGAGTTGGACTTGATCCTTGTGAGTCCCAGCTCAGGGCATATCCCGTAAATTCGGGAGCATGGCATTGGGTTGGCGCACTCCAGCCGCTTGTCCGTGCCTGTCAGTGCAGGCACACATGGCCTCAGGTGCACACAGGTTTGCGTGTCTGTGTCCGTGTGTCTGTCTGTGTGCGCGGCCCCGCGCGGTCCCGAGGGGCGCTGGAGGGAGCGCGCGCGGGGGCGCGCGCAGGCGGGCGGGTCCGCCTGAGGGCCTTTGGGGTCCGGGTGCTCCGTGCGAGGCGGGAACGCGGGGCTGAGGGGGGCGGGTGTTCCTGAGGGGAGCGGGTGTTCCTGAGGGGCTGTGGGGCGCTGAGGGGAGCGGGTGTCACTGAGAGGGTGCGGGTGTTCCTGAGGGGCTGTGGGGCGCTGAGGGGAGCGGGTGTCACTGAGGGGTGCGGGTGTTCCTGAGGGGAGCGGGTGTTCCTGAGGGGCTGTGGGGCGCTGAGGGGGTGCGGGTGTCACTGAGAGGGTGCGGGTATCACTGAGGGGCTGTGGGATATCGCTGAGGAGATGGTGTCGCTGGGGGTCTGTGAGTGGCGCTGAGGGGCTGTGAGTGTCACTGAGGGGGTGCGAGTGTCGCTGAGGTGATGCGGGTGTCGCTGAGGTGATGCGGGTGTCACTGGGGGGCTGTGGGTGTCACTGAGGGACTGTGGGTGTCACTGAGGTGATGCGGGTGTCGCTGAAGGGCTGTGGGTGTCACTGGGGGTCTGCGGGTGTCCCTGAGGGTCTGCGGGTGTCACTGGGGGTCTGTGGGTGTCACTGAGTGGATGCGGGTGTCGCTGAAGGGCTGTGGGTGTCACTGGGGGTCTGTGGGTGTCACTGAGTGGATGCGGGTGTCGCTGAAGGGCTGTGGGTGTCACTGGGGGTCTGCGGGTGTCACTGGGGGTCTGCGGGTGTCGCTGAAGGGGTACGGGGTGCGTGCATTGGCGCGGTCGCTCCTATTTCTTCCCACTTTTCTCCCGTCGGCATTTCATTCCCGCCGAATGAATGCCCTCCAGTTCCCATTTAGTTTTCACCCCTGCTACTCCCCTGCTGCCTCCTTTCACTGCCACTGCCCGTATATCTTTCTCAGCTTCTTGCCTGTGTCTTCTTTTCCCTGTCCTTCTCCCAGTTTTTGTACAGCCTCCAGAAGTGTAGTTTTGGCGATGTTTCTACTCTTTTGCAGTTGTCACATACCAACACCCCATCTTTATTCCACATTCTCCCCATATCTCTTTCTGCTTGTGTCCATCATTTTCTCCCAGATGGATGCCTGAACTGGAGCATCAGGGACAGGTCCTTCTCCACTTTCACCACAGACAAGGAAAAAAAGTATTTCTACACGCACAAAGAGTTTTGCCTTACTTCTCTGTGTACCCGAACACTCAAGAGCAGTCCCTACTTGTTTTTTCTTTTATCTGCCCTCCTGATCTCCACTTCTCAACAATTCCTTGGCAGTTCTTACAGCTAAAGTGAAGGTCTTTGGAGAGCATCCTTTGCTGGACATCCCTGAGACAGCAAAGCCAGCTACTATTACAGTTCTCCTCATTGCATCCCACTGTACACATAAAAACCAAAAAATATTATTTTATCCCATAGCTTTTAATCCTAAATGCTATGTTCATTACATTACTTTAAGAATATGTCACTCTGATTCCTTTTTCATTTTTCAGGGTACATGAAAATTTCTAAGAGGGTGCTCATTGGAATTAATTTCAAGAGGATAGCTTAATTATGTTATGGCAAATGTATAATCAGGACACTGACATGCATTTGATATATCAGATTTATTTTCAGTGAAGTTGTTAGTTAATTTTTTCTTCCACAAGTTAATTTTAGAGTTTACTGAAAAACCAATTCAACAAAAAAAAATACAGTATACAAGCTGTGAAATGTACTGTGACAGAAAATTGGCAATGTTTTCTCCTGGATTTTTTCTTTTATTTTAATATGAAAAAAATAATAATTATAGAGTAATCTCATTTTTCCTTTTCTTGATGCCATTTTATAATATATTTCCCCTGCTTCAGTATTCAAAGTCGTTTCATGAATTATATTGGAAGAAATCAATCCACCAACTGAGGTAACAAAAATTTTTGCATAGGGAAAGTAATTTCTGCCTCTCTACATTCTCTGAATACGTCCCATCAACTTTTATAAATTGCTATTTTTTAGAACTTAGAACAATACAGAATCACAGATTGGTTGAGATTGGCTTGTCCCTCATCTGTCTGGAAATCCAGGATTAGTTGCTCCATACATATTTCTTAATTAGATGGTCACAAATTCCTCCTCTCACAGGATGCTGCCTTATTTTTTCAGCAAATGAGCTGGTTTGCAGTATCCCTTTCATCCTCCTCCCTTGGTGTGCAATTATTCAACATAGTATGTAGCCCTCAGACTGGATCCACAATTATTCATTCCCTTCTTTCTCTGGGATCCTGTGGGGATTGAACCAACCCCAGTGAATCTGGAGTGCTGAGAACTGGCAAAAGCATCCCATAAGATTTCTGGATCCCATAGGTAGAGTTTATTTGGTGATTTATGGATATTAATAACTTTTTTCTATTTATAAGGTGCCTCTTCAGGGGACTCAGGCTCTGCTGAGAAATCTGAAGGGAAAAACAGAATTCCTGAAAGTTTTACGTGGTAGGGGATATGCAAGGTGTCTGCAGGTCTGGAGCAGGACACTGATCCCACAAGGTAATGCAAAGACAGGTTGAACTCCCAGATTTTGTAATTACACAGTGTGGTGTTCATCAAAACAAAAACATTTTGCAGATACAAATCGATTTATGTAATTGTATGTCTTAGGAGGAAAAAAAAGAGATACCACCTTTCAATAAAGAAGAAAGGTTCAATTTCAACAATTGCAAAGACTAACATTTCATCACAGCAGTTCCAAATAATTTCATGTACTGAAATTATTTCACCTAATACAAAAATAATGCTGATTTTTTTTTCTTTTCTTTACAGTAAACAGTATACTATGTAATATATATTACATTTTGTATTGTCAAGAGCTACTTCTCAAGGAATATCTTTTAATATTGGAATGAAGACAGTTTTACAAAATCTGCTGAGTTGTTTTAAGGGTTGGGTTTTTTTGAAGACTTTCATTAAGGGGGAAACCCCCAAACCTGACACTGACTTTAATGGGAACTATTGTGAATTCTTTAATCTAAAAGGAATCAAAATGGTTTTTGGATTAAATACCTGCATGGCCCAGCAGTCAAATGCAAAATCAACCAACCACATGCTTCAGAGTCGGGCATGAGAGGCAGGTAAAGGACATGCTTCCCATTAAATCCATGGCAGGTGATCTGGGAAAAGGTAACAAAGTTACTGTCACAGGAACTGGCAGCTGCTGTCACTGTTCTTGGTTTCCACCTTGTTCTGCAAGCACCTCCCAGCCCACTCTGAGAAACACCAAGGTGAGCCTGGGAAATAAAATGTGCAGTGACATTTATGAGAGAATTCTGTGAACCGAGATTACGCTCTCAAGAATTTTAGGCAGAATAAATTAAGAAAATACTTCAAAATCTGGATATGTTAAGTGGTATAAGGTGGTCTACAAACATCTGCTCCACTGTGGGGAATGAAGAGCAATCCATCCCAAAATGACCCAGAGCTTGGCATTAACCTGGGAATTGTTGGATTGAATTCACTGTACCACACAGAGGATGTGTTTCAAACTTGACCCAAGAATTATTGTCCAGAAGCAATTTTGGATCCTTCCAGATTGAAGGATTTAAAGGACAGCCACAAGGATTTGCGTGTTGCAAGAAAAACTTAGAAGCTAATTAATGTTGAGTACATGAAAAACCTGATTCCAGGCCAGAGCTGAAAGACATGAAACTGGAAAAAAAGATGATGATGACGATGATCCCATTCCCTGCCTGGTCCTTTGTGTCCCTGCTCCTGCCAAGGCTCCTGGTGTCATCTGAGGGTTAAGGTGACATAAGGCAAATGCAGTTTGCAGTAGCTGTTCTAGCAGAGTGTAAGGCACAGCTGGAAGGACCTGATAAAAATAAGAATTCACTCCCCAGAGCACTGAGCTGTGTGGTGAGAGTCACACTGGCTTGCTCCCGGATCTTTGTTTATTTCCCATTTTAAACAGACTGGATGCCAAATGCTGCTGGCTCTGTGAGGAGGCAAAGGAATGGGATGAGTGTGTTTGCAAAGGGCTTTGCAAGTGGTAATTTATGGGATAGTCACGAACAAGTGTAGTCCAGGGTACCTAAATTTGGCCTCAGAAATCCCTTCCTCAGCCGCTCACACTGACTGCAAAGCACATCTTTACCAACAGCACAGAGAGCACACACAGCTGCACTGAACAGGGTTTGCCTGCACTACAAAACAAAAACTGAGACCGGCAGAACCCCGTCACCTCCCTGCTTGGTCAGGGCAGACAAGGCTGAGCTGACAGAGACCTGCGGGTCCGAGCTGGGAGCTGCAGATCAAACCCCAGGCAGAGGCTTGGCCTGAGCAGCTCAGCCCAGAGCCGCACGCGCCTCTTTCGCCACTCAGCATCTCTTGGAAATGGCCTTTCCCTTGGATTTCATGGTTGTGGTGGAAGCCATTGCCTGGCTCTGCAATCTTTTCTAAAGTGACAGTCTGTGTGTTACTGTGGGAGGTATGATGCCGGAAGGGGCACGGGCAGAATGGCAACCGGGGCGGGTCGGCTTCAGGCAGCCGAGTAGACACCTTTGTAAGGAGCAAGGGCCTTGGTGGTACCACACCAAAGATGGCGCCTAAAACGGCAGTGTCTTCTGCCAGTATCAAAGATGGCGGGATAACCCGCTGTCCTGCCACACCAAAGATGGCGTCTTAACACGAAGTGGCTTCTGCCAGCACCCAATGTGGCGGAGAACGCCGGAAGTTACGCAGTACCACACCGAAGATGGCTGGACGGCACCGACCTTATTTGACCTTCCAGAAATGGCGGCATTTTGACCATGCGCCTTGATGCCCAGAAGGACCCGTGCTTCTCAAGGGTGTCTGAACGGCTGCCTGAATCTCCCCGTCTCCGACGCTGACCCCGCGCTTTCAGCGCGATTTCCCGCGGTGTTTCCCGTGTGGGCACAGGGGCTGCGGGGTCAGCGGCGTGTGGGGACACGCGCCGTGGGGTCAGCGGCGCCGGGAGCGGCGGGAACAGCGCGGGCAGCGGCGGAGACTCCTCTATCGCGGCCACGCCTCGCCGCGCCTGCGAGGACCCCCCGACGCCCGGCGGGGACGGACCGGGCTCCCCCTCACCACGGCCCGGGGCCATGAGGGAAAACACAAAATCATGGGGGAAGGACGGGCACCGGAGCTGCCTGAGGCGGCGGCATCTGCCCGGAGCCGGGAGCAGCCAGCAGGATGCGGCTCCTCTTCCGCAGGAGGTGAGAGGTGCGGGCCGGAGCTGGAGGCAGGGGCTGCGGGGAGAGCTCCAGCTCCAGCAGCTCTCTGGGAGTGCTGGACGGACTCCGGGATGAGGAGGGAGGTGTGGGTGGTGTTCGTGTCCCCGAGCTGCTGAATTGGCGGCTGGCAGCAGCCTCGTGTGTCTGTGTGTGTGTGGAACCAGCTCTGGGAAATGAATATCAGCGTGCTGGAAACAAGCCACAGAAGTGGGTAAAAATGGGTTGGACTTCTCCCAACCATCTAAAGATAAAAATCCTTTTTGGTTTTGCTTTAGGAATCCAACACTGAAGTGAGTGTCGAGGTGTTGGCATTGCTTTTAGTACAGTTTTGGTGAGGTGCTGCCTCCGTGCCTTTCTCGCAGCTGCTGTTGGCTCAGCAGGTGCCCCCGATTTCCCTGGTTGGTCTCTGCTTCTCACAGCCCAGTGGTGCCTCGGAGACAGCTCATGCTGTTCTGCCTGCAGGGACGCTTCTGGTGCCATCGGAGCCGTGGCGAGCAGCGAAGAGACGGCAGGGATAGGCACGGGGTGCTCTTCCTTCCTCTTAGCTTAGATTCCTCAGCTGCCGCTTGCCAAGCCTTAGCTGTGCAGGGAACAGAACATTTAAGAGGAAAGCAAAGCTGGAGGTATTCTGGCTTCAGAAAGAGACTTCAGAAAGATCCTTTGGGAAGGAACAGTGAACTGGTCCCAGTGTGCCAAAAAGAGCCAGTGGGATGTGAAGGTGTGGGACAGTCTGGAAGGTTCCTTGTGCCCAAAGTATCGTGGCAAGTGCAGCACTAGAGAAGTCTGAAGTAAACCTTGGAGTGCATTTCGTTGGCTTGTTGAGCTTGGAGGAGACGCTGGGTGTGAAATTCCGGGAAGCTGCAGAGCCTGGAGTGAGAAGCAGTGGAAGGGGCTGCTTGTTGCCACCTTCCCCTCAGTCCCCTGGAGCTCCAGGTCACCACACATCACCTTTGCTTTTCCAAGGTTGTTTTTTTTTTCTGGAGAGTTTCTAAATGTGGCCCTGGGCTTTGCTGCAGCTGGATGTTATTTGAATTTCAGGAAGTGTCTCAGTGCCTGGTTTGTGATTTATCAGTCCCAGTGCCAGGTTAATTGCAGTGAAAAAAGGGAAAAGAAGCCCAGAGCCTGGACTGGGATTCCCCAGGCCCCTGCCAAGCACAGGGGTCGTGTCTTGGTGTTGATTCTCCAGTTTTGTCTGCTCAGGCCTTGTCCTGAACTGCTCAGCCAGAAATGCCATTGCAGGAAGAGCAGAAAATCCCATGGCTCCTGTGGATCACCTGTCTGCACTGACTTTGTGCTGCAGCCTGAGCTGTGGGACCTGAATTAACTCCAGGCAGCCAGGATTGTTCCCAAATGCCATCCCTTGACTTGACAGGATTGTGTTCCTCCAAGCCCAGGTGCTGTTTCAGTGGTGCTGTGTGCTTCTTCCCTTTGCCTGGTGGGAGCAGCTTTGTGCTGCAGCTCAGTGAAGTGCAGTTCAGTGTTTATTGTGTGGGATTTTTGTGTGTGATAAAAGTCCCTGTCTACTCTCAACTGCTTCCCCTCTGGAATGGCTGCATCCCTGGATTGTGACTAACTCACTCTTCTCCTGCAGCAGTTCTCTGCTGCTCTCAGGAGAGGCTGGAGCTGAGGGCCCTGAGCAAAAATGATCCACCAAAGCCAGTGCACTGCTCACAGCCTGGATATGTCCCTGTTTCCAGGGTTCCCATGACTAAGGAACAGAAACAAGGACAACAGGCTCTATTTCTTTTCTCTCTCCATCTCTCTCCTCACAACTTCCCCCATGTGTCTCTGAGCAGCATTTCTGGGCAGCTGCCACCCCCTTCTTCACAAGTGAAGGGCAAAGAGCATCCAGGTGCTCTTTAGGGGTCTTTAGGAAGTGCCAGTCCCTGACTGCATCTCCCTGCACTCACTGTAGTTCTTCTGGAGAGACCTCCATGGCCTGGGCTTTTTCTAGGAAAGTGGTCTTACTAAATTTGTCAAAAAATTGGTGCTTGTAGACCCTCAATTTCTGACAGGAAACACCATTTTGCTTTTTCCAAGTTTTTTTCCAGGTCCTGCAGAGAATGAGCATCTGTGTGCTCAGACAGTGAGCCAGGAGACTGTGACTTCCACAGTGGGCTCAATTTTTTTCCTCTCTTTTAGGACAGAAAAAATCACCAAAGTTGCCCCAGCAGTGCTGAAAGTTTTGATATTTCAGCAGCCAAACCCAAAGCTCCTGACCCTGCTGGTCTGCCCCTGGTCCTGCCTGTGCTGTGGGGTCAGTCAGAGGCACACAGGGCTCCTCTTCTCCTCTGCTGGGTTAAACTTCCTAGGGTTCACTGAGGCTGGGAATTGCACCCAGAGCATTGTGAGGCTCCTGGTGCCCGGGCTGTGGTGTTTGATGTGCAGAAAGCATCCCAGGCTGTCTGACTCGGGTCTGGATGTGCATTTCCACAGTTTCTCAGAGTGGGAAAAAGCCTAGAGGGTGGTGGAAAGGGCTTTGTCCCAGGCCTGAGCATCCTCAAAACACCTCAGGGATGTTTTTGAAATGTTTGTTGTCTTTTGTTTCCCAGCCCAGGCAAAGCTGGATAAAAGGTGGAGAGTGGCAGGTGGGAGTGCTGTGTCTGGATCCACCCTTGGATTCCAGATCCTCCTCATGGATCTGTGCTGCCCAAAGTACAGAGGAAGGAGATGTTGGAGTTCCTGTTTGTCCACCTGCTGAGCTTGGAAGAGATGCTGAGTGTGAGATTCCGTGGAAGCTGTGCCTGCTGTAGGACTGGGGAGAGAAGCAGTGGCAGCTGTTTGCTTTGTGCTGCTTTCCCACCTTGGCTTTGGTTCCCTGGCACTCCAGGTAATCCCACACTGCCTTTGCTTTTCCAAGTGCTTTGCTGAAGGGTTTCTAAATGTGGCAGTGAGCTTTTCTGTACTCCCCTAAATGTATATGGATGATCAGTTTCAGGAAATGTCTCAGTGTCTGGATGGATTCCAAAGTCCCAATGCCAGGTTAATTGCAGTGAAAAAAGGGAAAAGAAGCCCAGAGCCTGGACTGGGGTTCCCCAGGCCCCTGCCAAGCACAGGGGTCATTGTTTGGTGTTGATTCTCCAGTCCTGTCTGCTCAGGCCTTGTCCTGAACTGCTCAGCCAGAAATGCCATTGCAGGAAGAGCAGAAAATCCCATGGCTCCTGTGGATCACCTGTCTGCACTGACTTTGTGCTGCAGCCTGAGCCATGTGTCCTAAATGTTAGGTTTGAATTAATGCAAATTTTCCAAGATTGTGTGTTTGGAGTTCTTGGTTTAGGAATGGCAAGATCTGGATTTGGATTTCTGGGCACTGAGTGCTCCTTGTGTCAGCTTTAGGTCTGGAATGGTGGGAATTGTTGGAGGAAAGAGAAGGGAATTGAAATGCACAGATCCATTCCTGGAGAAATGATCAGGACAGGAGAAAAGAGGGTGTAGAACTGCTGGGAGATCCTGGAGTCAGGGATAGTATCCAAGGATTGGAAGCAAAAGCTGTGGAGCAAAGCCTGAAAGGGGGCAGGGAAAAGAGGGAGAAAATCCCTGCTCCAGGAATCCAGCAGGGGCCAGGAGAGGATCATTTTCCATCCACCAGCTCTTGGTGAAATCCTAATAATGGAGGTCAAAGGAAATTATTTGTTTGCTATGTTTGGAATGAAAGGTGCTATTCCAGAGGGGAATATTCACCTGTTAAAATTCTCTTGGATAAAGGAAAACAGGGAGGAAGCAGCTGGGGAATGAACAGGTGGCTTTTTGGTGGATACAGGGTAAGATGTGGGAAGGGGCTCTTAGGTAAAATACACATCATGGGTACCACCAAGAAAATCCCCAACTGCCCATTTTTCCAAGCTCTGACATCCCAGAGGAGTAACCAGTGGTTAGCACATCCGTTTGGATGTCTTATTGAAAAGAGATAATATTGGGAAATTAACAAATCCAGGGATGTAATTAATGATAAAAACTCTGGAGGCCCAGGTTTTGATATTCACAGTAAGGCTTTATTGATTGGAAAAGATTCAGATTTGCTGGGGTTCCTGTGTTTGCTTCAAGCTGCTTCTCCTCATGAGACCTGCCTGGACCCGTGGCTGTGCCTGGACCCGTGGCTGTGCCTGGATCCATGGCTGTGCCTGGACCCGTGGCTGTGTCCGGGTCCGTGGCTGTGTCTGCTCCCCAAAAGGCAGGGATCCATGGGATCCATGGAATGGTAGCTCCCGGCTTGGGTGTGTGTTCTGAGCTGTGAGGGCACAGCCCCATGTCCATCCCTGCCTGCTCCCAACTACAGCCAGGGCTGGATCAGGAGGAGCAGCCAGGGCTGGATCAGGAGGAGCAGCCAGGGATGGATCAGTAGGATCAGGAGGAGCAGCCAGGATGGATCAGGAGCAGCCAGGGCTGGATCAGGAGGAGCAGCCTGGGCTGGATCAGGAGCAGCCTGGGCTGGATCAGGAGGAACAGCCAGGGATGGATCAGGAGGAACAGCCAGGGATGGATCAGGAGGAGCAGCCAGGGCTGGATCAGGAGGAGCAGGCAGGGATGGATCAGGAGGAGCAGCCAGGATGGATCAGGAGGAGCAGCCAGGGATGGATCAGGAGGAGCAGGCAGGGCTGGATCAGGAGGAGCAGCCAGGATGGATCAGGAGGAGCAGCCAGGGCTGGATCAGGAGGAGCAGGCAGGGCTGGATCAGGAGGAGCAGCCAGGATGGATCAGGAGGAGTAGCCAGGGCTGGATCAGGAGGAGCAGCCAGGGCTGGATCAGGAGGAGCAGCCAGGATGGATCAGGAGGAGCAGCCAGGGATGGATCAGGAGGAGCAGCCAGGATGGATCAGGAGGAGCAGGCAGGGATGGATCAGGAGGAGCAGGCAGGGATGGATCAGGAGGAGCAGGCAGGGATGGATCAGGAGGAGCAGCCAGGATGGATCAGGAGGAGCAGCCAGGGCTGGATCAGGAGGAGCAGCCAGGATGGATCAGGAGCAGCCAGGGCTGGATCAGGAGGATCAGCCAGCAGGGATCTGCCAGCCCCAGCTCCAGCTGCTCCAGGTGCTCCTGTGCCTTGGGTGGATCTACAGCGAGCAGCTGAGGAACCAGAGGTCAAGTGGGATTAGATGAGCTCTGCTCTCCCTGCAAACCTCCAGCTCTCCATGGAAGCCTTCATCTCCCAGAGGTTCCTATTTAACTGAATGGTAGCTGGGAAAGAAGGAACAAGCCTTGGAATTCTGCATGATGGTGCTCAGGCAGGCCTGGGCACAAATCAGCATTTTTGTACAAACGTGTGCAGTCCCTCAGGGGCTTGCAGCAGGTGCTAAATCCATCATCCCTCCAAAAACCCAACCCCGAGGCACCTCCCGGCTTCCAGCAGCCCCAGTCCCAGCCTGGGGCGATATTCCAGCGGGAACAGTCGCTGGGGTGGCCCCTGGTGCAAAGCAAAGCTGCCAGCTCAGGGCAGGGGCTCAGAAGGAGCTGGCACAGCAGGATCTGCCCAGGGGAGAGCTGGGGAGCAGCTCTGGCCAAGGAGCCTGACACGTCCAGGGCTGGGAGGGACATGGAACAAAGGGCTGGAATTGGGCACCGGGAGGGGACCCCGGGCAGGGAACCCGGGAGGTGCTGCTGGCTCTGCAGGGCCCTGCCAAACCGGAGCTGGGGAATGCTGGAATGGTTTGGGGGGGAAGGGACCTTAAAAGCTCATCCTGCTCCACCCCCTGCCTCGGGCAGGGACACCTTCCATTGTCCCAGCTTGCTCATCCAGCCTGGCCTTGGACACTGCCAGGGACCCAGGGACAGCCACAGCTTCTCTGGGCACCCTGTGCCGGGGCCTCAGCACCCTCACAGGGAAGAATTTCTTCCTAATATCCAACTTAAACTCTTCTCCTTCAAAACAAGATGAGTCTGCAAACTTATTTGCTAAATTCTTACTTGTGTTCTGTCAAAATAAACCCTAAAACAAACCAAATAATACTAACAGGTGTCCTTTTTCCTCTTCTCTCCCAGCAATGTGGCACAAATTCCAGTGATGGGAAGAGGCTGGAAGAAGCTGGATTTCACATAATGGAGGCCATGGATTATGCACCAGAGAAGGAGCTGCTGAACATGAAAGGCATCAGTGAAAAGTGAAACCAAAGCTGACAAAATCCCAGTAAGGATGTTCTGGAACTTTAACCCAAGATATTCCACTGGTTTATCTCTGATGGCTGAAAATGTTATGGTGAATTTGGAAGGTCTCCAAAGGGCAGTAAAGGTGATTGGAGGTGTGACGTGTGATGGGAAAAGGCAAAATGCTGACTGAACTGAAGAGGAGGATATTTCCATAAAACACAAAAAAGGGATGTTGGAGCTTTTTCTTGGAGCAGAATTTCAGTTCTGTGCAGAGGTATCAACTGTGAAATGTGCATGGAATAATACAGGCACCTCTCCATGAGGCAGGAAATATTAATTACTGGGGGTTAATGAATGAGCTCTCCTGACACTGCTCAGTTGGGTTTTCCCTCAGGCTGAGGCAGCCAAACTGTTCCCATGGGCTTCACCACAGCCACAGAATTCCACCAGCAATGATCAGAGATTATCCAGATCACCACTGGCTCCAAAGAGCTGGACAAGCTGCTTCAAGGTCAACATTTTATTATTTCTTTTTCCTGCTTAAGCTCATTTATTGGGGTGGGAGTTTCCCATGAGTTTGATCTTTGTATGGAGCCACAAAAGTCTTGGTTGGATGAAAGACCTCTACGACTGCTCTTTAATAATTGCTTTTATTGCTGCAGAAATAGTTTTTAACCCTTTTAGTCATGATGCAAGACTCAGAGCTGTCCATTTTTGAATGTTTCTGGTTTATTTAAATCCATGATTGTTTAGGGAAAACAAAATCAGGCATCACCATCTCCCCATTCCTCTGGTAATCCAAAAATGAAAAAAAAGTAATTTAATTTCTTAAGCATATTCAGGAACACACCTGGACTTCTTATCCAAGGCATGAACAAATCTAATGATGACAAGAAGTTTTCCCTCTTGGTTTTGAAACTTTCAGCCAAATTCAGTGTTTAACTGAGTCTCTATACATGTAATATTTTATATATGGGATAGATACATGCATAGATATGTTTATAACATATGATCTTATAATTTTTATTAATAATTATTATTGTCATTTCCCTCCAGGAGAAACAGAAACAGGATCCATAATGGAGTTATTTGGGAATTCCATCCTGGGAAGAAGCAGCTGTGTCCCAGCCTGGCAGTCACTGGTCAGGTGGGTGGTTCACCTCATTACAGCCCAGTATTCAGACATTACAGCCTTGGGCTCTTTGCTAACTTGAGCACCTCCCTTGACTTTCTTTTTTCTAAGTGTCTTTTACTGTCTAGAGGTTGCCATTCCATAAAATATTAGTGGCTTGAACTTAATTTGATCATTTAGTTGACTCCCTAAACTTCCCAGCTTCTCAGCCCAAAGTTGAGCATCTGTCATCTTGTGTAGAATCATGGAATCCTGGAGTGGTTTGGGTGGGAAGGGACCTTAAAGCCCATCCAGTTCCATGGGCAGGGACACCTTCCATTATCCCAGGTTGCCCCAAGCCCCTTGGCCTTGGACACTTCCAGGGATCCAGGGACAGCCACAGCTTCTCTGGGCACCCTGTGCCAGGGCCTCAGCACCCTCACAGGGAGGAATTTCTTCCCAATATCTGATCTATCCCTGCCCTGTGTCAGTGGGAAGCCATTCCCCCTTGTCCTGGCATTCCAGGGTGACAGCTGCTGCAAAGGGAAGGAGTCAGAGATGGGGACCCAGAATCTTCCCTCTTGGTTTTCCCAGCTAAATGGGAATTTGATCATAATAACTTGGGATATTATTTGTTGTATGAGCTCAGTGAGGGCATGTGGCCATATCTGCTGTATTTATGGATATTTTATTCCCTGTTCATTCCTTTCCTTCTCCTTTAGCTCCCCATACACCATGGGAGCAGCGAGGGAAAAGCCACATCCGTGGGCACAGAGGGGACCTTCCACCCAGAGCGGCTCCATGGCTGCTGGGTCAGTGAGGGGAACACAGGAGTAGCTGGACTCACAGCTCAGCTGGAAATCGTTTTCCACAGGTCCCGGAGGTTGGTCTGGCAGGTGTTCCCTTTGGAAAGTTCTGGTGTTGCCATTCCTTTCCCATCTCTGCCACTCTCTCCCCACAGCTCTGGTGTCATTGTCCCTCAGCACGAGGTGATTTCCCTCTCTTGCTAGTGGGAGGGACTGGGAGCTTCCCAAGCAGCTGGGGACAGAACTGGCTGCATCCTGTCAGCTCTTCCTGAAGGGAATTTGACCTAACCCTGCTGGCTCCTCTCACAGCAAGGACTGCTCCCGTGTTCCCTGTCACCAGGGAATATTTGGTAGCCAAGTGAAGGAGAGGCAGTGCAGTGGTGCTTGCAGCAGGCACAGGTGTGTCCGTGCTGGCCCTGTACAGGGTGTCCTTGGAATCATGGAATCCTTCAGGCTGGAGGAGCCCTCTGAGATCACGGTGCCCAGCTGTTCCTGGCTGTCCCATGTCCCCAAGTGCCACATCCACACAGCTTTAAATCCCTCCAGGGATGGGGCTCTGCCACTGCCCTGGGCAGCTGTGCCAGGGCTGGACAGCCTTTCCTCTAAGAGACTTCCCAATGTCCAGCCTAAACTCCCCTGGGATCGCTGAGGCCATTTCCTCTTATCCATTTCAAATGGTTCCAATCATTCCCTTCCCTTTTTGTCACCATGGGTTGCATTTTTCCCCCTCTGTTTTTGCTTCTGCTGGGGATGTGAGTTTTTGTTCAGTCTTTTGGCAAAGTTCCTGGCTAATTCCAGGAGCTCCAAGGTTCATCCCTTTTTCCCCCCTGATTTTGCAGGAATGGTCTCTGCCAGGGCTTTAACAGTGACCACCAGGCCCAGCTGCTGGATCAGGCTAAAGACTGAAACTCCTTTTCCTCCCCTGCATCCCCAGGGATGCTCTGTGTCTTTGAGAGGCTCCTTTCCTGTGGCACCTCAGGGATGCTCCCCAGGGCAGTGGGTAGAGGAAGCTGTGGCTTCCATTTCTATCTGATTTTCTGCATTTCAGTAATTCTCTGGAAATCTGTTTTTAATGAAAATGCCCAGGAGGATATTGGTGACATCCCAGGTTCCTGGGATTCACAGGTGTGCGCTCAGACCAAGGATTGTTCTGGCTGGCAGAAGCTGCACCAATCTCCCAGGAATGTCAGTCTGGATTTGTCTTTTCTCCCAATTCTCAGATTGGGGGTGCAGTGCAGCCCTGCCCTGTGTATCTCTTAGAAGAGTTTTGGGGTTAAAAATGTTCTTTTATAATCTGCAATATTTCTCTGGAACTCCATCAAAAAGAATAAAACTCTATCAATTTTGTTTGGATTGGTTCATTTGCATTGGTTAATTAAAGCAAATCACTGAGAAGGGGTTTGAGCAGCCCTTGGTGGAGCTGGCAGCTCTTCCTTATTGTCTCTTCATTCTCTGAATTTCTTTGAATTCTTTCTTAAGAAGCTGCTGCAATCAAGATGCACAGTGAGGAGAACAGCATTGCTGCCCTGCTGGATTGGGAAATCCAAGTGCAGTTCCCTGGGGAGACTGAGGGGATGGGGAGCTGAGCCTCAGGCTGGGTTTTGGCAGCGGGAATTCAGTGAGGAGGGGAGAGGGGAGATGAACCAAAACTGGTTACAGCCAACGCTGGTGGGTTGGGGTGCCCCTACCCCAGAAAAGGATCCTGGTTAAAGGGGACTTGGGGGAGCAGAGGGATGTGCTGGGGGGGCTGTGCTGGAACCCCCAAACCCTGGGCAGGGATGGTGAGCAGTGCAGGAACAGTACGGAGGGGTTGTGCTGTCCCCTCCAAACTCCAGCCAGGAATGCTGGGCACTGCCAGCTCCACAGAACACTGTGGAAGGGGCTCTGCTGGGTTCCCACATTCCAGCCAGGAATGCTGGGCACTGCCAGCTCCACAGAACACTGGAAGGGGCTCTGCTGGGTTCCCACATTCCAGCCAGGAATGCTGGGCACTGCCAGCTCCACAGAACACTATGGCAGGGCTCTGCTGGGTTGCCACATTCCAGCCAGGAATGCTGGGCACTGCAGCTCTTTGGGACACTCCCTGATCCAGAGAGTTTCCCCATTATTTTCTGTCGTGCTTAGCACCTGCCACTTCATTAGAGACGCACAGGCTGAACATCCCACGGGAGCAGCTGGAATCACAGCCAATCACACAGAAGCCGGTCCACGATTGGAAATGAGTTGTTCCACAGTTTATTTTTCGCAATGGGTTTTTAATTTAAAGCAGAACACTGCCCGTGCCCCGACCACTCACCCCGACACCATATCCTTTACTTTTGGGGTTTCACCATGAGAATTACCTGCCTACGCTGGATAACAAAGTCCCGGGCTGTGCGGGGACCGGCGGGGTCTGGGGGGTCCCGGAGCGGCAGCGGCAGCGCCGGGCTCGGCCCAGCGCCCGTCCCGGAGCGGCTCCTCCGCCCGCGCCGAGCCCGCTCCCATCCCGGCGCCAGCCCCGCCCCGCTCCTCCGGGCCCGGGGCCCGGGGCCCAGCGCACACGGCAGCGCCCGCACCCGGAGCGCCGGGCCCAGCGCCGGGCCCGGGGTTCGGCACAGCTGTGACGGGCGGGGCCGCGAGCGACGGCACCGGCACCGGCACCGGCACCGGCACCGGCCCGGGCAGGACGGGGCGGGGCTCGGGGGGAGCGCGGGGTGGAGCCGGGGCTCCGTGAGGCGGGGCCGGGATGGAGCCGGGGCGGTACCGGGACGGGGCCAGGGCTCCGTGAGGCGGGGCCGGGGCTCCGTGAGGCGGTACCGGAGTGGAGCCGGGGCTCCGTGAGGCGGTACCGGGATGGGGCCGGGGCTCCGTGAGGCGGGGCCGGGGTGGAGCCGAGGCGGGGCCGGGCCGTACCGGGACCGCGGCTGCGCGGGGCGGGGCCCGGGCCCGGCTCAGGTGCGCGGGGCGGGCCCGGCTCAGGTGCGCGGGGCCCCAGGGCGGCTGCGCGGGGCGGGGCCGAGGTGATTTAATACCCGGAACTCGCCTCAGCCGCCATTTGCTCTCAGAGCGCGGTGCGGGCGGCAGCTCCTGTGCGGGCTCCGCAGGTGAGGCGCGGGGGCTTCGGCCTCCCCCCTGTCTCCCCTTCTACCTCTCCTTCCTTCTCTCCGTATTCTCCTTCTTTCTCTCCCTTTTCCCCCTTCCCTCTCGCCCCGAAGCCCTTCTCTCCCCCCAAACCCGCCCCCCCCCACTCCTTCCTCTCCTGTCCTTATCCCGCTAATCCCTTCTGTTCCCTCTCCCCCTCCTCTGTCCACCGTCCCTCTTCCCCCGACCTGGACCTTCCCTTCCCTCCATTCCCTTCATTCCCTTCCCTTCCCACCCCGACCTCCTCCCTACCCCTCTTCACCCCAGTCTCTCCTCTCTTCCCGTCCTCCCCTCTCCTTTCTCCGCAGCCGCGGGGCTCGGGGTGCCGGCGAATAAAGCCCAGAGGGCCGGAGCCCGGCGCCCCTGCCCTCGCTGGGGCCCCCACACGGGGCGGGACCCGCTCGGCGGGACCCCCCATTCCGGTGCAACACACGGCCCGACACCGCCGGGGTTCCGGCTTTCCCTACATCACACTGGGGGCCGGGGAGGGGGAGGGAAGGGGGGTAGGTTGGGGGGACCCCCTCCTCAGGAGGGGGTTCCGGGGGGTGGGAGGGGGGTTAGGGAGGGCCCCCTCCGGAGGAGGGGGTCCCTGGGGGGGTGTTGGGCCCCCTCCGGAGGGGGGGGTCCGGGGAGGGGGCGGGGCGGAGGGGGGCGTTCCCCCTCCAGGCCCCGCCCCCTCCTCGGGACCCCCTGCTCCGGACGGGGCCCGGGGGGAGGGAGGGGCGGGTGGGGAGGGAAGCAGAGGGGGTCACGTCACTCTGCAGCGTGAAGAGACAGAAAAAAACGTCACACAAACGAGCGGCCCCCTCCCATCCAGTCCCCTCCCCACCCGCCCCTCCCTCCCCCGGGCCCCGTCCGGAGCAGGGGGTCCCGAGGAGGGGGCGGGGCCTGGAGGGGGAACGCCCCCCTCCGCCCCGCCCCCTCCCCGGACCCCCCCCTCCGGAGGGGGCCCAACACCCCCCCAGGGACCCCCTCCTCCGGAGGGGGCCCTCCCTAACCCCCCTCCCACCCCCCCCGGAACCCCCTCCTGAGGAGGGGGTCCCCCCAACCTACCCCCCTTCCCTCCCCCTCCCCGGCCCCCAGTGTGATGTAGGGAAAGCCGGAACCCCGGCGGTGTCGGGCCGTGTGTTGCACCGGAATGGGGGGTCCCGCCGAGCGGGTCCCGCCCCGTGTGGGGGCCCCAGCGAGGGCAGGGGCGCCGGGCTCCGGCCCTCTGGGCTTTATTCGCCGGCACCCCGAGCCCCGCGGCTGCGGAGAAAGAAGGAGAGCGGGGGATGGAGAACGGGAATGGGGAGACAGAGGGAGTGGTCGGGGAAGGGTGACAGGGACAGAGGGCGGGGGGGGTCGGGGTGTGCGGGCAGCGGGGAGGGGCTGGGGGGAAGGAGGGGAAGGATTGAAGGCAGGTTGGGGGGAAGGAGGAGGAAGGTGTGGGGGGAAGGTATCGTGGAGAGGGGGCTGGAGGAGCCGGGATGGGGGGGGAAGGAAGAGTGGAAAGAAGAGAGAGAGGATTGAAAGCAGGTGTGGAGGGTTTGGGGTGGGGGGGGGGAAAGGGAAGCAGGGAGAGGAGACGAGGGGAGCCGGGGGGCGGGGGGAAGGAAGGATGGAAGAAGGAGCAAGAGGATGGAGGAATAGGGCAGGGTTGGGGTGTGTAGGGGAATAGGGAGAGAGGCCGGCGGGGGACCGGGCCGGGGGGGGGAGGGAGGGGAGGGCTAGGGGGGAGAGGGAGGGGGGGGGGTTTGGGGGGGGGGAGGGTGTAGGGGGTGGGGGAGGGGAGGAAGGGAGGGGAGAAAGGAGAGGTACAGAAGAAAAAAAAAAAAAAAAAAGTAAAAGAAAAAAAATGAGAAAGAAGTATGGAGCTCGGGCCGGAGCAGCCTCCCGCTCCGAGCGCCGACGGGCAAATGGCTCCACAGGCCATTCCCGGGGTTTAAATTCGCTCGGCCCCGCCCCGCGCAGCCGCGCTGGGGCCCCGCGCACCTGTGCGGCCCCGCCCCTCACACCTGCGCGGCCCCGCCCCTCACACCTGTGCGGCCCCGCCCCTCACACCTGTGCGGCCCCGCCCCTCACACCTGTGCGGCCCCGCCCCTCACACCTGTGCGGCCCCGCCCCTCACACCTGTGCGGCCCCGCCCATAAATGCCGGCGGATCCGCGCCGCTCCGCTCACTGTGGGGGATGCTCGTCCCGGGTGCGGCCGGACCGGCGCTCGGAGCGCTGCGTGGAGCCCGAGGCGTTGAGGTGGGGCCGGTACCGGGATCCGGGCCCGGGAATTCGGGTCTGGGTCCTGCCGGTGTGTGCTGGGGGTCCCGGGCGGAGCGGCTTTTTTCTCGGTGGGCAGGATGGGGGTTTGGACCGGGATTGGTCCGGGATGGCCGCGGGCGGAGGAGCCGCTCCGGGACGGGCACTGGGGTCGAGCCCGGCGCTGCCGCTCCGCTTCGGCCAGTGCGGGGCCGAGGTCCGGCCGGGGCTCCAGGCCCGGTCCCGTCCGGGGAGCCGGGGCTGTGCCGGTGCCGGAGGAGGGCGGCGGTTCCCCGAGCGGGCGCTGGGTCGCGGCTGAGGCGGGCGGGGCGCGGGGAGCGCCCGAACCGCCCCGGGACCGCCCGGCGCCGCCGCTCCCTCAGCGCCGCCCGCCCGCGGGGCGCCCCCTGGCGGACACGGAGCGGCGGCGCGAGTGCAGCGAGCGCAGCGCCCCCTGCCGGGCAGGGCCGGCACCGAACCGAACCGAACCCGGGACCCCCGAGAGGGCAGCGAACCGAACCGAACCCGGGAACCGCGAGAGGGCAGCGAGCCGAACCGAACCTGGGACCCCCGAGAGGGCAGCGAACCGAACCGAACCCGGGACCGCCGAGAGGGCAGCGAGCCGAACCGAACCTGGGACCCCCGAGAGGGCAGCGAACCGAACCGAACCTGGGACCCCCGAGAGGGCAGCGAACCGAACCGAACCCGGGAATCCCGAGAGGGCAGCGAACCGAACCGAACCGGGACCCCGGAGAGGGCAGCGAACCGAACCGAACCGGGACCCTCGAGAGGGCACGAACAGAACCGAACCCGGGACCCCCGAGAGGGCACGCACCGACCCGACCCGAACCCGGGACCCCCGAGAGGGCACCGAACCCCCGGTTCCGGCAGTGCCGCCTCCCCCTCCCCGTTCCGCAGCCCCGGTCCCGCCGCCCCGCGGAACGAGCGGCGCTGGGTCGCCGCGGGCGGGAGGAGCCGCTCCGGCGCTGCCGCTCCTGCTCCGGCCGTGCCCGGGGCGGGACCGGGGCTCGGAGTCGCTCCCGCCGCTTCTCCGACACCTGCCGGGTGGGACTTGATCCTCTCCCTCCTCTACCCAACTTTCTGTGGCTTGCCGTCTCTAAAGGAAAAATCCGTGGGTTTAAAAAGCCCGCAAAAACTGTTTATTCTTTATTTCTACACAACATTCTGAATTGGAAAGAGTCATAAGGATCATCAAGTTAGATGGTGATAAGTGATTGGCCCACGTAGGGATTGAATTCAGAGTCTTGGCCTTAGGTCCCTGCTCCAAGCACCTGAGCTGATCTCAGGGTCATGAGAAAGGTCCTGCCTGGGGTGGGAATGGCTGCTGCCAGTAAGGGAATTCCTATGTAAATGCAGCTCCTTCTTTCTTGCTGCTGTTGCTTTGTACACCAGCATCTGGCATGATGGCAAAAACTGTTCCCATAACTCTGGTTTCCTGTCCTTTCCAGGATTTACTCAGCAACTGTAAAGGTTCCATGTCTCTTTCCGGAAGAACTGAGCAGGACAAGTCCTGAGGGCTCACTTGGTCCGTGGCCAAAGTTCTGGAGAGTGTCAGGGCTGTCCAGCCTGCAGAGGGGCGTTTCCTGCAGGTGAGTGTTCACAGCCCAAAATCACAGCAGCTGCTGAGGCTGGAGCTGCTTTTCTGGCCCAGAGCTGCACGGAGCCCTCAGTGACTCCCACTCCCTGCCAGGAACGTTCCTTGGTGTTCCCCAGGTGTCCCAGCTGGCTGGGAATGGGGGCAGGAGGAGGTGGGAGCCCCAGGAAGGGACCCAGCCCCTCCTGTCCCTCGGTATTGGCAGGGGAGGAGCTGTGCTGCAGTGTCCTGCCCGTGGCACAGTGTGCCAGGCACACATCCCAGGGATGGGCACTGGGATTCCTGGGCAGTGCTGGGATGGATGTGGATAAAGGGCTGCCCACAGCTCCTGGGCCAGGGGCTGCCCTGAACAGGACCTGGAGGTGCTTCAGCCCAGACAGATCCCACTGACCCCCCAAAAAGACCCCAAGTAGAGCTGGCAGTACCTGGGAATGTGGGCAGGGTGTGTTTGCAGAGGGGCTCAGACAGCAATTCCTGGCGCTGACCTCCTGGAGCTCCTGCACACCCCCAGGTATGTCCCACCCACCCCAAATCCCTTCCAGCCTGGAGACATCATCCATCAGCAGTGTTAAAGCCAAGGGAATCTTCCCTCACAGAAATTAAACCCCAAGCAACAGCCCTCAGAGGCGCCTTAAAATAAAAGGTTAGAGTTGGATAAAGTTTTGTTTGGGAGCCAGCTGGTACCACAGAACTGATGGAAAGCTTTCCCAGGAGGGTCCCACTGAAGGTGTGCTGAAAGCAGGGATGTGTGTCCTTTTGCTCAGGGAGAAGAACTTCCAGAGGCCACTCCTGAGGCTCTGGAATGAACTTAGCTCCTGCAGGGAGAGATGTCCTCCCCTGGGCACAGGAGCTGCCTCAGCACGGCTGGGAGTGTGTCCGGCCACCTCCTTCTCCTGCTTTAAAGTATCAACTGGAGCCCGAGCTGGGAGGAGGGAAACTGGCTGAATTCCAGGGAACTCTGTTGAATGTCCCCCAGGGGCATCGGTGGGGCTGGGGGATGAGGGTTATAAATAGCAAATTCTGTGGAATATAAACCTGTCCTTGTCCCAGTCCCACTGAGCTTCCCTGGAACCTGTGCTGGTTCCTGACACAGCTGGTGCTAAAGTGGCAGCTCTGCATGGGAATATCCAGGCTCCACGAGGCACTGCCAGGTAGTTCCAGCAGGAACTCAGCAGGGAATGTGGGTATAGTTCATCTGAATCAGCAAAGCTGATACTGAACTCCAGATCTGAGCACCACACCAAGAACAATCTTTGTGCTGCCCTGTCAGCTAAAGGCCCTGGGCTGGGAATTGCAGCAGGCAGATGCATGGAATGCTGTAAATCCCAGCTCCCACAGCCCCCACAGGCCAGTCCCAGCCCCAGGTGCAGCTCGTGTCCTTCCCCGCTGCTGCAGGACAGATCCGCTGGGAGCAGAGGGGCGGGAGGGGAGCGGCCGCCCGGGCTGGGCGGAGATGAGGCTGCTGGAACCGCACCTGACCCGACCCAGAACATCCCTCCTGGCCGGGCTGGTGGGCAGCAGCTGGATCCACTCTGGGGGAAACACCCTGCCCCTACCAGGAGCTCTGCCTCTGCTTTTCCTCCCAGCTCCTGAGCAGTGCCAGGGCCACTGTGAGGGAGTTCAAATCCAAATAACCCCCAGAGAGTGAATGATCCCAACAGGAAATGCAGTGTTGTCATAAAAAACTCAAAGATCTGTTTAAAATGCTCTGACATCACTGTAATGGGGGTCCCAGGAGCCTTCTTAGTGCTCTTGGTTCCATTTTTTGTGTATTTTTAGTCCCTCAGTGGGCAGCCTGTAGAATTTATTCTGGGACTTAGGTGTGGAGCAGGGTTGGCTTTGGATTGATCTTCATCTCTGGTCCCACTTTGTGCAAACACAGCTTGGGCCAAGCTGGGTGAACTCATCCCCTCAGCTTTTCCCTCCAAAACATCCCCTACTTATTTCCCTGCAGATGAACTTGGATTTTGCCCCAGACTGTCCCCTCCTCACCTCCACTTTCCCTCAGGGTGTCCATTGTGTCCCCACAGCTGCCCTGGTGACACAGGGAGGTCCCTGTGCCCCCAGTGCCTTTCTGCTGCCCCTCTCCTCCCTTGTCCCACATGGCAGGGCACAAAAGGGGGAAGGTTTCTGAAAACTCTTCCACTTTTCTGCAATTAATTAATAATTATTTCCAATTCCCCAGTGAGAAGAATATGAACTCACAGCCTGGCAGTCCCCTGCAGTGAGAGCTCAGCAGACATCCACAGAGGCAAGTCCAGCATCTGAAAGAAAGAAGAAGAAAAAAGGTGATTTATTCTGTTTCAAAGTTATTTTGAGTTCTCAAACCCAAACCAACATTTGTTCTTGATTTTGGTTGGGTGAATCACGAGTGGCACAGGTCATGTCATTGATGCTGATGTGAGTGATGCTTTCTGGGGGAAATCAGCTGATTTCAAAGCTCACTTCCTGCCCCATGCCTGATCTGCACAGGAGAAAACCTCTTCCATGAAGGGATTTTGCTCCATCTAATCCCATTTTCCCAGTCTGTTCCATGTGGGTATTGCTAGGCTGGGGCAGCACAGGCAGAAGGAGCTCTCAGCACCCTCTGCTCCAAGCACAGCTCTGGGCTCCTTTGCAAACTGCCTCTGCCTGAGGTTTTCTCCAGGAGAAATCAAGGAACTGCTCATGGCAGGGAGGAGGTTAAGTTATCACAAAGAGAAGTAAAGGATAAATACTCCTCTAAGATCCCTTGGGACCTGCTGGGCTGAATTGGGAAGGGGACATTCATTCCCTGCAGTGCAAATTCACAACAACCTCACACACAAAGCAGAGACTGTCAGGTGGGGTCTGGCAGCACCACTCTGACCAACCTCCTTGTCCTTCTCCCTTTCAGGGACTGATCACCCTGATCCTGCTTAAACTCAGTGTGTGGGGCCAAACCCCCCAGATAAACACTGTCCTGGCCTGGATCAGTCTGACACTGCCCCAGTTCTCAGCTCCAGCTGCTCCCAGGGCTGCCACCACATTCCTGACCAGGGGCCAAAGGGCCCTTTGGACAGGGCTCTCTCTGTGTCCCAGGCTTTGGGGACTGCAGGGACCAGGGCAAGGACAGCCTGAAACCAGGGCAGGTCCCTGTGGGTTTGGGACACTCTGGGGACAGCTGGGGACTCACCCCACACCACAGGCAGGACCAGGGCCCTCCAGTGCAGGCCAGCAGGGCTGGAGCCTGTTGGGTTTGGCTGTTCAAACATCAAAGCTCTTGGCAAAGATGGGACAAGCTAAGTGGGTTTTCTTGTCCTGAAAGAGAAGAGAAAACAGAGATTAAGTCCACAGTGGAAGGCAAAGGCTCCTGGATTTCCCACTTCTGCTCTGATTGCTCACTGTAGGGTTTTATCCATAAGAAATGAGGGGTGGCACCAAATAAAAGTGCCCTTTGTCAACAGTTTTCCCCTACACTTTTTCATGAAAAGGATGGCCATTTTTTCTTATTGCATTCTTTGCCTAATTTTAAGAGAACCATTTTCATTCCAGGCCCCACTTGTGAGCTTTTCCATGCTTTGCCATTGGCCTTTGGACAAAGGAGGGGAAGGATCTGTTCCATGTGGGTGTCATCCAAAGAGGCACAGCCCCTGTGCCAAGCCCAGCCTGGGCTGAGCAAGCTCCCTCACTTTCCCCCAGCCTGGATTCTGGCCCCAGCCCAGTCTAAGTTTTCCCCTATTTCGATGTCTAGAGACAGAAAGTTGTTCTGTCAGGATGAAAGACCTTAAACTGCACATTGACTAGGGGGCTGTGACTGGGATTCCAGCAGGGAATTCATTGTTTTACAAACAGAAACTATTCCAGGGAGCAGCTGCTGCTTGACCACCTGGTGTCAGCAAAAGAGAGAAAACAACAAACTGTGTTTTCAAAAACAAGGGTAAAATTATTCCTCCTGCTTTTAGTGGGACCAGGGCTTATTCTGCCCTGAAATGATGAAGAACTGCTCCTCACCTCGAGAAGCCAAAGTACAGGAAGGAAGGAAGGAAACTTCTGCCTCACCTGCTGGGGCTCACAGGTCCAGCTGCTCCTGGGGACTGGGAATGTGTCTGGAGCCAAAAGCACCTTCCCAAGGCTGGAGGGATTTTCCTAAAGCACCACCTCTGGGAAGCAAAGGACTGTGGAAGAAATGGAGTGGGAATTTACAATAATAATCATAACTGTGTTGAGAAAGAGCAACAGGGGCAATAATTCCAAGGAAGCAGGAGGGATGCTGAGCTTTAAATGGGGTTTGAGTGAGGCAGCATCTGCTGGGTGTTGTAAAGCACAGCTCCAGTCTGGGATTCCAGGAGCAGTGCAAACTCCCTGGATTTGCCTCCTGCCAGCACTCAGCACCTTGGCCATATTTGGGTGCAGGTGCTCCAGTGCTGCTGCCTTGAGGGATTTGGAAAATGGGCACAAGACCCCTTCCCACAGGGGAGCTCTGAGCTCTGGCTGGGGAAATCATTTGGCACCCCTGGCATTTCAATGACATCAGGTTCCATCATTTTGGAGATACACTGAATAAACCTTTCTCCATAAGGACAGCCCCAGGGAATACATAATTATTCCTGTGCCTGGTCAAACAAACCAGCAGCCAGTTTTAGGGGAGAGACTCCAGACTCCTGTCTCCCTCCCTGGCTATAAAACACTTTGGAGCTCATACAAGCTTGTCAGGATTTGGATACTTCATATAAATTCCATTCATACTAAGGAATTGGAAGTGTCCTAAAGGCACCTCTTCTCATACTTGAATTTTAAGTCCTCTACTACTGATACATTTGGATGTCTTTTTGTTAGGAACACCCCACCCCTGCTTCTTTAGGTGTCTCCATGCAGGAGATAAAATAAATATGGACAAAAGTTTGGAATGCTTCTTCCAAGTCAAGCTCCCTGCTAGGAAATGACTCCAGCTCTCTGGTACCTCAGGCTGTTTAACCACAGCCTGGCCCTTCAGGGCTGCAGACTCTGAGCTGCACAGCTTGGGAGCTGGCAAGTAACAGCAGCTGAGGTCTCATCCCAGCTGCACACAAAAACTGGGATTGGGCTGCATTTGGATCCATGCAGGCAGGCTTGGGCCACTTCAGAAGGCTTCAATCCCTGGGTTTTTAGATATTCCATCAGGAAATTCGCACAAATCTCTTTTAAGGCACATTATAACCTGAGTAAGAAAATGAACTCCTTTGTTCCATTGGCCTCACACCCCAAATTCCACCAGGACAGACAAGTCCCTCTCCCTGGAAGGCAAGGTCTCCTACCTGGCCCTGTGCCTTCCCCAGCCTTTGCTGGCTGCTGTCTCCATCCTCCCACAGCTCCTCATCTTCCTCCTCAGCACACTTGGCTTCCTCATCCTGCAGAGCAAGCACAGGGACAGTCAGCAGCCTGCTCATCCAAACCTGGGCAGCAGGGATGGGCTGGTGGGACCCTCTGGATGGTCACCAGCGCTGCTCCATGGTGCATTCCCCTCACATTGGTAATATCTGCTTCCAAATGGATTATTGGAACAATCAGGTAGATTTAGTTGTGCTGCATCTGTAACACAAGAATCTATAACATCAAGTTAGTCCTGCACAGAACACCTGGTTGCAGGGCCATATTCCCATTTTTCTTGTCCAGGTTCCACGATTAAGACGCTGTTGTCTTTCCCTGGAGCTAGGACTTCAGCTGGTTTGGGAAGGCCATTTGGCCTTTGGCTCCATTATTAACACTGGTGGATCCAAATTCTTTATCTCCACCAGCAGGAGTGACTTGAGGTGGACCTCCTCTTTTCACAATTGTTTTTAAAACTAGCAATGTCAATAACTGCTACCCTGCCATGGGCTGAATAATCACATCTTGTTCACTATTATTCTGTGTAGAAAAGTGTAAAAGGAGTGCAAACTAGTCTCTGACAGTGTAAATAATGCACTCAGAAGGGTGTTTGTTTCTGAGGAGTGTCCTCTACCCCTGAATGTTGTAGAAAGTGAATTTTCTGTAAGTACTATACCAGGATTAAGGATGTTCTGACATCTCCCTGTGGCACTGGGTTCTCCTCTTGCTGCCTGTGGTGATTAGAGACCAGAGTTAAGAAGTTTCTCCTCTGCTCCTGAGTATGCCATCAGGTTTTTTCTTTCTTGTCCTTGGTGAGCTTCATGGAGGAGGTTTGCGTCAAAGCAGACTTGGACACTGTGATTCAATTCCTAAATCTGAAGCCCTTCTGAAAGGAGCTTTCTCCTTTTCCCCTGAGCCTGTTCCCAACCACCTGAAATGTAGCACATCCTACAGGGAAAATGAGTGGGGAAATACATAGGCCTGAGTCAGTTCAAGGATTTGCAGCAAGTCATTAAAGATGTTTTAAAAGTTGGAAGTTACAAATGAAGAGGGGAATTGTGTGAGCCAGTGCTCAGCTCCAGGGCTTTCCTTAGGAAAGGATGTACAAGAATAAAAAATATAATCTTGGCCCACAGGGAGGTCACAACTCTGTTCCTGGCAGGAGACCTGCTGACAGCTAAGTGGTTCAACACTTGGTTGTGTTGCAGCAACATGGAAGAACTGGATTTGAAGCCTTCTCTCCTTTCCTGTTCTGAGAGCAGGAGCAGGTGGGTTTACCCAGAAGCTGTGTGTAAGAGCAGAGCCCAACCAAAATAAAGATCCTTCTAATGTTGCCCCCCTTTATCAACAGCAAAAACAAAGCATTGATCTTTTCTGAATGATTTTTTCCTGACTCATTGTCCATCTGATCATTCACAAGACACTGATAGTTATAATATTACCTGCAGTTTCCTGGAGCCATGAAACAGCCAAACAGCCAATACCTGCAGGATGCTATTTCCTGACAGCACATTCAGAGAGAAACAAACTGCAGGATACTCTTGTCCAAGCAAGCAGATGCTTTCCTCACCTGAGAGAGCTTTGAGGTGCTTATTGGAGCCATTTTGCTAGTCCTGGCTGCAGGTAAGGCCACAAAAATGTAACTGATTCCCCAGATGCATATTGTCACCTTTTATATAGACCTGTTTAAAATTAAACATTGGGAGGGTTCTGGGGGGTTGTTTTACAAACAAAACCTCTTCTTCAAAATAAATTAACAGAAACCCCCAAAATTACTTGTTTTCAAAATGTTGAAATGCAATACTTAAGGGCTGACTTTTCAGAATTGTCTTCTCCTTTCTTTATCCATTATTTCTTCCCAGTTATGGTCTGAGCTTACCATTCCACAAGTGTTATGTTTCTCAGTTAATTATGTTTCTCAGTTAATCCATCCCCAAAGTCCTTTCTGAGGGTCCCTTGTCAAAACTTGTAGCTCTTAAGTGAATAGAGTATATCAAAGTACTCCAGGGCCAATGAAGAAGCCATTCAGTCAGAGCCAGCAGATGGCAGTAAAAGATGGGGAATAAGGAAAAAAATCAAACCTGTAATTGGGAAACAGCAGGTGGGTTCTCCTTTCACTTCAGAGGCTTCTCCAAGCTGGTGCCGTGCCCTGTTTCCATGCACAAAGGAATGGTTTCTTGGAGAGCCATTTTTGTCTTTTCCCCTGGGTGCTTTAGACATACAGGAAACACCAGCATAATCTGCCCAGCAAATTCAAAATTTCATTATTTAACCCCAGAAAAAAGATTCCCTAAAGAGGAGTGGCAAGCCCAGTACCCAATCCACAGGATCACACATGAGCTGCTGGAGGTCAACTTCTCCTCAACAATTGTTGGGAGTGATCCAGAAGCTGCACAACAGCTGATGGAGAAAGGGAAGAGTGGAATGTGCACAGACAGCTAAGGAACTGGGAACCTACTCGTCCCCAGTAATGTCTGGGCAGCATTTGGATTAATAAATTGAATTTTACAGAGAAAATCATTCTGGGACCTTGAGCCAGTGTGGTGGTCAAAGCCTGAACTGTGCACCTTGATACAAAGCCAAATCTTGGGGAGCAGAACTCTCTGGTTTGTTCTCCTCACTTTTCATCTCATAAACACCCTCTGATTATCAATCACATGTAGTATCATGCTCCAGCTATGGCATAGATCATAGTTTTATAAAGTGCAAGAAAAATGAACACAATTATTATATAATAAATGAAGAATAAATATAGTTACTACAATTAAAATACATTAAGAGTCTAAATATATCCTGTTAGTCCCTTTCCTCTCCTTTTCATAACCATCATCACTTGAGAGCCTCAGAAAAATTTGCATGGGAAAGTCAACAAGTCCCACTGCCTGCTTAGAGCAGAGCTAACTTCAAACTTGCATAAAGTCACTCAGATTTTCTTTTAGGGCTGAGAAATCTGATAAAATCCTGTAACTGGGGCATCCAAAAAGCTCTTGAATGGCAAGGAAAGTCTCAGTCATGGCAGCGCTTAATTGCCATTAATTGACACCATCACTCACACAGTTCTGTGCCCATCACAGCTCAGTAAAAATCCTGTATTTGCTGCCCATGTTATGTCTGACCTGCACTTTGCATTGTTCTTGTTTAAAACATAAATTGCAGTGTATAAAGCAGGAATGCACTGGGGTATCCAGACAGGTATTTAATACCTGCAGTGTCTTGTTTCCTGACACAAGTTGTTTGCTCTCTGCTGGGGAGGTGCTTTGTTTGCCAGGTGCTTTCTGAAGTTTGGGGATCAGCAGGGCTCTGCAGGAGTGTTGAAAGTGAATACCAGGCTAAGGTGTGGATTACAGGAGATCCTTGTGGGGCTGGGCTATGAGGCTTGCAGTGCCTGCTCTTAGGGAGGGTGGGTGGCAGTGCCACAGAGGACTCACCACTGTGCCGGACAGGACTATAACCTGCTCTCCAAGATTACTCTGAGGCAAATAATCTGTCAAGGCTTTTCCTACTAACACCCAAAAGTTATGAACTCTATCAAAAAGGTTACAAGCTCACATCTTCGTTCAGGAATCAACACTATCATTAAATTAGGCAAGGAATTGTTTAACATGTTACAGGAGAGGGGATGGTTGGTACTAAATCCAATTAGCAGAATAATTTAATTCAGCAATTTAGATACCATATAACCACTTAAGCTTGCAGCATGTAATTAAAATTGTATCTTTACTAAAATTTTAAAGTAATAAATAGACAATCCATATCAAAAATTGGATAGAATCTGTAACTGAGGCAAGATAATCGCAGTTCTTCAAAGTGTCATTTGGGCAACTTACCATCAGCTTAAATGCACGCGGTATATTATATTTACTTAGATGTGTCTTACCTTTAAAGATGTTTAACCAGTAAAAAGAAATATTCTCTGAAGTTGGTGATATGAGCTATATTGTATATACCACGAATAATATAAAATTAATTAATTCATGAGGAAGTTGTGTGATCAAAGCTGCTGGTATTTCTGACTCTCCTTCCTCTCTGTCTTTGCAGGTTAACAAGGCTTCCCTGCAGTGTTAGGGAGCTCTTGTGCCTGAGCTGGTTCTGTCCCACCAACCCCTGAGAGTGGCAGCACACAGTGTGTTGATGAGGCTTTGTTGATATCAGCACTGAATTCCTGCTGGCATCTGCTGTGACTATAAGGAGAGACAGGTCTGGTGAGTGACCACAGGTACCAGCCCACCTTAGAGAGCCTTGCCTGGGGGTGAGCTCAGTGCAGGGGAACTGTCTCAGGCACTCCATCCTCAGGCTTTCCACCCTTACCAGGTGTGGGCAGTACTTTCTACTTCTCTTCTTCACCAATACAGTGAAAGCATCACAGTGGCCCTACAGAACTCCCTGGTCTCTTAGACACAGTGCCAGTGAATTTCAGGAGCTTGCAAAATATCTTCCCTGTGACAGGCCCTTTCCTTGGTACACCTTTTACCCCTTTGGAAGCACAAGTTTTAGTTTCCCCTCCACAGACTGGATCATTCAGCTTCTAAATAATCAATTCCAAAGCTTTTCCCTCAGCCTCCACTTTGCACCACCTTCCGTGCCTTAAATCCAGCAGATTCCTGGTCTCCCCCAGCAACTCAGAAGCTCCAGTTCTTACCAGTCTCTGGGGAAGTAGTTTGGGGCGGTGACACACATCACTGCCAGTCCTGGCCACACTGCCTGAGGCAGCCACAGAGGAGCACAGACCTGAGCACTGGGACAGGGATCTCTGCTGGAGTGTGTGCCAAGTGCTGTCCCCACACTGAGCGCTCAGCCTGGCAACCCAGAGGTGTGCCCTGACCCTGGAGCTCCTGGCTTATCCACAGGAGTCAGACACTAGTTATCTTGGCAAGGATTTAAAAAAGAATTAACAAAAACCAAAGCCAAGACCAACTAATCAAACAAACAAACAACAACAAAACACAAAAAAAGAAAAAAAATAAAGAGTGGTACAATCTTGTTATTTAACTGGGACTTTTAACATCAGAAAAACAAGGTGCTGCCACTGCAGCATCCTGAGACCACAAAAATGCATCTCTGGGAGTCACAGGCAAGTAACACCACAGGGGGGCTGGTTCCTCTGTCTTTGCTGACCTGTCTCAGGAAATGGTACCTCTCTGTCCCAAGCTGGGATATCAAAAAGCTGCTGCTGTTCAAAGCCACGTTGTGCAGGCAGCCCACAGGTCTCCATCCAGGCAGCAGAGGGGAATGAGCCCATGGCAGTGCTCAGAAATACACAGCACCTCTGTCCTAAGGCCACACCTTGCAATTCTCTCTGTGGCTGTGCGTGCTGGACAGATTCCTGCTGCTGACTGCAGCTGATTGCCAGGAGGTGAGTTCTGGACAAGATGGAATAAAAGCATTTCTGTCTGTGAACTGGAAGGAGGTCAGCAGCTCCTGCAATCACAGAGCAGCCTCTAGGTTGTGGAAGACAGGTAATACAGAGAATGGAGAACATGAAGGAAGGGATGAGCTGATCCATTTCCAGCAAGGAAAAGGTAGTACTTATAATTCACTGGCTGCTCTGCACATTGAGTAAATAGAAAAAAAGCTCAAAGTAAACCCAAACAACTGAAACACAAAAAGCCTCCCAAACTAAGTTCAACCTTGAACTTACCTTCAAGGGTGGCTGTGGATTAGGCCCTGAGTGTTCCTTGCTTTGGTGAACGATGCAGGTCCTTACTCAGACCCAGCAGCAGACCAGCACTGAGAGCAACACTGACTCCTCTGGCCTGACACTGTTCATGTCCTAAACTCTCAGCAGAGTTCCATCTTGACAAAAATCTATCAAAGTCCACAGATTCCTTCCCTGGTACCACTATCCATGGTGTATTGAGCTGTCATTTTCTTTGCCATGAGAATGAACACCAATTTGTCCAAGAAATTTTGGAAATATCCCCCATATCCTATTTTTCTCCTAATGGTAATTCCCCAGGCTCAGGGCAGAATAAATAATGGAACCCATCAGAATAAACTGTGAAAAGCAATGAATTTTTCCAGGGAATAGAGGTGGGTGTCTCATTCTTCAGCAAGTTTGTGATTTGAGAGGAGTACAGAAAGAGGGAAGGCCCAGAGAGAACAGCAGCATTGGTGAGAAAGTGGCCCACAAGTGCTACTTTGCCAATTGTACCTCAGTGTGGCAATATCACATTCTGCTGGTGGTTTCCAAGAATGGCCAGAACACGTATTTGTACTCCCAGAGCACAGGGAACCCCTTGAGAATTGCTTCCATGCCAGCTGGTCTGACAAATACGTGGAGGAACACTGTGATGTGTATGCTCAGAAACAAACACCTGGGAAGTGCAGTCTGCCCTGCATTAGGAGCTCTCTAAAATGAGAGCAATCACTGCCAGATATGATGCTGGGGGTTGCTGGTTTGCAAATTAAAAACCAAAGGCTCTTAATTTGCTCTAATCCAGAACACAGCTCCAATTTGAGATGAAGAGAAGAAGATTTCATGATAAGGACAATCAGATATTGGAGCAGTTTGCTCACAGCAGCTATGGGAACTCTGTCCTGGGAGGCTGTCAGCAAAACTCAGCAACCTGTTCCAAGTTCAATGTTGATCTAGAGATGGGACTGAAGACATTTGGAGGCCCTTCCTCCCTGATTGATCCTATGCTAATTGCCCATTTTCTGCACAGCCATTCTGAAATGGAAGGGTTCTTCCTGTATAATTTAGTGGATACACATTTCTTGGGCACAAGGATTGCTCTGTGACCTGATGAAGCACAGGCAAAGTAACTTTCTCCTACTCTCACCTATCCAACTGCCACAGCAAGTCTTGGGCTCCTGCAGCTGGCCAGACAGCTGTGCCAGGGCATATAAATACAAGGAGAACCATTTCGGATTATCTCCTGAGAACAGTCTGTTCTTTGGCTGATTTGATAACCATAAATTGGCACTTGCATTTGCATCTGCCTGGAATTGTGTGGTATTACAGCTTCAGTGGACACCTACTTTTTCGAAGATCCAAGAAACTTGCTGCCATTTCCAATACTTAAAGCTTTTATTTCTGTAAAATTCTATCAGTGCCGTTTGCCAGTTATTATCAAGCCTCCTTCCTTGTTTGGTTTCTCCTCATGGTGCTGCTGAGAAATGGTGGATATAGGTACAATCCCAGGTCATGCCAGCTACATCTTCACTGCTTTTCAGTGCCAAAGGGTCCCTCAGGTAAGTAAAAATTCTGTTTGATGCCCTTTGGAAAGCAGTTTGTCTCTGCTCACAGCTATGTTGTAAATACCTTGCCTCAAGTTCATCGGGTTTCAGGCCAGCCCTCTGCAAATGGTGACCTCAAAGGCACAGCACAGTCACAGATGTATCACTGCAGCATATATAATTCATACAGAAAAAGAAGAGAAAAATCATTCAAATGCTTCTGCCAGCACATGGATGTGAAGTTTACGATCAACATTAAAAACCAGTTGATGAAATCAGTTAAACTTTTTTATTTCAGTACTAATGCAGTGTTTGTCCTGATAATATCATGAAGTATAACCACTTCAAATATGAGGTTTCATGGAGCTCTCCACTCTTGGAAGTGTCTACATCCTAACACCATTGTCCAGTGCAAAGCCAAGTTCTTGCTATATACTATGATTTACAAGCAGCAACACTCAGTAGTGAGAGGATGCTGTTTGCACCAGCAATGCAGGGGACTTGCAGAGCTCCAGCTGCATTTAGCATCCCACAGCAAAACCCACCTGCATTTGCCACAATGTTTTATCTCTGCCAAGGCAGTCAGATTTCAGTGTTTTCTGCATATGGATTCTAGAAGTGTCTGTCACCACAGTACTTCACAATTGATCTGGTTTTTTACCTTGCTTGCTTGATTTCACGTGTCAAGATGATCTAGCTGAGATAACCAGTGACTTGGATGTTCAAAGAGCTCTTGCTAATGTCCCTCATAAAAGCTGAACTGCTATGAAATAAATGAACATTTAATCAGTTACTGACTACAGTAATAAAAGTGGGAGGATACCTTGCGCCCTCCAGAGGGATTCCTGTTTGGACATGTGGATTTATTAAAAGCTTAAGTAGAAGGATGGCAGTTGATTATTTAATAAGTTACTTATGATCACAGAAGTGTAAAGCAGCTGCAAAAGTACCTTACAGAGTTCTGATGGATCTCCTTGCCCTCAGGGACAGCTCACTGCCCACCAGGGCTGTTCTCCAGCAGGTGACCCCCAGCCTGTCCTGGGGCCCAGGGTTATTCTTCCCCAGGTGCAGGACTCTGCATTTGCCTTTTCTGGATTTCAGACAGCTCCTCTGCCCATCTCTCCACCCTGCTGAGGTCCTTGGGAAGGGCTGTGCAGCCCCCAGGGGGACTGGCTGCTCCCCCCAGCTCTGTGTCACCACTGACCCTTCACCCAAGGCACTGATGAACATATTAAACAATTCCTACTGGGGGACACCACTGGTGACAGGCCCCAACCAGACCCTGTGCCACTGATTATGAACCTCTGGGATCTGCTGTTCAGCAGGTGCTGATGGGGGAGATGAAATAAAACCTTCAGCCAGCTGTCACAAACAGCACTGCATTAATCACAGCCACTCAACAGGAAAGCTCAAAGGCAGAAAACACTCAGATACTATATTAAAAAAGAAATAAAAAGCTTAGCAGCTCACCCATGCTATCTGAGATTGACAACACCACAGAAAGCAGCATCACAGCAGACTCTGCAAATCATGAAATCATGCCTCTTCTTCCATGAAGATTTTGCTGGAATGTTTTGCCAAGAATTCCTGTGCATGGCACCTTCCTTTTTTGGTAATGGCACAATGCCACCCATGTCACACTCCTGTTTGTGGTTCTTTTACACAATGCAGGTTTTTTCACCATGAATTGCAATGAAATGCACAGATTATTTGTTTCATAAGACTATTTTCACATACATTGAAATAGTAAAAGGTGCATTCTGTGTATTTAAGAGATTACCAGCTTTTATTGTTTTCTAAAATATTTTACAATACAGAGACCCAAACCAGTAATTCCTGACAATTTTAGCAACTGTCCTGTGGATGAACAAATATGTTGGTAAGTTTTTGTTGACAGACATATACATACATCCACTTTCTAAGCTTGCACATTTGGATTCACTGAAAATGATGACTAAATATATCTATAAGCTCAAAAAGCAAATGATAAAGTCCAAGATTACCAACAGTGTTTTATAGTTGCCTTGAAAAAGATTTGTTAAATTCATTACAGTGTAGCTTCCTAACATGGCATATCTACTTACCTGATACTTAGTTTTAACACAGATCTGCTGTAGTTTTACAACCCAGTTTTCAATGTCACAAATGCATATTTGACACAATTACAGCTGGCCAAGTTGTAACTGCAAACAAATGTAGATTTTACAGTGTTCTGCTACAATAATCCATGTTTGGACTAAAGCTAGTTTATTTTGACTCATTAATTTATCCACAAATACTGATTTTGAGTATATTAGTGTATTTACTGTACTTCTGAAAAATCTAATCACAGAATACTTTGTCTATGGTACAGTAATGAATATGGCAGGAAAGCAGATTTAAATATACCTATAATTTAAACTCTTAAAATAGTCTAAATCTTATTGACACCAAAAGGCTTGATAACTAATAGCCATGCTCTTCATATTTTGGAATATCAAATTATATATACATATACACAACATAGATAGGCTCTTAATAAAAGCATTTAGTCTATTTTACAGTCTTCTCTGTTCAAGATAATCAGCCTTCACAGATTGAACATTTCAAATCACCCAAAAATCATTGGCAATTAGAAGGAGATTTTTTTTTTTTCCTGCAAACATGTGCTGGAAATAGCCACTCTTCTGGGGCTTATGAATAATTTATATTTCTTTTGAATGCCACTTAAGATCTAGATGGAAAACTCTTAGTTCAAGTGTCAACCCACATAAAGAACATTTGTAATAAATCCCAACCCATGACACCTGCAGATATCTCTGCTACAAATAATCTTCTGTAACAGATATTTATTAAATACAGTATTTTGTTTTACAACTCCATTTACAACTTCAAGCCATGCTGACAAGACAGAAAGATTACTACAACATGGAAAGAGCTTTCATTCAGTCAAGTGGTGACTAAATCTATGTCATAATTTAAGTATTAATTGATGAAGCATATAAAAAGGTGCTTAACTACATAGCATTTAAATAAAAAAATACTGCATCTTTCAGACATTGATAAGAACAAATAAAAAAATTAACCATAATAATCTTCAAAATTCAAGTTGCAAGTTACTGAAGGTCACTTAAAATAACTGATTAAACAAAAGTGAGCATAAGCCACATACCTGGGATAGGATGAGGCATAAGCATAGAAAATGCAAAAATGTTTAGGATCCACAATAACAGACCATGTGGGAAGAAAAAGTTTAAAAAGTATTTTTCCTATCATACTATTTTTTCAACCTAACTCCTTTCCTTTGCATTGTGTACAAGTTGTGAAAACAATGTTGAGCTTTTGTCTTTCATTCACCCTTATTTTGGTATCAAGCTCTCACCTTTTCATTAAAATATTTACACTCTATACATCCATTCAGTTTCTTCTCACTTCACCTAAATACACTGTACAGGCCTACAGAGCTCTTGTGACACTTCTGTTTATTATTCTGTCCTTTGTCACTGGATTGGTTCCACATAGTTTGCTGGGTATAAACCAACTTGTCCATTGTCCAGGCGTCCTTTGCACCAGCCCTGCTCATCCTCATTCTCCATTTTGGTTAACTCATCCCCTGAAGAAAAGAAGGAACATTTTCCCCAACTTAGTGCAAATCAAAAAAATGTTTCATTAGGCTTATTGTCTTAAGGTTTTATGGAAAACATGGAAGAAAATGCTACAAAGATTAAGTAACTCAGAATTTGCTTGCTAACTTCCAGACTATCCATTCAGACATTCATGAACTACAGGATAACTTCATTTTGACTACAACACACATCTGATATTCCATATCCTCAGGGAATACTTTGACTTTTGAGAGCCTGCAAACTCCAAGATGCTCCATGGGAGCAAAGGAAGCTCCACCTCAGCCAGGCAAGAAAGGCCACATTGAGTAACAATTATTACAACTTATTTGTTAACGACTTGCAACTTATTTATGTCAAATGATTTCACTAGAGAAAACTAATTTGTGTTTTATCATAGCAGTAGGAAATAGATGATGAAAATATTAATCACTTATTACAGTACCAAATAACAGAGAATCTTGATGTCATTTAAGAGAATATAAACTAGCCTAAGGACTATTAAATTCTTTGGTAGAAATGGACAAGCCTCATACAAAATCTTCTCCAGACACTTATCTTTATAGCTTTTCCTCTTAGATAAAAAGTTTATAGCTTTATATCTTCTAGTTTTAAAGTTTATCAGAAAACTAATGGCCATTATGAACAAATGTTTGGCACTTCAGACTCTACTTGGTTTATATTACATGTTACACTTTTTCCAGTGCAACAGAATGAGAGAATATAATTTCAAACCTTTCATGAAGCGTGTGTTAATAAAGAGTGGAAACAAAGACTACCAAAAATTCACATTTCAATGACAGTATGGCCTAACAAATGCATTTGTATCAAAGCTTGAGCTTGGAAACCCGGTGATCCTGGAGGTCTCAGAAAATATTAACACTTTCAAGTGTCATCTGCATAACAGTTACAATGAAACCACTGTGATGATAAAAGCAGAACACACACTATATTCTCACACTATCGCAGAGACAACATTTCCTGCCACAATTCTCAGCCACAGAGGGCCACAGGAGGGCGAGACAGACATAAATAATTATGTTCCATCCTTTTACATGCTTATAAAACCTCTCATAAGATATGAATAAAGTTATTCTTGCTGTTTGGAAGCCTCCCACAGCTGTTTGCCAAGAGAAAAAAAAAGTCAAAAAGCACCAGAGGTAAAGGTACTCTACTAAAAAAGTGAGTTTCATATATTAAAATACATTTAATGGACACTGTCCAGAGTATATATTCTGTAACATGTATTTAGAAGCATTTTGTAAGTAAATTATTTGAATACCCAAGGAAATCCCATCTGAGAATATCCATGTACATTTGAACAAATCCTTAAAATGCATTAATCCACTGTTGACAGCTGCTTAGGAGCATAGGGATATCTACAAAGGGACACAGGATTGAGTACATTTTAAATTGGCTCCCACCTGACCTAGTGAGTTCTTTTCCTTAGTTTTTTGTATGTTCAGTGTAAAGCTAGTCACACTAAACTTCTCCCTAAAAACTAAGTACCCATCCTATAATTCATCATCTGTAAGAGGATTCATGGTCTATCACATCTTCCCTCTCCTACAATTGTATCAATCCCATAATGTGGTGGTGTAACATTATTCAGTGCTCTTCCTTCAAAGTACTGAACTCTTTTTAAGTGAAGTCTGCATATCTCTCACAGTTCATACCTCCTCTATTTTATTTCTACAGACCTCCCACATTGAGAGCCACTTGGTTCAATGGTTTAATGCAAGTGACACAGCTGGTACTCCAGCACAGAACACCTAACTTTGCATTTAACCATTACATCTGTGTATATAAACATTGCATAGTTTTGCCAAGGAAAGACTCATTACTGTAAACCCTTGCTGCTTCACAGGAACCATAGATATATTTCAAGGGGATTAGCATGCTTCCATCCCCAGCTGAGATAAAAAGGAGCAGTTAAAGTCTATAGAATGAAAAGTAAGTTTTGGCTTGTGTGCATTCCACAGAAAGTAACAGATGTTTTGTTACTACTGTACTTCTGCCAGGGCACAATTCAGCAAAGTTCATGGACAAGTAACCCATTCCTCCACTCTGGAAGCCTACAACACTTGTCTACAAAGAAGAAAAGTCAGATATTCAGTGGTTTCACTAATAAAAAAGAAAGGAGGTGAGTTAAAGGCAGAGCACCACCACTTGAGCTGGGGGGTGTTTTGGTTCAGAAAGCACAAACTGCATTTAGAGTATGACTTGGGGACACACTGTTCTGAGCACCACCCATCTCCCTCAGCAGAGCAGACATCCTGCTACAACATGGACTGGTGTTCTAACTTTCAGCCCTAACATCCACCTAAGAACCACAGCAGGTGGTATAGACATAGCACCCTTCTTACTAACCCCAGGTACTAATCCCTGAAAGGCAGGCAGAACCAAAAGCCTTCTGGAGTTTCTTTTCAACACTTAAATCCTGTTTTTCTATTACAATTCATCTGGTTGTTACAGGAGATGGGAATAAATGATAAGCAAATGGGAAAAGAGACAAACTCAGAGGGTCTGTCTCTCTCATTTGCACAAAGTGCAGTTCTGTTTGCTTTTCCTAAACTACTCCTTCAATCTTGTTCTGGAATTCCTGGTTGGAAAATATCTCCTGCAATTCTGGGCAAGACAGTTGAACCATTGGCTTGAAAGTCATGAACAGGGGGCAGATTTCAGCTGGAGGCAGCAGCACCTGTGGTGTGCAGCCATCACACCCTGATGTGAGTGGAAACTGTGTGATGGGTTTCCCCCAGCTGCATATATTCTGTTCTCTCAACTCCTGTAACAATGAGGGGAAAAAAGGGTTTAGAGCTCAAGGGAGATACAACACCTTAAGAAGAAAAAGGTGTACTAAGTGTACCCTAATATAACACAAGACTAAAAAAAAAACAACAGGTAGACAATTCCTGTGCTTAACATACACTGAAGAGGGGTATTTTAAAAAGTTTTAAAAAGTGCCTGTCCGTGGCTAAATTCTCAACCCTAAAAAGCAGTGCAGAAAGTTGGATGTTCAAAACTGGATGCTTTCCATTTAAACAGTGACACTATCAATTGATTAAATACAGGTTCAAGAATAGATGCTGTAGTATTTTCTTTTAAGTAACATCTCTTGTAGGGTTGGCATTTCCAGACAGCTAGAAACCAGCAGCTATTACTGTCACCAAGGAAGAAAAGGGAGAGAGAAGCCTTTCAGTTCTGCAGGTCATTTTGTTTCACTTAAGATGGTAAGAAAGTAATATTTCAGAGGCAACCCAATACATTCCAAAGAGCAAGGAGTCAGTGCTGCCAAACAGGGGATATCAAAAAGCATTATTAGGAGGGATGATGGTTAGACAGGATCCTGTATGTGGAGTTACACATCCAGAGAAACAGGTGTCTTCAGAAAATAAAAGCTGAAGAGAAAAAAAAAATCTTTTTCCCCTTTGACAAATATTTTAAGTAAACATTACAAACTTACCAGCTTTAAAGCTGAGCTCATCCTGCTCCTGGCCCTCATAGTCATAGAGTGCACGTACTCTCACCTCCATGGTGGGAGGGGTGTCTTCATCAAAGGGATTGGTGTCTCCATTTGCATCAGTGGAAGAGAAGGGGTTGTTGGACTCTTCATCAGACCAATCTGTAGGGTAGCTTTGGTTCTTCTCATAGCTGCTAACACTGAAAAATCAATTTTGAAATTATTCTTTTCTGCTTTTAAAATAGGAGACCAGAAATACTATTAAGATACCCTAAATATGCTTAAACTCCACTCTAAGATCCAATTTTGAAACCTTCTTTCTGGTATCTTCTTATCTATCTTTAACTGGCAATACCTCACTAAAAAATAAAAACATCTTTGCAATGCATCTACAAAGTTAGAAAAATGCAAAGCCAACACATATCAATCTCCCCACAAACACAAAAAACTTCTCTATTAAGAAATCCACATAATCCATGGGATAATTTACTCTGCAAAGGCAAAAGAATGTCGTAGTCGATGAGAGGGATTATCTGGTGCAGGTAAAACATTTAAATTGCTTTGCAGAACCTTCATCCCAAATCTCTATGCATCTCTACAATAGCTTCCAATACTTTTTCTATATTGCAATCCACCAATAAAAAACTACATTATACTGCAACAGCTTGATCACTTAAAGAGAAGTTCACTGTTCAGCATGCACATGCCAGTTAAGAGAGTGGAATATCCCTAGAGTGTACACTGAAGCAACAGGCAGCTGCTCGAGAAGGTCCTAAACAAAAAAAGAAAGCATCTTAAAAGGATTTATTCAGTGAGAAAACACAGAGCAGTAAAGCTCCAGGAACAGTTTCACTAGAAAAACACAACAGTTTGAACATTTTATAGGACTGGGAAAAGAAAGAAAAAAAGCAACAGCAGTTCTGTTAGCAACTGCCAATAACCACAGTAGTTTAAAACCAAAGATCAAGCAACAGATATGGCATCTGTTAGGAAAGACAAGTTAGGTTACAGTGTTGCTTACACAACTGCTTAAAAACACTTCATGCACTGACCAGCGTAGTGTTATAGAAACCGAAAATAGAAACCCTGGATAGAGAAAGTGCAAATGTGGAAACAATTAAAAAACAACATTTCACCAACTTTTTGATCTTATTGTCCTCCTTTTCACTGACAGTACTCCCAGTATCTTCTTCATCTTCAAAGGGATTGTAACTTGATTGTACTGACTGCACTGTGTTACTCTGGACACTAACACTGCTAATTTGGAAAAGAAAAAGCATTATGGTGACCCTATCTGTATAAGGGAACACTGTCACTGGTGTCCCACTAAGCAGTTTCTTAGCAGACCCCTCCTTCATCCAAAAACATTTAAATAAACAACTAAACAAAACCAAAACATCTATCAAATGCAGCATAAGGCTCAAGAAAGCTTGGAAAGTCTCACATATGGAGTATTCCTCCACAATATTCCACAATACAAAGGATATTAGAATATCCTTTGTGGACCACAATTTCTTTTTTTCTACTGCCTGCAATAAAAGGCAATGCAATTTTTCTGGCAACTTAATAACTTTTTAAAGCACTTGATATTAACAGTTTCACATTATTTGCATTTTGTATCACATCCAGAATTCTGATGTGACTAAATGTTTTGCAAACTAAGATCTCAAAGTATTACTGTCATTTCTAGAGATGGGAAGGCAGGAAGAGACCATCAGATCAGGTACTGAAAGTTCAAGTTTCTCATGAAGCTTGGCTTCTTTCAGCTCCCAATTGAAAGAGAGCTATAAAATCAAGAATAATTCCCAAATTAATTTATGAAATGCAGAGACATCACTAAAAATGCTCACAGATAGTTATCATTTGATTTAAAAGTGACTTTTTGATGCTTGAGAGCTTAGTGTATTTGAAGGCAACAATCTTTTCCAATTACTGTTCTTAGGCATAAAAAAGCTACCTGCTGTGTTTGTTAGGCTGTGAAACTTGGTCTCCCGTCTGGTTAATACCGGTCAGAGTCACTCCGTCAGAAGCTTTCTTTTTTTCTCTTCTACTCAGAGTGCGATTCAGGTCTGCAGACCACTCCTACCAATGAATGCAAAATGTGATTGAGAAATTGAACAAGTAATCATCACATTTAATTTTCAAACTGAGTTATGGAACATACATCTATATAGACAACACTACTAATTATTAAAGACAAGTCACTCTAAAGGTTTCATTTACAAGTCTCATCTAGTTCCTACTCCAGCAATGCAAACAGGTACCTGTGCTACTCACAAAATCCCAAGGTTACCTGTACTTCCCTGTTTAGTATCCTGAACCCCTTGAAAAGACTTAAAATACTAGACATGTGGCACTCAACTGGAGAAATCAGAAGAGCTGGCCAGTACAGATATTTAAAAGATGCACCATGAGGGCTCACAGTTTCAAATAATGCCAAGACATCTGGCTTTAAAAGGTAATTATAATATTCAATTAAAAAAGGTATTGTAAGACAGGGCTTACTTTTCCCTCTCAGATGACTTACAAAGAAGAAGCTGATTTAAATCTGTGTCTAAGATTTAAGCCTTTCAGGTACTGCATTCTGGATTTAGTGAAATTCATTCTCCTAAAAAACCATCTATAGGAGTTAAGGCTCAAATCAACACGAGTATTGACAAGAGTAATGATGTCACTTGTACACCCTCCTTGATGTTTTGAACCATTCAGAGGCAGATGGGACAGGCATGGTGACACCTAAACACAACTCCTGCATCAAGTCAAAGTTAAGCTTTGATACCTTGTTATATTATATACACTACACTGATACAAAGCAGGAACCAACAGAAAACAAACTGGATGCAAGCAAATATCCTATGGAAATGGAAGTTTTCAGAGTTGCTATTATTCCTATGTAGCACAGTCACTGCAGTGCTTTCTGCACAGTTCTTCAAATACTTCATTATTTTAACTTTGTAAAATACATATTGGATTTCTGAGTTATCACAGTTTAAAGACCACTGACCTATGCATATTTGCAGTTTACAATGCAATGTCATAGTCATTTGATTATGACTTTTTTTACTTACGTCATCCTTGTAGCATGTAAACGAGAAAAAACTTGATTAGGAAAACAGTAACAGGAGCATTTCATTTGTTAATTATAATGTTTAAGAAAAAGGATAATAATTTCTTCACACAGAAGTAACTGCACTTCAGTGTTTCAGGCAAAGAAATTCTGCATTACTGTGATGAATTTTTTCCTCAAACCTCTAATCTAAAGTTACTCGGTATTTTAAAAACAAGTGCTATTTTCTTTTATGGTTAATCAGAGAACATGCCAGAGTTTATGCTTCCACTCCATTAATTTCATGTCTAGAACTTATTTCAGCTAAACCCATGATTCTGGTCCAACTCTTTCCACTTCCAGCTATCATACACAAGTAGTATGATCTGCACTGACACATTTTGTACTTATTTTTTGTAGGTTATGTTAACAGAGCACTACTTAGAAAAACTCATTCCTTTTGAAAATGGCATCCAGCAATAAAATGACTGGCTGGGTAAAGGTGAATTTTTTTAATATAGCAGTATTGAGTTTTAAATACCAATTTTCAAAAAACTGTTTGGTTCAGACTTTTTCAGAGTCTTTGCAGCATACACTACAACTATCTGCTACTAGCAGTGAGATTCAAATTGAAGTCTGATACCAAAGGGGAGAAGTAAAACAAAGGAGAACACATGCAAGTGTCAGAGATGTATCAACTAAACTATGACTAACAATTTCACTAATGACTTAAGCTTAAAAAAAGTGACTGTACTTTTCTGGTTTGCCTGTTTTTTCGTTAACTAGATGGTCAATATAATCACCTCCAAAAGTTGTGGGATACGAAGAGCTCAATGAAAATTGAGATAAGAAAACTACTGTGACTTGTAACACAAAAAGATTCAGTGTTGGAAGCTTAAAGTTAAGAATTACACCAGAAAGAAATATTACAAAAAGTAAAGAGGAAAAAAAAAAAGACAAAACAATTCTGGGGTTTAAGTACTGTGACCTTACCTCAAACTGAGGCCAATTCATTGACATCCCTGGACCTTGATTAGCTCTAAACCACCGCAAGTCTTCAACAGCATCTGCTGTTTTGATATTCTGTTCCAGCTCACGGTAGATATTTTTGTAACTGCAAAGCAAATAGGTCTTTTAATTTAGTATAACATTTAGAATCATGGCAAATCCCTAGATGGTTTATTAAAAATATATGTTAAAGTTCACAATAGTATTGAAAAAACTTCTAGGAAGATAAGACTTTTAAAAACTGACAGACATGTTAACTGCCTGTAAAAAGGGAAGAGTGGTTCAACAAGTAAACTTGCTGAAAGTTTACCACACCATAAAATCCTTGTTTACCAGATTTTAAAACTATTACTCTCTTGTAATTTAATTGGCTGTCATTAAAAAAATATATACATAGGACTGTATTTAAACTACTGAGCAGCAGTCTTGAAGTTTCTTGAATTTCAAAGCTTATCTACAAGACAGTGGAAACTGGTTTTGTGCTAAGTCCATAGGACTCCGTGAAAACTTCTGTTGTAATCCAGTGAGAATTGTAAGCAATTATAAAAATACACCCCCCAACTTCAAGCAGAGGTAAATGAGAAACATTCTCCTATGCAGGTATAACATCTGCCAACTGCTTTTACTGGTCTGGGTACTCTTATACTATTTATATCAAGAACTGTGAAAAAGAACCATACTACTTTTTTTTTTCTCTCTTATTGTAGTTGTTTTTCATTAACAGAATAGAAGCCATATTGCAGATACAGCTCTGATCCCTTGATACCAGACCATGCACATGGTAATGTGCATGACAATATATTTATATCAAAGCCACCAATATGGTGCAGTATGGAACTCAGAGTATAAAAAAAAAAATCTCAACACAAGGCTTAAAATTAGACACAGAACAGCCATTATATTATTATATAGTTAAGATGCTATTATACTCAAGGCAGAGAATTTGTGAAAATCCTTCCAGACTAAATCACACAAGATTTAGAACTAGAATTCATTAGTACTACATTGTCAAGGAGCTAAACTTTCTCAAAATACATTTCCACATTTCTCAATTTCTATATAAGACTTGATTGCTTTAACATATACATATACACAGTCATTTCAATGTATTTAAGCAATAAAGAGCCATGTGTTTTGAGAAAGAGAATACATCATTAGTAGCCATCAGTTAAATTAACAAACTTTAGGTCTACATCTGTAGAAAACATGGCAGGCTATTTTCTGAACTGTGCTCTTTAGTATCACTGAAGTTAAAAATCAAACTTTCTTTTCAGGACTAATTATACATTTTTTATCTCTGTACTAAAAGAGGCAGAGATAAGGAAACAGACAAACAGTTACAGCTGCTTTTTCCCTTGTTTCACCCTAATGGTTCTATTCTTTGTTTGATGCTTATTATTATGACTACTCCTGGAATTCTTAAAGTATCTTAAAAGGAAATCACTGCCTCTCCACTCAGTCATTTTCTATGGTCTTCCACCCACCTTGTCCACTAGGTCAACTAGTGGTCATTTATTTCTGTTTTGTAATTTTCTTTACCTTGATGAAACTGAATCAAATGGGCAGCAATTCTACCATCTATCTACTCTGAGAGTAAAAAAGAACCTATCTCCCACAGCAGTTCCATAGGAATTTGAAGCAACCCAAAATGGTAATGATGCCAAAATAAGTGGTTTTGCCCTTATCTATTGCTTGCTCTGTTTTTGTTCTTGCCTCTGTACCACCCCCTTCCCTCATGCCAGTATTAACATTTGTGTGACAGCATAGCAAGGCACTTTGGGACACTGCTCAGATTAAAAGCAAATTTCTCCTTGTACTTGAAGTGCTAACCAGAGTGCACATGACCTCTGCTGTTAGAAGTGGGATGTAAAATACCACCATGGTTATAGCACTCACTGCAAGTACTCCTGTGTCTGGAGCTCCCTACCAAAAGTTTAGCTTTCTTGGAAAACAGTGAGGGCTCAGGCAGAAAGAAAAAAATACAAGACATGATTGATACATATGACAGTATAAAGAGCAGACTCTGAGATTAAGATGGACAAGAGTTCAGCAGTGGTTAACTGATGGATCTCAAATTTATCCCCAGATAAAGGTAATCTCATTACTGAGCTCTAACATTTTAACAATAAATGTATTGACTACAAATTTCATGCTGTCCTGCACTAATAAATTCTAATTTGTTCTCCAATAAACATGCAGGACACATAATACACCAAACTCCTCTTTTCCCCATCTTTGATCCAGCATTTTTTGATTCTAAGCACTGAATCCTTTCTAATTGGAACATATTTGTTTATAAAATATCACAAAAATGAAGGTTTGCTGTTTCTGGCAAATGCTAGAGATAGATTTTAGACAAAACAAAAAATTAATCTCTTTCACTTACACATTCAAACTGAAGTAACACATTAGAAAGAAATCAGAACACTGAACTTTGATCTACTTGAAGCATTTATTACTTTTCACCAGAAACATAATTTTAAGCTTAAAAAATAATTTTTAAGGAAAAGAATACTAAGCATTGATTTTGATGTCTTACAGTTTTACCTTGCAACGTTGGACAAGTCAAGGTGTTTCTGAACTTCCAGTAACACTTCCCGGAAGAAACGCAACCGCTTTTCCTCAAACTGCTGGCACTGCTCAAATACCTGCTCCATGTTCTCCATATACTGAGGAGTGGCATTATCTAGTTCTTTCAGTGATTTTTCATACTTTTCTTTTGTCTGGGGGGTACAAAACCAAACTGTTAGCAATATATTTTATTACTGCCCTACAATACAGACTTATCAAAGCAGTAATGGCCAAGGTTTAGACCAGAAGTTGCCAAACTGCAATCTCTGTACCACCTTAGGGCACGATGAGAGTGCCCTAAGTAAACTGCAGAAACAGTTACAATTAACCTCCAAGCCTCTTCTCTGGCTTTTAAACAGAAACCATGACAAATGTTAATGTAACACTAAAGATAAAAACCAAAGGAGCTACAGAGTAAATCAGAGCAGGAAGTCTTTCAAGTTACTGAAGGTATTTTAAGATCTTTTAAAGTGCTGTCTTTTCTCCTTTAGTAGTTTACATATTGCACTGTGAGTTATGACCAAAACCTCAAACACTGTGTACATCCTTGTGAACATAAATTGCATACACTGTGAGCTCAGCTAACAGATACAACCTCAGACTCTGCACTCATTTACAGAAGTAGTCCACAGGCAGGAATTAAAAGATCCCAACTGACGGAACATAACATTCCAGATCCCAGAACAGCATTCTCAAAGGAAAAAGACATCCCTGAGGAATCACACATTAAAAACCTCTCAGTAGCAACCCACGGAAGAGATAAAGCAAATTGAGCAACAGAATAGCATTTATTTAAGTGGATTGTATCAGCTTAATTTTTTAAAAAATGCATTCTGCAGTCAAGAATAATGACATACTTAGTTGTCAGCAAGTTTTAGGCATCCATCTGTCAGATTCTTAAGTGAAATAGCTCAGTCCTCACTAGTAAATAAGTAGAACTCTGCCCTAGAAGTTTGCTGGCTTACTTGTGCTTAGTTCCCTGCTGAAAGTACTTAAATGAAATAGAGGCCATGCATTATTCATCTTCAGAGACTAAAAATTTGGCAAGAACATATTCTTGGGAGAAAACTAAACTTTGTTATAGGACTGTAACTGGCTATGTGAACTGGTGTTCACAGCACACTCAGGAGGAAAAAAACTTAAATATGCACAAGCTATAGGTTAAAAAAAACCACCAGTATACCTTTAGTACATCTTGTTTGCTCCTCTCCACTTTGTCTTGTAATTTCTTGAGTTGTTCAGGATTCAGTGCTGGGTCAGCTTTGCTGTTTGTTTCTCTGGATATAGCCAGTTTCTCCTCCTTGCAAGCAGCATGGTAAGCTTTCTTTGCAGCTTCCACCTACAAATGAGATTTGAGTTTTTGCATCTGGAACAGCTTACAGCAATCATAAAATCTTAGCCATAAAATCACATTGCAATGAAGAAATGGTCAGGTTTTGTTTTTTCAGGATGATTTTTCTTTTTTCCACTTTTTTTTTTTTACCAATTTTTTTTTTTTTTTTTTGGGGGTGTGGGTGGGGTGGGAAATTGTTTTCATTTAGGTCAAAGAATGAACAACACATAAGAATCAAAATAAGGAAATTATTAGAGCATTCTTTCACCATACAAGAAATGTCACTCATACAGCTCAGAGAAGTATTGAACAGACTCAACAAAAGGGTTACAGAAGTCCCCAACTAAACACTTTTCCCTCATGCCCATGTTACCTGCTCCCCCTTCTTCTACCAACCTGTTATTTAAGAATTATGTTATATGAGAGGGAAAAATCCCCACAAACACATTTTCCCCTCATTTATTTGAGCAATTTGTAACTTTTAATTGCATGAAATCAGATACTGTTAAAATGATAGCTTAAATTCCACTTTTTCCAGATTTTCACTGAACTCACCAAGATTAGAAGAGACCAAGAGAAAAATATTTATTTTCAGAAGAGGACAGAAAGCAAGAGATCTTTAAGAGAAAGGAGGGTCCAGCAGAAAGAATAGGGAGTTTACTCCCTTATAGAGATTTGAAACATTAGTATATTATAACACAGGATATCTAATACATAATCTACTGCTGTACCTCTTTCAGCTTTTTTGCCCAGGGTTTCTGAGCTTTCCTAAATCCATCTTCTGCTTCTTTGGTTTCCTTAAATCCTCCCATCATTTGCTTATGAAAGGCTTCCTTCTGCCAGTTCTTGATTTTTTCAAAATCTTCATTCATCAGTGAACCTTTTACTTCTAGATGTAGTTCACTCACTTTTTCAGCTTCTGACATAAAAGCACACCAAGCCCTTTCTACTGTTCCATACTGTGGGCCTAAACACAACAAAAAGTGTCATTCTCAGTAACCATCACCCACATGGAACTTATATTCCCAAGAAACTACCTGAAACTATTGACTTATATTCACTTGTAAACAGTAATGTTGATGCAAACCTAGAAAAGGGAACAATTTCTTTTCATATAGAGTATTACAAACTTTTAACCCAGAAAAAATAATATTCATTTAGTCTGGAGTCCTTACCCCTATACCACAATTCTCAGTATTCCACATGTGAGCTCCCCTTTGAACTGCCTTCAGTTTTTCAATGTACTTTTTGAAGGGTGAATAACCATGGAAGGACAAACTATTACAGAATATATTAAACAGTATCAGCTTAGCCTTCCATTAGAGCAATGCCTGGGTCTTTAATTACTAGTCTTTCCCCACGTCACTGTCCCCTTGTTATTCAGAATCCCTTTTCAAATTGTACTGGAAATTATCCAGAAACAGACAGTTCTCGAGAACATGACTCCATACTGGAGGCAAGATTCATCTGCTTCAGCAAGAAACAAGCAAACTTGCAAAACAACAGGGCTTTGCTTGGTTGGGTTTTCATAAAAAAAACACTTGGTCATTTGTCTCATTACTGAGCCTCTTGCAAAGACTCCATTATTGGCTAAAACATACAGTATTTCTACTTTGTACTTACCAAAGCAAAGATACACACAAACATCTTTTTCCATTTGAGAAAGCTGTCAGAGTTCAAACTCAGCATTACCTTTCTCCACAAGCTGCTTCCACCTTTTAGCCCATTCTGTGAGCTGCTGAGCATAGCCCTTCTCTATCCGTGCCCGTTCATGAATACAATTCATAAGATCATTGCAAAGTCTGTGGCCATCATCAATTCGTTTTACTGTCCTCTTGTAATTTCCAACCTACCAAGAGACAAAGACTTAATTTCTGCTTGAAAGCTCCGAAAACAAGACAAATCTCTAATTAACATAAATACTGTAAACCAAGAGTAAGATAATACAGTAGGAAATAATCAATTATGGGATCAGAGTCATTAGTCTTAAATCAATTAATCACAAAACCTAACTGCAACAATATAACAAAGGCTAGAAGTTCCCCTGTAAAAAAAAGTTGTTAATTTAAAAGTGAAAGCTTTATTATATTTTATTAAGTCTGCAATGTAATTATTGGCAGTCACCACAATTGTTCTGCATTATTATTTCTTGGTAATGTTCTAGATAGTGGAGAAAATCAAGAGAAATAATAGAGTATTTCTTTCCCTTTTCAATGTTTATTATCAAGTACCTAATACATTAATTTAATGCTGCAGAGACATACAAAGGAGCATTGCAACACCTCTATCAACCATACTAATAGTTTTTAAGGATGCAGTCACTGCTGACAAACCAGATAACAACTATTTCAAAAGGATACTCTAGAACTTAATGTGGAAAGATACTGATAGAAACTGCATGACTTGAAATTGTAAATACTAAAGAAAAAAAACCCCACAGCTGCTCAATGTACAAGCTACAATAAAATAAGGACATGGAGCAAAATGCACACTATATAATGAACCTCCATTATATAATTAACACTCCTCTTTCACTCTTGTGCACACACCAACATGGAATAACAAATCTAAATGTCTGAAAGGAAGAAATGCCTTATACTGCTCCAGAGTAACATTTCCACTGAATTCAAGGTCAGTCAGGTTGGCCTTTGTAAACATTAAACAAGACCTAAGAACTCTGTTAGGAGAACTTGCACAGCCTATTAAATATCACAGCCAGTTTCTTATCTGCCCTAACCACCTGACTGAAAAACAAAGATTAGCAGCATGGCAGATTAAATATTCAAATTCTCAAAGAGCATTAGTCATTCTTACATTTGAATCGTATCTGCTTCACATCTGACCTAGAGAAAAACATCCAACTTTTAGATTCACATTTATTCAGAATTTTGTCAGCAGATGTACATACAAGCCATTTGCTTGAGAAAAATAGTATACAGAGAAACACTCTTAAAAGGGGAAAAAAATCCCTATAGTAAATATTGGAGGAATAAATGACTATATTGATAAATATAGGCATATGTACACATATGCTAGGTCTTCTCATTAAATCTGGGAAAAAATAAAATCAAAACCATCAATGGCATGACAAAACCATTTCTCTTAGTGGCTTCAAAGAATTCATTTGAGCATGTTTTTTAGTTTGGACTAGATTCACTTCAACAGATCAAAGGAATTTAGTTAGCATCTAAGTAAGGCATTAGTTAGCAGTCACTGATTTGTCTAAATCATGTAAACAAATGCATACACGCACCCCCTGCACATTTAAACATAAGCCACAACATAACTGAAGATAAGAAGCCACCAGAGTCAATGCATCCATGTCAACTGATTGCATCTATTACCAAGAAAGCATGAAAAATAACCTTCTATTTTCAGGAGAAATGGAGAAGTAGGCAGTTATACATACACAGTCAAAGTATTAAGGGAATTAAATACCTCCAAGACTATCTACATTCTTTGTAATGGAAAACAAATCATTCACCTGCTCAGAATTACTCCAGCTGTAGGTTCACAGTCAAGCAGACTTTGAAAACAGGTTATGTTAGCTTGGCACAACTACTGAAGCCTTATATTAGCATCAATTTATGTCTCCAGTTATGTGCCCAGGGATTTATGTCTGTAGCACGAACATTTCCTTTCATATATTTTCACTATGAAATTAGCATTTTAAATGCTAATATTGAATGAGAGCTGGCTGCCTTGTGGTGTATTTAATCTTTTCATTCTGAGCAAACTCTAACCTCATGGTAATATCTAGCAGCTGCCAAATTCCAGGCAGGTATTCAGGTGGCTGAACTGAGCTTACCTTTGATGGTCCATTCATTGTTATCACATAAGGGCACTTTTAAAGGGCTGCATGCACACCACAGATAATTCACCCACACTGCCTCCTCCTCCTCAGGAGGACTGAAGGAACTCAGCATCACAGTTTAGAATCAGTATAAAGAGGAATCACCAGGCCTACAATGCTAGAAAATAACCTGGTATATTCTGCAAAGAAATACACTTTTACACTGAAATTTGCCCTATGAGGAATGCTAGAATTTTGGAAATAAAGCATTTTTTCTGTGTTCCATAAGTTATATAACTTGGGATGTAACATTTTTAAACCTACTGGTTTCTCTAAAAACTTGCATTTTAAGTTAGGGACAATGCAATGACACATTTTAGAGATGTGGAATGTGCAGCCTGTCACTGTAGGACACGAGATTTAAGACACAAAGTCCTTAGGCCACAGAGCCAAGTAAAGGGAAAAGAATTTCAGTCTTTATGTGGCCAAGGAACTACTAGATTAACTGCAGATAGGTTAAAAAAATAAATGAAAAACATAGCAACACACTGAAGACACCCTGAACTCTGAAAAACAGGTTATACATTGTTTATTCAAGACTCTTTTCACCAATTTCTGAGGTAAATGGCAAACCCTCTGCAAAACTTCCCCCTTTCCCCTTCACAATAAGTATTTGAGCAAATTAAAAATGAAGAGTTCTTTTATTTGTAGCAACTGACCAGGAACAACACAAGCAAAAAAATGCTGTGCATCCTTGTTTCAGTCGGAACTATTTTACATAATATCTGGCAATTTTCAGATTTCTCAATTAGTCCTGTACAGTACATGAACATATATGATTTTGCTAGTTAGAATAATTTCCTGATTATTCTGAGAATTGGGCTATTTCCTGTTAAACAGACATGAATGAAGTTAAGACATGAAGTTTAAGTTTTCATTTCCTAGAAATAAAATATTAGTTTCATAAAAGTAAATTGTAATTTTCTCACCATTTCAAGAAGAAAAATAGATATTTAAAGACTATATCCCACTTTCATTTTAGCATCGACACTACATCCATCTGAGAGTTTATTACATGACATCAAATTCAGTTTCTGTTTACCCTTAGTTACCAGAAACACTTCAAAAGGAAATAACCAAATATAATTCTTAAAAATACCACTATAATAGTCACTTTTTGGATGCAATCAGTTCATTCTGGGAAAATTGTGATTCATAGTTTTGTGTCACTCTCCCTACCTGTTCAAATTTGAACTAACCATCAGTTTTAACCCTTTTCCACTGCAAAAAATACTGAGCTTTCCTACTAATAAACCTCAGTTGATCCTATTTTGCTCCATTTCTCTCTTACAGGCATTATAGATGCTTTCAGGTCTCCATCTAGCTTAACCAAGACAGCATTCCTGATTTTATAACTTCCTCTCAGGCATGAGCACAGCAATGTCACCCCAAATCCTCTGCCAAATCTAAGACTTAGGGAATTTGTAACATCCAGAAAAATCCACAGAGGCACCCTCTGATCAGGCATTAATCATCCTATAGCTGGCAGTGCAGGCAGCTCTCCTTATAGCAAGGGAGCCAAGCACTGTCACTGATAGGATCTTTAGTGGGGGTATCAACCTCATTATTCTACAGTTTCACAGCACTAAACATAAAAGAAGAATCTTAAATTATGTAGGCTCCTTTACCTCAACTGTTAGGCTCTTTTTTTTTTTTTTTTTTTTTTTTTTTTAATTTTAAGGCACATTCATTGAGCATTACAAAAGCCTAGAGTGTTAAACACACTTTGCAGGTTTTTCTGGTACACTGAGAGAAAAGAGTATTTTCATTTGTTAGCAGCCCAGAAGGTGGCAAAGATTCAACTATTGCTAAACTCCTGTTAGGTAATTTCAGCACACCACGATAAACATTAGACCACAAATACTTCAGGAGTTTCAAATGCCTGAAGATAGATTTGATGTCAACTCTTTTTCCAGGCTTGCAGAGCTTATTCATAGCAAGTCAGCCTTTATGAACTGGAACCATTCAAAAGAAAGTCAACAAGGGTATTTTTAGGAGCAAATACTCCTAGGCACAACACAGAATAAGAAGCTTTAAAGGTTCATAGTCAAACCCACACATACCAATGGCCAACATGGGGACACACACTATTTCCAGCATTCCATTTAACCATGAGAAAAATTTCTTTCCAGCTACGTCAAACGGGAAGTTTCCAAACATTTCAACCAGCATTAACATCTACAAGCACTATGTGGTTTTTATAAATAAGAATAATTATCTTGGTGCATAATTAGCACATACAGTCCAAGTACTTATGAGTACTAGCTCTGAGTAAGTTTATATACATAAATTCACCCCTGGTTACAAGAAAAGTCCTGAGGAAGCTCTTAAACACACAAAATCTTAAGCCAAATACACCAGTAAAGCAAACACTGGCAATATAAATGAAAAATATTCCATTGCTTAAAGTTAGGAGGAGATTTAAAAAACGAATATGTGACAGGAATCTACTATTGCAGAGTCTATATATTTTTTTATCTAGAGTGTTGCATTTGGGCTTTGCTTTGGTTGGTTGGGGTTTTTGTTTTGGGTAGGGGTTTTTTAGTGGTTGGTTTTGTTGTTTTTTATAATATGGTTAGGAGGGGGCAGGGGACAATGGCAATGCAAACAGAGGCCAAATTTGATTCATCCATACTACACAGGGGATCAACTTCCACTTGGTGAGGTCTTACATTGCTAATGATCCTCAGCAAATCCTTCAGAATGCAACAAAAGCCCTGTGTTCAGCACTTCAAAATGCACACCAGGTCCTGTCCTCCAAGGGAATCACTCACAGGGCTGAAATAATCCCAGCTGCAGGATTAGCAGCTGTTCAGAGTGACTATTTCTGTTTGGGTAAGTAGGTGTTTGAAACAACCCTGCAATAAATGGGCTCCATATTGCTGATGTTAGCAGAAAGTCAGGGAGATAAGGAAGTACATCTAGGGTATCAGGAGCACAGTCTCTGAGGGACCAAGAGCTCATTTAAAATTGACTCCACAGGCAGGGTAGCTGCTCCTTTTGATGTCTTACCTTGCAAGATATGCATACACTTTCACTTTGATCTCTAGGAACACTCACTGGCTTTCTTACCTTCACAGGTATGTAACAAGAGCATTGGTCTCCTCTTGCCCAAGGCATTTTTCTTTTAATATATCCCTGATAGTGATTGCCAAGCATAAGGCTGGAGCTTAATGAACAGAAAGCTAACTTTATGATGCATTTTGTTAATTATTAATATAACAAATTCCTTCATGGGCATTCCAAAACTACTCCAGCAGGGCAAGGCCAATAGGTCTCATGCCCACTTCCTGTGTTTAACTAAAGCAACACAACATTGGAACTAACCAGTTTTGCTACAGTCCATTTCTGGATACAGAAAGTGCCCTAAATGATCATGATGCATTTAAAGCAATCATGCAAATGCTCATCCATATGATCCATGAGAAAGAAACAGAAAGGCTTTAAAATTCTACATTTTCCACTTTCCCTTGGAAAACCTGCTGCCACCCTGCTTCAGGCTATCAGCAACAACCTGTGATTACCCAAAGCACATCATCCTTGTCAGCTAAGTAACACAGATGAAGGAATTCCTTCTTGGAGCATATAAACAAGATTCCTCAGTCTCTAGGATTTCTGCACCCAGAGTGAGTTATGAGTTTAACCAAACACATCAAGGTACATTGAGACTTGACAGAAAAATAAATTAGGAGAGTGGAACTTCAATTTCTTAAGTAATTTAAGACACTGCTACAACTGAAGCTTTGATGAAATCCTCCACTGCTATTGTGGGAATTACCCTTCAGGAAGTCTTTTCTCAATATATTGCAGCTCTTTGTTCTCTAAGCAACCTGTATTAAAACATGTACAAAATTCTCTGACTCCTAAAGTACTTTTATTGACTAAACACCCGAAGAAACTAGAGGAAAGGAAAAAGATTTGTTCTACTGAAAAGGATTTGTCATTCTGCTAGAAAAAAATGCCTTACAGTAATATCTTGGGTTTACCAAATTTAAAAAAAACTCCTTCAATTTAGGTATGAAAGGTGCTGCTATTTCTTTGGCATGCTTAATAACCAGTATAATTCTGAAAGCCTGTTTTTTTTCAGTCATATCAGCTGTTCTGTTACAAGATATGACTTCTGCCTAAGCCTTGACCTACCCACATTTTTTGACTCCCAGATCTAGAGTAGGCCATCACCATGAACACAAGTCCAAACAGCAACTTCTCCAATTCCCTTTCAACAAGACAGCAATTTCCCAACCACAAATCAGAGCCTGATAACATATCTGTGTTGTAATAAAAAATACTAACCTTTACAGGAAACAAGTTACTATTCGTATTGTATTTCCAGCACTGAGCTTAACTCTCAGTGCTGGGGCTGGAAATTTCCATGAACAGTATTGAAATAGCAACTGAATAAAAAAACAGCTTAACAGATGAAGTAATCTGCATTGAACTGCTCCATGGACAGTCTGAGCATATGCAACTAGATAAGGTTAGAGCAGTAAATCTACTACCAGGCAACTACAAAGTCTAGATTCACATTTTTTAGTAAGAAACCATAGCAAAGACAGTGACAGTTCCAAAAGAAACCAGAGCCTTCTAGAGTCAGAAAACTGATAGAAAACGATGTGTTTAATGTCCTAAAGACAAGTAAATTTTTGTCAACAGCAATGGCAAAAGCTTTGAAATCACTTATCAACATTTTATTAGGTACAGTTCTCATCAGCTCATCAGAACAACCAACTTTCAACAACTAAAAGTGGTTTAGTTTCAATAGGTATACAGTGAGCAAAAAACAGCTTTCACAGTCAGTTTTTCACTTAGGTGCCACAGCCAGCCACCTACCTCACTCTTTCCTAAATGCCTTTAAGAAAAGGATGGGCTTTGCAGCACAGTTCAAAGGTAAATAAATCTGAGCTATTTCGGAGTGCAAAGGAAAAAAACTCGAAAGCTCACCCTGCCAAATTGTCACTTCTGTGCCACAGCCAAGTACAAATACATGCACTGCATTCAGCTGAGGCAGTAAAACATACCAAGGTGGCTTTTAACAAACTGCAAGCTGACTTTAAAAACAAAGAAAAAACTTACTGTGTCAAAAATCTTGAAAAATCTCTAACAAGAGCATAAATGTCAGAATCCGTAGTAACAAAAAATGTTCCAAATTGATTAGGAATTCTTTACTTGCTGTGACCTGAGGCATGAAGCACACAGCTGGCATTCCAGAGGCAGCACATCTTTTCTAATCAAATCAAACAAAACACATTTATCTAAGCTGTTTAACCCTTCTGAGAAAGATTAAGACCAGAACTCAAAATTGCAGTCTTCATAAAGAAAACAATCATACAGACATATTAAAAAAGATGGGTTTTAGACTAAATAGCAGTCAAATTTAGTTTGGATAGAATACTCCAAACCAAAAGTATCATGGAATGGTTTGGGTTGAAAGAGACCTTAAAGATTACCTCATTCCAGCCCCCTGCCATGGGCAGGGACACCTTCCACTATCCCAGGTTGCTCACAGCCCCATCCAGCCTGGCCTTGGACACTGCCAGGGATGGGGCAGCCACAGCTGCTCTGGGAAACCTGTGCCAGGGACTCACCACCCTCACAGGGAACAATTCCTTCCCAATATCCAATCTAACCCTGCTCTGTGTCAGGGTGAAGCCATTGCCCCTTGTCCTGTCACTCCAGGCCCTTGTCAAGAGTCTCTCTCCATGTTCCCTGTGGCTCCCTTCAGGCACTGCAAGGCCACAGTAAGGTCACCCCAAAGCTTCTCCTCTCCAGGCTGAACAATCCCAATTCCCTCAGCCTTTCCTCCCAGCAGAGCTGCTCCATCCCTCTGATCCCTTGGTGTCCCCTGGCTCCAGCAGCTCCCTGTCCTTCCTGTGCTGTCCCAGGCTGGGTGCAGCCCTGCAGGGGGGTCTCAGCAGAGGGGGCAGAGGGGCAGAATCCCCCCTCCCCTGCTGCCCTGGGCTCTGGCTTGGGGCAGGGCCAGCTCTCACCCACAGCATCCCCAAGTCCTTCTGCCAGGGCTGCTCCCTCTGCTCATCCCCAGCCTGGATCCATCACACACAGGGATGTGCCCAACACAGGGGCACCAGCTCCTGGTCTGGTTATACCTCATGAGATTCCCATGGGCCACTGCTAGAGTTTGTCCAGGTCCCTTTGGATTGTCACTGCACCCTCAGCTTGGTGTCATCTGCAAAGCTGCTGAGGGCACCCTCGATCTCTTTCTGCCATTAAAGAAGATATAAAATAACACTGGTCCCAGTAGGGACCCCTGAGGGACACCACTTGTAAGTGACATCCATTGGGATTCTGAGTCACTGACTGCTTCCCCCTGGATGCAACCACCCAAGTAATGCCTTTTCCATCCAGCAATCCACCCAGAAAATTCACATCTCCCCAGTGTGGAGAGAAGGCTGTTGTGTCAAAGGCTTTACAGCAATCCACATAAATGACACCTTGTGCCTTTCTCTTGTCCACTGATGGTGCCACTCCACTGAAAAAGGTACAAGGTTGGTCACACAAGATTTTTCCTTGGTTGTCTCAAATCACCTCTCTGTCCTCCTTGTGCCTTATCAGAGCTTCTAAGAGAGTCTGTCCTATGACCTTCCCAAGCACAGAGATGAGTTTGACAGGTCAGTAGCTCCCAGGGTCCTCCCTCCTACCCCTTTTAAAGACAGGTACAATGTTTCACTCTTTCCTGTCACCTGGAATTGCCATGGCTTTCCAAAGCATCATTTTAACAACAATGAACAATCTTTGTGGTTATAAATCAAAAAAGAGTAAGCATAGAAAACCCTATAAGGAAATCAATTGATTGCTGTACAGAAGTCTAACATTTCCTTATCCAAGGATAAAGAAAGGTATGCTCATGCATTATACATGAGTCTACTCACATTGCTTATGAAACTGACTGCAGTCCTGACCTTTTGGAAAGAATACACAGATAATTCCAAGGAAACAGACTTAAGTAGCAATGTTTACAAAATGATGCAAAATAAGTCACCGATAGCACAAACACAAATAAGCCACCTATAATAAGCATAAAATACATTTAGACAAACTTTCATGAAGGCCCCCATTTAAGGTAATTGCCATTTCTGATCATCCTTTATTGGATTTAATTCTTTGAGCTCAAATTTGTCCAAACATAATCATCTTAGTTTACAGAAAATTTCATTTTTATTCACTCAGCTTTTATGCTTCCAGTCATGATAATTTGATGGAAGACAACAGCTTGGTACAGAACAGCCAGCCAGAAATCATGTTCTGCTGCCAAGTATACGATGCCCAACACAAATCAAAATATCCCTTTTGGTCCAGAATTCTTTTCTCCTGACTGCCTCCTTATTTTATTTTGAAATACTTCTAGCAAGGAAGCCTGCTCAGAAGTTGCCTCAGCATAAAACAAACCACAGGAAGGATCCTCTGGAGATCAGGTAGCCCAATCCCCTGCTCAAAGCAGGTGTGATAGCTCAGATTGCTCAGGATCACAGCCAGTTGAGAGACACCTCCAAGAGCAGTAGTTCCCAAGGTCCTCCTTTCTACCCCTTTTAAAGACAGGCACAATGTTTCACCCTTTCCTGTCACCTGGAATTTCACCTGATTGCCTTGGCTCTCCAAGTATCATTTTAACAACAAAGAACAAGCTTTGTGGTTATACATCAAATGGTCCCACAGCCTGTCTGCAGTCATCCTATAGAGTACTCCTACAACAAAAAGGGGTCAAGGCTTAGAGTAGAGTGATTTTAAAAGAACTCCTATATAAATAAGACAGACATATTTATTTAAGTAAATATGTCTCCTCAAGAAACTGTACCTATCTACTCAACCAGAACCTCACTAGTATTAGGTCTTTTAGAAAACATATTGAAAAAACATGGGAGATCTGCATCAAAATGCAATATACTGCCACCACAGCACAGTTTAATTGTCTAGAAAAGCTTACATTTCAAAGAAAGTACAATATCAGGTCACCAAAATCAAGCTGTCTAACATAGGTCTCTGGTAAATTCAAACAGGTTCCTCTAAGCCATTTTCATGTTTGCTGTTCAAACTCAAAAGAGCTCCTTCTCAAATGACAGAAGTTTGTCCTACAGAATATAGCTAATTTGGACAGTGTACTTACCTCCAAATGTGTCAGCATTGACACTGCCAAACCTTTCTTTTTACTCAAAGCAAAAGACTTGTTTTTGTAAAAGTATTTCTGCTTTATGAAGTTTCCTTTCTTTAAAGCTTAAATTATCACAGCATCTGAAAGTGTCTGTCAGACTAGGGCAGCACAAATTACTGATATTACAAAGTGCTTTCTATTATCTTTCTGTATGTATGCTTTTACAAGGAGACAAGAATAACTTGTCTCAAAAATGTTTATACTTATATCCAGATATAAACAGGAGACAGGCAGTACATACACACAGTATTTTACTTTTGTAATTTATGTACACTTACAGTAGCTTGGAACAGTTACTTCAGATTTAATATTGATCATTTTAAAAGCTACTTATACATGGCCTTCCTTGACAATAAAAACTGACAAAGGTTAAATTCTGAATTCTATACCCTGCCCAAGTGGATGATCCTCAAGTTCATTACAGCCCTTGACAGAAACAGGTCAAAATTCAAAAGGTAACTTCTACCCTGAAGGATGTTTCTGCAGATCACAATAACCAATGTGTCTTGTATTGCAAGTCTCTCCACAATTTACAGTACACAAAAATCAGATTTTCTACAATATGAGTAAAAAATAAAATCAAAATATTGATTAAAACATTTGGATTACCTCCCAGAAGCTATCACTAGAAACTTCTACTCCAACGGAATCATCATATGAGCCAGACATTGCTACGTATGAAGAGCTTATAAGTATTCAGAGCTTAAACACCTTCAGAATCTGTAAAAACAGAAAAAAAAAACATTTATGAGCATTATTAATGGAGTTATCTAGTCATGAAAAAAAATTATGTTAAGCAACTTCATTCAGTATTTCGATACTTAGAGATGCCAGATAAAAACAAAAGGAAACCAAAGGAGGGCATTTTAAAACAGAAAACTTCTACCACACATTTTGTGGCTCTTATCATGACATAGTTGTCCAGAAAACACTCAATGCATCTGCTCATATCACATTTCACTAGAGTCTTGAGTTTATTTAATGATAAAACTTCCTATCACAACCAAAAGAAAAGATTGAGCAGCAAGATGCTTACTCATTAACTACTCCACTTTCAAAGCATTCCTAAGAGACAATCAGCTGAACTTCGCTTCTGCAACAATAACCTGCACTGATTCCTATTCCTTTTCCACTGGAAATCTGTGTTATGCAATGAAATCAGAAATATTTAAGGCCAAAATTTGTTAATTTAAAGAAAAATATGTCTTCTTGTCATTGTTCTACTTTAGCAAAACAAACAAACAGAGAACCCATCAGCTCCAAATTCTGAGCTTTATTAGAAATAAGTCATTACTTTTAACAATTCAGGCATTTTCACTTTTATAGACACAGCTGGAAGGAAGAAATCTCTCCTCATCAAAGCAGATGACTTTATGAATCACTGGGTATGAAAAAAGTTAGGCTTACCCTAAGCTAACATGCAAGATTAACATCAAAAACATTACTGAGACAAAAATCCAGGCATTTGCATCCACAAATGCAGTTTGTGGGCTGGAGACCAAGAGGTAGGAGAGAAAGGAAACAGCTGCCTCCCAAAACACACACACACAAATCCCTGTCCAATCTCTGCAGATATTTTACCAGGTTCTCCTGTTTGGATTTCTCCTGCCAAGTTTATCTCTAACTACTACCAGGGATACATACAGGTAAACAGATTTTACCCCCACTTGTGGAATGAATACTTTTATCAGTAGACTGTAAGTTGAAGCTCCCTTTCATTTTTTTGCCTTGTCAATCTTGTTTGCCTTAAAGTACCATGGTCCCTTCAAAATGGAGCAGAAAACATCTCCAAACCTGACCTTGCTGCCCATGGTTATGACAAGCTGCCGAGAGAAATGGCATTGAAAGCCTCCCAGGCAAGGAGAATTCAACACTAATTAGCATTTCTGGGATACACTGAAAATAACAGTGCCATAAGGGTAGGCACTTGTTCATAACAAAACCCAGCTACTGAAACAAAACAGTTCTTTGGACAGTTGCAGCACAGAGATAAAGTTACTCTGGCTGGGAAGACAAGATGTTTCTCCTTATCAGTTTTTATCCAATTCTTCATTTACGTAATGCAATTCACAAAAAGCTTACATAACCTTAACACTGAATATTAAACTAAAAATCGCAACAAGAACATCAATTGTTAGAATTTTATTTTTAAAAGACAGCCAAAATATAAGAAGGGTTCTGCAAAATGGCAAACTAGAAAGGAAAATCACATAGAGGTGAATTATTTTTACATGTTAGTGTAACAATCTTCAAATTGTGTTAAAAATAATAATCAAAAAACCCCAGCTTTTCCACCTGTGCTTTTACTGAGCCAAGAGGGAAAAGTTTAAACACTATTCAATTGCCAGCTTCTCTAGCAGCACCTTTACACAGAATGTGGTCTTTCCAGATAAATTTTGTCCCTTGCAATTTTTACAATACACTAAGTTAAGCAAAGATCATATTTGTAATTTTTCATATCCTTTTTTAGACAGCTATAAGCAGCATAAGGAGGAAACCAAAGTGCAATAAGCTTGCAACTAGCTGAACCAATTCATAGGACTAGTTTAAAATTAAACAGCCAGGCATGCCATGCAGAACAAGGGAGGAATGAGGTTCTGAAGGTCGTCAGGAAGGGTTAGTGCAGTTTTTCTTCACTACACCAAGATCTTACAACCAAAGTGCTCACTGCCATTTGGAAGAGATCTGGCAGACAGCTGTAGAGTTCAGCATCTTGGAAAAAGAAACCTGAAGTATAAACTTAAAGGAAAGTTTCAGTCCCTCCCATCCAGGCATCCATCCCACTCTCCCAAACCATACTAGCAATATTTTCACCCTCCAATTAAGATAAAAAAGACAAAGAAAGTGTTCTGAAGTAATAATATAGCATCCACTTACCTTTCACAAAATAGCTTAAACTATGTCATTGCTGCAAATTTAATCTGAAAAGTTACATGGAAAGACTGAAAAAGCTCAAACACAGGAACATTTTCTTAAATGAAGGAACAGGTTGTGGTGACTGGGTTTTTAAAAAACCCTTTTATTCCTCCTCAACTAGAACTACATAATACATGGAGTTATCCTTTTTTTCCATAGAAGCATGAAAGCGATCAGCACTCAGGAAATACTGATGGAATTAAGGTTTGAATATGCCAAATACTATGCTGTGAGAAAGTATGAGCAAGCGTATTTAGGGAAATATTGTGAAGTCATAGCAACAACTGGTACAGAAAAACACTATTTTTACAGCCCTACTTAAAAATAAACTGTATACTGAGATAGGAACATTAAGTGGTGTGAGTCATGCTACCCTCACAAAATAGAATTATTACAGAAGCCAGGCCTTTAGCACATTTTTTGTCAGGGTTTGGTCCTCCCATCCTCCAAGTGAATTTCCAGAGGTTTCACAAGTAAAGTTCATTGCACTTTTTTTTTTTTTTTCGTTTTGCAGGGTCTTCCATTTCACTATAAAAGCAAACCTACGAACAACTACAGCCGTCAGGTAAAATCTAGAAAATTTAAATGGATACAACAAGAAAGATGAGCTCTGCACAGATTCCCCACAAATGATCACCTGCATCTCACAGAGCTGGATTGCAGCAGAATCAATAACTCCATAGGAAAGCACAGTGCCCACACCCACTTCCTATATTCTCACAATAGTTTGGCTTCATCCACTCTTTTTCTTCTCATTCCACAACTCCAGGCCCATCTCTTTAGCACCTTTTTCTTGACCCCCAGCTGCTAAGCAAACAGTAACACAGTGCTGGAGTCACCAAAAAAAGCAGCCCAGAGAAAGCCTTACCAGTTCAGAGCCCCTGCTGCCTTTTGTCACAAGCACACTTTAGCCACAAGAGCTTATAGAGGCTAAAAATAAACCACGAAGTCCAAGTGCAGAAAGTAACTCCATCCTAAACAGTACATACTGTAACAGCCACGGAAATGATGCAAACTAACAAGGCTCCAGGTTCTTGGCCCTGCCTTTTAAGCAATTCTTGTAAATTAGGATACATTGATCTTTGACACAAGGAAATGGATCTTAATAAATAACTGTGGCTTCTTCTTTTTTTTTTATTTAAAGCTTCCTCTTAAGGAACATTCTAGCCATGCTTTAAGCTAAAGACCTTGAATTTCTTCCTCACTGCTAGTGCCTCACTGTGTGAAAAGAAGTGCTATAAACATCCTGAAGGCTTAACACACAAGGATTTTAGAAAATATTAACTAATAAAGAGCAAGCAGACCTTCAGATACTACACACAAAAGATGCTGCCTCTTCTCTCAGGAAGTTGGCTTTGATATTACTTTGAAAGCAATTTGCAAAATTCCTTGCTTTGTTCATGTTGAAATAGTTGGTTTTTTGTTTTTTTTTTTTTTTTTCCTGTGCAACAAATGCAGACTATCAAGAAGCTAAAATAATCCAGTGAATCCCAAAATTTCTCTTAAGGCATTTTTCAACATGAAGATGGGGAAAAGATTTTAAAGAAATCCTTCAGTTAAATCCCCTCAGGCTTTTAATAACAAATAACTTTGATGAACTCTTACTGTGAAACAGGTAGGGTTGTTAAAAGTGAGATTTTAACATTCTGATTTCTTTTGGAAGACTGTGTTTATTTTGAAAATATATTTCACTATACTCAAAAAGATGACATGGAAAAAAAAAATCTAATTACAGTCCCATGTACAATGGGCTGCTTTAAAGCATGGCAATCACTAAACTGTGGCCCTAGGTGACAAACTGATCCACAATAGAAAAATATCTCAGAATCACAGAGTGACAGAACCTTACAAGTATGAGCACCCCAGATTATTCAAGGTTTTAATATAGCTGGATCTTGAAAACCACCAGGGATGGAGATGGCATAGCCTCTCTGTGCAACCTATTCCAGTCATTAACAATCCTCAAGATGAGATACAGAGGGAAAAAAAATGAATCCATATTTAGAAAAGCAAATGGCGTTGCCATGCGCTGTCTCCAAGGACTCTCCAGATGCAAGCTGAGACAGAGACAGTCTATCAGCCTCTGGAAGAGAGAAGCACCTGGTCTCATTACCTTTTAAACCTATTTTTGGAATGACAGCATTTGTCACCATGGATCTGACTCGTCAAGATTCCAAGTTCCATGACTAAGACGAGTGAATTACTGATGTATAAGGACATGACTCAACTTCAATTAGCTGCTCCTAAGATTTTCAGCTTTAATTTTTTTTCCTTATTATTCACTGAAGTCTCAGGTTTTGTTCCACACAGAATAGGAAGGAAACAAGACTTCCTTGTACAGAAACAAATACAATCTATGCTTTAAGTGTGAACTACTGTGGTTTGCTACAAAGTGTACCTGCCACAAATATGCTCAATCTCATATTCTCTGGTAAAATAAAGCAATTTTGATATTACTTTCTTTTCTATTTTGCCCAAAGAACTTGCTCTATACGAGTTTCCAGTTTCTTCAGACTTGCAATCTGTTTACTGTTGACATGGAAAAAAGTGACATAAGTTCTTCAGCAATATTGTGAAATCATGTAACAAAAGCTGTTAAGAATCACAGCTACTGACACTCCAAAGTCCATAAATTAATATGAAAAATAAATACAGGAAAAAAGAATGCTTTGGTTTACACACTCAAATCACACCAAAGAATTCCAACCCCTGAGTCAGGGAAGGAATGCATCCAACCATAATTAATCACTGCTATTCAGTGCTGTGAAGTCTTGTAAATGAAATCAGTAGACATGACTGCATTTTATTAACAGATTTTCAAAGGTAGTCTCAAAGTGATGGCTTGGGCCTCATTTCCAATCTCTAAAATAGGGAGAATAGCAAATAGCACCCTCCTCCACAGGGATTTGAGATAATCCCTTAGTCTCCATCAAGAAAACAACTACAGCAACAAACACCAGAGAAAAGTCCGTAAAAGGAAACTGAATTGCTATTTCTTGGGGAATTCAGCCTCTATGTTATAGTTGGCAGAACCATGTACCAAATGATTTTTGGAAAGAAGTTGACAGCAACCTATTTGGTGAACTGTGAGCACTAAAGGAAGGAATCTAGGAAATGCATGCTGTTACAGACTCTGCAAGCTTATTTCCTACCAGGCACACTCCTCTGAGACTGAGAGCAATGTTTATTCCTAGATTTTCTAGTTTGGATAACCGAATAATTTGCCACCTAGACATTTTTCAGTTAGCAAATAACTAAGTGACATTAAATAATAAAAAGCTATCAGTTCACAGTAGTCATTCATAACCCTGGGTAACAAGAGACTCTTTGCCCTTCTGCCAACTAAGGAAAGCCCCTGAGTTCAGGGTTGCTTGGTCCACAACAACCTCCTTGGTACTGGATTATATTTGCCCATGCCCACGTTTGTTAAATGCTGAATGTGAAACCACTCAAAGTAGCACTCATTCACTGCCCTTAATATACAAGTCATGAACACACATTCAAGCCAGCTTCAGCACACATCAGAAGATCACTAAAGAGATTAAATTTCTGTGATAATTACCACATGTAAAAAATCCCAACAACTCCAGTGAGGAGACAGTCTCTAAAATTAAACTCTTCGAGCACATTAACACTGTGTGATGCAATCTTACAGCAGATACATTTCACAATGCATAACAAAAGGATTAAGAACAACCATTTTGGCCATTACTGATTATTTTATTAAATAAATGAAACTTCAAATTACTGATCAAACAATTTGAATAACACACAGCACAGAAGCATACCTGAAACACGAGACAACCCAATATTCTCAAAAAGACTCTCAGCCTGCATGTTTTGTTTCATCCATGTAAAAGAAAACCTTGCTCTCACACTCCAAAGAAGACTGGCAGAGCCCTGGAGTTAGCAGCTCTTATCTGCTGTCCTCCTTCCCCATAATTAGTGGCCAGACATGCTGGTTAGACATGTTGCTGTTACACATGCTGCTTTTTGCACATTCATGACCTAACCATCCCCATCAGCTCCCACACGCTGCCAGCATAGCCTCCCTCTGCATTTTCCCAACTAACCAGGAGATACCTGAAATAGCAACACGACTTTGGGGAAAAATTATTGTTTGTTCTCAGCTTGACAAGCCAATGTGTGTAGGTGTATTATTTAAATTGTGCAATTTTTGTTCTAACCAGGGAAGCTATTAATTGCCTTCAGAGCCTTTGCAGAGGTTTCTGTTTAAAGTTAAATAGACACTGACCACAGAAACTATTAACACTGTAAAATACATGCTTTAAATGGCATAGATATACCTGCAAAGATGATGAAGTAATGTAGGGGAGCTTTAAAATATTTGCATCTATTTAAAACAAGCATGAACATTTTCAGGCTATACTTTTCTTTAATCTGGTGATATGAGGGAAAAGAAATCTATATTCATGTTTTCTGTACTACAAGGAAAAAAGTGTATAAAATTTGGCTTTGAGTAAATTTTGCCAGAAAACCAGCTGAGAATTCAGGATTATTTGTCAATTAAAATAGCTTTTAAAAATATTCTTTGATTTTTCAAATCAGAGATTTTCTACTGTTTAGGATCTAGTAATTAAAATTATGAAGTGCAGGAAGAACTTTAATTAATTACAAGTGTTCACTCCTTCCGAATGTTCACTTTTGCAATGCCTGTGACATCACACACTAATTCACATGTCCTGTCAAGTCTTCCAAAATGAAATTAACCATAATATCTTGGCATCCTTCCTAAATAAATAAAACTGAGATAAATATGCTTTTAGGTTTGTTTCAAAAAAAAGCATGAAAGGGGTAAAAGAACACATATTTTTAACTTGCAAATTACACTTTGTAATCATTTAGTTAGCAAGAAATCTTTTAAGTGTTCAGACACTTTAAAAATAAATGATTGACCCTTTATCTAGTGGAATTAGATGGCTTGTTATACACTCATAATAAAAACTTATTTTCATAAAATGCCAAGAGAAATATCTAAAGCATATACACTTGGTATTTAATTTCAGTAGAATTTTACAACACTACAAAAACAAGGACAGTGCAGAGGAGTGATACTGATGGATTCTCCAGGAGAGAAACCATGAAACAGCATTTACAGCTGCACTGACAAAACAGTTGCAGAGAGAAGTAACATGTACACAACAGTTCTAAATTGGCATATAATTAAGAAGTAAAATAGGACATTATTAGAAGCACTGCTTCAGACATCAAAACTTACTTATGTTATCACCCAGCTAAACACTGCTCTACTTCAAAACAGAAACCCCAAAAAGGACATTAATAAAAAGCAATATAATAACCATTCTAGAAATAGATGCATGTTGTGGACAGCAGGCTGTATGAGCTCAGAATCACCAGCTCAAACATGATAAAACACACTCCCTTACATTCAAACAAGCATTCCAAAATATCACACCCAGGCAAAAATACTTTTGTATCAGCTGTGATACAGTAGTCTCCATTTTGGTAAGAAAAATTAACTATGACAGTTTGGAAACTCATTCCACATTCTGTTTACAAGCTATTAATCTGAAAAGGCGTGCCTTAACCCACTTGCATTTGTTCCAGCATAACTGCACAGATAACCAGAGTACCTGCACAGCACTGTCTGACCTTCATTTCCACAAACACAATTCTCTCATCAGCGTGTACTTTAGCACTTCCTGTGAGCTGATGAAAACCTTGTAGCTCAAACCAATGTCTTTTTCCCCCCCTCCTCAATGCAGCATTCAAAATAACACAGGGTTTTCAGTCATGGTATGATTCTGTATAGCTGCAAAGCTGAATATTTGGTGCACTGTAACCCTTAGGAAAGACCATGGGTAGCCCATTTTAAAGGAAGGTATTTTTAATCATACAACTGGCTTCAGTGGAGGAGAGTGTTTTTAAATATTTCTGTGAAACACGTAGGCACACTTCGCAGATGCGTCACTTAGGAAACAGATGTGTTGTTTCAATGTTCCATATTCAAAAGCTGTACTTTTCCATCTCAGGAAATACAGGGCTGTAATAGTAATTAATGAAATACTGACATGCATTGAATAGAAGTAGATTTAAACCCTTAAGTGAAGGTGAAACAGGGCAGCCTTCCTGAATCTGAAGGCTGCACTGAAGAGCTACTGTTCTTTACTTCAGGAGAGAACCAATTCAGATACCTCACTTGAACCATATTCAGCCTGGTCTTTAATACAGATTTTCTTTCAAAGCTTAAATCACTGTTAGAAACTAAATCTACATGTCAGAATACTCTATTTTCTGCTTATCTTAGAGAGATACAGATAACTATGCTTGGCAAAAATAGGAAGGCTGATTGGGGCAGCGGAAGCTGCATGGGTGAGCCCAGGAAAATCTGTGCACTCTTCAAGTACTAGTGAATGTCTCTGTCACGTTTTGGAGATATAAATAAAAAGGAAAGGAGAAGTGATGATTTCCTTACCATGGATAAAGAGATTGTTCTCTAGTAAGCAAACACAGCAATTTTTTAGGCCAGATCCTCAACACAAGTAGTCTGTAACACCAGAAATTATGTGCTAGTAGAGCTTTCTGCTAGCAAAGAACTGTATCCCAGGACTTGTACCCTAAAGCAGCAATTAAATGACCACTTCCATAATTGCTGGCTTAGATCAAAGCTGTGAAAAGGCTTTAAACAGTAGTTTCCATAATTACCAATTCTTTCTGCAGGCATTACCCCCTCACTGCTATAGCCCTGCTGACAAAAAGCAGGTCAAATCATCATGCAACATTCCTCAACTCTCAAAATACATTAAAGGGTAGCTCAGTACTTGGAGAAAACACTATCAATGTAAAAACTGCTAAGGAAGACAGCCTTACAACTTAAAAGCAACATTTTTAGCAGTGATAGTCATCAGATTATGTACCATTTCATCAGTTTCATTTCTGGAACTGATACAGAATGTACAGACCTCTGCAGAATACAATTCATAAATGCAGAAAGAAAACAACCACAGACACATTTAACTTCAACTACCCTTCTTCACAGTAAGTTAAATAAGTAATTATCCATTTAGGAACAATAAAAGATCTGTTCAAGTGTTTCAAAATCAATGCTATACTGTAACAGTACAGAAGAGCATGTGACTGTATTTCATATTTAAGATTAAATAAGATTAATTCAGATTTTAAAGCAAACTGAATGCAGCTTCTAAAGAACTATTAGGAGAATTTAAATCGCTTTCTTGTGTTAAAGTTGGAGAGAAGGTTACTTGATACTTAGCTTCATTTAGATGGTCACTGAAAAAAGAAATGCTTGAATTCCATTTAAACAGATTTTCAGCTCAGTGAATCTGAGGTAAACTTTAGCCAGGACTTTTCGTGTTCCTAGGAAATTAAATTTTCTGGTCCTGAAATGGTAATTACTGCAACAAGGTCAGAAGACCTCTATTTACAACTTAGTCAGCAACTTATGTTGTATAGGTTACTTAGTAGAATTAAACATTCCCTAAAAACATGTAAAACATGTAATTTTTTTTTTTTTGGCAATAAATATAATGAACTGGCTCCTTACCATTGGTCTAAGCTACCTGGAAGTATTAAAAATATCAGGATTAGAGATCATATTTTATGGCCTTCCCTGTACATGTAATTTGACAAGCAAAGATGGAAGTGTATGTGGGGAGGGGTTGTTGGTTTTGGTTTGTTTGGGGTTTTTTTTTAAACACATAGGGTACACTTACACCAACTTTAATCCTACTGCAACTGAAAAGTCAAGAGTTTTCAGTGTGCAAAACAAGGTGCTGCTCTAAAAGAGGCACATGAGACCCAGGTTAGGCAAGAGAGAAGGTGAAAGTTTTTCTTTGGTTCACAAAGGTTTCACTAATCTTATTAAGGGTTTAGAAAAGAAAGCACAGCAGAGCAGCCAGTCTTCCCCATGATTTTTAGTGATCTGAATACATGTTATGTGACCTTATACAGCTCTCAAACACACAAATCACTCAAATGTAGAATCCCTGAACATAATAATGCAAAATAAATGCTTAAATTTGCCCAACTAACCTCACAAAGAGTAGTCTTTTCTACCCTGCTGCTGCTTTTTAGGAAAAGGAAAGCTTTTTATGCCATTTTAAATTAATGCTTGACCAAAGTACAAGTAGGTCAGCCATCTACTCTGCAACCTAAATTGGACTGAAGTTCAAGGAAAGTGGGACAAGAGGCCCCATGAGCTGACAGCTCTTGCACTCCCCATCACCACTGTGTTTTTGCAGTTAATAAAGCTGTGCCATCACTGACTCTGGAGCACTGAAACAGCAGCATGCAACCTGCATATGGGGAACAATCAGGAGACAGAAAAAAGAAAGGTAGATAACCCCAAGCAAGTTCAATTTAGTGCTGTCTCAAGGCAGAGTCTAAAAATCCCTGCTGTTGAAAATCCAAGCACGCAAAACTAATATCAAGTAAAACCAAAGTTGATCATGGTATTGAAACTAAGTCTTAATAAAAAACAGGAATTACACAACTGCCTTTCTTGTCATATAGGCTGCTAACATCAGCATTTTAAATGGTTACACAAGGATTCTCAATCATATTAAAGGTACAATAACACATCTTTTTTGTTTTTGAATTTAACTCATATATCAGTAACCCCTACAGTCACAAAATAGCAGTATGATAGTCACAACAGCTGAGAAAACAGGCACAAATAGCTGCAGAATACAGTGATCAGATTTCTTTAAGCTATTTATTTTACTGCAAATCATTCTAATGCTTAATGTTAAGACTCCAGAAAGTCTGGAGCCATTATATTCAAATGCAACATCATATTTTAAGTGAAAATAGAATTCAGTTGGTATTTTTGCATGATGCATAATAACACGAAGCAATCTCAATATGACAAAGTTAGTATCATGGAATAAAATGATTCTGGAATTACAACATCCAACTTGCACACGCTCAAAAGGAACAGGCTGACCTGGATTTCTAACATGGACCTTATGCCTAAACCATATATATAATGGTCTATATGCATACAAATATATATACCCATATATAAACTAGAGTATTAGCCTAGAGCTGTGTTTAACACGTTGAGATTTTCAGCCATCTTATAAAAGCCACTACCAGGGCCCACATCCATGGGATTTTACTACCTAGCAAGTGATCTCGTGCTTCTGAGTTCAGCTTGAATGTCTGTCTAGATTCCATCCCACATTTGTCTCCCAAGGTCTGTTTGAGCTGACAGCTGGGATATCCCCACAGTCCTGTCCAAGGCCAGGGCAGGGTGATAATGAACACAGAAGTGCACCATGACTGCAGGCAGGGCTCTGTGTCCCTGCTCACAATAATACCTCAGCCAGTGCTCTACAATAGTTTGTGGTTACTGAAATGAATCACCTGTCTACATATGACTGCCATTGTAAAGCCGTATCTCCATATGGCTCGTCAGTTAAGAGGCTGAGCAGCAAAGGAATAAAAAAAAAAAAAAAGGATTAAATGGTTCAACAGCTGAAACAGCTGCAAGATGAAAGCTTCAGTTATAAAGAAATACCTTCCAAGATTTCTAATTCCCCAAGAATAAGGAAACCAAATGATGTGCTTACTCAATGAATAATAAATTTCATATTGAACTATCTTTATCATATGGTATAGAATAGAATAAAGAATAGAATAGATAAAATAAAATAGATATATAAGATTTTGAAATACTACAGAAAAAAACATTAGACAATGAAGAAAACATGACAGAAATTGCATATAGAAAGATACTATTTATAATATTTTACAAGCAACACATGATACTTTTCATAATCACACCCTTTAGCATCACAGTTCAAGCCAAGAGCATTTCAGCTGAGAACACCTGTGAAACTTAAGTACAGACATTTCTCACTTCTGGTTCTGAAGGCTTAAAGCCTTAATATAAACATTATGAGAAAAAATAGGCCCACCTCTAGAAAATCTCCTAAACCCACAAAGCTAATGCTACCTCTAGTAACAAACAGTACCCATGGTAGCTCTTTGGTCATTTCAAGCTTTCTGGAGAAGGTGAGAAGTTTCTCTAACCCACAAAGAGAATCCCTGCAGTAACTCCAGCCACGAGCTCATTCACACTTGCTCCTAATAAAGGCAGCTCAACAGCTGAAGATTCAGGGTCACAAGGAACCTTCACACAATCATGTCTCAGACCACAGCTGCTCTAAAGTTGTTTTGTCCTTACTCCTAAAGCTTAAGAGGCAAAATATCTAGTTGATGCATCAGTCATCCAAAATTATAAAAAAAGATAATACACTTAAAAAACAGCTATTTTTTACATCTAAAAATATCATTAGTAAAGAATATGCTATATAGAGTATTTAAGAGCTTAATAACCTTGATTCATTACACAATATACATGTATTTTCTACCTTGTGATTTATGAAACTGAAAATGAAATATCCAAGCCTTGGAACCTTCCAACAAATTGCCTACCTTTTCCCCTTATAAGAGCTGCAAAGAATTTGAATATCCAGTATATTTCATGGGAAGAGAAAACACTTGATTACCTACTTTATATTTGTCACACTATCTTAAAAAGCCTGTAGCCATAATTCCAGCTGAAAATGCCAATTTCAAAGCAAGGAAGGCTAATGTCTATTGATCCTGTCATGAACCAGTGACACTTGAGCATTGAAAATCCTGCTCATTTGAGTCTAACAATTGATGATCTAGTTAACTGTGACAGAGGACAGTCTAGCAGACTTTGTTTTCATCAGGAAAAAATCCATTACTTTTCAGCTCCACAGAAGATAAATGTTAGATCTGTTTGCATTTTTTAGTGCCAGATTTTAATTGGGAAGTTGACACGATGACTGATTAAATTGGGAAAAGATGAGGATTATGGTGAGGGTCACAAGATCCTGAAAACAAGTCCTGGGAACAGATGAGACTAGACTACTTAATATCTCTTCAAAGAGTGTTCAACAGCCACACTTTGCTACAGTAATCAGATCCCAGAAGAAATACTTCAGCTGAGTATTTGTCAAGTTATAATGATCACAGAACCGTGCAACAGCCTGACCTCTCCAATCTCCTCTTTCTTGGGAAAGGGAGTCTTGCTGAGATTATTCAGTACCCTGTCCAGTCACAGCTTCAAAGTGTTCAATGGGGAGGACTCTACAATCAATTATCTACCAATTCACAAGACATCACTTCACTTCTGGAAGTCAAAAGCTAGAGTGCCATTCTCATGGCCAGTTACATTTCACTTGCTTCTTTACCTTCTGCACACACACAACTGTAGTCCATTTTTCTTTTTTCCTTATGCTGGAGTGCAAGGCTACACGCTTGAACCTTGCAGCCAAAGCCATTCACTAATCCTTTAACTATAAATTCTAATATATGAAGAAAAATTTCACAGTATTGGTACAACACAAAAAGTTCACACTATGCTTAATTCATGTAATGACAGATTTTTCACTATTATTCACTAATTCATGTAATGACAGATTTTTCACCATGGTCCATTTTGTATCACATAAATTGCAGATACTAAAGTAATTAAGCTCATTTGGTACACACATACTCAATTAGTCTGTCCTGGCCATGGTACTTCCTGGTATAACTATCTCTTCATTATCATATGAATGTATTTTTATAGTAACATCCACTGGCATGAGATAAAGCTCTAAACCCAAACTATTTCAGACTTGCATTTCGACCACTGACACCTAAAACTCCTTTCAAAGGAAGGCAGCTATTCTTTCAGAAATATTTGTGTGCCTATTCTTATTGATACACAAATCGAAGAATTTTAAATTAATAAGAATTTTAACACCAAGCCAGCCTAGCCAACATTTTGTTAGAACTAACATCCACCTGCCATTCAGCTTTAAGAACTTTTTCTAAAACAAGACATGGTAGCTGCCACACAAATCTTCTGCTGGTCTTCACTCTGAAGCCTGGTACCAACTGGAACAATTTAGAACTGCTGCATAACTGTTATGCAACATCAGAAGAGTCCTGAGGTTTTTTCAGAGTTCTCCCTGGATGTTTGTTCGAGAATATGTGAACTATATCCCTACAATGTTCACCAAATAAAGAAGTTTCTAAAGATAGCCTTTTCAAACCTAAAAATAGTGCAGTAATGAAGAAGGCCATTTGAACAGGTTTAGTGCTGACTTGCAGGTGTGACTAAGTTCTAGCAAAATAGCCTTAAAATTGCTTTTACTAACTCCCCCATGGATCCAATTGACAATCAAAATACATCACCACTGCCCATTTTCTTGTGTCTGGAATGGTGAATGGAATAACAGCACCAACACAGGTTGAAAAAAGTTCTTCCTAATGTCACTGACACAAAGTAATCAGGACACAATGATACAGAAAGGGTTCTTTTAGCTATGGGAGAAACTTCTGGCTCAAGGGATCCAATGTAACCAAGGGCATACAAAGGCAGCACCTTTGCCTATAAGATAAAGGCACTGAAAACTTATCCAAATTTTGAAAACCTCGAAATTCAAATTTCACAGTCCTCTAGTTAGGGCATTTCAACAATAATATTCCAGAATATATTCAATGACTTCAGAATTTGGAGGCAATATACATCCAATAATCAATAATTCTGTATCAAGTTCTAAATTATAGACAAAATCAGAAGAAATCAAATAACGAATTGTTAAATGGATTTTCAAATACCTAACTTATTGCTTTAATATTTAAGTTTCAGCAGCCTAGCTTTAGACAAAACTCCAAGCTGATGCATTTTCATTTTACATATTTGACATATATATGCCAAATCCCTACTTGCACTTGTCTTTCACCTGAGATGATTTTTTTCTTCTCCCTTAAGACAAAAAAACAATTGGAAACAAGATATAAATGTCCTTTTAAGTTTAGGTAGTTGGTCTTCCAGCAACCCTTTCAGTATCCACAGCTACATAAATTCTAATGTCAAAGCCTAGGTGCAATATGCTATTCTTTGCACATTCCAATAATTCTCATGAGCTGCTTCAGCTGCATAACTAGAGAAAGTAGCTCAAATTTAATTCATTCTGGGAAGCAATACAGAGATTCCTGGAGGATTGCAACAACAGTTGACAAAGCAATTTAACAAGAGCTGTAGGTTCTACATTGCTTATTTCTCCCCATTTGCAGGGTTGAACACTGCACAAGTTAATTGTTATTGCATTACAAAGAGTGTTTCACAAGATTTTCATAAAAGCTTTTTTTTTTCCTGAAATGAGATTACATAACTTTGTTCTCTAATTATTCAGTGTGATAAAAAAATGGAAGGATTCATGTGATACATTTTTTCCTTGGCAAATTCAAAACATATTTTGCGAAGCATGTTTATAAAATCTTCAGTTTTAAAAAGCCAATTTGTACAATAGATTTTTATAGTATTTTTCCTACCTAATAAACTGTATTTCAGTGAGTATGCTAGATAAATTAGATGCAACCCTGAAAATTAAAAAAAAAACAAACCCAAACACACTATAAACTTCAAAACTGAAATACTAACTGAAATACTAATACTAAATCATTCACAACTCAGACAAATCATATCAAAAGATATTATACTGGGATAGCAATATTCACTCAGAAAATATAGTATTTTATCTGTATGTAAGAAATACTCCCTATGGGAAATAAATACTGCAAGTGCAAAAAGTAAAACACATAAACCAAATTAAATACCTTTAGATATACTTGAAAACTTTGAAACCTGTTCATGTCTTTCCTGCTGTGCAATAAGATACCTTTGCAGCAACATAAAAAATTCCAGAATTATTACTGTAAAACTAGTAATCTTGTTCAGCAACACATTAATTACATGCTAAATTTAGCACTGCTTTTCCTTAATTACACGAAGTGTTTCTGCAATGCCTAACAACAAGTAGAAACAAAGGTGCTGCCTATCCAGCCTCTTTTGCAAGAAAGGGGAGGAGGGATAAAGGGGAGATCTCCAATCACAGTTTTAGTTTCTGTACAGGGTTAGTAAAAAACCCCAGCTAAGTGGGCCTCTGTAGAAAGAGAAAGATCATCACATTTTATCAGACTAATCAAAGTCTAAAGCATAGAAACTATAGGTTATCTTGCACAGCACAAAATAAATTCAGAGTCCTGTATGATACTTGTTTCACTAATTTGTGTTTATCAGTAACAGAACTGTTTGGGACTGACCTGACAATGATTAACATTGCACAGCACAGATTTTACTCATGACACCACATACCACAGGACTTATATTCTACCACAAACTATGGAATAGCCTATGCTAAACCAAGAGCTGAAATACAGTAATTTGACACAGACTAAACCCACATGTTGCTCTCTGATATAGGGATGCAACAAGCCAAAGCAGAACCAGCTGCTCATACATTGCTTTGGACAAAGAATTTCTAAGCCAAATTCAAACCAATGTTAAGATCAAATCTCATTTAAAATACAACTGAAGGTTCACATACAGATTGCTTTAAACCATGTGGATTGTCCTTTAACCTCCTCCAATTTGTGTGTATGAACATAAATAATAAATTGGGTCTTAGCTCAAAGAACAGACAAGACATTCATGATATCCCAGGCACCTTTCCCAGTGCAGACAACAATTAAACAAAGAAAATCACAAAGTGTTCTGCAATATTATTCTAAGGTGTTCTCTGCTGCCAATCTAAGCACCTGCCTAAAGAAAAATAAATCTGGTAGAATAGTAGTTCACTCAGAATAGCCAAGAAAGCAGATTAGACAGTATCACAAAACAAAACAGGAATTCAACTAAATCTACTTCTCAAATTCCAATAATTCTAAAAAAAACCCAAACCAAACCAACCAACAAACAACAATGAAACCACAAAACCAAAAAAAAAAAAACAAAAAACCAAAAAAACAAAAAAACCAACAAAAACCAAACAAACCCAAACAAAGAACAAAAAAACCCTCACAAAACCAAAAAGCACAAAAAATTAACACCCAAAAACACAAACACAAGTCTAGGAAAGTATAGCAATATAGCAATAGCATGGGGTTTTTGCACACCTAGAGTTTACTCCAGGAGAAAGAAAAAGAAAAAAGGAAAGAAGATACTAAAAACACACTTGATTCTTTCCAAAAATTTGCATCTATTTTGGGAATTAAATATTGAATTGAAATTCAAAGCTACTTCTTTGATACTTGGTTTAACATGTGCTAACAGATTAATCTAAATCATCTGCAAGGAGTTTCAAAACAATTACTTAGCATTCACTTTTACTTCTATAAAAAATGTATTTCATTACATAAGAATAAAATATCAGCATTAAACCTTAGAAACACCTACATTATTTACAAATGAATACTCTAAAAGTAAAAAGGCAAAGACTTCTGGCTCCTTTCTACTTGGTACTTGTTTAACCTCAAAAGGTATTTCAATTGTCTTCTGGTACTCCCACTCCGAAATATTTTAAGCAAAAAAAAACTCAAGAAAACACCCATAAGTTTACCTTTAAATTTATAAATTTAATATAATTTTATACTTAATTTCTATTCTCCCACACACTTAAAATTGGTAAAAATCAAGAAACAAGTTCAAATATATCTACAATTCCCTTAACTAAAGACAGTGTAAGGGTAGAGTCTGGGTGAAGAAGTGTCACATCTTTCTTGGTTTTATTTCAGCAGCTCAGGTAGCACAGCTTCAGCTGCCAGGGCAAACAGCAATGTGGCATTTATATCCATTCAATTTCCCTTCCTTTATTACACCTGACCATCTTTGGCATGCATCTGATTATAAAAGCACTTATGCAGAGACTTGTTTGCATTCAACATTCACTTTACAGACATTATCCACTGCACTCCTTAGCTCAACAGGGAGCCTGATCACTGTTATGGCACAAATTCATTCCACTGACAGTGATTGGTATTGTTTGTGCCACATCCCCAGTCATCCCTCCTGACCCATCCCTCTGCCATCGATTCTGTTTGGGAAGTCAGGTGCTAAGCTTCATCCAGCTGAAAATGACTCTGCAGAAATAAAAAGTTTCTTGCTGGACCAGATAATTGACCCTAGACACAGCATAGCCAGATAAACAATCTCCATGGAGGACACAGCAAGAATAAATGGCTGAGCACCACAGAAAAACCCTGATTTCCTGTTTTAGTCACAACAAAGACTATCACTGGCTTTGAAGTAACTTATCACTGGGAGTAGAAGCATCAACAAACTTTGGAGCCAGTTTAACAAGCTACAAGAGCTTATGCTAACACAAAGAATAGGCAAGTACACAGACCACACACAAGATACCCTTCAGAAAAAGGCTGGCATCCTGAAAGAAAGGCAAAAAGATTTTTTTATTGCTTATGTGTAAGCAGTAGGCATACAAGCAAGAGATTATGTTAGTGCCCTTGGGAACATAAATCATTTAATAACACTGAAATGTCACTGCATATGTCACACAGCTCAAGAGTTTGTATGTGGTTATGTAGGGAGAGAGGACTGCTCAAGAGGAGTGGTGACACTTCTGCAATAATACTCATTAATCATTTGAAATATCAGCAACTTTAAAGAACACTTAACACTGCACAGAGATTCTGCACCACACGAGCACTAAGTGGTGTCTACCAGACACCACTAATGCACACTAAACAACACAGCAAACACAGCTCCCTCTGCAAAAGCTGCCACATTACTGGGGGGGCTTTGGTCCCATCCATGGATGTTCATGTCACATCTTTCCAGCTTCAAAATTCGTATGGGATTTATAGGTGACAGTGTCCTAACTCAAACAGCACATTGTGAAGTTAGCAGAATGAACACAGAAATAGTTGTATTGGTAGACTTTAAATATATTTAGAGCTCCTTTATTATCTTTACTTTTAACAACCTTTGAAACAATGCTATCACTCTAATGTAGTAACAAAGGTAGAAGATGAATGCTGACAAATAATCTTATTTGTGTGATATGATTATCAGCCTTCAAATTAGAAATTAAAAGGACTTAGGACCCCAAACCAGCTTTTGTTCATTAATTTTAAAATATCATTTGGGATTCTCTAGCAGGCTAGAAAGAAACACCCTGGCCATGGCCAGGCACTCCCTCCTTCATGCTCCTGAGGGGACCCCTATCCCCCATCCCTGGAAAATTAGCTGAGGTGGTACAGAATAATCTCTAAGTCCTGGCCATGCCCCTCCTGCCTACTGCACAAATTAACATGTTCTGGCCAGCAACAGGACAAGTCAATTAAAACATAGCAAGTGAGATTCTATCTGAGCACATCCAGTTGATAATTACTATTTTTTAGTATTACTATTACATAGTAAAAAGAAGGATACTATATGACCAAATTCTTAGCATCATTTTCTTTATATGAGGACACCATCCTGAGTGATGGTGACTGCTGAGGATCTACATTTCAACACAGTACTGAACTTGCTTTCACAAGGTACTCTGATCAAGATACAGAATAATACAAGCTCAGTCTGATGTTACATTTATTTTAAGCACTGAAAAAAACAGTCAAGAAATACTACAAAGCTGGATGTGTTCACCAAGCTACTGCTAAGCTATTTACCATTATTACTGGTGATCTGCGGAGAGATCAGGAATAATGACTGATCTACTGCCCAGACAAGTTCAAAAAAAGCCTGAGGAAATATAAAATAAGACCAAAATCAGTGCTGATATAACTATCTGGACTGTTTGCTGAAATGAGCACACCTAAAAATCCCAATTTGCCATTCACATTGGAGTGTACCAAGATGAAGTTTAATTTCCCTATCTCATAAATATGAACTAATATTTTAAGCATCAAGTTTGAGGAATTCTGAAATGGAGCAGAACACTCAGATGACTATGCTCAGTGAATTGTAGGTATAAATAAAGTTAGGTAGGCAGCTAGAAGTATGTATTATCTGACTATACATCAGAGAGATTATCCTGTTAGAGGCAGCAGGACTAATTAGCTAACTGGGTACCTAACAGGGTTGTGGTACACTCTACATCCATTTTATCTAAATGGGAAATTTTTTTTGTGGATGTATCAAATTGCAACAGGGATATATTCACACAAATCATATGCGTGGTCTTTTTTCAGAAAAGATCAGATGATTACAAATGGTTATTTCCTGGATTAAAATCTATTAAACATTCTTTTGCATTTCTTCTGCATACTGTTAGCAACTGGATAATCAACCTAATTACATATTTTAAGAGCAGCAGCAATTAAAATCTGTATAATCAAATGATAATATCTTAAAATGTCTATAGAATACTAATCATGATCCACATACCAAAACTGCCTATTCATTAAAGCCACCTCCAACACATGCTCCTGAGGATACAGCCAAATTTGTAGCCCATGGAAGACCCCACAGTGGAGCCATGAAAACCCAAGGGAGACTGTGACCCCACCATGGGAAGCCCAGGCTGGTGCAGGCTCCTGGCAGGACCTGTGACCCTGTGGGGGATCCACACTGGAGCAAGCTGTTCCTGAAGGACAGACCCCCTGGAAAGGACCCACACCAGAGCAGTTTGTGAGGAACTGCAGCCTGAGAGGAGGACTCATGTTGGAGAAGTTTGTGGAGAGCTGTCTCCTGTGGGAGGAAAGACTCTGGAGCAGAGAAAGAGCATGAGGAGCAAAGAGCAGCTGAGATAAATGTGTGAAGAACTGATTGCAACCCCCGTTCCTTGTCCCCCTGTGCCACGCAGGCAGAAAAATCAGGAGTGAAGTTGAGCCTGTGAAAAGGGAAGGGTTGGTTGAAGATGTTTGAAAATTTGGGTTTATTTTTCACTATCCTAGTCTGACTTGATTTGCAATAAATTAAATTAATTTCCCTGAATTGAGTACGTTTTGCCCATGATCAAAACTGGGGTGTGATCTCTGTCCTTACCTACACTTGAGAGTCTTTGTTGTAGTTCCTCTGCCCCATCCAGCTGAGCAGAGTGATAAGACTTGCTTGGTCATCCAACTATGGTCATCTCACCACAGGCCAGCAATGACACAGTAAGAGAATAAAACTTTTTTTCACTTAACTTTCCATTTAGAACTCTGTTTGCTTAAGACAGCATGGAAGTGTGCTTTGGGAAGTGGCACTATCAATCAAAAGTTATTGGTTGATGATACTTTATCCATATGTGCTGGTTGTTACTACTTTCAGTTGCACCAGCTTTCAAAAATGACAAAAACCTCAAGTCTCAGAGCCCTAATAATCAGTGAGAAGGCAATACTCCCAGGCGTGGGTGTGACAGTTTCTAAGAATTTAATTGCCCGAAAGAGAAAAGCTAACCACTCAATCTATTTCTGTCTGTGTCTGAATGACAATAGACTGACAGCATTCTTTATATAAAGCTCTCTAACACAGAAACTAAAGAAAAGTTGTGTAAAGGGAATGGTTACCCAGTTTCACCTATATAAAAGCGTGTTCACATTTTGGAATGGAACTGTAACCTCACTTAACACAGCAAGAACTTAGGAATCATTTCCTTCAAATGAATTCCCTCTAGACCTTAAAGCAAGCTGCTCAGCAGCCCCAACAAGTTAAACACAATTATATGTTGACCAGATATCAGATTACTTTGAGTGCTTAGATTATTTCAGGTAACTGAAAAATTAGTTTTGAAGCTTTTAACTATTAAGGGACAAAGAGAACCTGAAGACTTTGGAAAAAATGTTTTTAAGAATATTATTCAAGGACTCTAAAGTAAGCATACCTACAAGCTGATGTTGCATACTTGTGGTTCCATTAAATACAGAGAGTTCATTTAACAGATCTGTAGCTGTTTATTATCCATTTATCATTTCTCCTAAAAAGAAAGCAGCATTGTTCACTCAGCAGGGAGGTAGGTATCTGTCAAATTGCCAAGAAAGCCTCAATAAAGGGAGAGGATGAGAGGTGTAAGTCAAACCAAAACCATGGCCCGTTTGTCCTATGACTCACTGCAGATTATTTATTGAAATCTGTACTTCACATTGCCCCTTTTAAAAAGGGCACATTTACCCTGCACCTTTTATTTAACCTATTAAGTCAGAAATTAGGAAGAAACTCAGCTCATTATATTCCCTGTCATACTATTTTAAAGTTAATCAGGTATGGCTGAGCATCTGCTATGGAGAATTAAAAAAAAAAATTTTAAAAAACCCTCATTTCGATATTCAGCTAGTATTACCATCCCAGCTAAGAAGTTCTGTGCTAGCTGGTTTTGTAACCCAAAACTCTGTGAGAGGCCAAGCACAAAAACTCTGCCAGGCCTTTCAGGGCCCCGCCAACATACACGTTTTGTTGCTACAATCATCAGCAATACCTGGTATGTGGGAGAGATTAATGTACAATCATACATGCAAGTCAGATTTATGAGCCCTGTTTGTGCTAGCCATGCACAAAGACACAATAAAATAAGACAGAAAGAATATCACACTTCTGCAACAAGGACTTCAGGAGGAACAGTCCAGTAACACCAAGGTCAGCCAGTTTTATTAGTAGCAAATTACACATTACTTTATATCAAAAGCTAAGAGCTTGCAAGTACAGCAGGATTCCGTGATACATTAATCACAAGAGGCATAAGAAGATACTTAGAACACACTTTCACATTCACAGTGTCACTTAAGTCTGAGTGGTGCCCATTTTCAGGGCATATACTATGATACATTTACAAGTTTATATCAAAAGATGACATAAAACCCAGCCTTTCTGCTTTCAGTAAAATTTTGTCAAAGAAAGATTTAATAATATCATACAGACTTCTCATTCTCACCATTTCTGCTGTTTATATTCTAGTCCAGTTTGTCATTTAATGCTCTAGGGTATGTGATAAAAGGCAAAGAAGGTTGTTTAAAATGTTTGGTCCATAGATGCCTTGAAATTAGTTCTTAAAGCAGAGTCCTACACAAGCAAAAAAGGGTTAAAAATATGCACTGGGGCAAAGCCAAGTAGTTTGAGATACACGTTTCCAACACTATCAAAATATTTACAACACCTTGTGTAAGCCAGAACAGCCTTTAAATATTTGCATGATCTAAAAATCTGAACCAAACCACCTTACTTAAAGCCTGAGAGACATTTTATTTTCGCCTTGGAGCTCATAACTGTGCAGTGTTACAACAGCCATGTTAGTTCTACCCCTATTTACCAATTAGGGCTGGGAACCTCCTCAAATATTGACACATCCTGTCCACCAAGAGCCACAGGACTCTAAGCAAGTGCAGCAGTGGCTCAAGTAGAGTCCCTCACACACCATGGAGCATTCATCAAGGCAGATTCTAGACCAACACCATTAGAGAAATTTGGATTATTCCCCTCCCCTAAGCAAGGCACCTTAAAGGATAACACATAAAGGACCAACATTCAAGCCTTGTGGCAAATTGGACTATGGAGACTGTAAAGCAATCTCAGAACACAGCAGCTGTTATATTGTCAACTTCAGGTTATTCTTCTCAACTCCAGTGAGCCAACCAGCCACATAACATTCATATTAAATACAGCATTCTATTCAATCACAATACTTGGCTTGGTTTATCTCAGCACAGTTACATCACTCTTAGTTCCTTCTTCTTCCTTTTCATCTCCTGGGAATAGCTCATCCTTACATTAAGTCAAAAATCAGCAACTGGGTTTAGTTGAAAGAACAATGTCATTTCTTGAAGTTCTGGGGATTATGACAAAGTTTGAATTAAACCCCACGTTACAAGCAAGTTGTTAATCTCACAGACTAAATTCATGCATTAGACACTCAATTCCAGGTCTCAGGTAACAAGAAAGTCATAAAAATACATTAAAAAACCAGAGATTCTAAGAACCAAAAAGGCACTCATGTATTAGTTGATATGGATGTTTAAAAACTATATATTAAAAAAAAAAAAAAAAAACAAACAAACCAAGCCAAACCAAAAACCACTTTCAATCTGCATTTACTCTACTCCTGGCTTAATGTAAAACAAAATGCAGTTTTTCCAGGAACTGCTGCACTAAGAAAACCAGGCACCAACTCAGAAACAGAAAACTACCTTTTAGCTACTTTGTATTACAACACAGATTTGTACAAGCACAGGCAACTTTTTACCGGCAGTATTGCTAAGAATTTCATCCAATTCCTGCAATAAGCATGGAATTTTCTTGGCCTGCATTTACAGCTACCCATTAACCCACAGTCACCTTCAGGCTCATTTTAACCACAATCAGGGAAGCACAGAATTGACATATGGACATCTTTAAGCACGTAGCTCACTCAGCTCTACAGCAGGAAAATGTGCCTATAAGCTTCACAGACAGACCATGAGAACAAAAATCTCATTCCTGACACTAAATCATCCAAATGTGTCACCTGGTAAAAATAACAAGTTCACTGATTTCAGACCAATATTCAAGTGGCTTGTCACAAGAAAAGACAGCAGACATCCACCCACTAGAAAGATGTATCTCCTAGGTATTTTCTGAAGGCACTGTTTAAAAACATTCATAGATCACAATTATCTAGAACGCAATGAAAAAGCCATTTTATTATGATGGTATTTCAAAGGCATGGGGAAAGAAAAAAAAATAAATAAATAAAGAAAAAAAAAAGAGACAATTGATCCAGATTTGTAAACTACTTTCCACAGGGAGTTTGGAGCACTTCAGCACAGAACAGTCACAGCAAGGGGGCACCTGCACACCTCTCCTGCTCACCACACTGAAGCTGTGGTGTACAGAGATCAGGGATCTCTAAAATGATGCTACACTGTGCTCAACAGACATGCTGCTTATGCTAATACGTGCTCCTGATTAAGCTGATTCAGTCATAATTGGGAGGCTCTAACTACTATCTTTGAATTCAAATTGCAAGTTTGACAAAATATAATTTCAGGCAGGTGCAAGTATATAATAGTGAGCACATGAGCACACATGAGTAAAGAATGCAATTAACAAGTTTTGACCATCTGAAACACAGCTGGCAAACTCCCTTAGTTACTGCTCACCTTTAAGCAGAAATAAAAGCCATAATGTCATGTGTGCCCACCCTGCCCAAGAAAGCAATGAAGTGGTGCTGGTCTCATCACAGACATATGAGAATGATCCTTCTCTTGCACTAAAACCAGAATGAAAACTCAGTTGCTTACATAATGCAGCCTTCACTATGGCTCTTATAACAATGCACTGGTATTGTTCAAACTTTTAAAAGCACGGGAAAGGTTTTTGGCTTTAAAGAAGAGCTGAACAGATGCTGGCATTAAATCCAAGTTAGCAGAAGGGAATCCCTCACCTACTCCCCACTAGCAAGAGAGAACAGTCTTGCGGCAGCCTTTTAAGCAGCAGGTTGTGAAGCACAACAGAAACAAAAGCGTTCAGCACATCCATGGCTCATTTTTTTACCCCAGTCTGTGTCAAATGATCAAACTTACACAAACAGGTACAGGAAATGTGAGCAGTGGTGTACTAGTTTTAAGCTATCCTGGCTAAGCTATGATTTTAATCAAGTAATCCAAGCGTTTAAAATTGCAAGACTGCATTCAGTTTTCAAACTGTTCAGTTTACAAAGGACAACATATGGCACTTGCGTCTTTCTGGCTTCCTTCAGTGCTCAGGCAAAAGGATGACGGCTCAGAAGGCTGAATCTATCAGCTTCTGAGTCACCCCAAGCAGAGACAGCTGAGAAAGACAGAGCGAGCCAGGCAGACACTGTACAAACCCTGCTCTTCCCTATCCAGGTAGCCTCAGAGTGCATAAAGAGATGTCTGTCTCTCTCACACACGTTTCGCTCTGGGACAGGAGGAGATTCTTTCCACAGCCAAAAAAGGGAAAGTCAAGATAGAAGGCGGCAAAGGCAAAGCCAAGCAGCTCGACTGAGCTGGGTCATTACGAGTACTCAGGAGGCCCTGAGCTGTGTAAAACCTCACTCTCCCCCGTAGAAACACCTCCCCCCACCAAATCAGCATCGTTACCTGCCATCACCTGGATTTCAAAGCCGGGAGGAAAAATCCAGCTGCTCAAGTTTAGGACTCCATCCTCACCTTCTTTTCCTCCCCAAACCAAAGCCGCCACCACCACGGAGCGGGTCACTAAACTTCCCCGAGCAGGGAGCTCTCCCCTCCTACAGGAACCGAGCCAGTGTCGTCATCCCTCGCAAGCCCCAGCCCTGCCCTTCCCCGCCTGGCGCCGTGCAAGGAGAGCTTCACCTTCCCCGCGCCCGCCGCAGCGGCAGCCCCGCAGCGCCGGGGGGTGCGCGGCCCGCAGCCAGCGGGGACCCCGGGGGGCGCCCCCCGGCCCGGCCCGGCCCGGCCCGCTCGGCCCGACCCCAGCGCGGCACCAGCGGCTCCCCCGCCCGGACCCACCGCCCGCCATTGCCCAACGGCTCCGACGGGGATCCCAACGCGGCCCCCAGCTCGAGCCTCTCCCGAAGGAAAGGCGCCGGGGCGTGGAACAGCCCTCACCTGCAGCGCCGGGACCTGCCCGTCGCCCGTGCCCGGCGGGGGTGAGGGTGACGAGACGGCGAGAGCGCGGCGGAACCGACCCGAGCGCTCCGCTCCGCTCCGCTCGGCGCCGCCGCCCCCTGGCGCCCGCCCAGCCGCCTCCCATTGGCCGGGAGCGCGGGCAACCTCCCGCTCCGCCGCCGCCCATTGGCTCTCCGAGCCTGTCAATCAGCGCCGCTTCCTCGTCGGGGGGCGGTGAGGGGCGGTGCGCGCGCCCGCGGCCGGCGCGCGCTCCCCGGGGCGGCCGTCGGGGAATGCCGGAGCCACGCGCGCGGCGCCGCTCCCCGCACCCAGACCCAGACCCAGACCCAGACCTAGACCCAGACCTAGACCTAGACCTAGACCTAGACCTAGACCTAGACCCGGCTCACCCCGAGGGGCTCCGGCCGCCCCCAGGCTCACCCCGGGGGCAGCGGCTGCCCGGCCCGCCCGGCCGCAGCGTCAGCCAGGTGTCCGAGTGTAGGAAATGGTGACACGAGCACTGCGGAACGTGGCAGGGCGCGGCGGGAGTAACGCCGCGTCCGTGTCCCGTTTCCACTGCGGGACACCGTGAATAAGCAGATGTTGTTTCCCGAAGCGAAATGCGAGCGAGTTGACAGATGCCGGGAAGTGTCGGGGAGTTTTCCGCGCCCGGCAGCGGAGCGGGCGCTGACCCCTCCGGCACTGCGGCACCGGGAGCGCCCGATCCGGGCCGGACCGGGCCGGGCTGGGCTCGCAGCTGCCCCGGGCACGGGCTCAAGGACAGAGCCACCTCTGACACGGCACTGCTCGGTTGGTTACACCGCTCTCCGCGGTTCTCACCCAGTATCTGTTACTCTCGCCTTCGCCTATCTTTCGGGTTTATTTGTTTTAGACAGAGAACTATTTCAAGTTCCAAGCAGCAGCCACCACGGTGACCTTCTTTCGTCCCTTCAGCCTTCGCCTTCTCTGCCGCTAGTTTTCTGCATTTCCCTCCCATCTGCCCTTCTCATCACTGCTGTGCCTCCAGCGCTGTCCCCGGGGACAGCCCGGTTTGAGGACAGCAAGAGCTCTTGGATCACTGGGTAGGGCTGCAAAACAGTCCTGAGAGTATTTTCCTCTTGGCCGTGTTTCTTATGCAAGTCGGCATATAATCAGATGGACGCCAAGTCTTCCTGTACTCTTTCACTCAGTCTGTGACTCATTAACTTAAGTTTTAACTTGGCTTAGATTAGTTCAGGAGGATTGTAAGACCACAGCACTGGGACAAAATTTATCTTCTGAATGTCCTTGACAAATGGATTTTAAATTAATTGCTATTAACATTACTGTGAAATTTGGTCAGGTTGGTAAGCTTCCTAAGACTGAACATTTCTCCCTTCCCTAGTCTCCCTTTCTTCACTCTCCTCTGTTGAAAGTTAACAGTTCATGTTTGAGAGGAGAAATCTCGTAAATTATTGTTTCTTACACTTCTAACCAGAGCTGCAATTTAGTTTTCTACAGCCTCATTAATGTGAGACCAAGCTTTCTTTACAGCACACTACAAGGGACAGATACAATCATAAACACAGCTCTTTCTGTAAGGAATTAAGCTTCCGTTTTGCCTAGAGCATTGTCAAAGCTGGGAATTCTCCATGCCAGAACACTTAGACTTTCTTCAATCTAACATCAAAACAGTCATTCATCTCTTTGTTTGCTCAAATAATGCTCAAACTTGTTCAAAGATGGAAGAAACAGAACAGGAATTCAGCGTAAATCACAGCAGTCCCCGGTAGAAGAGTTCATACTGTGATGAAAGGGAATTCCAGTTTGGCAGAGGACAGAACCTGCAGCCTGGGGTGGACTGACACAGAAAATCCCCAACTATTCCACACAGAGATCCTTGAATGCCACCACCTTGTACCCCAAAATCACTCCACTGTGCACAAACCCAGTGCTGATTGCATCTACACCACTCCCTGTGAAAACCAAGGCCCATGTTCTTATCTTAAGCCAGTTTGGAGACAATGGCTGTGAAAGGATTAAGAAATTTATCTGCAATTCCTGAGTCTGGTGGCACAAACTATCAGACAGTATTTTGACAATGAAGAAAATACTCTTCAAATCAGCTATTCCCATGCATTCACTTTGTTAGGCAGATGTACTGCTTATACATTATATATTTATATATATATATATAACATGTAATTATATATATATATTACATTATAATATGTATATGCAAATTGTATACTATTTATTACTCTATTTACATATATTTTTACTTAATTTCCATATATACACTTACTATACTTTTTATATATATAATACCCCCCCTCCAAACAGACATATAGGTACAATAAATTTAGCTGTTGTGTCATAGTAGAAAGGCAGTGTGTTATTTTTGGAGTTATCTTCATATGGAATTTGAACTGGTTCTGGCTTCCAAGGGAATGGAGATTAATCAGAAATGGGGAATTTACACAACATTTTTGTACAAACAACTGGACTCAGATTTTAGTACAACCTGAGAAATAACAAGTCTGTTTTCTAATGTTTCACTTAAACATCTTTATAATTCAACTAGCATATTTATAACTGCATTGAAACATATTTATAAATGCTAGGAAATCATAATTTTGAAGAGAACAAAAGCAGGACTGTTAGCTGGAAAAAATAAAGCTTACCAAAAGGCAATTTTTATGAACAACTTAATATTTGGAGGTTTCTCAAGACGCCACTTTAGGGAATAATATTTTTGAGCTGCTGAATATTCTTTTCTGGTTACAAGATGTTTTCTATCCTTTTGATACTTAAATGAAAAATGCCTGGACACCTTTGGAAGCCAGAAAGACAATAACTATTATCAGAGTTTTGAAAATACATTTTTAACTGCCAAGTGTTTACCTCATTCCAAGTGCAGCATTAGAAACAATTTGGAAGCAACATTATTAGAGTCACCTTAGTGTACTTTTGGAATCCACACTATTGCTCTTTCTGTGAAGAAAGCAGAATTAGTCTGAATTGGGGTTAATACATATGCAGGTACAGTAATTTGACTGCATTACTTACAGTAACACACTTTAATGTCTGTATAAATAGATACAGGCCTGGAGGCTACATGCACTGAATAAATACATATATGCACTCAGAGAACTGCTTGGGGAAATACACCTCAGTGTTAATAAAGTACTGTTCCTTTCAATTTATCAAGTGTAAATTAACTTTATGTATATTCAAAGATTAAGTTTTTCATGTAATGAATTCAAAGATATTATCATCAGTGATGCAAGTGATGCAAGATCTCAGCAAGATGACACTATTATGATGCCATAAATAATTTACTTACATAGAGAATTACACTTTACCATATTAATTAGTTTGATTTTAGCATTTTGATATTTTTTCCCAAGAATTAAAAAGCAGTTTTCTCTGTACATTTTCATTTATATTAAAAATGTGACATCCAGCAAAACATAATCTTTTTCCTTAGAAGAACAGCTGACAGTCTATCCTGGTGAGCATCTGATTCAGACTGTTAGGAACAGGACAGGAAGTTTGTGGGGAAAAATAAATCCTCTCATTTTAGATAAGTATCCCACGGTTATTTTTACTTTTAACACAATCTATTTTTAAATATGCTTCTTGGTTCTTCTGCTGTCCTCAGAAATTCCATGTGTACTTTTAGGCACTAGTACTTTCCCTGTAAAGAAATTCTGTCTCTTGCCTTCACTCAGAACAAATTTTGTGTTTCTTGACTGCTGCCATAACATTTCAGAATTCTCTTCAAACTCCTTCTCTCTTGCTAAGAAACTCCATGTGTTATAATCTTTATTTACACTTGGAATGTAAATTTAAGAACCATATTTTCATTGCAAATGTAATGCTGTTAGTGACTATATATGCCGACCAATGACAAGGAATTTCAGATTATTAAATTTAATTCCACTCAAATCAATCAATTGCACTGCTTCACTGCCCAACTTTGACTGGGAAAGAACTTTTCAAATAAAAGCCATGTGTGAAATATTTTTGTTGTCTTCTTGTTTTTCACAAGTGTATTTAATTACTGTTTCATACTGTCCAAACTTTTCTATTTTACAGCAGTTGTCTATGACTACCTCAGATGTGAATGATTCATTTTTAACAGGTACAAAACTGCAGAACAATTAAGGCATTGCAGACTTTCTGTCAATAGCAAAGGCATCATTACTGGAATAGTTCAAGTATGGAACTTGCCTAGACTTTGATGGCAACTTAAAAAAGGTGGAAAAAAATAGAGTCTAGCCCACACAACTTCCTACAATTCAGTATAAAACAACCAGTTTTTCCAAGATACTCATTTATGTTCGTATTTTCTCTTAATAATAAAAATTTTAACAAAATTATGCCTAAAGCCAGCTTTTTCCACCTATCCACATTTGTTTTCTGCAGAGAAGACAGGAATAAAGTTTCTCTTTGTCTTTTTTTTTGTTTTTTTTTTTTTTAAGAAGCTCTACAGGTCAGCATAAATGGATACCTCTGCACCACAGGGCACAGAGTCCTTCCCACTGACCCAAAGGCTGGAGTGAACTCTTGTCATAAAGCAGGCACAGAATGTCAGCTCCCTTCTGTAATTTCTATCCAAGTCAACTGAACAGCAACTGCTTGAGCAACAGCACCAGTTTATAGTGACAGAGTAAAGCCCTTCCTTTACCACAGACAAATGAGCTCTGCCTGACATGTTCTGCTGATGAAATGCAGGGCTATATATCTTCTGTGAAATGTCTATTGTTTTGCAGAGTTTATAGCAGGAAGTGGATCAGGAGACAGGGACATTTTAGGCAAAAGTCCTATTGTAAAGCCAACAGCAATGAAGTAGCTTTAGGAATAATACTGTTTCTTTTATACTAATTAAGTTCCTCAAGCCATGTACAGAAGCTATTCTCTGGGAATCTTATTAATTCCTTCCATGTCAAAGAATTAATAGGGAGAAAGGTTAGTGCCCAGGAAGCAAGCTCCACTATTCAACTCCAACAATAAACCTCTTCTACACTGATGCCATTATAACAATTCCTGTAGCTGTTTAGAGCCTGCCCATTTAATTCTTCATACAATACTGTCCTTATGCCAGGGAGCACTGGAGCATATGAAGAACAGTATTTTAGGCCTGAGACACATATTTATATCAGCTCTGCCTGGTAAGTTATTATACTAGCCAAAGTCAGAACTTTTGAGAACTGTTATTTCTGATTTATTTTGCTCCCCTGAAAGCCAAACAGTTTCTTTGTGAGATACATTTGGAGGATGACTGGCCCAAAGCCACAGTTAGTTACTCAGAACTAAGAGCTTGTCTGCTCACAGTCACAGGGATTTAAGCCCTCTCAGTCAGAGCTGAAACAGGCTTTAACCTTTTGGAGAATCAGACTCCAGCAAAAAGAGCGACCTTACCTCTGAATGAGAGCATCCACATGAGGTTTATGATCTCTGTGTGTCAGCATCACTCCTGTAGTAAATTCCCCTTAACTCCTGCAGCAGATACCTGCCTCAAGTGGGGAACACATTTCCCTCTACCTCAGTTCCAGCTCTCAGCAGAGCATGCCCCAAGCTCTCACCAGCCTGGGCACCACTTGATACCATTAGTTCTGTCCTAGTACAGCAAGAGATTTAGTCAAAGATACAGAAGTGAAAAGGTGAAGATTTTATCTCAGAGTAAGCAAATAAAGTTTTGCTTTTCAGTTTCTCTTCCTCCTAACTTGATCTTTACCTTTACCTTTCAAGACCTGGCACAAACCAGCATCCAGCATCTCACAGCATAATATCCACATATCACCCTCTTTCTTCTCCCTTAGAACTTAGCTATAATTGCTTTTGTTTCCTTGGCACCCTCCAAATCTGCAGAAAAGCTGCTTTAAGCACATTCATTCTAGCTAACACAGACTCTTTCCTTAAATTCCTTCAGAGAACTTTTCAAGAGTCTTAAACACAGACATTACGTAGCAACAGAGCTTCCTAATTTTGAGTTTCTCGAGAACATTTCACTACGTGCACAAGGCCTCAAGTTCTGCATAGAAAAGGAAGAATTGCTGCTCACTTAGATTCTTTTCCTGGGGTTTGTGTTGTGGTTTTAAGCCCAGCTGGAGATGAAACATCACCCAGCTGCTCGCTTAGCTCCCTCTCTTCCCCTTCCCACACTGGTGGAGTGTGGAGGAGAACTGAAGTAGAGCTTGTATGTTGAGATAAGAATAGTTTAATAATTGGAAGTAAAATAAAATGCAATAATAATGGGTAGCAGCAGCAGCAGTAGTAGTAGTAGTAGTAGTAGTAATAATAATAATAACAACAACAACAACAACAACAACAACAACAACAACAACAACAACAACAACAACAACAATAATAATAATAATAATAATAATGATAATGATAATAGGAAAAAAATCACAAGTGATGCACAATACAACTGCTCACCACCTGTAGATCCCCCTTTCCAAACCCAAATGATCCCTGTTGTGTAACTCTCCCAGTTGAAAGACTGGCCATTACATCACATGGTGTGCAATATCATGGCCAGTTCAGGTCACCTGTCCCAACTGTCCTCCCTCTCTCTTCCTTTTGAGCACTTCCTCACTGGCAGAACATGAGGCAAGACAAAATAATAGACTTGGACTTAGGATAAACACAACTTAGTAAAAAACCAAAACATCAGTGAGTTATCAACATCATTCTTATTCCAAATCCAAAACACAGCACTGCAACAGGTACAGAGAAGAAATTAACTCTGTCCCAGTTGAAACCAGGACAGCTTAGTACTGATAATCAGAAAAGCAATCTTAGTATATTAGAATTCCATGTTATTTCAGTTTTTGTTCCTTAAAACTCCCTTTACATACATAGGTTTTTCATATGTTAGAAGTGAAAATATAATTAGACCTTCAAACTTCAACCTCTGCAAAAAGCCTGTCAAGAAAAGGAAATGAGGAGAAAGCAGTCTGATGTATATAATCACTAGACTATTGTTTTCAAAAAGAAAATGGAATGAGATCAGGAAGAGAGGGTCACTGCACTTGCAGTGCCTTTGAATTCTTGCTCTTTTAAGAGAACATTGCATGACTAAATTCATGTCTGGGTCAGCAAGATAAATTACTAGTAATGCATTGGTTGGAGATACAACTAAAATGTGGTATCAATCTTAATTCTAGTTCTGAGATTATTTGCTGTGTAAGATTCCCATTAGGTTTTTTTTTCCTTTTTTCCCCCTAGTAAGTAATATTTCAATGTTTTTATTTTGAGGAAGTACTGATAATTCACTAGATAGTTTACAAAGATGTTTCATCCTCAAGGGTTTGAAATATGCTTTCCCAATACTACACTGGGCCAGAGAGAAGGATTTGCAGGTTTAGAACTGATAGGTCTGCTACAAGAATATCTTACATACAAAATAATTCTTTATAAATACTTTATTTTACTTAATGTATCTGCTATACACTGGGACAGAAATCTTTGAAAGCAACAGCAAGATTTCCAGTCCAGACTTTTGAAATACTGAATTCTGAGGATGAAATCTTAAATGAGCTGACCCTTTCCAAGCCAGCAGAAAACCCCAAAACAATTAAATAAGAATATTCAGCATTAGTACTATTACAGATAGTGCCATTACTATTTTGTGTTGTTAATGCCTATGCTCTGGAGGCTCTGATTCAACTCATAGCCTACCTGTAATAACACCACTGCCAACACAGAATATCACCAACAAACTACTTTGGAAAACCAAGATTATTTAGATACTACTCTCAGTATTGAGTCATTGTGAAATTACACCTGCAAGTATCCCCTGCATTCAGTCTTCATAGCCTACCACAGCAATAAATCCTAAAAACCCAGACCTGGTTTTGTTGTCATGTTAAGCCTTCCCAGAAAGAAGCACTACTGTTGCACTACAAGAATGCCACAACAACACATCCTCTGTCCCAGCCACTACAGAAATTAATCACAAGCAGTGACAGAAAGCTTAATTTTCCTTCTATCACAGTACCCTTGTTATGTTACCTGTCTGTCACAAATATAATCATACTACAAAATACTATTTACTACAGGCCCACAGTCCCCAGGGCTGTGACTGCTTCCCACTTTATCCCTAACAGGCAGTTGGGGGGAAAACTGGAAACATCTGCCCACTAAATATAATGTAATTAAAACAACACTACTCATGATTAACACATCTGACTACACCTCTACTTAAGAGCAGCTTGCCTTTCAAGGCTCAAATATGCAAGCAAGACTTACAGTTAGAAAGTGAGGAAAACCAAATCAACCCTCCACCACCACTACCACTAATTTACCCCACATGAAAAAACCCAAACAGAAAACCCCAACATGAGACCTGGAATTTAGGTGAGCTTTACCATCCTGCAGTGATCCTCTTGCTTTTGCCTTATTTATTCCAAGAGTCAACTAGAGTATGCTTTTGTAGAAGCCAGTGAGAAGATTCAAGTCTGATGGAGAGAGAATCAGTCATTTTAGGGGAATTATGCTTGGAATGACTCAGCCTTCACATTTCATTCTTTACACCAGATTCTGTGTAAGGGTATTGGTCAGCCCAGCCCTCATCTGCCCCCTCTCCCCAACACATGCTGCTCTTGCCAGACTGTATTCAACTGTCCCAGAGACCATGGTTTGCTGCCCTCTTCTAGGGGGACCTTCCAAAGCAGGTGAAGTGGTGCAGTTGCAGGTGATCTGGTTTAGGTGTTCAAGAAACTAAAGACTTTTGGGAGAGTTAAGGTAAACATTAAAAAAAAAAAAACAGAAGGAAGGAGGAAAGGAGGGGGAAGGATAATAAAAACAACCAATGCATGTTACCACTTACGAATAACCACCCAATATGTGGTGGAAAGTCAAGGTGGAAGCAACAGCCAGTCCCAGACCCCACTAGTTTATTTATAAGCTTTGCTGTTCAAAGACTGAAATACCCATTTTTATCTTTTGCTCCTTAGTTTTGGTAGCTAAGTTTTGCATCTTAGTTTTGGTATCATCACAACTGCTCTTATCATAGCTACCAGAAATAGCTTGCCATGTCCAACAATATTTTTGTTAAATAAAATATACAAAAATATACAGATATTTGACTTATATACATGCATAGATACATGGAGAGATTCTTGTGCAAATAAAAATTTATCATCAGCTTCAAGCAATGAGATTTATCATAGTATCTGGTTGTTCTGTCTGTTTTTCACAGACATGCACTATCTCAAAATAAAAATTAATGGCTAGTGAAACAGTCCATCAATATACAATTGAAACACTCCCTCAGTCCATTAAACTTCCTAAAGACTTCCCATAAAACTTCTTTAAAGAATTACCAGCTCAGAATACTTAAAGGAAATAAAAACCCCCAACCCTCAGCATATAAAGACTTGCTTTTCAACTTGTTAATACTGGTTATAAATCAAAAGCTGCATTAACTGACAACAGCCTCAATTACATGTACTGCTAATTTTTTCTAGATGCCCTTCTTTTACCAAAAGAATCTGAACTATCACTGTGAAAATATTAATACTTACCACTATCACCCTTTTATAGAATCCACAGTTCATTTATTATAGGCAGGAAGGGATAGGCTACTAGAGGAAATAAATACTATTCAGAACAGCAAGGAGTTTCTTTCAGAATACAACTTAGAGTTGCCATCTTTATAAATAAAGTTCCTGATATTATTGAGAATTAGCTTATACAAATTATATAAACATAATTGCATATACATACACACTCTATATGTATTGTTGTAATAATTACCAGGTCAGTATATGTCTAGTACAGTTCCTGGGTTTTGAGTGTTTGTTTCACTTTTTAAAGGCTGTTTTGTCTCTGTAAGTATTTCCTACATGCAATGTAGCAAAACATAGGAATCTGTTCCAAAACTTCAAGTTATTCTTGATGTCTTCCTACCAAGAGTGCAGCTGTTTTTTCTGTCCTCACTTCCAGGTGGTGAGGACAGGCTTTCCTGAATCCCTTGCACGGCTTCCTTTGACCCCCGTGGGCTGCCCAGGACGGCCCCGCAGGTCGCGGTCGGTGCCATCGCTCTGCGCCATCTCCTCATCGTACCTGCAGGGAGGAAAACCCCTTCAGTGCCTTGTCCTGCTACACAAACAGCAGTGGGTCCTGCACTTTCTACTTCTACATTCTATTCTGCTTACTAGCTAGAACTGGAGTTTGATACAAGCTGTTCTACACACAGCTTCATGCAGGCATAGCATGACATGCAGCTATGATTCTACGAATCTGTAATTTTACAATACAGATAATCTGAAATATCTTCAGCTCCTGTTTGAAATAACCAAGTCATACAGCAGCTTTGGTTAAACTTCTGAGTTTGTGAAATTTTGTGCTTGTGAAATTCCCCATGTACTTCTGCAGGTCTGTGGTTAAGCAGAACATCAGACTGCTGCCAGTTTAAATAACTCCTGAGCTATTGCTTCAAAGGGAGGATTGTTAGCTGCAGTGTTAAAACTCCCCTATTGCATCACAGAGAGAGAAGGGAAAGAATGAGGTGAACTAAACATTCATGTGATCAAACAAAATGCATTTGGCGACTTCAGTATTTGGCAACACCTAACCACAGTGATGAGTGGTTCTGTAAATATCTAAATCCATTATAGCCTCAGAGAACCTCAGCATACACTGACATTACAGCTGCTGAGCAAATTCCAAGCAGAACTTAGTTATAGATGGGTAATTGTAATTAGCAAGAGATAATACCAAAAAAATTGTAGAAAAATCATAATATATACTTAGTTATACTATTTTATAAATATTCATGGCTACCATTTATATAACATTCATTAAATCTTAAATCCTAATTCAGACCACTTATATTTAACTGCTTTTACTAGTATAGGTAAAAAGTATTTAACATGAGTATGAGCTAGTGGATCAGCTATGTACATAAAGTGCATTGCTGACATACTGAGCAATTCTAGCAATTCTCTAGTGCTACAGAACTTATCCACACATTTTCTCAAAAAAGATGAGAAACTGTGTCAGCAATATGGTATTCAAATCACTTCTCTTCTGCATAAAACCAATCAATCCTAGATAAATCTTGTAGATATTCAAACATAAAAGTCTAAGTTTCCTTAATTTCTCTCATTATAATACAGATCAAGGAATTTAAAAAATATCTGACAATTTTATTATTTATTATTACATTCATGAATTACAGGACTCAAGAGGCATTATTGCTATGAACTGAGAGAAAATTTGCATCAAATAATTTTTAAACCAAAATCAACTATTTTAACTTGTTTAAGTATCATGTATATATTAGCCTCCATACAATTAAACTTCTGCACATGTAGAAGACAAACATTCTCATTGCTTCTGTCTCTCTGATGGAAGCTCAGAAGGTGCAAGGAGGGGCATTTCAGACAACATCCTCTCTGGACATGAGGCAAGGGAACTCTGCTTTAATACACTCCCAACTCCAATGCAGCTCCAATGAAATGAAGTGGTACTTTGTGCCCATTTTTCACATCAGAATGAAGCTCACCTTATCTTTTTGGTCTACATTACACATCAAAAAAAGCAAGGTGACAGAAAAACATTAGCCTTTATATGAAACATTGATAAAACTTACAAGACTTCATAATTGCCCAGAACCTCTTTTGGTGGAGATTTATTCCATTTGCAGTCAGGAATTTCCCCGTTAGGCACAGCAATGTTAAGTGTGTCATTAATAAGATTATATTTCAAGATGCGATCATTAGCGGTGCTGGAAGTAAGAGAAGGGGAAGCATTAACCTACAAAAGGAGAAAAAAATCCCAGTCAGTATCAGTTTTTGGAGTGTTCTCCAAACAGCATGTGTGATGCCTGTGTGTGCCATATGGGAAATTGAGCCTTGGTGGCTTCAAAGCACATCTTTCAGTTCCTCAGGCACTGGAAGGAATTCCCCACTGGGCATTCTTCTCTTTAGTTAGACAGGAAAGTACCACTCTGTTAAGTGTCTGCAGTGTCAGCCTGAAGATTTCTGTTGAGATGAGATCCACCAGGGTGAATCATACAAGACAGAATTTTTGTTTCATTTTCTCTTTACATGGTTACAAACCCCATACATTTGAGTACTTAAAATTTGCCCAGTTCACATGAACCACTGTTACACACAGAAATCTGTGGCTCTATTCTGGGTAAACAACTTTTCTCAAAGTTCTTATCTGAGCTTCCCTATTATATTGTGAGCTGGAGAGTGCTCTCTATCCAAAGCACTATATTGCATCTTGTTTAATTAAACCTGTCATTCATTTAACATAACTTTGTTCAACATTTATTTTGGAGAAGTAGTATCAGAACGGTAAACAGATGATTTCTTTTTTAATGAAGTTCACTTTAAATTAGATTGAGAAGGGAGAAGGATGAATAAAATTTGTGTTAACATACAGATCTAAAGTTAATACACCAAAGAGAAATTTATGTCAAAAAAACCCCTATTTAACCCCTATCTAACTATTCTTTGTATGCTCCTTTTGTTTCCTCTCAAACCTGTATTAAGGCCACGACAGCACTTAAAAATTAAATTTGATATTACGCTCCATGAAGTCAATGCCCATTTTCCAGGTACTGATCCAGTATTTAAAAGGGCTACTAACATTCAGACTGACTCTCAAGTGCAGTTGTATGGATGCACTGCATTTAGAAACCAAAACAGAAAGCCACAAACAAATAGAAACACCAAAATAATAGGAAAGAAAAGCACATGCTAGCTTGATAGTTAGCACATGATAGCTCACATGACCTATCTGAACTTTCCAATATTTTTTCTTAATCCACTTACCTGATAGAAAGTATAGTTTAAAAAGAGGAAAGACTACATTGAAATCTACTTAGTTTTATTCTGTGAAATAAGAAGGCAGTTTTTTCCTGTATTTTATAAAACTTTACCTCAATTAGCCAGGGTTTAAGCTTGTCATCAATGATAATGTCATATCCATAACACTCAAAGCAGTGTTTATCATTATTCATTACAGGCTGGGGAAAAAGAAAAGACAGTAATACTTATTAAAATCTACTCTTCAGTAAGTAACCCAATTACACACTTTCTTTGCTAGAAATCCCATGTGATGGCATTATGAATCTTCTACAATACTTTTCAGTGTTGTAACTCAAATATAAGCTTGCTAATTAGTAGATTCAGCACTGCTTCTTTTTTTGAGACTGTAAATATTTCAGTACTAATGATTGCATTGATGTTAAGTATTAAGTTATGTTAATTTCCCATTACGTTTCCATAGTGAAAGTGTTTTTATACTTTGCAAAAGTAATAACTATATTTAAAGCCTGCATGCATCAGGAGAAAACAGGAAGTTTGAAAATTTACAGCTTCTTATAATTGTGAATTCTTTAAACTTTAGAAAAGCAATTCAAAGACATTTATTCTGCTGCTCTAACTATGCAGATATTTTAGGTCAATTACAGAATACATTTTAAAATTATAATTACTCAAGGTAACTATAACCCCAAAGCCAAGAGAGACCAAGAATCAAGTTGTGCTTAGATGGACATCCTCTAGAGAACCAGGAACTTTCCAGCATCTGCTAAACATCTGCAATATGCATGGTATAATACTTTCTTCTGTGTGAATGAATGTCCTTAGATCTTTCAGAGAAAATTTTGTAAAGGCTTCTGAGATGTTTTCCTCATGACTAATAATGAAGCTTTTCTTTCTTCAGGGACCAAAAGGGGGAAGGAAGAAAAAGAATCTAATTACATATGCCATTGTCAGGACAGAGGAACAACAAATTTCATGCTCCATCATTCTCACCACTTTTCTAAGGTTCTGATAACATTTGATTATATCCCTTTTCTTCTCCCAAGTACCTTCAGATATGACTGCACAGCAGAGGCCAGGTTAAGCCATGCTTCCCCAGCTCTCACTGATCCTAGCTGCACGACCTTGTCCCTGTTTCTTGTGCTGATTCTGGTGTTCATCTGCTCCTTCCGTGACTCATCTTATTCCCCTGGCAGAACACCAAGCCATCAATAAAGCAAGGTAATTGTCAGTGCACAAGTGAGCTGATTCAGCTCTAAATGGTGCCAGGACCAACCCAAGAGAGATGACAAGACAATGTACTTGGGACCAGGAAAGTCCTTGGCAACAGCGAGACCCTCAGTTACCCCTGCTGAGTCCCAGAGTGATACCTGCCCTGTAATGTGATCAGAGAACATTATCTACACACTAGAAAGTCACTCAAGCAGAGAACTGGCTGCTGTTGCTTTTTTTTCTAAAATAAATTCATGTTAACTCTGTGCCTTGTGTATAAAAGTGGTGAAAGTACGTTATGTAACTCTGCTGAACTAATAGCCTTAGGTTTCCTTTGATAAATTGTCCTCCAGAGATTTTTTTTTCTTTGACACATTTGTTATTGCTGGAATGACGTCACACATGCTGGCAGAACTTAACACTATTCACAAGGGCACTGTCAAGTCATATTAAATAGCTCACAAATCCCCCAAGGAAGGAGGGAATTCGCTCCTTCAAATATCCCACAGACAGCTCAACCCACTCACTCAACCAAGATTCAGTTCCTTCATCTCAAGAAGTATCAGGAAATCAAGAGATAAGGGAGCTGCAGAAATCAGCATCAACACCATCACTTCAAAGAGCAGAAAACAGATGTAGGGGTTTGAATGGCAAGCTCACATCCATGGTTATGGGAAGCCTGCAGCTGAAATGCTATTGCTGGCAGCACTCACCGCCACAGCCTTCAGGGACTGCACAATTATCCAGTGGATTTCATCAAATAATTTGTTGGTGACTTCCTTTCCACGGGTGCTCTCCAGATACAGGCGTAAGTTACTCACTGTCCACTTGCCTCCATGGATATGGTTATAATCATCCTGAAGAGTTAAGGAGTTCACTCAGTCTAAGATTTTGAAGTTGTTCAGCAGGTTTTTTCATCCCCACAAAAAGTCCCCTTATACTTACAAGTACTGCTCTAAAAACAAACCTGGCTAATTGCTCTTGCAAGTTTATAAAGATCTCAGCTTTGAACTGCCCTCTACATAAACAACTGCTTTTATTATAGTTCTAATATGCTTGTATCACACATTGCAAATCAAGTAATAAATCTTTCTTAGAAAAAAACAACGGGTACTTTGACAGTTTTACAGTAAAGTATGAGTTATGATTTTGAAATAGAAGTTTTAAAATGTGAAAGAACTGAATGCTTTGCTCCTTTGGGGATAAGGAAAAAACATTTAATGAGCAATAGCAGAATTCCACTGTAGGTACCTCTTGTAAAATGCAGCCCTTGAAAGTGTTTGTCTGTGTTTATTTATTTAAAGTACAACTTGTCTGTTCCCTGCTATCTTCTTAATGGTGCTACTGATAACATTCATTACATTCAAGAACATAGTGAAATGACACCTGAATTGTTTTCAAAAGTTAAATTTTTCAAGTAATTCAGTACAAAACCCCACCAAGTGTTACTGAAACTGAACAGGGGGAAACAGGAGGTTACCTTATGTTGTCTTTTCAGAGGCCATCAAGGCTCTGAATTATTTCTCTTTAAATGGAAAGACAAGAGCAAAGTGAGGGTTGCTCATAGTGATGGAAAGAAACATGTTCAGCCCTCAAGGCACTCTCAGGACAAATGCTTTGTCCCTTTATAAAGTATTCTTCTCAGAGCATTTCTGAGAATTGTATGCCTGCTAAATTACAAAACACAGAAGGCATAGAGTAGAAAAAGGTTCTCAGAAGAACAAATTCTGTCGTCCTCTAGGACAAGGTCAGAGAAGCATCTGTGTTATTATTAGGCTTTCTCCTACAGTTCTCCCATTAGTAAATTTGGAAAACTGGACTGGACAAATAAAGACCTGAAACATGTTTCTCAGGATTTGCTCCATGGAAAAAATGTCTTGAGACCAGATTCCAGCAAGGGAACACAGATCAAAGTTTCAGTCCTCTTTGCCCTTCAGAAGTAGTACTCAAATCAAAATAGATTGCACCTGGGTAGAGCTTTACACAGCACTGTTATTTAATTAAAGACATTACAACAAAGTGAAAATAATTATGTATAAGAAATATTGTTGTTCTGTTTGTATTATACATATATTACACAACACCTCATCATCGTTTTTACAAATTACTGGCAGCTCAAATTAGGTACAGTTTTAGAAGACTAAAACTGTACAGTCTAAATGCCTCTGAAGTTACAGGCACATTTAAAACATTACAAATAGGATAGCACAGCTTTACATTAAACTTCTCTTCTGCCTTTCTGCAAGACTGAACAGGTATCAGTGGTTTACAATTTATAAAAAGCTTTTCAAATATTCTAGTAATGCTTCCACATTCTTAGGCAACTACTTCTACATCCATTTCTGTTGTCCTTTATTCTAAGTGACCTCACCACCACAGTCACTTCTTTTATTTGGGAAAAATCTTGAAGGCCATTCTTTAACTTGTATAGAAGATGGAAAGGTTCATAATAACAAGGCAGGCAATGTGTCTCACATCTTCACTGCTATGGCAACAGCACCAGGATTTTTTCTCTAAGTTCTATGGGACCTGCTTTTATCATAAGTAATTCTCAGTGTGCTCTGTCAAACCCAAACATGTTTGAGGCACTTCAAAAATCAGCACCTGAGCAATAAAATGTCTGTAGTACTGAAAAATGCCATATTTGACCACTTACCCTCGTTTAGAACTACCAACATTATCACTCACATTGTTATTACAGTAATATCCAAAAGCAGCTCTGCTATGCTGCATTTCTTATGGAACAGTAGCAGGGAAGGCACAAGGTTTCAATTTAAGATACATTGAATATATCTTGTGTATGAGTGCACATGTATACCTACATTAATATAACCAGGAGCATGTGTTTGTGTGTGTGTCCATACATATTATTTTCCATACCACTAAAATAAAGCTTCTGGCATTAGGAAGTGCAACAATAGAGTTTTAATGACTGTACCAGAGGCATGGTTTGTAAATCACAGACATCCGCTAAAAACACCAAAGGGACAATCATTATCAAGTCATTCTCTGAAGGAACAAGGCTTGGCAAGTGACACTTGATGACCATCTATGTCACCCTTGCCCCACTAACCTTCCCTCCTCACTGCTGAATTTCAGCCTACTTGGACATAAGGAAGGGCTGGGAAAGCTCTCATGTTTCCACATGAGCATCAGTGGCAAATTACAGGACAGAACTGTCCTGCAGGCAGAGCTCCAGTTTTGTCCATGCAAGAGGAAGCCACCAGGTGGCCAGGCAGCATTTATTTATCTCATGTTTGCATCTGCACATTCCCTTTGTTTCCCACAGAAGGAAGGCAGGGGACAGGAGGCTGGGGGAACATTGGAAGAAGCTGGAAAGTCCTGTAATGAATAAGTGCTGGAAAGAAGAAATTGAATTAACTGCCAGAGAGAGAGGGAATGGAGAATGAGGAAGGAGATATTAAGCCACTATTATAAAGTACATATCCACATGATCCAAGCTCATCAATTTCATTGTTCAATGCATAAGTGAGCATATTGGCTCTTAAATGAAAGGAAACCCCTGCTCTCAACTACTGTGAGTCAATACTGAAAATATCACACTCTATTACAGAGCTGCAACTCATTATCCTGACTTTTAATTTGTGGTTTTCTAAAATTTCTAAATTCTAAAATGTATTTATTTGTGAGTGGAAGGTGAAGTGTTTTAATTGCAGGATGATGAAGAGTATGACAAAACCTTTTGATTCCCATTTTTTGGGACAATTTAAGAAAATCATTCTTGCTACAAAAGAGCATCTAAGAACTCAGTACACTTACCCCATGTTTCTGAATGGCAACATTTGTTAGATGTACAAACATGTTATCCAGTTCACTTGTACTTGGTGTGTATTTCACTGTGCAAAACCGGCAAAATCCAAGCTTGTACCTTAAATGCAAAAAGCCATTAAAATGTGTTAAATCCTGTAAGAAGCAAGGAAGTGATCATCCTAGGATACCATTTGCAGGTCATGCTTCTTTGTGCAACATGCACAGCATTATTTTGACTACACTGGACATTATCTCTAAACAAAATACAAAGACATGCAGCCTTACATGTAACATCTCAGTGGACGGTAGGTAGACACCAAAACATAGAGACGAAGATCGAATTTCTTTCCACCAATTAGTAAGGGATTGTTGATGTAGAGAGAAATCACATAGGCTTCTTTGGAAGACTGAGACACAAACCTGAAAAACACAAACCATGCCTCACAATACGATATTTGCAACAGCAAAATCGCTGAAGTCTTTTACTTCTGTAAATCTTGAGTTGACTGAAATTTGCCTCTTTTGCCAGGACAACTTATAAAGTTGTGATGGCCAATAATACACACTTGGAATCAGGCCTTATATACCAAAAAAACCTGGAAATACTGTACAGATGACCAAAATCAATTACTCATTTAAATTCACACAATAGCTGACCAAGCCATTCAGAATGCAGCTCTACAATTCAGCCTTTTTCCCTTGAAGAGAATTTAGAGCTTGGCAAGGTCCAGACAAGCACAAAGAATGTAGTGCACTACCTTCATTATTCAAGGTCTTGTACCACTGGAATATTTGCATTTCTGCTTGGTGTGCAATTGCAAACCACTGTGAAAAGTTAATATAACTTTCAGATTGTGACATTCTCCAGATTCCAAATCAAACAGCGGGGAAAATACTCAAGTGATATTCAGCCAGTCACTTGATCACAGGAAAAAAACATTAGTAGTGTGATCAAAACTTCTAGTTAGAGAAAAACACAAAATTGCTAACCTATTTCATCCAGTTGGAAGATCATCAACATGACATGTATTATTTTATGTTGTAAAAGGAAAATACATTTATTTCACAGAAATGCTTTCTTCCTTTGTACTAATTTAAAAAGAGATTTAATATATATTAAACAATTATTGAAATTGCCGAGGGGAAGATTTTTCTTTTGCTTCCTGTTATTTAATACTGTGAAGCAGAACAATTTCTTTCTGTGCAAGTTTTTCCCCAAAAACACTGAAGGCAATTTTATAAAGAATATTAATTGAACAGTTCCCGGTACTTCCTCATACCAAAACAAGTATTATAACCTGTTGAAGGAGGAAACCAGATAACAACTGAGATTAAATGCAAACCTAACTATAAAATGAAAAGGCAATAATAATAATAATAATTGAATACTTTTCCCAGACAATCAGCATGATGATGTAGTTCACCTAATTATAGAAAGAACAATAAGGGGTCAGGCTTTAAGAACTCACGAAGATGTTTTGCTGTCTCGAGACCATTTTTTTATTTGGGAGAGTTTATTGATTAGAAATATTCCTTTTCCTTGAGCTTTGCCACAAGGTTTCATAATCCATGTGCTGGAGGGATTCTTTCTGAACTCTTCAACAAAGAGATTATAATCGGCAGGAAGCATAAAAGTCACAGGAACAAAATCTGAATTAAGGGAGGAAAAAAAGGTGCATAATTGAAGACACTCTGGTAAGGTGATTGACACATAAACACTGAAAAAGAAAAGGTCTGTATTTTCAGTTTTCTAGCCTGGCAAGATCCATCTTCATTAAGACTCATGTTGCTTTTTATCTCATTTACATTCTAGTTTTTACTAAAACAATGGCAAAATGTTGCACAATGCTAACTTCATACTAATAGATTCTAACTAATGTGAATAGTTTTCTTCTCCCATTTATATGCTGTGCAATTAGAGCATTAAATACCATGCCAACTAAACAATTAAAATGTCTCGATTTCCTGTATCAACTTTCAGCATTCTTGATCATGCTCTGTGCAGGCAAAAACCCCCTTTGGCTGTGTAATTTTTATTTCCATGTAACTCCCATTATTCTTATTATATCTTATTCTGAACTATTATTCTTCTTTGCTCCCACACTCAGCTTTACCATTACTGGAACCTACAGAAAAACATTTTTCATTTTTTGCTATTAAATTATCTTCACTTCCATCCTTAAAGAACAGCCTTCTTACATGGATGAAGTGCTTTCATTTCACTCTTCCAAGATGAAATTCAACTCCACATATCCCACTCTGTTTCATTTCAATGCTTTCTGACCTCCAAACCAACTCTGATTTCCTCATTCCTGATCTATTCTTGGCTTAGTTTTGGGGTTTGGGTTTGTTGGGTAACTTTTTTTTGTCTGGTTTGCTTTTTATTATTAGTTCCCCAACTTCTCCCAAATTTCCCCTCTGAAGTGTTTCTTCATTCAGTTCTACCTAGAGCCTTTCTGCAAAAAGTATTAGCTTTTGCTCCACTGTAAGATTTTCACATAATGGTTTTTCACTTTTGAATTAAAGAAACTACAACCCTTTCTCATATGAACTAGCAGATCCCTTTGGTTTCATCACTAACCTAATTGCAAAGTATCTCAAACTCACAATTTTCCCTCTCCAAAATAATTTTTGAGAAACCCCAAATGAATCAAACCCAAAAGAGGAACAGAGCACTTCAAGGTAGCCACTTTAATGTCATAACACTCCAGAGTTTCAGTGCTTCATGCACAAAAAAGCTGCTTTGATTCCAGTTGACTCCCTAAAAAAAAACTGAATGCTGATAATAAGAACAACATACCCAAATAAATATATTTCCCATTTTCATCCTTTTCTGCAAGAGGACTTCCTTCTTTCTCAAGTTCTTTTCTGTATCTCTTGATATTCTTTACCATCAAATCTTTTCTGGTCAGTTCATAGTGGTTTGGGAAATGATTGACAATTTGGTCATCAGAGAGGCGGTAACCGGTTTCCACACTGAACACATTTCTGATTGTTTGGACGCTCATCCTGAAACCAAAGACAGACACCAAATGATTTCTCTCAAGAAACACACTTCAGGACAACAAGTTAGAGATCTTTTCCCTCCAAATTCTTCATCTTTTCTCCCTCTCATTTCTCTTTATATTTAATATTTTGCTGCAGTAGCAATCCAACATATCCTGAAGTTCTATTAACAAAGCAAATGAAATCCTGCTGAAGGTTAATCAGTCCCTCTACTACTGCTGAAATTGGTGCAGGAAGTGAGGACAGAAAGATGACAAATGGGTCCTACTCGACTCTGGCTTGGTGATAGGTTAATCCCCAGCAGGGCCTAAAAATGACTGAAGTGCACCCAAATGCTACAGAATCCTCTTCTTAAATCTGTTATGTCACACACTTGAAACTCACCCTTCCTCTTCAAAAAAGCCACAAATCCAACCTCCTGCTGATTGCCTTGCTACTTGGGTTACAAAGGAATTCAAACATATGACTTGAAAACTGGCTAAGAGGTCTTGCTAAAAACACCTGTGACGTTTAGTTATATACCAGATGAAAGTGCTGCAGAGTCATCAAGTCAATTACCAACTATGCTTTTCACAGAAGAGTAAAAATGCAAAGAATTTTCCATATTAGATGTCTCAATGTGAAAATATAAGAATATTTCTTGAAAGCCACCAATCTGCTATATTATCATTTCAGGAAGAAAAAAAAGACTAACCCAAAACAATAAAACCAGTCACACAGCAACTTCCATGACTGTTTCCCCACTCTCCCAACTGCATTCCAAAAGCATGAGGAGATTACTAGATTCCTGCCCATTTAGATTCCTGTCCATTTCAATAAGTGGGTCACAAAGGGTACATTTGGCAGCACAAATTGCCACTCTGATGTATTTGAAAGGAACATCATAAATTGTTTAGTTTACTGAAAGAGTACTGTTTCTGCCAGTTAATAGATTACTGCATTCTAGGACAGCATTTCATGGTCTTATATTACACAAACACCAAATGAGAAGATTATTAACTCTCCTACTTTTACCACAACCTTGATCTAATTTTTCATTCACTCTCAGTACTGAAATGTTGAAAATAAGGCTGAAAAAAAATTACTATCATGAAGAGAAGGAAAATACAGTGTATTACTGAAGTCTGGACTCTGGAAATAGGGCAAGCTTCCATAACATTGATAGAAGAAACTGGTAATTGTAGGGTACTTACCAATAAAAATTCCAGTCTTCATTTTCTGCCACCTGAATCCATCCTCTTTTTTCAAAGTTGTTTATTAGAACAGATTTTTCTATGTCAGTTACCCACTTCACTTTTCCTGCCATTATCCTAAAGTGGAATCAACCTGTTTGCACAGAAAAGTTTGAAGTTGAAAACAGGGGAGGATACAGGGAAGTAAAAGCAGAAGTAAAGTGGCACCTAGAAAATGCTTTCACATAAGTATATTAGTTTAAAACCCAAGGAAATGACATCTAGGCTCAGACTGAAACCCTGCATTTCTCAGCTGGACAACTGCACACAAGGACACTGGTTACAGGGAGAGTTTTCAAACTCCCCACCTTTAATAAATAGGCATGCAACCTTCCCTTAAATATACTACTGACAGAACCTCCCTATTCCACACTGGGTAATGTTTAAAGAACCAATAAAGACATTGTATTGTTTCTAATTTATGAACATGTATTTTTGCTTTGTTTTGAAGCAGGAAAGTTCATCTGGTTCATGTGGTGCCTGTAGAATAAAACCCCATGATTCCAAGAGAAATCCCTTACATGCTCTATCAACAATCAAGATTTGCAGGACCTCAGGGGAGGGAACTGAAGTTACTGACCCAGCAACTGATGTCATTAAACCCCTACAGGAGGATTTCCCCAAAGGTCAAGCTGTTAGAAGAGTGCTTACAAACTGCATTTCAGCTCCTGACACCAGATGTCACCTTCTGCATTAGATCTCTCACTTGCCCAGGTCAGCCTTTTGTTAGGATCACTCGACCATGCTGGCAGGAAGGGACCTCAGCAAGTGCCTCTGTCCAGCCTCCTGCTCAGTGCAGGGTTAGACTATGAGGTCTGGACATTTTGCTCAGAGCTTTACCTATTTATGTTTTGAAAAGCCCTGAAGACACAGACAGCACAGCTTCTCTGGGCATCCCATCCCATCCCATCCCATCCCATCCCATCCCATCCCATCCCATCCCATCCCATCCCATCCCATCCCATCCCATCCCATCCCATCCCATCCCATCCCACCCCAACCCACCCCATCCCACTACCTCACTGACCTAATGGGGGTAGTGGTAGGGGTGGTTCTCCCTATATTTTTATTATTTTCCCTACATTTGTTATTGTTACTTACATTACTTTGCCAAAAACATAACTCACCGTGCAGAGGAGTGGGGGAGAGTTGGGTTACCACACACCCACAAGCAACACCATCTACTGCCCCTTCTACATACAATTTTCCATTAAAAGGTAAATTAAAACAGAAAGTCACCTTTAGTAAATGTAGTAATGTAATTAATGAATGTGCATTCAATGTAATGTTAATGCAATTTCTGCAAGCAACATGTTGGACTGGGATTCAAGGGAGGGATTTTCATTTTCCAGGACTAGATATGGAGATGTACATTTGCCACCAAGCAAATGTTTCTTTCTGGGAGGTATAACCCATATAATCTCACACAGACTATTTATCCTGTCAAATCCTACAAAGCCAATGCACTTATGCACTTCAATTTTAGAAAGTGTAACACACATATTTTTATTCATGCTGGTAAAGCAATCTGAAATCAAGCTTACATAGAAAAGAGTATACAAAGGCTCAGGGTCTGTCTTCTTGTGTGTGCTTTTATACAATCCCTAGTTCTACAAGGTCATGATCTTTCTCTGGGCCTTCCAGATATTACCAGAACAAAAGTAAATGAAACAATTAATTTATTTGTGTTGAAGTTTGAATGACTCACCATCAGTGACTCACTAATACCACACACCACCTTGTTGTGGTTTTAAAAATTCAGGGATTAGTCTGCTTGCTATATGATTGTCCCTTCAAAAGGAAATGCATTAAAGGCTACAGTAGTATTAACCAACCACAAAGTAAACTTTTCAAAAGGCATTAAACCAACATTCTTCTCATCTCCAAACTACCTCAAGAGATTCACCAAAATTCAAACCTGACATTATATCTGTTTCTCTGACTCCTTGATCAATTCACATGCAGGAAGTTGAGCTAAAATTAAGCCAGAGCTAAACAATGGAGATAGCTTCTACCAGAAATTTAAAAAAAAAATAAAAAAATAAAAGAGTGCAATTCTTTTTCTTTTTTAGGAACTTGGTGCTTAGAGATCCCTCCTGCTACAGAAGGATTAAAAGGATACTAATACGACAACAAACTGAAAATTCCTCCTTGGTTTTTGCAGAGTTTGATCAATCTCAGATGATGTTTAAGCAGCCTGTAAACAAAATCTTCCAATTTTGTATAAATTGATTGCTGAAACCCACAAACAAGAATGTGCAAAAAATAGTATAATTGTAATACAATGTAATTTTCTAGAGGAATCATTTAATCTGCAAATAGGTATTCTAGATAACCTGATGAGATTGCACAAGACAGCTACACATTCAAACTTCCAGCACCCAACCCAGCAGCCTCTACCTCCTTCTAACAGTACGAGATGTAACTGTGCTTCGTTATTAAGTTTACTACTGGAAACTCCAGTTGGGCTGTGCCACCAGGAGGCCAGGAGGGCCTGCTGCGAGATTCCCGAAGCGTTAGGGAGGGGAAGGAGCCCAAGGCTGAAAGAGACACATGGCTGTGTGTGCGTGGGTGATGGAGGGGTGTCTATTTCTGTGTGTAGGGTGTGTATTTGTGGGTGTGTCTGTGTGTGGAGGCATTATGTGTGAGGATGTGTGTGTGTGGATGTATATAAAGGGTGTGTCTGCGTATGGGTGTCTGTGTGGGGATGTCCATATGGTGCGTGTCTGTTGTGGGGTCTGTGGGGATGCATGTGTGGGGTGTGTCTGTGTGCATGTGTGGGAATGTGTGGGTGGAGTGTCTGTGTGCATGTGTGGGATTTGTATATGTGGGGAGTCTGTGTTTAGGGATGCATGTGTGGGATGTGTCTGTGTGCATGTGTGGGATTTGTATATGTGTGGATGTATGTGTGGGGTGTGTGTGTGTGGATGTATGTGTGGGGTGTGTGTGTGTGGATGTATGTGTGGGGTGTGTGTGTGTGGATGTATGTGTGGGGTGTGTCTGTGTGTGGATGTATGTGTGGGGTGTGTGTGTGTGGATGTATGTGTGGGGTTTGTCTGTGTGTGGATGAATGTGTGGGGTGTCTGTGTGTGGATGCATGTGTGGGGTGTCTGTGTGTGGATGTATGTGTGGGGTGTGTCTGTGTGTGTGGATGTATGTGTGGGGTGTGTGTGTGTGTGGATGTATGTGTGGGGTGTGTGTGTGTGTATGTATGTGTGGGGTGTGTGTGTGTGGATGTATGTGTGGGGTGTGTGTGTGTGCGTATGTATGTGTGGGGTGTGTCTGTGTGTGTGGATGTATGTGTGGGGTGTGTGTGTGTGGATGCATGTGTGGGGTGTCTGTGTGTGGATGCATGTGTGGGGTGTCTGTGTGTGGATGTATGTGTGGGGTGTGTGTGTGTGTGGATGTATGTGTGGGGTGTGTGTGTGCGGATGTATGTGTGAGGTGTGTCTGTGTGTGTGGATGTATGTGTGAGGTGTGTGTGTGTGGATGTATGTGTGGGGTGTGTGTGTGTGTGGATGTATGTGTGGGATGTGTGTGTGTGCGGATGTATGTGTGAGGTGTGTCTGTGTGTTGGATGTATGTGTGAGGTGGGTATGTGTGTTGGATGTATGTGTGAGGTGTGTCTGTGTGTTGGATGTATGTGTGAGGTGGGTATGTGTGGTGGATGTATGTGTGAGGTGTGTCTGTGTGTGTGGATGTATGTGTGGGGTGTGTGTGTGTGGATGAATGTGTGGGGTGTGTGTGTGTGGATGTATGTGTGGGGTGTGTGTGTGTGGATGAATGTGTGGGGTGTGTGTGTGTGGATGTATGTGTGGGGTGTGTGTGTGTGGATGAATGTGTGTGGATGAATGTGTGGGATGTCTGTGTGTGGATGTATGTGTGGGGTGTGTGTGTGTGCGGATGTATGTGTGGGGTGTGTGTGTGTGTGGATGTATGTGTGGGGTGTGTGTGTGTGGATGAATGTGTGGGGTGTGTGTATGCGTGGACGTATGTGTGGGGTGTGTGTGTGTGGATGAATGTGTGGGATGTCTGTGTGTGGATGTATGTGTGGGGTGTGTGTGTGTGGATGTATGTGTGGGGTGTGTGTGTGTGGATGTATGTGTGGGGTGTCTGTGTGTGGATGAATGTGTGGGATGTCTGTGTGTGGATGAATGTGTGGGGTGTCTGTGTGTGGATGTATGTGTGGGGTGTGTGTGTGTGGATGAATGTGTGGGATGTCTGTGTGTGGATGAATGTGTGGGGTCTGTGTGTGGATGCATGTGTGGGGTGTCTGTGTGTGGATGCATGTGTGGGGTGTGTCTGTGCGTGTATGGGTGTATGGGGTGTGTATGACGGGGTGTATGTGGGACAGGCACGGGGCTGCGGAGGAAGGGGAAGGGGTTGGGGCTGCGGGTGTGTGGAGAGGATGTCGGGGAGGGAACGGACACCCCGGACCCGCCCCGCGGCCCGCGCTCACCTGCTCCCCTCAGCGCCGGCCGTCCCCGCCGGCCGCCGCCATGGCCCCGCCCGTTCCGGCCGCCGCCGGGGCGGGGCTGAGGGGCCGCCGCCGGCCATGTTGTGTGCGGGGCCGGGCTGGAGCTCCCTGAGGGATCCGAACGCGCTGCAGTCGCGACGGGAAAGCCCCGAACCCCGCCCAGCCGCCTCAGCCTTGTCCCTGCTGTCTGGGCACGTTTCGGTCTCAAGTGTGTGCGTCTGGGCCTGCCGCATGGCGGGAAACAAGCGCTAATAAACATCAGTCCATGAGTGCTGGGTTTGTGAAAGGCCCTCGCGTGACAAAACCTTCCTGCATGCTACCAGAATATAAAACCCCTTCCGCTATCCCGGGTTGCTCCCAGTCCCATCCAACCTGGCCTGGAACACTGCCAGGGATGGGGCAGCCACAGCTGCTCTGGGCACCCTGTGCTGATAATAATAACAACGTGGTCAACAACTGATTCATGGTGAGAGCTGAGTGAGAAGAATAGTACATAAAAAGTTACCGTTTTGGTTCCTGTGCAGGGAAGCCTGATTTACACATACAAAAATCCTTCCATAAAATATTATTAAGACACCAGCCCCATATTAAGGTCACTGACATTCTGTGATAGGCTTGATGCAAAACAATAAGATTATATATAGCGGACTCCAGAGATCTGAGGAGTCTCTGAGGGAAGACTGTAAGACAAATTACATCTAATACTTATTTTGTCTCTGTAAGATAAATTACAAAAAAATAGATACATTAAGACAGTAGCTGAAATAAGCAGTTTGCAGTATGTTGGAGTACAGCAAATTCCTAAGAGCCTTAATTCCCCAAATAATCTGAGTACAATAAGTATGCATTATGACTTGCTGGGTGATGGTGCAGTAATAGGCTGTTTCAAGGATGCAACTGCAAGAAAAGAGTTAATTTAATAATTCATATAACCGGGCTATTAAATATTCCCTAGTTTAGCTATGAAAGCAGCTGCAAAATGCAGCGTCACGTGTGTGGCCACGTGCAGTGGAAATTTCCTAGAACAACAATACCTCTGGCAGCAGAAGAGAGCAGCCTTCACAGCCTTCTTTCGGTGGAGAAGATATGTCTGACAGCAGGAAAAGTGAGCCTGAGTCTTCATGCTTGTCAATCCTTTTTTGTTCCTGCATCCATCATGCCTCAGAGGAAAGCTGAAAGGAAGTTCACTTTTTAAATGTATTAAATATTTCATTAAGGACAGAAATAGTTGGTTTGATTTTGGTTTTGTTTTTTGTTTTGTTTTGTTTTGTTTTGTTTGTAATAAAAGTGTCTTTTAGCTTAATTCAACAGTTCTTAATTGATGCTACAGTTCCATAGTATAAAAAGTTGTTTTGCTGTCTCTCTGAAATTTACATTGACAGTATTACATCACAGCTAATAATAGATGCTGTACTTTTCAATATTAAGGTATCTCCACTTTTTAACATTATTGTTAAAAAAGGGGAAGTGGGGTGTAATTTGAGAGCAGCTCGGTGATGCTTACTATTATTGTGTCAGGAAATGCAGTGGCAGCCCTGGTGTGCTTTGTGACAGAAATGACCCTATGATGACATTTGGGTATTTTATTTTAAGCTTGAGGCAACTCACAAGGTTACCTGTATGTGCAAAATTCAGCTTGGTTTCAGGAGAGGAACTATTATTGATTTTAAATGGTAAATACAAGAATTGAAATATCAGAACTGGTGAATAGAAGAAAGCCACGGCAAGCAGTGATATTGCAGAGGTTAATTTACCTTTCATTATATTGTACCTTCAAGGCAATTTTCTTCTAGCATGTGCAAATGTAAACACAGCACAGTCCTTGGTATGAGTTGGAAGATAAGCTTTGCCATGTTCATTTTGCAGATGAGTAAACCTCTTGTATGGAGCTTAAAGGTGTGACAAGGGAGGTTGTACTGCACAGTGCTGAAAGAAGTGGTTTGCATAAGACACACACACACACACAAACAGGCAAACACTTTTATACATTTAAAAACTTTGCCGTGAAAGTCTCGAGGACATCCCAGCTCCAGGTGAAGTGCTGTAGCTATGCTGCTGTTCTGCTTCTCCTGGTGTTTACCTTCACTCAGAGAGATGAAATCATACTATAAATAGAGGGCAAAGTCCGCTCTCAAGCATTACCTGCTGAAGTCTCCTGTTTGACATGACAATAAAGTGTGGAGCAATAGGCGGGTTTGGTTCTCTAGAGCTCTTTTGCAGTACACTGTGCTCTCTAGTGATGGGTGATACCGACTGAATCACAACACTGCTATCACCAGCACAAAAGAAAAACACCGAAAGTCCCATGACCTCACTAGACCTTTTGGGCGAGGTGTCAGCAGCGTTTCAGCAGATCTCTTTAACCCCTCAGTAACTCTGCATTGGCTCTGCTGCCAGGGCTGCTCCTGCTCTCTGCTCCACACACTTTTTCCCCGCATACCCTGGAGACAGTTGGGGGTGCAGGTGTATTTTTGTTGCTAAGCTGAATTAAGAGGAAAGCCTGCTCCTCCCTGTTTATAAGTGAACAGCACTACCACATTTCCAAACCAAAGCCTAGCGTGGGCTCCAGCACGCTCAGCATGCTTAAAAAACCACATGGGCCCACTGAGAGACAAGGGCAGCCCAAAAGGGGTCCGCAGGGCTTGCTCACGTCACTTGGCATCTCCATCTCTGACAACGCAACACCACGCTGTGGTGACCGGGGTGCTGTGGTGACCAAGTGCTGTGGTGACCAAAGTGCCAGGGTGACCAAAGTGCCAGGGTGACCAAGTGCCGTGGTGGCCACGCAAGGTTCCATCCCTCCACGGCTGCTGTCCCACCGAGGGGTGGTCCACGCCCGGGGCCATCCCGCCCAGCGGCTCCCCCCGCGGTGGCGGCAGCGCCCGGGCGGGCGGGCGGAGGTGCCGGAGGTGCCGGTGGCGGTGGCCGCGGTTCCGGCGGTGTCCCCGGCGGGGCGGGGCGGCGCGGCCGGGCCGGGGCGGGGCGCGGGCGGACAAAAGGGGCAGTCGGGCGGGATCGCCGCCGTGAGTGGCCGGCGCGGGGGGCGCGGGGAGCCCCCTCTGCTGACGCTGCCGAGCGCCCGTGACCTGGCGGCGACTCCGGGCCCAGGTGAGCGGCGGGGTCCCGGGGGGAGCGGGGCGAACCCGGCCGGGCTCTGCGGGCAGACGCAGGCGGCGCCGCCGGGGCGCTGCGGAGCGCCGAGCGCTGCTGGCGCTGCCGGGACCCGCCGCCTCACCTGCGCGCCGGCCCCGCGGCGTGTCCCGGGACGCTTCACGGGCAGCACCGCCGTCGAATTCGGCTTCGGGAGGCGGGATTGATGTCCTGGAACAAGGCGGCGGGCGGGGGTGAACGCCCGGAGCGTCCGGCTGCTCAGCCCCGGCAGGGACCCGTGCCCTTCCGAAGGATGCTGCGAGCACCCGTGCGCTTCGTACTCAGCTACGGGACTCTTAAGCAAAGGAGGAGCGGAGTGCGTGTAATTTCACTCTTAGCAAAGCAGGAAATAAGCCCTCAAAATCAGTCCAAGATATGTAGCAAAATGTGCCAGAGTTAAAAAAAAATCCCTGAATAAGTCGTTTGCAAATGATGCTGTATCCATCTCTGCTGTTGATAACAGGAATGATCTGCAACAGCAGAGATAGATACAGAAATCTGCACAGCAGCGTATACTCCGTAATGTTTAAGTCATTTCGCAGGGAGTGATTTCATCAGCGTGGTGAGTTCTGTGATTAAACAAATTTCGAGGTGTTTAAGTGGAAAGCATTAGCCTGAGATTGTTTCTCAAGCCCACAGCAGAAAGGCAGACACGTGTATAACAGGAAAATAGAGAAGACTCCATTGTCATTTTCTGTCACAGGTACATGGACAAAGTTATTTTGAATTAAAGTATTGTGGGCACATTAATTTCTTTTGTCATTTAATGCATGTCAGCACTGAGTATAATGAAGAAAATCAGTGTTTATGCGAGGCGTTTGATATCTTCTGGTGTAAAAATGTCACCTTTATAGAGACACGGTCTCTCTGAAAGAAGAAATTTAACAAAATTGTCTACTTCTCCTGTTTGGTAGGTGTCTGTGGTAGTCTTTTTAATTATTTCTGTATCAATAGGCCATTGATTATAAGATCATTTAGATCAGACTAAAAACAATTGAATGCACTCAGGTTCTGCAGGGTTAACAGCCTGCTGGGCAAAGCAAGAGCTGGTGGGAGTAGAATAGGAACTGTGAGCTTGACCCAATACAGGAAATCTAAGTAAAACTGCAAACAGTGTGACATTTTAATTCTCTATACTGATGTTCAGAACAAGGACAGCATCAACACCGAGGTAAATTTGAGTTCTTTGACTCACAGTCATGCTGTTCTTGCATATTGTTTCTCTCACCTTCCCAATGTGGCAGCAGTAACAGATTCCAGAGGCAGCTGTAGAAGATGCCACCAAAGGTCACAGAAGATGAGGTTTTTTGACCATAAGTCCAGTGAATAAATGGGACAGGCTGGAGGTGCAAGGTGACAGTGTGGGTGCTGTGCTGTGCCAAGGGGACCAGGTGAGGGAAAACACAGTCCATAGCTCTCCCAGGTGTGCCAGCTTTTAAATATCAGGAATTATCAGGTTTAAATTTAAAATGTTATTTGGTCCACTGAAGCTCAGCATCTGCCTCAGAGTTTTTATAGGTTATGACCTTGGTGACCAGCATCCTTGAATTCTACTTTTGATATCAAGGCATGCATCCCATCATCTGCCTGCTGAGGATGCCAGCAGGTTCTCTGCAGGTACTTTACCCTCCAAGTGGATGGGGTGGTCAAAAAAGGTCTCTTAAGTAAATCAGATTTTAATATTTTTTATTTTTTGGGACACATCCTAAAATTAAGAATTTTTATTTTACTATGTAACTGTATTAATAATCGTGAGCTTTGCACAAACTTTTTGAACACCAGTAACTTTTCTGTCTGCATAATATACTTTAGGAGTTTTCAAAAATACAAAAATCTAAGACACAAAATTTTGGAATAAATGTGAACAAAGAAACATTTTTCCATACAAAATATTCCATATTTTCCATTAGATTATTGAACCATATATATTGTCATACTTACCTCCAACAACTTGGCCATGCAATTCAATAATCAATTTTAAGCAAGTTCTTATTTATTATGTAAGAATCTTGACCTTTTGGTGAGACAGAGAAGTACAAAGGGCAGAAGATGTTTTGAAAAGGAAATGTAAATGTTAGAGCAGAATCTGACTCAATCTAAACCTTAACTTGTTATAAACAAGTAGAGCAAAGGCAATATCCTTGAGATAGGTGGTGCTGTCACAAAAACAAACAAACAAACAAACAAAAAAACCCAAACAGAACAGAACCTGGCAGAATGTGTGTGTGGTTTTGGGTTTTTTAAAATAGAAACAGTTTCACTGTGGTATCAATATATTTTTCTCTTCAATGCTCTTAGTTCTTCCTGTGACACCTCTTGGGAACTGAGTGGGTTCATTTTGGTAAAAGGAGACACCCCTTGTTTCTTTTTCAGTTTAGAAGCCATTAAAATAGGTTTGTGAGCACTGAAGCAATCACTAGACACTTAAAGGAAAATTATACTTTTCAGGCTTATCAAATGATGGCTTTTTGATGCAGACATAACTATGCCACCTGCTTTTTAAGGTGGAAATCTCTTGTTCTCTACAGTCACAGTTCTCTGACACAGTAAGTTCTGATGCTCTCTGAGTGCTCTAACAGACAACATGGAAATGCTGATGACACATAAAAAACTTGAGATTATTGAAGTCTTGACTCAATCAGAGCCCCTCAAACATTTTCAGTAGAGACTGAAACACAAAACATCTGTATGTGCTCTTTGCTGTAAAAGGTTTCCTCCATTTAAGGTCTGCTGTATGCGCTTCTTTTGCTGCCGAGGTTACAGAACTTGCTTAAGGAACACATTTTTTATGTTTAAATATAATCGAATTTTTAATATTCCTATTAAGTTCTGAGGTAAGAAAACCTCTGTTACATTCCCAGTGGAGCCATGTTGTCATACTAACTTACTGAGCATCAAAACAGAAATGAAGTAAAATATAAGAACTACAGCATGTATTTTTTAGATTTACCAAGTGTCCCTTAATGGCTGTTTGAGGCAATATTAAGAAGTGTTTTGTGTAAACAGTCTCCAAGGTCATTGATGTTAAGCTGACTGAGAACATGGTAGGAGACAAAGAATTAATTTATCTTTGCTCCTTGGCCTGGTGCTGCTTTAAGAGTTCATCTAGCACCTGGGGTTAACTAACCTGCACAGAGTGAGTAATGATGACTGAACCTCTCATCTTTCAAAGAGAAACTCAGATTGCTGATGGTTACCCTGCAACATTTTGCCATGAGCTGTGGTGGTTCCATGAGCTGTGAGGGAAGGGGCAGGTGCCCACAGGCTGTGTGCTGCCCATGGCTTGCAGCATCTGACCTGCAAGGGAAGAGGGCCAGAAGGCAACTGCTGTTCATTGACAGAGGTCATAGAGAGCCTAAAGAAAACCAAACAAAAAAATGCCTGATATTTTAAATATATTGTATATATACAAAATATATATAATATATATATATATTACCAAATATTCCTGTTTCTCTGAAACCTTAACTAGCTCTTGATGTTCGGTCACTATGTCAAAGACTTGTCCTTGTAAAATGGCACAGAGATTTGTGCTTGCAGCAGTGAGGATGATGTCATGTTTTGAAAGAGGTGGCTATGGATTGAAGATATATATGCAAACAACCAAGCCTTTATTTGTTTTTCATTTAAATTTAGTTTGCATGGGCAGCTGGTAGAATCTGAAGCAGTTTGAGATAGGCTTTGATACTGTGGGGGTAAAGGACGAGGGTCCTGTCTGTCATTCCATATTTATGTAAGCAGGTGCTGGGAGTCTTGAGCCTGAACACTGGAATTAGATAATCAGTAGTGGTTTTCTGTTTTCATAACCAGTTTTAAAGCATAGTAAATCATATATTGTTATTATTTATAGCTTTACTGTGTCACAGCTGCATAAAATATGTAAGATTGTATACATACGACAAAGTGCACATAAACTGCATTGATAAGTTGTAGAATACATAAGGATAATATAGAAACTATAATTAATGCATTCAGTGGATCATACTAAAGAATCATTGTATCTGTCTTAAAATCTGTTTACAGCAAATCTAATTGAACTAACTAGAAGTAAATTTCAGATCCTTTTGTTTTCCCTAACTCATCTGCTGGCTTGCCTGGTTTAGCAATGTTCCTTTTTCAAGATTTTCTGTTCTCCTTTGCTAGATTTAAAAACACCCTCACAAATAAAACCAACCTGATTATGCAAAGACATTGACAACATAGTCTTTCTACTGAAGATGCTTCATTATTCAATCAGCCTTGTGTTCACAAATTGCCATAATTTCCATCATATAATTAGGTATTTGGAGAGCTGTTTTTAAAATTTGGATCTAGGCCTTTTTTGTCAGAACATTATTTGACTTGAAATACATTATTTATTCTGCTGAAGGCATTTCACCATTGAAACTAAGCTTTAAGCCTGCTCAGTCAAAGCTTTACAGGGAAGCTTGAGCTTTTTTGATCTAGTTGCTTGATTGGAAATGATCTCTGTTGCTGGCCTGGGGTCATGCCAATGCCTCCTCAGAGGTGTTGTGAAATGGTCACTTATTCTTTCAATCCAACCAATTGCTCACAAACACATACAACCTCTTCGGTTTCTGTAAGCCAAAATCAAAACCAAAATTGCCTTTCCTTCCTGGATGAGGGAAAGAAGAGAAGGGTGAGATGGGTGGTAGAAGATTAACACATCCTGCTGTGGAGTGTGAGACATTCTCCTCTGGATCATCTCTGCACAGATCCAAACCTGAGGAACAGAACAAGTCCATATTAATGTAGCTTTTGTGTGCAATTCTATATTACATCTATACACACATATTTTTAAAATGGTGACAGAAGTCAGTAAATGGCCTCAAGACAGGTAATTCTCAAGAAGATAATTGCTATGCTTTGCTCTGAAACTAAATTAGACCTGTCCTGTACTCCTTCGTGTCAGTGAGCCCCCCAACCTACATTTGACTCAGTACTGCCCATCCTGTAAAATACATTTGAACAGCCCTCCTTGCTGGATGGGCTTTGCATTGAGACAGCTTGGTGGGCAAAGCCAACACACAAGACTGCAGCTGAGCTGTGGAGAGCATGACCCAACAACTCTTTTTAGCCTGTGGGAGGAAGGTATTATCATGGGAACAGGTGTGAGATAGCATATGTTGCACTTTGGGCTTTTGTTGTGGTATTGTATGGTTTGTTTACATGTCTGAGTTCTGTACTGTTTTGACTTATTATAGGTCTTTTTCAGGACACAGTTTTCATCTCACACAGATATAGACATTTCCGTTGTATGGCCCTGTGAATGTGAAACTAGCATTGAGTCTAGAAATGAAGAAGAAGAAAAAAGAGAAAAAGAAAATACCTTTTTTTAGTATTTTTCCCCCCTCACTATGTCGTTGTGAAAGCTGAAAATAGTAATACATGTGCAGGAGACAGCTGACCTTTTATGCTTGGTCTTACTACATTTTATCCACTATAGCACTTGTTTTACTAGGTAACTTTTAACAACTTTTTGAACTGTGAAGAAACACAATTAATACATTTCCATTGGTACCCACAGGCTGCAGGAGTACACCACTACATCCCTAGATGTTTACTTTGTACATGTGAGCCAAACAGTTGGGTTGTTAACCCTCCAAAAGTCCAGCACTGCATGCTTTGACTGTTTCTCTATGCAGCCTACTGAGGTTAACTGCATCCAGAGAACTGGCACTAAATGTCCAAGGGAGTACCTCAGCATCCCTGGCATCCTCCAAACCCTGCTCTGCCATTCCCATTTCCCATTCATGGATCTACAGGATGCCTTGGAGCTTCTGCCCAAGCTCTGGTGGAGTTCTCAAACCAGGAGCTGCCCTGGGTCACCCAGTCTATACTGCAGTACCTTGCACCAAAAAGGGACAGGGATGCACTTGTGGGAACGTGATCAGCCCTTGGCCACCACTACACCCAGTAATCCACTGGTCTAGATGTTGCCCTGGGAAATGGAAGATCCGTTCAGTATCTGCAGCAGTGAATATGGATTGATTTAATGTGATACAGCTTCACTCTGGTGTGTGTATGAAGCCTTGGCACCTGATTCAGAGCTACAAAGTCCTTGGGGTGACTGGGTATCTGGAAATCAGGTATGGTGCTGGAGTGCACAGAGTTCCTCTGTGGACATCACCATTTTTTTCCTGATTTTTTTTCGGATGAAAGAGGGAGACACACATAAAGGAAGCACTTAAAACAGGACAGGGCATCTTTTGAATCAAATATGGCACCTCAAACTAATGTCTCTTTTTAAAAAAATATTATCTGAATGAAAAGAGCCTTTTTGCTCACCTGTAGCATACATTCAGATAGGTGCTCCCTTGGAAGGAAGGCTGTGGTATTTCCCCTTAGAAAGAGAGTTGGGTCACACAGCTCCCCTCAAAGCTGGTGCAATAAACTCAGAAGACCTGATCCCAGCTTCTCTTTGTCACTGCTAAACTACACAGCTTTTCAGGACCCTGGAGATATTTAAAATCCTAGATTCGAAACATCCTTGTAAGTAAAGGAGAAATGCTAAAAATAGAAGGAAAAAAATCCAGAAGATGAAACTACAAACTGTATAAAACACATAATATCTGCCAGCTGACACTAGTCTGTAACATGCTTTTTTCCAGCCATGTTAAACACCACTAAGAGGATCCTACACTTCTGTAAACCAAGTATATTTTACTTTATTTAGTATCATATTTTTGTGAGTTTGCTTATGCAGTAATGTATACACATTAGTTATGAATAATTTTGCCTTGTGGAAAATGTAAACTTCACCTAAATATTGAAAGAAGATCACAAAGGCCCTAACCTTATCCCAAGCATAAAATTTAAAGTTTTTACAAGACTGCAGCAATGTAGCAAAGCAAATTTGTACCAAACAGCATTATGATATTTCCTTTCACTTTGTTTAGTTTTATTTCTGAGAATATTTTGAGTTGTATTCATTTAACCTGCTGAGAGTGTGTTTTAAATGAGAAAGAAATCCAGCCAGTAGAACTCCCCTTTGTTGCTCTCCAGGATCACTGCATCAACAAAAGGGATCAGTTTTTTAATGATGGAGCCAGGAAGCAAAGAAACAGTAAAAAAGCTGGCCAAAACCAATGCCAGGTAAAACCTGAGCATCTCCAGAAAGTTGTAGTTACATTCCTCATGAGGAAGAGTCTTCCACTGCAGCAAATGTCCAAGGACATGTGCAGTTTGGAATAATCCTCATCCACAGCTCTGATGTTGTTTCCCTTGATAAACCAAATTAAACAATCCTAATGACTACAAAAACATCAGCTCTGCTCTCCAAACACTGCTCTCTTTGTTACACAAACACTTGCCATATTAGACACAAGCCACATGTGCTGAATCCTGTTAAATATTGCCATTGATTTTGTGGTACTGGTTGTGAATAACTTTCCCATTTTACAAGCAGGCAGCTCCACTGATTTTACTGGTTTCTACTGTCTGCTCCTCCATGTCAAAAGCTACTAAGGGGTTTAAATCTTTCTTACATTTCTGTGGTGAGTTGCTTGTAATTTCCATGGTGGTGGCCTCCATCTGAAGAAGATGTGAAAACTTGGACCTGAATTTGACTTAGGAAAACATGTTCTAGTTTGTTTTAGGTATTTTGCTGCCTGGGGATCTCCATGGGTTAGAGTGATTTAATGCCAGGCAGGTTGTTCCAAACAATGTAGGAAAGCCTCTTGTACTAAGTGAAACTACTGAGGAACTATACATGTCTATACTAGTTATATTTATCAAGATTTTCCAATTTCTGGGTTGTTTTGAGCCAGTAAAAAGCAGCAGCCATCTAAATGCTGCAGGTTTGAATTGCTGGACATCTGCTGGGTCACTGAAACTTTCCTATGACTACTCTTAAAATAGTTATCCTAGAAACACTTGTGTTCTGACTGGAGAAGTAAAAAGAGTAACTTGAAGAGCACTTTAAACAATTTCCATCTAAACTGAAAATACCTTGCATAAATGAAGCCCTGAGGTTGTCTTTAATCACTTTTTGCAGAGTAAGATGTCTCACATCACGAGAGCCCCCAGGCACTTTGTCCTCTCCAGCTACCCCAATGCAGCACCAGAAGAAGAAATCTACAGTAACCTCCAAACAATTCCAGACACCACAGAGCAAATGGAGTTTGATATCAGGTATCACACTACATTAATACTCCTTCTGTCCTCCTCAAGTACAAAGTGCCAGACTTTCCAGAAAACCGCTAAGCCAAGTGATCATAGTGCATAGTACTGGAAATGGAATAGATGCAAGTGTAGATAACCTGTAGTGCTTGACGCTGACCATGCAAGATTATGCTGCATTAAATGTCTGTAGGGTTTTATCTTGCACAGGGGCACAGATATGGCTTGTTATTAGAGACCCACCTGTTACAGCAAGCAGCTGAAGAAGCCATTTTTACATAATTCTCCAGGCGCCACTTACAACAAACTTGCAGTGCTGCCTTGGGTTTTTCTTAATCCCATACATACATTTATTTCAGTACAAGAGTCAGGGGTTGCCTTTCTCCTCCACCTGTGAAAATTCTTTTCTGTAGTCTTTGTGGTGTTTTTTTTTGCTGGTGGACTGACCAGACCAAGCCCAAGGGTTTTGTTTTTTTTCAACAGATCTAGAATTAAGCTCTTAAGCCTACTTAGTATTCAGCAGATCTTGTAAGCACATCTCAGCAGAAATGCAAATTAAAATAAAAATGTATATTCATAGTATTTGTCTACCAGAAGAAAAACATGTGTCTGAGAGAAGCTAAATCTGATTGGAAATTTTCATCAGGAAAGCATAACCAGTTTTTAGCATCAACATGTGCCACAGATGTTGTTCCAGTTTCTGTACACCCCAGAACCTCCCTAAAAGCCTTTAGGTTTTGGTCAGTTTGTACCTGGGCACCACCCAGCTGGAGACCCACGCTGCACAGTGGAACTCATTAGTAAATCTGTTGGATGACAAAGCCAATGTTTTTGTAAGGTGAAATATTTTGAAAGGCTTGAAGGCGGTTTCAATACTTTGACTTACAGGGGGAAGGGACTGGGAAAATCAAAAGCCCCAAACCAGAATCCCATTGTCTTGTATAAAGAAATGAAACACCTAAAAAAATCAACATGTTTTTACAAAAGTGCCAAATATGCAGCTTCTTATGAAAACATCAAAACACTTCATGTATAGGCATAAAATACTTAATCAGTAAACCCATAAATAATGGGAAACAAACCTCCTGTAACATTTCACTTTCACATGCCCAGTTTAGCCCATTTGTTGGGGGAATAACAGTACCTGACATTTGCAGAGTGCTTTTAAAGAATTGCTGTTGCAGGGTTCTCCTCTAACTTGCACATCCTGACTGCCTTGCAGCTCAGCTACTCAGGTTGGCCATCAGCTGGCTCTGATTGGGGATGAATTTAACAGGAGGTACCACAGGACATTAGAAGAAACACTGCTTCACCTGGCACGAGTGTAAGTTACCTTATTGGCAGATCCTTTTAAAAATCATGTTAGACAAACAAGAACGGTTCTGTAAACAAAATAAAAAGGTTATTGCTTCTACTGCTGCCTCATACAGAACATAGAAAAGCAAAGCAGTTTGTTATACAAGGAAAAGCTCTGTAATAATGTAAAGTGTAAATAGTTTCCACAGAGTACAGCCATTTTAAGTCAAAAGACTTAGTGTCTTGCTGTTTCAAATTCCTCAGAGGCACAGTAACTTTAGACACAATTTTAAGCCCAACTGAGTGATTGAGAGACCTTCAGCCCAATGTGGGATCAACATGTTACTGCATGTGCAATAACTTACCCATGCATATACAAGAAAACATGGCTGGACTAGTTTGAACTGCCTTTTATCTACTGTGAGCTGAAGGTTGTCCTCACAGTTATTAACTGACATGCAGTGTCCTAACATGAGATACTCAGCTGTGTCTAAAGCCACAGATACTCTGCCTTATTTTCTCCTTGCTTTTGGGAGGTGATGGTCACTCATTGCAGACCTACCAGAATGCAGTTCAATTTCAGGTATATAACATAAAGTATAAATATATCTGTATATAACATATATATACATCTTCTACCACAGCAAAGCTGGATTCACACTCCAGAGAGAGCCTGTGGCACTGCTGTGTCAGTCTTGTATTGCTGTCCTGATTCATCACATATAAACATCTCTCATTGGGTCATGCTCTTCTAAGTTTGAAACAATCACAAAGATTATCACTGCATCACTTAATTCTGAAACTAAATTATCTTTTCAAAGATAATCTTTTTCAAAGGTCTTCTTCCTAAATATTTAGAGAAGTATACATGTACACATACACTTTTAGGAAGGAATATACTAAAGGTTTTTGTTAGGTTTTGTTTGGGTTGGTTTTTGTTTCCTAAATGTTGATATTTTATTTGCCACTTCCTATCCTCATGCTTTCTTTGTTTTGTTGAAATCATCAGGGTTGCTATCAGTGTTTTCCAGACATGGAATGTTATTAAAAGTGTTACAAGAAGCTTTGGAGATGTGGTGAGCAGTAACTGGACAAAGCGAATCACTGGCTATGGAGGCTGGGTATGCTCTCTCCCTTTTCTCCCACTTTTTTGTTGGCAAGTAGACAACAGGAACACCTGACTCCCTTGTAATGTCAGTGAGTGAAGCATATAATGTGGCTTCAGGCTGGGGTTTATCCCTTAGTTTGTTGGTGCCCCCTCAGTGCCCTGTTTTTTTCTCTTTAGGCTGAAATTTCTCATGTAAAGACAGAGGATGCTGCCCAAATCCCACACAACTCACAGGGTTCTGTTCAGAGGGGAAGCACCTGCCACTATCAAATGCTGGAAGAGATGAGCAGAGCTGCTGCCAGTAGTGCTTACCCAGAGAAGAGAGGAGGATTTTTTAGTAGCTGGAGCCCCCAGCAAAATTCACCCTCTTCTGCATTTCTGCTGCAGAACTGGTCCGTGCTCTTGGGCCCACACTGACCTCCCACATGGGCACACTCTTAGTTTCCTTGCACCTTCTTTTTGGTGCTTGTTATTTCTAATTACCTTCCCCTTTCTTCCCACAGACTTGCAGGCTTCCTGTCAGGTGCCTCTGCCAGAAGCTGGTGCCTGCAGCCTTGCTTGCTGCTGCCTTTTGGTGGGCCATGAATTACGGACTGTAGAATTACAGCAGGAGGTCATTGCTGGACACTGACCGACATTGCTGACACCCCAGTGGTGGCAGCTGGTTTGTTTTTCAAATTTACACTGATAAAAATCTCTTTAATATTTAAAACCTAGGCTAGTGCTGGGTCACTGCTGTTTCATATCTTTTTTAAAGAAAAAACTTGTAAAACAAGAAGGTTGTTGCTGGATAACTGCCTGACTTGCTAGTTTTGAAATGTGACTCCATGCAATTAGAAAGTCTTTTTTGTGTTTATTTTAATTCAATATAAAGTGTCTATTTGCTATAAATGAGTTTGTTAGAGATTCTGGATGTGAGAAAAACTGAAGGCATGCTGGCCATCCTTTAAATTTTAACACTGTAAAAGCAATAGCAAAGATTAAAACCATGATACTTTTTTAAAATTAAATTGTTGCTTCAAACCTTTTGCAGTGTTGTCTGAATTATTTCCCAAGACTCTGCTATCACACATTAATGTCAGTATCTTCTGCTCTTTTTCAAAGTAAAACTAGGAGCTGCCCAGAACAAAGCCCCAAGAATTGGATAGATTCTGAGAAGGGATTTTCTCAGAGGATGCATGTCTTTTTGCAAGGCACTTGCTTGGGGGGAACAGAAGCCTGAGGGGAACAACTTACAGGATGGAGATGGTGGAGGTGTCACCCTCCTGGACTCCACGGGTGGCCTTTAGGGCACAGCTGAGTTTTTCCCTTCTCAAGATCTCCCATTTGTGCCTGGTTATTCTCTCTATATATCTGAGTGCATCTTCTCTTTGCTGTTGAAGCTGGTTTTCAGTGTCCAGCATTACAGACTCTCAGTGAGAGAAAATGAAAGTGCATCTCTGTGGTTTGGGTATTCCCCTCAGCACAGGGGATGCCTGCTTCTTGCCCAGACAAGCAACTCCTAACCTTAGCATACTTTTACAACAGGAAACTACAATATTCAATGGATCTATGATCTACGCACTCATCAGAGAAGTTTGAATCTCTTTTATAAATCAAACAAGTCAAGGCTTGTCTGTTGCCTCTTTAGTGAACAGAACTGCCAAACCAAGCCAAATTTAAGCATGTTGAAGAACGTGCTTCCTCTTTTAATTTAATGCTGCCTAAATCCCATTATCATCCTAACTGCTCTTCTCTAGAAATGTTTCTGGGAAAAAGAAAAATGAAACTCCACAAGGCTACTTCATTTGACTGTTTCATGCAAAGGATTTTGAAATATCTTCGGATGACTTGAAATGCTGAGCAAAAAGAAAGCAGGCAAAGAAGGAATGTAAAGGGTGATGGCTCCAGCATACCCCAGAAATACAAGTAGCAGCAGCATATATTCCAGTGTCACATTTTTTCAAAATGCTTTCAAGATGATGAGCCCTTCAGCAGCAGGTAGGCAAGTTTTTTCTATAAAAGCACAGTTAGCACACGTGGAACTGTAGTCACACACAGGCCAGAAGTTGGCCCACATAGCAAAAAAACAGACCAAAATTTAATCAGTGAATTTACTGCTCTGTTTAGCTCCATAATAGCAGTGTGATAGAAAAATATGTAAAGTTGTCATTTAGTAAAGGGTAAAATTTAACATCAGGAGGGTCTAATAAACTATTAATATGTAATAAAACTACCAGCTAGGAAAAAGTTGACTCCTCCACTGAATAAATTTAATACTACCAAATAATTATTTCTAGACAAATAACTTTTATGCACAGGGGAGCAATGATGAACATGAGACTCTTCACTGCCTATTTCATCCAAGAGCTGTGTGGAGTGACTGCTTTTTCCCACTCTTGTAATCTATAATGTAAGGCTTTGAATCACAAGACAGGGGAATTTCAGCATGTATGGAGCAAAACACAGTCTCAAGGAATAAAAAATTCAATCCCAGCGAAGAAACAAGTGAAACACAGAGCAAACAGCATCCAAAGCCACAGCAATCAGCACTAGCTGGAGTACCAGGGAGCAGTGCCAGGCTCCTCTTGCACCTGTGGAGCACAGTTAGTTAATCCTCTAGTCACAGCCCCACAGTGACTCAGGAGACCCAACGTTAATTCTGTTTTTTTCACTGCACACTTCCTCATATGTGACAGCTTTTACAGCACTTGATTTTCTTCCACATCCTGTTTCTGCTTGTTCATAGGTGAAGGAGCCACGCTGGTTTCTCACCTCTCAAACATTCAGTTTCCAGAAGCAGAGGGGATAGATGAGCAAACACATTAAAGAAATGCTCTGAGGTGCAGGATTTGTAATTACTTGGGCACTCTCTGCCCAGCCACAGCCAGTGTTACAGCATGTGTGAGGTGAGGCTATGCTGATGGGCACCACACAAAACCAACCCTGAACACTTCAGAGGTACAAAGACTTCCATCACACTTTTTCTGCTCCTAGAAATTGCACCATCAGCACAAGAGCATGATTCCCTCTGGCTTCTAGTTTTGGAGACAAGATTCACTGAGAAGCAGCCTCAGCTCAACCACTGCACAGAAGAAAACAAAACACCCAACAATGGTGATGGGTCCTTCTTCCTACTAATTAAACAAGACCCACAAGATTGGAATGCTCTTAGGATATAGATTTCCCTTCTGCATTCTGCAGCTGAAAAAAGTGCAAAGGTTATCTAATGGATTGCAAACAAGAGATTTCTAGCATAGATTTCCCAAAGAACTTTAATTCTGAGCAAAGTATACAACAAAGTGAAATGGTGGGGGGGAAGAAGGAAAAAAATTATGGCAAGAACACTACAAACAGAAAACAGGTCTCCAACATTTCCTCAGAAAGGTTAAATAATTAAAAGCAAAGTCCAGAAATTTTAAAGCACTAAAATTAGTGCCACCAACATACCATGCTCAGTTTCAACTATCATAAAAGCTGGTTTGAAAATCATCAATTTTGCATTTGGTCTTACAATGTGTGGTCAGAAACTTCTAACACAGGACAATCCAGAGTTTAATCATATGAATGGGATTTAGTTGTAATATTCTAACCAATAATTATAACTGAAGACCTTGGTATGCATTCCTGAATAATTAACACCTTACCTGTAACATAGGAACCTTCACTGAAATAACTTTCTTTACAGTTATTCCAACCCTTAGTCATCAGCCTCTAGCAGTCGAGTGGTGAAGCTGAAAATCTCTTCAGTATTTTACTAATTGTTAATGTTTACACATGCTAAAAGTGGAATTTGTACTGTAAGGGCAGGCACAGCTGCCAGCTGCAGTCCACAAAAGAACTGTTTAATAATACAGCCCACTTAGCAATGATAATAAGGGCCAGTGTTTTTGCTTCACTCTCCCTGTCATAAATGTGAAATTAGAATGATTGGTACTGTAACTGGAAGTTCTCCTGTATTTCCATAATACATTATTGAAGATGCTGTCACTCATTTGTTTTAAGTAATACATCCTAAGTGTTTTCTATGTATCTGTTATATGCAGCACTAAAATACCAAAATAAAAAATACAAACTGGGAAATGGGAATCTCTTTCCAGGAAGGTTTGGAACAACCTGCTGCTCTCCAGCTCATCATTTCCTGCTGCCAGGAAATGCACATAATATTTTTATTTAACTTTTTTTTCCCAGTGAACATTTCTTGTGTAACTTAGCACAACCAATGTGGCATTGGACAAGTGGAGGGAAAGTTACTTCCATCCACATGTGGACAGCCAATAATGAAGCACCTCAAAGCATTAAAAATAGCAAGAAAAGCTTCATAGTTTATTTATAGTTTAACCTTAAGAAAATAATTTTTCTCATAACATCATCTGCCTCACTCAGCTGCTACCTGGCAATGTGGACATAAAGTAAGAGAACTTTACATAAACACCCCACAAGTCAGTTGAGTAAAAAAACAGGACATCAACATGCTGAAAGCTGCCCCAACAAATGGCTCCTCTAAATGCACCCTCCAGCCCAGAGCAGAGCCCTACACAAACTTGGAGTCAACAATCTCTGCATTTCTGCAGAAGATCCCTGCACCAGACAGCAAGGCTACCAACTGGAACCTGAATCCACACCCAAAAAACTTCCTCAGAGAACAACCAACCAAAAAAGACAAACAAAAACACCCCCAAGAGGGAAAGTTGCTTGCAGGATTGAGGCCAAACAATGCTGCTTGGCCTGTTTGTTGAAAGCTTTGCAGTCCCGACACAGATGGAAGAGCCAAACTTTGCTCTCCCCTTTCCACACCTGAGGAACTTAAAAAAAATGTTCGTTGCAATCACACACACAGTGCTCTCTACACCATGAGAAGCCATGAATGTTTAAGACTTCCTCTTTTGGGAGCACAAAGTTTTAAATCAGAAAAAAACGAGTTGTGTGGATTTTTCTCAAAGGGTCATTTAAGTCTCTGCTGCTTCCTCGTCTTCCAGAGCATCTACATGTTTATATTGCTTCCAGGCCTTTAAATTACACTGTTTGAGAATGGCTCCTAGTTGATTCCCGGGCCCCACTTCATACGTGTAAGGAAATTCTGTTCCTTGCTTTCTTTCGTACACTGAGTGCATGGTCTGCTCCCACAGAACAGGTGACACCACCTGCTTCACTAACAGCTTCTGAATGTGCTTTGAGTGCATGTACTTTTTGCCATCGACATTGGAATACACACAGAACAGCGGTTTCTGAATGTCAATCGATTTTAGGACTTCAGCCAGTGGCTCTACTGCTGGTTCCATAAGTCTGGTATGAAAAGCCCCACTGACTGGAAGCATTTTTGTACGTTTAAAATAATATTTTCGGGCATTCTCCTGCAAAAACTCCAAAGCCTATAAAAGAGAGAGAGAAGTGAGTCTTGCACAGCAAAGGTTTTCTCAGTCACCCCACAAGAATCACCTCATCAGACTTACTGTGATAAAGGGATTCCTTTCCCTACCCAACAACTTAACACATGCTGGGAAAAAAAAAACCCCACAGAGGAAATACTTTTGTTTGGACAAACTAAGGCCGTACATAACACCCACACAGAAGCGCAAAGTAAAAGTTTTTAAAAAGTGAAATGCTCAGTTCAACTGAAGGAATAGTTACTCCGAAGCAATACCTGTAAGTGTCCTGCAATGACTCTGCTGTCTGGAAACAAATAGTTTGAAACTGTGCACACGGGGTTCTCTATCCCCAGCGATTCACAGTGTTTACGGGCTTCCAGGCAGGCAAATTTGTAATTTGCCTCTCGCCGGCCGACAACCGAGAGCATTCCACTGGGGACAGCTTCCGCCGCCTTTTGCATGGCTTCGGCGCGCACTTTCACCGCGTACAGCGCTACGGAGAGAAACAGAGATGCGGCGTAAATGTGAGCGCAAGAAAGGGCAGTGGTTCGCTCCTGTGAAACGTCAATGCTTTTAATGCCGGATTACACACATTAAAGCCAACAGCGGGAGTAGAAAGTAAAATTCGTCCTCTAATTAAAAACAGAAAGCGGGAGGGACACAGTGAGAACAGGCAAGGCTTTGGGAACAGCGCGGGCTGGGAGATCCTAGCGGGGAGCTCCGCACGTCCCCCAGGCACCTTCGGCGAAGTCCAGGGCTCCAGCGAAGACCAGCGCCGCGAACTCCCCCACGCTGTAGCCGGCGGCCGCCACGCAGCGCTCCACGACCTGCGGGCACACGGAGCGCTCAGCCGCAGCGCGGGCAGGCCCCCGCCCGACCCCGGCCCGGCCCCCGCGCCCGCTCACTTCAGGCTGCAGGTGGTTGAGCTTCTCCACGGCGGCCAGGGAGGCGACGAACACGGCGGGCTGGCAGTGCTGGGTGCGGTCCAGCGCGTCCCGCGGCCCCTCCAGGCAGAGGGAGAGCAGGTCGTAGCCCAGCACCTTCTCGGCCAGGCGGTACATGTCCCGCACGCCGGGGTACTGCTGCAGCCCGCGGCACATCCCCACGAACTGGCTGCCCTGCCCGGGGAAGAGCAGCACCGTGCCCTCCCGGGGGCACCGCCGCTCCCGCCTCGCCGCCGCCGCGCCCGGCTCCTCGGCCTCCACCGAGCTCTGCAGGAGGTCGCTCAGGCTCGCCGCCCGGTCCCCAGCGCCGGGGCGGGAGCTGCCCCACCGCCGCGCAGCGCCGCGGAGGCCGCCGCGCCCGCTGCAGCCACCAAGCCGCCATGGCGCCGCGGCCCAGCCGCCCATGGCCGCCGCCCGGGAACGGGCGTTGCCACGGGAACGGGGCGGCCCCCGCCGGCAGCCGCTGCCGGGCCGGGCCGAGGGACGGGAAGGAAGGGAGGGAGGGAGGGAACGAGGGAGGGAGGGAGGGAGGGAGGGAGGTCGGTCGGGCCGCCCGGCGCTCACCGCCCTCAGCCGCGCTCGCCGCCCTCAGCCCCGCGCGCCGCCCTGGGCCCGGCCCGCGCCAGGCGCCTCAGCCCGCCCAGCGCCTCAGCCCGCCCCGGCCCGGGGGCGGCGCTTGGCCGCCCGGCAGAGCAGGCGCGGCCGGCGGCAGCAGCAGCAGCGCGGCAGAGCAGGAGGTAACGCCGGCGCTGCCCGCGGCGCGGCTCGGGTGGGACGGGACGGGGAGCCCGAGGGGCGGCGCAGCCCCGCGGCGGGGCCCGGCTGCTTTGCCGGAGGGGCCGCCCGACCCCGCCCCAGCCCCCGCGCGGGTCCCGGCGCTCCCGGAGCGCTGCCGCCGCTGCCGGGACCCCGCCGCGCCCTCGGCTCCCCCGCGGGTCGCGGAGAGGGTGAGGGGGGCGATCCCGCTCCCTGCTGCCGGGACAGCCCGGGCAGGACGGGACCCGCGGTGCCGGATGGAGACGGGCGGGGCGGCACCGCTCCGCCGCTCACGGTCGGAGACGACTTGGGCAAACACGGATTTTACGTGCCGGAGTTTAGCATGGAAAGTGCTTTAGAAAAACCCACAACACACCAAGCTGGGAAGCTTATTCTTAGTTTTTATCCGGCACACGAGCTTGTCAGAGGTTCACAGCGGAAAGGCAGAAGCGGTTCTCTGGTCTCTCTTGGACCGGCGCACACGCGGCACGTTCGCTCTCCGCTCTCGGGAGAAGCGTTCGCGCTGCTATTTAACTAAAGCGATCTTCCTTCAGTGTCGCCGAGGAGCGTTTCTTTAAGGGTGAAAGAAAGAGCTTTGGTTTCAATTCGGAGTTTTTGAGTGATACTTATAAATCAGCCCAAAATGCACAGTGATGTGATTTGAGCGTTCAATGGTAAGATTATTTTTTTAAAAGTGAAAGTTGCCGGAGTTGCAATTCTGTAACGACTTTGCATCAAGTAAGGTTATGAAACAGTATCAAGCATTGAGTCAGAGCAGCTCAGCAGAAGAGACTGTAAGTGCAGCTTGGGAGAAGGAAAATGTGTCACAATAGCAAGAAATTATGTTGACTTTTTATTTGGGCCCGTTCCAAAGGATCAGGGCGAGGTTTTTCTCACTTTTCTATTATTCGTGCTATTTTGTAAGATGATTTCTTCCATTTGTGTCTGCCTTCAGGTAAAATACCTAGAAGGGAGCTGCTCAAATTAGCTGAAATATAGGGGCAGTAACAAAGGAGATGTATGACATATATGTGACCACATCTCAGCCCAGGGCTGCCTCTACGTGTAACATAAGTGTCAATGAGAAGAGATTGAGCAGTAAATGGCAAATTGTCCCAGCAAAGATCTTGCTCCAGTGTGCATTTCAGTTCCCTGTATGTGAATAAATCACAGATTTATTTGCACAGCTCATGCTCTGCCACTTTGAAAGAAGTGTAAACTGGGCAGTGAGATTTTTTGTTTCCATCTGTACACCTTACATTACAGTCTTCAATAAATACCATATTTAAAAAAAAATCTAAATATGTATTATAAAATTCTAATATCTATTATAAACATACATTATACACTTATTAGATATTTATATTCTATAACATTTATTGTTTGAAGTGTCTCTATTACTTGAGATTATAGAAGACATAAGCCTACTTTTTTTGTCAGAGACTGTGATGTAAATTTGATTTTAGTGTTGCAGCTTCCCAGGAATTAAAACCACAACACGCATAAATAGTTTATCAATATAAATTAAGTATGTTATCTTTAATTTTTCGGACAGCTATCTTGGGAAGAAACCTTCTTGCTGGGGAAAATTTGCATGCTGCCTCTCACACCTGGGCAGAGCCTTATTTGCCCTTAAAAAAAAAGTATGGTAGGGGATGAGAGGGAGGGTAGGTTTGTCTCAGGGACCCCCTTCCATGGTATGCTCCCAGCTTTGTGAGTCCATCTCCAAACACTGGGCACTGGGAACCCCAGGGCTGCCAGGGTGATTTAGCCCTGCTGAGAGACTTTCCTTTGTGTTTTTAATGCGGTTTTTAAGCCCCATGTGATTGGTAGCCAGCCCCAAGCTCCACAAGAATGGAACTAATCAGAAGTTTTGTCAGCACAGGAGTATAAGAAAATGGGATGAAAGCAGTTCTCCTTTCCTACCTTCCTTCTCCTTCCTGCTGACAGAGTGCCCCGAGGAGGGAAAGGCACCTGTCTTTCAGAGACCTCCTTAAGGCAAAGAAGTGTTTTAGTTCATTTTTCATCAGGCTGAAGCAACCCAGCTGCTCTGTCATGATATATCTAATTCCACCTACAGAGCACCCCATCCCTTTTTCCAGAAAGAGGACACAGAAAGCTTCTGTTAGTTTTTTCTTCATGTTATGCCACCATAGGAAAACAGAGTGAAGTCCATTAGGCAGCAAGTTTAACTATTGGGGCTTCCAATAAAAGGATATAAATAATAAATAAAAGGATAATATAATAAATATAATAAAAGGGGCTCCCTTTATTTTCCTTTTACTTTGTGTAGCTGGAATGAACTTTGGGTGAGTCAGATGTTTTGAACACCTAGAACAATTATTCTAACATGTATGCAAAGCAAAGTGGCCTAGTGCAGCCCTCATTGCACTGCTGAAACTGCCTGAAGTCACACTAGGGCTAAATAGAAAAGGGGCAGTATGATGAAGAATCTGTTGCAGGGCAGAAATAAGAAGTGGAAAAGAACTAAACACATTAAGTGTGTGTGAGAAGAAAATATTTCCAACCTTGGTGGTTTTTAGTGGCAGATATCTGCTGGGTATGCTGCAGATATCATCCACAGACATCCAGCATTCTTCAGTAGGAAAATGAGGGTGCAAGAATATTGTGCAACTCACCCTGGAGCTGGGATATGATTGGGAAAGTAGTTATTATTTCTAGGTTGAGTAATGCTGCTGCAGCCAGTGGGGCTGTGTTAACAAGTTTGTGGTGTGTAAGTTCTCACCAATTCATTTCAGATCATCAGCTGTACACTGGCAGGAAGGCAGGGCAGATGAACCTTTGTGCTTACATTACTTTTAGAAAATGTACAGAGTGTTCTGTAAACATTGCACAGGTAAACAAAGAGTGCAGCACTGCCCAATGCACAGACTCTCCAGTGCATCCTTGCCTTTTACTCATTGTCTTGCTAAAGACCTACATCAGATAACCAGAGACACACAGATGTGGCCTCTTCCATGATGTTTTCTGAGTTACCTTTGCTTTTTTTTGGAGAGTTGATACTAGTATTTAATTTCTTGGGAATGAAAACACAGGGACTCCCACTGCTGATGGACAGCTGTGGTCCTGCTGCCAGCACATCTTACTGCATGGTTTTGTCCCTCCTCCTTGCAAGACAGAGTTTTTTGCCACGCTTGGGAAATCCTGAGAGATGCTACTGGAAAATACAGCACATAATTAATTAGTAGTAATAGTAGTTAAAAGACTGGGACACCAGCATTGAATTCCAGCCAGTATGTTCAATCTCTTCATTTCTATTTCCTCCCCTTGCACAAGTGACTTCACTTCTCTCATTTCTTTGCTTTGTGCCTTTCCTGTTTCTTTTTGCCTGCCTGCTTTTCTTTCTTTTAAGAATTGTTTCAGTTTTCTTCCTCCATCATGCATGGGTACATCATTTATTCACTAATGACTGTCACAGAGCAGTATTGTTTCAGTTTTATAGTATTTAGCACTTTAAGCTTACAGAACACTTTCAGACTTTCCCTGGGAGGAAGCTGACAGAACCCCTGACAAAGTCCAGCTACTGAACTCTGCAAGGAGAAACCACCCTTATATTGTTAACATCCAAATAAAGCATAAAACTCTTTGGGTTCTTGCTTTTCACTTTTGAAAAAAATAGTATTTGGTAGCCACGCTGGAGTTGGATGTATCACAACATGTATAGAGAGCTAAGCCTGGCCTCCCTGTAGGCAAAGCAAAAGGGTTAAAAATTAGTGACATCTTATTAACTTTCAATTTCTAACTTAACCTAACTAACTAATTGGGAATTACTCATCTGAAGGCAGCCAAGAGAATCATTGAGCTCGGAGCTCTTGTTCCCATCACACCTTGTTGCTCCTGCACATGGCAATTTCTTCACATCACAGTAAAAGCAGAGCCTTTCACACTGTTGGTGGGCATGACAAGTAGCACACATGGCAGTGACAGCCTGCTTCCTTGGGAAATAGCAGCACAGATCTAAGTGCAGGAGAGCAGGGGAACTCCTCTGCTCCACTTAAGATGATTCCTCATAAGTAGAATCCACTAGGCAGAAGTGTGGCAGCAATGAGCCCTGCAGATTTTTCCTCCCTCCATTGTCCATCCTCCACCCAAGAACTAATTGATCCTATCACAGCAGAGTACCACATTGTCTTCCCCTTTCTCCTTCTCTCCAGCCTCAGTTCTGAATTCTTCCCTGGCTTTTTTCCCCACCTGTTTTTGACCTTGACTTGTATATCTGATGGCTTTGTCTGCTGCCTTTTTTGTGTATACTTTTATTCATGGCCAACTTCCCCCAAGCCCACAGCCCAGGCCTACCTGCCCTTTCTTGTTTATCCTTCTCAACCTTTCTCATTCTGTGTGCCTTACCAGTCCCTCCATACTCACTTTGCCTTCAAAACTCTGCTCTGCTTCTATCACCAGGATTTCTCTTGATCCCATACAAACTGCATTGTGGGCCCAGCCACTGAAATCTCACATTAAATCTGTGTGGGCAGAGCCCTGAGTGCAGGGACAAAAATCACAATGCAAGCACTCCCTTGCAGCCCAAGCTTACCCTCATCCAAACAGAAATTCACTGGGTCAGAGCTGTGACAATACAACCTCATCTGTGCCATTTCCTATCAGTTAAAGCACATCTGTCACAAGTAGGATTTCCTCTTCCCCACTCCCTGCCTCCTCACTTTTGTCTGACAAGCATCTGAAATGCTCATTGATCTAAAATTTTACTTTCTCTCCTGGACCTTCTGCAGTTGCTCTTTCCCCACTCCTGCATTCTCTCATAATCTCCTGCATAACAGATGAACAGGAATTGTGTGTATTTACCTACATCTTTCAGTTCTGCCCTTTTTTTTTATTGTAGCTCTAATGTTTACATTTCAGTAAACTAAGCACAGCCTTTCTGTAGCACTTGGCTTTTGGCCAGAGAATCTGCTATGAAGCTTTTTCCTCCTTCTTTGCTTGCTGGTTTTCCTGCTGCCTGTACCCTAACTAAAACAGCATGGCCTAGCAGAGCAAGGCATTCCTTATCCCTACTTCTTTAATGGGCTTGGCAGCTACAATTGCTGCAACTGACCGAATGCTTCATGAAGGAGCCAAAGGTGTACTCCCCATGTATCCAGATCGCCTTTCTTGTTTAGCAAAACATCGTTTAAGTACTTACCTTCTCATTGTCCTCCCTGGTGTTTGTTTTCTAAGGTAGCTTCTCAAGTGTCTGCTGCTGATTCACATCCCTCTGGCTCCCACTGAGCATCCTGCAGGCAATCTCTCACATTATTGGGCTTGAAATGCTTTTCCAGGAAAGCACATGCTCTCTACTTCCTTGGCTCTGCCACTTCATTGAGGGAATGCAGAAATACACACTTCTTACTGCATTTATTTACTTTTTCAAGTGCAGTTCATATAACATCAAACTGCTTTATGCCTCTGCCATACTTATGGGTAAGGATAGCTCTACAGGTAAAATTCAGTAATCTTCATGCACTCAGCTGAGAGGGAAGTAAAGGCCCCACTTCCTACCAGCTACCCCCTCCCCAGGGACAGATTCCTTTACAGGTGTATTGGTACAAGATCCATTCATTTCAGCTGCAGTCTCTCTCAGTGACAACACTTCGCTGTGGATCAGATCTGACATGCCTATTTTTTGAATCTGTTAAAAATGGAAACTTCTGCAGTTGCACTTTAAAAGTTCTCTGCCAATCAGTGTTTGGTTTTGTTTCAGGTTCACTGTCTCAATGGAAGTGGTACCAGCCTGGGCCCCAGCATTAGGTTTTACACTCCTGCCGCATGCAGGAGGATTTTTAGGAAGCAATATAACCAAAAGGGAAATCCCAACATGGTATGAAACTCTGCAGAAGCCATCCTGGTGTCCACCTAATTGGGTGTTTGCTCCTGTTTGGGGAACTCTCTATACATCTATGGGGTATGTTTTTCACATTGTATTAAGGCACTGACCTGATCTCAAAGTTGCATTTGATATAATGCTGATCGTGAGGATTGTGACTGTACTCCTGTAACCCTGTTTGTAAGAAACTGTGTCAAGCTGCCTCTTTAACAGGTAAAAACATGTTTTGGGAGTTGTGTGTGGGTTTGATAGGACATTATATATGCAGAAGCATCCACATCAAAAGCAGGAGCTCAAAAAGCTGCCATTAATTTGCTTTCCTCATTCATTCTGAGGGGAAGACCTGCCAAGCTGGAAACAGTGATGCAAGGCAGCACTAGGATTCTTCTAAGCATGTCCTTCTGTAGTTTTAAGAAATTTTAAAGAAAGGGGTTGGGGAAATTAGGATAGAACTGTTCTAACAGAGTTCAATAATGCAATGGATGAAACTGAATGCTGAATGTTCTCTTATTTTGGTTTCATTTTCTTTCCAGAAAAGCTTTGTAATTTTTATAGCTTCATGTCTTGTCCCTCCCCCACCAGTATTCTCATTTCTTTATCCTCATACAGACTGTACTTTTTTACTTATTTAAGTGGAATACTTCTGTATTTGAAGAGTTGAATGAAATCATTACTGACTTGTGAATAAAAACACACATTTTATCAAGGAAAAAAGAGCTGGGTGGCTTTCCCAACTTCCTTCAAGTCGATTGCACAATCTGTAACCCTGTGTCTGGATTCCTCCACACAAATCCGAGTAGTGATGCAGGTTAAATACCTTAAAAATGTCCAGATTGTGACAGCTTATCAGTTTTGATAATAGCAGAATCAGTGTATCCTAAGGTGGACTGTCTTGGTTATGTATTATACATCCAGCCCAATGAAAAGATCATTCTTAGTACCAGCCTTCTCTAATCCGTCATGCACACATGTTCCTTGAATGACCAAGACATTTCATTCCTCCAGAACATCTCAATTGCATGGAAAGCAACAAATAACTAAAAGCAAGATTTAAGAAGCTTACCTGCCTTTCTTGACACAGCTTCCTTAGATTTGTACATCATGATCTTGGTCTGAAGTTGAAGTTAGACGTATGAACAAGTGCAAGTCCATGCTGGTCTCTGGAAATCACTTAGGAAACTGAAGTTTCTAATGCTTACCCTGCCCAAATTTTCTTTCTTTTTTTTTTTTTTTTTTTTTTTCATTAGTCTCTGCAATCAAACTGCCAAAATAGCAAAGCTGCATTGCTCAGTCCCTCTGAAAGTAATGAAAGTGACTAAAGGGCTTTTCCTGCTCCCCATACTCAACTCTGCTTTGGGAACCCACTCAATGCCATTCATTTAATCCACTTCAGAAGTGGGTTTTCATTTATTATTACTAAAACAAAGTTTTCTTCACTATTTGCATCCTAGACTTGTTTCCATTTCAACATGGCATTCTTCTTAAAGACTGAAATGCAGTAGGTTATCTGCTTCTATGCACTTAGAAGTGAGAATTCTGGCACAATTGGAATTTTTCTCTCTTCATGTTGTTATCCAGAGCAGCTGATCAAGCCTGTGCTGTCACTTACTTTGCCAAGTAGGGCCTGGATATCTAAATCTTCCAACTTAATCTAGACCCTGGCACTGAAGTTATTTAATTGATCAGGAATGTGTGGTAGCTTTGAACAGTGCAGTGAATGACACTTCCCCTTTGCTTTCTGCAGATATGGCTCCTACCTGGTGTGGAAGGAACTGGGGGGCTTCAATGAAAAGTCAGTGGTTCCTCTGGGTCTGTATGCAGGGAACCTGGCATTAAACTGGGCATGGACTCCAATATTTTTTGGAGCTCACAAAATGGGATGGGTAAGTGAAATACTACGTTTCCAAACCAAAGGTTTATTACTCTTATTTACAAGGTATTAGCATGAAAGATTTGTGTCAATCTTTTCTCCCTGAAAATGGTTCCGAATATAAAATATGGCTTGTGGAACTTCTCTAAAATTCTCTTTAATGCATGCCAGCAGCCACCTGAGAGAATTTACAGATCTAGACCATCCTTAAATTGAGAGATATCAAGCAGCTTTCTGCTAGCCTTTGGTAAGAGTTTTGTGTGACTAGAAAACATAAACATTTATGCCTTCCTGCAAATCATAGGTCTCTCTGGCAAACACTAGTGATAAGCAGCTTATTACAACATTATTCACATGGTAACACCCCTTTTAAAATACTCATTTTCTGCAGCTCTCTGAAGAGAAACAGTTCAATTGTTCTCAAAAATAAGAATTGGTAATAAAAAATAGAAAATACTTGCCTGGTTCTCTAGCTGCACTTGCAATGCTCTAACAGGGAAAGACTGCAATCCATCACAGATTCATTCATACCTCATCTCTTCAGGTGACATGAACAAACTGGACAGGTTTGCTTGTTCCAAGTCACTCTTGGAAGTGTCTCACTGCCCACTAAAGAGGGTATGGGTGAGAGAGACTTCATTCTCCCTCTCTGCTCCCAGCTGTAATGCCCTTTCTGCTATTGTTTTACGACTTGAAGTGGAATGTAACTCAGCAGAAATCTATCATCTTTATCTGCAGGCTGGTTTTATGAGAAGGATTTAACTCACAGAGGGATAGAACAGGTGCCAGAGCTAGGTGGAGTGACACGCAGGAAATGTAATGAGTAAAAACAAAACTAACCACCTTCTATATTTCAGGGATTGGTGACTCTCCTGCTTACAACTGGTACAGCAACAGCTACCACTGCTTCCTGGTATAACATCAACAAAACAGCAGCTTATTTGATGGTTCCTTATTTAGCTTGGCTAAGCTTGGCTTCTGCACTCAATTATCGGATCTGGAAGGACAATCGCAACAAGAAAAAACCTGAATAAGCAGTTTTCAGCCAAAACCATTTTTTTCCCCATAATAACTTTTTATATAAAAAAAAGTTATGGCCTTATTTTTAGCTGAACTACTTCTACCATTACTTGGGTAATTACCAGTTGACAAAACAAATACAACTTTATTAGGCAAGCCACCAAGGATTGTATGGCTGACTGGGTTTTATAGCAAACTAAAAGTCTTGATTAAAAAGTGGTAAGTGCCATATTATAGTATTATATGTTACATGACAACAGCATTTTAACTGTTTCCAGGAGAAAGCAGGAACTCAAACTTCCTTCTGTTCAGAGGAAGAAATCCAGCCACACACTAACAGGTTTCCAGAAAGGTGTTTCTAAGAGTGACAGGCATGACTGTGGCCTGAATGTTTTATATTTATAGGCACAATGCTTTTGTGCTATGATGTGTCCCACTACAGCCACCAGATATTTGTCTTCTGGCCATTGTACTCTGGAAACATTTAAGAAAGCTCTTTTTAACAATTTTGCCTCCCCACTTTGAAGAACTGTACATGCATTCAGCTAAATGCATTAAATTACATGTAAACTTAATAACCTTGTCCCTTGCTGGTATTGTTTTGTTTTGAGCAGAAAAACACTGAAGGCAGCAGGATGCTACAGCCTCAAAGAGAGCCCCTTCATTTCTTCTCCTCACCTTTGCAATGGCCAAGACAAACCAGGAAATTCAGAGCACATGTAAACAAACTGTGAGAGTCACAACATTTCTTTAGTAAAATTTAAGTAAGGAGCCCAAACTAGTTTGGGTTCCCCTGAGCAGGAGGCCAGCACGGTGTGAGCATCACTTTGGCTGTGCAACCCCACTCTCCCTTCTGCCCCATTTGCACAGCAACTGGATTTTCCAAACTTTATTTCTCCAGCCTGAACTCCAGTCAGTGGAACAAAGCAGGTTCCTGCAGACCAGCCTGAAATAGCCTCAAATATTCCTTTATGTTCCTGATCATGAGGGATAACGTGCTGAATGTTTGCAAAGTTTGAAGCAAGGTTTAGAACATGTACACAATTTCATAACTGTACTTTCCTTTCAAGCACATCCTAATTGCTGCAAACTAGCTTAAATAATTACTACCCATACAATATATATGTCACAACAGATAGGAGAATTTTTTGTAGCTTGCACATAAAGTTGCTGAATTTCAGCCAAATGACCCTGATTTGAGGAAAGATTAGGAATGACACATTTCAAATGGGCACCCCACTGCTAAATACCTCTTTCTAAGGCCCTAAACTTTGAAGTCTGAAGACTGTTTGGGCTTTTAGCAGTTTCCAAAATTCTTTTAATTCCTTTAAGCTTCTGCATTCCTGTGCTGCTCCAGACATTACCTCCTGCTCACTTCCTCAAAAATCCCATTTCTTTAAGGGACAGGCTAAGGATGATGGGTCAGCAGTACAAGGTTCCTAAATGCTGTGGTGTTTCTCTCTTTTTAAGTAAGAAAAATGGGAAGATCTATGAAGTCTTTAGCCTAAGTAACCCCATGGTTCATTGCACTGAAATACCCTGTTATTATTATTATAATATTATTTCCCACCCACCAGAATATTTTAGATCTTTGTATAGGAGAGGTAGATAAGAAAGGGACATACAAACCCCAACATGTTTCAGTAAATTATAGTTTTAATATTGACACAAGGAACTTGTGCAATGTTTCCCAGCAAGCAAGCAATCAGGCTACTTGAAAAACAAGTCCTACTCTGAGGTCTCCAATACTCAATAAACAAGACACTTTGTCAACACAAAGCAATGATTTACAGAAAGAACAAAGCAAGACAAGGACAATGCAGACAAAGGGATTACCCATACAGTATATGGTATATGCATATTCTTCTGATACCATTTTTTCTCCCTGGTGATCAGTATAGGGAAATAGTTGCATCAGCAGCTCATAGAACTGAAATATAAATCTTGCTGTTAAGCATATCTGAGAATGAAATTGATGTCTCCTGTTGTTAGACAATGCGTGTCACATGGCAGTTGTCTGTTTCATCCAGAAATAGGGTGCTGAAGACATCATTAAAAAAGGTAGGGTGATATTGGCAGGCCCTGTCACAGTCAGGATTAAAGTTCACCTCCAAGATCTCAGGCTGCATAATTCTTTTCCCTGTCAAGGCAAACACAAACATTGCTGCTTAATACAAGCTCTACAGAGATCCCAAGTCACTACTTGTCTTTAATCCAGAAACCATAGAAAATGATTGGGAAAAGCATCTTTTGTGACCCAAACTGCCAAGCCAGTAGGGTGTTTTTGTTTCAGTGGGTTGGTTTGTATTGGAGGGACAGGAGTATGTTCTACCATCATTATCCAGAGGACAATTATCCAACAGATTCAGCAACTACTGTGCTATTCAGTGCCTCCTCTAGAATGAGAATTTGCAGCCATTCAATATAATCTCCCTGAATCAGCTGTTCTGCTTGTCAGTCTCAAACATCTTCAAGAAAACTCTGCTTCTCCTTTCACATTTCAGTACAAACCTGCTTTCTTAAACCTCCTAGGTTTTTAGCAGTCCTGTTCCTTTAACTGCAGCCACCCCCATCTGCCATTCATGCTACTCCTAAAGCAAGTCATGAAATTTAATTTTCTCTTAAAACTTCATCAGTTCTGGATCAAATGCATTCTGTGCAGAGAAAACCAAAGTATTTTATTTCATCTCTGGTGTTGAGATTTTTAAGGGAGGGAACAACCTGATGGATAAGTAAATCCTACTCTGCTTTGCACAGGAGCAATGAATCTCTTTGCCCACAGTTTTACAGCATTGACACTGGCACCACCCCTCATCTTCAAAAGGTCAGGGAACTGTGCAGCTCATGTTCAGCCAGGCATGTAACGTGAGGTTGGTTCTTTTACTACAGTAGTTTTCCTCAAGCTAGTAAAGTTTGTGAGCTGCTTTGCTTCTCCCATTCAGGACACCTCTGGGACAGGTGAAAGAGTGGATCCACCAGTGGGCATGTAGCAAACCACGTTCAACCCCTTGCTCCATCTCATCAAAGCAGCAAAGGCTCCATTTTATACCTCCTGATTTCCAATAATTTCCCTCCATTAAAGTGTCTCAATCTTTACAGAATCAGTCCTTGCAGCAGTGGCCATGGGGAACTCATCCAACACACAACATCTAATTGCTCTGCAGGCAAACCTGGGCACAGGCAATCAACTTCTCCTGTGTCCCAGAGAACCCAGTACCACAAGAAGAGAGTATGCTCAGCTCTGTTCAATACTCCCTTGTATCTCTCTTTGTGTTGGTGCCTCTGCTACTTTTTTAACTCTACAAGAAACACATCTGGGTCAGGCACATTTACAGAACATTTCTGAGCCTCCTAGTGAGATAACAAATTATTCAGACTGTCTGGCAGATTTTGCTACAGTCCTCCACTGCTGCCTGAAAGAAAGGCTTCAGGTAGTCAGTCATGCTGTGGAATGAAGCAATCTCACTCACATGTTCTTGCAGAGACTTGGTAACAGCTGAATGTCAGCCCTGAAGACAACAGCACTGCAATGCTGAATGTGGCCCCTTCCCTGCTCTAATAAGGCACTGTGTAGTAGTAATAATGATAATAATAATAATAATAATAATAATACTAAATAATACCAAACCTGGAAGCCACAGACATTTAGATGTCTCCAAGGTTTTCATAGAGGGTTTGGTATTTCAGACATTTGTTTGGGGTTTTTGTGTGTGTGGTGGTTTGATTGGATTCTTTTGGTTCCCCCCCACCCCTCTGTTGTTCTGCTGTTTTTCTCCAAACAGAGAACACCAGCAGCAGGGAAGCAAGGATGCAGCCCAGCAGCTGGCAGCTGCCTCATCACTCCTGTTAAGCAGCATGCCAGATACCACCCCACAGATTTCCAACTTCAGGTGTCAGTGGGAGGCACAGAGCTCACAGTTCACACTGCTTGAGAAACAGTACAAGTTAAGAGAACAGACTTCTGAAAAGGTCCAGAAACATAAACAATTCAATATTCAAATAAAGGAGCTTCTCACCTTCTCTGCTGGTGTCCCACTTAAGCATCAAGTCAATGGCATATATTGCTCTTGATGATGGATAATCACAGATGCCAAGAGGGGCAGGTTTAGACGAAGCAACATGGAACAATTCAGCAAATGCCTTAAAAATACTTGCCTAATAACAGAAAAAGGTCTCTGAATGAGGAGTGAGGTTCCATAAAAGCAACACACGTTTCCAATCACTTCATTCATGCAGTGTTTTAAAGGGTTTGTATCAATTGCACTACAGAAAATCTGCACAGTATTGGCTTCCAAATGTGCATTTAGACCTAATGCCAACAAACACATCTGGCAATACCCATGGACTTTTCTGGGGAGCCAATGAATACTATGGAAATCCTGAAAGTAGTGCATTTAACATTAGAAATAACTCCCTTCTCAGGCATTATGCCAAGTATTGCACATATGTGTAGAGGAGGGGAAAAGGAAAATGCAGGAGAGTTCTCTGAAGACCAGCAGTACAAGTAAAGTTCTGGCTTTTTTCCCTGCCTATTCAGTTGCATTGTAGCTTTGTTTCGTTCTGTTCTGCAATGAAAAATGTTCTATCCATTTATACCCCTAAGAAGGGAGGGGGGTACATGGAGATTTTAAGAATGTACTACGAAGGTATTTTGAAAAACAGAAAGATATCCAATCTGAAAGTGAAATAAACCAGGAAGAACATACAGATTTGGGTTTTAGCATTGAATTTATGCTACAGTGGACCATTCCCTCAATTTTCTGTACACTGTATTACTTTGGATAACCTACAAGATGTATTTTGACATCTCTCTTTTTTCCCTCCTTGTAGTCTCTCCTAGACTATTTTAAACCCTGTCATATTCCAAGTATCATTAATTAAAAACAAGGGTCTAGTTAAAACAAATGTGACTTAATTTATGGGAATCAAGTCACAGTTGGATAATTTATGCACTTTTGAATAAATATGCACATATAAAAGCTCATCTATCATTCCCTCTGTTTCTTCCAGCTCCTAATAAATATGGAAGAATTAAAGAATTCAGTATTGTGCATGTTTCTGAACCAGCTCTTCACATTCAGCTTTTTCTTTCAAGCATGAATCACAGGAAAAATTAAAATCAATGAGAAGGCCCTCATCTGCCTTCCTACATGTTTTATGGAGCTGTAGTATCTGGAGCTTCCTTTTTACAGTCAAAATATGCCCTGGAATCAGAGAACCATCTGTGTTCTTGTGAAAAGTCATCTGTGCAAGGTGAAGGGACAGAGCTCTGGCAAGGCTGCTAACACAGAGAAGCTGAGACAGCAGCAGGAAACTCTGCATTTGAGAGTAGTCAGGACTGGCTGTTCTGCTTGGTCCAACAAAGAATTACCATAGTGCGATCATGAAATAAAATTCTTAAATTATAAAATACAATTCTCTAACAAGCAAGTATTTGAGGGCAAATTATACAAAGTTCTGAAGTAAAGGTCAACATATGATCTCCTTTGTGAAACTGATATACATGAAACATGTCTTCTGAGAAAAAAAATCCTAACAACCCGACACTTTTGGAAAAGCTGGTTTGCTGAGTAAAAAAACCCAAACAGATAATGAATATTTACATGAGAAAGATGAATTGCTGACTTACTTGTACTGTTGTCCAAGGATATTCAGGATATTGTTTTTCAAACAGAGGAATAAAGTCTTCACAGTGCACCTAAAACAGTTGAATAACATCAAAGGCTGTCTTGGTCAGGAATGACAAGAGAATGGAACATCAAATATATTTGCCATTCATATAAATGCAAGTAGAGAACTAGGGAATTAAGACAGCTCCTGAATACCTTCCTTGTTCCAGGATTTCTTGTTATAAAAGACCACCCTTAAGGCTTTGACAATGACAAGCAGCCATTTTTTATAATTCTTTTATTGCCTCTGTCAAAGTGGGTTCTATTCAGAATGTAGGTTTGTATAACCCTAGATAACCACCAATGATTGGGGGAAAGAGTCTAGAAAAGCATTTGCTTAGGACTTCAGGTACTTTGAACACCCTGTTGAAGTGGATGTGAAATAGACTACGTGCCAACAGCCACAGAGCAGGCACCAGAAAATTTTCTAGCAACAGAAAGGTGAGGGAGTGTTTTGGGCTGTTTGCTTACCTGTTTCAATGTCACACCAGGAGCGTAATTCATGACGGTGAAATGCTTCTCGTAGTCATCCAAGTCATCAAGCGAAAACGCCCTAAGGAACAGAAGGAGAGCTCAGCTTCCGAGGTACCCAGCTCCAGCAGGTGCGCAGCGCGAGGGGGGCGAGCACCTGTTGGAGAAGCGCAGCCAGAACACGTCGTAGCTGTAGAGCTGCAGGGGCCGGGCGGAGCGCAGCAGCACCACGTAGCGCACGTCGAACTTCACCAGCCCCACATCCTCGCGCTCGAACAGCACCGGCTCCTCGATGTACTTGCACACCACCTGCAGCACAGCACGGGGGTTAGGGGCTCCACGTGTTAGTGGCTAGCTGCTTTTTTCTTCTGCCTTCACTCAGAGTCAGGACTGAAGCACCAGAGATGGATTTTTGTGTTGGGACTCAGCTGTTTATTAATTCTTATCTACAGTACAGAGTTCTGAAGCACTTCTAGATAACAAGCTAAAAGTGAGAAAAATGTTGGTCGATCTAGCTAGTTACAAGGTCTTTTAAAGGCTAACTATCCAATTAAAAGCTAACAGCTATGTTATTTAAAGTTTTGACCCAATAACCAAACACCTGTGACCTGAACAGCAGGATTTTCTAGCCAACCAAAAAATTCTACCTAAAATCAAGAAGGAACAAGAAAGAAGGAGAGACAATGCCTAAGAACCTCCATCTTGTCCCATACCTATTACTAGATTTCAAAACTCCAAATTCCAAACCCTTCACCTTGTGATATTACACACTTCTATTCCAATTACACACCCGTGATTCCAACTCCATCACTCAAACCTGGAAGCCCTCTCCAAGGCCTCAGGCCAAAAGCAGTGCCCTTTTGAGGGTCAGTGTCAGAAAGCACAGAAAGTTCAGAACTCCCAGGCTTCAGGGTTCCAACACACGTGGCAACACAGCTCAGGTGAAATGCAAGTGTCACTGCACCTTGGTGACTTAGGGTACCCCCTGCCTGCTTTTCAGCTCTTCCTCAGAAAGGTGCACAAATAGACAACACTACTTTTTGTCACACTCTGACTGCAGGGTGTAGAAACTGGAGGCCAGGATGTTCTCATCACACATGTCTAACTCTGGTGACCCTGCTGTTTTGCAACAATTGTGAAGCAATTCCGTGTGTATTTCTGTACCCCAGAAAACACAAGCAGTCCACATGTCACCAACAAATGGCACTGAAGCCAGCTCCAGTGCTCACACATTGTGAGGTACAGGTGGATGTTGTAGGCTCCCTGTAAAAGCTCTGTGATTCATCTCTTGCTGGCAAAGGTGGTCCTTTGTGCCACTGGGCAGAGCAACAACAATCAACCAGGGGACAGAAGAAATAATGTTCCCAAATTGATGACCAATGCTAACCATAGCCAATGTGTTTGTCTGCCAGCCTGAGCACTGGCTTTACAGCAGCACCATGCTGGAGTATCCCTTATCGTCAGAGCAAGTTTTATTTTTTAAATAAGACAACATCAGGCTCTGAGTTTATCTCTGCAACTGTAAGCTTATGGCCAGCATATGAATTTTGAGGAAAATAAATTTCCTTTGTATTTTTAGACCTCCTTCCATGAAGCAGTTCTTTGAGCTCTGCCTTTTAAATCCCATTCAAAGCCATGCTCTCTTACCTTTGGGCTGCTTTCCCTGTGCCTGATGATACTGTTCAGGTTGTTGGTGATGTGGGTGTCCAGGCTTCTGGCCAGGTTCCACGGTTTGCATATCCAGTGATTGTCTTCTCCTCTAGGAGAGAGAGAGAGAGAGAGCAACACCTGTAAATATCCACCTCGTTCATCTGGCTGAACATCTACTTGGCTTGATCCGTGTCTTCTCCTGAAAAAATACTTTATAAAGCTGTGGGCTACAGTGCAAGAATTAAGACTTTTGCTGACAGCTGGAAGGAGTAGGTCTTAAGAATAAGGGAGAGAAAAGGCCATAGTACCTTTCACAATTTATTTTTTTTCAGTTAGAGCCTAACACATTCTCACTGTTTATCTCCTACTGCATCTGATTCCATCGAAAGGGGAAAACAACCCATCAACAGGACAGCATCACCATGAACAAGCACAGGTCATGGCAGGGAATTGTTCTGCCAGAAGCCTGAGAACCTCCTGGAGGGGTATTGTGCAATTTTCCACGTTGGTTCCCTACTGACACCTCCAAATCATTCTTATTAAATGACACCAGAACCCATCTCTTTGGGAAGAAACCACACAGTGTCTCAACAGTTCACACTACAGGAAACTAAAAACACACCACCATCTTCTTGCTTTCTGAAATCCAGACACCTCCAGGGGCAAAATTCTTTGAGGTATCCTTGAGAAAGTCCAGCAATATGCTGGACTTTCCATCTGTCTTTCCAAGTCAGGATAAGGTGATGCTTGAGTCCTTTCCTCAACCGATTAAAGCATCATGAAGTGGGTTGAAGATACCATTACCTTCTGTTTAGTTTGTTTGAAAATTCCTACCACCACCTTCCCATTTCTTACATACACACTGCATTCAGTCCTTGCTGTTGAGAAGAAATTAAACCACCACCCACTAGGGACACGTGGCAGGTGTGCTCTCTCCTGGTCAATGCCAGTCCATACTAGACTATGCATAGTAAATAATGGCCAAATGAAACATTGGACAGGTGTCACCAAAGCAGCAACCTTTTAACCAGAATACTCCATGCCAGACAGAAGAGGTTATACAGCAGTAGCTAATGCTCTCTTTCTCTCTTACAAGAAGAAAAATCATAGTTTCCACCCACTTCAAGGCAGCTGCAGCAGCAGAAATATGGATTTAAAACCCTAAAGCTCCACAACTGTTTCAGTCTAACACTAAAACTAAATTTTATTTTTATAACCTTACAGAACCCAAGAACTTTAAACATTTTCCACGCTGGCTTAAGTGTAAGAACAATTGCTACTGTCTCCTGGAAAAAAATCCCACACTTGTTGCAAACATATATTGAGGCTTTGCATATCTGTTAAACACAAGAGACAAGATCCTGACTAGGCAAAGAGCAATGGACTTCAACTCTGCATTTAAATAACAGCAAAGTTTCTGGGTTTCAAACTGCATTGCTTAACTACTCTTACCTAAAATTAAAACCTAAAAAGCCCCCACCTTTAAGGTAAAATGCACTTGAATATAAATGCAGCAGGAGCTAACTCATGGTGGTGCAACAGCTGCCAAGACCAAAATGTGAGCTCCTGGTCTTTGAGGAAAGTGGGATCAAGACAGGACAAAACCTAAGGAATAGGAAACACAAATCACCTTCTCTCACGTTGCTGGAAGTAGCTGATGAACTGAGGCAATTCTGTCTGGAGGTTAAAAGTCCGAGGCAACCACCTGGGCCCATCAGGTCCTCCAGCTCGTCTGGCAATGGATGCCAGGCAGTCTTTGACAGTCAGGAGGTTCTCACATGGGAACTGATTCACCATTACCTCAGGCCTCTCCTCACTTAGCTTCCTACAAAGCAAACAAGTGCTTGGTGAAGGGGGAAGGCTAGGGAGGCCTTTGGGAACATAGTTTTTATAGCAAAGGAATTTTTAAAAAGGTATTATCAGAAAAATAATGAATCCTTTAATTAATTAACCTATAATCTTTGAAGTGTGAGAAGTTGTAGAGGATGTCTGCTTCTCCCTCGTTGTCTGTGAATACAAAACGGGGATGTGTCAGGTTGTTGAGGACTTGCTGAATGTCTGTGAAAACCCTAGAAGAAAGAAGCAGATGAAGAAAAATGTCAGTTTAGTTTCTGACACTGATCAACTCATGCCTGAAAATAAAAAAACCTTTTAAGTTTGACTTTCTACAAGAATTGTGTTTTTCCCATACACACCCTCTGTGACAACCTCTTCTTGATATACTGAAACAAACTGAAGTGGGATATATTAAAAAACTGTGAGTGATTACTTAAAAATTATCTATTTTGAGATAGAAATCTCAAAGGTAGTCTAGCTCTGACAGCTTCATAAAAATAACAGTTCAGAAGATGATGACTAAATCCCTGACAGAGAAGCAGTAACATGAATTCACTATTCTACATGAAAAGTCCTGAAGTGACAGTGGCCTTGTGAATACCCTCGCTCCTGAAAGCTCTAAAACTCAACCTGATGTCATCCACATGAAAGAAAGTCATAGGAAATCTTGTCATCTTAGTTCTGTAGCTTCAGAAGATTATTTTTGTTTGTTCAGAACTTTAAATAACCCAAACATATGAAAGTAGGTACATGCTGGGAATACGCACAGCTTTGAGGTTTGATACAAATTCTCTCTCAACCCCACTGAAAATCACACAAAACTCCAACCCAAACCTGACAGACATTTCAGAATGTAACCAAGAACGAGGCAAGTTGTTGCATATCTTAGGAAATCTCCCTCTCAAATAAAACCAGTGATTTGGATGCTAAAATAAGCAGATAGAAATAATGGTTATTTTGATGACTTTACAGCTTAAAGTGAGGCCACTTAATTCAGAATTCAGCATGTTGACTCAAAAAGCAAGACTGTTTTTTTACATCATTCTCATGGTAAGGGAACATTTAACAGAATAAAAAACCACTCATATTTCCATGAGAAACTACTGTGTTCTTCCTCCTCTCCAGATCTATTCTTATCAGTTGTGGAACTTTCCTCTCCTCCTCCACTACTAACCAACTGGAAAATATATTCCTGAGAGACACTTCTCTAAAAAGATGAAGTGCAGAAACAGCCCAGTCACATGGGGAAATAAATTCTTTAAAAAGCAAGGTAGGTAAGATGCTTTGCATGTATGAGATGTTACAATAGTTACACTATTTATGCTGAAGCCTTTAACTGAGAGAGACAACTTCACTGTGGATAAAGGGAATCAGCCTGTTGAAAGAAGCCACCAGTCTTTCCTCACTTTTGCAACAGAACAAAATTAGTATTTCCACAGAGTCTCACTAGCATTTTTTCCTGCAATTTGTGGCTTCTCCTTGTAAGTCTGCACAACAGGGGAAAGTGTAATATCAAATCTGATGTTCTGCCAAACCCACAAGCTCCCCCTAATATCCACTGGTTTGGAGTAACTGTTAGTCCTTGTCAGAGCAAAAGGAAATCAAAGTGGTGACCTGAAGATGAAAGGCCAATTAGATAATGCTGTAACAAAGTTCTGAAGCATCTTGTATCTCCAGACAAATAGAGAAAGAACACATGCAGCACAAGAACTACTAAAATTGAAGTTACTCAGAAAATCTCAAATTGGCTATCCTGCAAAGACCCAGTGCCAGAGCACTCAGGATTATGCATTTTCAAGACTTGCTTAAAATGCAGCACTAAAGAAATAGGACAGCTCTAATCTAGCTTTATTAAGTGCAGGAACATCACTGTAATAAGATGAGGGAGGTTAAGATTAGAAAGGAAATACGGCCATTTAATTTGTTCTAAGGCAATAATACTTTAATAATACACTGAAAACACCACAAAAAGATACAGAAGGTAAGAAATGCACCCAGTCCCATCCAGGCTCTGGCAGAAAATCAAAACTGTAATCCTCTAGTATCAGCCAAGCTATTTTGGACCTTTCAGTCTAGTATCAGTGAAACACTGCACTCATGAAGCCAGCTAACAATACTTCCCAAATGATGTTTTTTTTCCCCTTGTCTCACTGAAGTCCTGGTAGGGGTGCTATGAAGTCTGGGATTAAAGACAACATTCAGTGAAATTAGTAGCAAGTAGGATAAATATGTTTAGATGTTACTTAATTTACTCAAAATATTTAAAGCTAAGAAGCAGTTATGAGAATCAACTCCCACAGCACAGAGCTGACATGACCAACCAAAACAAAGAGTTTTGCTCTTTGGACATTTTAAAACAGTAACTGGTGTAGTTGAAGAGAAACATGAAAGAGAAGATGAAAACAAACAGAGATGATCAAGCCCAACACAAACTAGAAAGACTTTCCCTAATAAATCCATCCTTGAAACATTTAGTTCTTTGATTCTTTTTTTCCATTCAGCAATCAGCACAGCTGGATAGAATAATCTCCCCAGGGCATCAGTTACTATGCTACAAGACCTAATTAAACCTATAATTTTGCTGTATCAAACTACTTGTACTCGCTCCCCTGCTTTTCAGGATTCAGGTTAAACATTTATTTAATCTTCCACTCTCTGTCTTAGCTCTGCTTGGATACAAGATGACAAAGAATTTGTTCCAGGTTCTCAACTTTGCTACCTAGTGCCTTGAATTTCTTCTGAATCCCCTAAGACAGCAGCAATCCACAGAGTAGAGCACAAACTAAAGTTACTAACAGGCTACACCCATCTACCCAGCTCCACATATTCTCTGTCTGCCCACGGTGACAGCCCTAAAATCTTTAAAGGAAGCCAAGAGCATTGGAAGGCTGCAGCTCCCACTCAGTTGTCTGGAGTCTGAAATGCTGCTCTACTTGTGAAGGAACTTCAGTAGACCATAAAATTCAGAGCACAAGAAGGATCTTACAGCCTTCTGTCCAGATACAAACATGATAAAGGAAAAGAGAGGGAAACCCTCAGGAGTACATTGATTTGGTATGGATTAAATTCCTTAGAAGAAGGGCAGGGAGACTTTGATGTGTGCCCCTCTCCTTCCTTGCCTAATGCAAATGCCATTCATTTGAAATGTAATATACAAACTAAAGAGGTAAGCAGTGAAAAATATATCAGTGTTTCCCAACACCCTCAGCATTGCTTTCTGCCTCTATTAAAATGCATCTGCCTTTGACTCCTGTATCTGAGTACATCAGATAAAAATACCAGCTTTTGCTCATCTTCACATTCATGTAATCAGAGATTTCAACTACAAATGGAATCTTGACTATCACTGGGCAAGTTAACAAACATCTCCTCACAAGCAGTGACTTTGATTTCCAGTAGTTCTCAAGTAAAGTTGATCTAGGGAGTAACAAATCAACACAGGAAGCTGGTGTGTGAGTGCACCTACCAAATACATTTTAGTGCAACTTCACCATTTAAGCAAAATGTTTCAAGCAAGATCTGTGATCCAAGTGTCAGACTACAAACACATTTTAGTGCAACTCACAGCACAGGCTAAGCAATGGTTTGTTTTTCTGGACCAGTAACAAGGCAGCCTGGCCACGCAGCATCACTGTTTTTGCTCTAAAAAAATCCCTTATCTTTGCAATGTTTTCCCAGCTTTCTTCTGAAATGATTTCACAGCATACAGTCCATTTTTGTAGCAAACACATGTCCAATTTAAAACATCCCAGGTTTTATAGGATTCCCTGTTTGGTAATGCCATCTGAACAAGGGGAATTAGTGCTATATTCACACAGCACAGAGCAGTACAGGTACCCCCTACAGAGATAAATGCTATAATGCTAAAGATAAGTCTTTGGTCTTTCTTATATACCTTAGTCATACTTAGTGAAAACAACACTGTAACTTACTGTTAAAACATGATGCAACTTTTCTTCCACCCAGAAGGTGGCACTTATTTAAAACAAAACAAAACAAAACAAAACAAAACAAAACAAAACAAAACAAAACAAAACAAAACAAAACAAAACAAAACACACTATATTTATGCTTTAGAAATTCTGTGACAATTCTTTCAGTCTGAAGAATAAATTCAACAGAAGCAACTAGTAAGTCAGAATCTTAGGCACATGGCTCCATATAAACACACCTCTAACTTGCCTCTGTTGTTCAAAGATGGAAAAGGCTGATCAGCCTGAACAAACTGCAATTACTGCACACAATCCTAGTATGAAAACATTTTGTTTGTGGATACGTACTTGAAAACTTTGTCTTTGGCATAAATTGGTGGCTTTATCGCTACAGGAAGTTTCTCCTTGTTTTCTGCTAAAATTGCCTAAAAAACAGAAAGCCACAAAAAATTAATTCTAGGCAGAATGGAAGAGTCCATTGCATGTCTTACTCCATTCTCCTTGGTGCAAATGAATTTCAGCAAATTACATTTCAGTTACATTTTGACAGTTCTGTTACATTGTGTAATATGCTGTTCTGATAAAAAAGACCAGTACAAGAGCAGAGGCAGAAGGAAATCCTATCAGTAAAACGGAACAAGAAATAAGGCTTTGAGACCAGGGCACATCAACACTGTTGGAGGACCCTGAGAAACTCTTGCCTCCTCAACATTAAAAAACACTTCAAATCACAGCCAACCGCATATGATAGAAGACAAAGTGGCTGTATTTCCAACAAAATGGAGGACCTATCATTTAGTTGTGATGCTTTGTTACAGATGACTAAAAAATTATAGGAGGTTGGAAGCCAGTTCTGCTCCTGTGAAAATGAACAAAACATTTTTTGCAGCTGTCAGCAGTAACCCTGCCTGCAGAGTCTCTCTCCAGCCTGTACAGCCCCCCTCTGACTGATAAAGGGAAATACACTCTTGGATCATTGCTGATGCCCTGCTAAAGGAAGCAGTTCCCAGAAACCTTAGGATAGAAGAAGTGTTGATGCAAAATAAACCTCTTCCAAAGATGCAAAATCCCAACCAATCTGCCGTAGGTTACAATAGCCTAGCCATTACGAGAGTACAACTTTATTTAGCAGAAGCAGGTTAACTTCATTTCTGACTAGATATTGTTAATAACAAGATGAATAGAGCATTTTCTGCCTCTCAGTCATCCTAAAGAAACAGATAATTGACTCATCTTTAGAAGCTGTACTTTCAATGCCTTTAGTAGTCAGTACAGCATCCTCATAGGTATCAGTTTCCTCCTTTTTCTAAGTGAATCTTGTGCAGACATTACTCATGAAAAGGAGATTCCAAGCATTAATTTCACATCCTTAAAATATCCCAAACCTTTATTAGAAAGGAAAAAAATGGAATGAGTACTTTATAAGGGTGCCATCAAATTAAAAATGTCCCTCCTCCAATATTTAATGGTTCTAAACCACAACATAAGCCAGTATCTAGTCTGAAAAATATAACTTTTCCTAAAATAGTAAAACAAATCTTTCTGCAATTCAAGACTGAATAGCAATGCTACAATAACAAATCAATCAATAAGCCTATTAGACAATGCATCAAATATCTAACTGGAAGATGGATGTCTTAATATGAAGTACCTTGTAGTATGCTTATAAAAAAAGCTATGCAATACAACAATAAAATATTAGAACTCATTTATGTTGCTCCAGTATTTAAACACTTAGATATTACATATAAATATAAGATATTTGTCTTACTGTGCTTTGAATTTAATTTTACTGTGCTTTTAGTTTAATTGCTGTCTTCTGAATCACTCTTTAAGCTGAAAAAGCAGCAAAATCGGCATTCTTGCAATGCTTTTTTAGATACTGTCTCTTCTTAACAGAGATAAGATATGGAATTAACTTGTTGAAATCTTACCTGGTAATGCTCATCTGGTGGCTCTGGGGTAAAACAGTTGACATCCAACACTTCAGCAGGCACCCAAGGTAACAGAACACACTTCCTGATCAGGCGATCCGTCTCCCCGTAAGCGTAATCACGAGTGACTTCATCTGCAGCAAAACCAGGAGAACCTTTAGCAACTGCCTTTCATTTCCCACTGGAAATCTTCAAATGACAGCTGTACAGCCAATACCAGCACAAATGTCAGTATTTAAATGAAAAATCAGAGACAATTAAAGAAATGTGATAAAAAGAGTATTATTTAGGATGCTTATTTTCTCCAAATGATGGACACATAGGGTGGCCCCTCATTAAGATTACAGGAATAAATCATTGGCCTGGTGTTTCCCAACTTTCAGAGCCTGACTTTCTGACTCAAAGCCACAAACACGGACTTTAAGGAATTTTTTAAACCCCCAGATGACTGAATTTGCAGTTTCACTAAGGCAGTGATGCAAGATTTAAATTCTCTGCCAACAAAACAATAGCAACATTTTTGGACCGGTAAAAGGTCTCTATACTGAAATACAGAAATATCAGATAGAAAGAACTTTTCTATTTGAAAGTGTTACAAGAATGCAGCCATTTGTTCTACTGTGAAATGCTCAATGATTAATTGTAAGTATTAAAGAAAACCCCAGCCCCTCAGACACACACTTACCCCCAGTTTCAAGGTCTCTCAAAGGCCAGAGAACTGTGTAAGCAATCTGCTGAGGCATATAAAACAGAGGTGCTGCTGCAAAACTCGGCTGGTCTGAATGCTGAATGCGTGATCCAAATTCATCCATGATGTACCAGACAGGAACCTTCTCCTCTGCAGTCTGTATGAATAAACAGAGGGAGACATCTTACACACATGGACTACATGTGTGAGACAGAGGCACTGGCAGCATCCCTACACCACTTCTCAGATTCCTGCTTTAGCCTCCTCTTTCTTGTGCTACTGCTATTGCCTACCGGGTCTGCTTTCCTTGAACCAAAGCAGCCACTTAAAAGAGCTAAACCAGCAGAAGGCTGCCTGGTAGGATTAGTTTTCCTGCAGTTTCTCTCAGAATCAATTAACTAAAAAGTGTTTGAAGTTTTAGAGTGAAGGAGAGCAAAACTGCTGCCTGCAACAACAGCTGGCTACCAGTGTCGAGGCTACATCATCTAAGTGCCCCTTCCTGCAATACTTGCCATGAAAAAAATCCTGAATGAAAGAATAAACTTGCTTAGCAGCACTACTGTGGTCTTTTTAGAGAGGCAGGAATGGAGTAGAGACTGACTTAAGATATTCAAGCAGCCCAATCCCAGAAAAGGGAACAGAAGACAAGTTAAACTGCAGGTTGAATTAACTATCTTTTCAAGTGGTAACACAGATAATTCCATTTGACTCACAAGCTATTCGTGATGAACTGAGAAACAAAGAGATAGGATAGAAAGAGATATTGTTCAGATTTCCTTTTCATTTAAGGAAAAAGTCACAATGAATCTCTTTCTCAGGGATTTTTCAGACCTGATTCTACTGTGAGTTAAATCTGAGCTTAAGAGATAAAGATGACCAGTCCAGAGAACAATCTCAGGACCCTGAGCTAATAGGGGCGGTCTGATCATGCTCTCATTGCTCAGGGTCAGCATTGCCCATTCTGCATAGGGCCAAGGCCAAAGAATTCACTTTTCTCCTCTTTAATTCAAAAGACTCAAAGAAACCTTGGAGCTCCACTGCAAACCTTAGATCAGGGTTTTCACCTGCAACCCCGTGGGTTGCATTCCCTCAGAAAGGGCATGTGTGCACTTGAAGGTGTTTGAAGGTTCGAGACATGCTGGAACAGTGCTGAAGGACTACAGGGGGCAGGGTGACCAAACTGGGGTGGTCTTACCCATGATTGCTAAAAGTTGCATTTGCTCTCCTTCCAAATAGATTGATGCCTGAAGGATCTTTGTTAATATTCACGTACAGGAACATCTTCACCCCAACATTTCCAGCATCCTGTAGAGCCTTACCCCTTGAGAGAGCTGGTAGGTCTGGTTGTATTTCCACATCTCCTGCAGCACCTGCTCGATGCTGCCCTCGTCTGGGACCTCTCCGTGGAAGTGGACGCCCATGAGGCTGGCCATCCTGTGCAGCAGGCCGGGCACACGGCGCAGCTGCTGCCGGGCGTGCTCCGCGCGGTAGGTCCAGGCGTGGTCCACGAGGAACACGCTGCGGAGAGTTTGGGTGGGGTTACAGTTACAGCCCGGGCTTCTCACTCACACACACACACACATATATACAGGCACATGCTTGCAGTAACAGCTGCGTTTCCCCGGAGATGGCGTGACAGCTAATCTGCTCTGAGTCACAAAGTCACTCCCAGAGCACACACTGTGGCATTGCAGGGCAGGAGCAACTTCCCAGCAGTAATTTATGCTCTGGTTTTGCTCCAGAAAGCTTTTGGTGCATTAGTGAGCATTTCCATGAAAATGAGGAGCAAACAAAGAACGGGCAGTTGGTTTGTGAGCTTACTCCCTTTAAAAGCCAAGAACACAAATGCCTTCCCTTTTAATCACTATTAACTCTGCTGCATCAACCTGATATTCTTGCCTGAAGCAGAAAAACAATACACTACTTAAAAAATTACTTGAGGACCTTGTTAGCCACGAGGTCTGTGACACCTACGGTCATCTGCAAAGCCAGGTGGAGAAGTCTGATCATCAGAAGCCTGTATATGCTATTAAAAGAAAATGAGCAATAAGTTTTGATTGTTTCTGTATGGTTTGGGTTTTTTTTCCTTTGGGTGGGGATGGGGAGTGTCACCAAGTTATTTTTAGGAAAAAATGCATTGTTTAAAAAAATTACAATCTAACCCAAAACAAAACTTTACATAACTGGCACAACTTCTCTTGACAAGTTCAAACCTTGTTTAAGCTGCATGACTTTTAGGAAAAAAACCCAGTTTTTCAAACAAAAAGGTTCTTCATATTTTGATTTTATCATTTGACCGAACCAATACAGAGAAAAATCTGAATTCTACTTGCTAGCAAAATCCCCAAACCACACAGAAAACCCTCCACAACACCCATATTTCAGAAAGCTGAAAACATGTCAGCAGTCACACAGCGCAAGTATGGCTGAACAATTATTGTATCCCAGATTCCACACGCATGAAACCGCACTTAATTTTAAAACTAAATGCTAAGGTCAAGCTCTTTGAAAATATTAGCAAACAGGTATGTTGGTGTTCTGCACCCATATTCACACACCTGAAAGCTGCAATGAAGCCCAAGATTATCACAGGAGTTGGTTTTGAACTTGATAATTTAAGTGCATTCTCAGATTTGGAAAGGTGATTACTTAGGTTAAGGCAGGGATGTAAAGGCACAGACTTATGATTCTTTGTTGGTTTTCCTCATAAAGTATAATTTAAATTTTTAGATTTTGCATGTTTACCTAACATCTAAAAAGTACGAAAGGTCTCACAGAAGTCTTATAAAACTGAGCAGAAGTGCATTTAGATCTCCAGCAGAGATGACTTCATCTGTTTTTTATTAATGTATGACGAATACCCTGTTCTATGTTTGAAGCCAGTAAGAACACAAAATGCAATACTGTATATAAAGTTGTTTCTTACACAACTTTATTCTAGTTTTATTGATCCTCCTAGCCTTATATTCATGGCAGATAAGCTGATTTGTAAGCAAGAGAACAGTATAAATTCAAGAGTGTGGTCATGTGTCTACATGTATACACATGACCACACTCTTGAATTTATACTTTAACCAACTGAAGGAAACGTAATAGCCCACTGAATATTACCTAAGTACCTTCTTGGCATGAGATTTGTGGAGAGTATTTCTTTAATGCTTTTTTTCCACAGGCACACAGTCTTGCAGATACAAAGGTTTGCTTAATTTCTGCAGAAATCATTTCAAGGTTGCCTTTTCCCTATTTTCTCCCTGAGTTTACTAAAACCAATTGCTAACTACCTCCCTGCATGATTTAGAAAGGAACCACATTAAGATATCTGCACTCCCAGATAGAGTTAGAAAATAATTCTAGTTAGTTTAGAGTTGGAAAAGAGGATTTCTGAATAGAATCAAATAAATCTCAAAGCAAACTGTCACTATCATTATAGAGTTTCACACTACTCAAAGACTGAATGCTATTTTCAAAATCACAACTCACCTATCAGGATTGGAGGCTTGAAGTCCATTTTCATTTGTTACGATAACTTTGAAACAAGGTCCATTTCCAGGATTTGGTTTCTTTTTAAGTTGTTCTTCCATTTCTTCATCAACTTCTTCCTCCTCATCCACCTCTTCTACTTGCATTATTCCAAAGTAGTCCCCAGCATCAAATATCTGAGATGGAAAGTACACAAAATATCATGCAACTGGATAGGGCAGTACCCTGATATGCACAGTGCAACACCTGCAGACATTTCTTCCCTGTAATCTGATAAAAACTGGCATTTTTAACTTAAGAGATGAATGAACAACAGTATTTATTCTTTCACATTTTAACAGAGGTGTTTGTTTGGGAAGTTTCTTTAGTTAATATTGGTAGGAAGCTTTGTTGGTTTCTTTGGCACCAGCAGGTCCACTAATGATTGTCTATTAACACCTCATTAAGAATTTTAGAGGCTGAAAATAGGATACCTTTGCTACAATCAGTAATTAAGACCTGCAAAACCGAGTGTTACCCAGGCTCTACAACCATACTAAGGTACATTAAAGTGCCTGAAGAAAGAGAGCTTTTCCCAATTGAGTTCTGAACCAGTTAAGAAATCTCAGCCTGATTCCCTCTCTTTTCTTTCCCTATAAAAGAAACTATCAGTGCTCGCTCACCTCCAGGTAAATTGGGAGATTCCTTATAGTGCTATACATAAAGTTAAGTTTTATACACTTTTCTCTACTAAGGTGCTGAAAGGGGTTTGTTTACATTCTTGCCTACTTTGGATGCAACAACTTCATCTAGAACATTTAGAAATGAGGGCAGTCACCACACAAGACTCCCTTGCCAAACAGTGGGCTTGCATATCTGGCAGAACCAAGACCTTGCTGACAACTTTCATCATTTCAAAATGAACATATGCTTTTACAAAGACAAAAATAGGCAAAGCCTCAAAAGACTGTTGAATTTTTTTCACAGAGAATTGTTGTGCTAGAATCACTAACACACCACCTAATAAACCAGACATGGGCAGGCAAATCCTCTGCCTCAATCTAATATCTAAAAAAGTAGCAGGGAGGGAGAAAGGTCTGAAGTGTGAGCTCTGGAATTACTGTTTCAACACTCCAAAACTGCAATGGTTCAACACACAGCCTGCAATGTCACATTATTAAAATCATTACTTCTACATATTGACAACTTCTTAGCTGCAAAATGCCAGTGGCAGCAATAAGCTTTCATTTGTTCAGGTGAGCGTTTCTGTAGGACAATTATTTTTGCAAAGTCTCAACAAGAGGGTGAGGAAATCAACTCCACATTTGTGAAGAAAGGCCACCTAGAAAAAGCAGACAGCTGCTCAAAGAGGAAGTCAGCAGGGGAACAACAGCTACTTCTCATCTTAAGCCACAATTTATAGAGCAGATCCAAGTGGAGAAGCATCTGAAATTCCCTCCTGAGGAACAGGGGATGATGGTATTTTCCTCTAGGATGGTGGAAGGCAAGGGGAGGGGCCATGGTGGATTAAAAATCATAGAATGGGTTAGAAGGGACCTTAAAAGATTATCTCAGTTCCAACTCTGCTGCCATGGGCCCTCCAGATGCTAACAACAGCTAGCAGCTATGAGCTGTTATTGGCTGTTATTAGCTAATAGCTTCTTAGCTATATGCTAAGGAGATGCCAACAGTATATTGGCTAATACATACTTACACATTTTTTTAGGGTAAAGAAAATTACTTTGCAAACAAGAGATTAAAAACACACCTATTTAAAAAAAAAAATAAAAGTCAGAAACTTCCTTTCTTTCACCTCAGCAGGTATCAAAATAGCAGCTCCAATTTATTTCTAGTTTTCCAGTTGCTAGAAGAGGATAACATTACTCAGTAGTAAGCAGTATCATAACCTCTTGCTGTTGTAATAGTAGCCTCCAATGCTTTTTTACATCTATGCACAGTTTGAAAGTTTGTAGTCACTGAAATTCATGTAGCTGCAGGCAGGTTCCAGCAAAAGGAAGAGCCCTTCTCTGTGCTCACAATTAATTTCTTAAGGTTGGCTCCCAGCTGGGTGAGCTCCCTGGTCTGGCTCAGGGCACAAATGCTAATCCCAGTCCATGGCAGCCAGTACATGCAGCGTGCCAGGAAACATGTTCCGCTCTTCCTGAAGTGACACTTCAGCGCTCCTGCCGCTGGATCAAGGGCCATCCTCAACAACCTCATCAGGACAGACAAGAGACTGGGAGTCATTGGAAAATGAAAAGTGTGAGTGTGACTCAGGGGAACCACTTGATATGTGCTGCAGTGTGGCACTGTGTGTTTTCCACACTTAGCTTTTGTCTTAAGGAGTTTGTGAGAGAGGGATAGGAGGAAAGCCAGCGACTGACTCAGATTCAGCCTTCGCTCACGACACGCTCCACCCATTAACCAAACGCCCACAATGAATATCAAGTTCTTCCACAACACTAAGGGGAAGTTGTTGGGTTTATGTTTTATTTTCTTTTAAATTTAATATCATGACAAGACTTTGAAAAATGAAGGGATTACAAATGCCCTAAGCCAAAGTTTTGTTCTCTCCCTCTGACAAATAATCAGATGCATGAGGCTGTAGCAGTAGCATTTAGCAAAAATATCTCCACTTTTAATTCCTTTACAGAATTATGCTTAATGAAAAATTTCTCCTTGAGAATTTATAACCTTGTAAAAGTGAATTATGTGTATTCTTCACCCAAACTTCTTGCAGCAGCAGCTGCAAGGCCACCTTATCCACAGCTTTTTGTGAGGGTTTTGTTGTTACTTAAACTCATAATTGATAATACAAGCAGTTCAGTAGTTCACTGATGGGTTTGGCAGAAGCACCACGTTGTCAGTGTGGATACACAGATAGTTTTGTGTCTTCTCTCTTTCCCCCTCCCTCCCTTTGAGCCAGGCTGTCACACTGAACCTATTAACACAGCAGCTCCATTAAGGGAATCTTAAGTAAGCTCCTTAAGCAAAAACCAGCTGGATAAGATCACACCACCAATCTGAAAAGTAATCTCAGAACAGGGAGAGCTCACATTAAGTATTCCACTAGAGCAACCAATAACCTCTAGACAGCAAAAGGGTACCAACACATTCCAGTGGCACAACTGCTCATAAGCAAGACATGTTTAGGCAAAATCCCTCCCTCTACATGCTCAGGTGCAGCTCCAATCTAATCAACCCCAGCAAACCAGAGAACTTGACACCAAAGCAGGCACATGTCATGGCAATTACCACACAGGCATCTCCAGCAAATTCTTTTAAGGCACACTGCAAACTGCTTTGAAGACCACAGGTAACCTCTGAGGAACAAGCTGCCCTCCACTGCTCTGGAAAATAAAGTCAAGGAGTACTGTCATGCTTCATTCCTTTCAGCAGTTAGTTAGAAGCCTCCATTTCTAACTGGGGTGAAACTCTAAGCAGTCTTTTGCCAGCAATGTCTCGGGCTACAAGAGCCTTCCTCCAATACAGAGAAGCCTGCAAAATAACTTAGTGTATAGCTGAAATAGAAAAAAAAGTGAGTAAAATTAGATGCAGGAACTGTATTTTCAAGGCTTATAAACGTACTATACACTGTTTATCCAATAACATAAGAAACAACCACTACACTAGACATAAAATTTTAGCACATAAAGTGAATAGTACACATGCATATATTTTATTTTTCAAGTTTCTGCCAGAAACACCAAAAAAAAATCCTCCCAACACACTCTGAATGCTAAATGCAAAACTAATAAATTAAGGCAGGTTTACCAATCTAGCAGCCATGTTTTGAATGAGCAATCCAATTACATAATGCTCTCAGAAGGAAACCTGCTCCAGCAGATCCCAAGGTAAATAAAAAAAAAACCCCAAACCATCCACTTCTCACAGGCTTTGGTGTACACAGTGGAGGGAGGGTGTTGAAACGTGTGAGAGTGTTGGAAAGCAGCTGCTTGGGCTGGGTTCTAGAGGTATTGATACAAGAGATATTTTTATCTGTACTATGGATGGAAATTTTTCAAGTTCTATGCTAGAAAGTTTTAATCTTTGCAGCAGGTTAGGACAAATGAAAAAATCCTCCCATTTTACACATGTAACAAGGAAACTCATCCTATGCTCTATGTTGCACTGGGTTTTTGCTCCCTGAGTTATACTTTATTACCTAGATTTCCAAAACCATTTCACCCCTTCCCTTCACCTCCTTTTCTTTCTTTACTGCTGCTTCTCCAGCCACTCTGCATGGTCCAGTTCTAACTAAGGTCCTGTAGCTCTGTCTCTACCTCCTCAAGAGGTTATCCCAGTCCGCAGCACTCCTCATAGTAACTTCACCTGGACATCCCAATTTCCTCAATGTCCTTTTGCCTTTCTCCTGGATAAAAACCAGAAGCTGCAGCAGTAGAGAGAAGCACTCTCAGCAGCTTTATCTTCCAAAGCTCACAGAAATAATTAAGCCTCTTTTTCCACACACACTGGGACATCTAGTACAGAAGAGCCTGCTCAGCCACCACAGCAAGTAAAATGAAGCAGGAGGAGCAGCCAGCTGCCTTAGGGCACGTGCTTTCTTCCTCCTGTCTTTCTTCACTCCAGCACCACGGGGTCTCTTCTCACTCTGTTGTCTTACCTTCTCGAAGTTACACCCTCCCAGCAAGGCTGGTAACAAGCAAGGATTTCAGCCACAGGTCACAAATCTCAAGCCTGCATTAGGTCACAGCACAGATTCAGTGTTCTACCTCCAGCTTCACAGTGGCACGTGGAAACACAACAGCTCTCAACTTTGGGATTCCTTGGCAGCTTTACACTGCCTTCTGTTCCATCCTCTTCCAGGACATCCCTCATCATGCCCTCCTACCTAAGTAGAGCAGCAGATATTCCTGCTCCAAGTCTCTTGCATGAATACTTCCTGAGGGGGGCTTATTTCCACAAGGAGTTTGTGACTGAGCATATGCTTGAGATAATGTAGATTTATCTTCTCTGTAATAAAGATGTATTTCTGTTATTAACAGTACCACACAACAGACTGAAAGCAGGAGGAACATATTCAGACCCTTCCTGACTATAAACACTCATACCATGACTTGCAATGCTTTTCTCCTGTCCCTGTTTTGAAGTTGAGACGGGAGAAAGAAGCACTCAGGTAATTATAAATTATTCTACCTGTACATGGGTTTTAAACTGCAGTTCCCTCACCTTCCCTACCATCCTATACTACCTGTTCAAACTTCTCACTGGTTTCTTCAGTGCTTATCATGCCTTCCAGCAAACCACCAGCAGCTGCCTTCTCCCCTTATCAGATCTCTTTCTCTCCCCAGGACTAGAACTTCACCTCATTCATATCTTCTTCTCCAGGTTGACTCCTCCAGACTCCCTCAAGCACTCCCAACTCTCCAGACAAATGGTTTCGGGTTGTGTCTCCTTCCTGCCTCAGCTCCTTTTTTCTTTACTCCCACAAATCAAAGACAGCTTTCCTCATCACTGAGGCTGGGCTGCAGATGTGCAAACCGAAATAAAATTTCTAAATACAACCCATGTCTTTATAATGCGTTTAAAATCACTCCTTTTCTTCACTTTGTTTTTCTTCCCTTTCTCATCACAAAGCTTCAGGAAGCAAACAGATGGTTGCTACAAAGGTGAAAAGGGACACTCCACCCTGGAGCTTCACCCGTGAAAAACTGTCCAAGCCAGGGAACTCTGCACACATACATGAGCTGGCTGAGCTCTGAATATTTACAAAGACTGAGTGCAGGGCAGACCTGTGTGGAAGTGAACTGGAAAAAAAAAAAAATTAAAATCAGGCAAAAGCCAAACCGAAACATAATGGATTACGATATGACAACATCCCGAGTCTAACATTACTACCGTAGCTGTTTTTCTTAATTCTACTTAGCATAAAAAGCTGAAGGGTTGAGGACTGTATTTGGCCGGGACAGAGATAATTTTTTTCTTAGTAGCTGTTATAGTGCTATGGCTTTCTTAGATTCATCACCTCTCTCCAGTACTGTATCTCTAGTTACCAGAATTTCCAAACGCTTCCAAACTTCACGCCGACAACAAAAGGACGAAAGCAGATATGCCCAACACACCTGACGTCTTTCACAGTCCCGGTAACAAAACCCGCACCGTGCCTTTCCCACTGTCCCCTGCTTAGCAACACCGTGACTCCTTTTCACCCAAAGCTGAGGGGCTGCCCTCAGAACGGCTCTCCACGGCCATGTCCCACGGCCTCTGCTCTCCCCGGTTCGGGGCCGCCCCTCAACGCCGCTCTCCCCTCGGCTCGGGGCTGCCCCTCAGCGCCGCTCTCCCCTCGGCTCGGGGCTGCCCCTCAGCGCCATTCTCCCCTCGGCTCGGGGCTGCCCCTCAGCGCCGCTCTCCCCTCGGTTCGGGGCCGCCCCTCAGCGCCATTCTCCCCTCGGCTCGGGGCTGCCCCTCAGCGCCATTCTCCCCTCGGCTCGGGGCCGCCCCTCAGCCCCGCTCTCCCCTCGGCTCGGGGCCGCCCCTCAGCGCCGCTCTCCCCCGGCTCGGGGCCGCCCCTCAGCGCCATTCTCCCCTCGGCTCGGGGCCGCCCCTCAGCCCCGCTCTCCCCTCGGCTCGGGGCCGCCCCTCGGCCCCGCTCTCCCCTCGGCTCGGGGCTGCCCCTTAGAGCCGCTTTCCCCTCGGCTCGGGGCTGCCCCTTAGAGCCGCTCTCCCCTCGGCTCGGGGCCGCCCCTCAGCCCCGCTCTCCCCTCGGTTCGGGGCTGCCCCTCAGCCCCGCTCTCTCCTCGGTTCAGGGCTGCCCCTTAGAGCCGCTCTCCCCTCGGTTCGGGGCTGCCCCTTAGAGCCGGTCTCCTCTCAATTCGGGGCCGCCCCTCAGCTCCGCTCTCCCCCGGCTCGGGGCTGCCCCTTAGAGCCGCTCTCCCCTCAGCTCGGGGCCGCCCCTCAGCTTCGCTCTGCCCCGGCTCGGAGCTGCCCCTCAGCACCATTCTCCCCCGGCTCTGGGCTGCCCCTCAGCTCCGCTCTCCCCTCCCCTCAGCTCTGGGCTGCCCCCCAGCTCCGCTCTCCCCTCAGCTCGGGGCAGCCCCTCAGCGCCGCTCTCCCGGCGCCGCTCACCCACCTCCCCGCGCAGTTTGCGGCTCAGGCTCTCCCAATATTGCGTGGGGACCCGCGATGCGCGGAGCGCGGCCCCGTGCAGGGCCACGAAGGCCGCCAGAGCCTCCTCGCCGTCTCCCGCCATGGCCGGGCCGGAACGCGCCGGGCGGGGCCGAGGGCGGGCGGGGAGGCGGGAGCGGCGCTCGGGGCGTTCCCGGAGCCGGGGGGGTTCGGCCCCGGAACGGGGCGAGCGTTGGCCCCGGGGCGCTGGGCCTGCTTGAGACGCCCGCGAGGAGAGCGGGGCCTGAGCAGCCCTCAGTCCGCTGTGCAGATGCGGGTTCTGCTTCTCTTTTATTCTTCTCCTGCCCTTGAGCGTTAATAAAATTCGCAGCATTCATGGCGCAGTGCTGGCCACAAGATGTTTTTTATTTCCCCGGTATTTTAGGGACTCTTCTGGAAGGCCCCAGCCGTAGCCCTGAAGTTGGTTTCGGGTGGGGTGTGAGGCACTGGCTGCCGGCCACAGCAGTGGGAATCTCTCTCTCTCAGTTGTAATGCTCAGGAAAAACACAGTGTCAGTCATTTATCAAATTAAATCTTTTTCATTTTGAACGTTGGCAAGGGAATTTTAACATGTAGGCCTGTGTTAAATATCTGTCAGTACAAGAGAGAGTGAGGAATGCTTTTTGCATTTTGCAAGTAGTAGAGTGCTGGATTCCCAGTGCTTTCCTTGGATTGTTTAGAAGAGATTTCTAAGAAAATCCCTTCTTTCTAAGATTTTATGGGGAAAAGCCTAAAACAGTTTAACCTGAGGCTTTTAAAACATTACTGGTAGCTTTGTCTTGCCTCAGGTATGGTTATAAAGCTCCAAGAGCAAAGGAAGGTGTCCAACACAGGTCAGGCTTTGCTGTGCTCTCTGCTACTGCTGGGACCACCCTCTACAATCTATCTGCTCCACACACTGTGGAAACTCCTTTTCCTGCCAGCCTATCCTCAAATCAAGGATTCAGCTTCAGTGCTGCAGTGCTTCCCAGCACTGTCCTACAGCCATGGAAATAGTCAAGTTCAAGAAATAGGATTTTAGGATCTAGTAGCTGGTCAAGAAAGCCTCACATTCACGGACTACAGCCAGTGGAGAATGTGCCATGTTGAAGAAATACCTCTTTGCTCTCTGCCCTGTCTGGTGTTGCTGGACTGGTGTCCTCTGTAACTACCCAAGAGTAGCAACAATCCCTTTCTCCACATAATCACAGAATTATTTGGGAGGAAGGTCTATAAATTAAAAGGCTACCACAGGTTGGCTGGGCAGAGAGAGAGAGTAGAAAGAGATTATAAATGGTGTATAAATGGTGCCTACGTGCTGTAACTGTACATCACCACTCAACAGCTGAGGATCTAACTCAAATCTCCAGGTTGGATATCTGAATAGTAAATGCAGGCAAATTTTCCTCTTTGCCTGAGACTGTGTCTGCCTTACCACATGCTGTGTTCCCACATTTTCTCATAAAGTTCCACCATAAAGGCTCCACTAGGATGTCTTTAAGGAGACCTTCCTGATTAAACTTCAGAAGATCAAAATATAGGTTTTTATTTCCAGTGTTCCTTGACTGTGTTCCCACCCTGCTACCCTGAGTTTGAGCACATTTTCTGCTAATACTGTGGTTTAGGAGAAGAGGATGGCTGTGGTGTTGATCTTGCCCTAGTATTGTAAAACATGTCATGTCCAGAGCCAAGAGGAATGAGATCCTGTTCAAACATGAGATTTACATAATTCTTTTTTCACCAAGTGTAGGCAGCTGCCTTTTCACTGCTTGTTTGCACTCCCACCTCACTTTGGATGGGAGTTATGGCTGCTGGCTGGCTGGCCGTGGTTCCAGGCTATTTGGGTGAGTTTGCAGGTCTGGGGCTGCTGCTGATAAACTCCAAGTAATAAATAAGACACAGTGAGAATCACTGATATCAAGAGTAGACTGTAAATGGGCTCTTCCCGGACTTTGTCCAGCACTTACCTAAATGTTTCCTTGCTCACCTGCTGTGCTTGGCAGCTTGTTCTGCTATTTTTGCTGGCTTTCCACAACAGGAGAAATTCCTGCACTCACCCTTCTCCTACCGCTGCTTCAAGCACTGTGAGGCTTCCAGGAGCAGTCCTTACTCTGATGGATGCCAGAGCCATAGCCTCGGGGTACCACTGCCAGCCTCTCATGAAAGCAGGTGTTTGTGGATAATATTTGTAAAGAAAAGTCACCACAGTATTTTATTCTGATTGTTTCCTTAGGAAGAGTGGCTGATTTAAAGTTCCTGAACAGTGCAGCTCTTACTCAGGCTATGTGCTTGTTAAATTTAATGGGTTACTTTACATAGGTATTCAGAGAGAATGCAAAAAGGTCTCAGCAAAGCTGAGCTTACTAGCACTACCCCAGTCTAAAATAAGAGGATTTACCCTTCTGGCACTATCCGTAGGAAGCCAACTTATGGAGCCCTCGAGCCTCTCTGTCACAGCAGGCCCCATGACTTATCCACCACCACATTTAGTTCCCACCCTGCAGCAGAAATTTATCATGAGTTAGCAAACGTGAAGTAGCATTTGCCCCCAACAAACACAGCTAGAGTTTTGCAAAGTTTTGTGAGTCTGGCAGTTTGTGGCTTTATTCCAGGTGCTTATGGCTCTCTCATCCAAATAGATCTGATGTACATTCCCCACTTCATATTCCTGTTGTTTAATGTTAGAACTTTGCTCTTTGCCAACATTGCATGGTAACCTCCTTAAGAGAGGTGAGGATATAAGGGGCAGAAGAGACTTTAACATCATAGTGAAAAGGAAATGAAGGGACCTATTTTTGGTGCACTTTAAAATCAAACCTATAATATTTTTTAAAAGAAACCATTTCTTTTCAAGTCCACAGCTTTCTGTTGTGGTAAAACTAGAACTTCAGAGCATGGAAAGCTGTGATAGGGGCTTAAATGAGAGGAACACAATTTGCTGTAAATATTTTATCAGAGCTGTATATGTGAGTTTAAAACCCCAGAGAGGTTTGTAAGAAGGCTTTTGTAAGAAGGGAAAATATATTCTTCTGCATCAAAAAAGCAGTTATTGTGGATAGCTTTTGCCTGCTTGCTTTGTGGACAGGTACAACTTTTGGGAAGGTTTTGCAACACCCACCAGCCAGCTGGAGTCTGTATGAGGTCTGTCCCATACCTTGTCACAGTGGGGCTGTGCTGTCCTGTTGTGTGGCTGGATGGTCACATGAGTGAGGAAGGAAACCCATGTTTGACCTTGGAATGGTGCCCAATGTGAGCGTGGAGTGTGGAAAGAGCCCCTGAGAACACCCTGCAGGTGGATGAGTGATCTTAGCAGGCTGGACTCAGCCTCTTCTCTAAAAGTCTGGCAAGAGATCAGTGTGTGAAGGATAATAAACCAAACAAATGGGCACAAACAATACTTCCACTGAGTGTTTTCCCCAAGAGACAAATTAACTGCACCCACATTATGTGCTGACATAACACACACTGACAAGTGCAGGTGTTTTACTCTCAAAATACTCTCTCACTGCTCATGCAGTACTGGGACAGAGGGAGGCTGCCCTCATTCTGGGGGTACAACAATGAAAAAACACCTTGCCAGGCAGCTCCAAGGATCTTGTGTCCCTGTAGGCATTCCAACATGCTGCCCTCAGTCCTGAGGCATCCTGCTGTACCTCCACAGCCACTGCTGCAGTTTTTCACCAGCTGCTTGGGTGCCTTCAGAAAGGCAGGTCTCTGTTCTTCCCTTTTCATGTCTTTAGGCATACATAGCATGCTGTCTAATATATTACTTTTATAAAAGTTGGATCGTTACTTAGGAATACTGTTCTACACACACAAGTGAGGTGGAGGTGCTGTTATTCTACACATTAAGAAGTGCATTTGGAGTGTAGCATACCTCATGCTGTGCTGACTGCCCATTTAAATGTTGTATTTAAGAGGCAAAAATAGCCAATTATGGTGGTTGTACTGGATAGGCCCTTTCTTTGACGCCAGGAGTCAGCTGATGTTGATTCCTGGATAAAAAGAAGAATAATCTATGCCCAGACTGCCTTCACTTACCTGCTGGATTGTACTAGAGTGCTGTTCTTCAGGCCATTATGTTTTGTATACTTGTTGGGAAGTCATGGCAAGATTGGAACTGAGAATGGACCCCTCTGCAATTTACACCAGGCAATGCCTGTTCCAGTAAATGAGAATCTTGTACTCAAATGAAGACTGTCATGATTGCTGAAACTTAAGTGGCTGTTATAAAATTGTCTGTTCTACCCTTATTTAGAAAGTAATCAGTTTGACAAACAGGACTTGCCTCTCATGAAGCCATGCTGGCTGTGACAGATGCCTGTGTTGTCCTCCAGCTATTTTTCAGTAAATCCTAGAATAACTTTTTCCATGATTTTACCAGGTACTGAAGTGACACTGACAGGAGTCTGTGGAATCCTCCTTCCTTGCCCTTCTTGAAAATTGAGACAATGTTTGCCAGCTTCCAGTCAGCCAGGACCTCTCCAGATTCTCATTCCAGATTTTGTTCTTGTGCACAGATATTTCATTACCAGTAATCAGCTTGATTTCCAATTACTTTTAGGAACTTTGAGAATCAGCTTTTGTGTCTTTGATAGGAGCTGACTTCTCTTGTTACTCATTTAAAGCTCTGAAGCTACAAGGACAGCTGACTGCCATTTCATACAGCACATCTGCAGTCCCATAAAAGTGATGTTGTGTCTTCCTGGAATGCAGTGAGGATAGCTGCCATATTACCTGAGTGAATTCCTACCAGCTGAAAAAGGCAGTAATTGGTATTTTGCAGCCAATTTCCTGATGCCTTTCAAACCTTCCAGACACCGAGAGTCATCAGTCATATCGACAGTATTTATATAATGAACATCTAAAATCTTATAAATACATATAAAATCAGCAAAGCTGATACTGTCACATCATAAATGCTTTCTCTTAACAAGCTGAACTGCTTACATGAGGACAGCAGCAGAATGGCACATACCATGCTGGAACATGAGGGCTTCCTTTCTCTTTCTTTGAGGCTGCTTCTCAATAGAGGGCTGTGACAAAGGGCAGCTGCATGAGCTGGTAACACCAGAGTTAGTTTAACAAGTAGTTAAAAGTCCTGGAGGGATATTGGTGATGTGATTCTTCACTGTAGCCAGCTCTCCTTGAAGCCTGTTTGGAAGGAACTTACATCAATGTCCCACAAACTCCAGTGGTTCGATGAAAAAGAAAACACTCTCTGTTGCTAAAGGATGAAAATTAGACCAAAATTTGTAAATCTATCAAAAAAGAGAAGTTCTCTTCTATTTCTTGTCCATACTTCTGCAAGAAGCCTTGTCCTATATACAAATAAATGTCAGGCAGGGGTATCCATTCCATTTCATGTTTATTATGAAAGTGATTTTAACAAAAGTTTTATTACATGCTTCATTTTTAACTTTGACATAGAAATCAAAGCTATTAATATACAGAGGCAAAAGGAAATGTATTTTCTTATAAGGTACATTTACAACAACATTTTCTACTATAAATCTGACAGAATTGTTAAAATATTGGTAAAGCTTAGCACTGTATCTTATTTTCTAAGTATCAAATTTTGTACAGTTATTCACTACCCTTGCTCTAAACTATTATTGTACATTTCATATGGAAATAGCTGTTTGTACACAATTTACATTGGTAATAAAGCTTAGAAGTCCCAGCAGCATCTACAACAGTTCAGTTTAAAATCTCACTCCTGTGCAGTGGTTTACGTGGAGCAAATTGATGCAGAAACCAGTATTACACCCTATGTGCTTCCCTCTGAAATCCAGCCTGCCAGAAATTCCTGCTAGAACTCGTGCTGGACATGATCATAATGAATTTTTTTTTTGCAGTGGTTTTGCCTAAAAAAGGCTCTGTGATCTGATCCAATGTGAGGTTTTATCACTTCCACTGCTCCCTTCAAGCATAGAGATCCCACAGCTTTCCTTGTTTTTCCACTATCCATATGTAATCTATTAAATTCCCTTTTATTTTTGAGTTCTGTGTTTTCTTATCCCAACAATGGAAGAAGACATCAGCAATAACTTTAAAATGCATATTCTTTTTATGTTATGAAAATGGGAAGCACTTTAGAATGACACTTGATAGTAATTTCTGTTTAAATTAGGATGTTAAATTGCCCCAGAAAACTCTTCCTGTCATGCCAGAGAGACTGAAGGAATAACAGGATCTGTAATCTGGAATGATAAATCTGGCAACTGCCTCACATGCACCCCTGTCTCCTGAAGTATCTTTATCATTAACATGTCGAGTCTTTGCTGCTCTCAATGCAAATTAATGGCCTTTCTAAGTTATAAAACATAGAGAACAATATTTACAAAATAATTTTAATTAAAAAAGTAACAAAAACAAATTCTAAAAAAGATATTTTCACAATAATTAAAATAAAGTTTAATTAATCAAAGCCACTTTTTTTTCTAGATATTGAGAAAATTGAATTGCAATTGCTTGTATATCTTTAAACTTGTTATCTCCGCTCTCTGAATACAGATGGTTTAAATTATTAGATCTAAAGGTACTTCTGTACATTTTACTCTTGTATATTACATATTAATTTTATAGATTAAAAGCTTTATGATGAAAGAATAAATAAATGAAATAACAAACTGGAATTGTATATATTCAGATCCCTAGATGACAGTTTTTGACATTGTTTATTTCCCACTCTGCTTCTATTCAGATGAGAGATAAAACACAAGACTTGTTTCTGAATCCAAGTCTCTCACTGAGGAGTAAGTTCATAGTACCTTACAGAAATTTCCCTTCTTCCATAAATTCTTCTGGAAGACAAAAGTATTCCTTTTCCCAAGTGCTTACAACAGTCTCTCATTCTAGAAAACTATTTCAATAAAGTCCCAAAGTATTGAGATTCTATAAGAACTCCTCCAGTTACTCCCATTCCTGTCAATCAGTGGTTTTAAACTATGAAAAAAATGCAACTCCTTGAACTCATGATACAGATATAAGGAACTGTGTGTGTGTGTGTCACTCATTCCCATCATTAAGAAATCATCCAGACCCCTGAGGTTGCTGAGAAATTTGCCACTGGGTCCAGCTAAGATTTTAAGAGCTTTCAAAGGTATTTAGAGTGCAGACTTGGGAGCTGTCACAGAGCAGGTGAGTTTTCCTGTCAAACATTTTGTCAGCAGACCCTGCGTAAGAATCACAGCACTACTTTTGCTCCTGAAGTTCCTAAACTGCTCTCTGCAAGATTAAAACTGGATTTTTTATAGGTAAGACTGCTCTGAGAAATTTGAATGTGTTGGGCAGGCTTATAAAAGGCACAGGGTGGGGTTTGAGCATCCTTTTGGAATGCTGAACACATGTAAAGGATGTTTCTCACTCATGTGGCAGCATCCTTCATTCTGCTCACAGACAGGATTTCAGGTGAGCTGTGCTCTTTAAAACCCACTGGCAAATCAGAATGTGGACCCTCTGAAAACTCTCTGACCAATTCTGTATTTATTTAAGCTAGTCTAAAACTAAACTAAACTAGACCTGGCTTACAAGGTAAGCTATTTTAAGTAAACCTACTTACTTTTAAGTAAGCTTACTCTAGGATGAGGCTGCTGTGTAGGAAGGATTAGTCTAAATCTTAAGTAGTCATAACTTTATTCTGTGGGGGAGGCACAATGAGGAAATAAATTTCTTTTGAAAAGCTGGTCTTTAGGTAAAAATCTGATGTATGATGGAAGAAGGAAGACAGGACAAGAAAATGGGCTGAAAGAAAAGACTTCAGAACATTAAAATCCAGTTTCAGTGAGCTAAATCTCCAGGCAGAATAAGTCTTGTTATTGAAGGCAAGATGCAGTGTGGCAGAAGAGATGGCAGTGCACTGAACACAGAATCCTGCTGCTCCCTTTACTCAAATGACACACAGAGGCACCTTTGTGTCCTCAGCACTTTCAAGGCACAACTCAGGGCTTGATGAGCAACTTGTGATTGCTGCAATGACCTGCAGGAGGTGTGCAGGCAGTGATTTGGTGGTCTGTGAGAATGTTTAGGGATGATTCACCACCACCTCACTAAAAATAAGTGCAGTATTTAAAGCAGAAAGAGAGGCTTAAAATGGTAAGTGCTGCAGGTGCACCTTTAAGCATACAGGCATTTGCAAATTGAAAATAAAGAGCTCTGTTTGTGTCAATTGGGCAATCACAAATGGGCACTTCTTCAGTCTACCTGTAATTACACATAAATGTGTTGTTGCACCTGTCCTGCAGACAATGTGTAATTCTGTAAGAATGGATACAGGGCTGTATTTATTGATATGTTCAAATGCAGTATTTCATATTTAGGGTAAAAGCTAAAATGTTATATTCTGCCACATTCATTAAGATGATTTGCTTAAAGGCAGCTGCATTTCTCCTTGTATGGTTTTTGATTCCCAAATGTGTGTAGGTCTTCTCTGAAGAAGAAAACAATCTTTGTTGTTGTGCTGTTATTATGTAGTATCAACAGGTTCTCAGGCTTTGGCAATGAAGGCATCCTACACTAACATATGAAGAGTTGAACTCACCTCCTACTTGGTGACTGCCAGTTTCTGTAAGTCTAGTATGAAAATCAAAGCATTTTTAACTTCTAGAGCTGATATAAAAATTCAGTGCTGTTCTTTGATTCAAATGAAACCAGTTCAGGCTGCCCTATATACCACTTGTCATTACTTATTTCATTAGAAATTTGCACATCCAAGAGCACTTCTATGCAGTGGCAAGAATTCAACCTGACTCATTTTCTAAATATATCAGATATGAACTCCCTCTACATTCACAAGCATTTAAGTGTCAGCTTCTGAGGGTCAAATTATTCTTTCTTTCAGTGCCTTTCTTCAGCAACACCAAGCCTGTGTTTGCCACAGAAGTCCACAAATGCCTTGTCCTGACTGTGGAGTCCCTGCCCTGATGTGGCTCTGGGGAATATCAGCCTCATTCTCAGGTTGTTGTCAGGATGAACTGGACAAAACCCTGCTTCTTTTTGGTTTGGCTTTAAGTCAGGGCAAGGGGTACCAGAGCCAAATGTGATCTCTCTTGCCTGTATTCACCTCTCACAGCTCTACTGAGGTCTCACTACCAGTGGTCAGAATTGGGATATGTCCCTTTTATGGTTCCTCTCTGGCACTGGATTTCCCATGGAGCTAAGAACCTGGAAAATGTTATGATGCCAGTGCTTTCTGGAGTCTGGTATCAGTGTTAGACAATGGTGTTATATCCAAACATGTTGATTGTTAAACAAAAATTTTAGCAAGGATTTTACTAAAATCATTGTACAGTACCAGGTTCTGAAGTTTGCTTACTCAAGTTTGAAATACTAAAGATCATTGTAAATAATTTGTCAAGTGAGGAAGTTATTTTTCACCATATTTTTCATATCTTTTTCTTCATATATTTCAGTAGAATGGCTGCAATCCTGACTCATTCTAATGGACTTGAACAAAACTCTGAATAACCTCTCAGACATTGAACTACTGCTTGGTTAAAGTAGTTTTTTTATCTAAATACTCCTGCATAATTTAATACCTGAAAAGATTTTTGCTTTTTATATTTTTTTTTGTACAAATGACTACTGTTAAACACAAAAATAATGAAAAGTTGTTCTTTTTAGTGACCCTTGGTGAATAATAAATAAAAGTAGTTTTAATATCCTCAAGAAAAAGTTAAGTTTAACAGCCTTTAACAAAGGAATTATGTGGAGAAGTGACATTTTTTAGCAAAGGGCAATGTACATATTAAAAAGAAAGCTTACCAAAGATTTGAGATCCATGAGTGGAAAAAAAAAGAATTGTTAGACTATAAGGTCAGACTGTTCAGCCAAAAAAAGAAAAAAAAAATTATATTCTTCAACAGAAAAGGAAAGAAGGCAAGCAAAATTACAAGATGGTTAAGGAGAAAAACTCAGCTGAATACTTAAGGTATATTCTCGTAGAAATGGAATATTCAAGCACTTGTCATCAACAGAAACCAACTGTGTAAATTTAAGCAGTACTTGCTCAAGGACAAAAAAAAGTGTCAGAAGATAACCACAACCACCCCTAATATATGCCTTTGAGAACATCTAAGGATGTATTAAACTACTGAGTAGACAGGCAAAAAAAAAAAAGAAAAGCAGCAAAGCAAAACTGTGTTAGTCTTTTTCTGGAAGGATGCTGCCAGGAAAGTTCATTTCTCCATTTAATAAACTTGTAGAATCAAAAGGGAAAAATGGTACACAAGAGGGAGGGACTGAAAAGGAAAGGGGCTGAAGTACTAACACAAAGAAAGGCTCCCCTCTCTCACTGGATTAGCTTCTGTGCCAGGAAACAGCAGGAAACTCAGGATTTATCATCATGGCAAACCCACTGTGGCTCTGTGAGCAGGGACTGAGCACAAGGCTAAAGCTCTCCTGCAGTCCCTGTGCTTGATGGGCACTGTGATAACAAATTTGGGATAAAAGGGAGAGCCAGGTTTCTGCAGGTACAGAACCTGCCCTCCAGCTCTTGTGCAAACTTGTGTCCTGTTCAGCCCTGAGCCCCTGGCAATGTGGGGCTTGGACAAAGCTGTGTTCCCAGTGCTTCAGGGACAGCAGCAGCTCCTCCTTGCTGAGCTCCTGCCACATGTGCTGTCCTGAGGGTCACTCTCTTGGTCTGCATGGGGGGTTCCCAAGGAAGAGGCAACAGCTGACCCTTTACTGGGCAGCACTTGCATCCTCACTGATGCTATTTTTCCTGGAATAATACATATTGAAAGAGATTGTCCCAGAGGAAACCACTATCCAGTATTATAAAACCTCAAAAGGCTTCAGCTGGGTGTTAATAGAGGTGACAAGCACTTGGAGAAGTAATTTAATTGTCTACACAAAGTTACATATAGATATGAGTAAATAGGGTGTGTGGGAGTAAAGATTTAAGCATGAATAATATTTACAGTTACTAGAGATAACATTACTAATGTACCCACAAATAGAAGTATATATTTATATATTTATATATTGTACTTAATTAGATGCTCTCTTAATGGAAAGAAAAACAAGACTACTAGTGTTGTTGTTCATTTCTCACATATCCTATTGTAAATGTCTTCAAAGGGACCAACTGATGCATGGAAATCCAGAGCTAAATCTGTTTCAATTAAGTAATTGATAGTGGCAAACCTCTGAAGAAGTTTAGAAGAGGACAGATAAAAACATTAGGACATTAGGGCATGGGACTCAATCTCATGTAATTTATAAAACAAAATTATACTTTTTTTCTTCTTTTTTTCTTTTTTGATTTCTACTTGGACAGAGGTTCCACCAAGCCACAAATGAGAAATAACAAAATTTAGATTGTTTTGTTTTCTTCTAAAGATTCAAATATAAACTTCAAGTGCAATTCAAAATCCAAGTATTATTTATACTACATACTTCTTTCTATAACAGAACTTATCTGCAGGTAGTTTAATCATATTTGTGTAGATTCCTCCTTTCTTTGACAAAAGTTATTGTTGATGAAAAATAAAAAGCTAGAAAGAATATTTTTACATAGTGAGATTTCAGATGGAAAGTGAGGACACACTAGTGCAGACACAAATTTGGATCTACAACTAGATGCACTCAGGGATGGATAATTTTTTTTTTTTTGGTAGTAAGAATCCCATTCAGAACACTGACTTTTAACAATTATAAAACATTATAGGTGTTCTTCAATAACAATTGACAACAAAGACTGCAAAAAAGAGCTTTCAAATTAGCAAATGTTTCTACTATGGAGGAAAGACAATATTTGACAGGAATGCAAAGTAACCAAAAGTTGAATACCACTGGACTATTTGTATGGTCGTAGAAACCTGGAAACTTTTGATCTCAGTAGCTTTATAAATGATCTTGGAAACATTTCTTTTGACTCTTGTGCTGTGTACTTGAAATAGTTTTGAGGATGTGCCAGTACATCAAAGAGAGCTTTAATCAGCTTCTTGTCCTACAGAAGACAACATAGATATGTTAGATAAAAGCAAGGTTTGGATTTAATGTCTACCTAGGTTTCCAAATTGAAATCAGGTTTGCAAAACTTGAGTCTGGGTAAAGCAGTGTAAGGAAACTGCTCCATGTTGTTGTGGAGTTTTAGAGGGATGATCTCCCTGCTGTGCTGGATGCTTTTTGCAGTGCTCCTGGCAGGTCCTGCCCTGGGAGGGCAGCACTGAATGAACCACAAACTGCAGATGTTGGGCATGAGAACTGCAGGCTCCCTCTGACTGTCCTTCCCAGCTGTTCTGTGCTGCTGTCCTGGCCTTCCCTCCATGGATGGGAGACAAGGCTGGTCCTCAGTGATGCTGAGCTTTCTAAGGACCTTCTCCTGCACCTTGGGAGAGCCTTGATTCAGAGCCTCAGCTGAGCCTGGGCCTGGCACTGTGCACTGCAGCTGGGACCTGAGCAACCCAAAAGCTGGAGGGAGAGAACAGCTGGGCAGGGATGGCCAGGGGAGCCAGCTCTTCCTCAGCTCCTGTCCTTCCAAGCCATTTACATGGCTCAGTTTTGCCTCTGACCAGCCTTTTTCCAGTTTTAATTAGTTAGTTGTTACAGGTGTTGCTTGTATCATTATTATCATTTCTTATTGAGGCAAGATAGTGATTTAGGTAAATACACTTTTTAATTGCACAGCAAATTCAATGAGTCATTTAAACATTTAAACACCAGGCTGAGGCTGAAGAAGGCTCTTCAAACAACAGGTCCTTCATTCTTGGCTGACTAATTTTTCAAACATACAATCTTATCAGCATGCATTTCATTTAGTTCCTGCTTCCACAAAGGACATAAGCACATGCTGAGCCCAGCTCAGTTACTTGATTTTGGGCATAAAACTCAGAAGACATAGAACTGGAGTTTGGGTCACCCTTAAACTTTAAATATAATGACTTTATCAAGGTATTGAGAACTATTTTAGGAAAATGCTTAGAAAAAGGAATTCTTGGTTGGCCTCAGAGAAAGCAGAAATTTCTTACCTTTAGAATTTCTTGATGGTTTTCTGATGCATATAATCGGCCATCTCGAACAATGTCTTCTATTAGTTGTTGATAATCCTCTGAAAAATAAAGATCAGTTGAGTGACTGTGACATCCCTTGGGAGGACAACAGTCAGATGTGAGCTAGACCTCCTCTTGAAGACAGAGCTGAGAAATTTTGTATCCAGTTTATTATTCAGTGTCTCTCAGACTGCTGTATTCTAACTAATCACCTTAAAATTCTCTATTTCTTTATAACAGTGGTTTTGAGTTATCCCTGTAAATACTAACATCCTCAAAAAACTACTCCCTCCTGATAATAATGCTGCATTATCTCCACTCTAGAGATGAAGAAACAGGGATACAAAATGACTTTTCAAACATTATACATATGTATGTTATTTCAAAATTTTTGCTACTAAAATTAAATGAAGCACATACAGATTTTCCTCATTCTTCTGTCCCTGCAAGCAGTTTAAGAGAGATTATTCTAAAGGAAAATTTTCTGTAATTCAGATATAACACAAAGATGAAAACCAACTCCATTCTCACCATCGTAAGTGACATAGGGGACCTGGAATCCTTTGCCACTGTTTCCTTCATTTGACTTGAACTGAATCCAGAGTTTCCTTGATCTTGAGGTAAATGCAATGGGTCTCTCATACGTCTGACATGTTTCATATGTAGTAATTGAAGTAGGGGAAGCTAGAAATAAAGTTAAACAATGTTCTTTACAAAATAATTTTTGCTCCCTTCCTCATCTAGGGGTCAGAGATATCAAACTGACAAGATACTTCTCAGCTGACATGTTCCTGAGAGCAGAAGGTGTATGTGACAGAATGGATGTTGTCCTCATTTGCCTATAAAAAGAAGCAGGTTTTTCCTACAAAAGTAATGGAATCCCTCAGCAAAAAGCTTAAGCAGATATTGAGGTATAATTTTTGATATTTATAAAACTACATCAATATTATTTTTTTACTACTCTAACATTGTATCCCAGAGCACCCATATGCTTGTCCCAGACAGGTAAGAACAAGTGAGCTGCAGGCCAGGCAGACAAGGTAGCCAGCCCCTCACAGTTTAATAATAAACCACTTATAAATAAAAACATTTATAAATAAAACCAGAATGTAATGTCTGGTATGGTGATTCTGAATAAAAGACTGTCACACCCTGCAGAGTCAGTGACCCACAGAACAGTTAACCTGGATGTGAGGAGGTGGCTGGTGACAGCCAGCACAGCTTCACTAAGGGCAAATCATGCCTGAAGTGTAACTTTACCCTGATGTGGGTGGCTTTGGTCACTGTGGGAACCACGGTTTGGGGTTAGAAGGACAACTGATGTGTTTTGTTATAGCAAGTGTTTTGCTTTTAAAAAAGTTCATCTGCACAAGTGTAATTTCCTTCCATCTATAGTGACCAGGTGTCTTCCTTCTGATATACAGAGGTGTCAATACAGGCCCTCAGGGATAAAAAGTTGTGAAAATTGTTTTAGCAAATAAGAGACACCATTTTTGTGACTAAATACACTGTTTTGAACAAAAACTCCATATGAACAACTGCCTTTCAGGTTTGGTGCTTCTTGATTTAGCAACAAATCACCAGAAGGATGTCCTCATCCTTCATGCAAAAGAGGAGTGCATTTCATTGGGATCTTAACTTCAGAAGTTGTTGAATTAACTTCATAACCAAAGATACTATGCACCCCCTCCATTCCACAGAAAAGTGGGATAACTTTGGATTTCTTGAGGTGTCAGTTGTATCAACACACTGCTCAGATTTAGCAATAACTGCAGGATATATATTTTTACAAAGGGTGAGAGCACAATTTGTACAGATTACAGAGATAGTTCTCCAAATATAATTTATCACTGTTGACTTCTAGGATGGCAGTGATTTATCCCATGTGGTAACTGGGCCAGACAGAAGCCTATTAACAGCTTTGTGATTCAGACAATAAGCTTGAATAATTAATATCACTCTGCTAACTCTTATTAGTAGTGTTCTAACTTGCTGTGCCATTTCATTCAAGAAACCTTTAAGAAACACTGAAGACAGTCATCCCTTCAATATGAACTATTCACTCCATCAGTTTGCAGGAAATATAACCCATAAAAAGTCTGGCAACTTACCACTTTTTCTCATTACTAAAACATCACCACATTCATCTTCAATTGGGAGAAATATCTCAGGTACTACAATGAGTATTCTTCTCTTTGGGGGTGGATTTATATTCCAAATGCATTCCACATTAGCTGGGTAATCTCCAGGATAGTTGGGTGATTCAATGTAGCCAGTGTAGTCCCCCAGTTCTCCTCCACAGTGCTGGTCTGGGGAGAAACATAAATTAGCATTTGTGTTAAATTAATTGGAGGTGTTTTTCTAGACCTGTCATGAGCAAGTCTAAACTCCTCCTTGTGGCTTTAGAAATGCACACATCCTCCAGCTTCAAAAGAATATGTGATCCACAAGGTTGCTCCAGCTGACTGCAAAACTTTAATCTCTGGTGCATGAGCTGATTCAATGCTTCATCCAGGCTGCTTTAACTTTGCTTGAGAAGCACAGGTAAATAAACATGATGCAATTGTGGTTACCATGGATACTGTGCTGACATGCAGAAGATATTCTGCTTTAACTTAATTTGGTTTTTAACTGGGTTTAGCTGAATGAAAGTGCTGGTCCCAATAGCCAGCCTTACTTGATTACAGATCTGCCTTGCTTCATCTTAGATTAAGCCAGCTAATAAAGGCTCTCAATTGATAGATCAGTTTTTCTTTATGAGTTTTTAAAAATCCTGTTGAATTTGGCACAAGTTACTTAAGCTTGATTTCCCCAGGCCTACTTATCCACACAAAATCAGATATGTGTTTAAATATTTTGCTTAATCCAACCCCCAATTATTATGCAAGGTCAGAAACTGGCTTGAAAACTGAGAGGATCTAAGAAAGCAGAGTAACAAGGATGGTTTTATTTTATACGAAAGCCATCAAACTTCTTCAAATTCCATACAAATATATAATTTACTCAAATGATGAGTAAATGATTTCTAAATGGAATAAGAAATTATGAAGGTCTTATAAAACACATGGCACATAATCAGACTAAAAACTTACAGGAGATCTGTACATGAATAGTTAGATGACGCTGCTTAATTATTATAGAAAAATTCTCTTAAATTAACATGGTAGTGGTGAAAAAAAAAAAAAGCTTGCCTAAAATAATCAGTCATTCCCAAAGCATCATATAAAACTGCACTGAAATCCTGGGGGATATTTAAAATGGTAATTAGGATAGGAGGCTGAGTACTGCAAAAAAAGTTTAAAGATCTCAAAGTTAAGATCTCACTATCATAAGCGATTACCTGGCAATTGCAGCATGTATGACTCTATCTTGTAATATTTTACAATTATTCTAAAATGGCAGTTGCTCTGATAGAAGATATTTTGCTCTACAGAGACACACAGAAATAGGCATCAGTTACACAACTTGTAGGACCTGGGAAATTAAAGGCTCTGTAGTTTTAACTTGTAGCTGGCACTCTGTGAAATAATATTAAAGCTAAAACACTCATCTGCCTCAAATTCTACTTTCCCAACTTTTTTTCCTCATTGTTTTCCCAAATTCTACTATTCCCTCTGGCAGTAGATATTTGCTAACTAGGAAATACAAAACTGAAGCCCAGCCTGGCAGAGGGAACCTTCGAGCTGCGGTTCAGATCCAAAGACACGCTCTGTCACTGACAGAAATGTGACTTACTTTTGCAATGTGTGACATTGGTGGAGCCATCAAAATCTGTACTGGTGTTGCCAGGGCAGGTGATGCAGTAGTTCTGACCAAACTCAGGCTGGTATGTCCCCACAGGGCACCGGATACATCTGTGGGTTGTGGAGTTGTAGTAGTGTCCAGGAGAGCAGTGAACTGCAAGGGATGGGGTGTGTTATTTTCAACAAGCAGCAACCTCCAGTGCAGACAGTTTTCCTCTGCCCTGGACATACCTGGTCTGGATTATACTTATTAGGCCATGAAAGGGAGAAAAGACACCAGCTCCCTGTATTTCCCAATATAAAGGATCTTTCAACTAAAACTCTGTGACTAGAGTTAAACCCTTATGAGCTAGAAATGCATGATACATACCTGTCACTGTATTTAATATATTTGTGATAAATAGAAGTGGATGTAAATCCACCTCAACAAGAAAAATTACTTTCACAGTAGCAGGAGAGAGGTTTCAGTAAGTGTCTGTTTGCCAGGGACAGCATGTCATTCCAGTAAGTAAACCAAAATGCATTTGGGCAGATTCTTTCTCCAGCATTGGGACTGGAAGTTGACATTATGGAATACAGAGCGCTTTGCACACTTATAGTTTCTGCCTAGCCCATGAGTAATCAATCCTTAACTTTGTGTAACTTTTGTAGCTTTTTTAATACAGTAAATAAAAATATACAGGACATGAAAGCTAAAGCATTATTGAATCAAAGTTTGTGTTATTTATTCCCACACACTGAGGCGGATTCCCTTACTAGTAGCAGTGCTGACCCCAAACCTGGTAAATTCCAAAGAAATTACCATACCAGAAATTACATTCTGGTAAATTCCAAAGAAAACCATAAATCCTGTTCAGTCTGCACACCCCAAGAAGATCTTTCCCATTTACAGATTTCTTGACCATCACACGCCCATGCAGAGACAATGTTTATCCTAGAGCCTTCAAGAGCCCCTTGGCACTGATGACAATAAACCAAAGGACAAGAAGTAGGAAGATGAATTGTGGAAGAATTGGGAATTCACCTTTGGTTTCACAGTCTTGGAAGGAAACAGCACCTTCGTATTTGGTCACGAGCCCACCGCCACAGGGAAAGCAGAGGGTCCTTCCTGGTTCAGGCTGATAGGTACCAAGAGGACAGACTGTACAAGGTTTAAAACCATCTGAAGAGTAGTGCCCAGGAGAACACTGTCCTAGAAAATGAAAGTGATCATCTGTATTAGTGTGTTAACTTTTCTGGATGAAATATAAAACCCACTAGTAGACAGCAAGCCTTTCTTTCACTTAAAACATGTGACATCAAGACAGCTGCAGATCAAATTCTAATCTTACCTGCAAATTTTGTATTCTTCCTGTATCTTCTTCTTAAAACCACCACCAGTAAATAAAACCAGTTTCATAATATGCTTTTTGGAAGCTATGATTCTGTTTGGATTATTTTTTAATTTTTATTTTTTAAGAAAGGGGTCTATTAATATTTCATTAGAATACTTTGTACTTTCACCAAGTCTTTCATCTCAGTATTTCAAAGCACTTTTTAGGAAGAAATGGAACTGCACCATGCCTGTGAAGGAAGTTTTTGTATCTCCATTTTAGGGATGTGGACAGTGGATCATGGGGTTTACCAGATGGGATGGTGCCAGTCCAGCACCTTGTCTATGAGAATACCTAACACCAGCAGCTTTTCACATAGTTGTGAAAACTAGTGCTTGTCAGGTACTCCTCTGCCAAGAAGTGGTGATTTGTGTAAAGCAAATTGCTTTGTGAATGAATCTACTGACAGAAGTTTCCAAACTTGCTCTCCAGGCAGCTTCTGACAGGCATTTGCTTGGCTTGGTCCTTGCTAGCTTGAGTACTTTACTCTGTGAACCTGAGAACCAGGATGTCAGGTTTTTCAGGATTATGGCATCAATGTGTATCTTCACACCACTCCAGACTGGGGACACCAGTGCTGTGAGATGCTACATATTCCCTGAGGTTGCCTAATCCCAGTACTTTGTAATTTAGCTTCCCTGAGAACTGAGCAGGAGACAGAAACAACTGGCTTGAAAACAAGAAAGTTTTGAGAGCTCTAGGTATTGTTTCAGTCTCATGAGAACCCTGACACTTGCTGGGAAATGTTTGGGGCATTCAGTATCTTGGGTGCTTGGCATGAACCAAGTACTTTGGCACTTAGGATGAACTAGAGCTCCTGAATGAAAGCAAAGTTCAAGTTCTATCCCCACAAAAGCCAAACTCTTATGGACACCTGTGGGGTCAGGATCTCCAGGATTTACTTGTGCTGCCATCCCAGCTGGCTGGAATATGACTGTACAGTGGCTGTTGTGACACAGACCTCAGAGAAATAGTATGATGTTACTCATTTGAGGACAATTTTGCTCTTGTTTTTAGGGGTATAACTGATCTACCTGGCCTGATCCAATGGGTTAATGGGAGCAGGCTGTGCCTGAAGGACTGATCCTGTGGAAAAATGACTTGTGCTGGAGAACTCTTGCTCATGAGATGGAGCCACACTGGAGAAGTTAATGAGGTAGGGCTGGGAAGGAGAGAGGGGTGTGGAGGAGGTGTTGTTAGGAGATATTTTATTTCTCCTTATCCTGCTCTGATTTTGATTAGTAATGAATTCACTGCATTTTCCCAATTTGAGTGCACAACAGGCACTTAAAATCTCTGACACACTTGTGGAATGTACACTCCCTGCATTTAGAAGTGAGGATTTCAGTAAAATTTTACTGGTAACTGCACAGGCATTTCTGCTCTGGAAGATATGATGCAAAAACACTATTGATTACTAGCAGTGAGAACAGACAGTACAGACTTTCCAACTAAGTCTTGTTATCAAAATACACTGTTTCATCACATGGGCTGACACAAATTTTGATAAAATCTTTGAAATTTATGAAGTCCAAAGCATATTCTCTCTTGCCACTTCCAAAGGAAAAAGAGCTGAGCAGAAAAACAAACTGGTTTGATAACAATAAACATTGTGAAATAAATCCACTCTTCAAAAATAATCAGAAGGGGTTGTTTTTGCTGTTGTACAGAACAATAATTCCAATGTAAGCCTTGGAACAAAAGTATTTTTCTTCTAGTTTTTATGCTGCTTTTGTTAGTATTCTATAGTCAATCTTTATAAACTCAGACTGTATTTTGATAAGCTTTACTTGTATTATGGATAAATGCAAATCAGCATAGCAGAGATGCACAGATGTTTCAAATTTTTTTCTGATAGTTCCTTCATATAGCAAATCAGCAAAATCTATCATATGCTTGGACTGGAGACACTGCAGTTATTTTTTATTCAGTAGATGGGAAAAAGAAGCAGTTTCTCAAGTGACATTTGCCATGTGCTCTCTTTAGATATCCTTGAAGAACACATTAATGTAAATTACATGGATGAGTTTTCAAGTTAGAACTTGTGCAGCAGATAGGACAGATTTATTTCAAAGTCAGATAATGTATCTGCTATAAACTAAATTTTGATAGCCTGTAATGAAATGAGGTAAAGAAAATAATTAACAGATACAGAATCTCAAATTTGCAAACTAAAACCACCACATAGCTGTATCTTAAAAACTTAGACTGATCAAGTTATGGTGGAAGCACCAGGTATTATCATTATAATTTAGTTTATAAATCATGAAGTTGAATCAGAGATGCTACATCACTTGTCAAAAGTTACAGTGCATTCAAGCAGCACTGAAAATTGCAATCATTAGTTCTGGGTCTGGGTTACAGATCCCTGCAGCACAACTGTGGGATACTGTAAAGCCAGGGAAAAAGCAGCTTGGATTTTCCCAGAAAAAGGAAAGTTCAGTGATGAACCATCATTGCTTGTAAGTGCACAGAGATTTCTTGTTACTGAGAGGAATGTCAGATTTGTCTTTACAAACAAGCTGTGGGTCTGCTGGTAGCTAAGGTTAGCCCTGAGAAATAAAAGAAACAATGGGAAGGATTCCACTGACTGATGAATGGAAAAAGATATTTGCCTTTACAAGCAAACTGTAGGTTTGCTGATAAATGAAACTGGATATCAGAAGATGAAAGAAGCAATGGAGTGGGGGGGGAATGATGAATTGTATAAGAATTAAGAATTAAAAGGGAGGGTTATACATTAGAGGGGAATCTCAGGTGTCAGGTGTTCTGGGAAGTCTGTGCCTCTCAAGTACCTCAGCCAATGGATGAAGAGAGAGGCAAAAGTGGCTGGGAAATTAGGATAAAAGGAGGCTGCATCCTCCAAAAACTTCAGAGATCCCAGTGGAATGCTCCATGGCCTCTCCCTTTATTCGAATAAAGCAAAAAGGACTCCTCTGTCTCCTTTCTGCACACAAACCTCTGGTGCTTGTGGATCCATTTTCCTGACGTTACCTTTACAAGACAGACCCGTGGCAGGCTCTCTCCTCTTTCAGCCTCCTTTGCCTCACAGGCTGCACGTGTGGCAGCACCTAAATCTTTCAGAACCAAGCTCAACTTGCCTCCACACTGCGAGACGTTCCTGGCTCCCGGCAGCCCCTGGCCGTCGCTGCTGGGGCAGGGCTCGCAGCTGAGCTGTCCCTCTGTGTCCTGGAACGTTCCTGGCGAGCAGGGAACGCACTGCTGCTGCTCCCCGCTGTAAAAGGTGCCCGTGCTGCAGGTGACTGGGGAGACAAAAGCGGTGCTGGGTAAGGATGAGCACTCTGAGCACCTTTTTTTGCCTTAATATTGAACGTTTAGGTAAGGTGGATGTCGTTGGCCATGGGGTTATGATGGATTTGTTTTGCATGTGTTACTCCGGGATCCTGGTATAAACAGAGCCATCTCCACTGTGGTTTAGGTCAGTTTGTATCAGGGTGAGGTCCTGCTTGGCTTTGTAATGCACTCAGGTGTTTATCACACCTGTGCTGTTAATAAAGCACCTTGCAGTTTATTAATGCAGTGCTACATAAAGTGTGTGAAGTGTGAGCTTTTAGTTACACCAGGTGCAGTTACAAGTTGGTTTTATGGCAGATAACTACAAAAAGTCTGTCCCCTGAGGTCAGTTCTAGAGATTTCTCCATAGGCAATGCATCCCCTGTAATAATTTCTGTCTCTTGCCACTCAAATGCCCCAGCTGTACAGCACCTTAAATACAGGTATGAATACATGTGCTTGTCTTGCTTCAACAGGGCATGTGACTACATTACACATTTTTCCCTGCTGGATAGGGGTGATTAAAAGCTCTGAGTTTCTAGATACTGATAGCAACAGCCTTTCAAATACAGTTTTTAAGTCACTGTTCCCATATGAATACAGTTACCTCTGAACCCACTCACTGGAAGCACCTGTTAGATGTGATTTCTTTTGGCTTGTAAATCACTTGGTATCTCAAAAGCTGGAAAAATAGGTATGCTGATTTTGAAAAGAAGTGATTAGAAAGCTTGCAGTGCTCAGAACTGCCATTAATAAATTTGCACTAGCACATCATCCCCAGCAAAGCACTAGAGCCTGATAACATGGGAAAAGGCTTAAAGAAATTAGGTATTTTATATAAAATAGGTTTCTATGATTTTTTTTGTAACTGGACCTCTTGAGCAGTAAATATAACATATCCATGGATCACAGATTATTTGGTGGTGAGGAGAGTGATACTGGTGATATAGAAGTAAATATATGGTAACTAGGTAAACATCATATTGTTTTACCAAATTGTAAATATATTTTGGCAAGATGGTAGCAACTGGGAACTAATTGCCAACATTGTCTTGTGGCAGGTTTTGATGTGAATGTATCCATATTTATGCTTTTGTTTTCCTACAGCTATGTAATGAATTCACTTCAGACTCTTATGAACCATCCATAGTCCATGCAGAGTAATACTGATCATTAAATTCTAAATCATTATCTCAGAGATTTCCTCCCTAGTTCACCATGGAAAAAGTAATTTGTAGACTGCTTGTTTTGGAGGATATGACTGAATATTTGAACTCTTTGGACTTACCACATTTTCCATCCTGCAGTACTTGCCCTGTACTGCATGCTTCATGCCCTTCAGTAGCTTTAGCTGGCTTCTGAGCCACTTCATATTCTGTCCCAGAAAACTGAATGTAAAATTGCTGTTTATTAATAGATTTCCTCAATGTTTTGATTGCAGTTTGCAGCTTCTGCTCCATCCTTTTCCGAACACAGTCAATGTTACAGGTGTCTAGATGGGAAATGATAACAAAACTAGAAGCAATTGAGATTCATGTTTAAAAGAGGTGCTTAACAAAAAGCTTAGCCTGCATTGCACTATGACACCTCTGTTTCACTGTCTTGTCCATATAAATTGAAGCAGCAGCTCACTGTATTCAAGATCAGGGCTTTAAAAGGGACAGGACAGTTTCCTGAGGTCCATGGACCAGTTCCATGGCCTGCAAGTGCACCCTGAGTGCTGCAGAAAGCATCAACCCCAATGTGTTCTCCTTTCAGGTGTGTGTACAGCCTGCCACCATTCATGTGAATTTTCCTGAATTTTCTTTGCCCACACTTTTCTCAGTTGATTAGGAACTCCTGCAGCTTCCCTGACCAAAACACCCTTGTGTCAGTGACAAAAAGAAAGGTGCTTTCAGGCACAACTACTGCTTGAATCACAAGGTTAAGGAATCTGCCTTTGAGGACTAACATCTTTATAGGATTCAGTCCACATTTTCTTTGGCTGGAATTTATAATACTCCATCTCATTTATAAATTGAGGTAATTAGTTTTATTCCAAAGTTTGGTAAGAAAACATGATTTTTTTCAACTGTTTGATTTGCAGACTAAACATTCAGCAATTCTGGAGGATATTTTTATTATTGTTCTTGCAGAACTTCTACATGTGTTCCCTGTACATTGATTAGCACTTCTGCTGTTCAAAGAAGTCAGACTGGATTAAAGCACATGACATAACTCAAGGCCTTGAAGGAATTTTGATGCAGGTTCACAGAATTCACAGAATGACTAGGTTGGAAGAGACCTTCAAGATCATCAAGTCCAACCCATCCTCTAACATCTCAACTAGACCACGGCACTGAGTGCCACATCCAATCTTTTTTTAAACACATCCAGGGATGGTGACTCCACCACCTCCCTGGGCAGATCTTTCCAGTACCTGATCACTCTTGCCATAAAAAACTTGATCACTCTTAATGATACAGGTTCAATTTTTGTTCCTTTGGCTTAATTGCATCCCTGGATCTTTTCAATTAAATCTCTGAAACTTTGAGTTTGGAAAGGCTGTTGAATGAGGCTTGTGCTAAAAGGTGTTCATGGCAGCTTGATGAAACAGCATCAGAGAGATTTTAACAACAGACTGAGCAACTAAATTCTGATTTCTCTCCACAGACCAATCTTTCACAAACCTGAGACTTCTTCAGACTTCATCTCCATTTCAAACTCTGCAGTGATATGGGACACTTCCTTGGATGGTGACTTGCGGCCCCGGCGCTTTTTCTTGGAGGAATCGCACTTGAGATTCACAAAGGTCACCTGGCAGTTGTCTGTGCAGGGGAACTGACCTCCTTTGCAGGAGAGAAGCAACACAGCAAGGAAATCAAGTAGCAAAGTAGCAAAGACAGGCTAACAAGTGACATCTCACAATGCAGTGACAGGTTTCATAACACCTCCTGTGTGTTTGAGACACCTCCTTCTCTAGGCACTGCTGGGTTTGCTCATTTTGCTGGTGAAGGCAGGAGGCAAAAGCACAGTCTGGTGATGCTCAGCTGCACAGTGGTGCCTCCAGTGCCTAAAACTGCCCAGCCCTTCTCTGCATAAGGATTAGAAAGCTCTTTACTCAGCAAATACTATAAACCATATTTGATGGCTAAACAAAGCAAAAGAGTAAATTTCAGAAATCTATGAGAATGTCAGGCCTCTAAAAATTATCAGTGGGTGCTCCATCTCTTTCAGAAGTGATGATCATCAGGCAGCAAAGGCTTTAAAGGGCTTTGATTGTGAGGTTATAAAAATGTATTCAAAGGTTTTTATCTAAGCAGAAATCATAGTTTGCCACAGGTCAGGGAAGAGAGAAATTTGTAGCACTCAAGCCACCAGAAGGATTTAATTCTGAGGGTGTGGCTGTGTGATGTAATCCTGCTGTTGGACACAGAGGTTCAGATGACACATCAAACACAAAGCAGAGCAAGCAAAGGACAAGGAAATGCATCCAAGAAATACATTCCCATAATGATTGCATGGACCAAGAAATTCAACTTCTATTAACTTTAAAAATGAGTCTGATAATCACATCTTATTCACAGGGTAAGCACCTTGATGACTAAGACTTAAGTCAATACTTGTAAAATTAGGGATATAAATGTGCAGATTGTAGGATAAAGATGAAACATAAGTCTAAATTTTAAAAAGAAAATCCTTAAACCATTCAATTTTTTAAAAGAATAGCTATTTTTACTCTTCTCTGTTCAGGGCTCATGTAAGATTTCTCTCTCACTAACAAAAGTGTTGGTAAGACAAATTCACAATAGAGAATACATCACCAGTAGATGTTTGGTGTAAGCTGATAAGTTGCTTTAAGCAGCAATATAATTTTTTAATACATTTTTGTTAATTACACCTGAATCTTATATTTTTTTTTTTTTCTAGCATAACTACTCACTTTCATAACAAAAGATCTAAGGCTGTGTAACATCAGATTTTCATAATAACCTCTGTTCTTAGGGGCTGTCTTTGGTGCTACAATAGGTTACTAATCCAGCATAAACCAAACAAATAATAGCTTTTGTTTTCTTTTTGAAACCTCATTTGGGAAAACCAAACCAAACTGACACTGTTTCACATAACTTTGCATTAGTCATAGCTTTTTGTCTCAGGGTATTTCTGCCATTATCAAGGCCAGAGAAAGGATCAGCTTAATTCCCAACTTATGAACTTCTGAATAAAGATTTTTCAAAGCAACTGGTGAGACTTTCAGCACCCAAGACCCAAACCCAAGGCACTGTTCAGCCAGAGTGAGAACATTGGCCTGAACTTAAATTCATATGAATTATGAATTAATTCATATGAAATCATTAATTTTTTTACTCTCTGCAGCGTGAAAACAAAGCATACAAATGAACAAGCAAACAAACAAAGAAAAAAATTAAAGTGCTGTTTACATGCTGGAGGAAACCACCTACCTGAAACAGCCTGCTTGCCAGAATCTTTTGTTTTTTCTTTGCTGCGAGGCCGTAAATGGCATTTTGCATCTTTGATTTTAAAACGAGCTTTCTGCTTGACTGGAGGGGCTAGGGAATCTGTTGATGTAAAGTAAAAAAGCTACCATTGGGATGGAAATGAAATGAGATCTGAAGCTTATTTTTAAAAACAGACTGAAATGTGACTTAGGGAAGAGGCAGCCCAGGAATGACACAGCTTGTACAAGGGAGTCCATTTCCACAAGTTCATTTTTTAAGTGAGTACCTACCCTTGCACCCACACAGATCAATGAATGTGCTAGTACCATGCTTGCTCTGCACATGTTCTCAGATTTTGGGTGAATTTGTCTTTTACTGAGAAAGATTAATTCCTACTTTTTTTCTTTTTTTTTTTTTTTTTTTTTTTTTTTTTTTTTTTTTTTCCTGGACACTGTGAATTCCCATGTCACTTGTAGTTGTGCTCCTGCTAGTGCCAGTAAGATTAATTTAGTGGAGCTGTGCTGTTGGCAATTGAAAACCATGCAAAGGAGCTGCCTCTGCTGCAGTCTGTGGCCAGCCAGCTTTAAACCCAAGGCAGGTTGCACATTCTTCTTTTAAAGGCTGTTACACAATAGTGCAATGAATAGAAAATGGAGCTGCTGGCTGATTTCCTCATGAACTCCCTGGAGGAAAAGACTGGCCTGGCTGTCACCTGCCAGCTGACCCTGCAGAAGGTGAAGAGGGGTCCCAGGTGATGCCACAGCCTGGGTCCCTCCTTCCTTGGTAGGGCTTTGCTAAACCAGGACTTTAGAGGTGGCCTGACCCTGTGCCACAAGCAGACACATCTCTGCCAGGCTGTGTCACTCCACAGCACTGTACCCCTAGCATGTCCCAAATATATAAGAAATACATGGCTGAAGGACTGGAAGATGGGAGAGAAGTACAGCAGGTATGTGTAAGGTGGGCTGACTCTTCCTACTGCTGGATGTTGTTTCTAATTTTGCCAGGCTTCAAGTTTTTGGTTTGGTCTTTTTTTACGCTATCAGCTTTCATAAACATTTGAAATGTCTCTGCAAAACCAATCCAGCCATATTTGAGAAAAAGATTAATGAAATGTGGTATTTTATTATGGAAGTCTCATAATATTTTTCTATGGGAGGATAACCTTTTGTCCTTGCAGTAGGAGAATGTTCCTGTGGAAGGGCTTTGCAGGTGAGGGCTGGGACCCACCTTAGTGCCATTGCTGGGTCCCTCCAGCTCACTCCAAAGCCTGGGAAAAAGTCCCATTTTGATTTGCTGACTATTGCCTTGCTAAACTATGGAAAACAAATAATTCTAAATATTTGTCCTTATTGAGCATATCTCAAACCTGCAGAACTCCCACACTGACCCCCAACACAACACTGCAGCTCCACACACCCCACCCTCAAGGAGAGGCTGCAGAAAAGGAGTGTGTGCATAAGGAACACTGCATGCCAAAAGATTTCTGCTTTTTGTACATTTTCAATATATTTGTAGATCTGTAGACGTTAATATATAGTTACATAGCTCCTGGTATTTTTCCTGTCCTTTCTCTTAGATTTTAGAATAATAAGAAAAAACCCACTAACACATACTTGGAATTCTGTTTAGCCTTATTCTTAAGATGAGAATTCCTGACAAGGACATCTTGTTTTTACCAGAACTTAGGAGACATAACAAGAGAACAGGGTAAAGAAACTCCAAGGAGGCTGACCCATGGATGGATTACTGGGGTACATTTCCTATAGGATGTCCCAGCCAGACATACTAATTAACTAACCTTACAGAATTATAGAAATCCTGTACACACATATTCTGCACACCTGAAAGCTTTCATTGAAGAACTGTTTTTTTAACCTTACCACTTTATTGCAAGAATTCCTTCTTTATCTCACCACTCCAACTCCGTCGCAAGGTTTATCCTTTTATCCTTAGGCAACACCTTAACTTTGCCTTACCTAAGCATGTCCTGCCAACCCCCTGAGGTCCATGCCATCCCTCCAGTCCCATAAAAAGGGGGAGCAAGCAGGGCAGCACCCACCTGAGCAGCTGGGCAGGGTGGAGTTGCGCCTGGGCTGCGCCTTGCCGTGCTGCATGGGGACACCGCAGCTCAGCGTGTAGCTGTTCTCCGAGTCTGGGGACAGAACACAGTCAGCACAGGGGCAGCAGCCTCACAAAGCCCCTGCTTGAGGCTTCAGCTTCCCACTGCTGCCAAACAATGAGACATTTTTAAGTGCTGGATGTGGATTTTTAAAAATACTTTGCCAAAGGTTTGTTTCTCCCAGCACGGAAATGTAAAATTTCATAAGTGACTTGGCACAAGGTAGCTGTGCACAAGGAAAAATATTTTGTGTTTGTCCAAGGCAAAGTCCTTCTGCTTTGATCATCCCTGGGATTTAGAAAATAAATCATGTACTTTCATAATAATTTTAGCTTCAGGCTCCAACAGAACTTATTGGCAGAAACAGAAGTGGGGTACTTAGAACCATAACAGTGTTTACATATTACAGAGATAAAACTGTGTCCTGGTGCTTACAATTAGAGAAATGCACACTTCCAGTAATCTCTGCTAAACTGAAAATAAAATGAGAATGAAATGTTAGCTCTACTGCATGTAATGCCAAGACTAAACATGATGTATGAAAAAGCAGCAGCAATCCCCCCCTTCCCTGCAAAACTGTGAAGATGAAAACTACTAGCAGCAAATGGTAAAAAAAAAAAAAAAAAAAAAAAAAAAAGAAGGGAGGGGAATGAAATGCCCAATTTTTTATAAATAATACTCAGCAGGACTGAGAGACACATCCACATTAACCAGGATGGTGCAGAAAAAAATTGTTATATGTTGAATTGCTGTGACAAAAGGGAGGGCAAAAATGAACAGTTGATTTCATTGATTTCCTGTTACTTTTTAATACAAGCTTTTTTTGGTTAGAATTTTCCCACCCTCACAACTGACATCTCACATTAAACAATGAAGGCCCAAACTTCTCATATGTATTTGACTGACAATCAGCTCTTCTTGTTTTAATTTATAATGAGGTTTTTCTTATTTACTGTTGTCCATAAGAAAAAATGAGTGCAAAAAAAAAGAGAAAAGTCAACAAGTCACATCCCAGACATAAGGGGACAAATACTTTGCACAAACCTGGAACAAAGAGAGTGTTGGATGGGCATGACAGGAAGCAGCTCTCTATGCCCCCTGTCTTACTGCATACTAGCTGAGCCTTGGGAGCTGGTTTGGCATTTGGGAGACATTTCACCATCTCTGAGGAGGAAAAAAATAAAGAAATGTAAAACAATCAGACACTGCCCAACCCAGAACCTGTGTACACACTTGGATACAATGGTGAGAAAAGGCAGGAAGTGGCAAAAAACATAATGACAGATACAAGTATTTCTGAAACAAGCACATATTAAGGGAGAGCATCTGGATTGAGATGTTTGGCTTGTACTTGAATATGGAAGTCCTTCACATTTTTAGACCTAAACTCTAGATCAGTCTTTTTTTCCTGTCTTCCACTTTGGGATCTTTATGCTCTATGAGCACAATTCTTGATCTCAGAAGCAACAGGCAACGTTAATCAACTGCAATGTCCTTTCTCTGATTTGGAGGCACAGCTCTCTGATTGAACAGACCAACTGTGCACAGTGGTCTGTTTACTTAGATGACCACTAAAATGGTATTTTTTAATTCTCTAACTCCCACTGACTTTTCAACTTTAGCTCCATGCTCTGGCTTCTGGAGCCAGAACACTTCCCAGCCAGGCAGAGGTGAGGCTAGGATGGAGATGGACAGTCCTGCTGGCCCTTTCAGACACTGCTGAAATGCCCCAAACAATACTAGAAGGGACCCTGTGACACATACAGAGACCACAGAACCATTTCTCATGGGAAGGAAAAATCCAGCTTCTCCTCTTGGCTTCATGGCAGGGTGAAGACAGAGCACCCTGCAGGTCTCCCAAGTGATTCTTGTTTCTTGCTACTTCTTCCAGATCTGCTCACCTTACAAGACAGGTTTGGCTGACATTTGTTTTTCTCACTGCTGACTGTGGTACTGTAAATGTCATTTTTCCTACCTGTCAGCTTGCCAGCAGAGCTCACTGAGGTAGGGGTTGCTTCTGACACCAGAGCTGTAGCAGCCAGACTGGTTTGGGTCTACCAGGGCATGGGAAAAGCCCAGTAAAGCCATCATGAAACCAAGCAGTTCCAAAGCAGGAGCTGGAATGAATGTGGCCTGACTTGGCTTGAGTGCAGAGGAAAAGCCCCAGCAGCCTCCAGCTGGTTTGTATTCCTGGCCTCACTGGTTAGTAAATATGAAAATTTCCAAGCCCCATAAACCTGCCTTATGTTCATATCAGAGATATGGGAATAATCATCCTCCACTTATCTCCTTCCAAAATCTTCTATGTTGCTTTGGTGATGTCTTTAAAGAAACTATTTCCTTGGGCTGAGGAGGCAACAAAGCACAAAGTGCCATTGCTGAGCAAAAGAGGGTTTTGTTACTGCCAATGTCTCCAAATCACATGGCATTCAGGATCACTAAATATAACTCTTCCACTTTTTATTGTGCTTTTGTAACAATTTAGAACATAGTTTCCTCTCAAAAATGTTGATAATGAAGGCAGGCAATCAGCAGGGAGATGATGCTCATTTTAAACCTCACTGAAGCCACCAAATACTAGAGTGTGTATCACTAGACAAGGGTGTTCTATTTCCATCTTCTTGCTGAGCATTATAAATAATGAGGAGAAATTTACAACCAGGAAAATATTTTCAATGCAGCCTCTTACCAACATTCTTGGTAGGCTGAGAGAGGGAATATACCACAAGTAGTCTAACTTCATATCAAACCTCCAAAACTTTTAGTCCCATCTGTTAATTTACAAAATCCTTTCCAGAGGAATAACTGGTATATGGCAAGGGAGAATTAGTGGAGAACTAAAAACCACAGTGAGCTATTTCTTGCTGTCACAATCCTTATTCTCTACATAGCAGGGAAGGTAATAGAAAGTGAAGCACTTAACTGAGCTTAGGAAGAACATAGAGGCAAAGGCTGGAACTCAGCTTGAGGCTCTCATCTCACCCCACCTTGGTTATAAAGTGCTTGCCAGTGCTGTATCCATGTAAAAAATGCCACAATTGCATGATCACATAAGGCCAGTGCTGTGCTCACTGGTCCAGATTAAGCAGTGCTTTCTCTCAGTATGTGCAGAGATTCCCTGAAGGGAGATCTCCCTTTTTCTTCTTCTATCATGCTCCCACCTGGGTATTAGGCATCATCCCCAAATGTGCCTATGAGAAGTTATTTGTGGTTAAAAAATTTAGCCATGAAAAACCCCAGGTATGCCATTCTCATTAAAAATGGAAAATGAGAATTAAAATCTCACACAAAATACTTTGGCTGTAGCCATGACCAAGATTTGCTGTGCTTCAAATAAGACTGCAGAAAAAGAAGTCAATCTCTTTCAAGGATACAGAAATTCAGGTCTGCCACAAAGTGGCACTAGCAGCAAGTGCCAAATTTTTCTGGTCTCAGGATTTGTGATCATTGTGATTAACACTTTCTGACTCAGCTAGTGTCAGTACTTTATATGAAGCAGGACACTTTTACAGACAACTTGAAAAATTGGGGTATGGTTCTGTAAACGTAGGTATTATGTCCTACTTGTAAACAGATAAATATTTTGAATATTCTAAATTAGTGTTAGAGGTAAATAAAGTTATACCTGACATTACAGAGGTGGGAAGAGGGCAAATTAAAACAAAAGTATAAAATACTTAAGCTAATAATAATACTACTTAGATTTCTGTGAATGAACTCATAAACTTAAAAAAACACCATTCCACACAAATAAAATCTAACATATTGCTCATTCGGTAATCGACTTAACGTTGTATCCATGGAGCTCCACAGGATAAACTCAGGTGTTATCTGAGTTTATAGAATGAATTTGGGGATCTAGATGGTGAAAATGCAGCCTCTCCCAAACAAAACCTTAGAGAACAGGAGCCTCCCCAGAGTCACCTCTGAGTCATCTGCACTTACCAACACAGTCCTTTTTATTCCAGTGCAGTTTCTTTCCAGGTGGGCAGACACACTCATAGCTCCCCATGGTATTAAGACACCCAAAGTCACAGCTACCATTGCTGATGCTGCATTCATCAATATCTGAAAACAGATTTAAAGTTGTGAAGAGTCTTAACCATGTGTGCACACAGACTGTGCATTAAGGTATGGCTTGCATAAGGAAACCTTTTCTACAGGATCTTTTGCATTTGAGTCTGTACAAACATGCATAAACCAGTGCCAAACAACTTTAGTGCATATTGCATGTATTTGTCCTGAAACTGCACAGCTCCTACTCTCCCAAGGATTTATGCATTTGATAGTTTACTTGCCAGCACCAGTTACACTGAAATTCTTGGGAGTACTCACAAAATATAAAATATCCTCAAAAGTCTCTGCAGCACCTGGACAATAATTCATTATATAGAAAAATGACATAAACCTCTGTAAGATTACATCACTTCTGCAGAATAAGGAGATAAATTCCCCACAGTGATTCCCAGAGTTTCTTTTAGAAGAGGAAATGATGCTTTCAAAAGAAACAAAGCAGTTGAAGTGTAGTTTAGACTTCTACTCCTCGAAGTCTAGAAGGTAAAGCTTGCAAGAAGGTGAAGAAATTATCATATATGTTATCATTGATATTCCACAAAATTCTTTCAACTTTTGCTACATTAGAAAGGTATTTAGTCAGTATGAGGTGTATCCTTTTTAGTCCAAGCATTCAGCATTGATACACTCAGACCAACAAGGTCAATCTCTCATCTTCTCTCTTCTCAGCAGAAAGAACATTTATTTATTTAATGAACTGAAATGACACCAAATCAACAGGAGATACACAGCATTGCTAATGCTCTGGCTCATTGGTAGACCTCAAAATTAAGCATGCAAGGACTAAAACTAATGACAGGGCTAGGTGGCAAAACTTGGAGCCTGGACAAGTCTGGACTCAGAGTTGTGATTTTGTATCTGCTCATAATGGAAAAAAGCAGGAGGTTTGGATATAGTTATGGTTTTGGTCAAAGTTCATCACTGAGATTTTCCAGTGGCAGTTTTGGTCCTTCAGTCTTCCTGAAAAGACTGAAGCTGAACCAAGGCTGAAGGTTATTTAAAGATTGAGGCAGAACCCCAAACTTTGAGGCTTTTCCTAAATTAGTCCATTAAGTCATTAAGGCATTAACAGTGGAACTGAAGACCAGTTTCTCCCACAAGTCCCAAAAACATTTGGACTGAGAACTTGGTTTCACAACTGCTTTCAAGTGGGGTCTGTTCCCAAATTGCTTCCTTAGATGGATTCCTATTTCTCTTCCTGCCTACCTCTACTCTTACCATGAATTCATGTGATACTTCTCCATAAATGAGAGACCAGCATACACCTCTCCTGTATCTTTTTCCCAAAAAATAAGCCATGCAGAGATACCATTAGCAGGGTCTCATGTTGACATTACAAAATCAGGTGAGCTCAGCCCTCAAAAGTGAGGGGCCAGCATCTGTTGCTGCTGAACCTCTAATTGGTCACTGTGGTAATGCTGCACTTCAAAAATATCCCTCTCCTACAGCATTACAACATTACAGCACCAATTCTTTCCAATCATACCCAAAAAGGTTGAAAGTATGTCCCCAGAAGATGGGAGCCTTCATTATGCATTTCACAGGCAGTTTATGTCACAGATGGGTAAGGACAAATGCCAACAGAGCCAAAATACACAAACTGTGCAAAACTGACATCTTTCCCATATTCTCTTTGCTGCCCATCATATGAAGCCTCCCTACAGTTGTGGGTAACCTCACTCCTGTGGAAGTTCTGATAAAAAAAATGGTGGGATATTGGTTTTCACTGGTGTTTTTCCTCTTGGGAATGCTTCAGCACATCTGAGATATTGAAATTTTAGTCAACTCGTGATATTTTAAGTTTATTTTAACGTTATGTTTTTATCATCTTGAGTTACAAAACCTTAATCTAAAAGAATGTGGGGCTCTGTAAACAGTACACAAAGCAAACAAACACACATGTAAGCAAAGCTCAGTTTCCAAACCTCCACAGTGTGTCAGTCCATACAAAGTGTAGCCTTTGTGGCAGAGACACTCAAAGCTTCCAGGGTAGTTGATACAGGTGTGGTCACAGGTCCTTTCAAAGGAACACTCATCTATATCTGAATTAACAGAAAAAGCATTAAGGAATTGGATTTAATCAGGTTACACCAAATGACTGGATTTTCTCACTGGGTTGCAACATCTTGTTACTGATAAAATATCACTTACCATCCCATGATAAATCTGAATAAAATATCATTCTCATTCCTCTAGTGCCTTGTAAAGAAAATACTTAGAGGTACATGAAGAAGGACAAGAAGAGATAATCTGGTAAAACCCAATGAAGATTGCATTATGTACATTCCCCATTAGATGGCAACCTTTAACTTCTGATCATACTGACCCAGCAGGAGCTTTTGGGGAAGTTAGTGGCACAATGGAGAAAAGGTTTAGGTTCAATCAAGCAATTCCCTCTTTCACTTTCCATATGCTGACATGCTGCCCACCAGGACAGGGAGTTGCTCCCAGACTTCTGCTCTGCCTTACAAGACTGTCCAGACTTGCAAACCACTGCTGGAGAATATGGAATGGACAGGCTGCACCTAGCACAGAAAATACTACTCCAAAACCCACATTCTAAGGAAATATGACCTTTTCCCCCTAAAAAAAAAAAAAAAGCCAGGCATCTCTAATTATCTACTCAGCAATATGAAACCCTGGCTTACACAGCCTCTTTCATCCACCAGGCCATGAAAAAAGCAACCAGGAGCATGTTGCTTCCAGGACAGTAAAAAGGCTTTGCTGAGCAGGTGCTGTGAGGCTGATTTGACAGCAGTCCTGACAGAATGGACTTGCTAAAAATATTAAAGGTACTTTAAATAGCAATCTGTGCAAAATAACACATATGAGTTAATTTTATTGTTTTTTGTAAAAATAAATTCTCTTCAGTGATTCATTCTTCTGCTTACAGAAAGCTGAATACAATGACATTATTTGACAGTGGTCATTTCAACAAATCTCATTCCTCCAATGTTCCTGAGTTATAAGTGAATGGAATAATATTCCCATGACAGTTTCTAGAACTACTTTTTAAGAACAAAACCTGAACAACATCATCACAAAATGTAACTTAGACTTACATGTTGTACATGAAAAACAGTTTGGAAAGCTGTTGGTGTTTGAAAAAACTTGAAAACTAACCATACTTTAGGGTATGCTACCCAATTCCTATAGCCAAGTATTATTTACATAGTTCTGACATTTAATGAAGCATTCTAGGTCTCATTCTGTCATTATAAATGCAAGTACTTACCTTCCAGAACTATAAAATTAATATTTCCTGTATGTGTACACATACAAATCTATGTGAGAATTTATGCACAAATTTAGAATGACTCAAACAGCTATATTTTCTATGACCTCCAACTTAAAATGTTTCAAAACATTCACACAAAAGATAATTCGCAATGTGGGAAGCAACTGTCCAGGCAAATGCATAACTTAGAATGAAAGAAACACAATGAAGAGAAATCTGTGCTATACAGTTTTATGCATCACAATCCCTTGTGACAACTGAGATTTTTCTCTTTCTTATATCTATTTAATTTTTAATGCATTTCAAAATCAATTTTAAAATATCATCATTTGACTTCTGAATGTAATTTCTTTTTAAGGTTTCCTTTATAGTCCTGGAAATGTGCAGCTTTTGAATACACATAAATGGCAAACTGTTTCAGCTTTCTCTAAATAAATACACACAGTGAAATCATTTGGGAATGAACACTGCAGCTATAGTTTAAAGGATTTTTAATGCTTAAGAAGCCAAATCATACATCATGGTTTCATTCATGTGTAACCTTCTTTGCTGTGTGGAACTGTGGGAATTTACAAAAGCAGTTCATTTTCTGGCCTCTGACTTACCTTGGGAGTCTCTTTTTCACAACCAATTTCATATTCCTAAACAGTGATCTTACCCTGCACTAGTTTAGTCCATAGTGTTCATGCACTGCTTTCACATGCAGCACTTTGTGTTTGGCTTATTTTTCTTCACATCAAGGAGGATGAACTTCCCAAAATAGTCTGATGACCACTGCTTGCCAAGTAACAGGCACTCAGGATGGCCAAATGCATTTTTACTCCACAGCTTTTTCACCCTTTAAAGCCCTCACTCCCCCTCCTGCTGCTGCTCTCAGAAATTCAGTGTGCTGAATCCAGCATCCTGCTCCTGGCTGGGGAAGGACCCAGCTTTCTGCACAATCACCAGCCCCCTGAGGAATTCAGCACTTGTCATAGAAAAGGCAAAAATATGCACCACATTCTCTTCGTTACAAGAAACCAGTGGGGTGATACAGGATGCTGAAATCCTCTCTTTTTTTTGGTTCTTTTTTTTTTTTGTATTGAAACTTTGAAATCTGTGCTCTGGGTGCTGTTATTCCTGGGATCCCAGAAAGTTTGAAGCTGGCCCTCACAGCTCTGTGGTGCTTCACAACACTCTCCATATTCAGCCTGAAAGGATGTGCTTATTTCCCACCACTCTCATGACACAGGTGTGTCTCACAAGACACCATGGAGTTGGGAATTTGACTTTCAAAGCCTTGAGTTTCAAATCCTGCTTTGCCACAACCTGGAACAAACGTGAGCATCTAAACCCTGTTCTTAGTTGTACTAAAAAAATTAAATCCTGTTCTCCTTTTGTACTAAAAAAATTGAACCCTGTTCTCCTTTTGTACTACAAAATCTGGTAGCCTCATCTACTGAGCAGAAGTCAAAAAATACAAAAGCAGAGATGTGGCACTACCCCCCATGTACACACCCAAACACACAAACATTTTTGTACTGTGGTGTTCTGAATTTCTCCCCTCCCACACCCCAAAATAAATACTGATAAATTACCTTCCTGGGTCTGAGGTGCTCTTAAAATTATTTAAAGCTTTTAAATTAAGTTTTTAAACTGTTTTAAGATGAAAAGTCAAAATGTTGTAGTTTTGAGGAACTGGGGTGGAAAACTTCAACTTAAGGTTGAAGTCTGTATTTTATTTTTGGTTGCATTTGGTGTAAACCCACATGTAGTCCAAACTGTCTCCCAACATTTCAGATTTGCTAATGCACTTATCTGACATCAAACACAATTTTTTTACTTTCACCTAGCCAAAATTTCATGCATTGCAGTCAGCATAGGTGACTGTGTCATTTCAGCATGTTAAGAGGTGTCTCCACAGCCCTGCTGGTAGCACGTGGTGAATTTCCTGCCAGCTTTTCTTAGGAATACTAATGATACACATAAAATCTAAGAAAGGAGCTCCCTGCTTCACAGCAGACCCAGTGAAGTGCCAAGCTGAGGGGTTGGAGGAGGTGACCTCCAAAATTCCCTTGCAGGCTCCACCATGGATTCATGGGCACACTGGCAGTGCCAGGCTTCTCTTCATGGTGTCCTGTGCTGCTGACAGCTCTCCTGCCAGTCCCTGCTCCCATGACATCAAGGCATCATCTCAGGCTGAATACAGTCCAAATCTTGTCTAGCAATCCAGGTTCTCACCTCCAAAGAGAATCCCTGAGGAAACACTCCTTAATTTTTCCCTAGAAGGGATTCAACTGGAAGAGATTGTTCAATGGTTTAATAAAAGCGCAGGATTTCCCTGAGGTTTTGAGGGAAGCAATTTTTGGCAGTGGTGGCCATGCTTGATAATATTAGTTTGGCTAGGTTCCTATTATTTCAAGTCAGCATTTGGATTTTATTGTTGATTTTTCAATCATACGTAGCTTTTTAATTTTTTTTTTTTAAAGTTCAGGCTTTCCCATGTTAAATGATCCCATAATGATCTTTATTTTTCTAGAATGTAAAGTTTTTTAGTGGGTGTCAGATTGTCAGTACTGCAAAGTAAATTCTTCTATCTCCAGAAGGGAGCTACCAGAGATCGAATTTCTTCTAAGTTTCCTCAAACAGATGTGTCTCAAAGGTGACCTGAGGGAACAGGGAATAAAGCAGCTCATTTTCCATGCTCATTCAAGTCCCTGCCCTTTCCACTGCTGCTGCCACTAGACTCCCAATTACAGTAGCAGCAATTGTTCTGTGGTTTGTGTGATGGGGACACTGAGTCACTTGTGGATGCAGAGTGCAGGGCACCCAGATCCATCACACAGAGGTGATTTTTGCTAAGCCTGAACCTGAGCTGGATTCCTACCAGCAGCTCTGAAGTGAAAGGCTCCTTTCTGTACTCTGTTTCCAGCCCTCAGACACAGCACCCTGTACTCCTGATTGTCATCTCTCTGAAATAAATTTCAGAGTAATTAAAAGGAACCAATGATCAGGAAATCAAAGTGTAAAGCAGGACATTTCCAAAAAAGCATTAGCATTACAAACAAGCAGATCAGCACCAGACACACACAGGGGAGACTGGTAAATCCTGCTGGATTTAGAGATGTTTTAGAACTGCAAACTGATGCAGGAGCTGCTGCACTCCCTGACAGAATGCACTTGTGCAAAACTCACTTGCACAGAGCTGTGATTTGAGTGTTGTGGTTACAGAACTGAAGAATTGATGTGCAGCTTCCCAATTCCACATTAAAAATCTCCTTAAAAAATGAAGACTGTCCCATCTCTCTTTTCCTTAATGTAACTTTGTTAATATTAAGAACAAGTGAAGAAATTGTTTAGAGAAAACCAATGGTCATCTCAAAAGCTTTTCTCTGAGATGTATAAGTAGCTAGGTCAATTTATGAAACTGGGAGCCTCCATATATATTATATATATGTATATAACTCCATATATATATATATATCTCCATATATATGTATATGTGTATATATATATATATATATATATCCACATATATATATATATATCTCCATATATATGTATATGTGTATATATATATATATATATATCCACAGGTCATATATCATAACTGCATAACAGTTTACTCTTGAGACTGGAGTATTTTTCACTTGATCTGAAAATAAAAGTGGCAAGGAGAGATCATTGTTTGGTGGTGCTATTTGTGCTACAGGAGTGACTCAAAGACAATCAACAAAAGCTGAAACAGGCATGGAGAACAGAGTAAAGACTGTAAAGATTCTGGATGCTGTAAGCAAAGAACCCATCTTATATTTGACTTGTCTGTGTTTGGTGAGGCAGGACATGAAGTATACATTAGATCACTGCATATATTCAAAATAGATAAATTAAATTTAAATATTCTATTTCAAATGAAGTAAAACAAAAAAAAAAAAAAAAAAGAAATATTTTTTAGTTAGAGTATACAGTAAAAATAAAAGGAAATATTAATCAATTATCAACTCCTTCATCAGCAGAAGTGACTGATGACCCCCTGAATGCTGGTACATCAAAAATGGGCCTTTTTTATATGATAGCAATAATTTAAAGTACTATTACAGCTGTGAGTCCATAGAGCCCAAATCCTCCCAGTAAGCTTAGGCATACCTTGATTATGGCAGCAAGGATTTTTATCTACCTCCTAACTGCTGCCCAGGCTGCTGTGAGGAATATCCACAGCAAGGAATCTGTGGGTTTCAGATGAGGTGGTGGTGGGGCTGAGCCCCAGCTGGGAGCAGTGGCTCAGCTGTCCCAGTGCAGTGGGCACAGCAAAGGCACTCTCAGGGCACTGGGGTTATCTCCTCAGATGTACTTCTGTTCTGTCCATCTCACACAGCCCTGGTTTATTTTTAACCCCCAAGCCAAGTGTGGAGTCAGGTCCTGCACACAAGCCAAACTCAAGGTTAGTCAGAATGTTTTGTGTTCACCTTTCCCAGCTCCCAAGTTATCGACTCCTCTGAGAAACAGAGCCTTTCCTTGTTCTCATTCATTAAGCACACATACAGAGAAACTCTAAAGAAGTGTTACATGATGTTTTTAAAATAAACACTAATGCTTTTTTTGTATGTATTTTGGCTGAAAGTTATATTCTGTCTTCTCCTCCCCCCACCTCCAATTTCTGTGGGGAGCTGATACCACCCATGTAATGCTGTTCACCTCACAGCCCAGCCAGCCCAGCTTCCAGCAATATTTGACAGACATTAGGGAAACCACATATCTTAATCTGAGTGGTTGCTGGACCATAGGGAGTCATGATTCAAGCTATGCTCCCCAACAAATGGTGGTTTAAACTCAATGCTGGGAAGGCATTGTTTTGCTACAGCAGCAGTGTGATGGGGTTTCCACCACAGCCCAGGTTTTTTTGATCCACAGTGACTTAGCCCTGTTCACAGTTAGTAAAAATGCATCCTCCATGTGAGAATGCAGCTCTCTAATACACAGCCAGCCCTGATCTGGAGGAATGGCTTACAGCTAACTTCTCCTTAAGTTTCAAAGCTTACAATAATAAAACCAATGAAAAGGAAGCAGGGAAAGATGAAGTAATGTACAAATCTTCTACTTCATTACCTTCCCACTGAGTGCTTCTGGAGCAGCCTAACACAAAGGGGGAAAAAAATAGCCATAACCTCAGGCCTTTAAAAGTAATTGAAAACCCACACCCATTTAGACTTCCCATTGCACTACTGAGCTGCAATCAAGTCATCTTGCTGCTGAGACTTAATTGTTAATAATATACCTAATGACCTGCAGAAAAAAGCCAGATCTGGCATTAATTGCTGTACTTTTAATGGGAAGCTAAGTGCCCAGGTAACACAGTCTTATCTTGTATTTCAGAAATTTGAGTGGGAAACTCTCCATTATGACTAATGTTGACTTGGACCAAAGCATTTATTTATTTAAGAACTTTATTGCTCACAGTTAAGTATGTGATTAGTGAAGACCAAATGTAACCCACTAATCAGGGGCTGAAAGACTTCTGAAGGAAATTGATTCTGTTCACAAGGAAATGTGCTTTTTATTAGAGATGATTTGTTAGAAAGCAAAGAAGTAGTAAAACAAATAAATGTATATAACCAACAAAAGAAACCTGCAATATATGTTTGAGACAGAGGCAATAAATAATTAGAAATCTGTGACTTATTATGTAAGCATCCCACTGAGGAGGTATTTCAAGGATTTAGCAGTGACTGCTGCTCAGCTTCAGGGATAGGCTCACAGTATATTGCTGTACTAAGGACAAATGTTATCATTTACCTAACTCTGCCTCACAGCCTGAGGATCCTGTCTCTGTGTTTTTATTCAGTTTGTTGAAATCCTGGAAACTGCTTGTTTTCCCCTTCCTCCCAGCTTGTCTGTACCCACAGTAAGTTCAACAATCCCCTATCTCTGCTCCTGGGGCTCTCACTCTTAGGACAGGCCATGTCTTCTTCCTCTGTCTTCATGCAGAATGAACACTCCATATAGCTCTGGTGCAAGTGCAGTTTAGGGAGCCACAGCTGTCTCTGTTTTTTATCATTTTGGTCTGATCATTTTTAGATGCTCTCGTTTTGTTCAAATGAATATCTGAGCATCACTGAATCCTCCTTTTACTGTGTGTTCTCACACTTCTGCTACATGTCTGAAATTGAATAATGTCTTCCAAAACATAATCCAGAAACTGGATGTTTATTTTGATAGAAGGAGGATATTTAATACCAGCATTAAATACTGATACTCATTTAGTCCAAGCTCCTGTACTTAAGCAGCCTCCAGCATTTTGCTTGGTAAACTCCAAAAGCATCCCTGTCCCAGAAGGGATTGTCTAGGTGTCTTCCTGAACAGATCCCTTAATCCTTTCCATCAGTTTAACTCTCAAGAGTTCAAATTGGTGTGATCCTTTCTAACTGCTAAGTTTTGTAAAGGCTGAATAGTTTACTTTAAAAAGTACAATGCATACCTGATCCTTTCAGGAATAAGCAGGTTCATGCTTTTAGATTTCTCATACTATTTTCTTGGGCCTGAGGTTACACACAAGAAAGCAGGAATGATTCCAACTGAGCAGTTCCCTTGGGCTGGCTGGCTGGCTCTAATTCCTGTGAATTCACCTCAGTTCAAAAGACAGCAATTTTTCATTGGCCATTCCAGTGTCAGAGGAACTGCAGCAGGCACATCCTTCTTTGATGCTAAGCACCAAGGGGACCACTCTTCACCCAGCAAACTCACCACCCTCATTAACATCACAGAACTGGTTTCCCACTATTTACCTAGACCTTAAAGCAAAGGGAAGAGCTTTTAGGAAGAACAGGACAGTATATTTGGGAAGGTCTTTAAAGGCAAATGGCTGCTTGTTTCCTTTATCTCTGCTATCAGACCTTATCAAAAGAGACCAGTTGCACTTTCTGTGAACCACTGTGCTATCTCTGGGGTTTGAAAACAAAAGGAAAGCAGGTTAAAAAATGAGACTTGGCAATAAAATCGTAGGCTCCCTCTCCACAGTAAACACAATCTTCTCTTTAGGAACTCTTCCAAGGGAGCTTTATGTGATCTCACGTAGCAACAAATTAATTTTCCCTTCTCTTTTTCAGTTTCTTTCAAAAATTCCATATTTAGCTTTTCTTCCACGCAGAATTCACAAGCTCCTTCTCTTCCACAAGCTTCCCTCAGGACTTCCTCTGAGTCTGCAGAAACAGCAGGGCTGTGGAACAACATCTCAGTGCAGTAAATGCCTATTCCCTTAACACATGTGTGTGCTCCCCACAGTGACCACCACTCATTCCTCTTCCTGTCAGCACTGCAGAGCCAAGTCTGCTCCCAGGCACTATGGCTTTGTTCTGCCTCATGCATCAGCCATGGATTTGCTTGCTCTTGGATCACCAAGAGCTCTGCCCAAGGGCTGGGAAGGTTCATGCTTTTGGATGGAAACTGCAGAATCTGGCAATTTCAGCCAGGCAAAAATTGGCAGCCAGCTTTGGGGTCTCTGGGGGTTGCTCTGACTGTAGGTGGTGGGATTTGGACCAAGGCTTTTTCTATAATGAAATACATCATCATTATTACCACCATTATTATTACATTATTATTTCTCTGCTGTTGGACAAAAAAAAATATTTCTGATATGTTTCCCTGCAGCAGCATGGGAGACCCCATCATCTACTATTTTTGGGGGCAGCATCAAACTTAAAAACAGAATAATGGTAGAGGATTACCTGATAAATTAAATTTTGGCAGATAGTAATTCTAATATTTTAAACATGGTTGAGAAAATCTACTTCCCATATCTCAGTCCTGCAAGCAGAGCTGGGGAACAGCAGTGTCAACTTTTTGCCATGTGACTGCTGAGAAGGAAAAGGTGCCTGGCCTCAAATGCCAAGTTTCCCTCTTCCTCTGATTCATCATCTGAGCTCAATTCTAAATTTGGTCAGTTGTCCTAGCAGAGAGAAGAATGAGAAAACCAATGCTGGTCACCAGAGACAGCTCTGCAGATACTTTCAAATAGAGAAGTTAAAAAAAGAAAGGGATTTTTTTCTTTTGCAGGTAAGAAAGTTTGCCTGGTCTCTTATGGAACATGTTAAAAACCTACTAATAACTAGACACAATGGTATAAAATTAGTAAGTCTGTCCAAGGTCACAGGCACAAAGTGAGCCTAGGGAGGTGTTCTATAAAGGTATTTGGAAGGAAAGATTTGAAATTGGTACTGGTGTTCTCTGTTGAGCACATCACACTTATCCTCACTGTAAGCTCATGGCAGTTCTCTCTTCCTGCTTTTTCTCCTTGCTGCTATCTTTGTGAATAACAATTTTTAAGAAGATTTTTAAATGAATTTTAAAACATATAAAAATGTACTACAGGGATCTGAAGCTGAGTAAAGCACCATTATCTTCTAGCAAAGCTAACAGCATAAAAAAATGCCTAAGTACACTTAACAGTATTATTCATTTTTATAACCTATTACCTCTAAAATCAATAGGAAATGAGTTAAGCTAAGCATTTTGTCAGATCACAGGAGCTACCAAATCCTCCCATGATTGCATCAGGAAGAGATGGAAGACCAAAGAAAAGCCCAAGTACATTTTCAACTTTTCAGCAATGGCAAATCAGAGAAAGCTCAAGAAAGCTGTGATAAATGAGCCTGATTTGAAACTGTTCCCCTGAATGCTTAGCCTGGAGAAGCCATTTCTGATGAAGTCAAAGCTGTTATGGATGTTAGCACCAGTGAAGCTGTGGCACTGTGGGCACCAAGGATGTGCAGCCCTTGGAGAACAGCTCTTCCCAATGGATGAGCATTTCAGGGACCAATCTGTGCAGCCACATCTGCACTGCTCTGTGGAATGCATTGCTTGGCAGAAGTGGGAACACTCAACACACCCCTGACACTGAATTTATTGGCTTTATAACTTCCTCACATTAGGTACAGATTGTCTTTGACATAAGATTTTGAAACAGAGGTATTTATGGTATGAAAATAAAGATCCTCTTGAGCCAGCTTGCATTTCTCTGTGTGACAGCTGGACACAACCACTTCCCAGCAACACAACTTCTCCAGGCTTTGAGGGCTGACTCTGCTGTGACATGAAGTGAAAGAGAAATTGTGACCAGAAAGGCAAAAGCCTCATTTTCTGTGTGAGATTGGAGACAGAAGTTGTGCCAGACATTACCCTTGCTCTTGGGCCTTTGCTCACCTGTCCCAGCTCTTCCCCACCCTCTCCATTACTTGAGGGTTTTGTTGTGCTCAGGTTCCTCTGTTAATCTCAGGAACCCAGCAGGAGGCAATTGGCTTTGGCTCCTATTATGTTTATCCTCTTACCATTGTTTTGTTAGGACAATCTAAAATGCAATTAAAGTCAATACTTTTCCAGTGTTTTTTTAAGAAGTACTTTTATCAAGACATTGCTAGGATTTTATAAGCAAATGTATAATTTTCCAGTATCAATTATTTCCCAAGGCAAAGGCAAGCTGAGTTATCTACTGCTATTATAGGAATAAACTGTGCCACTAAACCAAGAGCTTGGGGTAGGAGAAGCCATATATCAAGAGAATTAAAACAAACTTCAGGCAAGTTTGTTTTCCTACAAACATAAATATATTTACTAGTCTGCACTCTGTTCAAGCCACTATTTACACAGCAACTCTGTAAAAGCAGCTTAACAGCCTGAGGAGAATATAATGAAGGTTTTACCCTTTCTGTATCAAGGAAGGAATATTCCCTCTATCCTGCAATACATTTGATTTTTAGCCATATTTTTGAAAAGAGAAAACTGCTCGGGTTGCTAAGGTGTTGTCTCTATCACCCTTTAAGTAGGAGCTGCTAGTGAGACTTCTTGAAGGAACAAGGAACTAGTCTGGGTGAAAACATGCCTGGTGTTATTTGATGGTGCTGAAAGAGCAAGTACAACAACACAGTTTCAGTTTTCAGCTGAGAACCCAAATGCAGCACTTCCCTTCACTTCCCGTGGACCTGTGCATTCCCAGCTTGCTCAAAGCTCTTGCTGAAGTCAAGGGACCACTGAATATACACACAAGAATTGCTGTCCTCTGGCTCTACCTCAAAGGAAAAAAAAAACCTTAAAAAACCCTGCTTTAAAACCCTGCCCAGAAAGGCTGGCCTCTGCAGAATCCACTGAATCCCACTGAAAAAACCAACACCATGATTTGCAAACGTGCCTCAAAACCCCAGAGGACATTCCTCCATTCCACTGACTCAACATTTGAGTTTAAATTTTTGGTTTTATTTCACCTGTCTTAACTAAGGCCTCGTCTCCAAGCTACCAAAACCAAGAGCAGTGGTTTGTAACATGGCTAATACAAGAAAAATCCCATTCCTTGGTTTCAACAGGTTAGAAACTTCTCATCAGAAGAAAATAAACAAACCAGGGCAATTTAAAAGGCCCAGGGGTGTAGATGCAAGCACAGGAAAATGAAAGTCTGTAATATTTGGGATAGGGCTGTCATGTTATTGCAATTCTGTTTAGCACTCAGGGTAAAGGCTATCTGCCCATAATCAGTGTGACTGAATGCTTGAGTGCAGTAACATGGCATTCATGTCCCACAGTGCAGAATAGACATACACATAGAGTCTTTCTCTGATTCTCTTTAAAAACAATTCCTATTGAATTACAGCTTTCAGCACAATTTATCAACAGATGATTGTTTGTGGAAGAATGCTACCTTCCTGCTCCAGCTATTCCAAGGCTGACTCACATCCTGGTAATTCATTAATACATAACATGATTCCAGTCCAGTAAAGTAATTTCTGCACTATACAAGTCATAAATCCTACAACATCAACTAAAAAATATATCTCAAATTCTCTTTCTAAACACTAATGGAACGTTTTGCTTGGCTTCCCACACACATCATCAAGAGGAGGGGGCCAGGCAGAGCTGTAAAAAGCAATTTGATAGCAGAGTACTTTATAGAGTTTAACAGTATAAGAGCTACCATACTGAATGAGACCTGAGGTCAAACTAATCTACTATCTAACTTCCAACAGTAGCCTGTGTCAGAAGCTTCATGGGAAAACAGAAATGGAATAATCTGTCCCATCTGCCCTCTCCACATTAGGCCTCATTCTATTAGAAAGTGATTTAAAGCCTAGATTGTGAGGTTTAATATGCCTTCCAAGAAGCAGCAACCAAAGAACATTCCCCTTTAACTTATGAAAACACTTCTGCAGAGGGGAGAACTGGAGGTGCTGGAGGGATCTGTTTGTTTTCATGTTTCAGCAGACTTAATTGCTACAACCAACACTGCAGATACTATCACTTGGCAAACAAACTTGTACTGGCTGGAGCTGTTTTTACTTCTTACCTGGGGGCATTTATTGTTTCTGGGTATGATCTTGCAACCCTTTTTTTCTCACAGAGGCAGACTGCACCAATATTCACAGTCTCACTGACACCCAGTGTAACAGAAAGGATTTGAGAAGTATTCCTCTCACTGACAGTGTAACATGCTGCTTACCCAGTGGAGCATTTTTTAATCTTGATGCCAGAAGCAATATGGTGCTTGTCATAAGCGAGATATTTCTGTAAGGCTCAGTGGTGCAGAATGCCACAGAGAAAATCTGCATAGGGAGTGAACATCATCAGTGACAGGGAAATCATCCTGAGCTTTCCTTCTCTGAGCTAGTCTGATTTCCACAAGCAGCTCCCAGTGTCTCCTCCAGAGCTACACTGCCCTGGCAGCTGGACCAGCACTGCTGGCTGTCCATGAAGAGTTCCCACAGTTAAAACACTCAGGCCAGACTCAGCTGGGCTGGATGAAAATCAGCCAATGCATTTGATATGTCAGGGCACATCTGTCTGATGGAATGGCTATATGAAGGCATTTGCTTTTCCATGTATTTAATAGGGGTAGAAAAGGAAAGAGAGGGGGTAGATCAACAATGAAACTTTCCACCTCTTCTCACTGGCAAGTTGGCCAAACCATGTTGATAAACTGAGTCTGAGGGGTCAGATGCTCCAGCCCTGACTTCTGTGCTCTGATGTAGTTTGTTATCTTAGATAAGCAATTGTGTCCTGTATAAATCAGTGCAAGGGTGCATCCTAACCCTGGGACCATCATCAGGTTATGTGATTAGGACAAGGATTCCTTTGTTGGGTTGCAGGATCAAATGTGAGTGGCAGTCACTGCCATGTAACCCAAGGGTGCAAACTCTTTGCCTATCTTTTATTTTTAAATTTGGTTACTCTGTGTCAGAGATGGCTGGAGATTCAGTGCTGCTGGTGTGGACACACTGATTTATTTGGGATTAAACTGGCCCTGCACATCCACATTTATCATCAATGCTTCCATACAGAAGAGTATAATGAGATCTTTGTAGCTAATCTTTAGGGCCTTCTTTAGGCCAAAAATAATTCCCACAAACACCTTCTATCTGTCCTTCCCTGTATGATTAATCCCTCATTTCAGACTCAATTTTGAAATGGAGATACCATGCTGGGAGATCCAAATCTGACCCTGGGAAGGCAAATAGTGCATATTTCATATAATAAGTTAAAAGATGGACATTATGGGAGGTGATTACCTGCCCAGTTAATAGGGCAATGTTTCCAGACCAGGTCTGGTCTGTGTTTTTCAAGGTGTTATTTTTCTTTCTCTCATTCTAGGATGAAGGAAGGCTTCTCCTGACACTAGGATTGGAAGCCCTATGTAAAGAATCCCTCTAGTAACAGATATGTAGAGATAAAACAAAAACCAACCAAAAAAACCAACCACCACCAACAACAACAAAACAAACAAAAAACAACCAACCAACCAAACAAAAAAACCCCAAAACCAAACAAAAAACCCCAAAACTCCAGGAAGCAAAAAATCCAGAGCTGGACAAGGTTTGAGGTGTATTGTCTGGAAGTGGGGATGAGGAGAGAGGAAGGGGAGTAGAGTGGGGCATAAGAAGCACATTTGTTTTAAATGGAAGAAAAGTACAAATATCAAATATTTGTAAATGCTCATGTCTTGTAGTGAGAGGAAAAACCACCTCAAATCAGCTGTACTTGGAGCTCTACTGGAGAGCTTTGTAGCTATGCAAATATAGCAAAAAGTGCCCATAGAAAACCTCTAGAGGGAAAATTCAATTATTCATGAGGCAATGGGGCAAATTCTGTTTGGGATTTCCTATTGCAGAAACATGCATCACTGAATCTCCTTTGGACAGAAACCAGCAATATCAACAGCAGACTGTGAGACCCTGTGCTCCAGTGCCTGGCTACAAAAGGGTCAATTACATTTGTTTAAAATCTGGTAGGAAGGCTGTAAAGAATAACCAACAGTCAAACTGGCAATACTTCAAAGCAAATAAAAAATGCTGTCATCTATGGCTGTAAAGAAAGCCCAAAAAAGCCAGGTGGCCCATGCAGGTATTCCACATGTCCTGGAGGAACTGTTCCCTGGTGGACAGTCATCTGCTTTTACTACAATTCAAATGGTTGGTGAGAAGGCAACCTGAGCAGACTTTATCATGCCTGTGGTATCATCAAACCCTACTTAAAGCCTATTCTGGAGGCTGAAACTGGACCAGAATGATGTAAATGCCTTGAGCTTTTGGCCCCCGCAAAAGTTTAAATTCCTCAGGGTAGGAGGAGTTGTCTCTATTTTGAACTGAGGGGCAGAGGGTGAGTGTGGATTTAGCAGCCCAAAATATTACACCTTGATCACTGCATCCACTAAAAGCAATTTTTCTTTTTTTCCCCTCAAGGTAACACATCTTTCTATCTCTACCACTCCCTGGAGAGATTTATAACAAATGTGTGTGCTGTCTCTCACTGTCTTGCTTTGCAAAAAGCAATGCCTAGAGCAGGAAGAGAAAATTATTTACGATAGAATTTCACACATTTTTCTGGGTGCTTAATGAAGCTTGAACTTGAGCAGAGAAGAGAGACTGCTTATTGTTGATTTTTTTTCAAGATCACTGCACAACAAACAGAAACTGAATAAGCAATTAAGTTAACTGGCTCTAAAACTCATACTGGCTGAGGATTAAGGTAATTATGTCTGAGCTTACACACATTCATTGCAGCTTTATTTCACTGCAGCAAGTCTTGCCTGCTTGCTTGTTGCTGATGTCATTCTAGAACTGATCTGAGTTGTTGTCCTTCTATTAATTACCAAAAAGGTTACAAACACAAGCTCTCCTGGCTATAAATATAGCTATGTTATTTTTACTACATGTTCAAAGGAGATGCAGACCTCTTTTTGCTAGGATTATACAAATAAATCCAACTGTTTCTTCCTGCACCAAAGTATTTACAATACCTTAGACTTAAGGGATCAATTAAAGTAATACACAATAGATGGGTTTGGTATTGTCATACAGTGATTTCCCTGTCAAAGGAGGGGGAAAAAATCTATTTTTAAGTCTGAGCAAAAAAAAGAGACTCTGGAAAAACAGTATCAGTCTCCACAATATTACTGGCAGGGCAGTTTGGATTCTTCACCTTCTGGGTTACAAATAAGTTTCCTTTTAAATGGCTGGAATGCAGGGGAGGGGAAAGGAAGGGAACCCCCCACTCTCCTTGTCTAACAAGGAGCCACAGCGTGAGAACCACTCCCTAGCAGAATAATCTGTGATTGACAATGGTTTTCTTTGCAGCCAGGGCTAAAAATGGTTTAGCTGTAAACACACAAATGCAGAACATTTTAAGGCCCCTTCCAAAGGCAAGTGTGCTTATACAGGCACTCAGCATGCAGAGTGACACCAAGAGAGACCAAGTTTCAGAGTTCCTGAAAAAATCAAGGAATTCTCCTATCAAGATAAGAGCACAAACACAAGAGCAAAAGAATACCTCGTTATGGGCAAGTGAGCAGGGGCAGATTTACAAAAATTGGAGATTTATCCTCTGGGCAGTCCAGGCATTTATATGTGTGATCTTAGGCAAGCTGCTATATTTGGCTTCACCCTTTCTGCCTAAAAACTGAAAGAGAAATGCTTTCCTCTTCACACGGGGTATGAATGTGGGGAAGGCACTTGGAACGACCAGGGTGGGAGTTCTGCAAACAACCAGAACAAAGTCTGCACTGATACAATTTCCCTGTAATCTTAAAGTCAGCCCTGAGTTCTACAATGAAAGGACATGAAGGAAATTAGATGAGGTGGGACAGCTTCAGAATTTCACTGGGAATATGAATGAACATTTTATATTGAAATATGTAGAATTGCCTTGTGCTGATATTAATGATGAACAGGTTTGGAGATGAATGTTCTATACACTGGGGAGGCCACCTGAACTAAATAGGACCCAATACCAAACAATGCAGATTTCTGAGGTCCTAAATGAGTGTTTTGTAAACATGTTGATTAGCAACTGAAAGAAATCTTTATTTAAAAAATGAAAACCAGAAGAGAAGGGCAATGTTGACAGAAAGATCATAAATCATGGAAACTCTATTATGAATCAAAACAACAGATGTAACATGAACAACAGCATCTTTTATAAATAGAAATTAGACTGTTCTGTTTCACTCATTGGAAAGGCTAATATGCTGAAAATAAATTTCCCTGAATCTCTCATTAATGTTTTACGGTCAGCGTTGACCGGCTGTTACAAAAAACAAAATGTGGATGATTTATATCCCAGGAGAGTCACTAACCCCAAACCACATTTTCCTGATGGACCTGACATTAATAACTACAACCACTTCCCCTGACTATATTCTTCTTGCAGGGAAAGAAGCAAAGTGCAGGTGATTCAGAGATCAGTGATTCCTTGCTCTGCATTCACTTTCCTTCTCCCTTCATTAGCAGGCTAATACTGACTGCATGAGTCACCAATTATCACCTTAAACAGACAGGAACTAAATTATCACAATGATCCCCCCACAAAGCAGGCATCACATATGTTTGCTGGGGCCCAAATACCTCAGACTTTAAACAGGAAATTACTTTGTCCTCCCCATTTCATGGTATGAAGAACCAGAGTTTCTGGGATGAAGGAACTTGTCCAGCCCAAAACCTCTCTGGGCTTGCACTGATCTAATTTTTTTTTTTTTTTTTTTTTTTTTTTTTTTTTTTTTTTTTTTTTTTTTTTTTTTCTTACAGCAACAGACAAGCTACATTTTATCAGTCAATGTATAATGTAGAGGCAAGACTGAGTGCCAGCCTTTCCTCACTGACAATGGGAAAAGCAGGGTGCCAGATGATGGTTATAATTCCATGTCTGATCACACGAGAAGGAGAACATCAGCTCCTGCTTTAGTCCCTGCATGGTGTGTATTGTTACTGGTGACTCTCTCATTCTGGAGCTCTGGCACGTGAAGAAACAAAAGAACAAAACAGCATTTACAGGGCTGCTTCTAGATTCTCACTATCATCAAGGAAACCTGGTTATTTACAGGGAGCTTTTGCAGCCTCTGGATTATTAACCCTCTGCATAATGAACAAATAAATTCTGCAGCAGCTCTTGCCTAACTTTTCTCGAGTTTTTCCCTGGTGTAATAACAATTAGTTCAATGGTGCAACCTCAGACTGATACCACAGTGAGAGCATGTCATCACACATGAAATTCATGAACAAGGTCTTCCCAACCATCTTTAAATACATCATGAAGGGAACTGCTCTTTTTAATATTCTGCCTCTGTTTTTAGCAGGTAAATCAAAACCTGATAACTTCCCTGTGTCTGACATGATCCTACAGTTATTTCTGCTGAATCATGTGGCATGAGCTGTGCTAATCTCAGCTCTTTCCATCCTGTCCAGCTTGAAACCAACCTTTCACTAACTCCTTTGTGCCTAATCACACAGTCAGGGTGGAGGTGGCTCCTCAAATGATGGATGGAAGCACCAATGAGAAGTGATGGAAAAATTCAGAATGACACATGTATCTCCAGATAGTGGTTTCTCTTTTGTGGATAAACAAAAAAGATCTAAAATACTAATGCTGTTTTGGACTTCATCACTTTAACTTATTCAAAATTCATGCAAATAATCACGTACTAATAAAATGGCATTTTCTGTGCCAATTTTTAATTGAATACATCAACCTTCCCTTTCTCTCTCTTTTGATGCACGCTCATCTTTCTAGCCTTTTCTATGAGTTTTTTAAAAAGTAAAGCTGCAGGTACCTGGTCAGTACTTGGAAATGGTTATGCACTTAATTAGTCACAGAACACATAACATCAGATGACTTAGGTAACAAATCATGACACACACAGCAAACGATGTAAAACATGCTTCATTTGAATTCCCACAAAACACCACCATTTTCCCTTCATAAACAGTTTCTCTAAGGCAAAGGTGAGCTCACAAACTAAACCCTTTTTTTTTAGTTCAAATCTTGCAAGTGCTGTATTACAGTCAGTTACTCTAAATGACCCTGGTCTAAATAAGATAAGCCTCTGTCCCATTCAGATCATAGCAAATGAGAGGATTTGAACATAAGACTCTTAGCCTGAGGCTATTCCACTATGCCATTTGAATTTTTACACTTCAACAGGACACTGGCATTCCTAGTACTAAAAACATTGAAACAAGACATTTCCAATAATCTTCTAATCCCACCTCAGAAAACAGAAATCTCACAGGTGTTTTCTAACCTTACTTCCTATGACAGTACAATTAAAGCAGTACAAATGACTTAAGTATAAAAACAACAACAACAACAACAAAAATCCAATGGAAATAAGACTCTCATTATATGAAGAGTAAGGTTAATGAGGTATTACCTTGGCAGGTCCTTTCATCTGTGAGCAGTTTGTATCCTTTCTGGCAGCTGCACTCAAAGCTGCCAACCGTGTTCCGGCAGAAATGGTCACAGCCACCATTGTTTACCAAACACTCATCAATGTCTGCAGAGAATGAACAGCAAAGATTTAACTCATGACAGCAAAAATGCAGTTTGTGACAGCAATTCAGTCGTTCAGGGCAGGAATACAGGGATATACTCAGATCCCCAAGGAGGCTGCTGTCCCTGTCAGCAACCAGGCTGGTCTGATGTGTCCCTTCCCAGACCTATCTCACAAGGCTTACAAGGAGAACTATGGGCTGAGCTGCTCAGGAGGTAGAACTGGAACCAACAGATGACCCAAGCTGAGGTACTCTGGGTTAGGGAACACTCAGGGAAGCTCCTCTGTAGATGGAGAGCTCTGCCTGACTTCAACCTGCGAAGGACGTGAATCTTCTACCTTGCATAGGAACTAGCAAAACATAAGAACACGTGAAAAACTGAAGCAATAACAAACATGAAGTAAAAGACACCTGAGTTTTGAAGAAATGCTTCTATCCTACTTACACAAACAAATGCAAGGATACATTTTTTCAGAATGAGCATTATATGCTATTTGCTCATTATACAGTGACACAGTATTTTCATGTATCAAGATTTTTTCACTTGGTGTAGCAGAAAAGGAACTAGCATGTGAAATGTTGCTTCTTCAGTTATTCTGAAGACAGGGCACCTATTGCCTTTATTTGAAAGCCATATATATATATTTGTGTGTGTGTATGTATGAAGGACAGGATCAATGTCTCTTACTTCAAACAGTGATTATGAAGTGGACTGATGAATCTGGTAAGACCTCTGTTCTGAATTTCATACTGATCATTCTACTTCCAGCTCCTTTTAATGTCTCCCAGAGCTGTTGAACAACTGGAATGACCAATCTCATTTCCAATCCATAAAAAGCTGTGAAGTAAGTAAATAACAGGCCACAAAACCTCATTTGAAATACAGGGTATCTTTCTATCCTCCCTCAGTTATAAAACCATGGATCCATGTTTATTTGAAAAAGAAAAAAAAAGTACTTGTATTATTTTTTAGGAGAAGACCAGTGCAAAAATAATAGCTCTTTTTATGAATGCATACAGTGAAGAAGTAATATGACATTGAGCCTTGACTGCCCACTTCTGGAATTGAAAACAAGATCTTTCAAGGAACTAAATGGAGAGTGATGTTTTCTTTTGAAAAGCTTCTTGCTATAAGATCTTTGAAACTCTGAGGTAGCAGCTGGCCATTTAAAGAGCAAATCTTTCAAAGTGCAAATCTAGATGCCAAAAGGTCTAATATATAAGATGGAAATTTACCAAAACCAGCAATATGATGGTGAATGAAGAGCATACTTTAAAAATTATTTGAATTTAGGAGGATTCTTAGTGAAAGTAATGAATTAATTTTTGGAAATGGAAGATTCCAACGCGGGAAAGTGGCATGGTGCTTACCACATTTCTGCATACAAAATATAAACAGCAGCAAGAGGAGTGAGGTGGTAGATCTAAAAATTTCAATAGCTGAGAGGCAAATTCAGCCATCATTTCTAAAGAGCACTTTGTTGCACACAAACTGACAGAAATATGTCCAGGGCTCAAATAAGAATGTATATTGTTATAGAGGTTTTCTTATGAGTGGCACTTATGGCAAGGAGATGGGAAATTTGTTCTCAGACTCTCTGAACTAATACTGCTGCTTATTACTCTTACTGTGACTGTCTGGTTCTGCAGAGGAACAGCTTTTGCATTCAATCCAATTAAAAGAATGAGGCTAAATTGTAGGCAGCAGCTGAGTGCTTTGTGCAAAGCCAGCTCAAATCTTGTGTCTCGGGTAACAAAGTTCCCAAAGTGCCCCAAAATCAGGAGTCTGTTTGTTGTCTGTGGTGCTGCAGTTCTGGCATTTGGCTGGCCAGGAACAGATAACCCTGAGCTCCCAACCTGATAAATCTGGTGAAGAACAGAGGGTCACTCTATGCAACACCACGAGACTGGAGGCAGCAACTCCTTTGCTTTCAGCTGTGATCATCTGCACAGGTCAAGACTGGCAGTGAAAAGAGAAGAATTTTCTGCCCAATTCCTGCAGCCTGGCATTTCCTTTTGTAGAAATGATTCCTCCCAGCTCCCTAAGGTGCAGCTGGGACTGTGGTGTGGATTACCTCCCATCCTTTAGGTGTACCTAACTACAGTTCAGCTTGCCCTGACAAAACTGTGGGACAAATGGAATTGTGAATTAAAATTACTAATAAGTTATGCATCATAAACACCCAGAACAGTCATCCATCATGAAAGAAAGTATCTTTTACCCATGATAAGAACAACATGACCTTTGGGCTACTCTGCTGCCTCAGACTGCTTGAAGTAGAAATTACTTGCAGCCTGTCAAACACCATTCTGGAGTAATGAGTGATGTTTTAAATGATGGCCTCTGGATTTCACATGCTAAATTCCAAATTCCAGTCTCTTTTCTGTGTCTCTCATGACCATAAGGGGCAAAAATGAAACTCTGCTGGCATAAGAGTGTAGGTTTTAGGCTGTTAATAACTGTAATTCCACTGACAATGCAGCATATTAGCTTTACACCAGCAATTCTTTGGAATAATTCTGAACCAGAGTCTGGGTTAAACCTAGGAGAGTCCACAGGAAAAGAAAGTATTTATTCATTTCTTCTAACTGGAAAACATGACATGACCTTTTGAAACAGGGACCATCAAAACAGAATAGAGGTCAAAACTGTTAGCTGCAAAAACATTCTAAATAACATAAACAGTGCCAATGTCTCTGCTTTCACTGTATTTCTTTCCATGGCCATAGCAAGACTGACAAGGCATGTAAAAATTATTTCACTCTGTGGAGAGCAGCACATTGCTGCATTTCACTTGGAAGAGAGCAGTATGTATTGTATGTATCATGTGAAACTGGTTCAGAGAAGTTGCAAAAAGTTTGTATCCCCACTATTTTTCTTTCCTTGGCTATAAATAATTTGTGTTATGAGCCATGTGAAAATAAATGATTCCACTGTGTGAGAAGGTGAGGACCCATTCATCTTTAGCCTCACTGGTACCCAACTTTGTCAAGTGTCTCTTTGAACTTCACAGAGGGTGAGCCTCTCATGACAGGCAAAAATACACACTGGAAACCCATTGTGGTGTCTCTACCAGCTTTGACATTATTTAGTCAAATATTCCCCTACTATTTTGGGACTGTCTGTGGAGAAGTCATAAACCTGCTCTCTTCAAACATAATTCTCAAGTGGCTCCTTCAGATGGAAGTTGCAGAAAAAAAGCTCCAACTTCCCACAGGCTCTGCTCCCCTTTAGCCTCAGAAATGCAAAAGGATGGAAAGAGCTGTATTTCCTCCATGGGGGTTGTACATAAAATGCCCTGATGATACTGTGAGAGTCATTTCAGACCAGGAGATCTGATGGGCTTTCAGTGCTTTGGGAATAAAATCCCAAGGGATTTCTCCCAATGGAGTAAGTCAATACTGTTAAATGATATCTTGCTCATACAGGCTGATGATCTGCTACAAAAAAACAAACTGGGACACATGCAGGTATGAAAATACAGGCCAGTGAGAAACCACAGAAGCATTGAAAATTATGGTCAAAACTGTCAGGTGAAGGCATGGTGCAATAAACAACTCAGCACTCGAGCCTTCTGCTAGCTCTGAAAATGGTCCACTGAATTCCCAAGCAATTAAATACAAACAAAAGCAAATAGAAGATTTGCAACAAGGAAGCTAACACCTTCTTTAAACTTGTAATATTTGAAGGAAAAAACCCTAACTGCAAGTATTTGTCTGAAGACAGAGCATAGCAACACTATCACAAAAGCTGTGTATCCATGTGAACCCAGAAACAAACCCTGGGTTTCTAAATATAATTAATATAATTATTGTAATTCTTATAATATATAATAATAGATAATCCTATTTTTTCTGAGGATCTGAAAATGTGAGTGAGGCAGTGGAATCAGCTTTGAATAAAGTTTTTCAGCTTCTAGTATAATTACAGAAACTCAGATGCTTTGTGCTAAGTTGCATACCTACAGTTTGACTTGGCTAAGCAGGCAGACTTATTTTTCTTTTCATGATCTTGTGAAGATTAATGGGAATGCCTTCTCCTGTTCCACTTGCACCTTTTTTAAGCTCTGCTCAGTGCAATTCATGTTTGGAAGGAGCTGGTTCTGCTCATATAAACCCACAGAGATTTGCCTCGCTGCATACAAGCCAGGGAACAAATTAAAAAGTTGGGATTTTAGATAACTTAGAACTTAACATTTCCCATAAGCTGCTTAAAGGCAACTGAAAGGGAAATCAACATGCAATCTCCACTTGGCTGTTGAACAATGATGGAGATGGAGATTTCCAAAGCCTCAGCACAGGCGGAAGTGAGGATCCTCCTTTCAATGGCTGGACAAATATTTGAACTCATTGTGCCTGTCTAATCCTTTGCAGATTTCAAATGCTACCTAGCTCCAGGAAAATAATATACTCCCAGATCAGCCTAAAATAATTACTGAAACTTCATAACCTTCTTGTTTTTAATAATGAAAGCCAGCATGCTGGATCTAGTCATGCTATTGCCAGCGTACACTGGACATCAACATAAATGTATTTTCTGCAAGGTGGGCTGGCTTGCTAGTCCTTTTTATCCCCTGATTTCCTAATTTTCCCTTGCTTTTCTTCCCTTTTACAAATCCTCAGTGTCCCCTAAAATCTGGAGCTACTGTTGCCTTGTTGACACAGACATTAGCTCCCTGATGTGCACAGACCACAAAGTACTTTACAAAGCAGCCACAAAACTTTTTAACCCCATGCTGGAGCTGGAGAAATAGAGGAGCAGAAAAAAAACAAACAAAACTAACTCATCCACACTTGAATCCAAGCCCAGTGTGCAGCTCAGCATGTTACCCTGGGGTGTCAATCAGCACAGGCTGGCACAAAACACCTTGTACTGCACACTGCTCTGTGTCCCAAATATTACAGAGCTACCAATGAATGCTCACACTGAAATTATATTGATATTTGCCTGCCACTTCTTAATAAAACTTGTAAACTTAGGATCTGCATAAGCAGAAGCTACCAGGCTCCACCTGCAATACTCCAAATGTAATATTGCATAGCATCTTAAATAACACAGGGATATCTCATTAAGGTAGAAAGATAGTCTCATATCCCAGATCCATTGGATCAGTGCCACTATGAGAAAATCTAAATCAAAGCAGAACACAAGCTCTGCTGCTCCATCCAGCTGTTGTGTGGTTGGTTTCCAGGGAATTGTAAGCTCTAGTTCCAGTTTTACAATGGTTCTACCCAACATTTGGGAAAGGTGTAATACTTCCCTGCTTCACTTCATTTGTAAAATTGGGGATTGGTAATTATCACTTGGTATTCTCAGGACCAATACTTTAAAATGCACTGTTATGGAACAAGGTGTTACAAATCAAAGTCATTTGCTGTCAAAATTTTTAAGTCAAATTACAATTGTTTGAAATTTCTGGTCTGGGCTTCAGGATGGTTTGATCCAGCAGCAGGTTCCATGCTGGCTGTGCTTTGCACTGGAAGATTTTGTGAATGTCTCCAGGACTTTTAGGTCCATGTTTACTTTAGGAGGTGAAATTGCTGTTCCACCCCTCCACTTGAAACTGCACATTCATTGCCTCTTCCATGTTTCAGGGTGCAATAATTCTATTTATGCAGTACCTTCTACTTGTGGATTTCAAAGGCCAGCACCTTATTTTCTTCAATACATTAAACCTACACAACACTTCTGCAGGAGAGATAAATTTAATTAATTCTTCTTTAACAAATGTGAAACTGAGGCAGGTAGGATAGTATGCAACTTGCCTGCATCAGATAGCTACAAAATGAAATAAAGCACATTTTATAGCACCTTTAATTTGAGTTCTGTGCTTCAACAACATCCTCATTTTCCCTCCCACAGTGCTAATTAACTGTAAAGTATGATAGTCATTACTGAACTGAAGTTCCACTAAGTAGCAAATGAAGATTCTCTGTTTAATTAGCTTTATAGCTAGGTTGTGGGACAAGGCATTTTCCTAATTAACAGGATTAAATCTAGACTGGGCAGACAGGAATGAATGTAATTAAAATTTAATCTCCCTCATCCTGAAAACAGGCTGCCCACAAAATAGAGAGCTTTGTGTAAATGCTCTTAGAGCATGGAAAGGTTGAGGCAGGTTTCAACACATTTCCCTCATGTCACTTTCTCAATTTTCACCTGTTATCTTCGCAATTTCACGAAGAAACCTGTCTTCCAACACAGATGGTAATCTGTCACATATGGATTTAGGTGTCAGCTATTCTCCTCCAGGACATATCCACTCTGACATTATCCACCAACCAATCAATAAAAGAGTCTGCCAGGCTGCCAAGAGATCAATCACCTTGTAAAACAAACATTATGTCCTATTATTTTCTTATTACAGTTAATTAGATTTATAAAACACAAAAACCTTCACAGGTGAAAAACTCAGAACTGCTGTCATAATAGGTTAGGCCCAGATTTCTCATTTGTAAAAGGGAAGGGATTTACTAAATCTAAAGTGAAAAGAAAGGATTTTCATTTAAAATTTTTGCTGAACACTGAATTCTTTTCTAACCTTAAAAACATGTTAGTGCAGTGCTATGAACCCAAACAGTGCAAGCTGTCTGAGGCTGTGACACAGAATGTGAAGGGGACTGGAGACACAAAGATACAGACTGATAGTCTTTTACTGTCTAGGTTGAGCTAAATGCCAAAACTAACCCTCCTCCCCACCAACCCCCCTGCCAGAAGCAAAGATAAACCTCTCAGGAATCCCAGGAAATAAAACTAGTTCTCCTCCTCCCGTGACATTTTATCAATCAAAATGCTTTTGTCAATCAAAATGCTTTTTATAAAACACTGGAGAGGGAGAAATAAGTGTGCTGTTCAATCTCCCATGCATTTACACATCTATACTTGGGGCACTCAAGAATGTGTCTCTGTTTTTGACAGAGCATGTGGAAGGAACAGGACATCAAATTCTGAGAAACTCTGAGAAACCTGTGGCCATGAGAGTGAGAACAGGCAGATCTGGAAGCTGGGGGTAAAACAGTGGCAGAAAACTGTATAAATTCATTGGGCTGACTGCTTACCTGCCTTAGTTATTCACACAGCCACTAGCACCAGAATAATTCCATGTGCAGTGTAATTATTCACAAAGCCACTAGCACCAGAATAATTCCATGTGCAGTGTAATTATTCACTCAGCCACTAGCACCAGAATAACTCTATTTGTAATGTTTATGCAGGAAGAGCCCAGGCAGAAGAATTAACTGGGTTGCTGCAGGTAAATAACAAGAATAAAAGTGTTAATTCAGTGTTAAGGAGTAACTCAGATAGAACTGGGGGGCATTTTCTCTGTGCTAGGTGTCACTAAAAAACAAGGCCTGGCTCTGTATTTAATTTTTCCATATAGTCAGAATGAAGAGCAAAGGGGCAAGTGAACTAACTGCCCTTCTGGACCAAGAAACAAGAATCCCTAGATTTAGTGTATGAACTCAATTTATATTTACTCATGGTTGTTTTCATTTACCCCCTTGGAATTATTAACTGCTTAGGAAAGCTCTGTGCTTATTTCCAAGAATCTCAGTTTGCTTGTAGAAAAGTTTAATTTGTTTAATTAAATAAAATTGGTATTAAGGGCAGTTAAAGGTACTGATGTTTTCTCTAAAATTCCACTGTGCTAGTTTTCCCTGGGATAAAGCTACTCCTTCTGAAAGGGGCACTTGAATACAATTAGCCCATGATAATTTAAACAGCTTTTAATGAATCAAAGAAATTTGGATGCTGACCAAAAATGAACCCTCCAAAAGTTTTTGAAGACACAACTTCAGTCAGGGATCTGCTCTGTACCAGGGAAGACAGAGGCATCATTGAGAGCAGGATCTACTCATAGTAAAGAAAAAAAAAAAAGCTGTACTTTATGATGAAAAAGGCAATGATAAAAGAATGAAAAAAATACTGCAAGTTTTGAATGTTGGAAGTTATGATTATGTGAGTAATCAGCTCCCAAGTAACAGAAAGCACAGCACACTTTTCCATAAAATACTGTGGCTGCTGATCCTCAAGGGGCTTTATATTGTTGAATAAATGCAAGGTCTTTTCAACAACTGAAATGCAAAATATGACCCTCTGAAGCATTAATTTAAAGGATTTGGCATTTTCAAAGGGGAGGTTCATGAAGACAAATAACAACTGCAAGTTTCCAGGGAACAGGGATATTGCCTAGTCATGAAAAAAACCCTAACTTAGTACACATGAATTTATTTTGTGGGGATAGATGGAACCCTTGGGAGGGAATGAAACAGAGTGAGTTACATGGCAGCTGACCCAAGTCTGCAATTTTTTAATGGAAGATAATTTGTTATATTATATTTGTCTGTCATGAACAAGTCTACAGCAGACAAATGAACTGTATCTCTTTAAGCCAAAAAAACCCCAAACCCAAGGCCCAACTGAAAATCTAAAAGGCAGTTCCCTTAAAAATAGGGAAGGAGCAATGAAAGTTTCATATATATCCTGGATTAGATAAATTTGCAGCAGCAGTTAGAAGGATTTTGCTCTCCATTCTCTCTCACTTTTTTTTTTCATTCCATTTTCTTCTTTCACAAATTTCATCTGTGTTGATCTCTAAAATTTGCACTTCCTTTCTTTTTTTTTTTTTTTTAATAAAAAAATCATGGGTGTATAATTTGATTTTTCATCACTGAGGTCTGAAACTTCAGCTGTCTCTAGGAAAGTTTGAATGAATTATGTCTCTAAACCAAACAGTCACATACATATTCTTCACTGAATGTCCAATTGCTCATTTTTCTGATTGCCACACAAGGCTTCTGACCACTGTCACCAATTACACCAAGAGTTTTCCATCTTTTCCTCCCTCAATCCCTACTCATTCACTCATTTTCCCTCTCCAACATCTCTTCCACTATTTATGGTTTTACCATGAACTTTTCTGACCCTTCTCCTCAGTCACATCCTCTACCACCTCTCTTATCACACACCAACCACAGCCAACTCCCTGTTTCCTCTGAAAAAGTGGGGAGAAAAATTACAAACTTAATTTTGAGTCACTCCCCAGCCTCAGCAAGTCCTGAAGCAGCTGTTTCCAGGGCAGCAGTGCTGGCCCAGATGTTTGTGGTTCTCCCACTGGACCTGACACAGAGCTTTCTACTGAGCTGCTCCAGCTGCCTGCTGGATGCTGAGCTGTTTCCCTCACACTGCATTGATCTTGGATATTCTGTCTTGAGACCTGGACAACATTGATGGAACAGCATAAAATAACTGCAGCCTCAGCAAAAAGGCCTTAATGTTTGTTTCTTTAATCCACATTTAGGTAGCTCTTTTGAAAATGCTTTTGTAGCTACCTGGGAACTCGTGCTCTCCTCTAACTTGAGAGTCTTATCCACCTTTTCTAAAACAAGCATCCCTTCTGATAAACTGAACTTGATTATTGTTCTCCCATTGGTTACTCAGTTTTCCCTCTGATCTTTATGATGGTTTATTTTGGACACAGTCATGCATCTTCCTTACAGTGCTATCAAACAAAAAATAACCACAAAACTGCCTCTGTATTTTAATATTCCCTTTTGGCTTTAGTCTTTCACTTGTCATTTCTAGCAAATAAGCTCCCTTTGTGTTTTCTTCTTTCACCATCTACAAGCCTACCTGTTATCTCTGCAGCATGCAGGGGTTGGTACATGTGCCAAAAGCTTCCCTGTAGAGGAATTTAGTGAGTCCAACTATAAGAGTCTTCTGGGGGCTTTCCCAAAATGTGTATTCTGAAAGTCTTGCCAGTACTCAAATCCTGAACAGGACCACTGTTTTCATGATAAAATTCCTGATTTTCCTCTCATTTAATGCTGGTTTTGTTACTTTTTCTTTGGTTGGGCAGACACAGCATGAAATCACCCTCTGGCTGCCTTTGGTTATTTGTTTGTCACAAATGCCTCTGGTTTTTTAATCATATGGTTTTGTCAGAAAAAGCAGAATATTGGGAAGGGGAAGAGAGAGAGTGATCTAGCTGCTGCAACATTTAAAAAAAAAAAAACTCTGCTGGTTTCTCTAAATCAGTTGAGCAGTTTGGGATTCATACAAATCTGCCTGTTTGCTTCCTGAAAATGGCATGTGGTCTCAAAAGCTTTTGACTGTGCAGAAGTACTGGATAATGGTCAGAACTGGTTGGTCTGCAGGTAATTTTAAGGAAGTTAGGCTATTTTAAAGGAATATTTAATTGCACAATAAATGTGCACCACATATATAGAAAATTATTATTTTCAATTAATGGTTTTGTTCCTCCTAAAAGCACTAATTTAATTACTGAAGAACACACATTTTCACTGCTATCATTCTTGATATCAGTCTCATGTTCATGAAATAATTTAGGCACCAACTTCTCATGCAAAGCAAAGATGGCCCTCTGCCCATGCAAAGACATAAGGGGATTTTGTATTTATTTTTTTCCTTGTTTTCAGGATAAAAGACAGCCACAAGATTTGTATTTGCCTTATGATCAGCATGGAGAGGGCAAAGATATTCTTTGTTGTGATAGTTGGCTTGTGATTACACCTGATCTATTTTCTGATAGCTCTTTGCTTGGAGTACAGAGAAGCAAACTCCAATGGTGCTTATTTTTGAACACACACTTATTTCTAGTGGCAAACACTGGGAGGGTGAGGTGCTGCAGCTTGAAAGCAGAGTTCTGTAAGGAATCTGATAGAAGTATAATGGTTATAATGAATGATGGAAACTTGATCTGATTTGGTTATTGGGAAGTTTTTTCTTGAGTTTCTTTTCTTAAGTTGATGAGAAAGCTATCAAGGGAGTGGGGGAGAATGGATCAAAATGAACCACTTCAGTAAACACTTAAGAGTTGCTAAAAGACAATAAATACTTTAACAGCTAACTTCAAAACTCTACCCCCTGACTTCAGACAGCTTGTGGATTGGCTTTGACAAAATCATTTGACAAAATCATTTGCCTTTGGCCTGCCACTGAAAAAAAAATCAGGGCACTCTGATTCCTCTGGAGTAGAATGTTTTTCAGAGGGAGGAACACTGAAGAAAACCAGAGAGGGACTGAGAATTTGTCCTGCACTGACTTCCACATCTGAATGGACAACACAGGCCTCTTTGCACTATTATATTAATACTTTTTCTTATATTTAGCTTCTATTATTGAGCTCAAGGAGAGGCACTGTATTCCTTGTTTAGACTCTGAGGGGAATTGGAAGGGCTACTGCCAAGGCAAGTGAAGTGGGTACCCTACAGGTTGGGAATAAACTCTGTCCATGTCCTTAGGAGCATGATATTGCAATAAGATATGAGTTCAGAGCTGTGCCATGCTATTTCCCAATGCACATCTCTTTAAGCTTGTACAAATAGGAGGTAGCTGAGCCATATGATGGAAAATCTCTAATCCCATCAGGAATTATCAAAGGCTGTGCTTATTTTCCCTTGGGGTCACTTATTCTTCTGACTGTATTCTAGAACACAGTTCACTGAGGGATTCCTGAGACAAGTAAAAGGTGTGAGGTGCAAAATTGAATTTGATGCCCCCTGAGGGCTGATGCATAGGAGGGAGGACAGAGATTCTACACAGTGGCCTGGGATCAAATGAAGAGTCACAGAAGGTGAAGCCTACACAAAAGCTTGAGGATGACAAATTCTGTTTTAAAAATGAAACATCAATTTTCACTGCCTTTTCCATTGAGGTTCTTGACTTGAAATCCCATGAGCATTCAGTTTTCTGAAATATCTGAGAATTTTTCCTCTAAAAAGTCAGAAGTGTATCTGACTTAGGATCTCAAAACATTTGTACTACTTGCCACTTCCAAGGATCATGGTTAAAGTCAGCTTTAGTCAGAAGCTTGGGTCAGCTTCTTCATAGAGTCTAAGCACTCAGTGTATCTCAATCTCATTCTACTTGCAAAGTTGGGCATTTTTTTTCCAGCAGAGTAAGTTAAAGTAGGTTGAGAGCAATCCTGTCTTTTCCCTAGGTACTTTTGACAGACTCTCAGTAACATGCACACTTCATCTCTGGGATATCCCAGAGTAATCCAGCCCAGACACCTTCATTTATGTGCAGCAAGCAAAGAGATGCTGCTCATCAGCTTAAAGGAAAAGCTGCCATCTCTCCCTGCCACTGTACCACTAGTAAGATAAGGCTAAGGGACCATTTCCCATATTCTCCTTTCCAAACTATGAATCCAAGGCAGTATTTCAGCAGAATGCTACAAAATTTAATGTGCTATACACCACATTTCTCTGGCATGAAGCACTGACATTATGAACCAGAATTGAATGTAAAAGTACAATCACTCCATTAACCACCTAAATTCTCTCAAAGATAAGAAATGTAAGCAGATGGCCATGGTGCAATGATCAAGGAAAATGTAATCAGAAGAAAAGGAGAATAAGACAAGCAGGTCTCTGCCCTTTCTGGCTTTGCCAGACATCATCTTCAAAAACCCACTGCTGCTTGTAATTTTGAAGCTGACATTTATGCTGACATTTGCTGGTACCACAGCACTCTGCCTGCAGAGGAGGTGATGACTGTCAGCAGCTTCTTTCATTTGAGTTTATACTCTCACAACATTTGCATGCATGTTTTTCCTGGTTTTTGTTTTTTTTTTTTAATGGCTCATAATGCTTACATTCCTCAATAACAGTATGTGTCTATGTGGAGGGAGCTGAACTGACCTCTTCACAAGTGTTGAAGAAAAAATTCATGTTGCTAGAGAAAGGTGAGTTGGGAAAAGCTCTCTCTGTAAGCCCAGGACCTGCTCTAAGGCCACTGACACTCCTTTCACTGCATGGAGCATCACAGGTATTGCACACACTGCTCATGGCAGGGCACAGAAAGAAGCTGAGCAACCAAAGCAGGAGTAATCTATAGGAATAGCTGTGAACAGATTTGCCTCTAAAATATCAGGAGATAACTTAAATTATTTTCCATTTAAGTTGCTGGTGTATGTGAATGATGAACCTACTCTCAATGAGATCACTTTACAACTAAGGACAAAAAAAGCTCATTCACATGAAATCATTTGGGACTTGTATTTTTCTCTCAGGTCAGATCCATCTAGTTCAGAAGGTCTGTTCCAAACTTACAGTCCTGACTCCAAAGGCATTGACAGAGAATGACAATTTCTCATTGTGAGAAATGTGGTCATATAAGCCATCAAAGTTTTATCTGCCTTAGTGTATATTTAACTGATGCATACATTTTAGAGATTTTCTTGCACTGGGTTATATTTTATTGTTTAATTTTTACTTACATGTAAAAAAAAGGTCAAATTGATCAAACAAAACCTGAATTTATTAAAGGTACTCTGACAGCAAAAACATTGTATTTAGGCAACAAATGAAAAAAACCCATACCACTCTGAAATTTACCTAATTAATCACAGTGAAATAAAGGTATAATCATAATTCAGGCAAGCTAATAGTGGATGTATGAGATTAACACCTATATATGACTAATAATAAACAACAAAAATAACCTGTGCTCTCTTTTAAAGAAAAGAGGAAACATTTTCAGTTTCATATGAATTGATTGAGACTGACAAGATGCAATTCTAAGTGCTAAGTCTATTTAATTCAATTTAGAGCAAAAAAAGCTAAAACAAATTTTAAGTAATTTCGATTAATGGAAGTATGGAGGAAATCATAACTGCTCACAGATACTCTGCAGCCAGGAAATGAAGCCAAATTGGCCAACTAAAGTGTTCACTGAGAGCTTTTCAACCAGTGTTAGTGTGTTCTGAATGAAAAGAGAGGAAAGCCTTCAGCATCTGAGTCATAATCTTATACCAAACTGATGTCAAGCATTAATTTAATGAAACCTTTCAGTTCATATTTAACAAAACATGACATACTTTGTTTCATTGAAACTCATTCTCTAAAAAACTCTTTTCTCACTGAAGCAATTCCATTTTCAAAATTTAATTCACTTTCAGGGTTTCATTTTTTGTGTACCCAAAACTGATTTAAAACACATTTTCCAGCTGTAACAGGCTGCAATTAAGCAAGATAAAAAAACATAACTACTATATCAAGCTAGCACAGCCAATGCTAAATTTCCCTTTTATTTCAGATAAATTTCAATGCAGTTCTTTGACTGAATTTTTTTATTAGTGTCTATGCTCTTGCTTTTTTTTTTTTTTTTTTTTTTTTTTTCTAGATTGCTTAATGATAAAGGAAATTTCAGAGCTGAGTTACTGGACAGATCATTCACCACTCAGGCATTCCTGATACTCCCACTGCAAGTATTTGAGCTCTAAGTGCCACATTTCTTTGCTAGGTCTGAATGCTGAAGGATGGGGGCCTTGGAGGAAGAGCAGAGCCCACCCCATTGCTGGGTCACCATGACAATGAGACAGCAGGAAGGAGAAATGTTTGCCATGCAGGCACATAACCCCAGTGTAACACTGCTCTGGTCAAATATGCCAGAGCACTGAGAGGGGCCAGGAAAATGCTCCAGCTCCAGGTGGGGATGGCAAGGAAACTTTCTGCCTCCTAAACACAGAACTGTGGGATCCCCTGGGCTTGGCACAGACCTATTCCTGCAAGGAATTGATCCTTCAGCCACAGCACACTATGAACCTGTAATATCACATTGCTACTAAACCCCCTGACATTCCTGCCCAGCTGACTATCCCAAAATCCTGTTGTCAGGCTCCTTCCCATTAAGGGTGGATCACAAGATGCAAATCAAATGATGGGTGAAATGATGCAAAACAGCAGCTGAACAAAATAATCCACATCTTGCTATTACATTGCAAAGTGAGGTAGCACTTTATGGATATTCATGGAAAAGTCATAGTTGAGATGCTGCTTTTGCTCAATGTCCCTTAGAAATCCAGTTTGTCCTGCTTCAAAGTTTCATTTGCTGTGCCATTTGACTCTAGGAGCTCAGCAAGGGCTGCAGCTCCTCTATGTCTAGTGCAGAGTGCTGGGAAGTTGCTTTATTTTGGCACAAGAGTGCCTGGGGCACATTTTGTTAAATCCCAGGGCATCTATACCATACATGTGGTCATACATTTTACACCATGCTAGAAGCTTGTGGCCCTTCCTCCTGCTCTAATTCACTTTTTGGAGAAGCCACAAAGGAAAGTCCCTGTCTCTCTCAGACATCATCTTCTGCCATCTTTCTCAGTCCTTCTCTCCTTTAAGCCCTGAGAGAAGAATTCTCCCTGGCTCAGCTCATCTCCTGTAGCTGCCCTCGGGAAGGTGAGCTCTTTATTTTTTGATCCAGTTTGGCAGATGGATTCCAACAATCTTCAGAAATGTTTGCTAAGTCTAATCTAGTCTGACTTCACTCCTCTTGAACCCTACAAGCCTCCTGCATTATCTGTTACCTGAGCTGTATTCAGTGTAGTTAAATTGCTGAGCTGATGAATCTTCTAACTGAGGGCAGAATGGAGCTGGATCCATGAAAAGGTCACTCAGCAGGAAAAAGGCACAAAAACCAACAAACAAGGCAGCTGAGGACCACAGAACTCTGATATACACAACACAGAGGACATTAAAAAGTGGGTAGGAGGCAATGGGCAATATGCATCCCAGGCCTCTGCAACTTTTAATCTTCAGTCTCCCTTTCTGAGTTGGTTGGATTCTGTGGGATAACCTGGTAGGCATTCAAGGAAGTGACCTACACTGCTTCCTCATGTGTAGCACAATAATTGACAGCATCCAATGAGCTGAGCATCAAGCTGGCATCACCCAGTTACAATGGCAGCAGAAATTAAATAGCATTAATTAGAGGGAGAATATGAAACTCTTTCTGCCTGGAATATCTCTTCTCTTAGCTGTCAAAAACCTCCATGGTTTGGCTTATTAAGAGCCAAGTTGACAGGAAAGCTGAAGGGAATAAAGGAGCATTCTCCATTGTGTGCCAAGCCAACTGAAGGAAGACTTGAGTTCAAGAGTGACTTTTAGAAGACAGCAAAAGGTTAATGAACTTTTATCCAGCACCATTAATACATCTGAAGATCATTCTAACTAGACTACAGACAATCCTTTTGCTCTTATTTCACTGCAAGACCAGGTAAGTAATGTATGTAACAGAGAAATCAGAGATTTTAAATCAGAGATGAGAAGGTTTTTCCAGTTTCCAGAAAGCAAAGCCATATTCTGGCAGTCAAGCATATCTGCACATACTCTTTTAAGAACTTGTCTTTCCTTTTTATATTTGCCTTTTTTCTATACTAAACAATTAATGTAATTCCCAACTACTAAACAAAAACCTGTGGATATTTTGGACAGTAAACTTTTTTTCCCATGACATGTCTACACAATGCCTAAAATTGCCTAGAGTCCTGATTGTTGAACAGAATCATTGAGAATTTTTTTTTATTTAGAAAAATGGTATTTCTATTTAATGAAATTTTAAAAAAACCTAACTCATTCTCTGGTTAAAAAATAAGGAAGTAATGTCAGCAGATTTCTATGAATTACCAGTATAGCAAAAGCACATTATTGAGGAAATCACCTACAAGTGAGCTAGAATTACACATTAATAAATTACCCTACATCCACTTTGCAATACCCAAAAGTTCAGATGTTTCTTTGAGTCTTATTTAAGCCTCTTGAATCTAAGCATCTACATAATTTCATGCAGTAGCTGCACTATGTAGAATGGCTTAGAGAGGAAGACGCCAAAATGGACTAAAAAAAAATATCACAGACTTTCCAATAAAAACATTATTTTTGGTCACCATTATTTGCTAAATTAAACCTAAACACATTAATCATTTTTCTCAACCCACAATTGCACTTTTCAGTTAATATATTAATTCTCCTTCCTGTTCCTCTCAGCATTTCTCACATGCCCTACATCTCCCCTTTCCCTTAACACACAATGGCATATCTTTCTTCTATATTTAGAAACATAACCTCCCTTAAAATGATGTTCTATGAGAAACCTCACTTGGACATGCTGTGACACTCCATGGGCTTGAAAACTGTGCCCAAGAAAGACAGGATGTGACAGCTCCATGATCCCTGAGGATGCTTTAAAGGGCATCCAAGAGATAATCCCCTGCTCTTGCCACACAGATGTAAAATTACAGCTGGAAACAGGGAAATGGATATATGAGAACTGGGGGCCAGTCCAATCAAGGAGAGTAAAGAGGAAAAAAAATACAGGGAGAAAACTTGTACTGATCACTCTCCTCTTTTCTTTTCTAGAGAATGCAGAGGAAGGAATATGCACACACTGACTTTCTCCTGCCTGGTTTTTTCCAGGCTTTACCTATCAGCCAAGAGGACATCAGTGTCACTCGACCAAAAAGTTTTGCCTTTAGGAGATGCAAATCCTACAGAGCATCCCCTTTGACTAAGGGCTGCCTGCAAAAAGCTGTGCAAGAAACTTCACTGGTCAGTTTAAGTGCAGGGTCCTTTGTGCACAGGTTTAAATGGAAATACAGCTTCAGGAGAGCAGGATCTAGCCCAGAAATCTCACAGTGCAATACACAAGATAAATTTTATTAATTAAATCAAATTCAAAATGTATATTTTACCAGTTTATGATAAAGAGTAGCTCCTAAAATGTCAATAAAGGTTAAAAAGAAATGGCTTGTTACTTTATTAAACCATCTGTGTTAATTTTCAGTTGCTGCTTATTTTAATAAAGTAACAAAGAATCAGAAGCATCATAAAAATACAGATTCTGTTTCTACTGTTTTCTACTCATAAAAAAGGGGAAAAAGCAAAATGTGAAAGAGCTTAGAGCTAAGGTATTTGGTTTGAGGATCAGTAGAATATTTCATTTTGTCTGTGGGAATAATTACAGTCTTGATTATTATATAAATATTGTTTCATGTTAGTTCTCTGGCCAAATGTCTAAATTTAGAATGACTCTTTTTTTCATGACAGAGTTTCAATAATAAACGTTATGATCAAGCCTAGGTGTATGTTACATTATTAAAATGCCTCCTTTTTAAGCACTTGGTGGAATCACTGTTACTGTTCTGCTATGGCTTAGCTAGTCTGCTGGTAAAAATGAAGATTTATTTTTATGTGGCTTGAACTAAGATGACTGAGTTTTGATGTGTGCTCACCCTTAACTATTAACATTGTGTGCAATGGCAGCTTAAATGTTTTATTTTCAAATAAACAGGCAAATGGACTGTTATTTCTATAAATACTAACAGGATCATGCCCAAGCACTGGGATTTTTCAGCCTGGAGCAAGAGGAAACCACACATTTTCTGTTTATTTTTGTGGGTTTTACTATTTTAAGTAACATCAAGCCTTAGACTGAAGATATTCTGACATTTCTGGTTAATTTGAAGGAAAAAAAGTCACAGTAATTTCTTAGCAAGTTAGGTCAACTTAAGCTAAGTCACTGAGTGATGAAAAATATTCTCTGTGACAAGAATTTATGCCATGTCCTCCTGGATCTCCATCTCCAAGTCTTTTGCAAAGAAGCTCAAAAGGAATACACAGGAAAGTGGGAAAATGGAAAAATGGTTGGTGGGTGGCCTGGTCCTACCAATATGTTCCCAAATCTCCTCATGTGCCATCGAAGTGTGACTGTGTAGGGACATTTGAGAGCTGTCCCTGTGCTGACAGTGCCATCAGATGCTCTTTTCTGCCCCCTTTTCCCCTGACCTCAGCTTTAACACACACATGAAAGACAGAACAGCAAGGTTCCCATGCTGCCTTTGGAGCAGTAAAACCTGAGCATCAGCTGTGTGGTTTCAGATTCCTGAATTTGTAAATGTTATTCTGGTTTTTCTTTGTAGCTGGCTATTTATCTTTTGAAGGTGCAGAAATGAGCAAGTGTCTGGGGTTTTTTTTCTGAGCAATACCTGGCTTCACTTAATAATAATAATTAATTAGCTTAATAATAAGCAGTTGATTATCCACAGGTAACAAAGCATTGCTTGATAATTGTAACTCACTTTCTGAATAGATAAATGCAGGCACCATTAGATGATTGAGGTTTTACAAAGGTATCAGAATACCCTTTGAAACTAAAGGCTTTTGCAGCCCTGAGTTGTTCCCCTAAATCTCTGCTCAGCTTGAAACAGTTTGACCTCTGCATCTCATTTCTTTGCAGTAATAAAACCCCTCTAATAAATAAAAAAACAACTGAACCAGGTAAATACGTAAAAATTAGGGAAGGAGAAAACTAATGAACGTAATTGCAACCACTACACCAGCATGGCCTCGACTCAATAAGTATTGATGAAATAACTGAACATTTACATCTTGTAGTGGACCTGCTGAAAGCAAATGATGCATTGCAAAGCAAACACAGGCTGACCTTTGCACGTTTTCCCATCAGGCTGCAGGGTAAATCCAACTGGGCAACTGCAGCGAACCCCTGTCGCGGTGTCCTTGCAAGTCCGATCACAGCCTCCGTTATTGACAGCACATGTTTCTGCAGAATGAAAGACACACAGGGAGAGAGAGGGAGAAAGGCAGTGGAATGAAATGCTCTGGGGGAGGGGAAGAGCTCTGCCTCTGAGGGGCAATATCACCATGTATTAAAAGCAATGGTAAGTTTTTGTTAAGTTTTAAGCAAGCCAACTGAAGCTCAAGGTCATCAATGTCCATGTACTGGTTTTGACTGGTAAATCATTTCCACAAGTCATGGTTTCTTTTCCCTCCCAAACTGGAGACTTAGTGTGTCTAGTTAGTGTTTTTCAACTCTCTTAGACAATAGGATGGGTTATTACATATGAAACAAGTTTAAAAAGGATAAAAAAAACAGTGATTGCCTTTGAAAGAAGAACCAAACATTCTGTTTTGTATCAGTCAATGTCTAGCTGAGGTATTTCAAGGTTCACTTTTAAATGATGTCTTAGGCACAATGAACTTTAAAAACAGTAGGAAGCAAAGCAGAGTGCTAGACTTGGAACTGAGAATTTAAAACCCTTAGTTAAGAAAGAGTTAATGGAAAATGAACTACATATATCACTTTGACAAGAATCTACATGCCCAATCTGTTCTTACTGAACTACAAGCAAAAGGCATCTGGGTTTTGTCCACTTAAAGCTTTTTGCAAATTGAAAGGAGTTTGGAGTGGGTGGGAGGGCATAATTGAGGTCACTGAACCCATTCCAAGCTGTGTCATTGAAATTTCCCAGTGCTTGTAGTATGTAGAAGGGTGGCTGGGCAAACACAGGCAAGAGAAAGTTGCAATACTTCTGAGCTTTTTACTACAGTGGGCAGTGACTATTAGGTACCACTAGATTAAAAAAAATAAAAAAACAAAATCTCCAACTTCATTACAGAAAAAGCAAGAACCCCTCCCTCGCTGCCATTGTTTTGTGTTACTCATGTATGCACATGCACACACCATACACATGCATATGCACACACACTCACAAACACATCCAGAAAGGAGATAAAAGGCAAGGGAAATGATTAACTTTGCTTTGATCCACAGAATGGAGTGGATGTAAGGATGCCAATTTAGCACGTCAGTTTGAACTGTACATTTTTCTGAGAAGTATTTAGTTCAGAGAATAAGTCCTTTTAATAGTATCTTTTTCAGTTGCTCTGGATTTGATTAAATTAAAATACCCCAGTGCCCCCCAAGATTGCCATTATTCTACTCAGCTCACCTCTTTCCCTAAAGAGGCTTTGTCATTACTTACTCAGATTTACAGACTCCTATTGCTGAATATTCACAGCCTGTGTCACAATTGTACCCTGTGGACAGGGTCTGACAATCAGCTATAGGATATGCTAATTGGGAATTGCCTTAGAACAGTACATTGATCAAAAATTATTTACACAGAACAGAACAGGCTTTATTTTTCTATTGACTAGCACTAAAAGATTTTTATTTTAAAGTAGCCTGTGCTTTGCCCTGAAGGTGAACTTAGACTGGCCATTTGGAGGGAATTCAATGCTTTAAAAAAAAAAAAAAGAAAAGTATAACTGTTTTTATTTTTCTTTTACACTGGCCTCTCCATCAGTTGTGAAAAAGCTCCTGGCACTTAAGAACAGACTGCAACACAGATTTGGGGCACACATGCATTAACAGCATGGGGCACATCTCTGAGCCCATATACATTCACACATGGTCCTCCAGACAGACTTTAAATTTTTATTTATTTTGCTATGTAATAACATGGTGTAGAAAGAGCTACCAGTATAGAAATGGATTTGCATATAACTGCCAGGAAGCATAGCTAACAAATGGATTGACTTGTTTTCTGGAAAGGCTCTCTGAAAATGGAGCTGAGTCTGCAGCTCCTGATTTTCAGGCAGTTCTTGCTCACCTTGCAGGACCTGAACCTAACTGTTTAAACAATATAGTTCTCATTTTCATCTACTGCTCTGGGAAATACTATTTTATAGACTTACAAGCTGAAACTCCTGGTTGAAGAGTTCTACAAATGACATGCTGCCATTCCCATTTGTATGTGAATGTGTATGTTGATATGGACCAACACATCAAATAAGAATTTTACATGTCAGGGCAGGAATAACTTTTCAGGTAATTTAAAATTTTTAACTTGGGCACAGTTTAAGGGCAGGAAGATTGGCCAGGAGTAAAGAGTTAAGGTTAAAACTCAGGAAAAAGCTGAAGGTCACGTTTGGAATGGCACTGCAAAGAGCAGTAAATCTTCTGTTTGCAGATTAACTCTGGCATATGAAGACTCCTTTATTGCAGTGCCTCAACACAAGATGAACATAAGCAGCAATATTTCTGCTTTCTGGATGACATCCAGTGAAAATGAATAGGCACAACAATTTTTTTTTCCCATGGCATGGATGACTGGATCTATAGGGTAAGGGTCATTCAATGAACAAGAGTTATTTCTACGTATAAATAGAAGGAATCAAGCCAGCTTTTCTTATTTTCACACAGATTTAGTAAAACAAACCAAGAAGGATAAATACCCTGCAACCTTCCTAGCAACTCTGACTTTCATACATGATGAACTCTTAACAGAATGAAGATCTAAGTGAGCAAGAGGACATGTGGCAGTACCTCTCACACTTTGGATAATTGGAGAGATGCGCTGATGAAATTCCTTTAGCTCAAGGTCGTGAGAAAACATTGGTAAAAGAAAGCAAACATGAATAGCAGAATGTGGGAAAGAGGCTACATCAAAGGGAGGAGCTGAGACCTACACACAGCACAAACTGAGTGCTCAGAAACCACCTGTGCTTCGGAGAGGGGTGACACCAACTCCATCCCCTCACCACGACCAAACCTCAGCATATATTTGAAACACAAATATGAATTTTAGGTGTCAAGCCAAGAGCAGAAGCAAATTACTTATTTCCATCCTATCACACTGAAGAAGCTATGGAAGGGAAAGAACAGATGTTAAAAACTGGATCAAGTCTTCATGGTGATAGTGATCCTACAGATAATTTTTGCTTTTTTTTTCTCTGTGAAAGACAACCTCAACATTTTAGCCTTTTTTCTTGGTTTTTTTTTTTTATTTCAAACTTTTTGTTTCATTGTGTTCTGTTCTGACAAGGTAGCAGAAAAAAGAACTGAAAGACACAACTAAAGCAGTGTCATGTTGCTGACATTTAGATTCCTTCTGAATTATTACAAAGCTAATCTGAAACAATTAGACCTTACTGTTAATTTAAAGTGATGCTTGCAGCCCCATCTACATCCCTTCTGAATTCCTACCAGAGAATTCAAGCAGAAACTGACTAAAGAAAAGGGCATCTATTTATATAAGGCAGTCTGGGAGATATTACATTATATTTTTCCAGTGTAAGCTCCTAATTCTGGAACAATCTCTTGTGTATCTGTTTAATGGATCCACAGACAAGAAATAACTAAAAATCATTATAAAAATGCTATGCTTTAATGCATAGGAACTCTTGCTTCAACATTAGCCCACTGCACTATGTGATATGCACTCCTTCTGGATATCAAAATATCCAATTAAAAAGCACAAGCTCCAGCTCTTAGTCCTTCAGCACTGGATCAGGAACACTGAATTAATTACCAGGTGAAGTTACTCCACCTGCAATGGTTTGGCAGTAAAAAAGCAGCTCTTCAGGTTCTACCTCTGAAGCTTTTGAGCTAAAGCAGAATCTCTACCAGGTGGCAACAGGTCACTTTCTTAAGAAGAAGAGTCATACTAGACAGGATTTATTTGGCTTTGAATTCTATTAAATGCCTGAAACTCCAATCACATCTCAAAGTCTGAAAATATTTCTGAAAGTTTGATTTTTAGCTTCTTCTATGAAACAAGTAAATACAACCATTTAAAATATAAGCTTCTAATAAAAATCTGTTTGAGGATTTTATAAGCAGATAATTATTTTATAAAGCCAATTTTCGTGACTTCAATTTATCTCATGAACAAAAGAACATGACATGATTTTAAGGGTATTGGTCAAAATCAGGCAAATCTTGGAATCTTTATTATTCATTGTTAATTCAATCTGGACTAGATCCAAACCAGTTTTACAGGAACTGAGATAAGGTGCAAAGCAGAACAAAATTACACAGGTCCTTGAGACTAGCAGGGATGCATCTGAGATCATGCAGTAGTTTATGTCTTTACTAGGTCATTCTCCATAATCTGTGGTAAATCAAGAGGACAGGTATTAAAACTGGACAAGTAAACACCAATAAAGTCCTCCAAAACAAGGAGTATCCTCTAAGTTTGCCAGATTTCTATAAACTGTTTAGGTTGACATGATAAGCAGTAAGTACAGCTGAAAGGAAGACTTGAAAGTGGAAAAATGCTTTTTCCCACTACCTAGTTCCTATGATTGCCCGAATGATAACACTAACCAGAGGGCAAGTTAAAGAAAACTAGCAATTCAAACTTTATTTGGAGTTCATCTGCAGAGGACTAAAGCTCATTGGGGTCAGCAGAAACAGGATGACTGGGCTTTGCTCTCAAAACTCTGTGCCACTATATTTTGAGCTTATTCTAAGTCAACATTTATGCTAGGCAAAAGCAATTCTTGATGGAGTAGCCTGGAGCTCAAAATTTAGTGAATCAATCATGCCCTATCAAATAAATCATAGTCCAAGCAAAGTTATGAGTAACTGTACTCAGATGGAAATTGTATCTATTTCTACACCTGGTCTGAATTTTGCACAAGAGCTGAACATGGCATCTCATGCTCAGAATAACTGTCTTAAATTCGGGGGTCAGACACATGAACAAGGCAATCTTCATGCAACTAAAGCTAAATGGTGCAAGCAGGATGGCAGCTTTAGTGCACTCAGTTTCAGCCAGTGCAACAAGGAGGTATATGGATTAATTAGACCATTGGTTTTGCTAAAAAGGTGCCTCTGTAGTAATAATTCCTGGCAACTGGAGTGGCAAAAAGGGTAAAGTACTCCCAATATCTGCTCCTCAGCAGATGTGCTGTCACTAAAGCTGCTGTAAACTGCTACTGTCTCTGAATCAAGAGATAACCTGTTTACCTATCCTAAAAATGAGTTTATTTCTCTGTATTTAATTCACTGAAACACCAACTTCAAAAAACTGAGAAAAGATTAAAGACATCTGTTAAAGATACCAAATACCTGGTTTTGAGAATTTTGAGAAGGTCTAACCTGAAACCATTTGTTGCCATTGTCTGTTATGATTCCTTCCATCACTGTAGTGTTTTGGGGCACTCAAAAGGACCAACTCCATTGTGCCAGCTATGCTGCAGTTTTGAAAAAGTGATGATGGGGAGGTACCAGAGCAGTTCTATGAGAGGGCAAGATCCTGCTCAGCTGAGTGGTACCAGGTCCCTCCCCTTGAAGAATGTTGAATTAATTTAGTTTAATATACAGAGTGTCTGGAGTCAAATTAGTCCTTAATTTGCACCTCCCCTCCTCTCACTCCTGAAAAGCACTTTGTCTGAATTCCAGACACACTGTGGTTTTGGACTTGGGGCTCTTTCTCTTCCTCCTAACTTTTATCTAGAGAATCCAGAAATAATTTTAACCACTAGTGGTAGGTGAAGTGCATGACCATCCTAAGAACAATTCCTAACTGAATAAAAAAACCACACTGAAGATCCCCTGCAAATTCTGATCAAAAATGCATAAATTCTGAAATGCCTGAAACTTGGAAGAGATTCAAACTTAACTCAGGAAAAGCCATTAAAAAATACAATTCTGTGGATTATAAAATGAGAGCTTGCCTTTACATAAGAGGGAATATGCAGCATGAGTAAGAAAGCCATGAGACAGAGAACAGATGATAAGACTGCTGTTGCCATCCATAAAAAGAATTTTACTAAAAGCAGCAGTACATGAGGTACATGTGCTGTGTGTCAGGAGATCAGGGTACAGGGAGAGACCCAAAGGTCCCAACAAGCACAACAAGAAACTGAACACACAAAATATTTCAATTTTCAGTTAAGGGAGAACTATTCTATTCTCATGCAAATTATGCTCTGTGATGCTGAAAGGATGGAGAAAGAGCATTCACAAGAGTATAATGAAAGAAACAAATAGCTGTGAACAGATGAAGGAGAAACTGAAAGAGCTTCATATTCAGGGAATGAAAAAGGTAAGGCAGAAAGGGTAACTTGCAGGATGTGGAATTCTTCACTTCGTTATGCTTGTCTCCTCATTTCCTTGCAATTTCATGATTGGTAGAATTTTATTTGCATGAAAATAGGATGAGGATTCTGCCCTGCCACATAGGGAATGTGTGAAGAAACAACTAGGTGAATCTTACACTGAATCATGAATTCCACAGCTCTCAGTTCAGAAAAACTCGATTCCTCTTCAGGGAACACTAAATATTTAGGGAATGTTGCTTGATAGATTGGATCAGGTGTTTTATAAGCATTCTATGAGTCCAGCCTGGTTCTTAAAATTAACACTTGTAGCTGTGGTGCTCTCTCTAGATAGAGAAGCTACATTTAAGAAAAACTGAAATTCTCTGAACATTGCAAAGGAGCATTGTCTCCTGACCTTGGAGAAATCCTTTCCTTTAAAAAGGGAAAGCAAAACAATGGAAGGTATTGCCAGGAATTCTGGATAAGGTCATAGTCTTTATCATCAGCAAAGGAATGAAGAAAAGGGATTTTTACAGGAAATAACACACCATTCACAAACTCAGTGAATAAAAGTGACGGTAACTCAAGATGAAAAGATCTGCCCGTGGGAGACAGAGAATGCATGAATGACCTCAGGAACTCCTTCCCCCTGTTTGCTATGATTTCATACAGCAAAGTAGAACTGACAGAAGGAGCTAAATTCACAGTCAGTAACTGAATTATACTCCTAGCAATATGCCTGCTCATGAAACGTTTGCAATTCTTTATTGATTAAAGCACAAAAGGATTATGATGCATACAGAGCCACACACTTGGTTTTCTGACAGTGAGCATTTCTAAGTTGGGTAGGAGCCATTCAGAAAAATGAGGACACATTTAAAGTAATTGGAAAGAGTCCTAGGAGGCAGTACAACAAAGCCAGGTACTGAAGTACACACTGCAAAGGTGCTCTTGGCTCAGTGACCCTTGGTAGGCTGCAACTGTGATAGAAGTTAACTGCTTTGAAAGGGCACTTGAAAACAAACACCAGCTTGTCCATCATCCTGCTCTTTGAGACAGAAACCTGGGACTAGCATCACCCTCATTCTGTTTTGAAGGAAGACAAAAATAAAGTCTGCAAAATCAGTTTTTAATTCAAGTTGGAATGAAACAACGGAAGACTTTTGGAAATTTTCTGATGGCAAATCAGATCTCGTACACTCTTTACTCCAGTGTTTAGTAGAACAGGCATTAAATTGCATGTTAGAAACCCAGGTCACATTTTCTATGATTTTATGTCTACTGGAACTAAAAAATCCCTAATCCTTATCAGGCTACTGATTACCAGTAATGGCCCCAAGGGTGGAACATTTACATGAGGCAATCATGATTTAGTATGACTTTACAGAATAACATCTTCCTTGAACAGGGACAGCAATGTGCTGTGAAAGGGTCTTTAGAATATTTCAAATGAATATTCTAACAAGTATGTTCTGTCTATGTACATTCTATCTCCCTATTTCTGAAGATCATTGCAGGCAAAAGCACTGTGAAAACCAGAGCCTCCCCATAAACCCACTTTCAAGAAAAAAGGCTTTTGACACAAAACTCTCATCAGATGACAAGATTCTTTTAGGTTAAGAATGTGTGGCTCCTTTTCCTTATCTGCAAAGAAGCTACCACAGAGTCCTGAAATCCAGCAAGTGGTGGATTTCCATATGATCTACACTGTCACTGTGTGGTTTATACAGTATTTCAAGATAGATGTTTGATTTTGAATAAGTTCTTCACACTGAGTCACCAGCAGAGAGATTTTGGATGCTGAAAGACTATAGAAGACAAATTTCCATATTGATGTGCTGTCATTTTAAACATGGCAGGAGATAATAAATTTAATTATGGTAATTGCAGTTAACTTTGTGCATTCTATTTTCCTGTAATCAAGAAAAAGCTGGATGCCTCTACTGAAGAGAAAACAGCAATTCAAAGAGAGTTCTGTGTGTCATACAGAGAGGTGGAAGTAAAAAGAGGCTCACTAGAAAAATAGGAAGGTGTTTTTTTTTTATCAGGTGCTCCAGACAAGTCAAAGCATGCTTGATGTTCAGGATGAATAGGGCAGCCTAATCCTTAGATAACTGGGGTTAAGAAAAGATGCCATATGGTTGACTATTAAACTCAAGGCATATGATGTTGAGTACCACTTTTGGTTCAAATGGGTAAACCCAAGCCCTAAATTTGTAAATCTCTGCCTTTTTTGATGTAACATATTTAAATGCTTGCCTTTGCTACAAATGCTGTAAGTCACAGCCATAAGTTCAAATTGTGGGATTTTTATTTAACATGATATGAGCATCTCATTAAAATCCATTGTAGCTACTGGGCTAAAGATATGAAACCTAAATAAACAGTTTTGGCCAGGACAGGATAAACACAGTTACTTGGGCTGATGTTTCCAGGTACCTTCAGGAGGCACAAGACTGGATGAAAGAGCTGAACAATACACAGAGAAAGGAACACTGGCACATCATGACAGTGGCCAGAGCAGGACTTGCACTTGTGATCTATTTTATCTATTATTCTGCACTGGCTTTGGCTGTTTACTGCAATGTTTGGGATCCTTGGAGTTGAGCTGATGGGGAAGTACAATTTCTACAGCATACAGAGACAAATGAAGAGATGATTCTGCCCCACATAACATGCAGGAAGTATATTCCCTCTCATATACTAATCCATGGCAGAAATGCCCAAATTGCAATTTCCATAGCTCACATCTCTAGTTGTTGCTGTGCAGAGGGAATGCACATTCACCTCTCCAGGCAGGTAGCTGGGTGCTCATTATAAACAGCTGGAAAGCCACTGATAAGGTAATGGAAGAGGAGACATCTGCAGAAGTCAAATGATTCTTGCCACAATGAGGGGAAACACAGAACTAGTGAAAATACTGCCTTATTTCCTGGTTTTGTGCCAGAAACACAGCCAGACCACAGCCCTGCCTGTGAACAACTCTAGGAAACCAGGGATGAAATGTAATACAGGTGTAATATATCCCAGTCAGCCAAAGCTGGTCCTTGCTGGTTTCCAAATGGCACCACAGAAGCAATCTAGGCAGAAGTAAAATTGAGAAGTAACAAAGATCAGCATATATATATATATATACACACACACATATATGCCTTTGGAGGGTTCTTAGGAACCAGCCTCCAGGGAAGAGAATTGCATCACTCTCTTTGAGGTGGGTTGCAAACAACCTTACTGATGACCCAAGAAGTCAGTGTCCAATGGCAAAATCCTCAGCTGCCCTGAGACAAAATTAGTTGAATATGTCTCATGAAGGAGTGAATTTCTGTGCAGTTTGGATTTCTGAAGACACCTCTAGCAATGGTGTCCTTTTTGCTTCCCTTAAGCATGCAAGGGAAATAACTACAATTCCTCAACTTCAGGATGGGCTCATTGTCCCAATGCTCTTTGCTAAACTTTGTACTTTGTACAACCCCTCTTCTGTGACAAGAAGGAACCAACTTTTTATCTTTTAGGGCCAGAGAAAAAACATTTTATGGCCAAAGTGAGTTCTTCCAAGAGTGATCTCAGGGAAAAATGGAAAAGGGATTGAAGGTGAGGAAGATGCATAGTGTTGGCAGTTGTTCTGAATTCACCTTATGTCAAGCCAAATGAACCTGATCCATTGACTGCTGAAGAGTAGAGGAAGGAAAATGAAACACAGTGGGAGAACAGTCAGGTCTGCCTCTTGAAGAAGAGCTGACCAGAGAACAGGATCTAACAAACAGCCTGCACAAAGCATCATGGTTGTGTTGCTAAAACACTTTACAGGTTCCTGCAGTCTAATAAGACCTCAGATGATAGTAATGTAGCAAGTAACTGCATTTTTAAAGACAATATAGAAAAAAATACTTCATAAAATTACTTGCCTAAAGAGTTGATGTAAAGAGCAGCTAAAGAGCAAAGAATTATCTCTGTCTGGGAGAGGAGGACTCCTTGAATCCAAATTTCAGACAGTTCTACAGTTCTGGTTCCTGAAAGAGGAATTTTCCAGCTGCTTGTCACCTCTTTGTAAGCACTTGACTTGTTGGTAATGAGGGAGCCTGATGGCATAACTGATGCCATCTATTCTATTCTATTCTATTCTATTCTATTCTATTCTATTCTATTCTATTCTATTCTATTCTATTCTATTCTATTCTATTCTATTCTATTCTATTCTATTCTATTCTATTCTATTCCTATTCCTATTCCTATTCCTATTCCTATTCCTATTCCTATTCCTATTCCTATTCCTATTCCTATTCCTATTCCTATTCCTATTCCTATTCCTATTCCTATTCCTATTCCTATAATATCAAGTTCTAAAAGATGATTTCTAAAAGGTTTTTAAAAGAAAGCTTCAGGATATCAACAGACACTTACTCTATAAAAATCTTGCAGCCTTTTCAAGTGAAAGACAGTGGCCAACAAGAATAAGGCTTAATTACTTACAATTTATTTAATGATAAAGTGCTAGGCTGCTGGATAATTTATTTTTACAGTTGTAGACTGTGATGGGGCTGTTTGATTTATGAATTCTATCCAGGGCTCTAAAAGCAAAAAGAGATATGGAAACATGAATAAGAGCAACTTCCATTGCTGAAGATGTGACACTGAACAAAATACTTTGAAGATACATGCATTAGTAGGGTTAACTGGAAATTTGGTGCTTTTAAAGTTGTGGGCCCATACTAGAATGGCTCTCATACAGGTAGGGAGGGCAGATGAACTGTTATTCACACTCATTCTGGATTCAGACAGAAAATTAAGTGAAATACACCAGTCCACTCCTCTAACCAGGTAGGGCAGAGTCATGCTATGATGCTAGGACAGAAAAAGAATCATGGCAAGTGTGTTCCCAAGGAAAAAAAAGTAAAGGAAAATGGAGAAGGTCTCTGTGATGCTCCTAAGAAATACAGAAAATATTTTCAGAAAAAATTCTGTTATATCATACAAAACAGAGATTTGAACATAATTTTAAGAGCTGAAGGCTGTGCTCAACTAACTGCCAGGTGAACCATACCAGATGCTTAAGAAGACCTGAAGACATTGATTGTCCCTTCTGCTTTGTAGCAAGTGCAAGGTGTCCTGCAACAACGGGAATGTAAATGTGCTTTAGGGAGAATGGTACAGCTCTGGTGCTGGAGCTGTGCACTTCTGCAGGATCAATGTCCTTCCTCATCCATGGATTGCTCATGGCTCAAGGTCCAGTTCAGTCTCCAGGAGCCCTCCTGGGGAGGAATGAAGGCTGCACTGCCTCCACTCCATGATGGCAATGGCCAAGGGGAGGGGAGGAAGAGGGAAAGGAGCTGTATGACCTTCACTGACCAGACAACAGCCATTCAGTGCCACCTCCCTTGACTCTGAATCCAGGGAAATAAGTGACAACTGGAAGCCCTCAGCTTTTTTGATGTTCAAACATTACAAAAAAATTGAATGAAAGCTCCTAGGCATCTTTGGACAGCTCCAAAGGGAAGTTTCTTGTAGGTCATCACAGAAGACCAGTCTCTCATCTGCCTCACAAGATCTAGATAAGAATGCATCTGTCAGGAAGGAGAATTGTGTATTTATCTAATTTTCTCTGTTTAAGATTTAGCCACAAGTCACAGGACTACAGCATGACTCAGACACAGGCTCCTGTAAGAGCCAGTCTGAGACACAGAGAGGCCAGTCTTGGAGCACAATGTCTGCTACAGGCAGCCCTGTCTGACAGCAACACTGCTCTAAAGCAACCTTGCCAAGCTCATCCAGAGCCTTGGCTGGCATTAAGGGTTCTACAGACCATAATAATTTTGATAGCAAGCAGCAAATGACAGGGGACTAGCAATTATCATCTCAGGACTTGCAACTGAAAGCATCTTTCATCAGAATACTAAAATTACATAAAGCTGTCTACTTTTCCTACTCTCCCAAGACTGCCTGCAAGGAGGGTCAAAAATCACAATCCATTTAGAAAAACTGGGAAAAAAGTTTCCTGAGGGGCCTTCCAGTGTTTCCTAAAACAGATGTTTAGAAAACATCTGAAGACAATATGGAATTTCATGGAAATGCCACTACACTTTGGAAATGAGTAACACTGCATTAAAAAATAATTCTGAGTGTCAGCAATCAACAGAAACAAACAAGTAGAAAAGTCCATAAATATTAAGCCACGCACTCAGATCTCACTTACTAATTAAATTTATTTTCCTCTCTAGTTAATGTTTTTTTAAGGAATCAGTGGTTTAAACACAGCATGTCCAGAAACTCTCTGCTGATACAGGAGATACTGAAGAGTTCAACAGTGTATTTTGCAAACTGGATTCTAGACTATCTCCCTAAGCCTATTTCTAGCATCTATGTTCAGCTTGGAACTTGCAGACCTGGTATTTGCCTGGACTCTTGGAAGCAGTGTGAGCTTATTTTCAGGTTGGATATTTATTTTTTTCAGAAGGTGAGGCATCAACACAGTGCACTAAGTTGCTCAGTACCTCTGGAGAGTACTGTACATACTATTTGTGGCTGGGCAGTCACCATTGAGACCCAGAGGGTTGCACTTTTCAGTGGTCTAGAGACCTTCTGGCACATTTCTTTTTCTGATTTCTTGTGAGACTATAGATCTTACTGAAATTATAGCTAAAAGTGTTAACAGCACATTTATAAAGCAAGATGAGCTGTCTCAAAGCTTTTGTTAGGTTAAATTATTTGAAATTGTGTATCATTAAAAAAATAAAACTATATGGGCCACTTGCTAGGTCTGCAAACCAACTGGAAATTAACAATCATGGAAAATCTAAAAATAAAGGAACATGTGCCCAGGTTTTCACATGAAGGAAGAGATTTGACCTCAATCTTGTCATCTAATACCATCTCAGAGTCAACACTATGCCATTTCCTACACAGTGGCTGTATGCTGGCCTCTGGGTAAATGGATTTTTTTGTCATGGATGACAAGATACAAATGATATGGAAACTTTAAAAATATTTCCACCTACTGCAACTATTAGGCCACCAATCAACTCAATAGTCAAAGTGATGCTCTGGTCTCCTTGAGGAGGTCACTCCAGACAGGTATGGATGCTCACAGGCAGAGCTGAGCTTTCCAAAGGCTAGCAGGACAGTCTGCAAAGGACTCAGTGGTTTTTAACCATGGGAAGAGAGCAGAATTTTGTCCTGCCAGAATCTTTTCTGTGGTGTTGAAGCCCTGTCTTTTAAATGGGTCCATTGGGTACATCTCACCAATGGTCACTATGTTCAAAACCCAGTGGAAATAAATTTATGGGGAGAGTAGGGCATCAGAGTGGAAAATACAGAGAAATAAACCACCTGAAAACCTCCAAGCATCATTCAGCAGCCAGTGCTACTCTGTGCTCTTTGCAAAGTCTGGCAGAGCCCCAGCCACTCAACCCTTTCTGTTCCCAAAAGCCCTTCTCAGTAACAGCCAGAAATGTAAAGTGAAGGAGGCAAGCACAAGGGTGTGCAATGGGTTAACTGAGAGCTGAAGCTGAAGAATTATCTTCACTGTTCAGTGCACTTCCTACTCTCCTCCACTCTCAGCCTCCAACAACACAGAGAAAGAAGCCATGCCTCAGAAAGAAGAATGTACAGAAGCTCACTAGTCACTAGGGAAAGATCTTTCAGTGGTTACTAAAATAACTGTACAAAGGAAATCAATGCATTTCCAGTCATAATGTTTACACTTCTATAAAAAGAGCAGGAAATTTAAATTAGGCAAATACACTTGTTCATTTAACACCACAAATGTAATAGAACATTGGTTTATATTGTTATCATCATCAGCATCATCCACTTTTAAGTCAATAGGCAGGTCTGCAACAGGAGATTTTTCAGGAATTCTACAGCAACACATACACACAAACACACAAATCACATGTAAAAAGTAGCTTGCATAAGCTAAGTAAGGTTAATGGCAAAAGCTTCTTTCTATGCAGAGAAAATTGAACATTAAAGCTGCAGCATTAGGAAAAAAAAAAAAAGTTTAAAAACAAGGAATGAAGTTGTACAACAGATGAGAACTTAACAAAATTGGTGACCTTTCCACACAGATGAAGTCAGGTTTAAAAAAAAAAAAAAAAAAAAAAAAAAAATCAGGCCAAACCAAAAACCAAAGGAGACCAAAACCAAATGAGACCAAAAGAGAACCTCCCCCCCACACACATACAGACAAAAGTGAGAGCACAACAAAGGAAGTGGAAGAAAAGTGTTACCCATAAGTAGCCGCCGTTTCACCCGCTTGTCCACATCAGCTACTGACGTGGCATTGTACTCAGAACTCTCAATTGCAGCCTCATCCTTCTCTAAAACACAAGTAAGGGACAAACATGGAGCAGTTGGTTAATCACAAGCCCAATTTTCCACTGCCTAAGACAGTTTCTTGGCATGGCACAGCCAAAGCCAAGAAGCAAGGCATGAAAGCACTAAATCCCCGTTAGAGAGTTAATTCCCTTTGAGAACCCAGGAGAAAATGAAAAGGGTGTTTAGGGAAAGGAGGAAGAAAGAGGGTGAGAAGGAAGAATGGTCAACTCAGAAGTAATTAATCACACAGAGGAAGCTGGATTTCTACTGGAGAACAAGACAGCTAACATGGGTGCCCCAGAGAGGTGTTAATGACAAAAATTAAAATTCAGGAAGGCTAGTTACAGTTACACAAACTACCAAAGACAAACTATGCTAATGGGGAGCACCAGGATCTGAAAGTGGCAGGGAGAAGACTGAGACAGACAGAGAGAGCCACAAGAGTCCGGTGATGGATGGGCACAGATGCACCACAGCCTTGTACACATGGACACACTGAGAAATGGAACAGCAGCATGCAAATTCAACAACAACAACAAAAATAAACAAACAACAAACCAAACAAACACAAAAAAAGATCAGTTTGGGCAGTGCTGGTTGCCTGCTTGTCTATGAAACACTACTAGCTAAACATTCAACGCTAGGAAAGATGTTGCAAGAACAGGGTTTAGTAATTTTATTAGCATGCAGTGAGCAGGATGATGGCATCAGAGGTCACTTTACCAGGTAGTCTCTGACATCCTACAAGTAAGAGTTTCATACAGCATAATGAGGACTTTGGTTATGCTTCATTAGAAATACACAGAAACAGTCACAAGTGTGGGAAGAGATGATCAGTAGGTGAAATAAAATTAAAGATTTCTGATACAGGAGAGCAATGGAGAAGCAGGAGCTGGGTAAATAAAATGATTTGTAGGAAAAGGGAAATGCTCATTAGGAAAACAAAAAATGAAAATGCAAGTGGGGACTTTCACATGCAGCAAACATTAAAAAAAATAAAAGGTTAAGACAAGCAAACGAAGACAAAATATGTTAGACAAAGGGTCAACAAGTATTTATCTGGCATTGCAGAAGTTTGCATTCTTGCAGTGATGCCTGGAATATATACACCACTGAAGACAGCAAACACTGGAATCACTGAAGTGAGGAGGAGGAGGAGGCTGGCAGGTTTTGTTTGTGGCAAGTCTACATGGTTGAGTGGTAACAAGAAGTTGTTTTGTTTTGTTTTTAACAAGTTCTAGATGGGATCAGGCTGCAATAGAGGCTTTTGTTTGAGTTTGTTTGTTTTTTTTTTTTTTTTCTCTGTAAATAATTAATAAACGTCAGTTATCAGACAAGACAGGCAATCAGGAACCATCACCAGAAAGCAGGAATAAATAAATGTAAAAAATAAATAAAAAAAATTAGAAGTATTCTAAGAGAAAGAACTATTTTAGAGAGAAGAAAATCAGCACAGGCAGTAATATGTGACTTACATCACAAGACCAAGGAATGTAACATGGAGTTGTATGTATTACATTACAAAAATGGGAAAAAAAAAAAGTAAAAAAAATACAGATGCAATGTACACAGCTTTTAAAATAATTTTTTACATGCTGGAACAAAATAAAACATCAATCCAAGGATATCAGTGAACAATAATAAATAGAAGAGCAATTATCCACTCAAAAAAACCTGCTCTCAAAGCTCTCACCCTTGCAAGTTCTCCCCACCTGGAAGTGCCACAGGACAGGGGCTGTAGGATGCATTATCAGAGGCACTCACTGAGAGATCCCCTGCACTCAGACACACCTTGTGCAGACAAAAAGGAGAGCCCAGCTCTCCAGCTTTACCTCTGCCAGCATAAACCTCGCCCTGCCCCACAATTTGTGCAGTTAAACCCCTCAGAAGTGAGCGAGGCTTTGTCAGCCACGGAGCTTTATGCCATGGATCTGACCAAGACAGACTGGCTAAAGGGAAATGACAGGTTTCCATGAGTTTCAAATGCTCTGTCTTGCAGTAGAGGAGAGAAAATATGATAAATATGTGTCTGTGTTTTTTTTTTTTTTTAACCTCAGGAAATGACTAAGAATTTGTAAGAACTTGAAATTGTACAAACAAAAAAAGTCAATGTGTCCGCAATGCCAATGAAAACCATTATGGATTTCAGGTTCTGATCTGGGAGTAAGAATTTTCAAATGTTAATTTGCACTATGCAAAAATGCACTTTTTTTTTTTTTTTTTTTTTTAAAGTGGAGTGGAAAGAAATGGTGTTAAGCAAATTATACACTTTATAATCATAAATGTTTGCAAAGCATCTGCCAAGATGCTCCATGTCTTGACCAACTTTTCCCTACTGATATTCTGAATGAAAGCTTAGTCACTGCAAGTGTTGTAGTTTTCAGAATCATGGAACATACACCAGGGAAGAAAGCACATAATGATGACTCCTTTTCCCTGGTAACAACTCAGAAAGGGAGGTAATTTTTCTAACCTTGCTCGAGCAAGGAAGTGAACTGAAGAGCTGAACTTTCATCCAAAATGATGAACGTTCTGCACCTTTTACTTCAAATATAGTTATGAACACAAACAAGCGGGTAACAAAGGGATTTTTCACCAACAAACATTTGCACAGAACACTCACAAACGCTTCTGTGTGTGCCTGGCTGAGCCAGGAGCTGCAGGAACACCTTCTGTGGGACACACACACACACACACACACAGAGCCATGGCACAGAAATTCTGAGCGACCCGAAACCAGAGAAGTTCTTCTGCAGAGAAGTACTCACCAATGCAGGTTCGGCCATCTGAGTGCAGGGCATACTTCTGATGACAGCCACACACAGGACCAGTATCTGTGTCATCACAGGTGTGCTGGCAGCCTCCATTCCCATAGTTACAGGTTACTAGTTAAGCCCCAAATGAATGTGTATATATGTATATATAAATAAAATGACAATGAAACCAATTAGTCTGGAGAGCCTTTCAGAACATAGAAGAGCAGTAACATAAGGCAACATAACATTTGTGCTTGCAATTATTTCTATTTCTTCCCTCTGCCCCCTCCCTCATGCCCTAGCCTCAATCCATATAGTGAGAAAGAAAAATAAAAGCATTTTCCCCACTCTATTTGTATTAATAATCTTAGTGTGACCTTTAGCCAATTCCATGTCTTCCTAAAAGCTACATGCCTCATATCCATGATAAAATTAACAGTCTACCAACAGAAATGCACAGTTTCAGGTTCATAGACAGCATCTGTCTTTTGTTGTCCCTTCATTCTCTCAGTAGAGGAAGCACAGACCAAGCAGCAAGAACAGAACCACAAAAGTCTTGAAATCCACTATACAAAGTGCTGGCCTAAAGCAACAAGCTTAAAAATAAAACATGAAATGCTTGGTTTTTTGGTTTTTTTTTTTTTTTTTTTTCTTTGCAACAAAAATACACAGTTTTATGGCTATGCCATGTGCTGGCCTCAGCCAGGAAGGAAGCACTGGAGATGCCACTTTCACTTCCAGGAATATAGTGAAGAACAGCTTTTAGTATTCAAATGTCTTCTGGTGAAAAAGTACTAAACATACATTAAAGAAAACATTTTGCATGAGAATAGGTAGTCTTGAAGGCTACATGAATGAATAGATCAGATTCAATTAATTACCTTTGTCACACAATGGATTTAATTTCTGCCAGCTAAGACAAACCAGATTTAAAATATTAAGCTGGCCAGTACAATTTAATAAAACCTCTCATTTGCCCCTGTGTCATTTCATCCTTTGCAGCTGCACACCTTGATGGTGAATAACAGCTCTGATCTGACTGATTTCTGAATTGAATTTACTGTCTTTATCTGGACTAGGTTCTTTACTGGTAAATATATACTGGCAAATATAGGGGAAATCCAATATGCCATTATTTATTTATGTACTTATCATTTCAGAGGGCTTAAATGTTTTGAAATGTTATAGTAATTTAAATGCAGACTACATGTATTTAAATACTGACTCCCAGTAATCAGAAGGAGCTTCCTCACATTGGTCTTAGCAGAATTTTCCTTCTAGATAAGAATTTATAAAAGAGGAAGGGTAGCAAGTTGCAACATACAGTAAAATCAAGATAATGATTAACAGGATTTGAAAATCCTGTATCTAACTAAAATCTGAGGTTGTACCTAATGCAAGAGGACTAAATTCATATATTTCCCCACTGAACTCAGTGACCCTGCTTTAATTCTAGCTCCTGAAAATGAGTAGACTGGAATTTTCCATCACAGTAACTGGAAATGAAATATCCCACCTCTAGTGTGAGTTCCTCAGTGCTGAGCAGCCTTGCCACTCTCAGTAATCACTGAAGTATTTAGCTTAAAATGGAACAGCTCTAAAAAAAGCTACTGAGGGAGACCCACCACAGCACACCCAACAGAATTCCCATTAAAACCTCCTGCCAGAATGGGAACCACAAGTTTACAATTTCAGCTCCTGAATTCTGGCAAAGATCACAATAGGAATTGTCCACCCCTCAAGTGACTACAGACCTGAGGCCACCACAGGTGCAAGCATCCTTCTCCCTGTACACCTGGGATGAAAACCCTTGTGCTGCTCAGGACAGAGAGGGAACAGCCTTGGAGCCTGGTGGCAAATCCCTGAGAAGGGAGAATGCCTGGATTCCCACCTCACTCTCCAGGAATATCACTGCCCTATCCAACTGCAAGCATGGCAGTGAGAAAGATGGGGAGACCTGCCTGATCCATGATCTCTTTTTGGAGCTTGACAGTTTGTGCACTAGATTGGAAAATGGAAATTGTGGGTTCAGCCCAACCAGACAGAGGAGGGAATATACCCCAAATCGTAAGAATCCTAAACTTGCAAGGAATTACATTACAAAACCCCCTAAGTAACAGCCACCCTCAGGCATTCTTTCTCCTTCTCCACTTTTACAGCTTACCTAATAATTTATTTTTGTGAAAAAATAGCTGAAGCAAATCAGCCAGCTTTGCATCAACAGGAAGCAACATTTCTTTCCCTTCAATACACAGTAACATTTTGGTTTTTATTTTTGATGCAAAACAAACAAAATTCTATGTTAATTCTCTATTCTTAAAATTTCCACCTTTCGAATTAAGACATGCTTATTACTTGACCCCATATGCCTCTAGGAGTTTCTATCCTTGTAAGACTGCAGTGCCATCACAAATTAACTTTAAGGTGTTGTTTATGCCAGATGTTTAAATACATTTCTAGCCAACAGTATTTTTATTGAGGATTTTAAAATGCAATCAGCAACAGTGTGTGTATTTAAAAAATGAGACTGCAGTGGTTATTTTTGGCATTCCTTGCTGAAAACCTCTGCTGGCAGAGATGAAAATATCTTAACATGCTTGCTCTGACCCATGTAATATGAGCAACTTTTCCTTACTATATTTGTCTATGAAAAAAATTGTACTAGGCTGATGGCATTTATGGCAAATCCTGCAGAATCACACACTTTTACAGCTTCCCTGCATATTAAAGTTCTACCCAGTCCATGAATGCACATGTAGGTCAGTTCCTTTTCCTGTCTCTGAGAAACATTAGTAAATCATGTTTTTGAAGGATTTGAATTTCTGTCTAGACTACAATTTATTTATTTATTTTAAGTAACTTGAGTCACCATTTTGAAGTTTGACAGCTCTACAGGTGAAATTGGTACAAAATCTTGTTGTAAAATATGTCACTTCAATTTTCTTCCAGCCCTCATTCTGTGCCAGTGACACAGTGAGAACTTTCTCTTGCTTAGAGGAAGAAAATCATAATTATTTAAAAGCAAATAGACATCCAGATCTACTCCATTTTTGTCAGAAAGAATTAAAGCAATAGGAGAATTCACAAGGTGTTAAAAACCATTTCTGATAAATTTGGACTCTGCAGCTATGCAAACAACTGTGTGCTCATTCAGAATCTGAGATATTAAAGAGGCAAACAGAGGCAAAACACAGATCACCTTCAAGTATCATAAATCATGTTAACATGAAAGGGATGGAAAACAGTGAGTTGTTTTTTTTTTTTTGTTAAGCAAAGGAGAATATTCACATATCTGTTACAACTCAGACATACTTATCCCCACATGGCAGATTTAAAACCAGAATAACACCATCTTTTGACAGTGCTTCAGCATTTGCATGTGTCTGAAGTGCAGTCAGAATGCTGGGCTCTTTCCTTATGGGAGAAATGCCCTGTACAAGAGCAGAGGAGCCCTACAGTGACCCCCAGCCTCGTGGGACACATCCAGTGCTGGCAGCAAAATCACCAGAATGTTCTCCCAACATTCCACTAAGTACTGATATTGATATTCCATGCTAAACTCCTCAAAAGACAGAAAATACCAGAATCCAGCCTCACTCTATAGCCTAAATCCTGTTTTCAGTGCTTCTCTGAAGTTTCACAGAACCCCCTTCCTGGTTTCTTCCATCTTACGTGGCCATGACAAGAAGTACTTGAAAACATATGGCCAATTATTTAATCTAGCATTTATTACTTGGTAACCTAATCAATTTCCCAGGACAACAGTGTCCTGATCCTGTTCATATGTGGACTGAAATATATACCATGGCTCAGATGCCACAGAGTTTGTCAAAAGACAGATATTTCTTTTTTGCAGAATGGACTTTTCAAATGAGCATGTTGCCACTCCAGATAACTTGAAAACTGTTTCTCAACTAAATTGGCCATTAAATACCTAATTTACATAAATATATGGACACCTCTATGTGATAAAGCTGTGCATGCAACACTGCTTCCATGATTTATTCTAGTATGACTTTACATTTTTAACATTCTGGAGATCTTTGTATAGATAGCAAACAGTTGCATGAGGACACTCTCAGCAGGAGCTGAAAAGCTGCCACTTGGCATAGGGAGTTTGGAATTTGTTGTGTAAATAATTTAGGAATTTTAGAATTACTTTGTACTAGCCTTTTGGCTCACTTAAATCATTATTTTCCAAGGAGGCAGATAGAAACAGCTGCAGGTAGGGTTACCCAGCATTTTTCACTAAAAGATTCAGCTTTTACTTGTTTATAACTCTTTGAGGTTGCAACTTGCAGGGCTGTGAACCTGCTTTAGATTTCCTCTTATTTTTAAGCTTCCAGCTAAGAAAGAGAGGAACATAAAATGTCTTGGTTTGTTCATATTTGGGGAAAAAAATCTTCAGTTTATAAAAAATTTCTAATGTAATCATGCCTAGGAGCAGGATCTTAGTATCTACCATGGATACAGATGTAGAAAGAAGAGATAAATTCGCATGGTTTTTTTCAACATGATCTGGAGCCAAATTGACAGCTCTGAAGCTTCTTTCTGCTGCCAGCAAGTATCTAAGAAACTTTCTGACAAAGCACAATCTTCTTCTGGGTTTGTGTACACCAGAGGCCATTAAAAGTTTACAGGAGTAGCAGCAAACTCCCAGAAGCTGAAGTTTACTGATGCTTTGGATCTAAAGGATGCAGCTCATCTGAGGGATCATGTATGGATCTGTGTGATTCTGCCTGGTGTATTTCTAGATGGTTCTTGATGTCCCTTTCAGCCTCAACACTTCAGTGTTTTCTTAACATGCTGGGCAATTAGAAATCACATACTTAAAATTTACACTAAGAAACCATCAAGGCTGCAATCTTAAGCACTCAAAATTTATATACATACAAAATACCAAACTTGTACATAGACCTGTTGTGTCATGATAACTCTCCTAAGTGACAAATGCAGAAAATGCTTGTGTCTCATTTGGTGCCTAGTGAAGTTGGGGAAAGTCAGGGCTGTGGAAACAGCTGGGAATCTTTTCTCATCTGCTGCAGAGTGAGTAGCAAACCAGAAATGGACTGTCAGACAGTGGAAAGAGCCCTTAAAACTCTACCCTATTTCTGCCTTCACTGTGGAATTCCTGCTTAGAGCTTGGCAGATCACTCACATCTCTTCTATTACAGGTTGTTGATATTATAGTCCTTTCTCCATGGCATTTGCAACTACAGCTGGAGCCATCAGGAGTTTGGCTTGGATCATATTAACTTGCTGTAAATGCTTAGCTGGGTTCTGTGTGGCTCTTGTTAATCACCTATCACTACTAAATGACTTTGACATTAATATCTTTTTATTAACTTCCCTTTTGTAAGATGGTCAAAGCAGTACTATTTCACTTGAGAAGAATATTTTGAAAATACATTACAAATGTCTACAAAGCACTTTGATACTACAGTAATGAGTATCATGGGAAAATCCATGAGGGAATGAAAAATTTTATGCTCACAATAGGATTTAAATACTGTGCTGCAGGAAAGGCATGAAACTAAATTGTGGAGAGGAAACTACTCAACACAAGCCTGTTCAATGACCACTGACCATCATGGACACTGAGTGAAGCAAGAGTGACTGTTTTAACAGCATGGGAAGTTATGGTAAGATGGGATGTGATTATGTAACTAGCATGTAATGACAATCATGTGATGCATGCACAAAAAGGATGGAGCCTTCCTCCAAGTTTCTGCTCTCTAACTTATTTTAACACCTTCCTTTGAGGAAGATTTGAATTGTCACCAAAGCCTTTGGGCCAATACATTTGAAAACCTCTCCCAGTGATTGAATTGCAAACTGGCTGATAAAAATTCACCCAGAGAGGTACCAGGTGTACTAAGAGGGACTATGTTCTCTGCCACTTTTCTCATAAAAAACCAGAGCAGCAAGCTCTGACAAGCCCTGAAAGGCATGGACTCCTGGAGGACCATGATAAACCAGCATAACTCAGAGGGATACAGGATTTTACCAAGGTGTATCAGCCCCTACCAGTCCCTGTCAGACAGGACTACAGCCCCAGTCCAAGTGGGGAGTGTCTAACTCTCCAACACACTGCACTGAGTAGCTGCAAAACTGCAGGTCAGGATTTAAGCCAATTCCACTGAAATGGTTAGCTGTCAAAAAGTTGTTTTTTTTTTTTTTTAAAAAAGTAGATATTTGGTTTCAGAATTAGGCTTCTATAAATAGCCTGCTGTAATCTCATACATTGTCCCAAGCTACACCTCTATACTTCTGTGCATTTGGAAGGACTAGAAGTAATTATTTTAAGTAAGACTCTGGATCATATTTGCAAGAATGTGCTGTGGATTTAGAGGCTGGTGTGCTTCAAAGTAAGCTCTGCAGCCTTGGAAAACTCAGTGTCCCTTCTTAGAAGTCTGTCACCAAAAGTTCATTATACTTCCAACTACAATTTGAACACCAGAGGGCACAGAATAAATTGAAGTTTTTACTCTGTTAAACCCTGAGACATTTAGAAATAATGTTCCAGAAAAGGCTCTAATCCTCCTGCCACCATCTATTACTGAAACTCCCAAAGAATATAAGGATTTGAGGAAACAAATAATAACAACACAATTAAACATCCTCCCACACTTCACCAATACAGCTGATGTTGCACTCCAATTAACAACACACAATATTCACTTCTAATAAACATTGAGAATGAAAAATACCATAAAGGCATTTTTCTTATGCTTTGGCCTTTACCCCTGTGCAGCCTCTTAATATTAAGGAGAAATCAGGCTGTACAATACTATGTGGCATTTATTTATAACATTCAAAAGTTATTCTTTTGACTTTGTACTTAGGAACTAATATCACCAAAGTGTGTTTGAATAGTGAAGATCTCAGAAAGAAAAAAACCCTGAAGTGTAAGAAAGACTGTCTCAAAAATCCTGGCCCTGTGCAAAGCAGCAAACATTTTATGTTGTTCTACTGCACTTTTTTTTCTCTCTCTCAAAGCTACCAAGTAGGAATGCAAGCTACTGGACCCAGATCAAAGACTCACTGGAGCCATCAGAAAAATGTTCTGAAGCTTTCAGATGATGATGCTGAGGTCAATTATTTGAACCTGTACAGAACAATTTCTAATTTTGTGGGCTAATGAGTATCTGCATCCTTAGCATTAAATTCATTGATGCATCCACCTTTGTGGACCTTCAAAATACTCCAAGTCAGAATCCACTATGCTTTATTTGTATTGCTTCACAAGGAAAGTCTGAATTAATTTGATCCCTCACTTTTCTGCATTCATAGGAAGGTAGCAAAGTTATTATTTTGATAATTGCCAACATTCTATTATTCAATCCCTCTTACCCATCCCCAAATGCATCTTCTACAGCAAAAACCCCCTCATTACTAAAATTGCAAATCACCCTTGGCCAAAAAAAAGTGAACTTCTTCTGGAACATAACAACAATGAAAAAAAACAAGACATTTTGGGGCATTGGAAATTTAATCTTCATCTACCTACATTTGCAGTCCTTCTGGTTTTTGGCAAGCTCAAAGCCAGGTCTACATTCACAGGCAACCCCACCTTTGGGTGTCTCCCGGCAGATGTGTGCACACCCATGATCTTTGTTCATACAGTTCATACCCTCTGTGGAAAAGGAAACAAAAATAGAAAATATTAGCATTAAAATAAAATTACAAAATAATTATGCGCATCCAGCCCTCCAATAATTTTATCTGTAGCTTTTGTTTTTCATCTGGACCATGTTCCACAAGACAAAAGAACAGACTTGAGAAGAGAGAGCCAACAAAACAGTGTAATAAAAGACAAACATGCTCTAGGGCAAATATAAGCACTACTCTGTGTCTCTGTTTCCTATAGAAACTTGGGATTTCTCTATTCTGTATCTATATTCTAATCTTGCATGAAAATATCAGGGATTTAAAGGATAGTCCAGGAAGTTGTCTGTCCCACAGAGCTGAATAAATTATCTCACTGTTATTTTTTTCTTGTATAAATTGAGTGGCTGTTACTGTCTGGTGCATTTTTATATGCCTGTTAATGTGCTTTATATTTTCTAACACACAAAATCTGCCAAATAATATAACCAAGCATTTTTGCTTGGATCTGTTTCTCTGCTATTTGTTTTACATCTCAATCCTCTGTCATCTGCCATAAACACAGCACAACTCCAACAAACCTACTACCACTTTTCTCTTTGACTCTATTAAACAAAACACACCAGTTGCTCAACAAACATCCAAGTGCCATGGGTGGATTCCTGCTAATGTTTATGCCAAGGAAAAAGTATCAACCAGCTTTCTTTTAATCATCACAGAGACAAATTTAGCTTTCTAAACCATGTCAGTGATTTGGACACTGAATGCACCTTATACTCTTAGAGCCTTTCATTACTGTGTTAATTCAAATCCCACATATTCACAGAAATCTTGAACTCAGTTCTTATGGGTCAGCATCTAACATTCCTTGTGTGAACGAAGGCTAGCTAGATTTGCATTACAAAGCCTTCCCAGACTTCCCCTTGGATATCTGACCTGTAAAGGAGAGACAAATTCTCTCAGAATGCACTGGCAGAGAATTCACATTGTAACTCAGCTTGCTACGCTGAAAACTTCGTGTGCTGCCCAAAAAAAATGCTGCTGTAAGAGACATCAGGGTGGACTCTGCAATTCATTTGGCACTTTGCAATGTGTCTGTTCCTACTTATTCTAGGCTAATCTCTCAAAACTACTCCAGTGCAAATGTTCAAACCTACAGTGCCAGTGTATTGCAAGTAAATATTTTTGTGTCTCGAATTTTGAGGAGAAAGTCAGCCAGAGATTGCCTGGGGGTGACAGAAGTTAACAGCTTCAAGAAGTTATTCACACTGCTCAGCTTTACCTCTGAGAGGTATGTATTAGCAGGGTAATGAAAAACATACATCACCAGTCTGATTGGATATTTTTGTTCACCTCTCCTACAAAACACATCGGGTCTTAAATCTCACCCCCTACGAAAACTAATACTATAGACAACAGATGTATTTATTTATCCTAAATATCCCTCTGTGCTGTCCTTGAGCCTAAAAACTTGCCAAAACAAAGTGAGTTGCTATAACCAAGTAAGTTATTCTGTGTAAACTGCAGCCTGGACAGCAGATGCTGCTGTGAGATCCAAACCACACTACAAGCCATAATATCCCATCCTACACATCAAAGCGAGGTATGAACGCTTTGTTGGGCTCAACAGATACAAGAAACCTGGGAATGGCCTTATTGAAGGGTTTGAGGCATTTTATAATCTCTTTCTCTCCACTTCTCCCAACAAAGGATTTCAGACACAATGTGTTTGACAAACTGCATTCCTGTGCACTGCGCTGTGCTCCGAAAGGGATCTGGGAAAGATAACACATGGCTGATTGAGTCCCACTGCCCAGGCTCTGAGAAGAGAGGAATTAGAGAGATGAAAGCAGATATTTAATGGCCCACAAGTGTAATCAAGCAAGTGATTTTTCAGTGTTTACTTGCAGATACTGAATATCTGCTTTTATGGGAAGACAGAGACTGTGCGCCGCTAAAAATATTGGGAAAAAACAAAGATGAAAATCATTACGTTTAGAAACAAAAGTGATTGGATTTGTGTGTAAGACCACAATATTTTAGTTACTGTATTAATTATTCTAGCTATTGTATTAATCAGAGTAGTCTAAAAACTATTTCAGTTCCATGTTTAGCTGGAGAACACCATAGAAATCTCCTAAGCTTAAAAAACATTATTTTAGAAAATACAAGTTTCTTTTCTGGTAAAATGAAAGACCATTATTTTTCAGTCAAGAGCAGGAGCTCATGCACAACAAAAATTCCCATTTTTATTTCAGTATTTTTCAAAATCTCTAAAAATTAAATTACAAAAAAATTCCTAAACAAAACCTTTGTAGCCTGAAAAAAATGAACGAAATAAGAATGCAGCAAATTAATATTTTACTTTGCTAAGGATGCAATCTAACCCAAAATTGTGTTAATTGGCAAGTAATTTTAATAATTCAAAATCATAATTTTTCAGATTAGTATTTAGATTTAGATTTTTCAGATTCAGTATTTCTCCAAATGTCTTTAGTATCAATCTACATACACAAATAATTTATGAATCACCATTGATAAAGTTTACTTTTTTTGCAAGTTGACTCTTCAGGCAATACTGAATCTTTAATGATACAGCACATAAGTAACACTAAAAATACAACAATATGCTAAGCATTTTTTTGGTACTAATCTTAGTTTCTATACAAATGCATGTAAATAGGAGAGAAAACTACTCCTAAAATGATTTTGCTCTGTATTCTCTTGAGCAGCACGTGGTCCAAACTTTAAAATCAACTAGAAATACATAAACCACCTCCAGTATTTTCCTATACTGGAAGAAGAAGCACTGCTGGTAGTGAAGAACTGTTTTCACTATTTCCCTGATGGGTTCTCACTGCTGCCACAGGAGCAGTGAGATGTCTGAGTTATCATTTCTCCCTAATATTGCCCCCTGAGAAAAAAAGCTTTGCAATATTTCAGTTACTGTTTAGCAGCCACATGCTTTTCCATAAGGGGCACAGAGTGTGAATAACAGCATGGGAAAACTTTTCTTAATGTTGAAGGGGGATTTAAATCTCTCAATGCCTGCCTTGCTGCCCAACCCCAGGACAAGGGGAAGGTGGGCAGTGTGCTCCAGCCCCACTGCCACAATCAAAGCCAAACTTACTTTATTTGCAGAAAGGGGAGGAAAAATAATAATAATAATAATAATAATAATAATAATAATAATAATAATAATAATAATAATAATAATAATAATAATAATAATAATAACAATAATAATAATAATAATAATAATAATAATAATAATAATAATAATAATAATAACAACAACAACAACAGCAACACTTATCATTGAAAAATGGCATGGGATTTTGCTGCTTATTTATGTGTTTGAAGATTTTCTCTTTATCACCATCAACTCAGCAGCTTCTTACAATGCATGAGCTGACTAATGCAGTGCAGAGACAGGAGAGAGAGGGAGAATCCCATGGAACTATTGGAGGCTTCTTCCAAGTCAGTACAGAATTATGCCCACTGCAGTTTTACCTCAGTGTGTTGCACAGCCTGGGCAAAGTACCAGACAATGGATCTTCCATCCAAGCCTCACCAGAAGGAATTTACTGAATTATTTACAGAACTTGTGACCCCCCCTCTCTCTCCCATTGTGTGCACATCTGCCTCACTCTGGTTTGGAACACAAGGAGCTGTTCCCACCTTGTCTTGATTTTTGCAGTGCTTGGTGTGTCCCAGCTTCTAGAAATGATGGGACTATGAGTAAAGTGCAAAACCATGGTTCCCAAATGAAGGGAAAGACTAAGTATTGACAAGAGAGAATCCTTACTTTATCAGCACAACACTAAGATGTCCACTATTTAAATGTTCTAGGTTTTACACATTAACTGTTAATAACAGCAGTGTCTTAATCCCAAATGCTGCTACTTTAGGCAATCTCTAAAGCCAGCACAAGAATGGGTGCATGTCTCTTCAGCAGTGCTGGCAGACAGTCAAATAAACTTCTGAAACACAGACACATTCTCAGCAAATTCACCTTACAGACAGCAAAACAAAATCCAATGGAAAATATAAACAGGAAGGGAAGTGTCACTTAAGAAAGGAAAACACTGATCTAATGAAACTAAATCCTCTCTCAGCATTTTAGATATGACTTGAGAAACTCTCTTCTATTGCCTTCCTGGATTTTTTCCTAAGTTACAAAAGATTGTTCATGGGAGAGTGACAGCCACTGTTATGTATACCCACAATCCACACTCATTTTTGTTCCTGGCCTAGGAGAGATTTGGATGTGAGTCTACTACATTAATCCAGTCTGCCATCTAGTTATCAGAAATCTCTTAATAGTGCTGCTCTGCAAAATGTTCAGTCTGATATAATGGCCTCTCCATTGTATTATGCTCTAAAAATGTTTTCAGCTCAATGGCCCTGAAAGTGCTTAAATCAGGCTGGCTGTGACAACTAAAGCATGGATCAGCCTTTATTTCTCATTAACACTGTCTGTTCTCATCTTAATTAAGACTTTTAGCAATTATTTTACTGTGTGGCTCATCATATATGCATAGATTATCCTCTATATTGCCAGGATTTCACTTACTCTGTATTTATATTGCTGCTGTTTTTATAACTTTCAAACAAACATGCTGATTCCAAAAAGACTACTTTAAACTGCATCAACAACTTTCAGAATATTGTCAGACTAAATGTGCTTGAATGTGCAAAGAAGACACAGGAAATCTTGAATTTAACCCTTGCATACACACTGACATGCCCAGTAGCATCTGCATCATTTACACTCAATCTTGAAAACTACACAATCACATCCTTTTTTTTTTTTTTTTGTTGATAAGTTGATTTTAACACAAGCTACACAGTGAGATCTCTTACTAAGTTGTACCATATATAAGATATATCTTCAGCAGCAGAGAGAGGAAAGAATACAAGAGGGAACAAGCATTCTCATTTTACTTGTTTTGTAAACTATTAACATCATAGGAATTTTTTTTTTGTCCTCTTTTTAAAAATTGTGTAAGAAACTACAGAGCTACAGTGAACCACACTGCTCAACAACCAGGCAGTTTAGAAAACTAACAAAGACAACTCCTCTCACAGAGCTCTTACTTTGTGAGGAATGCAAGCCAACCAAAAGACACCAAGTTTCTGATGGAGACAGGAACATGATGTTAGTGAAAATGTGAGATGGCTGTTCTAAGCCAAATGGCACATTATGCATGTAGGTTTTTTGTCATACAGAAACAGACTGCTAACTTTTTGTCTGGCTTGTGGAAAGCAGCTCCCCACCTACACCTGGGAGTGTCTCTGCCTTTGCCTTTTAACTCCAGGATCTCGTGTGCATCTCAAGGGTGAGGAAAATCAGCATTTGGCTAAAGAACCCAACTAGAGCCAACAAATACATATGGTCAGGTCTTAGCATCATTAAAGCCAAAGGACTGTTTTCCAGCAGACTGGATCTGCCTAGTTGCATCAGATCTTCTGAACACTTCTGGCTCCCTGATAAGAACCTGCTGATGTGAGGAATGTCTGGGTGAGCTCTGCTCCCCAGCGAGACAAGCAAGATGTTTTCATCTCAAAAGAGAATGTCCTTTCTTGAGCATCAAAAACCCTCACCAAGATTTGCTCTCTCCAGCAGGAAAATGGAGGGTGAAACTAATTGGCTGAGGCAGAAGCCCTTCCTCAGCTGATCCCAATGCCACAGGTACAAAGCATCCACCTAGGAACAGACCTTTGGAGCTAAGTGAGAAATTCCATACTGGACAGGCTGGAAATGCAATCATCTATATAAACATCTAATGTTTTTCATAAAGTTAACTGAATAAACACAACATCTTCCCATCCTCATTCCTGAAATAAGCTACTTGGTTCTGCCTAAAGTTTTAGGAAAAAATGGTTGTTTCAGTGACTACAACTCACCCCAAGAGAGGTTGGAAAGAAAACAAATAAAGCAGGCAAACTGGCCCAAGGAAACAGAATTCTACACTATTAAGTAGGTTGTCTGGAGAAATCTTGGACATAGTACAAGAAAACAGCTGCTGGTATATTATAAAATAAACAAATTCAAGTTTGTTTAGCAATTACATGTCTTTTCAGTTTGGATCTGAAACGTGCTCAGGGCCAGCATCTTCAGAAGGCAGACTTGCAGTCTGATCTCTGACAAGATGTTCCTGCTCTGAGTGGCAGCCAGGAAACCACATGGAGAGGGCTTTTGTCTTGAGATTTAGAAATGGGCATGTCTCAGAAATATAACTTCATTCTTTCAGCAGTAAGAGCACAGATCTGCAGTCCTGCAAAGGTGCTGTGGTTTCAGGAGAATGATGAGAATGAATGGTCCAAGTTTAAGAGAGAAACTATGGAAATAGGGAGAGAAATCATCAATTCCCATAGAACCAGGAAGAGAATAAAGACTGGCTTAAATCCATCCCATGCTGGTTGTGACCAGCTTGTGACAGCATGATGGCTTTTTGGTGAACACATAAAAGAAGGTCTGCAATCTCAACTTGCTTTCCACATTGCAGAGCTACCAAGAGAAGCTGAGGCTTGCTGAAACTCTTTCAAATAGTCTCTGTAACCTTCACACACACATAAATATGGATTATCTAAAAAAACAATAATTCTGCAAGATAGCCCAGAACCTGTGTGCCACTGCTGCTCTGGCAGAATCAGCTGTGGATCTCTGCCAGTACAGACTTGGCACCTGAAGTTAAAGGGGAATAAATGGCAAGGGAAGAAAAAGGCAAGAGAAACAAAAAATAGTCAGCACTACAACTTGCTTTTAACTTCCCTCTTCGTACCTGTTTATAAAATGGAAAAATTGTGAAGCAGAATATCAGACAATGGCAAGAAAATATTTTTGCCCTTCCTGGTCACAGGAAAATTCAGTATTTAATTAAACACTCACCACCTCTACCAAATGAAACTTCTCACAAAGATATACAGCGAAGTTTTTAGATCTCAAATAAAAACACTTAAAATAATCTCAGACAGCAGACACTTTTCACAAACATAAATTAAAAAATCAATTGAAAAGATGGCTTTTCATTACTGTTTCATAAGAAGGTTTTGAACAAGTTCTGAGCAAAAATTAAGTCACTACAGTATCATTTGTGTAAAGATAAGGCAAGCAATGGGAGGATAGGGTTAAAAAAACCCAATTAAAAGTTTGAAATTTTTTCCTTCTGCAATCTGCACAACTGACATGAGATAGACTTGATTCCTAGAAATATTTCTAATAAGGTATTTTAAAGGTAAATATTTCTAGGGCACTTTTTCAAACACATAGAGTATATTCAGATAGATGGAATAACAGTAAATATTTCAACAACACTTTGCAGGAACTCCTTCACATCCCAAACTCTTCCCAGGACATTTCACAACTTCTTTCAAAATCACATCATTAGCAAAATGATACATGACATTACAGTATATGGATCTACAGATATTATGTACAGTAATAGATGTACATATTGTATGTATTTTACAGTACATAATAATATGTATATTACATAATATTACATAATAATGTAATAGGATATAATATTATATATATGTAGCAATTTTTATATAGAATGAATATTCATAATTATATGTCATTCTATATGTACTAATGCATATATAACCTATTCAAATTCAAAAGTATGTTGTGCAAGGAATGAAGGCTGCTCACTCTTCTCCAGGTAAATACAGAGCACAGATTAAGAATATTCTTACATCAAGATTATAAATTTTGTAGTAGGGCTAAACATGATCAAGATCTAAAGCTCATTCTGTCACCTTGTTTCTTGCAAAATAAAAAAAAAAAAAAACCAAACAAACTAAACACTGAGTGGGATGTTAAGGAATTCCTCAACTTGCCCCTGTGCTGATAGGTCCATGCAGCACTCAGAGACAAAGCAGCAGAGTTTCCAGCTTCCTGTTCAGTTTTTTGGGAGTCACTTCAGCCATGGAAAGCTGAATGTAAAGCAGAATCCATATGTAGCCATGCTATAGTCCCCAGAGTTTCATATTTTCATCAAGATTGTGAGAGCAGGAAAATCCAGTGGTCAAAGTTATAGTCCAACAACCAAACAGCTGATTTCTACCAGCTGTGGTGACTTCCAGAAAAGTCACATGCAAGTTAGAACCAAAACAATGGAATTTGATTTCCTATCAAAATGTCTTAAGATGTGTGCAGTGTCTGGGGTAAAAGCAATGTTATCTGGAGTATTGTCATAACTAAATAACTACTTTAATAAGCTGAGAGTGTTTGGCTCCTCCAGTCTCCTCTGTCTCTTGATTGATTATTTAGTGAGTCTGGTCCTGGAGCTCATAAATTCCAAAATTCTTTCAAGTTTTTTTTTGTCTTTCTGATCAAAGAAATGTTTATGTATCCTTCCCATACTGTGTCTCTTTAAACCATTGGCTTTTTCAAAGTGTTTTTTTTTTTTAACACCATAATGTGATGTACACAGAGAGGTAAATGATGTCAGAATCCTTTCTGCCCCAAACCAGTCTGTAAATCTTCAGAAAAGCAAAGTTCATGGGTGCATTTAAAAGGGGCACAATCTGTTTGTGCTTAAAAGAAAGTCCCCCTTTTTTTTTGTGTGTGCAGAATAACAATGCCAGAATGTGTTATTCCAAAGAACTGTTGCCATGGTGATGCCATCAATAACATCATTTTCTGCATCCTTGTCCTTTAAACACATAAGGAACGCAACAAGCATTGGTAAATGTGAAAAAAGAACAATTACCTTTTCTTTCTCAACAGCAGAGGAAGCCTTTATTCACCTCATCAATAGAAAATTATGTAGAAAGGAATAATAAAGACTGTTACAAGAAGCACCAAGAAGCCTATTAGTGACAAAAGCTTTTTTTTCCCTTTCCATGAATAATTACAGCTCTTCAAGAAGAAATCAGCCTAGGCTAAGGACCCTTTGCAAGCTTTAGATGGTAAAACAAACATTTGACTATACAAGGATTTCCCTTTCATGTACCTTTCCAAGGAAAAACAACTAAAATCCAGAGTGAAATGAGAGAGAGAAAACCCAGAGAAACATCTGCTGCAATTAAATTTACAGAACCCTGCTCATTCACCTAAAAGACTCATAACAAAAGCAACTAGACTAGTGACAGAACCAATATAAATTTCAAGCCAGCAGGTTAAAGTTGCCCATAGTGGGAAACTTGGGCTTTTTAAGTCACATAATAACAGGAAGCTATTCTGATTCTGTACAAATGGGGGAAACAGGATTTCAACACTACATGTGTTACCAAACAGATGGAAAACACTCTTCAGTTTAAAACCTCAGTGGCCAAAGCAAAATGGTAGATACACTTCTTTCACAAAGTCAGTTCATAAATAATGAAATCCTTACCAAAGTAAGATTTGACTGCAGGGACTTCTAAGAGTCATATAGCAAATAAATAGGAAGCAATTCTGAAACATTACACTTTTGTCATGACTCTGATGGAGATGTTCAAACCCTGAATGTGCTGCTTGGTGCTTTCTACATGAAGTGAAGGTCCAGGTACTGTGCACTGGCTTGTTAGTGTCTTTTGGACCTTTCTTTATATACCTAGTAGGGTCAGAGGCTGAAGGTGAGGATGGAAACCTTCTGCTTCCTTCTCCTTGCCTCTGGGTAGTGAAAGGAACACGTGCAAGGGAAAAGTGGAGGAAAGGAAGAAAGGAGTGATGTGAAAGATGTGAGTTGGACATAAGGAATGTGCACACACCACAGAGTTAGACCAAAGGGTTAATGACAGCAAAGATACATAGCAGAAAACTGATGAGATTGAAACCAGCAACATGAATTTAATAAGAGGATGCAATTCCAAGGTCTTGAGCTGAATTTGGTCTATGAGCAAAGGAGAAGTTAACCATATGGCCACACTTACAATGAAAAGTCTGTGCTAGGTAGGAAAAGGATGTCAAGATATTTGAATCTTTTCCTACACACATGGTCTTAACCTGTCCTTCAGTTTCTCACTGCTTCTCCCTCTACCTCTAAAGAGAGAGATTATGCTTGCTCATTTTGGATAGCTCCTTCAGCTTTCTACTTGTCACTGTGAAAATCCCAAAGGAATTGTGGCCCAGTAAAGAGGAAAAACACATGGAGATGGCAGGAACCAATTCTTTTCCTTTCTATTTAGAACTTCTGCAATGTTGTAAAGTGTTCCATTATTCACTTCAGTTTAAATGCTAACACTGACTGGGTACTCTTTAATGGAAAAAGAACTTCCACATTCTTTCTAGATTTCAACACATTTAGGAATTGTTTAGAAAACCCCGTGAAAAGGCTTTAATACAGCAGCTAATGGCCTAACCCAGCTTATCTGAGGGGCTAATTCCCCAGAAAACAACAATTAGTGAAATCTGTTTCTCAGTATCCAAACATTACTCTTTATCTCTTAAATCGAAGGAATAAAAGACAAATTCCTGGAAGGAAACATTATGATTCCCTTCCCTTACCACTTGCCTGAGACTTGGAAAGAAAATGTCAACTTTTGTAATTTCCTAGTTGGCCTCAATAGGCTGAAAGCTGAATGATAATTCCCAGTTTACCAGTCCCTCAGATCAACACTCCTGCATGGCTGTCAACAAAACAAACCAATTGTTTTGATGAATTGGTAAAAGCCTCTTGAACTCCTCTGAGATAATTACAAAACCACTAGAAGTTTATATGCTTAATTTATGAAGTAAGTATTAAAAGTGTACATGTGTCTTATTAAGCAACAGTTTCCTAACTCTGCTGAACTCTGTGACTGAAAGGACATTTAGTATTAATTGCTTGTAGGTTACCTCAGAACACATGCAATAAATAAGGGTCACTTCAGTATAATACTGTTCTTACAAAGATCTTTGAGAAAATTTTCTGTAATTTTTATTCTGATGAGAGAAGAAAGCTACTGAGATCAGATATTTTAGAAGATATGCCAGTACTTACATTATTCTCCTTCACCAGTAATTAAAAAAAAAATTAAATTCTTCACAATGCTCATCATTACCTAAATAATTATTTCTTTTTTTCTGTCCCCTGAATCCTCAGATGGAATTTCCTCCATTTGATTCTATACAATAGTATCATTTTTAAGAAGAAGCAGAAGGAATGACATAAAAAAATCAAACTTCCTTATGCTAATATATTCTAAATACTAATGGTGCTTCTCAAAAGAGAGATCTTTCTATCTTAGGAATATTTGCAGAAAAGAAACCTGAAGATAAACCTAATGTCCGTAGTGGCCTATGGCTGGACTGTCACAAAAATAAAGGAAACTAAATCATACTATAACCTGATTAAAATTCTGGGATTTTTATGGCCTCTGCAAGAATTCACTCACCTCTATGTAATCACAATTTCTACTTGAATGGGAATATTTGCCCTACACTTAGGTGCCAAAATCATTTTTTAAATGTTCTCAAAGATGGCACTGAAAAGATTTAATGACACATTTTTTTGGCCACAACCTGCAAAACAAAAGCTAGCAAATATGTTTTACAGCTGCTCTTTCATCACCATGGAGGTAACAGAGTAGACTTTTTTGTGACACATCCCTGCCAAGAAACTTGCCAGATCCTTGGCTGAGAGAAAAATGAAAGCTGTAAATGTGTGGGCATTGCTCAGATGGAGAAAGCAAATGAGAGCTGGGACATTGGGGGTAAAATAAAGAGCTGAAGGAGGCTGGACAGGCTTGAAGGGACAGTCAGAAGCCAGCAGGGAACATGAGGAATGATGCACATGAGCAGCCAGCACACAGGGTAACAATCCATGCTGGAGAAGGAAAGGCAAGTCCCATCAAGAGAAGGAAAGCAAAGATGTTTTTGATGAAGTGATCTAGAGTGGATATGGAATAGGGAAGGTAGTGTGCTGAACAGACCAGTAAGGTACATTCCTCGCACCTAGAAAAACAGGAAAAAGCCAGAAGAAAATACTGAAAAAGCAGGATAATGGAGTAATAAGTGGAAAGGGCAGCAGACAGAAGCAGTCACTGTCTAGAGCCTTCAGGCTCACCAGGAAAAGGTGTGACACTGAGCTTTCCCACATTCCTCAAGGACAGGACACAACTGCTTACATGTCACTCAAGTTCTTGGCTTGACAACATGTACATGACAACATTCCAAGGTCTCTAATAAGAGTTTTGTGGGAAGGCTTGACTTCATCTGCTACATTCTCATCACAGCTCTGTGTGCCCAGGCTGCTTGTGGGGTGACATCAGACTGAAAAAACATGAGCATTCCTCTCTCCCATTGGCATAAGGGCCATCATTATCAATATCCAGCAAAGCATAACACTGGAAACTCTCTCAGTTTAGAAGCAAACAACCTGTGATACAAACAGGAGTTTCAGACTCCAGGTAAAATATTGGCTGAGTTTAGCATTCTTGAGTCCTTATGAAGTGGAGTTCTTTGTGGGTCAGACAATATGTTTCTAACTGGCTGTGTTATTACCATAACTTGGAATTTTTTGTAGATCTGGAAAATCCCCACAGGGTGGGGGCTGTGTGCCATTTTACATGTTGTGCTGTTGGGTTTGGGCTTTTTTCTACACTCATTGAAACAATGAAAGAGGCAAAGAACCCACACTCGGGCCTGACTTCAAGTTTTAAAATCCAGTTTGATGGTAATCCACATCCTAGAAAATTACAGGGCACCACAATCTGAATTAAACACAACAGATGCTCAACAAGCTCCACCTACATCACTTGGCCAGCCAAGGAAGAGAACACAATGCTGCTTGAGGATGTGTGTTTAGCAGATTGGAAGTGCTTGCTCTCCCAAAAGTGATGAAGAAGACTGGCCAAGTGATGGGTGCCAGAGAGCAAAACTGGGACAGCTCCCCCTGAGCGTCCCAGAACTGCTACAGGAAACCTTTCTTCTTCCCTTCTGCAATTCTTCTGGGAAGCTGCTGTTGTGACCTCACCTTCACAGTTGCTCATGCAGGTTTATGGGTCTGGCACATCTGCTAACGAGGGCATGTCCCATCCCTGTCTAACAAGAACTTATTTCACATGATTTATAACATGCTGCTCCACAATGATGCCATGAACTTCCATCTCCAACTTCGTGCAGTGAGTGAAAGGACAGATTTTCCTTCTGTTATGAAACCCCACTGGCAGCCACTCTACTTTCTCCCTTCACCATGGCAATTCCCATATTTTGTAAGTACTGACAGAGCTGCTGTTACTTTTGACCCTGACTCCTGTCTTCCAGGTCTTCTCTCTTGCATGCAAGTTCTACTGATGGTAATTTGGAAATAATAAGGAATCCAAGAGCAATGTTAGGTAAACCCACATAATCTTATAAATAAGTAGTAATTTGTGAGAGGCTTTGCACTAATGAGTTTTTCTAAGATGACATTTGCACACACATTCCTACCAAAGAGGGGTTTTTGATGAAATGTTGAGCAAGCTTAGATTGATAATTTAGAAGTCATTGCTCTTTGCATGGAATTTATGATGTTGCAAGAGCCTTCAGATCCAAAGGGGACAGTACTACACAATAATCACTGGTGAACTTTTTACTCAGCACAGAGCTGCCACTTAATTTCCTTCATGAAGGACTAGCTGGGAAGGGGTCTCCATTTGAACAGAAAACTGTGATGGACTTGGTTGAACTGAGCCACTCATGTTAGAACAAGAAGGGAACCAGAAAATTATTTTGTGGCCCTTGATGACAAGTTATCCTAGAAAAAGTCCCTAAGGAAAGTGTATTAAAGAGCATCTGAATGAAATCTGCTGTTTGGACAGAAAATTATAGAGGTTCCTCCTTCTAAGATGATGGAAGCCACTTGCTGAATGATTACTGCAGCTACTGGTTCATTGTGAATGCACCATAGATTAATTTATTGTCACTGTATAAATTACCCTTGTTGTTGTCACTGAAGATTATAAAATGGGTTGTGATAGCCTGACATGACTAATTAAGAAAAAATTGTGAAAGCTTACTTTTTAAAGATCACTTTTGCACAGATACCTTTTCAAGACAAGATTTGTTACCAATGGAAAGTATTCTGTTTAATACTGACTACTTTGGTTCTGTAAGAACTGTACAGAGTTTAAAACTGAAGAAGTTAAATAATTTCTCTTACTCTCAGACAAGCTCAAAGGCCTCAAGTGATAACCTTTATTTTCTAGGAGTAAGAATAAATTAGTGTGCATTCCTATGCCATGCAGTGACACAAGGCATCAGTATTACAGGGAGCAGAACAGACCTGCTGCAATCCAGGAGGAGGCACAGGACAAGAGGAAATGGCCCCAAGCTGTGTCAAGGCAGGTTCAGGTTGGACATCAGGAAGGATTTATTCACTGAAAGGGCTGTCAGGCACTGGAAGGGGCTGCCCAGGGAGGTGGGGGAATCCCTGTCCCTGCAGGGGTCCAAGGATGGATTGGGCAGTGCTCTGGGCTGGGAGATAAGGTGGGGATCAACCATCCATAGGTTGGACTTGATGGTCTTGGAGGTCTTTTCCAGCTTGATAAATCTGTAATTATGACTATTTTCAATATCTTCAGAAATTTTTTAACAGGCAGGAACTGATTCCCAGCAAGTTCCACCTGGACATGAGGCAGAAATTCTTCCCTGGGCAATGCCAGAGCACTAACAGAGACCAGAGAGGGTGTGGAGTCTCCTCACTGGGGATATTCCAGACCCCTCTGGACACAATCCTGTGCCCTGTGCTCTGGGATGGCCCTGCTTGAGATGAGGCTTGGACCCTATGAACCACTGTGGTCCCTTCCAGCCTGAGCCATTCTGTGATTCTCTGATTCCAAGGATAATAAAGATGTTTGAAGAAAATTAAACAGCATTTATAGCAAGGCCAGTTAAGTCAGTGATTTTAATTGCTACTTCTCCCAGCACAAATATTTCTTCCCAGAAATCTCCAAACCAACTGCATTTTACATGAACAAACAGTAAACCCAAATTTGAGACTACTTAGATTACATTAATAACTCCAAAGAAACTAAGGGATGTGAAAGTGGGAAATCTGTATTTTTACAATCCATCTCAAATAGTTTCTATCTATAGAAGAAATGTAGTCTCTTTTCTTCTTACATGGTAAAGGAGGAGAAATACACTCCCCTAAAAGTCAGAATCTCAGACATATGACATTAAGTGCAGAGACAATGTTCCAGTGCCTCAATCCCCTCAGCCTTTTAAAGAGAGTTTTTCTGGTGAACTACAGCTTTCCAACATGATGTCAGATGAATGTATTTTAAAAGATGACTGAATATGTTCACTGTGCTGGAGAACAGTCTTCTCTCATGTCAGTTTTGTCTCACACACAAAAATTCTTCCTCATATCAATCCTGAATCTATTAGCTCATAACCATTATCTCTTCTCCTATTGCAACAGGCCCTGCTAAAAACTTTATCTTTCTTACAACCACCCCTTAAAGTACTTGAACCACTGCAATAAAGCCTGCCCAGAGCCTTCTCTTCTCCAGGCTGAACAACCCCAACTCTCTCACCCTGTCTTCACAGGGGAGGTGCTCTGTACCTCTGATCATTTCCCTCTGGACCTGCTCCAACAGGTCCATGTCATCTAACACACTTTTAATACCATAAAGAGACAAAAAAAGACTTGGACATCATTGTGAGAAATGATCAAACACTCCTATGACTAAGAGATTATAAAAAGTGTGTGTGGATTGTGTTCCAGTGTCTAAGACAACAGGGTAGTACAGGATGACCAAAGAAAACATTATTTGTTTCAAAGTTGTTGTGTTTTTCCTCTTTAAAAGAAGCCCCAAAACAAACAAAACAACTATCCAGCATCCAAGCCACTCTGCTTCACTTCAGTTAATCTATGATATTCTCGTCCTGTGCAGTGTACCACACTGAAGCAAAAAAAGATCCTTAGCAAAAAATTTCGCACCTGGAGATACAAATTACAAAATACAGCAGAAAATATGACATCTATTTCATTCAAAAAGTGCAACAACTACATCTGGAGCATCTACCCATGTTTCCTAACAGACTTTAAAATACTTTCATCCTACTATTCTTATTCTTTCCTGCCACCAGGACCACTGGTGACAATTTGTGCCATAGTTGTGCTTCACCTTTAGGCATTCACATCACTCTATGCAAGTACCAAGAAATGTAGGCAGCAATTATCTCTTCAAGCTGGTGCTTTTCTTTTTGGAGGTATGTAGAACTTTTTTTCAGCTTTTAGCACTGGACTTTGCTAGAACAAGCAGGTTTTCTTCATGAGCTGCCTGCACAAAGCTGGAAGTGCAGTACTGAAGGTGTCAGGTTTGCTGGCTCAGCTGGCTGCTGACAGGAGCATATGATACCCAAAAAACCAAAATTATTAAAACTACCTGCATGCTGAAGGAAGTGGAGGACAGGGAAGATGGATGGCATGGAAGGTTTCTGACCCTTCCCACGGGAGGAGTGGGCTGAGCCCTTCCTCAATGAGGGTGCAATGGGAAACACGAGCTGAAAACTCGACAAATAAAGGAATCCTGGGAGAAAAACCATGACAAAAACTAATGGTAATACTTTATACTGACAGAGTGAGTACAGAGCTCTGAAGTATATTTGACTTATGTGGGAACTCCACCAGTGAATATCATAGGTAGGGCTTCACAATAATTACATGTCTTTGCAGCTCACCTGATAATTATGCTCAATCAGATCCCTGAGTATTTACCATATAACTGCTGTGTGGTTTAGAAGATGAGATAGTTGTGTAATTTGCTGGTATTTTTCAGGGTTAAACCCTACTATTACATGGTGCAGTTCCAACCACAAATCATCACCAGTATGGTCTACAGAGATGTTGGTTCTCAGCCATAAAATTCCATAGGATTGAAGATCTGAGCAATAATGCACTAGATACTTCTAAAAATGCTGTGAATGCCCAATGTGCATCTGTATTTTCAAGTACATTCCCCTTTTAGGCATGCTTTCAATGAATTTCACTCAGATAATTTGCTGGCAAAAGCATTTTGCTGAAATGGCAATTTTTAAGCTGGAATTACACATTATTTATGAAAAGAAATATTTGGAGAGTATATGAGTAAGAATTCACACCTGACTGCTAGCCATGGTGGTAACATAAATCATGAAGATATGGCTTCTAGAGTATGTAGATATGGACTGAAAAATGGATTAATCAAACAGCTTTTACCTTGCAAGTGAAGGCTCTGAACTGTAACTACTGGAGAAACTCTTCTTTTTTGCTACTGCAAGATTCAAGGTGTGATAGAGTACTTCTCATAACACTGAATTACAATTAGGCCATGAAACAAACCAAGATCAACTTCCTTTCACAACCTATCACCTAAAACTAGGGAAGGAATCCCTGCAATGAGTCTACTAAAAATGACAAAAACCATCCATCTAAACTTTTTTTTTTTCCAAATAAACCAACATATTTTGGTCTAAAAATGATATCATTTTTTTCTTGCAACCATTTAAGAATACCTGCCTACCAGAAATGAAAGCAAGAACAAAATAAAAGGGTAGAGAAAAAAAGGCCTTGGAAATAAGTCAACTTTACAGGCTTAACTTGAAATACTGGAATATTACAGTTGTTCACAAAATGGCAGTGAGCAGAAAACATGCTTTAATTTTGTAATCATCAGTTCTAGACCTGAAAGCCCAAATAGCCTTTCTGCCAGTTATTAGGGAAAATTTCAGGGGTGTGGGACAACTCCTTCCAAACTTGTCCAAATCCATGCAAATTTACTTTCAGGATATGGCAATGTTTCTTTTATCCTGGTGATAGTATCTTGAAGCAAAAATCTTGGAAATTTAAGTTTGTTTTTGGATTCACCAGGATCCAGTGAAGAGATATCAGTATGATTTAGAGTTTGGAGCATTTGAGGAGAAGCTAAGAGAGCTGGGATCATTTAGCCTTAAGAACAGAAAGCTCAGTGGGATCTCATCCATGTGTACATCTCATAGTAAAAGAGAAATAAAGAAGACAGTGCCAGACTTGGTGGTGCCCTGTGAAGTGACATGAGGTGATGGGCATGAACTAAAACACAGAGAATTCCACTGAAATATAAGAAATTTCATTTTTCTGTGGCAATGTCACAGTATGACATGCTTGTAACACCCCAATCTTTCAGCTAAGGTTGGAAAGGTTAGAAAAGGGTCATGATTGAGTCACTGTCTCTGGATTTAAGGGTGACAGGAGTGGCTGAGATGCAGCATCTAAGGTGTAGGCTGTGCAATCTTCAAATAGAAAAGCCAGCTGGGGAGAGTTTTAAAATAATTTGTATGCTATCTTGGAATTTGCTTTGTAAATGAAATAAAGTGGAGTGGAGAAGAACTTTACATAGCACCCTAGCTTGAAAATGCAAAGAAGGATAATGCATCCTTGGAAATCTTCCCTTCTCCCTTATATCTCCTTCTGAACTGTGAACTGATCATTATGTGAGGTGACTCTGCTGTTGAAGTTTGTTAAAAAATTAACTCATGAGCCAGAGATTTGAGCTTCAAGGTCTTTGGAAAACTGTTTTAGTGTCATGTAGACAGAGATATTATTTTCTGTGTTCATTCAGGGGCAACTTTAGAAGCACTTTGATAAGCTAGGTGTCTCCAAACAATTTTTAAAAAGTTTGGATACCTTTTTCTCCTGCCAGGTCAATGCTGGACTTCTCTGAAAAGAGATGAATATGGACTAAGAAGCACAGCACATACTTTTGACTGCATTATATACATACTCCTAGGGTTACAACTGCAGTCTAGATTCAGAGAACACTCTTCCAACCCAACCACCTTACACACCTGTCTACCTGCATACTCACCTTCATGGCATCAGAACATCAATTATAGCTACTCTTGGTGTCATAAATTAATTGAATAACAGATTGGAAGGCTGCTTTAAAGATCTTTTGTTTAAAGCTTCAAAGTTACACCGGATCTTGCATTGCTGGATCTTGCTTATTCAGCACATAGCTATGAGCTATGTTATATTTGGTGAAATGTCATTTTTAAACATAAGAAAACCAGTTCTGAGGAATCTTATAATAAAATTCTCAGCCCTTTGTTATGCAATTACTGATAAGTTCGTGCTGGTGATATTTGTCACCTGTATTTTTGTCACTTTAGCAATGTGCTTTTATTACAAAAAAAAAAAAAACCAGTAATGCAATACACCAAGTTACCTGCATGGAGGAGATACTGAGAATCACCTGAAGAACAATTATTACCATCCTTCTCCTTTCCACACTGGAGATAATGATTTTATCATCCTTCATTGCCCTGCTCACTACAACCAGTGTTTCCCTCTGTGCATCTGGTTAAGTATGGAACAATTGTGCTTGGTTCAGATTTACCTTTCAACACTTTTGTTTTCCATGCCTATCAAGTCAGTCTGGAAAAAATCCAGTCTTCTGACAACCCCCAAACTGCCCTAGAGCTCTGATAAGATATCTGATCCCACTGTGAAACACCCCATCGCTTGGGTGAACCCTTGGCTTTAACACAATACCAAAATTTGTTGAAATTTCAATATAACTAAGATTTCACTGTTTTAAACCCTCTCTATATTTTGCTTCAAAAAAGGATGGAGAGAACTTTGGCATCCAGCTCCAGTCAGGTCCCATTCCTGTGAGGAAGGGGATGTTTTCACACTGTCAGAACTCCAGTGCCCCTTGCCTATGGTTGAACTCTGCTTGTGGGGTGATGAAAGTCACAGTTAGAAGAAATCCACAAAAATATATTTGCAATGGATCATCCTAACTTATGTATTAGATTCACACTTCCCTGCACCTGATGCTGCACTGGATTCACAACCAGGAAATAGGGAGAACTGTTGTCCAAACCCAAAATGTTGGTTTGGGGAAGAAGGGTTTTTTTCTATGCCGTATTTCTTTGTGTGATATTCACTTCCAATTTTTCCTTAATTTATGTGCATCTAGTTAGAAACTTCCATCAACATACACAGTGATGAGAGCTTTATCCAAAGTCATCTCTATTGTCAATGTGGTGGGATAACACTAGAAAAAAGACACAATTTTTCTGTACATATGTGTCTAGGTATTTAGGTATGTACAGAACTGGTTCACTGGGAAATTTCTCCTTTATGACCACATAAATCTTTTTCATTAAAATCAGAGTTATTTATGCCTAGGACTACCTGTGCTTGCACCAGACCTGGTGGGCCAGAAGAAAACCCTGCCAAGACCACAAACTAACCCAGCTCTCCAGGGATTCCTAGTTTGCCGTAAGGAGTGGCTTAAGAAAGCAGTTTTTTGAAGTCAAGTTATGAGTCCCTGTGGGCCTCCTGCTTATTTTATGAAGGAAAAATTCGTGCTACCTCTTTACCATATAACCCAACACCCAAAGACAAGAGGAAATGCTTTGAGAAATTTACAGAAACTTCTCTGGGAATATTGCAGAATCCTGTACACCTTGCTTATGCTGCTGCATGTCCGTTAAAGAAAAAGATAACTCCCCAATATTTTGGCCTGAAGAGATCATTCTAGGAATGAAATATAACAGTACACACTGAAAATACAACATTCATGAAACCCTGAGCAAATATTTGTGCTAATGAAGGTTAAGGAGTTGGCAGTTCTGAAAACTGTAGTCCTCTATTTATCGACAGCCTAATTTCAATGCAGGCAGCTGGAGTGGAAGCTTCCCTACACTGGCCTGCCAATGCTTTCAACCCTGACCCAAAGAGACCCTCTCCAGAAGCAAGAAATAATTAATTCTTTATGCCTGTTCAGCCCTGGATTTATTTCAAGCAAGGGCTGCCAATTCCACGGAATCTGTGCACAGTGATTTTATAACACAGTCCACAGTCGGGCGGGATGTGAACTGAGACCACCTAAGTCATTCCATAAAAACAACACACTGGAGTAGAAACAGAGTGCTGGGAGCAAAAGGCCAGAGCTGTTATCCACTTCAGCTTATTTCTCTAATTGGAAGGTGGTTGCAAAGGAAGGGGAAACAAGTTGATTCACACCTAACAGCCTTGAAAATTACATAAGAAAATTCAGGAGGGAAGTCAGACAGCACTAGAAAATGGTTTGGACCTCTATATACTTGTATGACCTCTTCTAAACACAAATGATCCCTGTCCTTTTTATGGAATGAAGTGAATTTTTCTTGATGTAGGAATTCACTTGCTGTAGGCATGTTGAGTCTGATGCAGTATTCATCAGGATTGAGATGTATTTCCATTGACTGAGACTGTGACTTATCAGCTCCTTTTTTACTTAGGCCAGCTCTCAGAAATGGATGTGTCAGTATTCCAGGACCTAACTTCTGTGTTCTGCTTAAGAAGCAAAATTTTCAGAAATTACTAAGCACTCTCCTTCTGATAATTAGTCCATTTAATGCCAGACCGTAGCTAACTGGACCTGCAGGCACCTGTCACTGATGAAAACCAGAAATCCAAATGGCTCCAATCTGAAGCCCCACTGCACTTTTTTCCTTGAAGCTGTTGAAAAAACTGTTCAATAATACTAGAAGTTGTGTCAAAATGCCTGCATTAGACAAAGTGCATCTGTCTCCAACATAAATTTTAATTTAATCTTTCTTAGGTATGCATAGAAAACAGACTTTTCCTCTGCTAAGGATGAAGAGTTTCCTCACATCATGCTCATGCTGTCTGCCTTAGGAACACACCTGCTGCTCCAGAATGGCAGCTGAGAACACAGATCTTGCATGAGACTCACTCCTCCTGGAGTCAGAAGTTCATTTCACTACTGACATTTGTGAAGCACAGCCTTGTTTCATGATCTGACTAACAGGGGGAAACAATGCAAGTGGTACAAAATATGAGTTATTTGCAAAAGAAGTATTCATTTGTGAAATCTATTGCTTTTAAAATAGGTAATTCATTGTGTAATAGCTCATTGTAATCTATTACATCTAACTAAATCAACACCCTCCAGCAGAATAACATGAGTAGAAAAACTCTTGGAAATTAAACAAAAACCTCAGTGGTTATGTGTTTAATCCTGCTAAATTCAACATGAAGATGTATTGATAGCAGTAGTGTTGGATTAATCCCATAACGGTTTTTGTTTGCTCAGAAAGGTACAGCTTAGATATGATTCTTGAAAAAAATATTAAAACGACAAATTTTGAATTTTTCAGTTCACTTCTATAATTCCTTTCTTCAGAACTGATTAGGGCCATAACAGAGGCCCTAATACTCTGTACCACAACTACCACTACATGCCAAACATGGCTCCATTCATTATTTTCCATGCTATGATTTTACTTCATAGAAAGACAGCTCTGCTTATCTTTGACCAACAAACCACAATGATGCCACATCAAATTATCTTTATGGAGTAATGTAAGTAAGTTTGCATTACAGGACATAAACTGTAAAATGATAATTGAAATTTATTTCTGCAATTCAAAAAGAGCTTTATCAATGCTCTAGTGCATCATTTTTTAACAGCACATTTCCATCCCTGTTACTCAGACATCCTGACACAACTGACAAGTCTGCTACTCGTTTTTTCCACCTCATCTCAGCACAGAGCTGAAGCTTTGATACCGAGTCTGCTTCCTCTTGCCTCACCTCACACCTGCACCAACTTAATGTCTCAGGAAAGCAACAGAACTGTAGAGCAGCTTGCAGAAAACTGTGAGTTCATATTGGAAACAAGACCAGAACACCAGAAATGCAATTGTTAGGCAGCACAGCATGTTGGAAGGAGGAATTACCAGCAGCTAAGACAGAGAGACAAAGCAGTAGGTCTGCTTGCTCCCTGTCACTGTAAAATCATCGCTGCAACTTTTAAGTCAGGGAGAAAAATTGAACTTTTTGTCTAACCAAGTGCAACAGAAGTAATTCTTCTTAATAGTGGCTTAGCAACCCACCTACATGAAACAGAACTTTATGGCAATTAGTCTGTTTGGACAGAGGGAAACACAGTCACAGAATTATTTTTTTCAGCTCCATTCACTACTTACTTTGAAACATATTTGATGCTTTTACTAAGCAAGCCTTGCTTTAAATATTCAGAAATCTCTCTTACATTTTCAAACACATCACACCAAGTAATCCTCCAGCAAGCAAACTCCCACTGTTTCCTGTGTCTCTCTGACAGACACCAGGATGGAGGGCTCTGCATCTCCTGCTGGCCCCCAGGTTGTTCCTTGCTCCACTCCAAGGCTGGAGCAGGGGGATGCAGCAGGATTAGGGTGGGGGGCACTGAGCAGATCTACTGAGTGGGGATCAGGAAGGATGTGTGAGACTGCACACACACCAGCAGCTCTCTCTCTCAGCCCCTGGGACCAAGAGGCCACCAAATGCAGGGAGCAGGAGCCAGGATGAGACAAACAGGATGTGGCAGCTCTTGAGACAAGAGGCTGCAGGCTGGAAGGGCTCTGTCCTGAGCCTGCATGCATTCAGGACAGACAAGGAGAGTGTGTAGAGGGATCCACTAATGGCTGCAGAGCAGACAAGCCACACCAGGCTTGGGAAATCCCCCTGAGCTGGGAACAGTGCAGGAATCACGTGTGCCTGCCCTGCTTTTCCTCTTCCCTAGGTACTTAGGGCTATTACTGGAGACAGCTATTACAGCAGGACAGGCATGTACTCTGATCAAGTACCACTGTTCTTGTTATCTAAGAAGAATCCCTCTGGTATCTTCCCTGTGGCCTACATTTTCTGGGTTTTTTTCCCCATTACTACCAGATTTTACCATTCCACACTTTTCCTGGATAATGAAGAAATTATTTTATTCATAAGGCACATGAGACATTTCTTAAATGCTATTTTTTTTTAGCTTTTCTGCTGCTAAGTCCACAGAAATAAACTGGCACTCACACACTTGCATATTTGAATCCCAGTTACTCTCACCCAGCAGTTTTCTGATTGATAACAAACCACTTTTCTAGATCGTTAAGGGTGAACGAGCCTCATAATACAGAATGCAAAGTTAGATATGTGTATTTGAAAATACCAGCAAATATTTCTTTACAAAGGCTAATTTGCAAGGGTTTAAAATACCTTTAAACCAATTTTTACCATTTAAAATAAAATTTGATGTGCAATGCAGTTTTATTTCATAATTTAAAAGGCAAATTTCTTTTCAATTTACTTAGTGGGGGCTTAATTGCCACTGAAACAAATGTTTCCTGCTCCTTGCTGCCTTAGTAGACCTATAATAGGATTTCACTGGTCTCTTTTTTCAAGTGGAAGTAAGCTTATGTTCCCAGCTGGTGAAGTTGCAGTACTGAATTCACATCAAATTCAAGGGCAAAAGGAGGCATCTGCACTGTTAATTTTAGGCATCTAATGCCAATGTTCCTGGGACCTTCTGGAGATGTGCAGAACTCAAGTGCTCTGAATCACAGCTCCACTGGAATTCATAGCCATTCCTATTAATGACTTGAGCACAAATGTTAAAGCTTCAGAGCATCACATTAAAGCACCACATCCATAGGGGAGGGATGGCTTTGTGCTTTAAGGCTAATACACTTTTTGGTTTTGTTTCTTTTAGGTTCAGTGGATATTTTTGCAGTTTGCTTGGGAAAATGAAGCATCAACAATTTCATTTAAAAACAATCCAAATTATTGTTTTAACCTGCAGATATTTTAGCCTAAAAGATGTACATGCATTCATCTCAAATTACTGTTTCTCTGAGAAAGTTTTCTGATTTCTCTGCAAATCTGCTTATCAGCCCAGGTTACACAGACATGATTTTTCAACTAATGAACAGTTTGCCTGTGGGATCTTGCCCAAAACAGTGAAGGCTAGGAATCCAGTGAGCCAGGAATCAGGAGGCAGCACTCTCTCTCTGGGAGCCCACTGAATACCAGGCTTCCTTGCCTGTAGAGTAGGGATACACATCTTTTGTCTGGCTGAATGGAGAGCCTCAACCCCTCAGTCTCTCTCTCTCTGTGTCTGTATAGCAGTTGACACAATAGACCCAGACCTAAAAGCTATTGTAATACAAATTAATACTACTTTTCCACAAGCCCTTCAGCAGTGCTACCTAAATACACTTTTTGGCCACAGTACCATCCACAAAACAAATGCACTGCATTAAAGATTTTCACCATCCCTGCTGCAATTACCACAGTGATGCAACTGTTTTTTTAGACCTCAGTGGTATAAAAAGAAAATAGCATCATCTTGTTCAATGCCAGCTCCTCTGCTGAAATATTCATCACCTAAGTGATAGTGATGTGCTTTTCCAAAGTGAAAAATGCACAAGCTTTGCCACTGGCAGACTGTGTTCTTACTATGTTTAAACCTGTGTAAAACAGCCATAATTATCAAGAATGAATAGCCAAAAATGAAAAAAAATTCAAGAGACTATATGTTTTAATTCAAGTTATGCACAAAACTTGTTAAAAAGAAAATTAAGAATACCTCATAATGGAAAAATGCAAATCTAAGCATCTGAGCTTTTCAAGTAGCTGTTACTTTAAAATAAAATGTAGTAATAGTTACAAAATAAATAATTGAATGATATTTATGATTATTACTTGTTACTATTGGTACCATTTGTGGTTATTACTTAAATGCCATTTGTTTTCATTGCTGTTTACAGTGAAATTATGCTGGTGCAACTAAGCAAGGGTTATTGTGGCAGATAAGTATGGAGAAAGCATTCCACTGACCATGAGACAACAAACAGGCCCCAAACCACAGCTATTTTCTGACTCCTGAATCATGCCCCATGATAAAAAGCCACGATGAAGTTTCTTTATGGACATAAACCATGCAATTCTACATCAGAAATCTGCAGAAATACAATCTAAAAATCTAGCTTCACTAGATGGGTGTGGATCAAACTAAAAGATAAGGGAACTTCAGGGGAAAAAAAAAAGGAGTTGATGAGCAAACCTTGGGGGATGGTATTAGGTAAAATAATTTATTTCAAATAAGGCATTCTGTTACATCCTCCTGTCACTCAATAAGGGAGGTGGAATTTGTCTTATCAGAATGGCCCATCTTTTGATATTTGTGTTTATTGTAGAGCCTGTAAAGTGCTCTGCTGCTTCCAATGATGCAACCATTTAGGGGTGTCATCACAGATGTCCCCAAAAATCCAGACACAGCAAAAATGATTAAATTTATGAGCAGTTTTGCCTTGAAAGGGCACAGATTTAACATGCTGCCATTTCTTCTCCTGCCAAGAAACTCCATGCCTTTAAAGCCAATGCTCTGGAGATCCACAGGGTGAAAACTTTTTGGCTTCAAGATTTGTTTTTGAGTGTTGCATGAGATCTAATGAGATCAAAATGTCTCTGCAAAATTGCCTTGGCTCTGAATTCCAGCATCTCACTTGCACCAGGGATTCTCTGAGGTGTGGTGGGAAACCCTTGGCTGTGCCTGGATGTGCAGGAGAGAGGGAGCTCACAGCTGGGTAAGAGGATGGAAGGTAAGAACACTGCTGAGACAAGGTGGGTTCTGCAGCTCCAAAAACAGCTGTGCAAAGCACCTGCCAATGTGTGTCTGTTGCTACACTCTCCTATTCTGACCAGGAAATTCAGGAGCAAGAAAAATTTTTATTTGAAATCAGGCTGAGATCAATCTTTCTGAATCTGCTCTCTTGCAACTGGACACAGAACTCTAGGGTTATCTGGGAATTTCATTTATGCTCCCTGTGACTTCAAGGATCTAAGGACCAGGCAATGGCCTGGATTTTTGCTTGTTTCTTACTGTGGTAAATTATGGTTGAGGCTTTTGTGGTTCTACTGTAAGTTTTGAGTTTGTTTTGCAGACAAGCATTTTGTGGGCTCGTGGTATTCAGTAGCATCTGGAATACATGTTCTCTGAACCCTTCTGAAATGTGCATCTCCTGCAAATGACTTCAACTGATGGCCTTAAATTTGTGGCCATAAATTGCTATATTTCTGTTATTTGTTGCCCAGACACCAATTCAATGAGGGATTCATGCTGCAGAAGTCCCTGGAATTAAGAAAGAATCTAAAAGTATTGCAAGAACAAAGTAATCATCATATACATAAAAAAATCTGTAAATGGCAACTACAGCTATAGTGAAACACAAATAACTAGTTATTAAAAATACTATTTCTTTATGCATGTATATTTTCCCTTTCAATTTTTCTAATCTGTTAATACAGAAATTACATAAGACTGCTATTGTGCTAAAAAGCCTGCACAGCCTTAATTTGAATAAAATTTTAGGTCTATGGGATTTTTGTTTTATTTCAAAGTATCTTGCTCTGAGTCCTATTAAGACACTCATTGTTTCAAGGCAAGATATTTGATGTTTGTAAAGTGTATTAGATACTTACATGCTTTATATTAAAAAGACAATGATTGGCTTCACAAAGAACCACACAAATACCTTTTTAATTGAAATCTTTCCATCTCCCCTGCTTTCAAGTCCCCAAAGGTACCAAGCTATGAATTTCAATGAGGCCTTTGCAAAACAGTATTTAATTAGTGCTTTTCTGTCAGTCTATCTTCCATCACCCATCTAACCATTCTTGTTTCTACAGAGACATGTAGCAGCAATTTAATATTATACAAAAGGAACAACATTCTCTCACAGATAAGAGTCTAAAACCTATCAGCTCAAACTAATGTTTGTATGGCTGTTTTCCAAACCCATATGAAATAGTGCCTGTTTTCATTATGGAGGTAGCAGAACTTATCCATTAAAAATGGATAAAAATGGATATGGATAAAAAATAATAATGGATTTAAAAAGGGAGAAAAAATAATATTAATAAAAAATTCTGTACTTAAAGGACCCATAAGTTTAAACAGCAGCAGTCTGTTATATCACTGCAGCACTTTAGCTGTGCTTCTAAAATCATCATCATGAAAAAGTGGGACTAATGCTCATCCAAATGATGCAGATGGACACAGGATTCAGAGCAGCTTGCAGACACTCTGCAGGCTCTTTTGGTCAAATATTAATTGGACAGTTCTATCCCCAGTTGAAGAAGCCTCTTGCATTACCTGGCAAGTAAACCCTAAAACAGCAGAGTTCACAGCATCTGAACACCTTGTGCTATAAAGGAAAATGGTCACCAAGCCTGGCTGCAGTAATTCTTCATGTTATCCTCTTTCAGTGGGACTAGAGCAAGGTGACAGGCTCCAAATCTCTAGTGCTTCAGAATGCTGGTGCTACACTACAACAAACTGCAGTGCCTTACCTAGATTAGGCACAACAGAGTTCACCCCAAGTTTCCCCACTGCCTTGCTACTGAAGTGTCATCAAATTTTTGATGCTTACACCCAGTTTCTCATCATCTTCAAAGGAATTATAAAGTCCTTACTGTGAACGACCTAACAAAAAAAATCACTTCTTTGTGAAGGTATAATTCTGAGGTAAAGCTAGTTTATGGCAGAGCCACATCATTCCTGGAGGTGAATGGAAGAAGGGGAAATGAATGATGAGATCCTGTACAAACACCACATGGAAAACAAGAGAAAACAAGCTCTGTGCAAAAGAAATAACTCCTACTGATGATGCAGAGTGACACTGCAGTATTTATTGTGAAGATGATTAGGATACAGCAGAATGTATGGAATGGAGGAGCATCACAGCAGACTGGTGCTGCTTGTACTGTACCCTGGAAACATTCAGTTCTTGGAGTAAATGGAACCATTCAGGGGAATGTTTCCATATGAGGATTTTAAACTTAATTCAGCATAACTAACATGCTCTTGCTCAGGCAAGGGGTCAGAAACGAAGGAAAAGAGATGCCACCAACAAATAAGAATAAGGAATTTTGAAAGATGTGGTGAAGGGCACTTACTCATATTATGTTTTCACAATATTACTCATTCTTTCAATTACCTTCTTAACATGAGACTAAGGACATTCAGAAAGCTGAAGATGAAGTAATAAATATTCTTTAAATCTTTATTTCAAGCAGAATGGGGAAAAGATGTGGTAGTATCCAGAAATAAGAATGGGACCCATGAGGAAAGCTGACAGCATCACATGAATTGCTCATTATGGTAGAACTTTCTGTTCTCAGTCTTGGCTACAAGCAGTGAGTATCAGGACACTAACTTTGGTAAAGAGGGAGCAGAGGAGAAAATGAAAACAGCAGTAAAAGCCACAAGACACCACAGGAGGGTGCTACACACAGTCACTGTATTCTTCTGGCAGGAACAGCTAAAGGCAGCATGACTATGTTTTCCATAGAGTTGGAAAGCAGCAGTAAGTCCTTTTCCCTCACAGCATCTCAGAATAAATCCATTTACTCATAATCAGACTCAAAACCAAAGGGCACCAGTTGTGCTGGCCTGAGACCTGTTGGTCATAATGGTACTGCCAGCTGGGACCATTTGATAACATGAGGAGCAAAAATTACCTTAGCAAATGACCCATGCAATGCAGAGAGTCTAATGATTGTGTAAATATTGCACTGTGCTTACACTGTGCAGATGATAACTCCCCTCTACCACCTATTCATTACATGGTTAATATCAACACACCTTCAGAAAGCTCCAGGATTCTCAGAATGAAATTGGTGTGTGAAGGGATTTACACTTTTATGAATCAGCATATGACAATGCACTTTCTAGAAGCACACAGAGATTTTACTGTGCTCAGATATGTTTTCTCTCACACTTCCCACTTTAGTTTCCAGTAGCTAAACAAACCCAGAGCACTGTACTACATACAATACAACACATTTACCACTAGTTACTTTTTACTGAGGCTGTTTACAGCAATTTAAAAGAAAAAAAAATCATCTACTCATCCCTCTTCCAATAGATTTGTGCTAGCTTTCTAGGGTAGAAGTTACTCCCTTCTAGATCCCTGAACTTGTCTTCAGGACCTTTGGGTACCAAAGAAAAGCACATGCTAACCCACAGAGGTAGTGGAACTACTGGCCTCTTCTTATGCAGGGAAAATAAGATAATTCAAGGAAGACTTCCAAGCAAGGATCTGGAATTTTTCCTTTCCCCTTCTCTATTTCTTTAACATCACTCATCCCATCCTCTTTTGTCATTCTCTGATCCCAGTCTAGTTGTATCTTCCTGAGGTGGTGTTCTTTTTGTTGGGTTTTCTTAATAATATCCCTAATCAGACCCATAACTTATCTCTAGTTGGACAGGAAAAATCAGGATCATTGTGTGCAGCTCCCAAATTAATGCCATGATGGCTAACAGCTCCTGCAGTGCCAGATTTGTTCTGTCACAATATCCCTTGCAAGTTACCATTCCTGTTTTCTTCTCTTTACCTACAGAGTAGTTACCACTTGCATCTTTGCTTTCTCTACAAACCCCTCTTTCCTTATTTCTCTCTTATACAGAACTTCCCCCTCTTCAAGGAATAATTCCACCTCTGCTGACTCTTTGACCTGGTTGCACATCAGCATTTCCACTCCCTACAACAACAGATTTTGTTTTATTTTTGGAGGCTTGTGCCTTGGACTGTAGTGTCCATCACTACTGGGAGCATCACAGCTTGTTTCCAGTAAAACCCAGCCTGTGCTGTACATCCCATGCTGTCCATAAATTTAAGCAACTCTGTCCAGAGGTAATGTCATTTCCTAGATCACACCTCTAAAGCACCCTGGGATATTTGGGGATGAAAGGTGCTCTATTAAAAAAAACCAGATAACTACCTCAGAAGCATGAGTAAATAATGCATAGCCATGCCTTAAAGTAACTTCTGGCCTACTAGTCCACACAGGAATTAAAAGTTAATGCAACCAAGCATGGAGAGGGCAGAAAAAGGCCTAGAATTCCAGGAAAGAGTGGCAACATGCAAGGTAAGATGCAGTCAGCAGCCCTGCTTTCTGCAAGGTGGAATTCTGGTGCTTTTGGCTCTACTGGGGCATGACCTGAGAAAGCCACTCCATATTAATCAGAAGTGGAAAGCAGGATGCAACAGAGGTGAGGAATAAAAGGACTGGTGCCTGAGAGCACACACCACAAAAAGCAGTGCCAGAGGGAGGGTGGGGATCCTCAGCTCACCTGGGCAATGTGCTGCTAAAGGAGCATCAATATAGAAGCTCACAAATAATTTAGCAAAATTAGAAGATATTTGTTGCCTAATAAGCTGTGTAGAAATGTGGGTTTTTCCAATTCAAGTGCCACTATCACAATTTTATTCCAAAGGAGATGTACAGCTACTCTCCCATACTCCAAGCTGGAAGAACAGAATTTGACAGGTGCTTCCAGAGAATCTTCTGTCAGCCTGCAATGAATATCTGTGGTCACTCTCACTCTAATCATGTGGCAGCTAAATTTTGTTTCTAACAGTGTTTGAAACATACCAAGAGGAGAAACCATGCACACAAGATAACAAAGTATGGCAACAACAGCTACCACATACACTTTTTCTGTAGGGAATGGAGTTAGGATGGGAAGAAAAGGGGAATATCATCAATCAGCAAGTGATACAGAAATAATAACTACCAAGAAGACATCCCATTTTTTGACATCCAGCTTCATAAATAAAGCAAAGAGGCTGCTTGTTGCTCTCTATCCTGTACAAATACTGGAAATGCAAACTGTCTGGGAAGAAGAAATAGAATGCTAGACCCTGGTATGTGCACTAATTTGCTAACTGGTCTGTGGCTTCAATCCAGCAAAACACTTAAGCACATGAATAGTCCCAACAACAAAGGTCTGAAAGACTGCCCATACATTAAAGTAAATTGCAATGTAGGCACAAGCCTCTCCCTTGCTTTCATTAAAGCCTGCAAAACTCAGAGAAGAAAATCAATGCTGCCTCCCTTGGGTATTCCAAGCAAGGAGTGGGGTCACAGCAGCCACTTTCAAAGACAGCTTAGGCAAATGTATTTACAAAATGCATGTGTATTTGTATACACAAATATTAAATATACACACATTGGTGATATAACACTGTTTTCTAAGCCAAAAAGAAAAAAACACAAAACCCACAGGTTGTTTTCTAGCTGAAACACAAAAGGGCTATTTAGCTATGAAAAAATGTCCAAACTTTTTACTGTGCTTGCTTTTACAGTTAGACAGTTCACCATTCTGTGCAAACAAAATATTCTGCTGTGTTTTCCCTGAGTTTAGTTCAGAAGAGGAATCTGAATGAAATGTCAGCCTGAGCCATGCAGCTTACACAAACCAAATGTCAGGGTTCAAGGGGGTGTGGTGATAACATCTGGAGGGGGCACAAGGGACAGAGGTGAGTGATCCACAGTCTGGAAGGTGATACTGCAGGGTCTAGGTCAGGGGGGAGGTGGGAGATGCTCAGGAGGGATGGGTGCAGCATGGGGATGATGAATATATTGCCATTTGAGAAAAGTAACCTGCAATCAGGATTTGATCAGATGGTGCCATTAAAGGGCTCAAAAAACATTTTCCAGTTACCTCAGGGAACAAAATCCCTTATTATCTGAACAAGAACACTACCAAAAACTAATATTACCATTTTAAAGCATAGTTATGATTTCTGCTTTTACTGTCACTAGCATTTACATTCCTCTTTCTTCTCTCTTCAAATTCTACAACCAGCACCTAACACAGACACACAGGGGGCATTTGCAGGCAAATACATCTTCCTCAAAGCAGCAAACATGATCCCATTCCTGTCACAAATGGTTAATTTTTTTTCTGGGGCACTCAGCATCAGATTTCAGGTGGAGGCACCTGAAATAGCAGTCCTATGTTATTAGCCATTTAAGACCAAATGCTATCAAGAACACAATGAGTGGAAGTCTAATCTGCAAGTTGTACTTCAGAGATGAATGAAATGTTTACAGGGCAGTAGTGGTGTGAAAGTGGAAGAACCTGCTTCTCTCAGAACTCTATATGCTCTGCTGGCACATTCAGGGTGAGAAACATCCACTGTGTACACAAACCACACTGCTGCTGTCATATCATTGCTCTTTTTCTGTGCATTGAGGCTCAGTCAGCATCACAGCATAATTTCTTCACCCTGACACTAGCAGGCTCTCTTCTGTGCCAAAGTGAAGAGCATCACCTGTTTATAGCTCTGCCCTTACTACCATAACAATCATTAGCAGCATTTGGGAATAGCAGGCTGTGTAATTGCTCTGCAAGTATATTCTTCAGGACTGAATTGCCTTTAATCTTCTTAGTACCTCTTGGTTATTTTCTTGCTTTTTACTCTCTTCTTCACAGCTCTGCACAGAACCTTGAGTCACTTCTCTCCTACAGGTTAATGAAATGATTTCCTAATTTCTTCTGCAGGAAGTGAACTGTAGCACAGGTATTCCTGACTTTCTTTACCTGACCAAAGAAATAATGAGGATTTGCTTCACCTTCTCATTCAATCTCTGCTGCTGGCAGATGTTCACTTGTGATGCCAAGTCCTACTGACACTGCTGGGAGTCTGTGGGCTTCAGAACCAGTTTGGTTGGATCTCATCTCCACTTCAGAGAGAACACTGCAGCAGTGGCTGGAGCAGTCTCTGGCCTCTACAGATTACACAGGCTGGAAATGCTGTATTATTTCACCCCAGTCACCATGTATGCACTAATTGGCTTTAATGACCTAAGTAAAGAAAGGTGAAGAAAATCCTTAGGATTCTACAAGGTGTTTGCCAGAGGTCAGCAGAAGACTAAACAGAGTGCAGTCAATATTGCTCTGCTTGTGTGAACACAAAAAAATAGAATTCTTGATAAGCAGCTATATTTGATTTCTATACTTTGATGAAAAGCATCAGCTAAACACTGAACATGGATTTTAATTTGTGTGGTATTTATTGGTGGTCAAGATAAGCAGGAAAAAAATGGCAGTGCTTTCCTGACATCATGCCATATTGGAAAGCAAGGAAAATCTGTTTCTGCCTGTAAATAGGACTTGTGGAAGTCCAAAGAGAGAATAAATATGAAAAAGGAAAAATAAGATATCCTTCAACACAGCCACACTTCTGATCACAAAGATGTTTTGGAGACAGCTCAACTTCATAAAGCTCAGCACAGAAGTATCTCCATGAAATGAGTCATAAAAAACACTAAGAGAAGATGAGGCCTTTGCCTGTGTTTTTGGAGGAAATGAAGAAACAAAGCAACCCCAAAGATATTTTACCAAATGACATATAAATAAGGTATATTTATTTACATTTTGGGTTTAGACACTTGATAGCTAATAGGAAGAAGTGAATTTGATGGACATTCAGAAGTGCTACTACATCTACACTAGAGCTGGGTTAAACAACAAGTCCACAGTCTGGACTACAGGAAAACTCCTTTAGTCACCTAATATCCCTTTTGCATAAAACCAGAAAAAACAACATAAAAACCACAAAAGAGCTCTTCTGCTCCCACCAGGGAGGATCCTTTAGATCCTTTTAAAGGCTCTAATTACTGAGTATTACAGCTGGTGTTCTTTGATTTTACTGTTTTCCTGGCATTTTACTTTGCTGTGGGACTGTTTTATGGAGCATTTTGGTGAGCTCCTGATAGGCAATCCTCCAGATTAATTCAGTGTTCATTGGGCCAATAAGTGGTCAGCTTCTCTGAGAGACAGCACAGCAATGAAAGCTCACTATCTCCTTCTGGGAATTCTAGGAAGATTGAACAGCACACAGTATTTTGAATGCCAAATGCTCAAAAGTCCTGTTTAGATCTACACATAGAGCATTTTCAAAATAAATCTCCAGGTAAATGTACTGCTCAGGATTCAAGTATGAGAGACACAGATTAGCCTAGGAAACTACAAATGCTGCTTTAAAACAGCTCATTACAGATAGGTTGGTTTGTTTTGTGAGATATTTTTCAGACCCAAATTAGAGCAGAACAATTAAATGACCATTAAGTAAGCATTCAGCAGAGCTGGCAGGACCCTTTGAATTTGTTTTGCTCCTTTTTTTTCCTCTGTAAAGCTGAAAAACACTGAAAAATTTCACCTGTAAAAGGAAACTGATAAGAGGCTCCATGGATTCTCAGTGCCATACAACACCACTTCTACACAAGGAAATACCACTTCTACATGTTTCAGAGTTTTGAAGTTTGGGGTTTAAATGTTTTAATTTTAAAAAATATATAATTGTTATTATTATTCCAGAAAAATCAGCTACTTCAGAGAACAAAATTAGGCTAAGTGGGAGAATACACTTATTTTAGTGCTAACAACATTTTGTTGACATGTTCAGGTAGTTGTATTCCTCCTCACTTCTCAGAACCTATCCATTTCCAAAGTCAATTTTGCTGCCTTCCCAGTACAAAGGCACAGTGCAGAGAGCCAGCAGGCATCCTGAATTTCAGAGAGAAGTCAAGCTGCCTGGCACCATCAGAAATTGTACAATTTACAACAGGGAGCCAACAGAGAACAAAGACAACAGAAATGAGGGAAGGAAAGGCAGGAGAGAACAGGATTTGTGAAATGCACTGTTATCCACCAGGCTGCCTCTGCTACACTTTGACCTCTAAACATGTACACATAATTCATCAATCACTGATCCTAAAGTGCACCAGGGATGAAAGAAGGGCATTAAATAACAGATTAACAGAATGGGGTTCAGGGTATCTGCATTCTGTTCATACTAGGAGCATACAGAAAAACAGATACTCAGCTGAACTAAACAGATTTGAAGGAATCAACACAGTATCAACTAAAGTGCATGCACTGACAAATGGTCCCTTCAAAGGTTTTCTGCAAAGTCCTTGTGATTTCTACAGCCTTCTGTGTAACTCCAGGCAAATTATTTCACTTTTCTGTCCCTCATATCTTGGTGTAATAGCTCCTCTTTCAGAGGGGGTGTAAAGTCCTGAGGTAGTTTTTGCAAACTCCTGCAATATTCTCTAGCCAATTACTGATTAGAAAAGCAAGTAACTAGGAGAAGCAGAAGGAGAAGAAATACACAGCATAAGAACATTCACCTCCCTGCTTCCCCATCCTGGCATTTGTAGCCTTACAAAGAAATGTCAGTTTAAATAACCAATTCTCATTACACTAAATACTGAAATGCCAACACTGATCATGTGGATTTCTGTTAAAAATTAATGTTTTAGGAAGGAAGCTCTTAGTTTTTGCCTTTCTAGTACTTTGCAGTTTGATATGTATTGAAGATAGCAGCTATTTCACCATCCTGTGCCCATGTGAAGTGCAGGCAGAAAATCTGCCAGCTCTGGTAAATCACCAGTGGAACACAATGCTTGCAGCACCAAAGTGGAAATATGGGCTTACATGGCATGTGCAGTCATTTGGCAAGCTGTCAACACACAGAACTTGTAAAGAAGGTGCACTCCATACCAAAGGGGGCCAAAAGTGCTGTTGCTTTTACTCCAAGGTGAATGCTTTATGATGAAACAAGAGAAGAAAGATTACTTGCAGCTCCTCAGCCCTGATAAACCAGGCACAGCCTTTGGGAAATGCAGAGTGCACAAACTCCAGGTTAATAGATTTGCTGCACAGGTTCAATGCTTTTATCAATAATGAACATAGTTCAGATGCTCTCCTCCCCCTGTTGCACTTAACAGCTCTGCTTCCCCATTTCTGGAATCCTGGGAGCAGCAAAGCAGGGAAATCATCCTGAAGACCTGCTCAAGATTGCAGGTTGACTTTGCAATCTCAGCATAAGATCCATTCCACTGAGAAAAAAATAACATTCCAAAGACAGTGCTACCATGACTGTCCTGTGGCTTATACAGGACAGAATTCACCTCCATGAAAAGTCAAAGGGAGTGGATATTGAAAAGAAATGTTACTGGTGGGACAGGGAATTAAGGAGAGAAAAGAAGTAAGGATTTTTGCCTTATGTTGTTACTCTTCATTTTCTATCTATTCTCTTCCTCTTCACCTCATTCCCTCTTGTTTGGCTGTTTCTCTTCCTCCTTTTACTTTCTGTTTGCCTGACAAACCCTTGTCTCTTTTCTTCCATTGTGCTCCCTCTCAAAAATGTCTCATGGTGCTCCTACAAAGTTCTTGCTATGAAAGCATTCACAGTGACTTCTAAGATAAGAAATTTAACAAAGTATGCAAGTACTCTTAGGCTTGAAATATACATTACTATAAAATATATGCATCTCCCTTCTTATTTCCATTAACTCCAGAATTAATTCCGAATAGCTCAGAGCAACCTCAAACATAATTACATGGAACTGAATAATTAATAGAACTGATGAAATGCATGCCACATACAGGAGGCTAACAGTTTATATGACCAGGTCCTTGCTATTCAAATCTTGAATTTCTACTGTTTTATAACCAGAAACACATTGCAGTATCAGTCTCTAGAGCTCCTGCTGGATCACATCTCCGAGATTTGTCATGAAGGGCAGAAAAGAGGAACAGTGCCTCCAACACAGTCTGTGACTGATTTCCCTGTACAGAGAAAAATACAAGACACACATAGAGACACCCACAGTGACTACAGCAGTTATGAAAGATGCTGAGCATCTGTACACAGTATTCAGAGCAGGCCCTGCATTCAGAGAAAGACACATGACAAATACAACATATGGTATATTTAAAACAGAGTCCATTTGTTGTGCTGTGTGTGAATGGAAGCTTTTTTCCAGCACTCTCTGGCTTAATATTCTTCCCAGATCTTTCTCACCTGATGTTTCAGTCAACTGGATGCTAGAGGCCTTTAAAAAACATGTCAGTTCTTTTATTTAGTATAATCTTGCTATATCCAAAGTAGACAGTATGAACAGAACATTGGTTCACTTCCAATGCTGCTGAATGATTGAGTGTGAAAGCCTCTTTTGCCTATTTTCTCTTTTTGATTTTTTTCTCAAGGTCCTGCTTTCCAGTGTGTTTTCCCATTCGTGCATGCAGTTTTCCCATCCTGTCAGCACTGCCAGTCACTCAGCTGCTGAGCCACTTTCTGCCACACAGGTGTGGAGAGATTTCCCATCTGATTTACAAATCCTGAGCTGCCCCTGTCAAGCTGGCTGCCTGTCATGCTGCTGCAGGGTGTTTCCAACAGCTGCTCTTTCCAAGGTGCACTTCTTTGCACCTCCAGCTTAATTTTCCCCCTTTAGTTTTCATCCTTTCCACACCCAAAGGCACTGGCAATGGAGCCATGCAGAAACAACAACTGTACCATTAAATTATTTCAGATTCTTGCTTGTTGAGAAATGATCTGCATGTCCTAGTTCATCACTCAGTCATATTCAGCTGTGCATCCACTACTCAAGCACTATATCCATATGACTTCTACACATCTAGGCTAGGATTGTTTTAGCTTTTTTTTTTTTTTTTTCTTTCTGTTTCCTTTTTAAAATATTTATGCCTGTTCTGATCAGTATGATTAAATCTTGTATCTGTTGAAGGACAGCTTCTGCACAACACTCTTGGAATTCAACCCCAGTTTCTGGAAAAATCTGGACATCTGCTCTTGTTCCTGAGGGTTGGGAGACTTTTCCTTTGAGTTTCCATTAACTCACCGCTATTGTATCCTCATAACTATTGGTTTTCTAGTGCATTCAATCTCAGCTGAAGAAAAGCAAAAGTAGGTATTCACTACTTAACAACAACTGGTTTTCTTTCTGAATTAAAAACTAATTCAAAGTCACAGAAAATTTTGAAACACAAGATTTTTCTTTAAGAAGGCAAGCGAGTTAAAAGCCAAAGTAGAATGTGCAGAGACTTGGTCACATTTTGCTGAGTGTAAGTATGATAACAATCTGAACTGGTCCCTAGGAACTCAACAGAGGACTGCAATCAACTTCACTTGGCTGTATTTAACTCTGCAACATGGGATATACTGAAATTCTATCTTGATTTCATGTCACATAACATTTTCTCACCTCCTGGTTTCTGTCTGGGCTGCTCTGAAGCAGCAGGACTGCAGCTGTTCTCATGGATGGGATCTGTCCTGCATTTCAGACACAGTCTTAGACAATACTGGAATATTTACACCTCAGTTTTCTTACACAGAAAAGGAAGATTGCAGCCTCAGGTTTCATATGCATTTAAAATTTTTGTAAGCCAAAAGTGGCTTACCTTTGTCTCCAATTCTATGACATCCTAAGCATTTAAGCTGACATTTACTGAAGGTCTTAAAGTGAAAAGCTAAGGGGGAAAAATCAACAAAATAGTACTGAGAATTTTGATACTTAAAACCCGCTTTTGCAGTTTTATTTGGAAAGACTTAGTTTTACTTGAATAGTGCTTGGAGGGCAGCTACAAAGAGGATGGAGGTTCTCTTTTTGCAAGGAGCCACAAGGAGAAAAGATAAAGAGCAATGGTTACAAGTTGCACTGATCAAGGTTTTATCAGTTTTATGACCTAAGAAAGACAATTTTTGCAATGAGAATGGCCATTCAGTGAAACAACCTCCCCAGGGACATACTGGAGTCACCATCACTGCTGATGGTGGTTTGCAAGATGTGACCAGACAGGCAACTTGGTATTTTCATCCAGACTCCCTTTTCCACAGAAGAGTGGAAATCCTTTCCAACCTAGGATTCTATGAGACTATTTATTATCACATCTAGCCCTAAACTTTCACCTAAAACTGATCTGGTGATTCTGTGATGATTGCTGCTTCCCCTCACAGCCAAACCCAAGTCAGGTTACATTTAAACTGGTTTTACTCCAGTTTCATTTTACTAGTCCTAATCATAATAAGTCATTTGTATATGAAAGAAGGGAGATTGGTTCTAACAGAAATTACTTTTTACTCCTGCCAGGTATTTTCACCTGTTGCAACCTCCCTCTAGGCAAAGTAAAATCTCTTTCTATTCCAGAGGAATAGAGAAAGAAATGCAAGTTGTCCCTCACACAGGCTGCTGGAACAAGTAAGAACCCAAATTTTTGTGGTTATACACAGCTTCAAAAAGTTATGCATTTCTAACAGGGTGCAGTCAGATTTAAAATAGCTTTTCTATATCTGTATCTCCTATATTTTGTGAAAGATAACAAATTGAATGTTTTATTCTAAATGTATCATGGGAATATATAAAGAGACAAGTTTCTATTACACTTAGGTCATAATGTGTGCAGTTCCAGGAAAAGGCTTCCAAGATTGCACTATGTTTGTGCAGATAAAACTGCTGCTGCCTGAAATGTTTTCTCATTATTTTACCTATGAAGTGATTTCCTTTCTAAAATTTGCTTTACATGTATTCCTTTACAATCATATTAGGATTCCAACTAACAAAAGGACAGGATTGTTCTGTGTATGGGATGCCTGCACTCAGGGTAGCCATGGTGAAGCATGTCCTGGTAGTGGAGTAATTTAGCTGGTTGCTTCATCATGGAAGAGCTTTCAGAGTTGAGATGAGAAACTTGTACTTCATAAAGTCTGGAACAGTGCTGGCAACACTTAATTATTTAAAGTCACCCTTCCACATGAATTTAAATGTGAATAGATTATTGTGTTTTCTGTAGAAAAAAACACCTCTTTCCTCTAAACTGCTTTGCAGAAATTCTGAGTCACAAAAACCTTCTTGCCCAGAGTCCCACAAGAATCAGCAGCAGAGATGGGAATAAAGAATCCCAGAATCCCAACTGTTACACCTCCTTCAGTGACTGGGGACAGCACTTCTTCCCAGGGAGTCCTAACACATTATTCTACCATTACAAAATCTCACTGAACTAAGAAAACCCATGAAGAATTAAAAAAAAATAATAAAAAAAAAAAAAACCAAGAAAATAGGAAGGAAAAAAAATGAAAAAGGTGGCTTTATAATCCTCAGAAGCAGAAACTCAGCAGTTTGATGTCAGCTGACCAATGGACTCCTCTGCTTCTACTGCAAAATTAACAAGGGTTTAACACATAATCAAGTTCAACAAGCTTCTGTGTATCAGCAAAAGCATGATAAACCATTCCACACCACAGGTCTGCTTAGCAAGTGCAAGACAAGGTGGCTTAGCACATTTCCTTTTCCTCTGAGTCTAAACCTACAGAAAGAGACAAGCTGGTTTTGAGAATCTTGCTAAGTTGTGGCAGCTTGACTTTATGTTGAATTCTTTAATTCTGCTAAGGCTAATGGGATAAGAGGAGGTGAAAAAACATTTCCTTGCTAATCAGTTTTTTAACAGGCTTGAAAATGACAGTGACAACTGTGTAAAAAGCTTTTTCACCCCTTGATGAGACCACCATGATTTCAGCCTTCTATAGCCTGGTACTTCTCCACTTCTCATCTCCACATGAAATTGCCACTCATAATTCACCTGCCTTTTCAGCTTACTAGGTATTGCTGTATAAAAACATTGGCAGTGAATGATGAGCAGACATAAGACCATTAATATAACTGTGCTAGATACAAACATCCAGGGGATGGAATCAAAAGGGGCTGAAGTCCTCCTGGCCACAGAGCTCCTGAAGTATGTTTCCTGTAGGCAAAAATCCTTTAGGCTTTAGGAAACTTGCCCCTGGAGCTGGGAATCAGGTAGGTGAGGCAGTTTGGAGCCAGGGTCCTGCCCACAATAACTTCTGTGAGTTGTAATGCAAAAGGGATTTTGGTACCATACCCTTCACTGTGTTCAGTGTGAGCTTCAAGGGAGATACAGGCATTCTGTCTGTTTTGTCTATCTATAGGCACTCTATCTATTTTGACACTTTTAAAGCCAAATTTAGATTTTTCACCAGCCTTCCCAAGGCTTTGTTGAATCAAGGCTTTTGGCTAATCATCAGATTCAGTGAAAATGTGTTGTAACCCACTAACCTGCCTCAGTCCCAGCAGAAGTGCACGATACTAATCTCCACATTTATTAAACACATGCTCCCTCTGGAGCTGGAGATGATACAGTAACAGCTGTTTTATTCAGGTTTCTCTTTAAGCCATTAAGAAACAAACACAACCTTGTCTCTGGTACAATTCCCAGTGTTCATACACACTCATGCAATTAAGATACACAAAGATAAACAACTGTTAAGTTCTCCATAACTTCTACAATCTATTTTCCCTCCCATTCTCTCTCCCTGTTCTTGCCATTGCTATTGTAAGTAAACTAGCACTGAAATCTGATTCAGCAAAGCAAAATTAAGTTTTATGCAAAAATAAATGAGGTAAGCTGTACTGGGCATAGCATCCTCCCAAAATACTGGGATTAAACATAAGAAATCAGTAGGCCTGTAATGAAGACAGTGAAACAATGCAAATGCTGGGACACCAGGGTTTGCTCTGACTTTAATGTCAGCCTGGCCTCCCACTAGTATAAAATTATTATTTCTCTGTGGATCATTAATCCTTTTTGTCTACAAGACATAATATCACTTCTGGATGGCAAGACAACATGTTATTTGAGAAACAAGAGCATAAGCCCCCATCATGAACTCCAACATGGCTTTTAACCACAACCTGTGGGTAGGAGCACAGTGACACCAACACCCCAAAAACACTGGGACAAGCACAGTGCATCTCTGGAAGCTGAGAAAATTCACAGAGCAGCCAACAATTTTAAGGAGGATATCTCCTATTGGAAGACCTGGAGAGTGCAGAAAGGGTTGTATTCCTTCCTCTGCTCAACTCTCAGTACCCAAAGCTCTTTTCAAACTCTGAAACCACCCCATTATTGAATGTGCTGGTGAGCTCCAACCAGTTCTGCTGGTGTGTGGGGAGGTGAGCTGGACATCCTTAGGCTTGGTGCTGCTCCCTCCCTTCCAACTCATCCCAACTCCAATCATGTCCTAAGCACCCTGCAATGCTTCTCCCTTTTTCCCCAAGGCATTTGAAAACTGGAGGGGAAAGGTGGCAGCAAACTGCAGGAAGAGCCTTGTGGCTGATGGTTTTAGACTAGCTGAGTTCTTGGAGAGACTTTAGGTAATGCTGGGGACCCAACACTCTGTGACTGCACATGCATTTTACAGAGACAGAAATGCACCCACCCTGCAATGAATGGATCTTATTATGCACAAAGTCAACAAACTTGCTAAAGGGCTTTGGCAAGTCAGTGCCTTTGTGTTTGGACTGCAGGGCTGGCTGCGTGGTGTGCTTTGTCCACTCAGCCCTGTTTACCAACAGAGGTACAGTCACAATACAGCCCCAGGCACCACTCTGGATAAATATGGTAATGTGTAATGTTGTGTTCCAACAGTTTCTGTAGCAGTGTTTACAAGTGAGACCTACGAAAGCGAGTAAACACAGATATTAAAAAAGCCATTTGCTTTCTCACCATGCATGTTTACTGCTTGCAGCTCAGTCACCTCTGACAAGTGAAAGAGATCATTTCATCTCAGTTCCTTCCTCCAGCATACCCACCTGATGTATTTCTGTGGGGGAGCATGACACTGCAGTGTAATGTTTGCTGTTATTGTAAATTGACACTTTGCTTTTGAAAAGCTGCAAACCATTTGCTCATAAAACAAACTGCAATCCCCACGAGTCTATTTGCTAGTTTGCTTGGCTTTTTTCAGATCTGAAACAGTTTTAAGATATTGCTTCAAATGAAACATCCATGTCTTGTATGACACTTTCTTTGTAAACAAGTTAACACAAATATATTTTCCATGCATATTTATCATATGCCCATAGCAGTCAGTGTTGAAATCCACTCCTCTCATCTTTCTAACAAACTAGGAATCCTCACAGCCATAAAAAAATACCCTTTTCCCCCAATGAAACTATTCCTTAGAATAAACTTTTGACTTTAGAGTCTCATTTTTAATTTATTTCATTAATTTTCATCTCAGATAATTTTTTTTTTTTTTTATTACAGCTGGGAATTTTTATAATGTGCAAATTGAAATAATGATTGTAGCACAGTACTCTGCATGTGCTTTTCATTAAGCCTCCAGCTACTATTCCTTGCTCTGTTGGATATCTTTGTGTCAGGGTTACTTTATGGCAGACAGAAATCTGGACAATTTAAAGTTTAAAGAATGACTAAAAACCTATTAGATAACAAACATGCACTGGTTCATGTAGCTTAATTGCATAGTCTTGTCATAATCAAAATACTTAAAACATAATAATCATGCTAAAAAGTGGACCTGTCAATATATTCCACAGTTTCATGATTCTGAAATCACTGCTTGTTGTTACAATTCTGTTCAAGCAGACACACAGTGCCAGAAACACAGTTACACTTCTGAGATGCTGTGCTGTAGCAAAATTAGTCATTCTGTTGGTAAGAAAGTAAAATATCATAAACTCATACCCTGTTCAAGTATGATTTCCTGGTCAGTATTAGTCACTTAAAAGAGTTCAGAAACATTTGTGTGGCCTGCTGAAATTTACAGCATGCTTACACTGTTGATCACCAGTCTCATCTTGCTACTTTGTCATGCTGTATTGCTTATTGGTAAATGAGTTTGCTGCATATATTCCCACTGCTGCCAGGGCCACAGAAACCTGAATGAACACTGAGAGAGTCCACTTAATTGCAAAGATTTATGACTATGTTGTTTTCTTTTCTCCCTTTCCCCTCAAACTTGTCTTCCATGTCTGACATCTATAGAAAAGGGAGAGCTGCTTATTCTAGTCCAAAACAGCAGCAGACAAGGATCACAGCTCTGCAAGGATTCCTTGTTTCTATTGCTAGTGCATAGGCAACACAGAAATTGTGTTTTAATCCACCTAGGACAGGGTACTGAACCAAAGGAAAGTCCTGTGTCAATACAGATTCAACCATGATCAGTCTGCAATGAAGCAGAGTTACACAGCTGGCAAAACCCCTGTAACCTGTGTAATTTGCAGAATTAACGAGCTGTCCTCTTGGATTTAAGACACCATGCTTTCTAAGGTGAAACACAGGTGCACCATTATCCAATAATCAGATTTTTTACTTCTGGAAACTCAGAAGCAGAAAGTTACCATTTGAAAAATCTGTTTCTGCCTGCACAAAGAGTCTGCTGTGCGAACCAAGCATAATTTGTGTGTCAAACCAAAGCCTGTTTCTTTGTCTTATTTATGGCTCTGCTACAAGTTTGGGTAGCAGAGGAATCAATCCATTTCAACCAACCAGTAAAATGATTTTGGGAACTGTGGAGAGTAAAAAACAAAAAACCCAACAAACCCCAAACAGTTTCAGCTTTTCTGATTGAACACTGTTATCTCAAGAGCAAATTTTACATGCTGAAAACTTACCAATGGAGCGATGAATGCAGGTGTGCTGGTTATCACTCAGAAAAAAACCCTCTTTGCACTGACATTCGTAGCTGCCCATAGTATTTACACAAATCTGCTGGCAGCCTCCATTGTTATCCAGACACTCATCAACATCTACAAGACAGAAGGAAAAAGAAATTCAAGATAATATACATATTTGGAATATAAATCTAGAGGAGTGAGCAACACACAAAAAGGCACGCTGTAAATTAACCTAGTGAAGATTACCCAAATTAATCCCTCTAATTATTTCTCCTGCATTTCAGGCTTAAAGTTAACATGAAAAAAAACCCCAAACAGTGCAGACAGAAATCCCACGTCGTCTTCATGTATTCTGAGCTGCAAATTGATTTCCAATGCACAATGAACATGAACAACCTAAAAAGGCTGTGACCCCATCTGCCAAGTGTGCTGTTGCACTCTGTCATTCCCACTCCACTTGGAAAGACATACTTCAGGTCTACAGTAATTTCCAGCAGGGGTAGCAGGCAAACACAAAGGGCATTACTGGGTGAAAAGAGTCTTTATAGAGTTCTGGTCTTGAACAGAACAGCATGTTTCAATTACTGGAGTCATAACCCCCTATTTTGTCAGTTTGTTTAATGTTGTTTAGTGAAAAGAAGGCTTCTTAAATCTTAAATGTTCCATGTCTGTATTGTCATTTTAATAGGCAAATATATAAAACCACAAAGGCAGCACTAGCTACTGGCTGTTTTGAGGGCTCTCCCCCATCACTTCTCTTGGCATAACTGTTTTTATGCTGTAGTGTTTAGCAGACACATATGTATCAGCATTGGGAAACCACTGCCACTATTAGGCATCCGACCCACATTCAACTTTACAATTCTCCTGTTTTGCTCATGAAAGTGAGTCATACCTATTTTTTGCTTTTTCTTCTTGCCACCTGAAAATTCCATGCTTTCCTTTTTTTATGAGGACTCTTCAGCCAGTTAAGTTATTTCACAGTATGTGCCAACATGCAGGCAATGGAGCTGGTGTGTGTTTTGCTTTCGTTTTATTTTTGGAAGAGGCAAGAAAAAAAAAAAAAAACAAGAACCCACAACAAAGCTAAATGATCCACAACACTCTAAACCTCAGAAGAGCTGGCACAGCTCCTGCAGAAATTAATTCCACCAGGACTGGACAGTGTACACTGAAATAAACCCAAGCTGCTTTTGCTGGTCTGAACACAGGGCTGGCCGTGAGCTCACCCAGCTATTGCTGTTTGTGCTGCCTTGGTGTGACAGCTCTGGGGTAATTACTGCAGCACCCAGGGAAACCAGGCAGCCTCATGAACTGTGTAGACAACCCTCCTTTTTTTATTTACCAGGAAATTTTAAGCACTATTGACTCAAACTCTCCATATCAAAATTCCCCCTGCCTTCAGTTCTTACTCTTTTCCAGAACTGAGATTTTGGTAGTGTGCAGGAAACAGGGAAATGAAGACTTTCCTTGCCTACTGCTTCACAAGAAAGAAAATAAATATCTTGGCTAGACCCTTCCTCTGTCAGTCAGCAGGCCTTGCTGCCCTTGAGTGCCAACTCAAACCTGCTCCTTCAGAACAGCTGGAATCTAGATTCTCCTCTCTGGAAAATCAGCTGAACACTTACTGAAGGGAAGCCTCAGCTGGTACATGCATAAAGCCAAATTATGCTACAGAGTATGTGTTCTTCCCAGAGCTCTGTTTATGGTATCACAAAGTCACTCAAACAGTTGCCTTTCAACTCTGGTGAATAATCTGAAATGAATGCAATGACTTGTAAACATTTTTCTTCTACTATTGATAGCAAATGCTAATAATTTACTACTTCCACAAAGAGATCAGTTTACCACCAAGCCCCAAATCCATAAGCTAGAATAAAACTATTACAGTCAAAATTCTTTAGAAAGCTTTTCTATGAGGAATTTCTTCCAATTGTGTGCAATAACTTGCCTCAAAATCATTTTAATAGGCATTGATGAGAAGGACTTGAAGAAAGGAGACAGCTGGGATCTAGGATGACTCTATCTCTATCATGTTTTGCAATGGATCTTGGTGATGGTGCAGGATTTACATGTTCTCTTCTCAGGTCTCAGTCCTGCTAGTGCTGGGCTTTTTGGAGCACTTTCTATCACTTCAGCCTTACAGGGAAGTATTGCTTAATACCCACCACACCAAGCAATCTATTGGACATGGATGCCTGGAAAATACTTATTCAATTCTTCACTGTGTAAAATTTCTTTCCAATAAAGCACTTTGTGATTAGCCTGTCAGTTTATTAATAACCCAGTTGAGAGAACAGCATAAAATAGTCTTCTGAAGTTATGCAAGTGAACTCCATCAATTCCAAGAAGGTTAAGTTTTGATAGATCTGGCAGAGTAATTCCTTAATGTCTCTGAATTTTTTCAAAGCTCACAAGGGCCTATTTCTTTCTTTCACTGTGCAATTCTCATTCAGTGCAGCTCAAGTCATCCACCTGAATGTAGAAACATTGGTAGTGCAGCATGGGTGGGACTGAATTTTGAACCAGATTTTCTAGAGATTAAGTTCCACATAAACACCAAAATAAGCAGTCAGGTTTTCCATAAAGTTTTTTAGCTCCAGTTTTGCTGGCTCTCTACATGACAAATATGGCTGTTGACTGTTTTGAAAAAACTGAGGGTTTTTTTTAAAGATCTCAGGATCTTTAATTGGTGCCAACTCTGTGTGACAGTTTACACCTGCACCCCAGGGGTCTAACTCTAGAGATTTGAAAAAAGTCACTTATGGAATAAAATCCCTTCACTCAAACATCTACTCTCAGCCCCAGCTAAAATCAATTTAAAAACTTCTACATTGACTGAACACAAATACAAAGCTAACTTGATTTATTACTCTATTCTTAATAGAACAGATTTCGCTCTTCTTTTAGAACAACAGACAGGTCTTCTTTGATAAACTTTTACACAAAATCAGGTACCACTGATCATTCAGGACCAGATTTTCTCTCTGAGGATGGCAGCCTCAAGGGAGCAGAAGCAAGACTCCATTCCTTTAAAATGGTGTATGGGAAGTCAAACCCATTTCCTAGCCTCTTTATATAACAAAAGTTTCAGCTTGGTCTCCCCATCAAACAGTGCGCAGATTCCTAAAGTACATTATCCAGTTCTTACAGGACAGCTGAGTCTCAAAACCCCACTGATGCAGGAAGATTTCAGCAAGTTTTTATAGTCCAAACCCACAAAAGAATGCTGAAAGAATCTAACCTGAGCTGAGCTCAGGTGGTTATTCCACATGGCTGCTCCAACCCCATCCTCAAAAGAGGATGAAGATCTAGTAGGGAGTGAATACATGCTCTTAGACCATTCTCTGTAGTGCCCATCACAAAGAACTGTCCTGTGATTCTGTTTGCTGCTGGAAGCACCTAGAAACAGCTCAGTTTCTCTTAGCTGCTCCTTACCAGCACAAATAAACAGCTCAGATGACAACCAGCACAAAAGCAAGAATTGCTGCTACAGCATTTAGACCAGTGACAAACCTATGTTTGCAGGGAGAGGAGCCCCTGGACTTTAGAGTGGCCAGTCCTCATCTGGGACAAGCAGGACCAGGGCAAGAGCCAGCCCAGGGAAAGGCTGGGAAAGGAGAAGGATCTTTGAACAGAGAGATAATGGCTGCATAAATGCATACATATATAGCTATATCTATATATCAGAAGCATTATGTAAATGAATGCAGATTTCAATTTGCATAAGACCTCTAGCTTTTTGGCTCACTGCCTTCACATAATCAAACTTGTGCTCTGTACCTCAGTCAGATGAGATCCTCTGGAGAGTGGTAGTGTGGAACAGTATCAAAGGGTAGGAAATATTACAGTTGATAAAGATGAATGGTTTATATATTAAATAAACAAATGTTTTCAGTTTCTCATTTAATTTATCTGATGAATTTTTCAAATTAACTTCACTGGTGTTTCACCCTGATCTGGCACAGAGCTTCTTGCAGCATTTGGCCTGAAGAAGCTCTTCCAAAAAGACACCATGGAGGGAGAAAGGTCTGCTAAGGGTAGCTGAAACCAAAACCACCAGCAGGAAGACACAAAAGTGGAAACACTACACACAGTCAATGCCAGGGACAGTATGTCCACTGTTCTCTTCCTCCCCTGATCTTCTCTTCCTTCCTTCTGACATTTCTCTTTCATGTCAGCATTTTCATAAACACTTAAGCCCCTCATAAATCTGAGTCTTCAAAATCTCCAAAGCATTTGGGAACCATAGTAAAATGTACTTGCTGTAGCACTGAGACTTCTAAAAACAGGATTTTGACTCATGATCCAGGGAGCTGATCCTGCTATTTCTTTTCCTCTAAGCTACTCTTGGAAACTTTTGGAAGATGTCTCTAAGATGCCTATTTTACCAGTGCAAAACATGGTGACAGAGAGATGAAGCACTGATAGCAATACTGCAGACTTTTCTCAAATTTTGTTTTTCTCAAATAATGTTTTGTTAGCAACAAAACACAACTTAGGATATTTTGCATTTGTAAGGGAAAAGATTAGCAACCACAGGGTTGGAAAATGTAGGTGCCTGATTCTGGAATTTTAAAGTCATTATAATCTGAATATTTCTAGTCAGAAAGCTGGCTGAAAGTAAATGAAATTTTTTTTTTAAACTACATTTAGTAGTTTTACTGGATACTGGATTTACTACAGTCATAATTATACCAAAATCACTTCTAGCCCAGCATCTCTGACACTGTCCTTGCAGCTGATATTCAGGAGAAGACTGTAAAGATGGGACAGAACCATTGCAGAGATGTTCTCCCAGGTTTCAGCCATCACACACCTATCAACTTTCCTGAATCACTTCCTAGACCATTGTCCTGCTGGATCTTTCCTGTGTGGATTTCTCTAACCTTCAATGTGCCCAACACAATGGGGCAATTACTTCTACAATACTATTATGAGATTTAATTTTGTTTATAAAAATGACATGCATGTATTTATTTTTAAAATGCTGCTTCATAGTCTGGATGAATGCCCCCAGAATTCATTATTGTGAAAAAGAGTAAATATTCATTCACTACTTGATTTTTCTGCATTTTTCTTGATCTTACAAATCCCCCTTAGCCTTGTAGTGTCTCTCTCATCTCCTCTGAACCCTGGAGCATAGAAATATACAAATAAGATAATCACAGAAACAATTCAAATCACTCCAGTATATCATGTTTAAAACAAAATGTGCTCATTTCTAGGAGTTAACCTTTAATGACAGCAGCATTTGGAACACACTCTTCTCAATTCTGTAATCCTGCAAGTACCATGATGCTCTGTTGGAGTGGGTGTCTTGGAAGATGGGATCTCAAGATACCCATGTAAGCCCAGGGAGCAAATCTGGCAAGTAGGAGTGGGATCAGAGCAGAGGCTGCAGGCAGGTGCTCCTGCTGGAACGCTGCTACAAGCAGTGACACGCTGAGGAGGTGGGGAGGGTGATCCCTTGCAGCAGCTGAGGGGCCATGGAAACAGGAATCACTGCTAATTCAAAGAGCTGCCAAACCATCTTCCTTTGATTGACTTCGTATCAGCAAGCAGGGAGAAATATTATGAGGCACTGCTGCTTTTGTGCCCAGCATTTCAATCTCCAGCAGATCTGAAATTGGACTTCAACAAAAATTTAAAAGCTGGACCTAAATTTTCTGTTATTTGCACATGAGGCTAGATTCTACTTTTTGTCCTCTCCTTTTAGAAACTGAAAAATCTGGTGAAGAAAAGGAGAAAGGGCACCACAGCCTTGAATTCAGTGCTTCATTCACCCCCATGGTTGCAAAAATATTCACTAGAGCCCTTGGTGAGAAAAGATGCACTTGCAGAAGATGGATCCTAGAGTAGTCAATCTTTACTGAACTAGACATGAAAAACACCCCCCAAAACAACAAAAAAGATGGAAAATTACCTTCCCCTGAGAAATAAAGCATATTTTACAGATGAGAAACATAAAGAAAAATCACAAGAACGCTCTTGGGTGATGAAAACTACAATCATTTAAAAATAATTGATTAATGAATTGATCCCTAGAACCACTCTTTGCTTATGTACAAGGATAGAACACTTAAAGTGCTGGCTGTGATCTGCCCTGCAGAATTCAGTCTTTCAATGGGCTACAATCACCTACAATCACCACTCCCACCCAGCACTCACTGACTGGGTTTCTTGTTTGCCTGCACAACTTGAAAAGGATGCTTCCAATCGTTTCTGCAGCTATTTTGTGACACACAGTGGAATGTCTTAAATGTCACAGCAGGCAAACATGGCATAAATGCAGCTGCAAGAGACTCCTTTGCTCTGTACAGCCCAGGGAACACACCAAAATAAACATCCAAGTCCCTGAATGTGACTTCTTAGTTGTAGCTTCTATCCTTTCACAGGTGGCCTCCTGACAACAAAGTTCCTGCTCAATTATTTGTTCATGTTATCCACTCTCTTGATTGGGGTTTTAAGACAATTTTGTGTGAATTTGATCACACTTCTTTTCATCTGTACCACTGTCTAGGAATGCCAGCAGCCTCCAGCTTGGCATGAAGCTCTTTTTGTGAGGCACAGACATCCACACACCCCATTTGTATAAGTCTGCAGTTCCCACTGACATCTAGTTATATGTAGGCACTCCAAGTGGCAAATATTTGATTAACATTACTCCATAAACTAGTGGAGGGAAGCTAATTACAGATACAAACAAGCAGCAGTCCAGATCAATTGAAGGAAAAATCTGAGATAAGTAAATTATTTATTATAAATAATAAATATAAATAATATAAATAATAAAATAATTTATTATTATTTATCTATTACCATCATGCCCCTTACTTTGTCTTTTTCCTCAGCATCATTAACTGCTGCAAGCTGAACTGAACTATCCTTCTTCCAGGATAATTACAGCTTATACCTGCCACCTTTTATATTTACTTATAGACCCTACTAAGATGAGAAAAATCTGGTTTGGGTCAACTCAAACCTGCTTGTTGCTCTTCTTCTTGTAGTGTTATTATTGTTTCAATAATGAAAAAAGATTTTGCTGTGGGTTAAAAAACCCATAAAACTTGATGTGAAAAATGAGACAGTATCTCCATCCCATGTTGGTAACATTTTCCAGGTCTACACCACATGAAGTACTTCCTTCCTGAGCTCTGGTAATAAAAGCCTAGAAAATGGCTAGATTAAAGATTTTCATTGTTATCTATCAGTAACACAGGGGCCTCTCTAGATTCAGATGAGGGATTTTAAGCACTGCAGCATCCAGTAGGCTATGAAGCCATTCTCATGCTCTGTGTGGATAATACTTGAGGTTCATGAAAAGTGGAAGAAATGGGAGAGTCTCAAGCACAACTTTCAATACAGTGAAACGAGAATTATAGAAGGAGTAGAAAAATATTGGCTTATTCAGGTAAATTGGCTTAGTCAGACACATAACTACTCATTAAACTTCTGGAGAACAGAAAATTGTTGAAATGTTTTGTAAGTCCTGAAATCCTTCCTGTAGGTCATATCAAAACAATTACACTTTCCTGAAATTACCTCCATTGGTGAAAACTGTTTTATAAAGCTAGCCTCAGCTTCTGAATAGCTTCAGAGAATGAATGATTCCTTTGGCATAAAACATTTGGGTAAATGGGTATTTTTGCCACCTGAGAAATGAGTTCAGTATATCCACTCTCCTAAACATGAGCACCACAAAACCCAGTATTTAGAACAAATATTTTATCTGATTTCTCTGGACAGAAATGCCTGAAACATATTTAAGGTCTTACAGCAAATAGTATTTTTTTTTAATATGAAATGGCAACACCAGCTTACCACTCACCCCAGTTGTGCTGTATCACACAGTACAAAGCTGGACTGGTTGGTTGGGGTTTTTTTGACTACTTGGGTTTAAGAAAACAATTGGACACCAGTGCACCAGCCACCCATTAGAACATGTAAGCTGCAGTAAGTTGTGTTAATGCTGAGCAACTCAACAGATGGACACATCAGCCACATTCACCTCTTATAAAGAAATTGCAGCATTGCCCTGAGCTGGGAATTAGCAATGAAAAGCAACAGCAGTCAAAAAACCTGACTTCAGGAACATCATATTTATGTAGAGAAAGCATGAATTTAGTAAGTTTAGAGCTTAGTAGTGTAAAGCCAACACAAAGAATCCAAAATAAATCAGAACAAACAAGCACCCTAACTCCACCTTCCCTGTAAAATTCACCATACCTGTATATTCTTTTCACCAGCACCTGGGAACACATAAGTGGATTTCTCTAACAGCTATAGAACAGGTGCAATTTTTAAAGAAAAACCCCTAAGAATTCTTACTTAGGAGTACACTGGATATCATCCAACCTCTCTGCTCAGGCAGGGTCACCCTAGAGCATATCAGGATTGTGCCCACATGGCTTTTGAGGGTCTTCTATGGAAAGAGACTCCACATCCTCTCTGGGCTTCAGCTGCCTGCACAGCAAAGAAGTTTCTCCTTATATTCCTCATAGAACACTTGCTGTGTTGCAGTTTCTGCCACTGCCTCTTGTCCTGCTGTTTGGCACCTCTGAGAAGAACCTCTTGTCAGGACACCCTCCATGCAGACACTGACAGACATTGGTAAGATTCTCTCTTGGTCTTTTCTCCAGCCCCAGCTCCCTCAGGCTCTTCTCATATAAGAGATGTTCTAAACCCCTGAGCATCTCCACAGCCCTCAGCAGGACCAAATCCAATTGATTCTTGCACATAAATTAATTTGTAAATTACAGGAATGATGCAGAGCTTGCTATGGGCAACTTATTCCACTGAAAGCCTTCTTACCTTTTACTCTGAGATATCTAATGCTGGTTGTACAGAACATTAAATCAGAGGGAAAACTATTTACATGCTAAGGCAAATGGAATGACCATCTACTGACAAATTCTGCAAGTTGAAAGCCCTGAGGTCCCACTCAGACACGTAGCCTGTGTGAAATGATGAAGTGGACACTTGCTGGAATCTACTCAAAGCAAAAGTCAGTCCTTGCCTGGGGTATTCATGTCATTTCAGAGCACAAGAATGAGTACTCACATTCTTTCAATGTGCAGTCATTAACAGCCTGAGCCTGTGGTCCACTCAGGTTTTATAGTTTTGGAGGAGTTCTTCAAGTTATTTTTAAAGTGACTTAAACCAGGTCTCTTAGACTTCCCTAACATGTTCATACAGGGAGTTGCAGAGTTTTTTGGAAGTACTGAATAACACTTGGTGACACAGAGCCACTCTCAGGCCTATTTAAGAAGCACTGCAGTTGTACAGGCAGCAAGATATCATGACTGGTACCTGCTGTGCACACAGAAGTTTTGATGCACAGGGACCAGAGTGCTTGCACATTTTGATGCACAGGGACAGGCACCTTATCTAACAAGCTCTACATGACTGATCACACAGTCCCTCTAAATCCTTAGCTGGATCCAGAACCCTTCCATTGCTGTCATACTCATAATTTTTATGGAGTTTCTGATTAATTTCAGAAGTAGTTTTTCAATTATGCCTTCAAAATAAACAACACAAATAATTAAATAGTTTCTCAACTTTTTCAAACATTTTTGCTCCATCCTATGGCACAATATGAACCCTTATTTGTGTAACAAAATATATTTTCATTACAGAAACACAGAACAGATAGGGTTGGCAGGAACCCCTGGAGATCATCTAGCCCACCCCTGCTGAAGCAGAGGCACCTGGACCAGGTGGCACAGGATTGTGTCCTGGTAGGTTTTGAATCTCTGCAGAGAAGGAGACTTCACAGTCCCAGTGCTCTGTCACTCTCACAGCAAAGAAGTTTTTCCTTATATTCAGAAGGAGACTCTGTGTTTCAGATTGTGCCCCTTGTCCCTGAAGATACTTGTATGCATTTATAAGATCCCTCAGACTTCCACAGAACCAGATTCCATTTGATTCCTCACAGGAGAGATGCTCCAGTCCCCTCATCATCTACACAGCCCTTTGCTGGCCCCACTCCTGTGCTGGTGATCCCACAGCTGGACACAGCTCTCCAGATGTGCCTCCCAGGGCTGGGCAGAGGAGCAGCATCACTCCCTGACCCTGGCTCTGCTCCTCCTGATGATCCCCAGGATCCCACTGGCCTCCTGTCCCCCTTGGCACTGCCTGCTCAGGGATATTCTGCTGTTCACCAGGACCAGGACCCCCACTTTAATCCCAAACATTGGAAATTCTCTAAACAACCATTCTTATAAAAGTATGTCCAGTGACTTTTTAATGACTATTATTATTTTGATGTTAGCTACAATCATAAAAAAAAAGCCCTATTAAAACATGCTGCCATCAACTACTCCATGTTCCTTCCTGCTCCTCCTTTATGCAAAACTATGTCTTATGCTCTGATCCAGCTCCAGTAAGAAACAGGGAATATTTTGAGATGCTTGAAAAGGAACTGGATTGAAGTCTGCAGAAGGTAATGAAAGCAGTAAAGACAAGCCTCTACCTTGGTCTTGTAGTTAAATCCATACTTTCAAGTTTGCACAATGTCCACTGAAACCCAAAGAATAATATAAAGATACAGAAATTCATGGAGAGTATTAGATAGCAAAGGCAAGGCACTATGGAAATCTGATCCTATAATCTACTTAACAAGAAATCCACTACCAACCTTTCATCCAGAGCTCATTCCTACTGGAAAAGAGTTAGGTCTCATTTTCTAATACAGTCAGCAACTATGCAGCAGATATTCTTCCTGATGGCTGTTTCTTGACTGTATAAATCACAATGTTTATCATAAATCAACACTGCCAAGAACTGACTGCATTCTGAGCATAGCTCGACAGTGACTCTCTTTGAAACCAGGGATCAGATGACTTTGTCTGATGCCTTTCTGTAATCCATATGAATTCAGTGTTTCTATGTCATTTCTAGGAGTGAAAAAGGCACTGTTCCATTAGGGAGGGCTTGAATGCCATGCACACCTGACACACCCATTATGGGCTGGAATCCTGCACCCCCAGGTGAGCACACATTCTCCCTTGGTTTAACTAAGTGCTAAACACAATGCAGCTCCCAAAGCTTTGATAAATTCAATCCATTTTATAGTTTTTCCCTTAAGGTATACATCAATATAGGCCACACTGGCTCAGAAATTTGCTATAATGAGAAAGTTAAGATGAATTAACAAAAGACACAAAACTAACACAAACCAGGTAAAGCAGCAAGGATGCAATATCTCTGAGCTTGTTGAACCAAGACACTATCTACACCTATATCAAACTAAGAGCATCCATGTGGGATTTAAGTTATACATATTAGCTTCACACTTTAAGCTGTTTACTCTTTACTTTCCTGAGTGTTTCATGTAGAGATATCTTTGCTGTGATTGATTACCTCCTCCAGGGAGTAAGTATTTGGGGGAAAAAAAAAAAAAAAAAAAAAAAAAGAAAGAAATAAAAAGGCTCAGACAACAAGAAGACTTGCAGAAACAAGAGACTGAGATTGATGCTGCTGTCACACAGCTCCCAGTTTCCTAATTTATTATGACAGTCTGAGAATCTAACTTCATAGCTGACAGCCACCAAGATTTATTCTACACTTCTGATTATTTCCCCATACCTAACAGAAAACTTTGGTCTATGCTGATTTATACACTCACTTGTTTTAGTACTTCTTATTGGCTTAAGAAAGCAAACACATGGCAAATTAACATGTAAAGAAAGTTATATCCCATTTGAACTCCAAAGATTAATGTGGGGTGACCAAACATTAGAGTACTTTTAAAGGGGAAAACTTTATACAGAAACAGAAAAAGCAAGATAAGAAAAGCAGTGTTGAGATCCCAGCTTCAGAGAGGGCTGGATACCAAAGATCTTTCCATTAATCACAAAGAGGATTCCAGATTTTTATTGGATGTTGGAAGATCATCAGAACTAAAATATTATAATCCCATCTTGAAAGAGAGATTTAATTTAGTTTTCTGACTGCCTGCTACCACTTGGCACCATGGAGACTTCCACAGGATGCTGGCAGCCAAGTAACAAAAGCAAATACATGTATAAATAAGTTGCATGTAAACATCTAATCAAGAATTGTCTCTTTACATCTTAGCTACCCATATTTCCTCAGCACCTAGCTATAAATCAGCACAATCTGCAGAAGAGCAATACATGTTCTAAAATCTGATTCATGCTGCTGTAACATGAAGACTGGACACTTTAAATTGCTGTGATGAATCACAGTTGTTTTTATTAATCTACTTGTACAGACCAAACAAGACTGGTAAAATATCTGAAATCAGGAATATGGTAAAAATCAGTTTGCTGAAGAAGTATATCAGAAAACAAGTTTCTTTGTCACTTAGGCTTGCTTCTGAAAACCAAAGAACTTCAAAAAATGCTTTCAAGTTTTCCATTCTGCAGGAACACATTTGTCACTACAAGGCAGTCTGCTGTGCAATTTGCAGCATGGATTTGTGTGAATGTGTTCACTGCAGCTTGTCTTGGGAAGGTTCCTAAATACCAGAAGCTCCCCTCATCTCAAGGCTCTTAGTACACCCCAAGGACCTGATCACCATCTGTCATCTTTTGCAGAAAGGCAGAGCTCACAAGGGTTTAAATCATGCAGATAAATGTGTTGCTAAACCTTGCATTTCAACAGTTCTCATCTTGTCTGTAAGTATATATTTTATAAATCCCCATTCCCATCTTGTAGCCTGGACTCCTCACAGTTAGAACAGCTTCTTGCCACTCAACTACCTGATTTAGGGTCTGGCCTGCTTCTCTTAAGGCATAAACCACCTGCCAAAGAGTAAGAACTTCAAGATTTAGATTATTAACCTTCTCGAGAAAAATACCATAATTTTACATTTGTTTTAATAAAAAATGAAGAGTTATTAAAAGAAGGCTATTGGGTGTATTCAACCTTCCTCCATCTGCCAAGGAGCTTGGAATTACTAACCAGGAAAATCTGGAAGAGAGTATATGACTGATAATATTATTAGAGGCCCTGCTAATGTGCTAGAGAAAGACAACACAACTGTCAGCTCACCTAAAAGTCTTCTGGAATTAGGAAAGAAGGACAAGGAAAACTGGAAAATGACCAAGGAAATGAACCATTTTTAGCTCCTCTTTAAAATATTTGTTTTTATGAAACTAAAAACAACTTTGCAAAAGCTATTTAGTTTTATATTAAAAAAAAAATCTACTTCAACTGTTGGGAAACAAAGAAAAATGAACATCAGGAATACCAGCATTTGCTTGGAGTTTAAGCAAGCAACAATTGTGCACAGCTGTCAGGAGAAGAAGAAAAATACAGCTAAATTAAAAAGAAGACACTGGTTTCTTTAATCACACCAGTGATTATGCAATCCTGAGTTATGTGACACTTCTGGACAAGATACATCTGGCAGCTTTAGGAATGATTTCTCACACATTTGCAACTCTCCTCCCACTTCATGCTGATAGTCAGATGAGGCCACAATCCCAAGTCCCAGTGTGGATGTTTGAGGAGCAGGGTAGGAACAGGTAGATTTTGATTTCTAGTGGGTTTGGGTTTATTTTGAAAAAAATGAAAAACAAAACCACATAGAACACTGGAACATTTACTGAAAAAGGACTGAATGATATACATACATCAAAAGTTGGACTCAATGATCTAAGGGTTAAAGTCAATGGTCTTGGAGAACTTTTCCAACCCAAATGATTCTATGTATATACTAATGTAAATTTTTTCATCTTAGTCAGATTGCAGATTACTACTACCCATCCAGGATTTAAGTCTGCATGCCAAGGTCCTAAAATAAGCCAAGAGATTTTAAAGGAGCACTTCAAGACAGGCACTTGGGTTTAGATCTTAACCTCAGACCTTAGAAGAAAGGAAGTTTTGTGACTTCAAACATGAACAAGGTCTATTTTATAACAGGCATCTCAAGGCCTGTGCCTCATCAGCTCCTGGTTTATCCCAGAAGTTTCTCCTGTATCTGTAGGCTCCCAAATGCCCAGCTGGAATTGCTGCTCTGCTCCCCCTGCCAGAGCTGGCAAATCAGTGCCACTCCTGGTGCCACCTCTCCTTCCCCACAGGCTTCCATGTGACTTTGTCAACAGATGCAAAGCACCATCTGAGAACAGACAAGTGAAAAGCTAATTTCCATTATTCAGGCCTTCTGCCCCAAGCACACCTCCAAGGCTGTGGACACAGCCAGGATTCCACTGTTCAATTCACAGCTGGCACTGTGCAGTGCCACACTTGTGTCTGCCCAGCTGCTGCAGAGAGCTCCATGGAACCCACCATGCCTGCTAGGAGCTGCATTTCTGTCCTGACTTCTGCTCCCCTCTGCTTCCCAGACAAAGAATTAACTGCTGAAGAACCACAAACTATATTGAATCATCAAAATCCACTTTTATAGTCATCTTCAGGTCTGACACACAAAAGGATCGATTGAGATATCATATTACATATGTCCAAACTTAGTAATTGCTGTTTTTCTGTAAGAGAAACCAAAGCTACACAGACTGTCTGAAATAAAAGCAGGGATGCAGAACAGTAAGGATTCTATTCCTACCTATGTTTTGGACATCAAGATACCTTGTGTGAAGATTAAGTTTCTTCTCAATCTGTTTGCCCTAGTTACTAATCCACAAAAAAATGAAAATTCTATTTTCTTTCCTTACAGGACTTTCTGAGGACAAATTTGTTACAATTTACAAGGTATTAATGCATGTTCCTACAGCAATTAAGACTACAGAAAAACCTATAAATAAAATAAGCATGCCTCTGAATATAATAAAATTTTTGTCCATGTTGCTTTGCATCTTTCCTAATCTTTAGAAAAAGGAAGAGTTAGGATGTGTGCAGCCTGGGACCAAGAATTGCTTTTGCAAAAAAGCAATGCTTATTTCCTATTAAAGAGTGACTACCACATATCAGACCTAGGGAGAAAGAAAATATGACAAAAAAACCCAACCAACAGACAAAAAGGAGGGATGAAAGCAGGTCACTCTTGGTATTTATATCAGAAGAGATAAGTATTACAAAACAGTCCAGATTTGTATTTCATGTACAAGAAGGGAAAATATATTTAAAACCTACTGTATGAGACCAAATACTAGTCCTGCATCCACTGAGCAGAATTTAGAGCAATTTCTGAGAAAAAACTACTGCTATTTCAGGGGAGTGCAAAAATAAATTATTTTTAGCTGGACAAGGAAAAGGAAGGGAGGAAGGGAGGAAGGGAGGAAGGGAGGGAGGGAGGGAGGGAGGGAGGGAGGAAGGGAGGAAGGGAGGAAGGGAGGAAGGGAGGAAGGGAGGAAGGGAGGAAGGGAGGAAGGAAGGAAGGAAGGAAGGAAGGAAGGAAGGAAGGAAGGAAGGAAGGAAGGAAGGAAAAAGCACTTAACTTGTCCACAGCATCTGCTGTAATTGAATACTCCAAGTTTGCTATTTATAGACAAAATTTTAATCATCTTGCTATACTGATGTTACTAGAAAGACATTCAGTGAAGATTTATAAAGGAATGTAAAAACAAGAAGAATGGCTTAAGATTTTGCAGAGACCTCAGTCAAGCAAGATACACAGAAATCCTGATGTCAAACAAGACATGCAGAAATTCTGATGCAATCTTTTTCCTTACAAGAATTCACTGAAAGGGGAGAAACATTGTTAGTAATCTTGTGAAGCATCCTTTGTCTCCATAAAATCCATGAAAAACAAGTGGTTTCTCAAAAAGCAAGAACAGATGGAAACCAGTCACCAAAACTTTAAATCCTTTCAATGCCCAATGTCATCATGGTGAAAAAGAAAATCTTTGGCATAAGCAAACCAATTTCCAAAATGTTATAGAAACCTCCCCAGCCCATGGCCTCAAAATTAGGAATACAATTGTGACCTCTTTTTGTGTCCTTAGTTGTACATTGGGATAAAGGGAGATCTTTGCTATTACTCCCACTATAGTCATCTGTTTGTATTGTTGTTGGCCTTTTTCTTTTTAAATTAAAAAAACCCACAAAACCAAAACAAACAAAAAAAAAACCCACAAAAAAAAACCCCACAAAAAATCAAGTGGCTGAATAGAAAATAATAAAAACATAATTAGAAATGTGACTTTCTCTGTTGATTTAGCCTCCTCCTTTCATGACCAGAGAGCAATAATGCAGACAGCAGGTCCAAAAAAATCCCACAACCCTCCTCAATGGCTCATCCTTGATCAGGTCACTCCTTTTGCTGTTCATGGCTCAAAAGAGCTTTTTCCCTGCTATAATGGGAGTTGTTTGGATAAAGTTGAAACTACCAAGCTGTTTGAAACAACACATATGCACAGTTATTTGAATTCCAAATACTTGAACTATTTTATTATGTTTGTGGCCTGTTTTAGTTAGAATTTATGAATATTAGAATAAATAGTTTTTCTTTCTTTTTGAAACTAATGTCTGGCTGCTCTTAGTGTAAGAAATACCTCTTGCACCATTAATCATTTGACCACCTCAGGCTGAGGCAAATAAATCTATTTTGGTTTGTTCCATAACAAATGAAATTTGGAATTTTGAGTCAAACCCCTGTCAATGGCCAGGATATATAATCCATCTGAACAAATATTACTCTGAAAATAAATGCAGTACAAAATACATCTACTGAAAGGCCAATCAAATCCTTGTCCTGACATCCTAGTTCTTTCATAGCTTCAGTTAGTGCAGACTGGTGAACTTCAATATTTCTGGTTCACTTCCTCATTTCTTGAATTTCATTGCAAATATCTCAGTTTTACTAAAGCAGAGCTGTTGCTGACACAGAAAAAAAATCCCTTTTACACACTGTTTTATTAACATCACCTTGAAATTAACTTAGGACTGTACCAAACATGGTCATTACATTTATACTGGGAGTAGTCAGAAAGACTAGTCTCTAAACACCAGAATTAAAAAAACAAAAGACCAACAAGTAAGCAGCTATGGGAAACTGGACATAGCAATGTAGGTTCATTTCCAGGTAACTTGTGTGAAGAATTTCAGAACAAAAACTTGTGCAGCTTCTAGGACAAACCCAACTTATTTAAACCAGAGCAATGGCCATGAATCAAGAATACAGATCCCCAAATGCTCAGACTGCTGAAGCAATGAAGATCCTGCACTGGGGCTTTGCACAATGGACAGTGTCCCTCCAGTTATAAGTGATTAGTGTTTTCTCTGCCCTGTTTCAATGCCCAAGTATTCCTTCCTTGCTTACTTGTACTTTTAACATTCTGTAATTTAAATTCATACACCATATCCTAGAATTGTGTTGCCTGAAAAGGGAAAAAAAGGGAAGGGCAAGATCTAAAAAAAAATGACTGGGATTACAAAAGTTGGAAAAAACAAATAAAAAGTATCTCAGTATATTTAACAGATTGCTCTTCTTAAAGAAGAAGCCCAAGCATCCAGCACAGGCTTTGGGGATCAGGGTTTTCCCCAGCAATATTAAACATGCTTTGAGCCTGTTGAGATTAAGAGTGACAGCTGTAAGGGTCTGACCTAAACCCCACTAAACACACAGGTTTGAATGTATTCACTGTGTCAAGTCTTTCCTGAAGAGATTCTAGATGACAAAATGCAGAAAACACATCAGGCCTTCTTGCCACAGGAAGAAATGGAAGTTTCTTGCCAGCATGCACCACTTACCAAGGCAGTTGTGGCCATCATGGGCTAACATGAACCCATCATAGCAGGTGCACCTGTAGTTGCCTGGGATGTTGATGCACTCATGGACACAGCCCCCATTGTAGAAGTCATTTTCACACTCATCAATATCTGAAACACAAGAGGAGGAAAAAGAAGCTTTTGTAAAAAGAGAATTCTAACAATACAGGAAAATTTCTCCAGCTGAGCATGTTTTCTGATATATGCACATGCCTCAACTTTCTTTTTTATTTTCTATCTTCAAAATAATCAAGCAGAGAATGAGTCAAACCTTTGACTTATAACAACTATGAGAAGCACAATATTAATATGGCATGAGACAAAGTATGCCTTTTGTAACAAATAAACTATAATCTTCTGCATTAATCCACACCACAAGACCCACAAGAAGTCCAGTATTTTATTATTAGAAGATATGATAGAGTTGTTTGGGTTTTTTTCACACTAACCTGTATCTGAAAGAGGATCATAAAAGATCAGAGATGGATTCTGCTTCAAGATCTGTCATGATCTTCCCTCTCTCATTACAAAAAAATCACTTCTTCACTCATTCTAGAAAATGCAAACTTTCTTCTTTTTACAAACTGTATTTTGGCTTATACATGGAACTTCAGTATCACAGTCACTCTTGTGAATAATTCAGTGGTGCACATCAACCAGCTAAAAATACATAAATAATTAAAGAGAGTCTCATGGCTTGATAAGGATCAGGTCTAAATTTGTGGTGAGCTACACCAAAGCCCACAGCTACTCTCCCTAAGTTAGGCAGCACAGGATAAACAGATAAAGTTATCCTTTTAGAAAATCACCTAAAGTTAGTATATCAGAGCTATCCACCACTGCATTTTCAAATGTGCCTTTCATTGCAGAGGTGATTGACATATTTCTGAAATAGGTTCCTGTTCACACAGATTTTTCTCATTTTGTTTTTTTTTAAACCAGACTCCTCTGAAGACTCAGCCACTCAGTGCTTCCAGCACTCCTGACCCTTGGATTGAGGATGGGTTTGTCCCTTCTCACACAATCTGTGGGAGCAGGAACAGGCTTCTCCCAAGTTCTGTTCCATGTCCTCTCTCTCTATGTTGGCCTCTCCCAAAAATCTACTCAGATTCCTACTCAGTATTCTCCAAGTCTCCATCCACCTGCCTCCAACAGCTCAGAAGTTCCCCCTTCCACAATGTCCTCAAGAGCTTGAAAAGGGAATTACACACTTGGCTTTATCTGGAAAACCAACTGGCTATTTCATAACTCAGCATTTGGCACCACAGCAAAACCAGAAATAGGAAGTTGGAGAAGGGATCTTCCAAAAAAACCCCACAATCTGCTGCTTAAAGGTCAATTTCCCAGTCTTTAAAGAACCAGACTTTTTCAGAATGTTCTCATTCTTCACTAACAATCTCCATCCATGAGTTGTACAAATGCCCACCTGGCACAGCCAGCTCTGCTTTCCAAGTCCAGTATGACAGCAAAAAGAGGTTTTTAAAAAATAAAAAAAAAAAAAATCTGTGATTTTTCTTGAAAACAAGAGCCAGCAAGTCAAGTGCTCATTCCAAACAACCTGCAATGCAGTCTCTGAGAAGCTGCTCCCATTAAGCCACATCTCCATGTGCCTGGGTGCATATTCCCAAAATCTTAGCCTGCTTTCCACTCAGCAGAAATTTGCAGCTTCCATAACTATTCAGGAATATTTCCAGACTCTTCCTGTCATTCCCTACAGGCTACAGGGAACAGGAGCTCTACAAAAACATAGCTCTACAGTAATGCCATGTTTTAACAGGCCAAGTCAATACTCAAAAAATATCCAACATGATTTTGATGTCAGATGTGTCAGGGGCTCCCCTCAGGACACTCAGAAAAAAATGGCATCTTTATTTCAAGGTTTGTTCTCAACTTTTATCCAGCAATAAGTCTTTTCAGAAGAGGGAATTCAGAAGGAGCTGTTATTACCTGTTATGTTCCTCAGCATCAGAATGCCAAGAGTTGAGCAACTCATTGTCCTTTTTCTCAAACAATGACTCAAACAGGACTATTTGTTAAAATAAGCAGTGGGAGAGCCTTGAAAGGGGAAAAAACCCCAAAAACAAAGAAATGTGAAGCCTTTTGAATGACTGCCCCTTATATAATACTTATTTCTAAAAAGCTGTACTGTGATTAGCAGCACAAAGTGATGATGCAATACAAACACTCAAGTTATGGAAAGATAATACAACAGATACAGAAACCACAAAAATAGCAAAAGAAACAGATTCTTTGCATCTCATTCTCTCAGGAGTTCAAGTCACAATTAATATTGCAAAAGGATTAGAAAATTATTTCTCCCTTTTGCCCCCCAATAGCTGTACAAAACTACAAGTGGAACCAAACATTCCACCCCCTTTTCAGAGCCATGTTGTGGGGGTTTTGGTATTTCTTCCCTCCAAAACCCACATAACTATTTAAAAACTTCACCTGGCAGGCTGATTGGAATTTTTATCTCCAGTATGGCTAGCAAAAAAACACAAGGGGCTAAGACTGGTGAATTTGCATTTCCAAAAAAACCAAATCAAAAACGCACCAAAAATTCCCAGCCCCTCTTGCCCCTGCAAAAAACCCAAACAACAACAACAACAAAACAAACAAACAAACAAACAAACAAACAAACCTCACAAAAACATGCACAAAGCCCAAATGCTGAACATTTTTGAGGCTCCAGCTGCCAAGAGAAATACAAACAACCACCACTCCACCACTATCTCTTTTACCTGGAAGAAGAGATTCTTTAAAGAATGCCTGAGTATGGAACAATTATAATTTATGGGCAGAATGCTACATCTGACATGCCAGAATACAGCTTCCCTAGTAAGCTTCATATAGAGTAAAAGTAATAGGAGTACATTCAATCACATAAAACCTGCAGGCTTGCTCTTCATTTAGTCTATTGTAAACCTCAAAATTTGCAGGGGCCATCTTTGTTCATATCCTTTTGGTTAGGTCATATCCTATTATTCTTTTTTTTTTCCCCCTATAATTGATAGAATTGGGTACTAATCAAAATATCAACTCTAAACACCTCTGAGAAATTAAGCTTTCCCTGCTAATTTTGTAGCTTCAACTATGCTTAACATTTTTAGCATTTGGTCACTTAATACTGTCTTTCATCATGAAGGAATTACCATAACAAAAACCAAAACTAAGAGCAAAAAATAAATGTAGGTATCCAGCCACAAAACTGTCATGGATGTAGGTGCATCTACTGATGAATTTGCAAGGTTTTTCAAAGGAAAACCTGAGGTTTTATCTACACTGGCAAAATGCTTCTAAAGCTTTCAATTCCTTAAATTCCAGCTGTTCAGATGGGGAACTCTTGGGTTGCTTAGTGAAGAAATCACCTTAAAAGAGAATTGCAGTATTTCCATTCCAAGAGAAATTAATTTCATGTGGTACTACAAAGGCAGGAATCGTGGGAGTCTCAGAGAAGAATTAAATGCACCAAAATGATTAAGAAGGTGTAGAGACATTTGTAGTACTGACACACTTAGTTTGCCAAGAACCTATTTGAGTTTAGTGTATTCAAAAGAAACAGCAACTTCCAGTCCCAGGACTGGATGTAAGGACATCCTCAGATGCTAGCAAAATAATTTTGATCATCTTTTTCTGGAACTGGTTTGGAAAAATCTCAAAAAAATCCACAGCTTGTTTCTAAAGTTTTAAGGTAAAAAACGATCAGGACAAAAAAAGAGGTAAAAAGAGACTTGTTTACTTGGGTGTACTAGTTACTGTACTGGTTCAGCTATTTATAAGGTGAAAGAGGCTTGGAAACTCCATCCTAATTCTTTCTGGAAAGCAGAGGTGAAACTTTTTGTTAGCACATCCCTAGGGAACACAGCCATGCTCTGCTGCTGTCCTCCTCAAGGAGCAGTGGTGTTACTTAAAAAACACCCATTCTATGAGACTGAAGTTATTATGGCATGCAAGCACCCAAGAACTTTTTAAGAAACCCCTAGACAAGTATCTGAGAAAATTTGGGGACCTCTATTTCCTATGTACATAACGGGGTTGATTCTTCTTTCATTATCAAAGGTGAAACTGACCCTCCCCCAGGATTGGTTTGATTTGTGTATTCTGCCACAAAGAGATGGAAATCCCACAAGGCCACCTTGCTGAGAAGCAGCTCTTCCAGAAGCACATACAGCTATGAAATAGTCAAAATAAAACAAGAATCAAACTCTTCAGCTTCCTATATCACAGTATTTCAGCTTTCTGTTTCAGCAGAGAACAGAAGACACATCAGCGTGCAATAACTAATGTCCACAAGACAAATCAAACTGTAAAACAGCAAGGAAGTTGCAAAACAGCTGTTTCCCATTTTGTCTAAACATTTTCAGCAGTGTCATGAAATTTACTGTGTGCTAATCATCTTTACCAAGCAGTAACCAGCTCTCCTAGAAGGTGGCACAGAATTTCTGCCAAGAAAGTAAAACGTCCACCTCCAGAAAAATCCATTCCCACTCCTCACTGCACCACTTGCAATTAATAAAGTTCCTGAATGTCCAAAAATCATTCCAACACATGCAACAAACTTTGTCAGCACAGCTACAGATCATCATGGGCACAGCTACTACTGAAATCAAAGCAAATGCCTGCATGGATTTGATGAATTTTGGATGAGTGTCACAGCTGAACTGTCACAAGAAGCCTTATGGCTATTAACATGCAAAAGGAAGAATGACTGAGGCCTGGAAGTCAATGAGCCAAATTCAGTGTTTAGTGCTGAATTCCACAGATTTCTATAGAAAATGGGAAAGTGTGCACTGACACAATTTTTATCTTGGCATCTGTCAAGGCCACAGATCCCAACACTCAGAATGCAACAGAAGATGTTCAGAATAGGAGTGGGATTGAACAAAATCTGCGTCCATTTAAAAGTATTTATTGACTAGCAATATAAGAGCAAGATCTGGAGCTAATTTAGTAAACAAAAACTTCAATTGACTTTGAAAGGAGTAATTTATGTGCTTGGACATTTTAAAATAAATAGACTTCTAATTTAAAGAACCAGAAACAAAAGCAATTGTACAGGTATATTATAAAGATGTGGAATATCTCATAAAGAAGCTGGATCCATTAAATAACTAGAAAAAGAAATATTAAAATCTTTGTAAGTACATCTTGATGGATGATGCCATGGATTTCTCCAGCATCTAAAGAAAAATAAATTTATACTAATTTTCTTTTTTCTAACTGCTTTAAACAAAATATTGCCAGAAAGACACTATGGAGACAGCAAATAACATTGCCCTTACAAACTTGACAGGAAAGAAACTGTGTTTTACCTTCTTGATTGAAGGGGGGTTGCTGCTAGCTCCTATAGAGGGCAAAGCATACCAGATGCAAAATTATCTTTTATTAGTTTTCTTCTGCTAAAAGATATCATCCTATCATCCTACAGTTCTGCATCAGCAGCATCTTGCCTGCTTATCCACAACAATTATGCAGCAAAGTACACTGTAGGATGCAGGAGCCCATATTTCCATGTTGGTAATATTTTTCACTTTTATGGCTTCTCTACAGAGAACTTTCAAAAATGTTATTGATTCTTTATGGCCACTGTTCCTCCTAGGGCTAATGCACTATTCTCATATCCACAGAAAAATACAGGAAAAAAGGTCCACCCCTGGGTTCTAAATCCTGCACAACTAAGAACAGATTTACAGTGCAGAACTCTCTGCCTCATTGCATAGCTTCAATTTGATCTCAGATGCTTGTGAAAGAAAAGTAACCTTGTAAAACCCAAAGATAAAATAGCCTGAGACAAAAGCCACGAGGCTTTTTTGCCACTGGCTTAGTTTTAAGAAAGGTGTATTTTCTGAGATTCATAGTTGAGAGATATGTGAGACAGGATCAGCACTGAAAGTTTTTGCTCCCATTTCCAATTCAGAGCAAACTGCAGCATAGCACTGACACCACTACTTTAAAGGAAACAGGTGGAAGTGAAGTTACATGCACACTGACAAGAATCACAAACAAGTTCAAGTCCTGGATGACAGTCTGATCAGCATCTTATTCTCCTTCATGGGTTTGAGACTGCAAAAGCCAAAAAAATAAGTAAAAATTACATGGGAATATTTATATATTTATATGTATGTTTGGCAGAGTTTACATTTAATATACTTTCAGCAGATACACATCACACTCTGGACAACCTGAACCTGTGGCATTTGTATTTCCCATATCAAGTTGCACTTTCCTTAAGAAGGGAACCAGTTCCAGATCTAAAGGACAGGATAAAAGCTCAAACACAGGTTAAAGACCATTCTGGTAAAGTGCAGGTGAAATTTGCCAGAAGTGCAGCTCTTTGGGAAACAATACTAAACATGTTAGATTCTTACAAAGAGTTTAACATCAGCACATTTCCACACATTTGAAGTCTGCTCTGCTCTTAAAATTTGCAAAATCTGACCCATGTGTGAAGAATTGGGTGGGAAAATGTTATGAATTATCAATTTCACTCAATCTGACCTGATGAAATACCATTTCCATCTGTGTTTTGTGGTATCAGAATTCAGCATCTACTCCAAGTTCAAATTTTATGAAGAAAATATTGACATACCAAGATTCATTCAATATTTCTACTCCAAAAACCCCCTTCACCTTCAGAGAAAAGTCCATTTTTGAAAATCCCATTCCACAAAAACCTTGTTAAATCACTTTTTCTATAAAACAAATTATTTGTTACATCTGGCCCTTCCTGAGATACTTTATTTTTTTGACTCATAAACGTTAACATCTTTATTCTTTAGATGCTGTGACCTTGTAAATGTTACAATCTAATGAACCAGAGGAACACAGAGTGCAGTTTTTACAGCTTTCAGGTTGCCATGATGTTTTCAAGACGCTGGTGCCAAAGAAAACTGTAAAATTTGATAGCCATTAGGAGTTCTCAAAGAGGCAAGGTCAAGGGTGGGCAGGCTGGGAGCAGGGTAAACTCAGAACGAGCAGCCGGATGTTTCTCGGTGGAGAAGGAAAAAGAACAGGTACAATATGCTGTTTAACATGAATTTTTTTCAGTGTAAATCCCTCAAGAGCTTTTCCACTATGGGTACTGCCTCTCCCATGTTTTTCCCATTAGTGTGTCCACAAAAAAAAAAAAAAAAAAAAAAAAAAAATTCAATTTACAACTTCCTTCAAAAATGTCACAAGCCCCTATTTCCCAGTATTAAACCAGCAATAAAATGAAAAGGCCATGCCAGCTTAGTGGACATGATTTGGATACAATCTGTGGTATTGTTGTGCTGTTTTTCTGGAAGCTGTTTCATCCAGTTTCCAGAAAAGATCAAGTACTCTGCAGCAGTTTTGTTTCCTTGCCTTCTCTGATGGCTAAACACAAAGCTCATCATGCTTTATATCTTGCTGAAGTATTGTCTGAAAAAAGTGGGGGAAATGGGATACAAACCAAACTATGTAAAGGTATGTCCAGCTGGTTAAATAACACATACATTTTAAGAGTGAAGAGTTTCATATTTAGAACTATCTTGCCTGAAAGCATTTAGGATATGTCTGAAAGATGAGACATCATCACATTTATCACTGCCTGCAGATATGACTTAAAATTTTCTGTAATTTTCAATCTAATATTATTTTAATATTGTTTCATCATTTTTCCCTAACCACAATTATTAATTTTCCATTTTAAAGAAAGTACAGAGACAGCTATTAATGATCCCTATTTTGCCCTGTGTCTGTAATTTTTTTCCCTGTTATTATAATGTATACAGCAAGCATGAATCAAATTTTCATGTCACACAGAGTACAGCTGGCCTTACAGGAATCACCCTCAGTGAAAAAGGGGAAAAGCAGCTTTCAGACACACAAGTCCTTCTCCAGGGAGGTAATGAAGTAATTGAACTGAGTTTATCAGCTGTAGAAAATGTAGGTGTGTTTAGCACTTGCTGCTTTCTAAGTTTTAGTTAATAATCTTCAAATATTATGCACCATACAAAGAGAATTAGAGTCACATTTAAAGATACAAGTGATGAGACAGCATTGAGCACCCAGTGCTGTAAGCTGAGTCTGCTCACACTCTGCTAAATGAAACAAGGCAACAGATGACAAAAATCCAAAATTTCTGCAGTAGCTGAATGGTTATAGCTCACACTTTTGGTGAACAACCATCCCATTCTTCAGTCATCAATAAGAAATATGGTGTCTGGAGACTCCCTTCCTTACATTTTTCTTAAATTCACCTTCCCTTCCTCCATTTCCTGTCACTGTTCTCTTTCCTGTGCATTTCCCTCCTTATTTAAACTCTTAGTTCAAAGAGAGGAAAGGACATTTTTAGTGGCTGGACATTGATATGCCAATCAAACTGACAACAGACACAGGAACCCCCCCTTTCATTCCTTCTCTGAGGATGCCTGATGTTCAAGGCAGGTATTCCTGCTTCAGTCCAAACATATCTTGCCACTGGAAAGTTATCACTGGAGCACAATGAGGTAAGAAATATGCAAAAATACTGAAAAAAAGGTAACATACAAACTGAAAGCTGATACTCTGAATGCATTTGGTATCACCTAAATCCTCTGTATGGTGGCACACATAACTCCCCAGCAGCAGGAATGGGGAGACCAAATAAGTGATATGGAACACTCTAGGACCTTACAGAGTTTCTGACTGCTGAACTGGCAAATCTTCCTACTGCATTATCATTGAGGTTTTACAGAGCTTTTCACCTCCACTACCTTTTGGGTGCCTGAAACCCTTGGAGAGCTGGAATCATTTATAGGGAAAAAATAATTAAGCAGACTTTCTTCCCTAGGGAATATTTTATGTTCTATTAATATATCTGAGTATTACCCTTATGTGACATTTGCCATCTCAACTACACAATGGAAACTTATCTGGGACCATTCCAGTTTCATTTTATCTTCTAGATTAACCCAAAATTATTGTAATCCTGCATTCAGCATCTTAAACCCTTGATTAGAGTTTGGAGCAGCTTGACATTTGTCTTAATTGATATTTAAACAGATTGGCTGCAAGTTCTTTGAAGCTCAAGTGAGATACCCAAATAAAGATGGATACCTGCAGAGCACGTAACAGTTTTAGAGTCTGTCTTTATTTAGTAGCTGCCATGCCTGACAAGCTCAAGCAGAGAGGTTTCCTGTTCACAAGCTGTTATGAATGTGAAACATGACATTTGACAGCATTTTTCCCACCACTTCTAAATCACAGCCATTTCCACCCCAATTCCTTCTTTTAATGCAATGGGAAATGTTTGATTCTACATTGAATCTTCAAAGTTCTTGCTGATCTAATGGGAGAGTGTTTCTGTGTCCTTACTGACACTGCTGGTGTGCATGCATCCTAAAGATAATTGCTTCAGTAAGTCATGGCAGGAGGTTGTTCCTAGATCTTTAAATTCAAATATGCACCTATAAATTTTGAGAAGAATGTTTCAAGTAGTGAAATTAGCTCATTGATACAGATATAATTCACCTACTTTTTTCCCCCCAGACTCTGCAGGCATCTTATTCTCAGATTGTTCATCTCCAATCTTACTTTGCATTTAATTTTAAATGTCTGTCCACTGACCAAGGGCAAAAAATCCCAGCCTTCAATTCTGAAGGAAATTTCTTTATTATCTATCAGAGAATGAATATTAACTTTTTTTATGTGGCCCTTCATGTAGGATAACAGAAGGCTGCTTCTTGCCCATTTCAGAACAAGTCAGTGGTAGATTATGAACTGCCAAATAGAAAATTTCTTGGTGTCATAGAGCACATGCTTCCTTAGCCCCTGGCAGACTGACACTTCAGTCAAGATCACAAACAGTATGAGAAGCTACAGAACAGTGATTTTCAACCTTTTTGGATATGAGGAACTAGTATGTTTTCCAGCAGAAGTGGAAACACTTGTATTGCAAATTTCCATCTTCTGACAGCAGGCTTACCTTTTCAAACTATTTTTTCCCACCTGTACTTTAGCAGTAGTCCTTGGGCTATTGCAGACTCCTGGTTGAAAACTACTCTGCTGTGCTGGTTATGCACTTGGGGAATATAATGTAATTTATATCATGCAAGATTTGTTAAATGCAAGGCTTCCTGTCATCCTGTATCACTTGGTTAAACTTCCTACTCTCTATGAGATGCATACCAGATATTAATTTTGCCAGCCTAAAAAAACTGGCAGGACAGTCCCACAGAAATAAATCTATGAGCAGAGCAGCTCTGCATTACACTGCTGGTGTGCTCAGGGCTGCCTTTCACTTCATTACTGAAGTCATGAGGTTACTTCTAAACATGATGCACAGGGAAACCATGAACTTGTGTTCCCTGCCAGATCCAATAGTTATGAAGCCCCAGAAACCAACTCTGCCTCCTATTTTGCCACCTGTCCCAGAACACAGACTAATTCACACCACTCCCAACAGCATCCTTGATGACCTGTGAGCCTCTCAGCATTTTGGTTTGCAGACAGCAGCCTACAAAGAGTGCCACTCTAAGTCCTTCACAGGGATAAAGGCTGAACTCCTCACCCATTAAACTGCAGCTGAATGACAGTAACTTGGTTCATCAAAACACAGATCCATCTTTGGTTTAGAATCATCACGCTTGGTTTTGCTGTAAACAGTTTTTGTACCTAAGAAGCTTTCATCTAGTCTAGGAGGGTGGACATGATGGCAAAACAGTGTAAAACACATGGAATGCACTGAAAAATGAGAGTATTGCTCATTCATTAAAACCCAATGAAAGAGAAGTCCCTCACACTCATGCTAATTAAGACTACAGGGTACCTCTGGCAAGAGTAATCTATTAACAGCAGCATGTTGCCTGCTTTCCAATATTATTAATTTCACAATACATTTCTTTTTATTCAGGAGACAGTACTGAGGATTTCTTACTTTCCTTCACTTTTCTATGGTGTTAAGAAGGCTTTTCTTAAAAAATATTTCAGTGCTCCAGCCTAGATACTGATGCATTATTTGTATTTAGTTTATGTTTTCAGGAGAGTGGTGTTAATTTTGCTCATGAGTCCTTTGCAGAGCTGTGGGTATTTTTAGGAAACAAACAGTAAAACTAGTTGAGATGACCCTACATTAAACCATTTACATGGCTCATTTATGTGCTTGATGCATTCACTTCAAAAAAATCTGAGAGGACTAAACTGAATAGAAATCATCAAATGTTTACAAAAATTTTAATCTGAGATAGTCTTGCAAAAAAGTTCAAATTCATTTTTGTGCACCACCCTTCAGCTGAGTGCACCATCTAGAAGGTACAAAAGTTACTAGGCTACAAATTTTGTTACTATGCAAGAGTTTGAGATGATCAAGTCACATTTTGTTCCTGTAATGAAAATTTAAGTTTGTAGCAGATTTGTGTTTCAGCATCTTACTTTCACTGAGTTTTACCTTACTAAACCTGTGATAATAATGATGATACCCTAAATGTGAGCACACACAAGCACTGTCTGAAACAGTTCACAGCTCCAAAAGCTCTCTCCATCAGGACTGTACCAGCATGAAATGTGGAGCTATTTTCAAGATGCCAAAACAGTTGGCAATTTTTCTGCACAACTCAGAATTCTGGCACAGCCTCGCTCAGCTTCTTACCAACAATTCTGTCTCCACAGCGTGTAAAGTACCTGCCATGCAGTTTTGCTTGGATGTACAGACTGAATGTTTTCCTTTTTTTTTCTGAAAGCATGGACCTGGCCAGCATCAACAAGAAGCCCTAGATGTTGTTGCAGTTGATGAATGCAAAAGGGTTGTATTTTTAAACAAATACCACATTGATGTAATTTTTTTATTCCAGATGAAACAGAGAACATAATCCTACTGATATGTGCTGGCAATTCTAAAATTTTATCCCCAGTTCATCAGTTATGATGAACTCCTCAATCTTTGAAAAGACTATGCAGAAATTAGTCTTGTGAACCAGAGCCCTATTTATCACCAGAGACAAATAATCACAGAGAAAACCTAATAAACAGTGGTAAGCAGCCTTTGGTTTTTGACCTGTGTCCAACAGGGACATAAATGCACAGACACTGAACAGTAGCAGGCAACCCACTGGCTTTTCCATCATCATCATCACCCTTTCCAGACTCTCAAAACATTTCCTGGACACTCTGACAACCAGAGATGTAAGCAATACCAGGACCATGAATTAATGAAGTTACACCCTCATTTTTGCTGGACATGAGGCAAGTGAGGGTTAGATGAGGCCAGGCCAAGCTGTTCAAACACGAATTTCGTAGTGAGGAAAAGTCCAGGGAAAGTGCTAAGGATGAAATTTAACATTCAAATCTGAAAAACAGCATTGCTGACCTGTGAATCATCAAATATTTTCATTTATAAGCTGTTCTCACATCTGATGTTTGGACAAGAAACTGAGATAGGGCAAACAGATGCAATTTCAGCTCTGCCATAAAATCAGACTATTTGGCTCCAGTGCTCAAATATACTGTACTAGAAAGCACACACAGCTTCCATTAACACTATTAAATGAAAAAAGGATGGAACTGCAGACACAGGAATAATAACATGGGCATTTGCTGAAAATTGAAGAGTGCTCATAGTGATAGACTGGAAATCTTCCTTTGGGAATTTAAAGCAATTATAATTGTTCATTATGTTGGGGAGAATGTTCAGTAGAGAGAATCAAAGAATGCCTACAATTTCTGTGCAGTATTCAATAATAATCTGCTATTGACAGAATGCACCATAGAAAGCCAAGCTGTACAACTGTACTGATCTCATTCCCAGCAGTGGAAGGATAAAAGTGGCTGAGGTTACATAAAAAATTGTTTAGTCCTGCAGACCTATTTCCAATACTCTCATGTAGATGATTTTTTATGAGATGCCTTTCAACAATGTTATTTTATTATGCAGAGATAAGCAAAATGCAGCAATGTCCTGCCTAAAGACTTTGTTAACAACCTAAAAAAGAATTTGTTTGTGTTTTTTTTTTTTTTAATTGGACAGTACATCCAACACAAAATTAGAGATTTGAGATGCCACACCTTGAAACATTCTTCATGAATTCCACATGCTTCTTCCTTCCTCCCATCTTTCTAGAGAATTCCTGCTTTAGCACTGTGTCTGGTGTATACTCACAGTATTTCTAAGGTACATAAACAGAAGTCCAGGACAGAACACATTACAATATCCTTGGTAATAATAATATCCACTGAAAACAGGGCAGCAAGGCCTGACTAATTAACTCACCCATAAATAAGACAGGACTTCAGCCTCAGTAAAAGGCTCAAAAATGAAATAAATTGGGGTTATGGGTGTTGATCCACAGCACCTGATTTAACAGTGTAGCCATCTGAAGTTCAGTCAAACATCCAGGTCAAGCTTTTCAAAGTATCTATTAATTTTTCACAACTGATTTGAGACTCTCCTCAATGAAGTCTCATTTTCAGAAAAGTGTGAAGGTCCATCATTCTGAAGATGGTGCTAGTTGCCAAGCCAAAAACTCAGGTTTCTAGGGGTTGCCCATGTAGGGAAACACAATTAAACCACATCAGATGGGAGGCTGAAAAGAGAGAGGTGCACACAATTCCCTGTTCCTGCACAATTCTTTCCCAGTATTCTGAGCATGGCTGATCACCTGTCTGGCACTGTGAGTTTTGCAGAACACCTGGAGAAGCAAACATACTTATCTTCTATTCCTATTCCAAAGATGTCATTAAACACAGAGATTTGAATGAAACTTCTGGCTCAGGAGGTCTTTAAGTCTCAAGCTGCATTCTTCCATTTTTATTGGGGTTTTTTTTTGTAATCTCCACTGTTGGCCACTGTCAAGACTGCACATCAGGATAGACAGATCTTCAGTCAAACTTCTGATATCAAAAGATAAATACACATGGGTAGGGACCAGATTCTTTGCATCCACTGTAAAGACTCCTGATTTTTGCCTTCCTCTACTAGGTATAATTTAAAAATCTTTGTATATTCCATCAGCACAGAACATGAAACTAACTGTACAACAAGGAGAAATTCTAAAAAATGCTTTAGAGGTTTTCCAAAGATCTGATAACTAGGCAAACAAAACTGACATACAAGAAGCTCTGTCCATCTCCATTATAACACAAGTGACTTTTTATGGAATTTTCTCCCAAGTGCATACAGAGGTCTAGCAGACTTAGCATATAAAGGACTTTAAACTTGCGTTTAGTTTGTGCAAGTATGTGATTCAGCCACTGAATTAAAAGCATTGCAAATTAAAGAAAGGTATGATCACACAGTCTAGCAGTGCTCCCTCAGTAGAGTGCATCAAGAAAAAAACTTAAATTAAAGAATTAAAAAGATAAAACTGAGACTGGGAGGATTAACTTCACCATGATCCAATTATAATATGGCAGCTTAAAAATACCATGTCCTGGTTAAAAATAGAAGCACAGAACATTCTTTATGAATTTCAATGGAATTTAAATCACACCTGCAGGCTCTTTGCCCTCATGCACCTCATCCAACTTTGTAGATGCCCACACCTGTGTCAAAAGAAGACTCTTATTTTCAAGACATGATTTATCTGACCTGTTTTTGTCTCCAATAAAAAACTGCATGAAGGAAATTTCTCTCCCTCAACCACAAAGGGAAAGCAAAGCAAATGGTTTGACTGGGCTGATCTGCACTACTGAGATGCACCTTTGGAAAGATGAAATCCACTCTGTTCTCTTCAGATAGCCCAGAAAAGCACAGGAATTCTGTAAATACACCAAATGCCCAACAGACAGAGCCAGGGCCTGCCTTCCTCCCAATACAACAAACTTGATTTATTCTGAAATTCAGGTGTCTGAAGGAGTGCAGAGACCATGATCAAGTGCCTGAGCACAATTTCAGTGCTCAACTAAGGGAATTACAGGGTGTATTATTAATGCTGTGAGTGACTGACAAGCATTTGCCTGAGGACAGACAAATGCAGGAAGCCAATGTTTGTATTGATTCACTTGTTACTCTTGTAACTTGTGACCCCAGAAAACTTTCAAAACAAAGGCAGAAAGCATGTTTTCAAATTACCACAGGAAAAGTAAAGTAATCCCACTCCCACCAGTCAAGCAATTTTACAGCCAGCACACTGCACAAAACCACATGGAGGAGATATTTTTAATTAAGTGCAATATAAGGAAAATAAGGGTTACCCATATTCAGTCTAAACAATTATTAGCAAAAGAGATTTAGTATTTTAAAGTAAGCCATTTAAGAAAGGCTTACTGTTTTAAACATAGGCTGTTTTCCATTATAAAGTAGAGCTTTTAATTAAGATTAGTAAGGCCTAATTCAAGCTATAATTTGGTTCCTTTAGTTAGCAAATGTCTATTAAAACCAAGCAATTAAGGTTAAATGGGTTGAAGCATTTAAAGCACTCCCTCCTGCTTCAAATACTATAATAGAAAAGACTATGTCAGTGCCTAATTCAGACCAGAAGACATGTATTTATTTCCCTTAAGTTTTTTACTTCCTTGTTGATCATAAAGTTTATTGAAGAAGAAAATCTTGGTAAACTAGATTTTCAGTGGAACAATATGTTGTTAATAGTTTAAAAAACAAGATATAAAATATAAATTCTGCAGTTTTACATAGTATAAAGTTTGTTCCTATTATGGTTTTTCCCTTAATTTTATAAATATCAATAATATAAATATCAATTTTATAAATATCAATAATAAAGACTGATGTTGGGGAGTAGGCTACAGCAACTCTCTGTTGCCTTCCATACAGACCACCAGAATATCTGTCTTATAAACAGCCCAAAATTATGTCTAGTACCTAATCATAACATCAATATTCATGGAAATCATTAAGAGCCTTTCAGCATAAACAGTACAGGAATGTATTCTAATAACTCTTTTCTAGTAACTCTCTTTGGGTCTTGTGCAGCAAAGTCCAGTGAAAGAACTCAGAAATGTGCATTGAAAACTTATATATTAAGTTAAGGTAAAATGTGTCATTAAGCTATTCTAGAAAATTAATGCTACTACTGTTCCTATCCTGAATAGATTTATGTGTATTTCTCATTTAGAATAAAAGCTGAAGCTTTTGGGTTTTGTTCTGTAAGGCCACATGTGATGCAGTCAACAGGTATTTTTTTTATAATGAAGTTCTTGCACTTCCCTAAAGATAAAGATTTAAAAAAAAAAGTATTTCAAAACAGTCAGTGAAAGGATGCAAAGTAACAGAAGGATCAAGAAGAGAAATACATTTATTATACACCTAGATGTGATTGTTCACCCATATCACAAGAAAATATTTTCCTAGTAAATAATCATTTTCCTGGAAACTATTTGATGGGGTAGTTTCCATTGTTAAAGCTTTTGAGAAAACTGTATTATAAAAGTTCTCCCATTCTGAAGTTATAATCTCCTTAAATGTAAAACTGTGTGTATACAGAATAAGCTGCTGCCATTTTCACAAAGTGAAACATTCTTACCCAATGAAACAGACTATATCCAACCAAAGCATTTTAGTATTCAGGTTTTTGGTTTTTTTCCCAGACAACAGGCTGAGGTTGTCTGTTCCTCTCTCATACCCCTTCCCTGGCTCACTCCTACAGCAAAGCAGCCACAGGTCAGAAATCCTGGCAGCCCTCCCTCCCTCCCTCACTTGTTCCTTGCACTCTCAATCCTTCTGCACACTCCCATCTGAACAGAGGTAAAATCACTTCCCCAGGAGTTCCAGCCAAGCAGAAGCCAGAGGGTTCCACTTGTGTCTGCCCTCTAGTAGCCAAATAATGCAGCTGGCCTCCCTGATGGCTTTGGGTTTGGTCTGCAGCACAGCCAAAGGAGAATGCTTTCCCCTGAGAGCCCAAATCACCACGAGACCCTGGGGAAAATCCCAAGGAAAATCCCAAATTTCCCAGGAGTGAACTGTTCAGCACCTGCCCTTGCAGAGGGTGCTGTACCAAGCCCTGCACTAAGGATCAGGTGGACTTCACCACTGTGCAAGCAAGAATTGGGCTGCTTTAAGAGAAAAGGGATTGGGGAGGGGAAAGGAGAAGTAAAGAGGAGCTTTGATCCCATTAATCTTTAGACAGGTTGGAATGCATCAGGAAAAAAATGGAAATTTCTAAATAAAGTTGGACTTTGGTGCTTTGTAGTAAGAGAAAAACTGTGGCATGTCTCCAAGTCATAAGTTTTATGGAATCCTTTTCCAACAAAATCCTACAAACAGAAATGTGCAAAAAGAATAAAGGCACAACTCTGCTTGGCATAGACACTGACATCTCTAGAGGCATGAAGGCTGATATCAAATTCCTTCTATGCATGTGCTGCCAGACAATTTAGATGTGCATTACCTATCCTACTTACTCAGCAAAGCAAACACCCCACTTCCTTCAACCCCTTTTTCCACTATAACAGGGAGACTGAAAGATCTGAACATGACCTCTGCTTCCAGAAAATTAAATTAGAGCAAATGCACTTCAGTGCAGTTCCCCTCTCACAACAGCAAAATCTAGAGTGCACAGCAGTAACATCCTATAGTACTTTCAGCAATGATATGTCCAATAAATACCTATTTCTGCAGAGGTTCCCCTCCTCTGAAGTACCTTCTGCAGCAGCACCATTCCCTCCAACAAAATTAATAATCAAATTGGTATTATGCATTGCTCTTGTTTTTTTCCCCCTCAGTAAAATTTTTGATGCTGAGCACGACGTTAGATGTAAGGACTGGAAGTAGTTCATGCAGATTAAGGCATGGGAACAATTGTATGAAGCTTAGTAACCTCACCCTGAGAGAGTAAATGAAAATTGTCTTTTATGTTCTCTGAGATAACAGCTCATCTGCTTAGCAAATTGATTGTAAGAATCAGAACAATCTGAAAGTTGTTTATTTAATGTTTCTAATTCTTTGATGGCTGCACTCTAAAACATTGTCAGTAGTTGTGAAAGCATGGTCTTGAATTTGATATGCTGTCTACGAGTCCTGCAGCACCAAACAAACTGTACTAAGTTTAGGTCTAGAGCACGTGCAAGATCAAGGTCTTAAATCACCTTTTTCAATGATCCAGGTTTTTTTTTTTAATTCCTTGGTCACTGAAAAAAACTGTGACCTTCTACAGGCTTCACAGAAGCAGCACTGCAACATAAAATGAGGCAGTAGCTTCAATTTAATAAAGCACTTAAAGAGAATTACTTTAAAAGGTAAGAGTTTCTTAAGATTGAGCACATAAGCTTGAGTACTTTGGTGATTCATGACACTTGAAAAAAAAATTCTTCCAACTGTAATGTAAAGATATTCCTTTTTCTCAGCATCTTAAATGTGTAGAAAAGTCTTGAAATTTCAAGGGGGTCTCTCAAACCCTATCTTCATTTTGTTATAACTCTGCCAAACACTGATGTATGAACTACACTTTTTCTTGCAGGGTATCTGCTTTAAGGCAGGTTTTTTTTTTTTCAGCTGAAATTTAAAACAAATATATATACACTAAAACAAATTAAGGAAAAAAACCAGGAAAAATAGCTTTTTTCTAAAGGGATTATATGGCAAAATCACTGCTTTGCTATATTTTAAAAAAATCTCCCTCAACTGCTCTAACAGATTTAATAGTCTCAGATTTTATCTCAAATAAGGTGTCAGGGAGTTACCTCTCAGGAGATTTCTCAGGACAGAATAAGATGGTCGAATTACAGCTGAAAATTTACAAAAAAAAAAAAAAAAAAAAAAATCTAAAAATTCCTTAGTCCCTTCCCTCAAGATATAATAAATTCAAAGGTCAACAGGCATCTGCTGAAATTTAGGCAGCTAAAGCTTCCAAAATGTCCTTCTTGGTAGGTGTTTTTTACACTTTTTGCTGTAGTTTCACACCACAATGGCTCCAGAAACAAAACTAGGAAAGGGAATCTATCCACACTATTACCACCCTTCTCCCTGCCATGTGTCTCAGCCTCTATATCCAGTTCATTGACTTGTCAGTGTAGAAATGGCTACAGGGCCAGGCTGTACTCCTTTGTGTTGTCTTTCACTTTGGGGGTTATTTCAGTGATATTCTTCACAGAATAGCCCCAACATAAAAAAAAAAAAAAAGAAAAAAAAAGAAAAAAAAAGAAAAAAAGCACCATCAAGGAAAAGGAGCATGCTACTCCTTTTGCCACCACACTCCATGCACATTTTCCCTACAAATTCCTGCCATACATCCTCCATCCCAGAACTGCCTGAGGTTTGGCCAAACCCAAACCTGCCCTGCATTTAAGGCTCACAGCTAGAACAGCCTGGGACTGGCAGCAGGGGTACAGGGAGTGTATCCTCCTCCTCCTCAGGTACAGCATCCCCCATCCCTGATTCCCACTGCCTCCAGAGTGCCCATTAGCATGGGTGCTAATGGACAGAGGGGATGCTACCTGCACAGCAGACAGAAGCAGCATGAGTGGAGTTTTTTTGGGCATGGGAGCAGCAGGAGGTCACATTCCCTAATTCCTCCTATGCCATCATCCCAGGAGAGATTCCCTGGCAATGTCCTGCATCAGCCTCAGATCAAAGAATGTGTATTTCAGCAGTGCCCACAAGCAAAGAGGAGCTCCCAAATGATGGCCACCAGCCAGGCAAAGATGCTTTTCCAGCCAGACACTGAGGAAGAGCTGTGGGTCTGCAGGGGGTGGAAACAGCAGGGACAGGTGAGCTCTGAGCTGCTGATGGGGGCCAGGAAAGAGGTGGAGAAAAAGGAGAAAAAGCAAGAAAAAAGGGGAAATCTGAGAGCTGGTAGAAGCTGTTTTGACTTAAAGATGAAATTCAAGAGAAAGGACCAATAAGGGACACTTAGAGCTCTCAGAACAATGCTGCTCTAACTGCAAGCCCCTGAGAGGAGAAGGGAGGGAAAGCTAAATGAAATAATTGAAAATACATGAGAAAAGGACAAAAGAGAAGTGGGATTTGCAGTAGGGAAATGACAAGGTTAAAAGTCAGCTGAGTGACAGAGCATACAAGACAACATAATGAAGACTGGGAGGAAAGGGGACTGCACCAGAAGTAAAGCTGACAGGTGGGAAAACAAGGAAAACTGGATAGTATCTGGCAGATGCAAAAAGAATGAAGACAAAAGGACAGACCTATAGAGATTAGTACATTTTATTTATGCTCCATTTCAGTATCATTTTCCTGGCAGTTAATTTACATTGTCTATCTGGGTGGAAGGAAGTGCCTTCCAAATACCAAGTTTCCATCACCCCAGGAGGCCACCATGGCTTCTGCAGCTTAGCAACTGTTGAGGCTGGTGAAATTTTATATATATTTATAAGTTCCCAGAGTACCCACAGACCATCAGCAGACAGGGAGCTTATCAACTATTTAGAGAAGTGTCCTTGAAAAAAACCCTCTTTTTTTTTCCAAATTGAGATTTATGTGTAATGCTGTTGAAGAATGAGGTCCATATGAAATATGGGATGGTATTTGTTTATGCAAAATATAGTGATATTTGTATCCAAGAAGCATTTCTGGAGAGAAAAAAAAAGAAAAAAAAAAAAAAAAAAAAAAAAAAAAAAAAAAAAAGAAGTTGGAGTGAATGTTCTTTTTCTAAGTCAAAATGGAAGATTTCCAAAGTGGACCACCGGGGGAGCTGTTCACTGAAGCAGCATTATGGGCTGTCAAAAAGCAGCTCTGAGAGGTAGGACAAGGGTAGGGAAGAAAAGGGAGAGGAGGAAACAATAGGGTTCGTGACACATGGGGACTGATGGCCCTGGGAGCAGTTAAACAGGGCATGTCAGCTTAGCTAAGGGATATTCTGGTTTTAGTGGATGAACTACTGAACAAAGTTGGGAAACTAAAGCAATTTGAATAAATAAATAAATAAAATCAAGGCTCAACTCTGACCAAAACAAAAGCCCTATTCACTGAACAGAAAGCAGCATGAAGGAGGAAAAAGAAAAAAGTTATCATAAGCTGTTAATTCACTTAGGCTGTAATAAAATTCTGATTTAATATAGAATGTTCTCAGGAGTATTTGCTTACTTGCTGCTACTTCTCCACTTCTCCATCCCCCAAGAAAATTCATCCCTTGGTGCAAGTTAGAAAACTTGCAAGTCAGAATTGAGTGTTAAACAGTACCAGACAATTAAAAAAAAAAAAAAAAGGAGAAAGAAAAAAGCACAGATACAGAAAGCATCAGAATTCAATTCTGGGAACACTTTTATCAGCCTGAACCACATAAAATGCATCAAGCTACCCAGTAAGAGAAAGAGAAAATAAAAAAGCAGTTACCAGCTCAAATCAAAGAAGCTAGTTTATATCCCCTCTCCTTCATTTTTTTGACAACATGTACTGATTGATTGTGAAAGCTGCACAGAAGCTCACCCAGAGTAAAGCTATAATCTGTGTGAATCAAACTGGGAAGATTTGACCCTGGAATACAAATCCCCATAAAATTTGGAGGTGGCAGAGTGTTGCTGTGTGCTCAGATGAGCTGCTGCAAGCCAACCCCACAAACTCAGCAGCACAAGCTTTGGAGCACCAGGTCTCACCTGGAACATGATCCTTAGGGCAGGGTGACATCAACTTCAACACGACACAAGCACCATCTGCCAATTATTCATCTTTTTGATGCCTTCTCATATTTTCATATCCCTCCTACCTTTTTTTCTCTAAAGACTGTAATAGTTTCTGGGACAAGTGGCCATGCTAAACTCATATGCCTTTTACTATATCCTGCAACCATGTACATTATGGTGAGTAAGCAAATAGAATTTGCCATGAATCTGTTTACATATGCATGTATACAGATGACATGCAGAATGCAATGCCAAAAAGCAAGGAAATTCAATAAAAAATTTTTATAGTGGCATTACCAGTCAAGTGGAAAAATGCCTCTGTAAAACAACAGACTCACCCTAAAACTGTCAGTTAAAAACAATTGCCAGTATGATTACCACTAATGTTACATGTAGAAAAGTAGTATCTATACCAGCAATAATTTATTTTAGAGTACCTATTTCTTGGTATTGAAAAGAAAAATATTTCCCTCTTGCTTTGCCTTTCTCCTTGAAAGTGGTTTCTTTTCTTTCAGAAAGCACAGCAGCTTCAGCACCTAATATCCACTGCAAACCTCATCCAGGGAGATCAAAGGAGTCCTTGAAAGTATTAATTCACCTTCTACTGCTATTGGAAGAATCATCAATCAGGAAGAAGTCACTTAAGCTGCCTTGTTCAGTGGCATCACTGTTATTCTGCAGAGACAGACTGAACAAGTGTAAGCTCACTAGAGTTGTGCAAGCATCAAGATGCCACCAAAATGCATCAAGAGTTTCAGAAACCAAAGCTCTCACAGGATATCATTGATGAAGATGACTCACTTAAGAAAGAAAGCTCTTAAAAGAAAAGGGATCATTGTTCCACTTAAAGGGTATCCAGAAGCCCCTCACTTATTTATCCCTGCAGACAAAAGGAGGCTCTGGTATGAGATACTGGATGGGGAGCTGGGAAATGAGAAGTCTGGAAAGTCCTGTGTTTCCAGGTTGATTGATTCAGAGCAGCCCTCTCACAATATTTGGATTCACTTCTGAAGAGCATGAGAAGAACACAACAGGTCTTCAAAACCGTAATAAAATGAAAACCCAAGGAGTGAGACCATGAATGAGCTTCTTAAGAAAATGAAAGGTAAAACAGGTCAGCAAGATTAAAATAGTAAGATGAGTATTAAGTAAAGCCTAGAGAGTCGATCATTATTATTTAAATGAAAGTGATGAGTTGTTTTTCCAATTGCTAAGATTTGTTTAAAATCCACTAAAAACAGATCTAATGAACAGGTACAAACAGAAACTTGGTTGCAAATCCACAAAACTACAGAGGATGATAATGACTGATCAGAAGGGACAATTGGTCTGTGTTTCCAAATGGACACATGCAGAGGCTGAATACACCTGTGACTGAGGCAGGAATGGTTTATCATACTTTGAGATAGCCCATACTTAAACCCAGTGAGGTGCTACCACTGAGGCAATCAAGAATAAAGGCCCTCATTGCAGATTATCACCATCATCTGCCTATTTATTTAGACTGGTTGTTTACATTAAGAAAAAGACTACAAATATAGGAACACATGATCAACTTAAATCACTAGAACTGCACAATCCCACTCACAGCAGTCAAGCAGAACTGCTGCTGATGTAGCACAAATTTCCAACCTGAGCAGAAATCTGAAAATCACCCTCTCAGGGCAGACTCTACCAAGACACTTGGCCATGGAATTTGTATGCTGCCCTCAGCAAGAAATCCATCACCAACATTATGAAACTTCACAGGAGAATTAAAAAAAGGAAAAAAGTCCAGCTGAAAGTTGTGAACAATTTTCTTCTACACAAAAAGTTGAAGAAACATTTTAACAACTCTATGAGATCAATTATTAAAGGAACTGAAGCAGAGGTCTGAAAATACTATGAAAGGCAGTAGAAAAAAATTTTCCAAGAGGAAAATTTCAGTCAATATGGGAAAGCAGAGAGTAGAGTTTAATAGTCCAGAAGCAACAGGTCCCAATAAATGTGTCTTGAGGGTCATGTATATGTATACATGTAAGGTATAATCCAAAAGGGAAAAAAAAAACCAACAGCTAGAGCAACTCACTGAAATTACAGTCCCACTGAGGATAAAAAGTAGGCTAAGGAAAAAAACAACCTATAAAATAAACTTAACACTAGCTGGATATAAAATAGGCATAGGCAAACATCAAGCAACAACTATACAGAGAATTTTAACCATCAATGGCAAGAGAGTTTGGAGCAGTCAGAGAAGCAGTATGGGGTAAAAACTCCAAACAACTGGGTTTGAGAGCCAAACCCCTTTATACACGTTCAATGACAATATCCTACAAACTGCAAACACAACATTGCATTGGAGACAAGGCTCTGTCAATGCATAAAGAAACCCAGGACCTGAAATCCTTCTGAACCTTCAGGAATTTCCATTGCTTTCACACAATTTTGTTGAGATATCAGCCTATGGGGAAGCCAAAATTCAATGTTGAGAAGGTAAGGACAAAGTCCTATGGATCATGTAAGACCATGCTTGCTGAATCCAGTCCAATGCATTTGGGATCCTGACTAAAATCACAATGGGGAAGACTTCTTAGGTAATAGCAGGTGGGCAAGGGCAAGTAAATAAATTAATTATAAATTAATGGATTTTGTATATTGACTAGAAATAGAGAATTGTTTTTTAAAGATTATCTGGGTTAGACACATTATTCTGTCCTATGAAAATGACATCTGGAGAATTTGTGCTCAAGAGATATTGACAGATTATGTGATATGGGAAAATATCATGGCAATGCTGACCATGAGGCTTTACAAAGCATAACGGATACCTGATGAAAGAAAGAAAAAAGGTCAACTGAAATCTATAGAGGGAAGCAGAAGACAGGACATATGAATGAGGAACTCTCCTGTCCAGAGAAATAACTCTGCTTATACCTGCTTATAAATAAACAGGTCAAGTGGTTCAGGCAAGAAAGCTAGCCAGACAAAAAAACCCAAGAAAAATACTTGTGAACTAAAAAGTCATCCTCAATCCTCAAAAGCTCTGGAGAAACTCAAGCCAAAAGACATTTTGAGAGAAAAATCAAAGTTCAGAAAGAAATTCCCTACTGAAGAAACTTAACAGATTGTCAGGAAAATGTTTCATTTCTGTATAATTGCTGCTAGAGTTCTCCACATGTCCTTAAAAAAATATTTGTGTCATATGGATTTCTCCCCACCCTTCAGCTCACTGCAGCAAACCCTGAGCAAAATCCTGCACAAGTGGCTGGGCTCCACATTTACTGCATTAGCCCAAGGATCTCATTGTTTAGAAAAACTATAAATAAATACACAAGAGTACACAAATACAGTGATGTACTGGACACATAGGAGCACACAAATATGTGCTCCTAAGAATCATCCAAAAAATGTTACTTTCCATACTCTACCCCTTGCTCTAAAAAGGATTTTCAGGGAACAAAAGCAGTATTTAAGACTACCATTTAAAATAAACAAACATGCACATTTCTGAATTAATTGCAATGCCCTAATACCACCAAACCCAGCAGCTCACTAAAATTTATCAGGATGAATTTGACAGTGTGATGTCTTTAAGCTCATTGTACTGTATGAATGGCAATTCTATTAATTTAGTAAAATCAGGTTGGATGAGAGTCTGGGCAATAAGCAAGTTGTTATGATACACTAAATTTTCCTCAGACATCAAGCAACACTGGTAGATTGCTACAAACTTAGCTGAAGAGGCTCATTATCTGTACAAAATCTTTTTCTCATAGGTAACTAGTTCCACTGATCAAAAAGCTTATTTTGAAAAGCCCAATTATAAAGACTGGGCTTTAGAATCAAGACAAGAATCATTTCATGACCTAGCTCTGGTTTTAGCAAAACAGAAATGATCCAGTGGGTTTCATCTTTGTTAACAGCCCCTTTTATCTTAAAAGATAACTTCTAACAGCTGATCACTGAGGGTGTCTTGTGACAGAATACTGAATATCAATCAATTAAGCTAGTCTGTTTACTTCTGTAGGTTTTGAATACTTAACCTCAAGATGCAAAACAAACCCACTCTCCATGTACAGAAGCCTGAGGCAGATCTCAGACCTGCCACTGACCCTTTCTGAAGCTTTCTGCTTCTACTAAAATTTGATAGTGATTACCAACTTAAGACACAGAACTGGCACAAAATCTTTAGCACTGTTAACATAATACTGTAAAAAAAAAGTTATATATCATGCACAGTAACACCTGGTTTAGACAGCTGACATTACCTAACTAATGCTGAATGAACACCCAGAGAGAATGTGCTGCAGTCTGCCCCAGTTCACTTATCAGGCTTGTGAGACACTAAATTCTATTAGATATGAGTTTGATATCAAACATAGATGTCCCATTATTCTGTACATCATCACAAGGTTCAATCTTGTCTTTTTTACTACTTAGTGAGTTTGGGATTTTTGGGTGTTCTTTTACTGAGCCAAGGCAAACCAGGCAAAGACACATATGTGTAATAGACAAGCATGAATATAAGCCATGTCTACCACTAAACAGAGCTCAACAACTAAAATATAAATAGCTAAAGCATAAGGAAACTTTTAATGTAGAAAAACAATACAAGAAGTACCAATGCCATAACCTCCACAGCTGTGGCCTGGAGTACATTTTCTCAGAGTTCTGCAGCTCTTTCCCTGGAAGGGATGGATAGAGAAAGAACTGGTGCTGAATGATTATCCTGTTTGCAGGAAAGAAAATCTGGCTTCCAGAGGAAAAGCAGCTCAGAGATGCTAGAGCACCTAAAGGTGGACAATGAGAATTTGTCTCTGTCAATTTAAGCCCAAGACAGAAAAATATGACAACCACAAAAATGCTCTCTGAGGGCACTTGAACAAACATTTTGGAGGTCCATGGAGAATAATATGTGGTTTCAAATTTTTGTAGACTAAATTATCTTCTAGGTCTTCAATCTTTTTAATGGATTGTCTATAGACTTTTAAAAAAAAGGTGCATTCTGCCATACAAAGAATACTTGGAAAGAAAATGTTATGCCTACTGAGCACCTACAAGTAGGAAAAAATAACAATCTTTCATCTTTTATTTGGAAGGCATTCTGCTGCAATCACAGTATTTGCTCTTTTCACCAGAGAATCTCTCTGCTGAGATTCAACAGACAAGATGGGGTGCATAAAATCCAGAATATGAGTGTACATAGAGTCTAATAAAACCTTCTAGGTCTTTATCAACTACAAGACTGATATGAGGACATAGAGAAGTAAAGTAAGTTCTTTCAAGTCTGTATAAGCACAATAATGCTGAAGTGTTTCCTTTTAAAATAATGTTCCAAGGACTAGAAATACGTGATCATAACACATGTAGAGTGTCAAAGAGAATCAAACTCCAGCATCCTGACTGAGTAGGTAAAGAAAAACACCTTCTGTAACTTGCCTGGGGAAAACAGTGGTGAGTCCTTTCCATCCATTCTCTGCTGGGGAGCTGCCCAGGGGCTCATCCTATGCCATGCCATGCCATCCCTGGGCCCACCTGTGCCCAGGAGAAGCTGGTGCTACCCTTCTCATCCCACTTTTATTTTATTCTTAAGAGCAGGCTGGCAGGCACAACGTTTGCAGTGCAGGACAATTAGCAAAAGCAGCAGGGGGATGCTTGCCAATAAACACCCAGATTTGAGGTTAAGCAGCTGTAAATCTGCATTAATCGTTTCAGGAATTCAGCTATTTACAAAAGCTTTTAAAGAGCAAACAAATAAAAGAAGGGAGGGGAGAAGAGACAGGAGAGGAGCCGATCTGTCCTTACCTTCACACTGCTTCCCTTCCCCTTTGTAGCCCGGCTTGCAGATGCATTTGTAGGATTTTGGTGTGTTTTGACAAATTGCATCAATGTGACAGTCGTCTGTGGCTTCTGCACACTCGTCAACATCTGGAAGCACAGAAGGAACCCCGAGGGGACAGATAAGAAGGGAGACCTGAGACACAAAACACCAAGGATTGATACTCCCCTTTGCCTGCCTTCCCAGTGTCATGCTGGAAATGAGAACATCTGAGCATAAATAACTAATCCAGACAATGTGATATTCTCCTTAAGTCACTTTTAAGCACTGCTCCCCGGAGCTGGAGGGACTCACTCTCACATTTCTGCACCAGGAATGAAATACTTAAACACTACAAATTAGCTTCTGCTGTTTAAGTTTGGTACTGGAGACCCACATCTTAGTAAAACAAGAGAATGCTTAAATTACCTATAAGAGGAGAAAAAGAGACCACTCGCATGTTCTAACACAGAGATTTTTCTTAATTTATAAAGATAGACCCTAGTTTAAATAAACTGTGCTGGCGGGGGAATGGAAAAAAGAAATATTTGAACAGCAAAACCACATTAATACTTTTTACTGAGAAGCAAAAAAATAAATAAATGGAAGACCATATGAAACTCGGTAAGGTAGAGTGGAGGAAAGCAACCTGCAATAACATCGTCTACTTGGACTAACACTCATTTAGGAGGAAAAAAGTCCCAGCAGTTGTGGTGGGTAAGTCTGACTCTGAAAGTGGAGACTCAGACCGCTTTTCTTGTTTCCAGAGCGGGAAGCAAACATTGCAGTGACGGGCATTCGTTCTCTCCCCGGACTCAAAGAGGATGGGGAGGGAGGAGGATGAGACAGAGTCGAGACCTGGCAGTCGTGGGAATGTTAATGAAGTGAGCACGGGGGGGGAGAGAAAAAAACCCAACAACTGCGACCTATTGAGGGATGGCGTGTGCTGGGAACACGGGAATACTCACAGCCCTGTGTATCTGCCCGGCCCCGGCCGGAGCGGAGCGGGCCGGGCCATCAATGCGGTACCAACCCCCGGTACCAACCCGCGGTACCAACCCCCGGTACCAGCCCCCGGTACCAACCCTCGCACGGCTCCGATGGCACAGCCACACCTGCGGCTCCGCAGGACACGGCGGGCGGACAGGGACCCGCAGCGCTGCCCCCGCCTCAGGGGCAGGAGGGACCGAGGGATGGGGATGCTGCGGAGGGAAGGAGGGAGGCGGGCACCCAGCGACAGGCAGGAGCAGTCGGTTTCATGCCAATTACATTAACACGTCCTCAAAAAGGTGCGCTAAAGTGAAAACGGGTCTTATTGCTGGCTTGAGATCCTAGCGCTAATTGCTTCAGAAGTGCTCACTCAGCCATCTCCAGTGATAACACACGGATCCTTCAAAGTCACCGGGAACAGGAGGGGGCTATTTAGAGAGCGGAGAATAAGCAGACATTGTAGCATGGCACACAGCAGAGAACTTCTGTGAGAGGTGCAGAGCTGGCGGCCCCACGGGGCACCTCTGGAATCCCAGCCAGAGAATCGCCCGGACTCTTCTGTATTGTTGTAGAGCTTCTGCCTTTTTTTTTTTTTTTTTTTTTTTTTTTTTTTTTTTTTTTAATATCGAGCATCGTAATTTTCCGGACTAAGGCAGAGCTGCTATAATCTGTTGCCTTTTTTCTTGTCCATTCGTTTATTTTCACCAGTGAGCCAGTTCAGATCTAGCTATGATTTACGTGAATTAGCTTAGGTGTTGTCCGGATCAGGCACAGACTCAGTCAAGCACAAAGAGAAAATAAGTTTTTAGGGGGGTTTTCTCTGGGGTTTTTTTAATGCTCTCGTTCATACTTTTGAGTCATTAAACCGGCACCCACCTCCCATCAAGATCAGCAAAAGTGACAGCTGGACTCTTTATAATGCCGTCAAAAATTCAAACTGCATTGAGCCAAGGGGGACATTTCACAGCAACCAGAGGATGCCTGGGAGTCAGGCGTGAATGCCAATGAGTCAAATGAAAGGGCAAAACCAAGTATGAGCCCCTGCTCTGCTCCACATCTCACATTGCATTACTCGGACTTTAAGAACTTCTAGGCTGACTTCGTTCATTTTGTTACATTCAAACTCCGCTATCCGAGAAACTGCGATTTTTTTCAACACACTCCCCCCCACCCCCGCCTGCCCCCGCTCGAACTTCACCTTAAAAGATTTCTCCTCGCACAACTTCAAAACACGCATACATTTCTTTCAGAAATCACTTTGGGCTTGCAACATTCCAAAGCAGATAGGACTGGGAGGGGGGAGTCTGATTTCTGGTTTGTCTTTTTTAAACACCGAAGCAAAGACCAAGTATAATTACAGCTATTAACCTGATACGAGCGCCGCTGTTAAAACCGCCAGGTCTTTGGGTTAATGCGCAGACAGGGAAAACCTGTGCAGAAATCCCAGCTAATGCTCACTCTGCGGAGTCTCCAGGGCTCAGCACAGACTTATCTCGCAGGCACTCAAGGAAAGTAACTTTTTCTTCCCCATCTCTCCCTGCAGAAATCCCTCGGCTCCGGCTGTGTCAAGCACGCGAGAAAACGCCTCCCCGCCGCACCTTCCGAGACGCCCGGCGCTGCGAGCGGCGAGCAGCCACCTTGCAGCGGGCAGAGCGGCGCGGACACACGGACCCCGCGGCCGCCCCCGGGGCGAGGCGGAGCCCCCTCTCCTTACCTGCGCCCCCGCTGCCTCCCGCCAACCTGCCGGCCCAGGCGAGGGCGAAAAGCAAACAGCAGCGCCGCGAAAAGCAAACAGTGCCCATGATAATGATGCGATCGGCGGTGCCCGTGCGCGATAAGGGACGCGCTCGGGGCCGGCCGCGCGGAGCCGCCGGCGCTGACGCCCTGACAGCGCCCCGCTGATTCGCCGCGGCTCCCGCGGCGGGGGCGGTGCCGCGGCCGGGGCGGGCCGGGGGCAGAGCCGCCCCTGCGCCCCGGGGAGGGGGTGCTGGGCCGCCGGGAGCCGCTGCGGGCCCGGCCGGTGCTGCTGGCCCGGCCCGGCCCGGTTCGCTGCCGCCCCTCAGCATCGCCGCCCTCCGCGCCGCGCCCCCCCGCGGCTGGGGCCGGCCGGACGGACGGACAGCCCCACACCGCGGCTGTGAGGGCAGACAGGCCGGCGGACACTGCCCATCTCCTTGGCAACCGCGGCCAGGGATCCTTCCCCCTGGGAAGGGTTCAGGCTAAAAGACAACTTTTTTTTTTTTTTTTTTTTTTTTTTAATCGCCGGTGCGCCTTTCCAGCCCTAGGTTTGCTCCTCCACAGCTCCGTAAGTGATCCCTGCGGCCCTGGCCCGGCCGAGATGCTCTCCCCAAAATCGCTGCAGGCAGACACGTGAGTGTCATTGTCACCGTCACCTGGGAGGCGAAAATACTTTTAAACCCAAACATGAGACACTTCTCCCATCGGAAGCAGGCTCCATGACCCTAAACTCTGTTTAAAGAACTGAAATAGCTCCAGACATCCCTTGTTACAGCCGTGCCACCTCTCCTGGCTTTACACCTTCCTTTCACAGGTTCCCACTGCTGAAATGCTTTGCTACTTTAGCTTGTTTCAACTCCTAATTCCCCTGAGAGGCTGTCTGTCTGTCTGCATGAGTTCCACTTGTCTGGAAGATAAATACACCCTGTCATAGCCTCAGATGCCTCTTTTTGACAAGTTCCTCCCAAATGTACGTGTACTTTACTACAATACACTTGACTAGAAAGTAGCACTATTAAGTACTTTTACGCTTGAAGAGATGGGAAGGAAACGTAAGAAAAGTTTCTCAGCGCAGCTGCGTGTTTAGTAAAACTCCACACCACGGTCCTTATCCTCCAATAAAACTAAACCACTACCGCACGGTGCCGAAGCTGTTTGCTTTCCGCCTGTTTACACCTCTGCTTTAGGCATTCCCGTCCTTAATCCCTCAGGGTTAGGGCTATTGCTGTTTTAAATCCGGACGCTTATTTATTTTTTTTTCCCCCCTGTGTGTGTGACCCGGCCGAGGTGCAGCGGTGGATTCCAAGCCCGGGTGTTCCGTGGATACCCCGCGGCGCGTCCGTGCCCGAGTCCCCGGAGGGACACGCGGTGCCTTGGAGCGCCACCTCGCGACCCGCGCCGCCTCTTTTCCAACATTTTGGAAAGAAGGAGTTTCGTCCTAGCCGAAAATTGAGGCTAAATATTTTTTACCCCCTATTTGTTTCTTTTTAAATATTTCATACTTGGCCTTTTCATTAAATTTCGTGGAATCATATTAAAATTTATCGTGGGATAAATAATCCAAGGAGTTTATATTTTGTGAAGGAACCCACTAGTTGTTAAAAAACCAATTATCTCAACTTTTTAAAAGCCACAGTGCAATAAAAAAGTTTGGTAAAGCAACAAAATACTTTCACTGCCTTGGTGACTTGCTCTCTGCCATGTGTCATGTTAGCTGCATCTGTTGAGTTACAGAATCACCACACTTGTGCCTGGCTCTATACATTTGTAGCCTATAACACCTGTACAGTTATAGATATATAACTTTCTATAACTACACTCAGGAAAGGAAGTCCCCTTGATCCAAATCTCACATTGTCTATATATGCTCTCATATACTCTGAGGGTGGCATACTGCTGGAAGCCAAAGATCATTCACATCAGGTGTCTATCTTTTAGAGAGCTTGTTGTGTGTTTCCTTAAATCAAGATCCTGACAGATAGAATACATGAGGAATCAAAAAAATACTAAAAGAGGGCCTGAACTGTAAGTCAGGATTATCACATAAAATAAAGAATATCATCTACAATGCCTGGCTGAATATTCCCAGATGGGTCTTTTCAGAGTCCTCCTTGCTAAGGGACACATCTTAGAAAAGGGATCCTTGTGGATTTCCACCTTTTCCACCTGTAATTATGTTCTTGTGCTCGGTCATAATACTCTAACATCATCTCTACCTCAATTCCACAAATGATTCTATGAAAAATTTAGTATTAGAAGCAATGACTAAGCAGCTTCTTCCAATGTGGACAGTAAAAGGCAGATTCATGACTGTAAACCTGCTCTGGGTAAGGGGGATAAGCAAGAGCTATCCACCAGGCTGCAGGTGGAGCCAGCCCAGCCTGGGGAGCACCTGCAGTGTTTCAGCTCTCTACCAAAGCGCTTTGCTCTGCTTGAAGACCTTTGGGCAGCATGTTAATTGGCTTCTAATGTTCTTCCATACTAATGCCCTTAAAGCCTTGGGGACTTTCCCAATAAAATAATAATAATGCTTAATAATAAAAGAGGTATGTTTGATTAGGATGCATCTCTTTACAGAATAGAAGGCCCATGAAAAGCTGTGTATTAGGCAAGAGCATAAATAGAATGGTGGCTGCAGAACAGTACTCCCACGTTCAGAACACCTTCTCCCACAGATATGCACCATTCCAAAAGTGCCTTGAAAAGACAGGATAGCATCTGCAGAATTATTTGGTTTCCTGGTTTGCTATTTATGAACACCTGTATACTGGGGCCACTGCTGCCTCAGGAGGCAGCACAAGCTATTGATAGTGCTGGGAAGCACAGCAGTCACTCAACAGCCTGTGCAAACTTGAACCAATTGCTTTACCTCTCCATTTCTGTTCTTTTCCTTCCTTCTGTCCCTCTTGTCTGTTTGCAGTGACAGCCCACTGTAGCAGGGCCTCTCTTTCACTGTATTAATACAGCACCTCTCCAAATTACACACTAAACTGATTTTGTCTTAGGGCTTTCATGAGGCCAGCGAGGCACGTAAACCCTGACCCTTTTAACTTCATCCCTTTTTCTGAACTGTACTTCAAAGAACTGAGAGGGTCCTGGCTCCCTTGCACAGGGGACAAGGAATCCATGTGCTAGAATTTGTGCTGGGAGCACCTACACTTTGAACCCTGAACCATGTATCTCCAAACTTCACTTAAGTACTTTCTATTAGGAAGAAAGGAACAATGCAAGCCCAACTCTCCAAAGCAACATAGACCATTCTGCATTTGTACACATACTTAGAGGAAGCTTTTGAAACTAACAGGCAATAGACATGCATGGCACCACATACTCAATGCTGTGTTACTTATTTCCAGGAAAATACAGCATGTAAGTTTCCCAGAAGTCAAGTAGCAGCATGCAGCTGAAGTAATTCAATGATTTGTTCTTGTAGATGGGAGTAAAAAACAACAACAAAAAAAGTACACCATAATCCATAGTGAAAGTTTTGCACAAGAAAATGCAGCATATAAGAGGACAAGGATATTTTTTTCTTTTTTTCAGGACATTTATTCCATAGCTTTGGTGAGATCACAATCAGTTTTATCTCACTCTCCCATCAGTGAGACAATGTGTGAAACCTTGTGGAAGTAGTACTAAATTCAGATATTCTGGGGGGAAAAAAAGGTGCAAGTCAGTGCCAGACTTTGAAGAGAGGTATCAGCTCAATGCTTGATGTCAGCTACTCTTTGTGCTGTTACCTTCCTCCAAAATTTGTCACCTGCTACATCCAACTGTCCCTTCCCTTTCATTGCCAGGGTGCTAAAAGAGATGAAGGCTCATGCAAAAGCATTTCCTTAAACCTGTAATTATTTTAAAATAGTGGATCATGAGGCTCATAAGGCTCAAAACACCTTACTGAGCATTACTATCTACAAATCCATAAGCTTCTTTCCTTCTAAGTGTCTCATGAACAGTTTTCCATTCAGAAAAAAGCTTTAACAGCTAGAAAGTGGCAGGAAAGGAGGGAGTTACTAGGAAGAGTAACAGATGTTTGGTTTTTTTCCCTCCTGCTTGAGTTATAACCACTGAGAGGGAAAGATGATAACATTAATGAAGAGATGGAAAATGCCACCATCACCATGAAAAGTTGAATAGATCCTTCTTTAGAGGTACTCACTCCTAGTAAAAGCATATTTTGCCAAGATGGATGTTACATCTCAAACAGGTGAATAAGGGCTTGATGCATAAAAAGCTGGATAAAACATCATAACCTTCATTATATAGGAGTCTCTCTTGAAATTAATAAGGGACACCTGTAAAAGCTGCAAGAGAGAATGGACAAAACAAGGTTGTACCTACTACCTGTTCTGGGATTATACATTAGCATGTGAGAAAGGACGTGTGGAAATAGAGCTGAAAGGATACTTTTAAAAGTCCTGTTTGATAATTCTGTTGCCCAAATAGTTTTAGAAGTGGCAGTGATGTGTCCTTGTGTTCACAAGGAGATGAGCAGTGGCATTCTGAAACGGTTTGGCTTTAAGAAGTGGGGGCATAAGGGAGCCAGAAGGGAAATATCAAGGGGAAAAAAAAAAAAATCCTCCAATTGCTCTTTGTGCATCCACTAGCTTTAAACTAGAGAAAATTTTACTCAATGACTCCTCCACTGAAGACTTCAAAACAGTGACTTGTGCTAGTACAAGTTCTGGCTCCTAACCTGCTGCAGATGAGTTGCCATTGTATTTTAGCATTGGCAGTTCAGTTGCTCTCAAAATGAATCTCACAGATTATTGTGATTGCAAAGGAATATGCTGTATTGATGCTGCTCTAGCACACAGTCCTCTTGAACACCCGGGTTTGCACACTCCAAAAATGTCAAGCAACCCAGAGGAAAGTCCTCTCTTCGGTATTTTAGGCTTATCATACTTAGTTAAAATCTTAAATTCTGGATAGTCATTTACTGCTCTGGACTGCACAGGACAGCAAACAGAATTCTAGTAACTCAGCAGATGAGAGAAATCTTTTGGTTTGTTTTAGAAGACATTTTCTGATCTCTTGTTTGGAAGTGAACTTTTTCTCAAAAATGTCTACATCTGGCTCTGATTTCTTCTTCAAAGCCCTTTGGGCCTTGAGGCTGAGGTTCTTTCTCTTGTACCTATGATCTGTGATCAGCTATCAGTTCCCTTTCCCGTCCTAATCAAGGCCCTGAACATGCAAGGAACACTGAAGCATGTACATATTCATCAGCAGGACTACTCTTGCCTAGAGACTTCTGCAAAACTGTCTCAGCAGGCTTGGGATTGCATAGTGCAGGATAAAGAGAAGAGGCCATGCCCTTCACTCACATTCCCTTTATCCTTCAGCACAGCTCAAAACCAGCTGTGGGGACTGACATGGTTCTAATCCACATGGGCAGACCTCTGCTCCATGGAACACACCATGGAAGCAGCTCAGAGGCAAAAGCTGATTCAGCTTCACAAATGACTTAATATTGTGAAATTTTAATTTTTTTTTTTTTCAATTCAGAGCCCTGCCTCCCTGCCCTCCCTCTCCTCAAAAAAATAATTAAAAAAAAAGGATGCCCAAAACCCAGCACAAACTGAAAAACTCACAGAAGACCCAGGACTTCTAGATGCTGCAAATTTCAACAGCAGCCTGGCAGAGCAGCTGCAGATGTGGGTGAGTTGGTAGGACATCTTGCCAAATCATGGTAAGATCTTGTAAGACTCCTGCAACAATTCCTTTGAACCTTTCCTGAACCAAAACCATTTCATTTTTAATATTAATAGCAACAACAAGACTTCAGGAAAATTCCAACAGACGCTTTGTAATAAAATAAAATCTTTTCCTGACTCTACAATTCCACAAACAATGAAAGATTATTTCTCAAGACACCTTCCTGCAGATAGGAAGGAAAAATATCTGTAATGTAGCCAACTCCTGCAGTTTTCCTCCTTCCCTACTCACCCAGCCACTGAGAGCTAGAGTGAGATTTGTGTACTAATTTGAAATTCTGCATTCTTCAGAGAGGCCCACAGTACCAAAGCTGCTCTCAAGATTTTTCCCTTTAATTTGCTGTAATACGAAGAGAGTCCAATGCTGTTGAAACTTAGATGGTTTTGCATTGCAGCATCTGTTCAATTTACTGCAGGGACAGAAACTCTTCCATCAAAACCAGCTGGGGGACTAAGAACCAGGTCAGAGCATCAATCCCTTCCCCAGTCCAAGCCTAAGCCAGCTATGCAGTGAGAGCTATGGAGTGCAGATTTCCTAAAATCAATGTGCTTATTTTAGTTCAAGTGTAAACATGTACTCATCCCCTTGTTTAGCTGCAGTCTTTACTGCACACAATCCACAATTTAAGAGCCCACTGCCATATAAACTTAATCTTAAACAAGAAGTGTGTTATAAAAGATGTGGTTGAGTTCAAGCCCTGACTTTATCCAGGATGCCTGGCCTGTTACCAGGAACAACTTCTATCCTAGACAAAATCTGTGTAGACCAAGTAAAGTTTTATTCCAAAGTAGGTACCTATATTGAAATATAAATGCATTTTAATTCAGTTGCTCAGTTCCTTCAGCACAGCTGAACTGAGATGGGCTTTGATCAGGAAGCCTGCATCTCCCCTGGTGTGACTGTAGCCTTAACCTCTTCAGCTGTGAAAAAATACTATAAAATGCTCTAGCTGTCACCTGGAGAGACCAGTGAGTATCAGGGGCATAGCAGCAGAAATTTAGGCCTGTTGTGCTGTAGCATGAGCACTGTGGGGCTCACCTGGTGAGAAATAACTTTCAGAGCACTGGAATCAAAATTTCAGAAAGAGAACAAGCAGGGTCCTGTCTCCTATGGTCCTGTAGTAACTATTTTCCATTTCTAGGCATGCTCAGATTAGCTAAGGATTGTGACAATTAAAAAGTTTTAACTGTTTCCCAGTAAACAGAATAGTGCTTCTGAAACAAGAAGAATTTGAAGCAGGGAGAAGACTATTTTCCCTCACTGTCTTTTAAGGAAGAAGGATAAATCTCACAACAGGATCTTTATAATAGTTGGATGCAGCATTGTAAAGTTAATATTCTCTTAAAGACAACTGAGTCTAGAGATGCCAAGATTATAATATAATTTATATTACATTAATACCATGAAATAGTTTTAATAATTAAAAATTATAATAAATATACATTATGAAGTAGAATGATATAAAAATGTAGAATTAAATTATTTTATCGTTTATATTATATCAGCTGTGTTTCTCACATTTTTAGATATTCAAATGCTTAAAATGTTGATGCTGAGCACTGTTATGAATCTCACCACCAGTGAAAGTGAACATATTTTAGTTGGAAAGATTAGAAAAAGTAAATAAAAAATGAAAGTTAGACTTAAGGATACCGTTGGGTGCTTAGGGTTTTAATGGGAATACTATAAGTAAAATTCAGTCCCCACAGAACTGGCCAGCAATAGGAAAGTCCATGTCTTGTTTAGAATCATGCTGCACTTGTCAACACACCAGACAAATCTGTTGGAACCAGGCTATCATGATCTTTGTAGTTTATGAGAAACTTTCAACAGAGAAGATACTGCAGAAAGTGTCCAAGCTCAAATCTTTGCCTCAGACTGTTCTACCACACCAACCCTTCTTAAAGCAAAATAAGAGAAAAAAAGTCTATACACCCATGTGTGTTGATTTTTGCAGTTCTAACCTGAGTTTAACAAAACAAAAGGTCAGCAAATTTTCATTCCTTCTGGCACGTTTTGCCCAAGTCCCAGGGCTCTGTTGCAGTCCCATGGTGGCTGCAGGGGTAATTGCAGTTGCTGTGAGGGAGCCTGTGGCTCTCAGGCCATGTTGACACAGACACCAGCCCTGCTGGGAAGGACCCAGCAGAGATCCCTCTGCAGCACAGAAGGGGAACACCCTCCCCAAGCCCTTCATACTGCCAGCATGCTGCATCTCAGTGGTAGGCTGTACATCTCACACCTTCTCCCAGATACCACCTTTAAAGGACCAGGAATTAAGGCATTCTGCTTGCATGCTTCACCCTTAAAAGCACACCCTGCTTGGTTACACACTGGCAGAGGCTTTGAAAATACATCATTCTATCCAAATACACAGCAACGATTCCAGAACCACTTGGAAGCCCCAATTATCATTTTCTGCTAAATGAGTTCTCCTCCCTAAGGACTCTCCAGAGGAGCCTATGCTTTAGTGCACTAAGCTACTATGAGATAGCTGAAGCTCAGACTAACTCAATTCCTGACAGGCAGCTGCAGTTTCAGCTGGTGTGAAATGGCAAATAAAAGAGAAGATTATCAAATAGAATTAAATGCAGCATCCTCAGGAGGCCTGGATATAGAAAGGGTAAAATTCCACTCACCTTAATCCTGCATATTATTTTGTTCTATTGAAAGGCCATGGCTGAATGAATAAAGACAGCAGGATTTAGTCTCATATGTTCATTGCTTCTCTTTTCAAATTACATGAAATACACAGTGCAGACCCATTATTAGTGTTGCCTTTTGTTAGTATTAATATGTCATTAGAGATGGATTGGATTAACATAGGTATAGTAAATTACAGTGAAAGTAGCTAAAAGAAGATTACAGCACAGTAAAGCTTCATAAAAGTGTGCTGAGAGAGCTGATGAAATCTGAAAATGCATCTTATCAGAAAGTGAAAATCAGCAAGCACAAGCTACTGACTGCTTGAAAGCTCCCAGGTAAATTTTCATTGTTTTTCAATTTAAATTAGACATCTAAAATAATTTGGAATTAATTTTAATCAAATATAATACAATTAGAGAAGCAAAATCAATATATGTGTCACCAATTTCCTGTTGAAAGACACCTTGGACACCAAAAAGTCCAGATGTCTGTAGATATATTTACATGTGTCAAGACTGCAGATAGTACATGTAAGATCTTGACATTCAGAACCTGCATGAAACACAGCGTCTCTCTCTTTTCTTTTCTTTTTTTTTTTTTTGTTTGTTTGTTTGTTTGTTTGTTTGTTTTTTTGTTTGTTTGGTTTTTTTAACCTAGAAATAGACAATTTCATCTACATGTTTTTATGGAGCTGACACTGAACATGCCAGTACCTACCTTCTACAGCTCTCCCTGTCTGTTTTGTCTTCAGCTAGTGCTTAATCAGGGCATTAAATGCTTGACCAGGATCTTAATTTTCGTCTGCTTTCTACCTCTGCAAGTCCAATCCCATAACTCAGAATATTACAGAGCTTTCTGCTAGCTGTACTTGGCCTTCAGTTGCACTTAGATTTGGAAATAGGAACTTTGGATACCAAAGCTACAAAAAAGTCACTCCATGCTAGGGACTGAGGGGGTGCAGCTCCAGAATCACTCCTATGTCAAGCCACAAAAACTCCAGCAGGTCTCCAATTTGCAATTTAGAAAATTATTTATGATGAAGTCAGTATTGTACAAATCTCTTCTGTTTAAAGAGATTGATAAATGTTCATGAATGAGGTCTCATAACAGAAAAAGGGAGTATTATTCTCCCTTAGAAGATAAGGGAATGATCATACAGAGAAGGTTAAATTGCTTTCTCAGGTTCACACAGGAAGTCTGAGAAACCCAGAAACACAGCCAGAGCCAGGATTTTGGAAGGAATTTCAGGTGTCTCCATTATAAATGTAAGAGTGGCTTGACACAGGGACTGCAAGCTCTGTGCCTGGTTGAAATCAGGCCACTCAAGAGCATCCACAATTAGGCAACCACTGCTACTAATGACCTTGGCAAAAGTTAGTCTCTATTCTTGACTACTGCTCCACAGTCTTCAGTCCTGCAAAGTCCAGTGTGCTGTCCTACCAAAATTCAGTGGGAGCTAATTAAAGGCTGTAACTTATCCCTAGCCACCCCAAAATGAAAGCCCCACGTTCATTAAGCACTGTTTCCTTTTCTAATGAGTTCAACAGAGCTTAAACACATTATTTTGACACTAGAAATTTGGGATAAGTCCTCGGCATTGCAGAACAGTTATGCTCCAAGAAATCCTTCCACTCAAAAATAGATGATTAAAACAGCTTCTATAAATATAAATTGTTTTACAGCCAAAGACAGACATCTAGTTTTCACTGAAATTAAGCCAGCAAATTTCTCCTGCCAGTACTATAACAATAATCATGCTGATAGTGTTATTTCAGTTTACAAAAAGCCAGAATCCAATATGCTACAAATTAGATCAAGCACCAAAAGATAGGCAATGTGAAAGGAAATGAATACTAATATAGAAATTTAAATGTTTACATTTGTTTGCTGGGTTCAGATACAAACCCAACATACACAAGCAATCATACATTGAACTACAGCTTTATTTCCCCCCTGTTGCCATCCCCCTACCCCCCCCTTTTTTTTTTTTTAATTTAAAAGCAGATTATGCAGACAAAGATATTATGAGAGAGCATATTTCAGTTGTAAGGTTATAGGACAGGGGAAGGGAAACAGGGCTCAGACCAATTAAAAGCTTTAGAGAAAAAAGGCAAATCAATTAAAAATGCCAGAGGGCAGACATTGCATAGAAAGAGAAGAGACTTTGACAAATTTGAAATAACTCGGTTGTTTATAGTCCATAATGACAGATGAAAATAAGCTGTTCTCATACCCACAAATATTCAAGGGAGAATAAGGCATCTGATATCTCATGGATAAAACAGATCTGTTCTTCCACTTGCTGAATAAAAAAGCCACAGGGCTGAGTTAGTGTTTGGTGGGTACTCTGGAGAAGAAAAGCAACCTATAAAATGTGAGGTGTTATTTTTAAGACACACAAGCAGCCAGCCTTCCAACTCAGCTGCTGAATTATTAGTCTTATTGATCTGCTACTGCATTTTTTTTTTAACACCACAAAACCCATTTCCTTTCAATAGAACACAGACACTGAAAAGACAATAGTCATAAAAAGATTTGCAACCTGCAACTTCAAAGAAATCATATTCCAATTTTGGCAGCTTACTAGGAATGAGAACCCAAACTGCCATTGCTGAATGTATCCTTTGACTGTAACTATAATTTAAAAGAATTGTCCAATGTAATTTCTTCTTCTACTTTTTTTTTTTTTTTTCCACACAGTGATTCCAGGCCAATTATTTATCCCCCCTCCCCCATAAGAATAGTGTTTTGAAGTCAGCCAATGAAACATGTTTTATTTAAGGACTATATTCCTAGAGCAATGGAATGGATTCTTTGGAGACCTAAAGGTTGCAGAGCACTTCATTAGTTCCACATAATGAAAGAATGGTGCAATTGAAGGAGGTCTCTAAGGGAGAATGGTGTGAAAATTAGAGACTCGTCTGCTCACTTGCAAAAAGAAAAAATAAAAAAGAAAAGAAAAAAGAAAAACGAAAGGAAAAAATTGAGAAAAAGGAAAAAAGGGGGAAAGAAGAGGAGAAAAAAAGGAGAAAAATGAGAAAAGGAAAAAAAAATTGTGGATTTTCTAAATAAAGCAGACTGTCTCCATTCAGCCCATGGAGAAAGGGTGCCTACTCAATCCTCTTACCGTTGACAATATAATAAAACCAGAGGAACTTTTTTGAAGTAGATCTGCACATTCCACATTTGGATTGAGGGGCAATGGACTGTTTAAATTGCTATTTACATTTCCAGCTGTTTTACCAGTGATTTGCCCAACTTAATAGCTCTTTAAGCTTTTAAACAAGAAAATAGCTATTCTCACGACTCAAAGAAGAAACCATGGTTATTTCAGTCTGCCTCTATTGTAAAAGGCTTAGACTCCTCTCTCTTTATAGATGCCCTTCCCTTTATAGTACTTCCCTTTTCCATCTCCTTCTTCTTTCTAAACCTTCTTCCATCTTCTTAGCTCACTTTTTACATTATATACTTTTAGCACCTTAATGTATCTTTGCTGATACTGCTGATTCAAGGAAAGTGTTTGCAAGTAGTCACCAAGGTTCCCAAGAGAGACTTAAGTTAGCCAGAAAATTAGATTTGCATGTATAATCTTCTGCTAGTTATTGGGGAGTTAGTCCATGTTAAAGAAATGCTCTACAGCTATTGAAAAATGTATATTTATTTATCTACTTTCCTCTGGGGATATATTAAAAAAACCTAGACGTGTGTACAGACATAATGTAAACTGTATTTTCTGCTTATTTTTCAGGCAAAGTGGAAGAAGAGAGCAAAGGAGCAGCCCACAGATAAGAATGAGACCAAGATGAAAGGTTAAAATTGGAGGGAGGTTATTTCATAGGGGCTCTATAAAAAACTGCAGTTATTTTGTTGTGATTTGAACCTATTAGCTTGTTTAAATTGGTGCTAATAAACTGTAAAATCATGAAGAAGAAATTCAAAAACAAAACCCACCTCCTCCTTTTCCCCTGATCAAAGCTTCAATGTTTTCCTTTTATTAACTCTAAATGTCCCCTGTGTTTACAGATGACTGCAACCCTAGTCAGACAGTGGAGCAAACAACCTAATCTAAAGCTCACAGGAAGTGGTAGAAGCAACTCTGATTAAAACTTTTGAAATGAGAATGGTTCAGAAAAGGAAATTTTAGCAGTGGTCAGAAAAATATTCTTTTAGTTTGTATCCTTACTCAAATATTTTTAGAGAAATGAATTGCAACTGGCATAACATTGGACATGTGTGATTTTCTTTTAAAGGTAACACTTCATATTTAACAGTTATACAATCTAAACTACACATATCCTAAACTAAAATTCCTCTTTTTTTTTTTTTTTTGGTAAGGTTTGTAAAAGTTAGTTTATGATCCCCAGACCAGGCACATTGGCTGTTGCTGAGCAAATGCTTGTCCTGTTGTCACACACTGGCACGTCCCTGACAACATACCAGTGTCACTAGGCAAAACAGGACCAAGAATCAATGTGTATTTGAATTACTGTGGTCATAAGAAAATTGGCTTGTAACTGGACCATCTGTTCCCTTCAGAAAGGGAGGGAGAAAACCTGCACACCTGAGTCACTGAAGGGTGACAGAGTTCTGGAGGAAGCAGGTTTAAGGGTAAATCAGGTGCTATCTTTGCCTACAAAGGAAAAAAAAAATCAAACAGCATAAAACCCAAGGTCAAGTAGAAGCCACAAAAAACTGGAAAACCATCCAAAATTCTAAGCACAATTAGACTTTATGAAATTTTTTAGTGAAAAGAAATTCCATTGTCTTTTAGTACTCTGCAGGAGGGTTGAAAACAAGTGGTATTTAGCAGAGGTTTTTCTCTGGAAAACTGTTTCCTTAGATTTTGAAAACTCTGAGGGAGCTCTGCTATTAACATTAAAGAATACAAATATACATGGGGAGAGGGCAATGGGACAGAGGGGGGAAAAATTTTGTAAACACTTAATGTGACAAATCCAGCTCTGTTTTAGTACTGTTGAAAAATCAGCACTCTGCCTGAATATATATTATAAGAACACAGGAAAATACTGAAAAAATGGTTTGAAAGGAAGTGCCTCAGAGCAGACATATATCTCATGACACTCAGTTCTAAGAAACTTGATGCTTTCCCACCCTACACAAGACAGATTTTTGGTTATACATAAAATATCTCCTGTTTCTACTATATTTCTGTTATCATTGTGTAGCAGTAACAAAGAAAGACTGCAAATCAGATCTTGTTCTGTGCCAAGGAGCTGCCTTAGGAATTTAGGTACACTAGATATATTCCCTTAGCCTTGGTTTCAACAGCTAAAAAAAAGCATTAAAATCCATCTTTGTTGAAGTTCCTAACAAAAGAAGAGGAAAAAAGCTACTGTGTTGAACGTGGAAAGAATTAGCTTATGGGCCAGTCTATTAACAGCCAACAAACCTGTGCAGTAGAGTAGCCACAGGAAGTCACACTGAGTAAAAAACCTTTGAAAGTAACATTTTCCAGCACTGGGCAAGATTAAGAGAGACTAACTACTATAAGCAGCTCGACTAAAACCAACAGTTTACAGTAATGAAAGAATCAGAACCCATTCTTGAGCTGCAGGAACCCTGTATTAGAGAATTCATTTGTGTGAAAACACTACTTTGTCTCCAAGATGGGAGTTTTACTGCCAGAGGAGCCATAGTAAAAGGTCAATGACTCAACCTGAGCACTGTGCACTATATGAAGAGTTTTATATTTTATCCAGCATTCAGCCACCAGATCTCAGTTGTAGCTCCTGACAAATCTCATCAGGTTTCTTCCTGCTCTATTAAAACCACTGGAGGTTAAGAAAGAAGGATCAAATCTATGTTGCATTGCCTGATAGGTCTCATATTTATGTATTTACTAACACAGGAAAGATTTAACCAGCAATAACAATTTCTCTGAGAGTCTGCATAATACAGACAGTTCTTAGCACCCACAAAGTAAAAATTAATGTGACACAAGCACATTACAAGTGTGGATCAACAGACAGCTCAGATGCCTGAAAATCCCAGCATCTCTAAAAACAAGCTCAAAACTGGCAGGTTACCTTTACTTCTAATCTCCTCTTCCAATTCCCAGGGGGTGCTATGTCCTTCTCCCAGCCCCTGAGCATTTCCAGCTGGGTTTTAATGGGTTTAATGTGGTTGGTTTCACTGACCTTCACAGGCTCCTCCAACCTCTCCTTGTGTGCCTGAGCTCCTGGCAGAGGGCCTGAAGGTGATGGGATGGGGTGGCCACACCTACACAGGCTGGAAAAATGCAGCAGCAGAGTTAAAGAATATAGGGAGCCCTATGTAACCTGATTGTTTAATGTACTCCCTTCTTGGAACTTCTTGGTATTGTCCTCTCTAAATTAGCACAGAAAGGCATTTACAGCTCCAGAAATGGTGTTTTAAGAAGCAGAATTTAGAAACAAAGGAGTCACTCCAATCTTTACTATTTGTTCAATTTCCAAAGCCTCTCAGATGCTGGGAGAGCACTTAGAGACAGTGAGATGGACCAAGCTAGCCATGCTCTCGTGCTGCAGGAGATGCTCTGAGGTCTGAGCAAGCTGCTTCCCCCAGTATTCCAGAGAGGAGTCTCTGTGCAACCCTGGGACACTGCAAGGTTCACCAGGGAGGACTTGGTTTCTAGGCATGGCCAACTTCCAGAGCTTCAGAGGAGCTCAGCAAGCACTAACCCAGAGTATATCTGGCTAATTGTATAGAGAGAGAAAAAAAAACCTTTCCTGACCCCAGTGGTTACCCAGCTAAACCCCTGAAGCCCAGGGCTTTATTATCTTTATGCAAATCATGATCATGCTGAGGACTTATTCTGCCTGTTACATATGAAGGAAAGAGCTGAATGAATGATACATTCCAGACAGCTTCCTTGGCCAGAAGGGACCATTCATGCCAAAGCAGGTTTGAAAGAATATCTTTTAGAAAGATAACCAAACTGCCTCATAAAGGCTCCAAGTGGTGTCAATCATGCTGCCCCCTTCATCTATTGTAATGTTCAGTTGCCCTCACTACTAGGACATTCTCTGAAATCAATGTAAAATTTATCTAGCATGAGCTCTTCCCCATCAGATCAGTTTCTGCAGACATGAAAAGCACTGATAAACTGCTTGGTTGCATTGCTCTGTTAACATTGAAGGCAGTTTTAGCTCTGCTAGCCCTGAGTACTGTTTCAGACTTCAGTATGATTCAGGTGCCAGGGAAATTCTCTCTCAAATGCCAAAAATTTCTGCAAAATGAAAACTGACTGGTCTACAAGCTATGGCACAGAGCACAGCTGCAAGACAAACTCTTTTATCCTTACTCACACCTCTGTCCCTTCCAGTAATATTTACTGGCCACACACAAACACATTGTGTGATCTCAGCCTACCAAAATGAAGTCTAGGAGAAACCATAAGCAGGGAAAGAAAAGACAATTAGTGAAACAGTAAATGGGATCTGAGAGAGCAGAATGTCTCATGCAGCTATTGCTACAAACTCAGTGTGATGGCTGAGAGCTGTGAGCACTAGAAAGGCACAAACCATTATTCTAACTGTAATGGGTAAAACATGGGCTCTTGCCAGCTGGAGATATTGCAACCAAACATAGCAGGGGCCATCTTAATGTTTCCTTTTTACAGAATCATCCCAGGCAATAGAGAAGAGCAGTCACACACAATATCCAGCATTATGTAAAAACAGCTCCTCAGCAGCTCTGGGATGTGCTCAATCAATAGCTGGAAAACACTGTTGGGTTGAACACTGGGTGGAGCAGGTGCACCTAATAAGCAGCTATTAAAATGCCTGTTTCCCCAGTCAATTCCTTATAGATACTCCTTGGGCTATGGGGTTTTCTGAAGCTCTGTCACTTAAGGCTTCTCTTCTCTGGCTCTGTTGCCACCACCACAGCAGTCACACGAGCACATGTACCTGTGGTGGGTAATCACTGTGCTTCCTGCAGCACAGCCTGCATCTCTGCTGGATTAAAAATGCCTGAATTCAGCTTCTATGGCTGTGTCTGGTGCCCTTCTGTGCTCCTCTCCTTCTGCCTTTCCCTTGCTTCAGATTGGACAAGTATAGTTTGTGCTGTTTGCTCAGTCAGCTCATACCTGCCTTGCCAGCTGCACTTTCTTTCAACACACAGCCAAGGAGATGGCAGCCAAAAATTGACTGAAAACTTTTTCTAGTCCTGCTTCCTTGCTGGTGTCCAGCTAATGTGTTGAAGTACAGGAAATACCACATGAAAAATCTTTTAGTCCCTTAGGTCAGAAGTACAGTAAAATTTGTGCTCCTTGACATTAGCCCAATCCACAGTACTGCTGAAAGTCCTGTGCTGAGAGTCCAAAATATGAGCATATGTAGAAATTGTCTGCCCAAATTCTTTTTAGAAGGCTCAGAGGTGGAAAGCATTGGCTGAATAAAGATGCCAGGCAAAGTGAAAGTTTCAAAACCTTATTGTGGATCACACTGCATAGTATCAATCTGTAGGTTTGTTTGGAGTTTCTCTTTCAGAGAATGAAATTCAGTCACTGAAGATTCTTCATGAACAGCTGAACTTGCCCTCAAATGCTCTATATAGTACAGCTCATGCCTGTGTGTGAAGGTCTGTCACAATTTGATTTCCAGACTTTGTAAACACGTAAAAATGATAAAAAATACAGAAAGACACAAAAATCCTTAAGATTATAGCCTTGGAATGCTGCATTAGGTGAATACTAACAGAGTTATGACTCTCATCCTTTGTAAGGCCAAATACTAAATTTGCTGCATTCAAACAACCTCAGAAGGCAAATTTACACAACCAAGCCCTTCCACTGGCTGTGTTGAGGGGAAGCAGGACAAGCTGTGAGGTGTGGGTGCAGCCCTGTGAGGCTGGGAACCAAAAGGGAGGTCAGGGCTGACACAGCACAGTGATTGAGATGCTGGCTGCACCTGGCACAAGAGTGCTGTGCTTCTGTGGAGAAATTGGCAAAAAAGTTTGTTCTCTGCCAGAATCTCTCTTAGCAGAGTCACCAAAGCCTGTTTCCAATGCAGAACAGCTTCTCTGGGGCTTGGTGTTATAATTTTGGCAGACAGACCTTCATGCTGCTTGAGAAGAGACTGGGATATGTATGTGGTATATATGGCACCAAAACTAAATTTCTTATCTCTGCTTTGCCTTCTGGTTGGAAGTTAACACTATTGCTCAGCAAAGGGCAACATTAAACTGTAATTCCCTTATTTAAAACAATACCAAATGTCTCCTGCATAGAAAACTAATAGGCCCTGTCCCCAGATGGCATGAATTAGCATGGCACCACTAATGTCTGATTTATAACAACTGAAGATCCAATATACCACATGATTAAATGTGCACTATGCTATCCTGGAAATGTCTTGAGGGCCATGTAATTGTGTGGTAATGAACTAAACTTTTAATTAAGTTCTCATTTTGAATTAGAATCAATAAGTCAATAAATAGCCTTCACTTGATTTAGATGATAAATATGCACAGCTGAGACTGCACTCTATGTCCTCTCTAGTTTTCAGGGTCTCTTTTTTCCTCCATATGTCAGAATCTAATGAAGGAGCTCTGAAGTATGGTCCTAATATATTATTGTCACACATGGTGATAATACTGGTAGAGTTAGGAGACTGCCAGGTTTCTATTATAAATCCTGTTCCCAAGGTTTTATAGCATGTGTGTTTCAAACTGCAGTCAGCAACGTTGTTTTTACAAGGAGCTGTCAGCCCCAGTGTGAATTTTTGTCAAAATAAAATTAAAAATGGATTTGATAGATTCAATCTGTCAATTTTTCAGGATTTCTGAAGCTATTTTTGCTAACCTCTGGCATAATATGCCTTGGATTTGAAAAATGCAGTTTCATAGCAAGCTTTTCAACACGACTAATTACTGATTAGGAAGGAGAGAAAGGCCAAATAGATTTGTGTGGTGGCAATGACTCTTCTATTTTAAGACTATCTATTTTCTGACCATCTAGTCTGACCCTTTGAATAGCTAGGTGACAGAATTTCATCCAGTAATTAACATATCTGTCCCAATAACTTGCAAGTTGAATTACAGCAGTTCTTCAGAAAGTTATTACCTCTCCCTGTAGGGAATGTTGCAGACAAACTATAATCCAGCATTTGAATGGCAGAGCTGAAGTTATCACTTCAGACTTGTACTCTTCACTCTGATTCTGACTCACTGTGTGGTCTTAGGAAAGTAACTTAATTTTTCTGATTTCTCCATTTTTCCATCTTCTGCAATGAGGAAAATAATATTCAAAAGCCTTAGAGAGGAGGTGGTGAGATGCAATAAATTATCTGAGGAATGCTTTGAACTCTTCAGATAAAAGATGCTATTCTGTGGAAGTTAAGAAAGACACTAGCATGTATTCAAATTTCAAAACTGATTACTTTTCAGAATGTGTTGTTTCTCTCCATTTTGTCAAGCTAACAGCTGCTGCTGAACAAATCAGGTTAGAAGAATCTCACAGTCCATTTTAGAAAGGAATAGTGTAGAAGTTGGTATGGATACATTCACTCCACTTGTAATACTTGTAATAACTGTCCCTTTCTTGACTGTTCAATATCTGGTGGCAAATTGGGTTCTGGAGAACAATTTAAATTATTGGGACAATTTGCACTTCAGACTCCCACTGTAGTTGGACACTCAGAAAATAGAGGGTTTCATCTTCAAGAGCCTGATAATAATGCTTGGCACTGGCATAAAGAATAATTCACACCATTATACCTTAAAAAATATCCAGCTTAATTCAATTGGAATACCCAGGATCTTTTTCAAAGTGACTTTTACAATTAAGTTCCACTAATAATCTTTAGTTAGGGTCTATGTTTACCCTGATAAACACACCTGCTTCAAAAAGTGTCCCTTGGCACTTAGGCTAGTCATGCAGAGTGATCTGCACACACACACTGGGTACTGTGCTGCTCTAAATTGGCTCCTCAATATCCCCAAGAGATTATTTATTATTTTATCACAGCTTTCTAATTCAGAATTTCCAAAAACCAAAGGAGAAGTAGGGCAGCAAAGAAGGTAAGGTCCACAGTCCATAGTATTGTAAGGTGGCCAGCCAAGTAAAATTACTTGGGAATAGAAGAATAGTGAGAATGAAAACTCATGGGATGTATGCTGGGGACATCAGCTCCTGACCCTTCACTATTCACCAGGACATCTCCTGTGCAAGAGACCACAACTGCAGCATGATGGCTCCAGGAACTCAGTGGAGAACATGGAAGAGAGGTGAGGATTGCACTGGAGCAGTCATTGCTGCAGTGTGGTCAATGGTGGATACACACAGTGACTGTCTTGCAAGACACAAGATGTAGCAGGAAGACTCCCAAAATAATGATAAAATTTCAGATATATGGAAGTGGTGGGTCTGGATTAATGGAACTATGTAGCTGGTCTTGACTCATTTCCCAAGGCCTGTACAGACAAGTCCTTTAGAAATACAATTTCTGTGTTAAGAAACCTGTGTTCTTTGCCTCTGTGTTATTTCCATCCCAATTGAATTAGAAGTTCAGTACCAGATGAGGGTTCTCAAAGCCTTGTTAGACTCAATTTCTCAAAAGAGAAATATCTGTGATGGTTTGGGAGGTTTCAGGTTCTGAATCCTGGCCACAGAAACGAATGAATATTTGTACGAAACTCAGCAGGGCAGTTTTTGATTGGCTTTGTTAGCTTCAACGACACAGAAATAACAGATAATATGTTTTTGCTCACACACAGTTTCAATGGTTTTTAGCAGTTTAACTGGGGACCAAAAAACAGTGGGGACCAAAGAAGAGTTGGGAAACAACTTCTAAAGAGTCCAAATTAGCAAGTAAAAGTTCTCAAGCTGGGGATAATTTATTTTCAGGGCAGGATAAACAAAAGATTAAACAACCTACACACCGTGATTCCAGTAACCACTTAGAACATACCCAATTAATTCCTCATTTATGGTATTACAGTGGGGTTGCAGCAATGAATTTAGCATGCTGGCCCTGTTCAGTGAGAGATGGAGAAATGTACAAATAAGCATCACAAAAACACTTACAGTGTCATTTCACAGAATGCTTTCCTTTCCCTTTGGACATCAAAGGTGAGCAGAAGTAGTTGGAGCAGAGCTGGTCAGCAAAGGCTACCAATAGAAAAATACTGAAGAAGAAGAACCACTAGCCATTACTCTAAGTGAACAACACTGCTTTGTCATGACTGTGTTTGAGTATTTACAGTCCAGATTAATTCTGAGTGTAAAAAAATTACCAGAAGCATGTTCCTCTGTGAGTTGAAGCTCACCTTTGTCACAGATAAAGAGTATAAATTGCCATGTAATGCTCACTGCTGGCTTACTACTGAGCCAGTATTATTTCCCCTTAGTCTCTAGAGCTGAAGAGTTTGTGAACAGGGTGGTACAGACTGTGCTGTTGAGACAGAATGCTGAAAAACAGAAACCATATCAAAACAAACTGCTGGCTGTTATCTATTACTGCTGGGATTCATTTTATTTTCTTCATGCATTCAGGCTTGTGGGTAGGTGTCCCAAAAAGCTTTGGACTAATGCTAGCTCCCCTTCAATGAGGAATAGGTCCTTTTTCTCATTTACCAATGTGCTGCAGCAGATGGCCAGAAGTGGAAATCTTCAGGCGATGTGCAGGACTAGACACAAAGAAATACATGAACATAACTGGACAGCTAACAAAACATGGTAGCACAGACAAAATTAACTTGATTCTCGACATTATTTATTCCACTGCCCCAGTGCTACTAATCTCAACAGAAATAAAAGCTCTCAATAGAAGTAAGAGCATTTTGTCAATGATGTGTGGCACAGATCTCTGAATATGGATAGCCAGCTTTCCACCAGTGTAAACCACCCATGTAGACCAGCCCACCACGAGCAACTCGGGTGTTTACAGGGCTTAGCCTATCATGCAGATTAAGTCTGAGTTGAAGCAGCCAAGTGTTTTGATCCTCTGGCAGCGTGCAAAGCAGATGGAATATTAATCTTCTGAAATATCATACCATGCAATTTATAATAATCAGGGGAGTGATGAGAAAAACCCAGGATGATATTATGGAAAATGGGCCATTTTAATAATCTGGCTTCAGCAGACTCAGAGAAATGGGCAAGAGATTCCAGACATATTTGAAGACTTTGAAGGCACCAAGGAAATAATCCATTTAATTCAATAAAAGCCCAGTCTGGAATTGCCTCATTTGCAGCTTGCTTGACATTTGCTGAAATTTTTGGTGCCAGTAAAATAAAATTGCTCTCTCAGTGTAATTAACTCACTAACACATTATTGAATGAGACATTAAGTGTTGGTCTAAACTTTTTGTCTCAAACCCAAGAACATGAAATATTTTAACCTAAATGGGACATGAGAATTGACTAGTGACATTTGAATGCAGGGACTGTTCTGGACTCTGCCTCTCAAGAGACTCTGCCATGGGCTCCTACTGTACTTTGAGCCATTTCAAAAGCACACTTAAAAATGTTCTGGTTTTGGCTGTGGTAGACATATTTTTCTTCTTAGTTGCTGGTACAGTGCTGTGATTTTGAGTTTAGGCTGAGAACAGTATTGATAACACACTGATGTTTTAGTTGTTGCTAAGAAGGGCTTACACTAAGTCAAGGATTTTTCAGCTTCTCCTGCCCTGCCAGGAAGCAAGGCTGGGGTTGCACAAGAAGCTGGAAGGGGACACAGCCAGGACAGCTGACCCCAACTGGCCAAAGGAATAATCCAGACCATATGACCTCAAGATGAACAATAAAACTGAGGAAGTTGGCTGGAATGTGGGAACCTGCTTCTCAGGGATTGGATGGGCATAAGTCAGCAGGTAGTGAGCAATCACACTGTGCATCACTTGTGTTGCATGTTCTCTTCATTATTATTTTCCTTTCCTTTTCTGTCTATTAACTTACCTTTTTTCTGATTTTCTCCCCATCCCAGTGCAGGGGAAAGAGGGAAGAGCTGTGTGGTATTTAGCTGTCTGCTGGATGAAACCACAACAAAAAAACTTCAGTTCACAGAGGGTTTTGTTGGTTTTCATTTTTTGGGTGTTTTTGTTTGTTTTTTTCCTGATAGACAATTATGGACATTGTGACACCCCTATCCATAATGGAGGCTTGTTAGCTAACTTATAAATCACATCAGCACAGAAGCAGATGGCCTGTGGGTGCACTGAGCACACACTGCAGCTCCCCATGCAGTGGCTGAGCCATGGCCCAATACTAAACCATCAAACCACTATTTATGACCTTACTTGTCCCCCTGGACCAATGGGGATAACCCAACCTCATGCTGGGGCTGATGGAAAGCATCCTCTGACTGGACACTGAGCAGCAGTGACACATCTTGTTCAACAGTCAGGGCCAGCCAAAATTTCACAAACAGTAGGAAAGGTCCACAGCCAATAAACCTCAAGGGCTTAGTATCCAACACAAGCACAAAGCCAAGTGGGACACTCCCATCTACCTGCTCAAGGAACAGAGGCTGTCAGTGCACTGCAGCTTGTCCATGAGCTGCATCCTGATACAGCCAGATAGTGTTGTGCAAAACAGGGACTGATTTTGTGTGATATAATTCTCTTGCATTTGTTTCCCAGACCATTTGCCTGAAAACTGGTCTCTTACTTCATTGGTGAAATTGAAAGGCAAATCAAGATTAGTAAAGAAATTATTGAACCTGCAAAGTGTAGCATCAGGGCTATCTAACACTTCAGGTGAAAGGAATATACTGAGTAAAGATTAAGGAATGACTGATTAAAATACAAAGACAACAAGAAACAATACTGTTTCATTTGCCTAAAACTGAAGTGCTCCTGACAGAGGATGGATGGATTCACTTTTACTTAGAAACAACACCCAGTTCTTAAAATGTCAACAGAAAATAATTCAGAAACTACAAATGTGGTCTAACGTCAAACAAAAAATGCAATTTCAAGTCATGAAACAACAGATTTCAGTGGCATGACACATCCTTCAATTGGTCTGCAGATTATGCCACACAGCTACAAACAAACTTTGTGGGTGGTAACACAAAGGAGGCATAGAGACTCTCTGGATATATTACAGTATCATGGCACAATTCTGTTTATTAAGTCAATCTTTCATTCTCTGCTTCAAAACGTCTACAGTTATTTCCCCTCTTCTGTTCTCCTTCCATTCAGTTGTACAAATGGATTATTTGCACAAGTCTGACCCAGGCCAGCAAGGCTGAATCTCAGCTCTCTCCTGGGGAGGTGATTTAGGCACTGCATGGCTGCAGCACTTGCCCCTTCCTGACTTCAGTCTGTGTGCCCAGGTTTTGGGAGTGGAGAGGAGGCTACAGGGGTGGCTTCTGTGAGAAGCTCCCAGCAGCCTCTCCCATGTCCAGCAGAGCCAATGCCAGCCCAGGTTCCAGGACAGACCTGCCACTGGTCAAGCTCGAGCCCAGCAGAGATGGTGGTGATGCCTAGGGCATAATGGATTTAAGAATAACAACAAAAAAAAGAGTTTTTGCACAGCTGTAATTGGGTACAGACAAGAGTGAGGTGAGAACACATGAGAGGAACAGCTCTGCAGACACCCAGGGCAGAAGGAGGGGCAGGAGCTGCTCAAGGCTCCAGAGCTGGGATTCCCCTGAGATCCTGTGGTGCAGCCCACAGAGAGGCAGCTGAGCTCCTGCAGCCCCTGGAGGGCAGGTGGTTGCAGGTATCCACCTGCAGCTCCTGGAGGAGCCCAGACCAGAGCAGGGGGATGTCTGAAGGAGGCTGTGACTCCAAGGGAAGCCTGTGCTGGGAGCAGGGTCCTTGCAGAATCTGTGGAAAGAGGATCCCAGGATGGAGCACGTTTGCTGGCAGGACTTGTGACCCTGTGGTGGACCCACGCTGGAGGAGGCTGTTCCTGAAGGACTGACCTGCGGAAGAGACCCACTCTGGAGCAGTTTGTGAAGAACTGCAGCCTGAGGGAAAGACTGAGGTTGGAGAAGTTGCTGGAAAACTGTCTCCTGTGGGAGGGACCCCACACTGGAGCAGGGACAGAGTGTAAGGTGCCCTTTCCCTGAGGAGGAAAAAGCAGCAGAAACAGTTAGAGACCAATTCACCACAACCCCCATTCCTGGCTCCCCTGCACTACTGCAGGGAAAGAGGTAGAAAATTTGTGAATAAAATTAAGTCCAGGAAGAAGAGAAGGGTAGAGGAAGGGGGTTTAAGATTTGGTTTTATTTCTCCTTTATTATCCTGCTGTGATTTGATTAGTATAGATTGGTGACAGAGCAGCTTTGATGGGCACCTGGGTCAACCCACCACACCTCCCTATCAATAGCCTGCAGGGCTCTTGGGAAGTACCCAGAACAGAGGAGGGCTATCCACTGGCACTCCTACTGGCTTGTAGCTGCATCCCTGCAAAGAAAATAGAGGGTTTGCTGAGTGCTTACAAAGATCTCATGGTTTCTATCCCTGGGAATGCTTCTGTCAATGCAGGAGGCAGGCAAAAAGCTACAGCAGTGCTGTCTTGTTAGCAGGAGCAAAAGCCCATCCTTCAGGAGCAACTTCTCCTTACTTACAGAAATTGCAGCCCCTTAGATATGTTCTTCCATGTACAAGGGGAGTGACACTTTTATTTGTTTGTCCTGTACTTTTCCTTCTTACATGTTCCCATGCACTGTTTGTAATTTCAACCTTTATCCATGCATTCCATAGAGGCATCACTCTCTACCTTTCAGGATACATTCATTAAAATCACCAATAATGAGATTTTTCTCTTTTGGAATTTTTTTTTGCAGTCAGATGTAGCTCACATAAGGTTTATACAGTGTTTTTTGTCATAATTCTCTCAGGAAAAGGAAACAATTTAAAACAGAGTAATAGAATGATGGTGATTGAAGTTTGTTGCTGACCTGCTATGAGTAATTGCTCAGTAATTAAAGCTCTTTCTATACTTTTCAGTCCTTCACTAGCACTGGTACAGCATTGCTTCCTGCTCCAACACTGATGCAGAGGTGATAATTATTTGCAGGGCTGCTTTCTAGCTCTCCAGACAAGAGGTGCTAGTTAAAAAGAATGCATCTCCAACACTGTGCTTGTCTTAGAAAGGCGGTAAAGGAATTATCACATGTCAGCATCTGGATTGATTCAGGATTATTTCTGATTATACATGCCACAGAATTGCTGAGTTCTAAAAACAATTGAATCTAAGTTGGTTATCCTAAGGAAAAGCATGGGAAAAACTCAAACACTTTAGATATATGTGTTTCTATAGTCCTGGTCTTTACACTGCCAGAACAGATAAAAATAATTAAAGCAGAGATGGCTGTTGTTGGCAGTCCCCAATATTTAGGATCAATATAACAATAAAGAACACATAAATGACACTTTGGGTTACTCATTCTACTTGATGTGGTTAAAAGCCACATCCTTCTGTAAGTAAAATAATTCACTTGTTAGTTTTATAGGCCCAGGATACCCTGCCTTGATCTGTATCTAATATTGATATATCTGATAGAATTATGGGATAATACTAAAAAAGCCTACCTGGTTGTTACTCTTCCTGTCAAGATCTGGCAGCTGTGTCAGCCTCAGGAGACCACTGAATCCATTTGGCACATGGCATGGAGCATTGCAGTGGGTTGTTTGGGGCTCTGCTTCAGAGCTGGGAAGCCTTCCTGCTTTCAGACAGGATACAGCAGATCCATGGGAGCTGGGGATACGACACTTTCAGGGTGACCAAGGCAACCATGCTCTATTTGTCTCTCTTTAGTTTTCAAACCAATGACAGAAAAAACTGGGATGTTTTTTGGACCAAGTCAACAGTGCTGAGTGATGTGGAGCAATCCAAAAGGCAGAGGCCAAAATCACTGAATATTTGATCAGCCTGCAGATTTTTGCTGCTCAAGTTAAGGCCATACATTCACTCTCATCTCTTTCTTTCCCACCACCCAAAAAGGGCAGTTACACCAAATTAGCAGGAGACACACTGATGGAGTAGAACAGAGGATAAGGATTTAGGAAAAAAAAAAAAAAAAAGTCCTTTGTACCTCAGTAAGATGGTCCCATCATGATCTTTAGACAGAGCTGGTGATCTCACTGGAATACTCTGGGCAGTCTCAAAGGTCTAACATGCAGGACCACATGGAGCTAAAAGCAGAAATTGAGACAGAGCCTTCAGATAAGAACTGCACAAATACTTTGAATTGTCACTTTACCCATCTTCTTCTTAAAACTCTTTGTAGAGATGTCAGTGCATGTTACCTTGCTCCTGCAGCCAACCCAGTGATGTTGCAGCCAGACAAAGTGACATTTCTTCATTGGGTTGTCTCATTGAGGCTGCATAAATTGATATTTTTTTTCCACAGCTACTTGAAAACCACCATTCTTGTGAATAATGTAGTGCCCTTTGCATTAATTTGACACAGTGCAAGTTACAGGTATTAGAATGTAAGGAAATGGCCTTGAAAAATTAAGTGTTTTCTTTCATCTGAAAACAAATTTAGGATGGGTCTTAATCTCTGAAAGTTACTACCAGTACCAAACTTGCAAAAAGTGCAGGCTAGCAAAAAGCAGCAGAGCACAGCAGTAAATCTGCAAAGCCATTAGTCTTCTAGACAGCTGTTACAAATACAGCAGAAACTTATGGACCTACATAATCTCAAATGTAAAAAGTCATACCTTTCATTCAGAGGAGTGCTTTACAACCATTAATTAAACCTCATGACACTGCAGGGAGTTAGTAAAATGCTAATGCCAGTTTGGCAGATGTGTAAATTAGCCTATTTATCATTCAATATTTGAGTGTACTTGATCACATCCAGGGGAAACTGAACTGGAACTTTTTATCTATTGATTTTCCTATGCTAGAGGATATGTATATCTCAAGAGATTTAGAGAAGGAATGTTCTGTTTTAAAATGAAATTCTTTGGAATAATAGAACCTCTTTAATTTCCTACCTTTACACAACAATTTAAAAAAAATATTTTCCTTCTACTGTACCTAATACTTCAGAAAAAAACATATACAAGTTGAGGAAGGTATGGAATAAGTTAATGTTTCTCTGTTTTATTTTCCTACTCAACATTTTCAAGGGTCCTTTTTCTGTAGAGATAATTAAAGATAAGTATGACTAAATTATCAACCTACTTTCAAGTCAACCCATTCCTAGAAGCAAGGGAGCAGCACTAGGGGCACAACACCACATGACTTATGATTTCCAAGGAGGAGGGGAAGGCAGATGAGAAGTACTCAAATTCTTAATTTTCAAATAATTTAGAAAACCTCAGGTCCACTTACTGTGGATGACAAATTTAGTTGATGCTGTAAGCTTTCAAAAGTTGAGGCACATTGAAAGAATACATGGAATAAAATCCTTGCTGGTGTGAAGCCTCAGTAGCAAAGGGTAATTTAAGATGGCTGGCCTCTGAAGTCAATAGACACTTGAAAGGACTGGTGGTGTCTCTAGCATATGGCACTTTTCAGAAGTGTTGAGGAAGGCCTGACCTTGTAATTTGGTGGGCAGGAAAGCAGCTGAAGCTGAGTGGTCTTCAGGCTTTCAGCTCTCTGCCCACTTTCCATCTGTTTCAAAAATCAGGACCCAGCAGAAAATACATTGCAGAATAATCACATAACTGGTCACACAAAATCACGTGGTGCCTCCCCATTGAACTGTACCCTATTCTGGTTGTAAAACCTTTGGAAAATGTAGCAAATGCTGAACAGGTAACTGAGAGGGACAATGTAATGACCTGGCAAAATTGTAGAAGCCTGAAGATGATTACTACTTACAATACAGCTATACAATTTACTAAGCCAGGGTAATCAGATCTCCTCCTACAGGCAGAAAGCTGAGTCCTGCACCACAGAGAGATGCTTACCTCAGTCCTCTCCATCTTTAGTCAGTCATGCTTTGGCCACGTAAACTCATCCAACTTCCTTTGAAGCATCATGTCCTGACAGCTGCTAGGAACAGGATATCTGACCTGATAGGTATAGCAAATTCTAAATTCCTGGAAAGGGCCTCCTTTGAGTGTACTCTTTGGTATTTCCTCTCCTATGGCAATGGGCAGAACTGTCAGCCTCTTTGGAAACTGCAATTAATCCAGGGTGAGGAGCTCATTGCTTCAACAAAGATGCAGACAAAAATTGTTTTTTCTTCTCAGCATGTCTACTATTTAAACACTCTGGTCAAGTCACATTCAGTAGGCTCAGCTTTGAGCTTGAAGCCAGAAAGTGCTCCAAGGCTGTGCTCCTGACCGTGATCCTACTGAAAAATACTGTGCTAAATAAATATCTGATATATCTGGGACTTATTCCCTGAAAGAATCACAAAGTGTTTTACATGCTATATATAGGAATCACTTCATCTACCACTAAAATGTGGTTACATATGAAGTGAAAGAGAGGGCAGAGAACAGAAACACTGCAGCTATGATGTGAAAAATAGATCAGCTAATTTTAAAGGCAGATGAATTTCTTGAGCCTGAATCAGAGCCTTTGAATCTATTTAACAGAAAACATCACAAAAACCTTCATTGATACCCTGTTGTCAGGTTCTTGGCTCTCCATTACTGGTAAAACACAGTGGTCCTATGTTTCTGTGGCCCTACCTGAATTCAGGCTGTGATGTACATTTGCCCTTTAATCATAATATGATTATTTTTAATATAGTTGTGAATACCAGGAGGACCTGCCATAATGATACCAATTCCAAACACTGGAGGAAAAAGCAAAGAAGGAAAGACTTAATAAATTACCCTGACAACAGCCATCCCTGTAGTTCACCGGAACAGTGACTAATGCATTCACCCTCCCAGCAATCCTGCAAGATAGAGATCATCAGTTACACTGAGGAGGAACCAAAGGCTCAGAAAGACTCACACCCTCCATGCCCAGCAGCTGTTCTTCCACTTAGATCAAAGTATCAAAGTCCAGTCAATGACTCTAGGCAGAGGCTGAGGATTGGCCCCTCTCCCCCTGGGGACTGGACAGGCCCCACCAGGGTCTGGGACCTAAGGCACTCCCAGAGTCATGGACCAGGACTGACAGTTTGGTGGCTTCTTCCAGCTGCTGCTGTGGAAGTTAAGTGTATTTTGGGGTGTTTCCCTAACTACTGTAGGCTTTCAGGTCGTGTTTATCATTGACCATGAAGATGGAGCTCTCCTTTGGCTCTTCCCTAGTGCCACACCATCCTTCTCCCTCTGGGCCATCTAACCCTGCCCTTCAGCTCAGGGTAGCAGCTTACACTGGGAATGAGGCACCTCCAAAGCAGAGAGAGCAATGTTAGAGCTAGAGAAGGAACCCAGTGCCTCAGCAGAGCCTGACACTACCAGTTACTCAAATTGTATCATCCATCTTTTACCTGTAACCATGTTCCAAAGGGTACAAGCTCACAACTCTGGTACCAGCTCACAGTGTCCCTTGGTTATGATTCTAAGCCACTCTTTGGTTCTTTCCCTAACTCACTTGAGTTTGTTGCAGGGCAGTTATCTCTACCTCTCTCTACCTGTTACTTGCTTCACCAGTTTTTTGGGTTTTTTTTGTTTTTTTGTTTTTTTTTTTTTTTTAATGGAACCCACTGTTTGGGTAAGTCAATGAAAAAAGATATGAAGAAAGTATCTGTATGTGGTAAAAATGCAGAAGAGTTTTTAAGGATTTTGCTTTCAACAGAATTTTGAAATTTCTGTTGAAATCCTCTTGCTTTTTCTTAAGTAGACAGGGGTTGAACTAACCAAATCTAGCTCTGTGCTGGTAAGAAATGACCATGAAATGAGCAAGATCTGATCTCCTGGAGATAGCCAAAAAAGATAAAGTTAGTGAACCTGTAAGAATAGTCTAAAACCCCCAGTCTCACCAGGAACATAGATTTACCACCTGGATCAATTAAGAGACTCCTCATGAGAGCAGTATTTTTGCAAATACATGGAGTAAAGGAGCTGAGAAGGCTTATTTGGGATGTCTCCTGTGAAGTGAAATTCAGAGGCAGACAGATATCTATTTCAGGACAGTATGAAAGAAATGTGTGCTTTCCTAGCAATGAGAAACCTCTTCTGTAGATAAAGCTAACAGAAATTATGAATTTGCATGCATTAATAAAAAAGCCCATCCAAAACTAATCAAAGTAAAAAATCTATATTTTCTGAAGGGTGCATTTCAATTCAGCTGCTCATAACTTAAACAAATACACAATTTAAATATTCCTGGCTTGTCCATTCTGATTTAAAACATTTCTGACTCTCTTTCCCAGCAAGCTACTCTAAGCATATAGGCAGTTCAGAAAAGTTACATATAGCTGAATTTAGTGAAGATATAAAGTTTTGATATTTGAAATTTTTTCCAAAATTCTGCTTCAGGGTCATGCAAGCACATAAAAAAAAATCTCAACTTCCATTTAGAGAAAGGGAAAAAGCAAAATGCTTTTTAGCCTCTATGATTGCAAAGAAATATTTTGAAAATAGAGATCATAAAAGTTCACACAGCAGAAGACAAACAAAAAATCTATTTGTATTATTTTAAAATTTTCACCTTTTTTAAGCCAGCAGGGAGCTGGGTGGATGTCTGCTCCATGATATTTGAATGCCTGGTTTGGAAATGCTGTACTTTATAGTATTATTTTCTACTAATTTTATATTTTTAGTATTGAGTACTAAAATTCCAAGTTTCACAGGAGTAGAATGCTTTCTTCTCCTGAGGTGATAAATCCCTGAAAATAATGGAAATACTGACAGAATGTAACTACACTGTCTCAATAGGGTCACCCTGATTTTTGTTTCTAATTAAAAGCATATTTCTTTCAAAATTGGCTCTTATATAACTTGTAAATCATTTTGGTGGCAGCTCAGAGGGAAATAACGGGAATGTTGATCTTGGCAAGCTCGGTCTTGGCAAGAAAAAATTTTCATCTGAACTTCAAATTCTTAAAACCTCTTAATCCAAACAATATATACACTGGGTCAAAGAGCTCTTTAAAAGAAGGAAAAAAAGCATCAGCAAGTTTAAAGTTGCAAAGAAATTGACAGGTATTCTGCTGCCTCCCTGTGGAAGCTGGGATGCTTTAACTAGAATTCCTTTTGAAACCAGAATCGAATGCAACAGCGTTTCTAGTTCAAACCAATTTGCAGGAGTATTTCTAATTATCTGCTGGGTTTAAAAGCACAAACAGCTGAACAGATGGATGCTGTTGAAGGACATGGGTGGGGGGATGGCCATGAAGGTGCTGTGGTAGCTGCACAGGCCCCAAGGGCTGTAACTGTTGCTGGCCTAGTGGCCAAGGCTGTGCTTTGAGTGATCAAGGAATCACATCCTGCTATACATCCCTATTATTCCTATACTAAACTCAAGATGGAAAAAAAAGTTAATTTTCTTCTGTTTTAGCCCCAAATCTGCTCTCTAGTTAGTGCAGGTAAGGAAGCAGCAAAGTGCTGCTGGTGGGTTCAGTTGCTCTGTAAATGGGGCTTTCACTTTGGGTCTCCCTCACCCCTGTGGAGCACAAGGTGTGGTTCTATTCTGTGCCACTGCTGAGGAAAAAGTGTGGGGGTAAATAACTCTGACCCTTCACTGAAGGAGGAAAACAACACAGAAAACAGTAAAACCCGAGGCATTCCTGGAAAAGGCTCTTGTAGGGAGGGAAGCCCTGGAGAGAACAGCACGGGGGACTGTGCAGGGAGATGGGGAAGCAGTGGCACTCCTTGGCCAGCACTAGAGGAGATACGAGCCAGTGCTGACTCAGCAGGCACTGCCTGCCAGAATAAGGTCATGTCAGGGTCAGCACTGCCCTGCCTGCCCTTCTCCAGCACCGAAAGGACTGATCAGATCTTTGCAGCTCCTCGTCTCATATTTCTGCTTCCCAAATTTCTTCAGCAGCTAGCACTCACTGCTATGTGATCCAGGTGCAGTGGAGCCTATCCTGGCATTTCTATTAAAGAAGAGATGGTGATCTGATTCCATCTCATCTGAGCCACCTGGGAGAGCTAAACCATTCTCTGGAGATGCACTGCTCCTTACTTAAGAATTGAATTACATTCATGGGGAGGGGTGGGAGAAACATTCCTCTAGAGATTATAAAGGAAACTCAGGAGAGCTTCTTGATTTATGTGCTTGGAATTATACAGGATTAATAACAACTGCATGAGCACAGACTGGCGATCAGCCTACCAGCTTATTAAACTTATCCAGGACAAGACTCCACTGACTATTTTAGCTTCTCTGGGACACTTTACCAAGAACCATGATAAGGTGAGCCACAAGAATGCAAGTTCAAGGGGGATTTGTGCCATTTGTCATCTATAAAGTGGACAGTGTGCTCTCCAGGCTCAGGTCAGCACAGACTGTGAGATAACTGCCTCACACTCGAGCTCTACAGAAGATTTCAATGAAGGCACCAAAACTGCATAAAGCCACAGCATACAATCTGCCAACCAGTAATGAAATATCCTTAAGATTTGGTTTTCCCAGCAATAATTCCTTCTAGACATTTTCTGCCACATTTTCTCATATGGCTTTAAACATTTCAGGGCATGCCTAGCCCATTGAGAAACACAGAGCAGGACATCACTGAGCTTGGGAGCAGCTTAAGGAGATATCTGAGCAACCCACCTGAATGAATAGCTAAATCTTCAAAAATGTTGTTTTATTAGCATTAAATTTGGCACAGGCTGAAAAATTATCAACTCCTAAAAATACAAGATCGCTTCTTTGGCACAAAGAGCCTCAATCTGTCATATTACTTAACTTAAACTTACTTAACCTTACTTAACTTAACCTTAACTGTTATATATTTCTGACTACACTGATGAGCAAACATTAATTCCTGATTTGCTTCTCCATTTCCCTGCTCTCTTTTTCATTCCTGTAAGGGTGGTATATCCTTGTTCTGTCTAGGATGGTCTCATGTCAAGGGCTGACCTGGACAGTCCTAGAACACAAGTTTTACCTAGAAACCACAGCCCCATTGAGTTCCTAATTCCAGAAAGGGCAAGGAGGACATGGAATCTCACCTGATTTACACCCTACGTGCCAATGTGAATTCTCATGCAGACCAGATGTCAGCTGAGTGAAAAACAGCAGCACCAGCAGTGGCTCCATTTCCACTTCACATAACTATGGAAGCTCGTTGGCAGGATTTTTGTTCCTGCCAAATTTCTCACTTTTTTTTCCCTGCCTCTGTTGAAACTCTGAGATAAAATTTCAGCTTTTTGACTAAAGAAGTGAAACAACTTTTAAAAACCCCAGCAGATACTTCAGAGAAAGGGAAAAATTGTGCAATCCTAAGAAAAGCACTACTTTAATTCCTAGTACCACCTTTAAAAGAAATCACTTCTGTTATTTGCTGTCTTGCATCTGCCTTTCTCACAGGAAGAAATATTTGAAAAAAAAAAAAAAAAAAAGATTTTTGGAGGGATTTATTTCAGTTCTGTGATCTCTAAACCCCTTCTTCTCAAAGAAAAGGGCACACAACTCAAAATAAGAGTGTGTGGGAAGATATGTTCTGTAACCATCTTCTTCTATGGAATAAAAAGGACAATGTAAGTAAAAGAAGACTTCTCATTTACTTCTCATCCATTCTCCATTAAAAAAAAAATAGGTGGAACACCTTTTAAGCAAAGCAAAGCAGGCAGTTCTCTCTTCCAAGGGAAATATAAATTTTTGAGGAAAAGGGGTTTGGTGCTTTCTGTTGTTTATGCCCTTTTTCACTTGTGGGTAAGGAAAAAGAGCAGGAAAGTTCTACAAAAGCAGAAACTCTGATCCCTTTGTCAAATAAAAGAATATGACTGTTTTGAATGAGTTGTTCCAACTGTTCCTTTCTTTTTTTTCCTAAGAGACTCCAACATTGCCTCAAAACCTTAAAAAAGAAGAAAAACATCCAGAAAGTATTTACCTTTTAATGCATCACTTCTGAGGCTTTGTCAGTGATTAATGAATGGCCTGGAAGGTGCCACCCAGTGACCAATCAATAGATTGAGTGAGCAATTTGTGTTATTTGTCCACCTACCTACATATCAATGCCTGGACACAAGTGTTTCTTCAGCCTCAAGTCAGACTCTGCTTAGCATTGTCACCTAAATATTAAAAACAAGGGGTATAAGGATCAAGAACTTGGTAAAGTGTAGAGATGAACTACTAATATGTGTGGTATAGTCTTCAGCAGAAACACTTCAGTGCATGCTTAAGGTTTCCAAGGCTGAGGATCAGAGCAGTGTCATCATCTCCTTCACTCTCCCAGCTACATCATGGTTACCTGAAGAGTTGAAACAGAAGAGAACCAATATATTTCCTTTCTTTGGAATTAGGACAAGCTCTTACAGGACTTCTTCTCATAAGGCCCTATTCCCATATGGGACAATCTGTTGGACCCCTGCTGAACACAGAGCCCATAATTTAGTCAAACACATTTGTGGGAAAATGTCTGGTTTTCCAGTTGGCCTGAAAAAAAAAGTGAGAAACATGTTCAGTCTGTAGCCTGTGTGTCATACAGTTCATTTATCCCATTTCATATCTTTTGGGAGGGAAAGGAAACAGCTCAGTTTCTTGCTTTGCCTACATGGGTGACTTACTTGGGCACTCACCAGTTTTTTTTGCACTTGAGCAATCAGGTGCTTTGGAGCACGATGAGCACAACAGTTCCACGGAGGAAACCTCAGGAAAGCACAGGGCAGGGCATTCAGCTCAGCAGGTTCTCCCTGCAGGGCTGCCAAAGCCAGGAGAGGATGGACAGCAGAGCTGTGACAAACACGGCACTTCTGGTCATCTTCTGGTGGCTGATCACACTATCAAGGTTGGAAAAACCTCCCAGGTCACTGAGTCCAACCAGTAACCTTGCACTGACCACCAAACTGTGTCCCTAATGAAATGAAAAAGATGAATGTATTACAAACAAACCATGGGAATCTGCTTGGACATAGGGCAAGGAATTTACGGATAAGGAAGTAAAGGAAGAAATTGTCAGTTCCAGAAAACGTTGCTAATTGACAGACTGCTGCTCAGCCAAAGCTGAATAAAATTCCTGAACTTAGAGAAAAATAACAAAGGATTAATAGAATTATATTTTTTTTGCATAATAGGATAAAAAAAAAAAAAAAAGGTGGGGGAGGGTTGTGCCTATTAGAGGGGGGCATGGAGTAGGCAGTTTGGGAAATCTGTGCTTTCCAAGTACCTCAGCCAAATGGGAGAAGGAAAAATAGGATAAAAAGGGGGCTGAATCTTGAATCCAAATGGGGGAAAGGAAAATTAGGATAAAAAGGGAGCTGAATCTTGAATCTCCCAACAATTTGATGGACCCCCTCTCCATTTATTCAAATAAAATTACAGGACTCCTCCGTCTCCCTTTTGGACACAAACCTCCGGCGTTGCGAATTTCACCACATCTACAGGTCTCAGCAACACCGTGACGGGTCGGCAAATCAAACCCTTCCCTGGGCAGCCTGTCCCAACACTTCGCTACCCTTTCGGTGAAGAATTTCCCGACCCCAAATACCCAAATGACCGCTCCTCTCGCGGCCTTTCCCTGAGGGGAGGCCCCGGGCCGGGTGAGGCCGCTGCGCCGCCGGCCACCAGGGGGCGCCCTCGCCCCGCCCGCCGCCTCAGGAGCCGCCGCGGGAAAGCGGGGGAAAAGCCGAATAAAAATCAGAGCACGAAAGGAAACTAAGGTCAGTGCCTCACAGGAAATGCTTTCTCAATATCCCTCTCCGGACGAAATAGCTTTAAGAGCCTGTTAAGGATAAAAAAAGAAAAACTTTTTTTTTTTTTTTTTAACACATTATTCTTATTTTTGACCTCGATTCCAGGTATTAGGAAGAACATGTAAATGTGAGCGCTCCCCGAATCGTCGCCGTGGTTCAGAACTCAATCTTTTACTTCAAAAATAATGATGAGTGGCTGTTTCTGAGTTCTGATTGAAACAGCTTCTTGTTTATGTTTTAATGAAAAAAAAATGGTATTTTGTCACTTCGTTCTGAAAAATAAAGGATATCTCTGAGTACTAGTGGCTTGTTTTTAAATAATAGGAGGAATATACAGAGAAATGGAACAACTGAAAAGTTAAGCCTAAAGTGAAGTACATCCTTGTTGTTTTTATTTTTCCTCACAGTGAAAAGGATTATTTCACTCATTAAGTGAATTAAAATGAAATGGATTTGAGTTTAATGAACAAAATGAGATGATTTTTTTTTTTTTAAGTAGTTCTTAAACAGCAAATTTCTGGCCAGCTCTGTTAGTCCCACTGTAGCAGCAATAGCCTGGAAATTTCTCAGTTTCAGGGACTTTTCCTTTATTTCTTAACACTTTTGAGAGTCTGTTTCTCTCTGCCCAGATGGGAATGCTTTAAGTATGGTTATTCTGTGGAGAGTGGTGGAATACAGGTTTCTGTGCCCACACTTGCTCCCAGCAATGCTGCTTTTAATGACCTTAAGCCATATTAGAGAGAAGAATCACTAAATTCTACCTAAAATTGTTTGGATTGTTTTTTGTTCCTTTTCTGAAATAAAAAAAATATTCAGAGAGGGAAAAAAATAATGATGCTGGGGGGAAAAAAAAAAATCATTAAATGCACTGTTTTTTTCAGCACAATCCTAAAGAATTCTCCAAGAGGTTCAGACTACTGAGCTGAATGAGTTTCTTATCTTCTCCTATTCCTTTTAAATAAACACGTGCCTGAAACAAAAGAGTATCTGCCTAAAGGAAATACTAAAGAGAAATTGCCTGTTCTCAGGAATTGCCTCTGATTTTCAAACCTTTAGAATTTCTGTATCCAAACAGTTTGCTATCACAAAAGCTGAAACCTGGCCATTTCTGAGGGGGAGGTGTAATCCTGATTCCAGCAAGGAAGATCTGCATGTTGTGATGGATGGCAAGAGAGCAAACCTGGGGCTCACACAGTGGGAATGGGGTTGATAACATCCTCCACTGCCAGTGGGGAAGGGACAAACCAAGGAACAGACAAAGGACACAGCCCAGTGTCCCAGAGAATGCCCTGACACAGCCCACCCTTGGGTATGATGGGCAACTTGGAGCTGAAGGAGATGGCCCTGATCTTCCTTTTTTGCTTCTTGGGTACTGATTACCAAACCTCCCTCAAACTTTGCAGGTATTTATACCAGACCCGCGGTTTTCAAGGGGACTGGGGACCACTGTTCAGCAGAAATTAATACATTATTTAATTTGGAAAGCATATTAAATTCCTTTTTTAGTTCATTACGCTTCACTCCCCAGTGAAAGCAGCTCTGTCATTATAAGTAAGATTGCTTTGATATTTACCTGAGCTCAAAAAAATGCCATTTCTCAATCTTACTGAAGACGACAAGTAATAATTAGGAGGGGGAACACTGTCTGAGGAATAAAGGATAATAACAAAGGCAGCATTGCATCTGTTGTTAAAATACTGCAATAAAATAAGACTAGGCATGTACCATCCCATTTTCTCTTACAAAGGGTATGGATTGAAGGCTGATTAATATCTTATATGGCATTACCACCAGCTTTTTAAAATGAATGTTCTTGCCAGGTCAGATTTGGGAGGTGAAAAGGAATATATTTATTTTTAAATTTCTGTCACAACAAAGTTAAGATAGTGCAGGTACATACACGTGCACTTTGTAGTGACTCATGTATCACACTCTTCTAATAAGGATGTGCATCCATTAGGGATCAGGGGAGGCAGCAGGGCAGAAACCAGGCACTGGCAGGATGTTCCAGGTATGGGGTGAACACCTCTGTGCACCCCTCAGCATTTGCCACAACTATTTTATCATGAACTCTTCAGATGCAGAGACCCTTCCTCCCCATGAGCACAGAGTGCCTAGAGGTGGAGTTTTGATATCAGCCTAGGCTTCCATGCCCTACTCTAATGCAAATAATAAATGAAAAGCTTATTGTGCCTTCATGCTGAAGACAGCACCTCAAATGCAATCATGATAAATGAAAAACAATCTCTCTCATATTATCCAGGTCTTTTTTAGTTCTGCCAAAGCCACAAACAAAGCAGGAAAGAAAAAGAAAGTAAAAATAGCACATTTAGTCCTGCATTCCTAGTAGGGCTTTGATGACAACCACACACAGTGGATTATATATACTTCATTTTCCTGCTAATAACATGAACTATTCATTCCTTTCCAAGGGACTACACATTCCAAAAATATTTCATGTACGTTTAATATACTGGTTATTTCCTCCATCATGTTACTAAAGACAAATTAAATAGATCTAATGATCCCTTCCAGTTCCTATAACCTCTTTCATCCAAAGGTCCTAAGGCACACTACAGTTGTTAATTTGCCATGAAAAACACCCTGCCATAGAGCTGTGCTAATGAATTATTTTGGTAGCTGAATCTAATATACATTTGGCTTCAGTGTGACCCACAGTTACACTTTCAGCTTTAAGAAAAGGAAAAACATTCCTTTTCAAGTGAAAGGAAACATTTTGTTTGACCTGAAGTGTTTTATTTCTGAAGAATGAAGCTTTGGAAAGAAGTGGCCAGATTCACAAGGAAAGTTGTTCAAATGAAGGTGAGTTTATTATTTGGCCTTGTGTAGTTTAATGGTAAGGACAGTTTTGGAGAAGAAGAAAAAATATGAAAGGGGACTTAAAGATAGGTCTATTTCAAAAAATCATCTTCTCTCTAATTAGGGGTTTTCCTGGAAAGCAGAGACTCCATGAATCTCCCCAGAACCAAGCATCAAAGGTGTGAACTCAGGTTTATCTCACAGGGACTTTAGGTACAAGACAAAGTTTAAGGGCAGATCTCAGCATTCCCTAAAAATCCTTTGTGTAACAATGCAAGTCTCTCAATTTCTCTCCTATTTAGATACATATTTTCCCTCTCCCAGTAGTTTGTTCATTCCTCTGTTTCATCCCCCCAATAATTGTTTTTTTCAGGGAAAAAAAGTTTAATTATTCCATCCTATTCTTCATTCAGGTCTTTTTCTGTCCAAGTAAATCAAGGGATAAGATTGCATGACTCAAAACTCACTAAAGTGAGTCACTAAAACGTCACTAAACTCTGAGTTTTAACATCAACATCAGTGAAAGTCACATGGCATCCAGAATCACTTATTGGTAGAACTGAGTCCAGACCAAAGAATCTTCCTTTGTGGTGATCTTACCTGCAGAATTAACAGGTCTCTTTTAATACTTTCATTTTGGATAGTGATAAGCACAACTCACTTTGTAGATGTTCTTTTATGTGGTTCAGCACTGTGAGAAGTAATGAAACAAAATTAAGGAGAGTAATTAGGAAAATTTAAACAAATAACAAATTTAAGAAGCTGGAAATCATTGCCTAATATACATGCAGAATGTAATAGGAATTTTGTAGACAAAGCACCAAACTTTGTAAAATCTTCTGACTAAGCATCCCCTTAGTAGATTTAATTCCAGCATGTTTTGATGACATTTTCCTCTCAGATGCTATTGCTTTGTGATTTGTGTCTCTTGAAGATAAATTTATCTTCTATTCTCTTACTCCAGATCCATAATTAGGGTCTTGCTATTAATGTGGGCATGGTGCAAGTGCTGAGAAAAAAAATCAGAGCCTGCTCCACAGAGCTTACAGGGACACTGCAACTCCATCTTGTTTTTCTTCTTTTACTCTGAATTTTTAAGTACCTCACTTGTTATTGCTCATATTTAGACAAACCTGTCTCTAGTTCATTACATTCACAGTAAAATCCAAAAACATGAAGGTCATAGTGTGAGCCCAGACCTCATTTTGCAGTGTCCCATTACTAGAGATGCTTTGTTAGCGCAAGTACACTTCAGCTAAAACTCTAACACCATCAGATATCAAAAAGTTATTTTTATATCACTGTCATTTCATCCACTCTAGAGAAATAACTCATATCTGTCCTGCTCTAGCACACCAAGCTCTTCCCTTTTGAAGGATTTGCATTACTTAAACCGAGTGGAGATTCTTCCAATTTCCAGACCAGTTGTACTTCTCACCTTATTTTGCTTTGTGGTTTGAATAATATCCAAATTTTAGGTATCAAGTGAAAGTTTTGATGGTTGCTTGGGTTTTTTAAAATTTATTTTTGTTTGGTCTTTCTTTTATAGAGCTCTCAACACTATTACCAAATGGATTCAGATTGTGTGAGCCCTGGAGGACCTTAACAGAGTGCCCAAATTCTAAGTTTAGAAATGTTATTAAAGCACCCCTATCTATGAATTGGCCTTCCCACATGCCAATGACTGTATTGAGTGCTTACCTCTGTCCAAAATGCAGATACAGACATGACCTCTGCCATCACAGCTCTTTGTTCTTTCAAGTAAAGCAATGAAACAGAGAAGTATCCAACTTCACTCTATACACATTGAACTATTTTTTCAAGTGCCTTGTGCTAAGTTAAAATATTCTCAAATCCACAAACATGTAGAGTTCCTTGAAAGCAGTTTACATACTTTTTTTTTACATACATATTTTATATGTTCACGGGATACAGACACTTTTGCATTTTTGCAGGCCTTTTTTTGGCAGATGATGATCTGAACTACAAAAGACAGGAAAAGGAAATCTCATGCCACCTGTAACCTTAAATCCATGGAAACTTAAGGAAGTGCTGGTATAAGAATGTGTTACACCCAATGAAAGTAATAGAAAATAAGGCAACATTACCAGGTATGTCAGTGAGGAGAGATAAACGTGGTGTGTAACAATAAAACAGATAAATATAATGTCCACAAACATTAAAAGCTTCTTTATAGGGTTTTCGTTTATGAAATCATGTTCTCAGTGTGCACATGCACATCTATCTCTCCCAGAGTACCTCTGCAAGTCATCAACAGTTTTTAACAAATTTGCCAGATAGGAAGGGCTCCAGACTAACCAAATTTTTCAAGCATTAGTGAATTAAGTGACCAGAAACATTACAATTAGCTCTGCTGAGGAAAATAGGGTTATTTATATTAGGATTTTTTAGTCACCAAGGATCCATGTGTGCAAGAGTGATCATGCAAACATCTCAACCATGACAAAATTTTCAGTCAGATTGCTCTTCCTTGAGACACCACAGTGAACAATGGGATGTATATCTCCATAAAGCACCAGCCTAGTTTTGATATGTAAGAGCTGGACTGTTATTTTGGACATTTAATATGATTAATTGCAAGATTCTGAAGAGTGAGATTTCTGCAGTGCAGCTGATACGTGAGGCTGCAAGGCACAACATCAAGCACAATGTTCCAGGCACGTGGGTTTGGTTTAAGAGATCAGGAAAGGAGGATGGTCCGTAGCAGTTTGTAGAAGCAGGGTGTTTGCTGGGTTCAAGCTGACAGAAGTGTCACCAGACAGGCACTGGGTGCTGAAAGGCAACTGATGATGTTCTGCTCAGGGTGAAAAGCCGATTCAACAATTTAAAGTGGAGAGGGAAAGAGAGACTGAGCTTTGGAGACTGACATCCAAGGACTTCTAGTGGCTTAGTTTGAATAAGTAAGGTTGCTGTTACAAAGCCAAAGCAGAACAGATTGTAGTATCTATGACATAAGACACAGTATGGCAAGGACCCTTATCTTAGCAAGAGAAGAAGCCAGTCATGTTTTGAAGAAATATTTGGCAGAGTGGGGAGGAAAAGGAGAGAGGTGTCAGACCATGCCTCTCAAGTTGTGAACCCTTTAGACTTGTTTGGCTTCAGCCTGCTTGTTATCCTCTCTCTGCATATGATATCACCTTTCACATGATTAGCAAAAGCAGCTACGTCACCTCTGCTTGAAGAGGGGAAAGTCAAACATATGGCATCCCTCTCAGAAACAGAAAGGCATTTAAGGATTAATTAATCATCTAGAAATATTACCAAACCTGCCTTTGCTAGGAGGTAAAAGGGCTGCTAGATATTTTAATTATATGGGATGACTGCTCTGCAGAAATGTAGATGTTGAGGTTTGACCAACAGCCATTGAAAGTGGAGGAAATACAAAGCTGCTCAGAAAACACAAAAAATAAGGGTTGAAAAAGATGAGACTGGAGGAATGATATGCTTTAAGAAGGGAAATTTGTGCAAGGAAAATGAAAAGGGCAAAAGTTTAAAATATAAAGAGCATATATTTATATTTTCAGGGTGAAGTTTCAAATAAACAACTACTGATCTCAAACAGATTGCAGGAAAATATCAATGAACATAAGTACAGGAAAAAACACAGTGACAATCTCAGTTGTGTGTGTGCACAGCAAACAGGTATATAGGAAAAGTAAAAGGGAAAATACCAAAGGGGTTTGGCAGCTACCAAGTGGGAAAGGGAACATGAAAAGAACAGCCACAGAAGTTTAGTACTCTGAAGATCACTTGCAGGAAGAGCACCTCAGCCAGAAGCAACTCAGAGAGGTGGGGTCTCTTGGATATTGCCCCAAGATGTGGAATTAGCACAAAGTAGCCTAACTTCCAGCTGGATTTGAGTACACACAGCAGCAGAGAGGGATGTTGTACTGCACAGGTTGTACCAAACAGTAACAAAAAACCAACTCACTCAGAAGGAGCAGGCTGGAGAACTGAGACCCTTGGGATGATACAGCAGGTATAAAGTGGCCAGGGTAAAAGACAAGAAAAATGCAAAAGGTTGAGTTTTATTTGCTCTATCAACACCTGCAGGAAAGGGATAATGAAATTAACATCAAGGAAAAAGAGAAATTGTTCTTCCTGTAAATCACAAAGAGCAGCACAAAATTCAGTAAAAAAAGGTGGAGCTGAGAAGAGCAAAGCAATGCATGAAGCAGAAAGAGGACTAATATTTCAAGGCCAGCAAGAAAAGATATCTTAGGGTCTCATAGGGAAGACGGATGAGTACCTGGCCTGAAAGCAGTTTAAGCAAAGTAACGAGAGCCAAATAAACTTTTCTGTGTATCTTCAACACCACAGGTAGGGTTACCCCCCAGTATATTTCTTCTTTGTTGAAGCCATTCTTTTAAAAAACACTATTCTCACACCTGCCTGAGTGTTGAATGTGTGGTATTTTCTGTCAGAAGAAATACAGTTTTCAAGGGTGCAAAAGTGAGTTAGCATTCTCCCTTGTAATACTATATAAATAAGGTTAACTTGCCCTCCTACACGTAGTACATTTAACATGTTGAAGACAAATTGACTCAATAAATCCTCCTGTCTAGGAAAATAGTGAGAACAACATGTTGATGACATTGAAGCAGTAAAAGATTGTATTCTAAATGTTCCAACATCTTTGACACATTATTTCCGAGGTTCTAACATCAGTGGCATGAGATTCCTATTTTCCAACCTTAATAGTATCATCTTTCATGCTTTTTCTTGGCACCCTGAACAAAAGAGTTCTACTGTGGAATTTTCCTTTGTGCTTGTCCCTATTCCTCAACTTTAGTGTGAAAGGATCCACATCTCTCAGTGCCAATGTTTGGTTTTTTTTTCTCCCTACTGTGCATTCTCAAACAGCAAGGTGACAAACTGGATCCATGCACTGAATAAAAGATACTAGTCTCTAAACTGTCAGAACTATTCTAGCAACTAACACGTGTGTTATAAAACCTCTTACCTGCTGACTCACAGCTTTGGCCATTGCAGGTTGCTCCAGCTGGAAAAGAAACATGTTGGCCAGCTATTTCTCTGATGCCACCCTGTTGGCCTGAGCAGGAGGGGACTCAAAGAAGACTCTTTGTGTCTTTTATTCTGGATAAATAACTTTGTTTGGATTGAAATCTCCATCACTTCTACTGCAGAGTTTCTTGAAGAAGCTTTACAGCTTCCTGTGGCTTACTAGAATTATAAGGGAGGTGCTAGGATCCGATTCAAGACAACTCACAGCTCTATCTGTTAACTTCACTTACTCATCACAGCAGCTTGGGACAGAAGGTTGACATCTATATGTCACCTTTCAAAGGAAATAAAAGTAGAAGAGTCTTTCTAGAGGATTAAATACAAATTACATAACTTTAAACAGCTATCTATAGTATAACTCTATAGTATCAATAGGATTGTATCCTATCTATTAGGGTTCTTTCATGTGCTACTCCAAATTCTATCTCAGTGCACCTGTCTGCAGTTTTCCACTCACTGTCCAGGTTTCTTTCAGGCTGCTTGCGGGAGCATATGGCTAAAGGCTCCTGAGTAGTGTCAGGTGTAAGAGCAGGAATTTGTGGCTGCAGCACCTCACACATGATGTCCTGATGAGGGGGGCAGTTTCTCACTGAAATGGCCTTTGCAATTTTGAGATTGACAAGTACTCGCTCAAATTTTAGGATGAGAAAGGGAGAGGAACAATCTTAACCCTGGAAATGCTCTCATTTGGCCATGAGTATTTATATCCAGGGCTGAACCCCAAATTATCTCCAATGACACTACTTGCATTCACATCAGATTCATGTAGGGCCCTATCCAAGGTTTAGCTGGTTTAAGTTTTCCAATCAAATTTGGCTCAAAAGCAAGATTTGCAGTTCAATGGAAATTTGAGGGGGCTTTTCAGACTTGATTCCAATCCAAATCAAATCTAAGTGAGATATTTTCAGGAATTCTTCTGAACTGGAAGTTCCCCAAACCATTCAGCTGCTCAGTGATTATCACAGATAAAATGAGCATTGACTTCACAAAGCAGTGATAGGGACTCAAACTCCCAGTTCCAAGTAGTTCCATCTGTGGTGTGTTCTGTGGGGAGGACATGATAATCTCCAAAGTTTGCCAGTAACTTAGGAACTATCTTAGATCCAGTAAAATCTAGCAGGACCTAAGATGCTTTTAACAAATCCTCTTTATTTGAGGAAATGACACTGTTGCTGCTGAAAAAAAAGTCATCTCTGGCACAGCCTGCAGTCCTGATCTCCCCAGCTGAGAAACTCCAAGCTTCATTTGGATGAAGGGCTCATGTGCTCTGGGTCTTGTCTCAGCACAGCACCCACATCCAAGAGTGGGGGAGTACTGGTATCTTACCAGAACAACATCAGCAGCAGATAGCCCATTTAACACAGGTTGTTTTTAAACATATCCAGCAAGTGTAGGACATTTTGGATTTTGTCCCTTTGGAATTAAGGGCTTATGAATGACCTAAATAATTGCTACTCCACAAAAAAACATCCAGGTAGAAGATTTCTCAAAGTCTTCAGCTGCCAACCAAGAGTGAGGAGTGCTAGCCTACACTCATACAGCTTCAAAAGGAATGCAAAATGCTAATTTCTGCCTCTTGTTGATGAGAAAGTCAGCTGAACTGCCAGCATCCCCTCCAAATTCCTCCCCCATCATATCAGAAGTTCTTGTACCAAGATGGTGATTATTTAATAATTTCCTGTAGTCTCACAAGCTACACAAACACTTTCAATTCACAACTTCTTCCCTGACCTGTGTATGACCCACCCCAAAATTCTGCATCTAATTAATCCTCTTTACTACAGTCTGCTCTACTTTGTACCTGTGAGGAAGCAACCTGGGCAAGGCTATTTCCTAAAGGAAAGTGAGCCAAGGGGAATGCTGGGGCCACCAAGGCAGGTGCCTCACTGGCCAAGCTCCATCCCACAGACATTCTGGATACCTGTAGCTACAAATCCAGAGATGGTGGCCAGGTCCAGTGAAGAATCCAGGTCTTCAGGCAAGACTGTGATGATGAGGCAGGTTCAGGTCAAGCTAGGAAGTCAGAGCATGGGTCCAAATCTGGCTGTATAGCATGGCTCTAACCCATAACTCCTCCAGCAAAGCTTTAAAAAAAACCCAAAACAAAGGGCTGAGGCTGAGCTTAAATAGAGCTCCTGGTCTCTCAAGAAATGTGGGTAGAGGGCTCAGGTGGGGCTGTTCAGGATCATTAAGATTTATTAGTGCAATCAGGGCCCTGACAATGCCTTCCCAAGTAATCTTTAAGTAATTTTGGGAACTACTGCAAAATTCCCAAGCAAATAATAAATAATTGTCCTTATTAAAAATATCAGAAATATCTGCTAGGAAAATCTGCTCAAGAGAGGCTTTTTCTATGTCTCAATAGTTCCTAGCAACTTCTACCTCCATTTGTAACCCATGCAAAGGAGATCATATAATTTCACAACACCTCAAATTGCCAGCAGTTTTTAAATTATGACATTACACTACATCCTTATTTTTCAGTAGATCTAGAGCTAGCTAATGAAGCTTATAATCTGCTGCTTTCCTCTCATCTTTTATACAGAACATGATGGTAAACTCTGAGCCCTTCCACTGTGAATGCAGTTTTCACTCAGGTGAAAAAAACTCAGGAGTTTTCACTCACACTGGGACAGATGATATTCCAGGATGGCTGTTGCAAATGACACAGTACTCTGGCAGCAGATTCTCTCTGTGGGAATCACTCAGTTTCCTGGGAATCCCTGGAGCAACTGTTTCACTGGATTTGCACTTCTGAAAAACACAGGAGAGGAGAAAAAAATCCCCTCTCCCCAAACGTACTCATTGCCCTGAACGATCAATTCTTTGCTCCTTGCTTGTTCAGGCTGGCATTTGCAATCACAATAAAGTTTTTTGGACAAGACATCAACAGAAGTCAATTTTAAGCCTCAGTCCATGCTTTTGGGTTACTACAAAGCCATAGCACCAGTTATTCCAGTCTGTGGGGGATGTAAGTTCCACTTCTGGTTCTCAATCTGAAGTAGCACTGCTGGTCCATTCCCATCTCTTTCCTACAAGTAGTTGTGAACATATTCTACAGTTTTAAGCACTTGCAGAACATAAGGTAATTTTTCCCATGAGAGGTTTGCCTTTTACTCTTAATAGGCTGTCATCCTCTTAAGTAATTTTAATTCCTGTATCAATACCCAGTCCATAAACAGTAGCATCTGTGTCTATTTGAAAATGAGGTTTGCAGCCCTGATCAGTTAACAGAGAAAAAGTCAAAAGAACCATTTAATCTCTGAATAGTAGATCATGCAATGACCAATGAAATAACATTGTTTTCCTTCCCCTTTTATGCAAATATTATGTAATACTGCAAAACACAGGAAAAAACCTTCTCTGCTAGGATTAAAGTCCCTCAAACTTCACATCTGGAAGTCTCTGGGAAGCTCTCTGGTGTCCAAAGATCCTAGATTAGAATTTCCCTACCTGCTATTATATGTGCCACACCTAAATACATTCTTTTTAACACAATCCTCATTGCTTTGGGTGCAGTTTCAGGCCAGAATCTTTGGGTTGATCCCAGCCTATTTGTAAATATATCTTATTTGGTTCAAAGATGCTAACACGTGCCCAGGGTGTTATGTAGGTGCAGTGAGTAAGCCAGGAGTAGTCCTGGACCAATGCATCAGTTAGCACTGCCTCAAATGTAGCTGCCCACTGCAACAATCAAAGGACACCACATTGAATGCTGCAAACCTTGCTTGCAGTAAAAGCATTTTCTCTCATTTTTAGGGCCAATTTCTATTGCCAATCTTCACTTAGTATGCAGTCTGAAAATCAGATTAAATTTTTACAGAGTCTTGGGAATTATCTATTCATGGAAACTCAGAGAAAAGCCTTTTAAAGTGCTCAAGGTAGTTTCTACACAGAACCAAATCTGCCATGTTTTTTTGTTTTTTTTAACAAGAATTATGGTTGACACACAAGAACAGCTGAAGGCTCAGTTATGCCCTTCTGATATGTTTTTCCACGTCCTTTGTGGCCTCTTCTTTCTTTGCTCGATGGCAAAAACAGATGAGGTGGGTGTTTGATGTGCTGTTGCTCCCTCTGAGGGCCTGGAGCTGGCTTGGAACACTGCAGCCTTGATCTTTGCTGAATCAAGCAGAAAATCATGACACTCAACCAGAAGGTCTTTTGGGCCATTTTGCAACTGCCTGTTTAAAGCAACAGTATTACATCAGAACAAATCTAACAGAAACCTCCAACTCCAACACTTTAGCATTTCCCCTATACAGCTATGCTTATTCTCCAGTGGGTTTACATTTTAATCTTTTACATGCCTCCCTTTGTTTCCTTTCTGTTGTTCACTACACTTTAGCCACATTAGCAGGCATAGAAAAAAATCACCCCAGCCCCAGACCTACAAAAAATATAACATCCTACTTTAAACTTTGTCTGAAAGATGATTTCAGCCAAAGTTTTCTTCCTCTGGAAAATTATCATCATACTGAACTGCTTTTGGCATTGCAGGACAATTTGTTCAGTGTTGTAAATGACTTACTCCACAGAACTTACTTATTTACTTACAGTATGTACTGAACAGTTCCTCAGAGAATTTGGCACAGGCTGTATTTATAAGGTACCACCTGTCAGCTAACAGTCACCATTATTCACCCAAATTGCACAAGCAGACAGACTCACTTAGTCTGTTTAGCTGGGCTGGCCTAAGGGTTGTCATGTTGGAGGTTGTGTCTACTTTGGCCAAATAGAGGCTGAGGAGGGTCTTGGCTTTTTCATTTTGAGTATGGTGCCCCTTGTTTTGGCTAGTTGTGTAACAGCCTTTATTTTCTTCTGTCAGCTTTTAGTCAAGCTATTCCTTTGCATTACTGAAAATTTGCTTTGTCTTGTAAGCCAACTGTGTTGCTTTTAAGGATGGCTTGAAGGATGAGACAGGCTCTCCTGCCAGCCTGAGCTGTGCTAACAGAGCTCATGGCAGGCAGTCCTCAGCCTCCTTAGGAGTGCTTGCTTCCCATGCTAGAACACTGCTGTGAGAAATGAGAGGTTCATGGGGAAATTCCATTGCTTTTCTACGAGCCAGTAACTTCTTCACTGGCCTTGATCCAGAGAAATACACATATATATTTATACTCATCTCCTTCAGTGGTGTACGTGCATTCTATAGATTTCCACAGTGCCCTGCAAATGAAGTGAGGATTCTGGTTTCTCCCTCTTCCTGACCCCTGGCTGTCCTCTAGCCACTACAGGCATTAAAACAAAGACTCAAAGCTTCCCCAAAACTCGGGAGAATGCCATTTCCTTCTGGTGGACAAGGCATGCAGTACTGTCCAAACTTTTTTTTTTTTTTTTTTTTTTTTTTTTTTCTTCTCATCCAGCCATCCCTGGGACAGCAGATCATTTGCAGGAGAAGTTCATTATTCCCTTTATGCTTAACCCAAAGGTGCAGCAGGAGAGGAAACACTGGAGGTCTTTGCCCAGGCTGTCAGAGGGTGGTTCCTTGGATGCTGGACTCATCATCTCACTGAAGGTCAAACGCTGCAGTCACTGGAGTGCCAGGAAAGGAAAGGAAAACTCTTCTCATGTTTGTCTCTGAATGCTAGATCCACACTACCCTTACCTCCGAATTTCCTTGTGGTGATGGGTTTATTTGACTGAATTGTGTGCTTCTCTGATTTAATTGTTATGTTATTAGGGTGAGTAAAATAAAGCTGCAGCTTTTCTTTCGCTGTATTAGTGCAGTTTAATTACATTTGGGAAAGGCAAAAAGGAGAGTGGGAGCTTGCCAACATTAATGCTGTCTGTCATTCACAGCCCATTGATGACAAGGAGTTGAAAGCTTGGCAGTTACTCTGGTAATCAGCAACCTGGCTGATGACGAATGGAAAAGATTATGTGAAATTTCCTGAAAGGGAGGGGGGGGGGAGAGAGTTCTCCAAAGAAATAAAATACAAAATGAGAACAAAGGGCAAAAAACCCCAAACCCCAACTTCTAAATTCAACACTAAATCCTTTTCATAATGTTTACATGAAAGACCCTACATGAAGCAGATATAATAAATTAAAATTTTCCATTAGTAAACTGTGTTTAATGCCTATAAAAGGAATATGTTCCTAAAATAGGAACACAAATATGTCCACTTGATTGTTGAAATGGACATTTTCCCCTCAGCTGAAGAATACAGTTGGTAAAACTCAAACAACCAAACAGAAAACCTTTTATTGCTATAGATGGTGTCCCAGTAACATTTTTTAATTTATAACACTGAAAAGCAGCTCATCTCTTAGAGCTGTTCCAAATATATAATACTACAGCTTTCAAAATGCATATACTTCATTTTCTTTTTTATTCTCTCTACTTCATTTTGTATTTTTAATACAGGAGGATGCAGATATTTCAACTCACTATTAGGAGCATAAGCAACTGCTATTCAGGTTTTAGAGTTATTTACAGCATCTCAGCCTCTGACACATAGTAAAGTTCAAGAAAAAGTCATGTTAAATAAGACTTGGAATTACATCAGTTTAAGGAGAAATTCTACATGGTTTTGCTGTGATATGTAAAACACGTTATTTGTGACATTTCTCATTTGTCTTAATTAAATCTGAATATCATTCCAAAGCCTTATTTTTTTTTTTATTTTTTTTTTTTTTTTTTGCAGATTTGGGAAGAAACAATGATGACTTGTTTGAGGTTTTGTCCTGTCATTTTTCTGTCGCTGCTGGATATACCTACTCATTTTCACAAGTCACAGAATTGCACTTTGGTATTCAAGACTTCAGCTTTTCATTTTGCTCACAATGGGCAAATGAAAAGGTCCTCTGGTATCTATAGTATTATTAGACCATATTTTTAAGAGCAAGAAAAACCCATACAATTGGATAATGTGCAATTGTTTGCTGGGCATGCAAGCAGTTGTGAGACTTTTGTCCCTTCTGTTTTGCCAAACACAGCACAGGACAAGAAAGAAACAAATGGCTTTTAATCACGACATTAAGCAACTCGGGCAATTTAAAGTTTACCAGCAGGCAGTGTTGACTGTGCAGGGCTGTGAATAGGGAATTTCTCTTTCACTCTGCTGAACAGATACATCACTATGTGGCTCCAGGCTTTTTCCCCACAGGCAGAGTACCAGTATTTTATGAGGAGTTGCAGGGAACACCTAAACACAGCTGAAAGGAGATCACAGAGGTTCACCGGAAAACAACACGAGGCTGATTTGGTTGGTAAGTTTAGTGTTGAGAACTAGCTGTTTGTTTATTAGCTTAGAAATATCACACAGGTTAAAGACCTCCTCCCCACTAAAGAAATGATGATGAGATGTTAGTCATTCGTCAGACCCACTTTCAAATTTCTGTGGAAAAGATGCAAAATTTAGCAAGGAAAAAAACTAAAAAAAAAAACCAACAACCAAACCTGTTAACTTTTATTTTTGTGTGTGTGTGAGTTAGTATAAAGTTCCACTGCCTGAGGAATGGGTCTTTCCATGCTGGACAATAAATCATTCTCTCCACGTGATAACCACGGCCAGGCACGACCTGATGTTCCTCAGTGTTTGTTGAGGTTTCAGCCATGTCAGCTCAGGTCCACCACAAATCCTCATGTCCTGGCAAAGACCATCCAGGCTGTGTAGATCAGCTGTTCCTTGCATGCAGCTGATGCCTTGGGAAAGCACCCTTGGGGTGGGATCAGGCTTGGGAAGTGCAGGCTGGAGTGCACAGGCACAGACGAGCTCTGCAGGGCACCTGCAGCCAGTCTGATATGTCCCAGCAGCACAGGGAATGAATGGGGAAGGAAGAACCCAGGAGAGGATGGATGGCACATTTCAGAGCCTGTCACTCAGCAGTGGTCTACTGCTCCTCTTCTGCTGTGACACTGTGCTGGCAGAAGTCTGCACTAACTTATCTGTAAAAATCAAACTGCTCAAGAAACGTAAAAAAAAATCCTAAACTAGGCTGTGTTTGTTCGTTTAACAGGTGGTTTGGAAGCACAGGTTTAATTTAAACCACACATAAATAATTGCCAACCAAGAAGCCAAATTGAGTACAAAAATTCAGTAAAATGATGCACTGCTATACAGGTTTATATTTATTATCTATTTCTGCCTTCTCCAATGGTAATCTGAACTCGATTTGCCCAAATGCCTTTCACTTAGATAAGGGGATCATTTCCTCCCCTATCAGTTGCTACCTAAGTGCTCACATAGAGCATTTTCCATCTTCAAAACTAATAATTCAAAAATTGAGATGTATAAGCCCTTCCACCTTGAAGTAGCAATCTATACAACCAAAGGTAACTATTTAGGGGTCCCTTGCTTCATTATGCCAGAATTTCATCAAGATCCCTACAAATACAATCCTTGCTGGGCAACATTATTCTATAATATCTTCCCCAAAAATTCATTATTTAAAAAAAAAAATTAAAATAATCAAGTAACATTTTGTTGAAATTTTGTCTGCACCTCTATCATTGGCACGAAGAGATGTTTGCTGTTCCTGATCTTTGGAGGGTGGTGCCACCAGCCTGACCAAGGGCCTTGGCTAAGCAGATGGAGCAGGATAACTGATGCAGGAAAGCAATTTTTGAGAGCCCCAGTCTCTTCTGCAGGCAGGGTGAATATCTGCTTTGTTTCAATCCACTTGAGCAGTTCAGTTAAGGACTATAAAGCTGAAAAATCAACATTAAAGAAGAAAAAGTAAGATTGCCTATTTTCCTCTGTCAATCTACAGCTAAACCCTAGTGTGAGAGGATAAGATCTGCTTTCTCTAAGATTGTCAAAGTCATGGCTACCAGAAGCTTCCAATTTAATTCTCCTTCTACAGGTCATTATTCAGTTATTTCATAAAATATTTAAAAATGCAAAGATACTTTTGAAAAGCATCAAGCATAGTTAAGATAGTTTTAATGAACAATTTTAAATGACCTCAAATAAATTTTAATTGAATGTCAGTTTTCATACAAAGAGAACTTGATGCAAGTCATAAATAACTAGAAATGTCAAGTACTATTCACCATTATGTAACATCAGAGGGTGAGAAATTAATTTCTTAATAAAATATTTTAAACCTAGACCAGATGCATTTAATGTGGATAGATATGATGTTAAGTCTATAGATGTTAACTCAGTTGAAAAATGAAAATAGCCAGATCAAATGAAAAAAATCCCAAAAACTTCAAATCCTTACAAGAATAAATTGATGCCTTGGGAAAGAACCCTTGGAGTGGGATCTGTTTACAAGTTCACCTAAAAAGGAAAATCCATTTCTCTTACAAAAGACAACTAAAATTAAAAAGCGAAAAGAAGATCTAAATTACCAATATAAAGTCTTTCTGCTTGTTCTTTCAAAAAATAGTTGAAACTAAGGATTTGCATCCAGCTACCCTTGCCTCACCTGGAACATTTGAGCAACAATTTTTAATATTAAAGACAAAAATAAATAAGAACAATGCTTAGCACATTTGCTCCTTTCTTTCTTTTTTTTTTTTTTTTTTAAGTAGGAATTTATTACTCATATTTCCCGTGGGGAAACCACACAGCCTCAAGATTTCCAAAAAAAGGTGCCTGTAATTACTTTTCTAAGCTTGTATTCATGCATCTGAATAAGTGAATTGATTGTGAACATGTTCTGCAGCTTCTAATAGGTCCTAACCATTAGGCCGATCAAAAATTTCTCAAGCACATTTATATTGTTGCAAAACCACTGACATGTCAGAATGCAAACTTTCAAGGTAAATACAAATGTTTTGCCAACAGTGGAAGGTGTGGGGGAAGGTTTTCAGCTCCAGTTTTGGGGTTCCCAGCCTCTGCCCAGAGCAGGGAACTTCTCAGGGGCAGCCTGTGTGTGAGTTTGGCTCTGCTCGGTCAGACAGGACCGTGAGTGGGAATCGATGGCTTCTTCTATTTCCTCCAGAACATTTCCCAGCGCTGTCTGTTTCATCCTGACCTGGAAGAAATGTGCAAAGTACAGCTTTCCTGTCCAGAATGGGTGTTTTCCAGCTCGGGATTTTCAGCCTGCTGTTTGATCACCATGTGCACCAAATCCAGATGTAACTCCACTAATTGTTGCTCGATATCCAGCACGCTTTCTTGCCTAGCAGGAGATACGGGAACATGCGAGCAGGAATTCAATTTATTCTTGTAAGGATTTTATTTTTTTTTTTTTTCCATTTGAGAATCGCTCTGCAGTTGTGCAGTAAAGCCTTTTACATGTAATTCGCCTCTCCTCAATGCATGCATTTAACTCTCCTGCTCTCTACTCATAATATCATAGGACTGTAATATTATATATTTATGATTCTACCATGGCCTGATTTCGAAGCAGAGGGATGCTGTGCGTGCTCGGTGCCTCTGAGAAACACACCAGGCGCTGTCAGGGAAGGGACCTTCCCTCGGCCATCCCCTGTGCCCTGCCAGGACCGCACCTCCGGAGTCCCCCCGGCCCCTTCTCGCCCAAGGGGGCTCGGGGGCGCTGCCCGGACAATTCCCCCGCAGCCAAACTTCGCCCTGACCTCTGCGGGAAGCAGGGGGACGGCGGGCACCCCCTTCCTTCCTTCCTTCCCTCCCTCCCTCCCTCCCCGAAAGGCCGGCGCGGAGCTCCTGCCTGGCACCGCACACACCCGCTCCCCAAGGATGCCAAGGATGCTGTGGCCGGGGCACGGAGCATCCCCTCCCGCCGGAGGCGGCCCCGCGCAGCCCCCGCTGCCCCGCGGCGGGAGGGGACAGCCCGAGGCACCGGGAGCCGGGGCACCGAGAGCCCAGAACCCTGGGGCATCGAGGCACTGAGCACCGGGGCACCGAGCATCCCGGGGCACCGAGCATCCCGGGGCACCGAGAGCCCAGAACCCTGGGGCATCGAGGCACCGAGCACCGGGGCACCGAGCATCCCGGGGCACCGAGAGCCCAGAACCCTGGGGCATCGAGGCACTGAGCACCGGGGCACCGAGCATCCCGGGGCACCGAGAGCCCAGAGCCCTGGGGCATCGAGGCACCGAGCACCGGGGCACCGAGCATCCCGGGGCACGGAGCACCGAGCCACTGAGCGCCGGGCTACCGAGCAGCCGGGCACGGAGCAGCGGGGCGATGCAGCGCCGCGGCCCCGGCGCATCCCCGCTCCGGCCGGGCGGCGAGGAGGCAGGGCCGGCAGTGGGGGATTCCTGGCCCCCCAAAGGAGGTGGGGGAGGCGGGGGAGGGGAGGCGGGGGGGAGGGGAGGCTGAGCTCCCGGAGAAGGAGACGATCGCTCGCACAAAATCCTGCGTCCTCAAAGCAGCCCCGGCGGGCAGGGTATGTATTTGGGGGGCTCCCCCCCCGCGCCGCTGCCCCCGCAGGGATGGGGTCGGGGCCGGGGCGGGAGGATCGGCGCAGGGCCCGTTCCCGGTGCGGGATCGGGGGAAGGCGGTGAGGTTCGACCGCCTCCCCCGGCTGGGGACCGAGCAGACGGGGGGGATGGGTCCGCCTGTGCTGCCGTGCGAGGGTCTGAAACCCCCCCAGCCGCACCCCCCACCTACCCACCCCCAAGCGCGTCAGGGCTTTGCTTCTCCCAACCAAGCTTCCCCTTGCCTTCTTTAAAAAAAAAAAAAAAAAAAAAAAAAATTAAAAAAATTATATATATATAATATCTATGCCCCAAAGCTAGAGAGAGTGAGGCGGGCGGGAGGGGGGGCGAGGGGGGGAAGGGCTTTTCTGAGGATCGGGAGAGGCGGAGGGAGAGGCGCCGGGAGCCCGCAGCATCCCGTGCCCCGGCCCCGCGGCGCTGCCGCCGCCGGCCGTGCGGAGCGGAGCGGGGCGCGGAGCAAGGTAAGGGCTGGCACGGCTCCCCGCGGACCCCGCCTGCCACCGGGGGCTGCTCTCTGCGCCCTGCCAGCTCTCCTGGCCCCGCCGAGCCCCGCCGAGCCCCGCCGCCAAGTTACTTTGTTCGCGGAGTTGCCGCGGAGGCCGGGCTGGGACCCCCGGGCTGCGACCCCCGGGCTGCGACCCCCGGGCCGCCGGTCCCTCGCATCCCCCCCGGCCGTGCTCAGTGTCACCGGCACCGCCAAGGAAGCCCCCGTGGAAAAGCCGTGCGCGCGTAGTTTCCCCTCGCACAGCCGGGGGAAGGGGTGATGGAAGAGGAAGAACTTCCCTTTGTCGTAGGAGAGGATTGAGTGACCTCCAAAGTTTTGTTCCGGGAGGAAACCGCTCGATAAGTTTGGTAGGATTCATGCCGGTTTGCGTGTAATTTATTGCGATGTTATTTGGTATCCAGCACTCTCAAAGCAGCAGAAAAAAAAAAAAAAAAAAGAAAAAAGATTGGGGACGTTTAGGTAGAGATTTCTGTTCTTTTCATTGCTTTCTTAGGATTAGCATTTTCTGTCTCGCACTTTCAGATGGGTAGTGTGGAATACATTTGTAAATGAGTGTGCTTGTCCGTGGGTAACACAGAGGGTAGGGATGGGAAACGTGAAGAGACCGGGCAGATTTTAAATGTTCCATTCTCTTTGGCGGAAGATCAGCAGTTGAAGATTCCTGCTTGCACTGTCTGTACCTTGACAATATTATCATTGAGAGATCTGTGATAATGTATGGTATTGATAGCCGTTTCAACTTCAGTTTAAGGGATTTTGTGGTTAATTTAGACCAGTGTAAATGAGCTTTGAATATTCTGGATAAATTGATAACTTGTTAAACTTTGTGATTGGCTTGTGATGAAGTGAGCTCTCAGTTTTTCTAAGGTAGATATTTATAATGCAAGGCTACATTTTAAAAGTGTGCATCTGAAATTTGACTACCAAAAAAATCATGCATCTTCTGAGAAGACCGGTTACAGAATCATTGTAAAATGGCAATCTGTGTTGCACATATATATAATGAACAATTTTGTGATGCCAGACACTGTAAATTCTCTGGTAGTGTACTACAAAAATGGGGGGTGGGCTGATTTCTATTTGTTTGTGGATTTCCTTGACATTATTAAATGTAGTAGTTTTCCCATGCATGATACGTATGTGAACTGATTCATATTAGTTACTACCCATGAAATTTCACTGGTATGTTTAAACAGTTTCAGCTTGGCACTTGAGGTTTGTTTCATTGTCTCAAGCTGAGACATAACAAATCTTAAAAATTTCTTGCTTGTACATTATCCTGCCTATCTCCTTTCTTCTCTTCCTGATCTCCTGTGGTAAAATTCAAAGCAGAGTAAGTGCAGAGAATACCTGAATATCTTTGTATGAAGTAAAATGCCCATTTTAAAGATATACAAATGTTCTTGGTGGACAAGAGCCATCCACCCATGCACTGTATGAAAACCTTCTGGGCTGCTATTAACAAGAGACTTGCTTTGGTGTTAGTTTGTGATGCCAAACAACAAACATTAGAGAGTGCAAAGATAAAGCTGGTGCTCTGATCTTTGTTTAAACAGGTCATGGTTTTTATTTAATGCTGCATGCTCATTATGGGAACTGTCAGCAGGAATGTAAAGCAGACTGGAGTTCTGATCTGGCATACATTCATAGATGACTCTGACATTGATGTTTCTGCTTCTTCAGTTAATGGTTCATAGAATATAGTGCCGTTTGTGATAGTATTTATTTAATTGAATATGCTATATTAAGGCAGAAAAAACCCCTCTAGATTAATGTCCTTCTAGGAACCAACCATGTTCAGATCTGCTGCCGCAGGTGCAGTCCCCCTGACCTGAAGAGTGACACAGAAGTGGACTTTTCTATTTAGTAGAATGAGTAGAAATGTATAAAGAGATCATTGGTTTTTAAGTCAGCTAGAGTTCTGCCACTGAAGTCCAAGAAAGGCGACTCAAATCCCCTGAAACCAGGTAACTGCTTAGTCAATTACCCAGTCAGTTTCTTTTTTTTCAGACATATGGAAACAATATCAAATAGTAATTAGAAAATGCATTTGTAATTGAGAATTTTAATGCTTTTCATCTCAGTTGGTTAATAAACATAATAAAAATAATTCAGTGCAGTCCATTTGATCTTTGCTGAATCCTGTTTTGAAGAATTCATGCGGGATGTGCAAGGTAAGCTGAAGGAAGAGCCTTTCACATGTTCAGTTACATGAAGGAATATTAGAATATTGCAACATACAGTGTGAGCTTTCAAAATAAGACAGTGCAGCACTGGAAACTTTAATTTGGGTGTTCTGGTTTGGGTTCTGTGATCACTTTCCATAGGTGAATTTCATCTCTCTGAGAGTGTCTGAGAGAAAAGGTGTCTCTAATTATTATTTCTAACTTTTCAAAATCGCTTAGTTTTAAATCCTGGCTCTTCTAGGTTGTGTTCCAAAATATAAGCAAAGTTGGTAATGTAAGAGAGCTCTTTAAGGTCGCTGGATTGTTATCCTTTAACTTCTATTAGAAAAATCATTTTTTAGCCAATGTAATTGCAAATAAAGTAGCATGAGAATGTGATGCTCAGGCGAGGTTGCAGAGTGACAGTCCCTGATAAGATCTATTGCAAAAAGTGGCAGAGCTGTCACAGCACTGGCTGTTCCCTGGTTCTGCAGAAAGCACCTCTGGAGGTAAAGCAGTTCATTCCTGGGCACTGCTCACTGCTTGGCCTGGTTGTTGAAACTGTCAACAAGTGCGACACCTTTGCCGTGCTTTGACAAGGCAGTGGGAATTGTATTGGGATTAACAATTAGCCATCGTGGTATGGATGTGGCAACTCGCAGTCACAACTGACTTGGGATTCATCACTGTAACCTAAACACAAAATGCTTAGCGTCTCTTCCATTCAGTCACGATTTAAAATACTGTGATTTGCGGCAGGATTAAAGTCTGAGTTTATGATATCATTTAAATGTACTGTAGTCTGTGTCAGACTAATATCAGTGTAGTCAGGGCTTGTCTTTACTGATTGAGAGGTGCAATGCAGAAATACATTTCGATTACAAGTATTAGCCCTCACTTGTTACATATGTATAATTTGTATATTTCTGCTAAAAAAATAAGAGTATATCACTTTTCTTTGCAAGCTTACTTTTTATGTGGTGTGTCCTCTCCGCCTTTTGAATTGAATTCCTCTGCCATGCAGTCAGCCCAGCTTCCCTTATGGCATCGAGGGTCTTGCCATCGAACCAAAGACTGAAGCCAGCAGAGCAGCTGCACAAGTAGCATATGAAGGAGGCTGATGGTGACTGATATTTTTGATTGTTTTTCCTAATTGGCTGTTTTGCACAAGTCTCCTTTTTGTGCCTGCTCGGAGCCGCATCCCTTCGCTTAACGCGCTGTGTAACTCCTGCACGACACTTTATTCCTTATCACCTTTTCCCTCCTCTCACCGGCTCTTATCACATCCCATCTTCTCACCACTTCTGCCTTTTGTGATGCTAATCTTGCATTATTTTTTTCCTTCTCCGTAAAAGAAAATGGAAGGAAGGCGGTGTGCTGCCATTGCACCGATCATTCCTGAGCTACATTGTTTTCCTCCCTATCCTTTGTTGAGTTTCTGTAATCTGGGGCAGAGACTGTTTTACTGCAGGGCTGTGCAGTGTCCAGCATCACTTGCTGCTGGGTTTCACCTGGTCTGTGGATATTCATAATATATAGTGATAGAAGGATTATTTTGGCTTCGTGGGACAGCCTTTCTTCTCTCTGGTTCTTTGGTAGAAAAGCCAAATATTTCTGCTTGGAGGTTTTCTATACTGTACTGCTGTTCTGAGTTTTGTCCCTCAACACTTTGTCCCTAATAGGAGTGGATTTTGGTAAAATTTCAAGGCACCTTGCCTAATGTAGTAGGGATGGGGTGGATTAGAGCTTAGCTACTGACAGAGGTTAACTGTCTGGTACCTTCAACAAGAATGACAATAAATCTCAATTTCAAAAGGTATTTGTGGAAAGTTCAGGTTTGTCAACATAAAAAAAAATGTTCAGATTTCACCACGTTGATCAAATAAAACAGAAGGAAAAGAAAATTTAAAAGATGTACAGCGAGTTCGTTTCAGAACTTTGTTGTTTTTCTCCCAGATATTTTTACATTTTGATCTCTGGTTACTTTCCATCCCTAAACTGTATAGTTGTTTTTTTTTTTTTTTTTTTTTTTTTTGTTTTGTTTTTTTGTTTTTGTTTTGTTTTTTTGTTTTTTTGTTTGTTTGTTTTTTCTTTTGTGCCACAAATGAAAACCAGTGCAAATAAAAATTTTCAAGGGAATTTTTCAAGCAGCTGATGGACAGTGCACAGTTCTCTTTATCTCACATGGACCACGCAGGGGGCTCTTTGTGGACATCACTTCAGGGTACGAGAAGTGGCTGTTGACTGTTTTTTCTTTACATCAGTCCTGGAGGCAATACCTGGAAAAATAAAGGTAACAAACCCTCTGACTACCTCCCTGGACATGAATTGATGACACAGGATAGATGCAGCTGAAAGAGGGAGAAGTGGAAACAGCAAAAGGAATATGACAGCATTCTTAATTTTCAAAGTTTTGTGTGTAAGAGAAAAAAATGTAGCTGTTAAAGGTTTGCTTGTTTAATTTTATAATTTATCTCCAGGTCTGAGCAGAAAAAGAGACACTGATCTCAGAAGCAGTATCACCATGAATATATTTACATGTGAGCTGTGTTCTACATCCCACCTTTGACATCTGTGCTGGTACTTTGGCATTCCATTCATCTTGAGCTACAGGGATGGCTAAGCCACTTCTCTTTTGTGCTCTTGTCCTTTCAAGAGTTGTTAGCATCAGCTCTCTTTCTGAAATCAGATGAGAATATTGGCAGTAGAAAAGAATCCACAGCTGAGCGGTGCTGCTGCAGGAAAAGGGAAGATCCTGTCAATTTATTACACACAAATTCCACTGAAATCAATTTGGATAAAGTGAGTGTTGCAGGCAAGTGGCTCTCACCCAGCAGAGCTCGAACTAGGCTAGGAAAGGGGGATGTGATTGCCACCAAAGAGTAAAGAAAAAGAGCATTCTTCAATTAAAAATTAAAACCAAACTGTGTCTTAAATATGTCTCAGTACTTCCATAGCCTTCAGTAAATAATATTTTGAAAGATTCAGGAGTTTAACCAGATGACATGCACAAATTGCAAACTGGAATGTAGAATCAAACCCCCACAACCCTGATTTATTCCTGTTGGAATGTCCATTTTTTGTAATTTCCCCACGTAACCTGTTTTTTTTGGCTATTTTCATTTAGAATGAGTGTTCTCATTTGGGGACTTCTAATTTTTCCTGCATGAATACATACACAGGGTATACAGAAACATAGCAGATTATGTATTACTGTCACAGACTAAGGCAAATTTTTTAGAGTGAGGAATAATTTTTGTGGCTCTTAGATATTTATTTAAAATTTCCTTCCCTAGAGGTAATTACTTACATAGATTAGCTATCTCTGCAGGTATTTTTAGATAGCTAAAGGTAGTATTGAGCAAAAATAATGTATTTTTCAGGAAAAAGATTTTATTTTATTGTAAAAAAAGTATACATTTAAATATTTCATTGAAATATGACAATGTTTTATACATTCAGGCACTACCATATATAGGATAACAATTATGCATTTAGCCTTGACAAATATTCTGTCTATTTGTAAATCTTAGAGCACTCCAGTGTTTAAAATATATTGGATATATGTTAAAGCAGAAGTTTAAGGTGAAAACAAAGCATGATTATTAGGTTGTGTTGATTTTTCAAATTGAATAAATGAACAGTTTATTTGTATGGATGAGAAATTGATTCAGAGAATGATACTGCTAATGAGCCAAAATAAAACTAGATCTTCATAAATAGAATATTCATTTACTGTATAGTGTTGGGAACCAAGTAGGGAAATAAGAAAAAGTAATTTAAAACCATATAATCATTCCAAATACGACTGAATAAGAAGGTTTCTAAGTGGTAACTGCTTTAAATAAATACAGAATTGGATTTCTTGGGTAATTGTGCCATTTTTGTGTTTTCTGAACTCAGTGTCTCTGTCTTTTCCTGGATGCCTGGTCAGAACTTTGGTGTACAGTAGGTGCAGTATGTTTTTGGATGAAACTTCACAGAAGTGGATGTTACCACTTAGTCCCAAAACCCAAATAATTTATCTCTTTTCCTACTTGCTGGGTCCATATAATCTTTTTATAACAGTTAAAGCTCACAAGTATGTTAGTGCTCTTTATAAAGAAAATAAGTGGAGAAATATGCAATATTTATGTTCTAGAGCAAAGGAAGTAACTAATGTAAAGAAAAAACAGTTCAGCCAAGAATTTTCTCATGCTGTATGTAGCAGGTCATTGTAACCTGCAGAGAAGAACAGTGATGTGTGTTTTAGAATGGTGAGAATAACTTGGGGGGATTTTGTTGCCTTTTTTTTTTCTCAGTGCAGGTTAAGGTGATTGCAATTACAGAGAAATAAGAGGTTTTATTTAAGTCACTGTTTTGTTTCCATGTTAGAAACCAGATTGCTCAGTGCCCTGCAGATCTGCAGTTAAAAAATACATGAGATATATGATGAGGCACCAAAGTATGCACTGACATGTGAAATATGAGATTCCAAACAGAAGAGGACAAAAAGAGTAGGGATTTGGGGCTTACAGGTAATTTAGAATTACCCTGAATTTAGAATTTTCCTGATTTTGCTTATATGGGTGGAAGGAGCTATGACTTCCAGGGAAAAGATACAGTCACAGAACTGAGTATTATTTGACTGATAACAGTTATCAAACTTAGATTTGCTGGCACAGAAAACCACCTCAGACATTCCATAAAAAGGCTGAGAAGTGCATATTCAGTTTTATTTGTTTATTTATTTTTAATGCAATGGGAAATGTTCTTATCTCCGACAAATCTTATTCATTTAGGGAGCCTAATGATTCCATCAGCAGAAGTGATCAAAGTAAAAATCCACAAGTGTCTCCATGATATTTGGCTGTCCTGCCTTCCCTCTAAAGTCCTCATTTGTCAGGTGAGCACCAGGCTGAGAAGGGGAGGCTTTCCCAGGATCTGCATTCTGTTCCAGAGGATGGAGAGGAGGAAGAGGAGAGTTTATTTCCCTGGTAAGGTTTTCATCAGCAGTGTGATTTCCCTGGCTCATTCTTTCCCACAGAATAATGCCTTTTTGGGATTATTTCAATATTCATTTTCTGGTGGCAGAACTGAAGATAGCAGACTGATTCCATTGATTGGCCTCTATCTGAACTGTCTGAAATGGGCATTTTAGCAAAAACCCTCAGTATTTTCAGCCTATTTCTCAGAGTAAGTGGTTGCTTTTCTAGTCTCAGTATGTTCATTTTCTGGTGGTCAGTTTGTAATGAGCATTTTTCAGGAGGTTAAAGCAAAAGCAGGAATTTGTGATAGTGAAGCTGGAGGTTGTAAAAATGTTACTGTGATGATTCAGATCATTGATGCAGAATAGTCTGCAGTGGTTTAGTTATTTTTGGGGGTTTAAATAAAGGGTTTACTTCCCCATGTGAGGGGTGATCTGACAGTTTATGAGGGGCACTGTAGCATAGGGAAGACCTGGACCTGGTAAAAAAAAATAAAAATACAGCTTTGATATTTTACAGCTGCATGGAAATGTTGGGGTTTTTTTTGTTTTGTTTTTTTTACTACATTTTGTTCTTTCACTGCCTCCTCAAACCCCAGCTTGTCAGGCTGGCTGAGCTAAATGAACATGTTTTCTGTAGCTGCATCTTTGCCCCTGACCTTGGTACTGCCTAGAGGAGTCCCAGCAGTCTCTTTCTTTGTCTCACTGGTGTGGAAAATCTGGCAACTACCCCTGTTCAGCTTCTTGCTGGGATGTGCTACAGTCACACTGTGCTCCTTGACCTCCAGATGTTTGCAACCCAGCAAAGTTCATTCCTCAACAGAGAAGACCTTTATGGTTTTCTCCCCATTAATTACTTTTTTTTTTTTTATTGCTATCATTATCACCATCAATATTTTATCTTGGTTTCTAATTATTTCAGCGACATCTGCTTGAGCCATGTTTCTTCAATTCTGGGTTCATATTGTGTGCTGCTGGAATTATTTTCAAGAAGTGTCAGTGGTGTCTTTAGACTTGAGACAAAGGGTGGATGATGGAGAGAACAGTGGGGTCAGTGGATTGAGATTTGGGGAGAGATGGTGGACATGAGAGTGAACCAAGAATAAAGTAAAATTTGTGACTGGAGAAGTGAGATCAAAATAAAATATTGTCATGAAATGAAAAAAAAAAAAAAAAAGATAAATAGGATGCATAAAAAGGCTGGGAAGTTAATGTAGATGCTGGTGAGATACAACACCAGAAATTTCTGGCTGAAAATGTAAAAAAATAATAAATCTTAATACAAAGATAAAGTAAATAAAGTGCTTAAGTATATCTGGGTAATCCTACCTGCCTAGTCCAGTAATTCTTTAGGAGAGGTGTTTCAGTCCTCACAGTTTATGGCCTGATGTGAAACCTTCTGGAGGCTGGAGCAGGGTCCATTGCACACAGTGGACTTTGGGGCCTATTTGAACACACTGGAAAAAACAGCAGGAAAATAATGTACAGAGACCATTCCTGCCTTCAGTAAGGAGAGGGCTTAGCTGATTTAATAGCTTTTTCTCAGTCTGTGATTCCAACAGCCAGGTTTGTGATATTTATTTTAGTATTCATGTTCTTGCAGTCCTTTTTACATTTCTCTGTTTTTCCCTGGCAGACATCCCGCAGCTCCATAAGTCTGGGGGAAGAGGATGGTTAGCATGTTGTTGCTGTGGGGATCTGAGTCTTAACTCTCTGTGTTGGTAATGCTGGGCATATAATTTTAAAACTTGCATGCTACAGCAGCAGATAATTATTTCCCTGCTGCATTTTATCCTGTGGTTTGGGAAAGCAATACATTTCAGAATATTAAAAGAAAGAAAAAGTTACGATTTGGGGGACTATTGGAAATGGAAACAGAAAGAGGGGAGTAATGGGTGTCAGTCTGGTTATCAGTCAGGCTGGAAGGAGACAGCTTGCTCTGTCGAACACCAAGAATGTCAGTAGTCAGCCAATCACTTATGCAGGAAGAAAACCATAGACTGAAAGGTAAGGTTCAAAGACATCTGTGTATGTTTCTGAAATGAGCTTGAAATCAGCTTGCTATTGAATTATGCTTACTGGTCCTGTGTGTTACACAGAAGATTTCTGTTTAGCACAAGGCATTTCTATGATTACTGTTCTTTTTTTTTTTTTTTTTTTTTCCCCAGGATCTGTCTTCCCTTCCCTTCCCTTCCCTTCCCTTCCCTTCCCTTCCCTTCCCTTCCCTTCCCTTCCCTTCCCTTCCCTTCCCTTCCCTTCCCTTCCCTTCCCTTCCCTTCCCTTCCCTTCCCTTCCCTTCCCTTCCCTTCCCTTCCCTTCCCTTCCCTTCCCTTCCCTTCCCTTCCCTTCCCTTCCCTTCCCTTCCCTTCCCTTCCCTTCCCTTCCCTTCCCTTCCCTTCTTTTTATGTTTTTTATGCTTTTTATGTGTCCAGGGCTGGCAGTGAGTGACTGTCACTGAGCAGAAGGCTCAATATGCTGTTACATTTTTTCCCCTTCTTTTTTTTTTTTTAATTTTTTTTTTCATCAAAGGAGACAGGTTGTCTTCCCGATTTTCACCTGTATATAGGGTGAACTTTTTGCTGGGTGTTTGCTGCCATTCTCTCAGGCTGGCCCAGTGCTGTGATTCACTCACTTTCCCGTGTGCAAGGGTTGATTTCCTGCCTAAAAGAGATCTTCAGCACTAAAGGGTGTGTCGGGTGGTGTCCTGATGTGCTTCTGTTCCCAAACAAATCTGTCTTTTGAGTTAGATTATGCTTGCAAGTGCTATTCCACTAACCTAGAAAGAGGAAGAGAGCCAAAGGGAGGATATTGGGGTACCTGCACATTTCTCCAGAGTTTCTGCAGCAGATTTGACATCTGACTTGTGGTGAGTTGTAAAGGACAGAGCCCAGAGAGGAGGCTGCCAGCAGCTTTTCCTCACCTTCTGTGAGCTCCTGAGTGTTCCTCAGGCTAAAGGGGTTTTCTGGGTCCCTAAGGCAGTGCCTTAACTCCTTTGGAACCCCGGTTCAGCTGTGTGTAAGGTGGGCACAATCCCTGAATTGTAGAAAAAAAGCTGTGTTTTCCAGGTGGTTCTAAATCCTTGTGTAGAGCTGTGGAATTATAAATTTTTTATCATACTGGAGAATATTTCTAGAGGTCACCAGTTCTAATAGTTACTTTCAAACAGAAGTAGGTTCACTTAGAACAGTTTGCCCCCTATAAAATCTCTGACCTTGACTATTCAAACTTCTTTACAAATGCATCATTTAATACAGGAAGCTCCTTAGGGAAGGTTCTTCACATCTGCTGTCATAATTTCTTATTTCCTAAATGCAGCAATTTATACTTGATTATTCTTGCAAGGATCGTGCCTCCCTTCCCTCCCCCTGCTCTGGCACATTCCTTTGTGCTGCTGCTTCTTCTGTAGCCTGAGCGGCATCGGAAAGTGTTTGAAATCCCAAATTTTCTTTGTTGTTATTCTAGCATTTCCTCACCACTCCATTCGAAGGGAGGGCATGTAGATAGGAATCTGCTCCTTTTTTTTTTTTTTTTTTTTTTTTTTTCTGAGGCTGTTTTGCTGCGGCTTGTTAGTGACAGCAAATTGTCATCATCTTACAGCCATTCAGCCAGCAACAAAAACCAAGCTGAATCTTTCATTTCGGCTTCCTGAGATCAAGATTTCCCCAAACAAAAATACCCTGCCACTTCTTGGAGCACTTAACATCTGCGGTAGTTAAGCAGAGGGCTGCAGCCCAGATTTTTAAAGATGCTTAAGTGCTTGACTGCCACTAAACTGAATTGGACCTAAGTACTTGTAAATAGCTCTAAAAATTTGAGTGACTGTGAAGGCTTCCCTCATCCATCACTCTCCTCCGTGGTCCCTTCAGAATGGCAGAAAGGCACATCAGCATGGCCACAGAAAATGCTTCTAGTCCTGCTCTCCAAAATTCTGCATATTAAGTGAATTGCTGCATTCCAGCGTGGCTTTTCATGAAATACATCTTTGAGAGTCAGATTGCTTGTATTCCCTGGAAGAAAAGAGCCCCTGCTTGCATGAAAGTCAATATTTAAGTCAGACAACTTTTAAAAAGGATGCAAAGTTATACTGTAAAAATACCCACCTTTATAGCTCATAATCCATTTTTTATTAAAACTGGGAAATAAAAGCAAAATTCACATTTAAATTACTTTCTGCTGTTTCTAGGGGATACTCTTTGCATTCCAGTTGATTTCATGTTGTTCTTCCCCTATCCATTTTCGGTACTGCTGTTCTAGACTTGCATAACCTTCGGGGAAAAATTTATTCCCAAACATAAAACCTGTATGGATTTTATATTTTTTCAATATTTAGTAACATTTAACTGTGTGTTAGCCTTGGAATCACTCTGTTTTCATGTGAATACAGAATGCTGGGCTAGTACTGACTGAAAAGTGTTTGAAGAGGGAAGCTCTCCATATTTATGTCCTTCACCCAAGGAGCTGTGTCCTCCTCAAGGAGCTCCTTCAGTGATGCTGTGAAACCAGGATCAAGTGCCAGAAAGCCATTCTCTTCTGTGGATGTAAAGAACAGGCACTTGCAATGCTTCTCCCTAATAAATGCCATGAGCTTGGAAAAAATGTAGTTAAACTAGTTCTTGTTCAATTAACTTGCATTTGAGGTGTGCATAGTCCTGTATTCTGTTTTAAGTTTGGTGGGGTTTTTTTGAGGGAGGATGGGGAATGAAACTTCATCAGTTCTATGACAAAATAAAGAAGAAAATAAATGTTTGTATGTGGATACTGGTGAAAGGCAGGGAAAGAAACAACTTAGATTTTCTCAGGCTGGTCAAGGAAAACATGAGAGAAAGAATTACAACAGTGGTTAAGCACCTGCTGGATGTGAGAGGGATATGATGTTTTTGTGAATGCGTGTTCACCAGGAGTGTTACCTGCCTTGCACCAAAGAAATCACTTCTGTCCTTGCTGCCATGATTTACTCTATATAAGTGTGATTTGACTCTTTAATAAAGAGCTTTTACTTCTCTTCTGCATGAAGGAAGTTTGTTGCTACATCCTTTTCACCGCTCCCCTATCCCGACAACAACAGTTGCCTTGGAAAATTTTGATTTGATGTGGCTTTCTGAACGACAGTCTTGTCTTTTGGGTTTGGGTTCAAAGTCTGAAATACTGGAGCTATGTTCTGTAGCAAGTTTACTTCCACCCCTAATTAGAGCAAGTTTGTGATGTGCACTGTCCTCATCCCTCCGCCTTCCCCGAATGCCGCGAATCCCGAGCGCGTTAAGCGCCGCAGGTGACGCTGCCTCTCTCCCCTCTGCTGCAGGTGTTTGGCAGGGGGCTGTGCTGGCTGGGCTGGGGGCTGCCATGGTGCTGGCCCCCGCAGCAGGAAGATAGCAGAGATGGTGGCCTGAGGGCGCCGGCCCCGCGCGCAGACATGGCCTTCGCCCAGTCCCACATCATGGCAGCCAGGAGGCACCAGCACAGCCGGCTCATCATCGAGGTGGACGAGTACAGCTCCAACCCCACACAGGCTTTCACCTTCTACAACATTAACCAGGGACGGTTCCAGCCCCCACACGTGCAAATGTGAGTATTGTGGTGGAGTCATTGCTCCGGCACAGCCTTGGGAATGGTTATTGCCTTGTCGATGGGCCAGTCACAAAGAATTCCAAGAAGGCTGTTGTGCTGCCTTTCTAATAATATTTACTATAATGACAAGAAATCACTCCATATGAAAAGTACTTTGTTAAAAGATGGGAGAAAGATTTCCTCACTGGTGTATTTCCTCACTTACATATTACAAAGAGAAATAAAGAACAAGCGGTGGCAATAAAACACGAGATGCTACAAGGATGATACTTTCTGCAATCTTAATAATGTTTGTTTGCTTTGTGCACTTGCATATTGATGTACATGGCTGCTGGAAATACCAAGCCTGGATCTGTTCAGCACACGTTTCTGTTTGGTTGGTTATATTACAGCTGCATACAAGGGAAAAATTCATATCAAAACATAAAATACTGTGGGCACCCATCCGACAACTTACTTTCCGAAAATGCCAAGTGCTTAAAGAGTAATTAAAATAATGTGTTTGTTTCTGACTTCTTATATAATGACAACATCAGTAAAATTAACTGCTCTAGATGATTTACTTGTAACGTAAAGTGGAGAATTATAATTATGAAATGAAACCTGCCATAAAGTTTAAAGCCAGAAGGAAGAGCAAAACAGTAAAGCTATTACAAATAAATTAAGTATAAAATTCTACTGTAAAATATTTTTATAGGGAATAAAAATGTCTGCACCATTTTATTGTGTTTATTAAAGAGAGAAGCAGCCTTATCTTTAGATCAGATGGCTGGTTTTCATTTTTTAAAGGGAACTCTTTTCATTTAGGAAGATTGAACAAATAGTCACCTAGTTTACATTTTTGGTGTATAATATGATTTGATAACTTAAAAACGTAGGTCATGATTTCTGCACTTAAAAAACTCAGCACTTGTGACAGGTTGAATGCTGTGTGTCTATTTAGTGAGTGCTTCTCAGGCATAAATTAGATTATATTAAAAAAATCTGATGACTAACATGTATATCAAGATGGTGAGCAAACACTCATTTTTTGGGGGCAGTATATTATGGTCTGTGTTGGGGTTTTTTAAATCCTACTGAAATGCAAACAGTAAAATGAGTTGAGTGGTAACACTGGGAAACATCTTTTGTTTATAGAGCTGGCAAATGGTAGAAAAAGTACAAACAAACAAATGTGGGTTCAGAAATACTTTTACAAATGAAAATGCCAAATGCAGGTTGCCTGATTTGTGGAAGCTTAGCTATTCTTTGTGAATATTCAGACAGCTTCTGGGCACTCAGGAATTTGTTTCCTGGTCTTAAAAGCTGAATGTTTTTTTACTGGGCTGAAAATAAGTTATTTATTAGCATTCACTTGGTTCTCAACAATATGCTGTTTAAACTTCTTACCAGTAAGAAATCATGGTAGTGGAGGCTTAGGCAGTCAGCTACATGATAGAAACCCAGCACCCAAGCAGGGAGTTGAAAATAAGCTATCCTTAGAATATAGTTCCTCAGAAAAGTTTAGCAATCTCTCATGAATGATTAATACTATTGAAGAAGCTTGTGCAAATAGAAAAACAGGCCAAATCAATTGAAACATGTACCACAATCTGACCTACGCTTTCTCTTTGTACAGAAATAGTAAATAATGTTTCTGAATACCAGCAGGATTGCTTTTTCTTCCTACCAGTGAATAGAATAGTAACAAAGAAGGGAAAAGTAGACATTAAAAGGGTGACAAAAGCACCTTTTATTCGCATGATTGTTGTGGGTGAAATCTTAGCCCTGCTTCTGTGCATGCAAGTTTTGTCCTTAACTTCAGGGAGGTGAAGGCTTTGTGCATAGCTCAAAATACCTCCATTAGTGATGTTGCAGGCAATCATAAACATTTCACACAGACCTGTTAACATCTGAACTCACAGCAAACTACTTTAACCACGTGGGGGAGGGTTGTGTGCTCCTTTTCTTCTGGATTCAGTCTTGCAGATCTTCCTTGGTCCTCTGTGCAGGTTTGGGTTTATTTGACATTTCAGCCCTTTCTAGACCTTTCATAGTCTGGCATCCCTGTGCTCGTGAGATGACTGAGCTGTCTCTGACAGGAAGGGTGGTGAATTCTGCCAGTGTTTTCAAGTCCATCAGTCATTTCTGGAAAGTGCCTGTCTCAGTCCTTCCTGCAGTACAGAAATCTAGTGTATAAACTAACCTCTAGAAGTGTTTTTGCTCTGAGATGCTCCAACTTCGCTTTTCAGTTTCTCCGCAAGTTTTCCTACTGATCTAAAGAAAAACAAAAGCATTTGCACAGAAATAACCAGCAGATCTGTATTCCTCTGCTCGTGCTGCAAGCTGTGCGTTGGGTGTTGGTGTGACAGCTGCTGTGGGAATGCGTTACACAAGAATATGGGGACTGAGCCTTCAGAAATTATTTCCAGTAATACAACTTCGATGTGTTTGTGAAACCTGACATATGCTTTTACCTATATATGGTCTCAGTGCGTGCATATCACTTCAACATGAGAAATCTGCATCTCATTTATTTGGGTGGGTTTCTTTTTTTTTTTTTTTTTTTTTTTTTTGGTTTTTTTTTTTTTTTTTGTGCTGATGCCCTTTTCCCACGAAAATTCTCTGGCCTGTTGCAGAGAATTTAAAAGTTACACATACCTCAGCAACCAGGAAAATGCTGTCCACACCTTCCCCATCCCCATCCCAAGCATGTGCATTATGTGCTGCATGAGGTTGCCATGGTAAGTCTGTTGTTCTTTCCTCACATCTTCCTATGTGAAATGCACACTGCTCCATAACACCCAACTCACTGCTGTCCCGAGCTTTAAAAAAATTCTGGAGAAGTACTACCTGCTTTAAAGGCTACTCTGCCATGAAAAGTCAAAAATGTGTGTTTTAGAGCAGTCCAAATCCTTATGTTGGCCAAGGCAGTACTCATGAGTTAAAGCTGGCTCAGTAATGCCATCTGTAATTCACTTTGGGAAGGGTTGGGCAATAATTCAGTTTACTGGACTGAAGTTTAATCCTTTCAGCTTGAGCAGCTACAGTGATAGCCAAGACCAGCCCCTCATCACTTTTACCCAAGCATCCTGGTTCATTTTGGGCATCATCCTTCACACAGCTCCCACCTGAGGGCAAATCCTCACCATTCCCCACCCACATTCCTTTGCAGCCTGCCCTGGGCAGCTCTCTCCTCCTCCTCCAAAACAGAGGCATTTTTACCATCTCAGCTCTTCTTCATCTGCCCATCCCCACGAGCCCTACACCAGGTGTTTCCAGCTGCTCAGAGTCCAAGAACTGCACTCTTGGCCATCCAAATTTTGGAGTTCCCACTGCATCCTGCCTTACATATGCCCCTGGCATGTAGTTAGGTAGGATTTGGTCACAGCTGGGTTTACTCCTCAGCTCATATTTAGCTACTTTCTGCTCAAAATCTGGAACTTCAGAAAGATGTTTGTACTAAAAAGCTGCTCCTCCAGTTTTCCTGTAAAACCCCAATATTTCTTCTTCCTATGTGGGAAAGATGGGTACAAAATAATTGGTTCACATTCTGGTTTTGTAGTTATATTGTAGAAAATGCTAAGACCTTTTTCTGTATTTAGCAAGATTTCAGTGTTTTAGATTTGTTCCTCACCCTCTCACTAATGCTGTGAAGTTGTCAAAACCACCTCAGTTTATCTGCCTATAAATTTCATAGATTTTTTTGACACAGAGAAAAGGTTGAGTGATTAAAGCTTATTATCTTACACCTTTTAAGCAATAAAATGCTTTTTGAAAATTTTCCTAGTAAACAGAAGTGGTATTATTAAAAGCAAAGATCTCTATAATTTTTTCCCCCGAGTTTGTTTATGTAAAAGTGAGCTCCTGAATTGAAGCACAACCAGCAAGGGATAGAAATATGCATTGTATACTGCAGCAGTGAACTAAACTAATTTTATTTGTCCTTTCAAAAGAAATGTTATAAAAGTAAAATACTTCATAACAATTCTGTATATCTCTCTGGTTTCTAGTGACACTAATATAGCTCTTGCATCTCCTGCTTTCTGATTTTTTTCCACCAGAATTCCCTAACTGGAGTAGCAGATACAGTATAGCTGCATATAGATAGATTTGCTTCTATGTATTCAAACAAAATATGGATTGAGGTTAAAAAGATTGATTTGAAAACAAGTATTCCTCCTATAGCAGAGAGGTGTTCTCTGATTTCCTCTTGTAAATTATGAGTCTCATCAAACTGGGTTAGATCTTTTCATTCCTCCAGTTTTGAATGTAGAGATTGGGTTCTGAACAATGCAGCCTCACCCCCCACAGCATCTGATTTCATTTAGGGTAATTAAGCCCAGAAAGTCGTCACTTTGTCCTGACAATAGTCAGGCTTTAGCGTGCATTTACAGCTGTTAGGAGAGTTTTTATGTTGCTTTGCATTAACACACTGAAACATATCTCCAAAATGTGTTAATTAAATTTGCTGGAATTAAGTAACTTGCAGAAAAGGAGTTATAATTAGAAAAAAAAAATTAAATGTATTTAGGTATCTAAAATAAATCTTTTCCCTGTGTACAGTGTAATCATATTTAAACAATGAAATGGGATAGTACTTTTCCTTTGAAACTGGCAATGCCTTTGATTTATTTGTAAGTATGTGTGTCAGAGTTACTGCCATAGTCCAATCTCTTTTCCTTAATCTCTTTAAATTAATCTATCTGCCCAACACACACTGAAAATGTTGTGATGTGAACATCAAGAATTTTTACACCTCCCATTAGTGTTAGGTTTGTTTTAATAAATCCTTCCATCAGGCAGATTTAGAAGTCTGTGCAATCTTTTGTAAAGGTAAAAAGTGGCATTAGAATTGCAAAGCAGACACGAAGAAGTACGTAAATACTTTATAACCTTGTTATGATGCATTTCCTACAGGGTTGATCCGGTGCCCCACGACGCTCCCAAGCCTCCAGGATATACACGATTTGTCTGTATTTCTGATACTCACTCAAGAACTGATCCCATCCAAATGCCATATGGAGATGTGTTAATACATGCTGGTGATTTTACTGAGCTGGGGCTTCCTAGTGAAGTAAAAAAATTCAACGAGTGGCTAGGTAGGTACTGGATTCTGTGTGGATTCGACAGTAAATTTGTTTACTGATTGTATCTGCCCCTTCTGCCTCCCAGTTAAAAAACCATCATGCACTCAGAAATCATGAATATTAATTTGACTTTTAAATTTGAATGGCAGCAAGCAGGAATCTGATTTTTTTTTTCCTTAGTTTCAACAAATATTTTTGCATTTTTCCAACTGAGCAAATAGGATTTGTGAGACTATTCATCTGTTCTGCCTTCACACTCTCAAGTGTACATTAAGCAACTTCTTGGTGTTAGCAACAATTGAAATCAGGAGGCCTTTAATGATTTCCATAAAACCTCTTCCCTACATTGTTACAGCTTTGCTGCCTCCCCCAAAAAGTTGTTGTGACTGAAAACATTTTTCAGTTTAACCCCAGAGGGCTCATAGGTTTGGGATTTTTTTTTTTATATCTGAGGCTCAGCTGCGCCACAGAGATGAATTCTGAACAAAGCAAACCGTGTGTGCCTGTGGTTGCTGCCTTGGATGTAGCAGACCAGATGTAGAAGCCTTCTGTAGGCAACTTTTGGCATTGCTAACTGAAATTCTGTTCCACTGGGCAAGAGAGTGATGATTTACATGTGCTTCTGCAATGTTTTGTATATGCTAAAAAAAAAAAAAAAAAAAAAAAAAAGACAGTGAAAATTGGAAAGCGTGCACTGTATCGAGACAAAAACCCTCATCAGTGCTATTCCTGCAGCATTGCAGATACCTCAATTTAGAAAAAAAGTGGCTTCTGGATTCTAAGACTTCACTAATAAAAAAAGGTGAGAAGGAATGAAGGAGTTGGAGAGAGAAAGAATATGGTTTAAGGGTAATGGGTTTCAAGTTTTTGTGTTGTCTTTCTTTGTTTTGTTGATATTTTTGCATTTTTTTCTTGTCTTTTTTTCTTTTTTTTTTGCTACATATTGCAGCATTCTGCACTAGGAAGGCACAAAGCAGACAGATGCATGTAGGCTGAAATGGAATTTAAAAAGGAAAGTCAGGACTTCACAATTTAAACAAATATTTACTAGCAAATAATCATCAGCAAGGCTGATAAATATTTATTTGAGCTCAAGAACCCAGTAATGTGCCCCACATGGAACAATTGTCTCATTCTGTAACTCTGAAGGTAGGAACAGCATGTGGAATAATTGATATAGAGCCATCAACTCTGTCTCTGCACCCAAATGGAACAGGTTGGTTATAAAACAGCAAGTTTTGACCCTATTTTGTAGGTCTCTACCATGTATTATAGTAATGTGCTGAAAATAGCATTTACAAATTATTCAAACCATATGGTTACCCCTTCTAAATAATCCTGATTTTATTTATCTGATGGTGTGGGAAGAGAAATGCTTTGGGATATTGCTGTTGAGCAAGGATGGGGCTGTGCACAGTGCTTGCTGCACTGTTTTTGTCTCCAGTTCTCCATCTGCCTCCCTGCTGGTCACAGCTGTACAGTGTTCTGAAGATGTCTGTAAGCTGAAATCCTCTCAGAATGGTAGGGAGATTTCCCAAGGCATTCTTGTGATGTTCTCTTCATCATTTTTATTCCAAAAAAAAAAAAAAAAAAAAAAAAAAAAAAGGCTTAATTTTCTGACTTTTTAGGCATGCTTCCAATTTCACGGTAGCGTGCGCTTGGGAAAGGTGATCTTGGAGTTATATTTTTGCAAGAGCATCTTTGAGATACAGGAAGTTAGCAATTTAAAAGGTTTTTGTTTAGTTTCTTGGCAATTTAAAATAAAGATTTAACTTAATTTTCAAATAAAGTTTTTGTTTGATTGTTTTAAAAGAGCAGTTTATCAATACTCTTGAATATATTCACAAAATCTGCAGTAAATGGCAGAATGGTTAAAAGCGTTCCCATTGAGAAGGAATTTCAGAAGGTTTTGTTGGTTGTCCATTTTTTGGGAAGACATTACTCTCCAACAATTTTGATTTTTCTAGATAGCTGCTTCCAGTACCTTCCATAATTTTGCAATTCACAGCCAACCCAACCTTCTCCTTCTTCCTCAATATTTTACTGGTTTTTTGAGAAAGTAACTGACAGACTCTGGCACCGACTTTTCCTCCACTGACATTCTTCCTTGCTGCTGCCAGATTTCCCTGTTTATTCCTTCATGCACAGGGCTTGCTTTCCCACTTATTTTGTTCTTTGTCTAATCCAAGTCTCTTAGTGTCATTAGATTATGACTTTGTTTATGCCTTGCAATAAACACTAGGTCTGCTACACCTTCCCTTGATCCCAGCTTCCCCTCAAGCACGAGATACAAATCCTCCTCCTGCTTTTGCTCAGTGTCTTTATGCTCAGCATTGATTCCCACCTTTTAGTTTGCAGTTCTGCCATACCCTCTTGTGTCTGTGCCACTCTGGTCTCTCTCTGTTTCATCTTTCCAGATGAACTTGCCCTTCAGCAAGTTCAGATTTTATCTCTGCGCTTTACATAAAACTCCTGTGCCTGTGTGATGGAAAATTTATTTTACATTACCATCATTAACTTCCATGGGCCTTATGGTTCTATCAAGCACATGCTCAAGTGTTGTGCTAATAGAGGCACATTGGCTGGATGAGTCATCCCTAAAATCTGTTCTCTTTTTCTGACTGCCCGTGGGCTCCCAGGAAGGGATACCAGCTCGGATAACTCACCATCCCACTGTTGTCCCTGCCTGGGGCTGCCAGCCCCAGGTGCTCTGTTTTGGCTGCCCTTTAGTCACCAAGTTTTATACTTCTGACCCCTAAAGCCCTCTGCTTCATTTCAGTTTGCTCTTTCTGGTGATTAATTGTTTTCTGTCATGTGTCTTTTTCTCTAAGCCCTTTCTCAGGGAGAGTGTTGAGGTTTCACTGGCTTGGTGTCTAACTCTGTGGAAGAGATAAAATGTTGATGATCACTGGATGTGTTAACTTTCTCAGCCTTCTCTGGTAGGCAGTCCAGCATTACTTTTAATTGAATATATAGATTTTTCTTCTCTGAGTTTTTTAATTGCCTTTTGGGTCTGGGCAAAGTTTGAGCACAGACACAGTTTTGCAACAGAGTTCCAGAATATAATAGAGATGGTGAGATGAACTGTGCTTATTCTGAACCTGTCACCTACTAGTTTCATTTGGTGTTTCCTAATACTGGAAGAGGCAAATGAAAAATTTATCATTCTTTATTCTGCTTAAGAATTTTTAGGCTCTTTCCGTATCTGCCCTGAAGATATTTTTCAGCCTGAAGATTGTTCAGAAGTCCTTAAATGCCTTTGATCATCTGTGTCACTCTTTGTACCTCTTTATTCCACATCCTTTAAAAAGAGTGAGGCCAGAACTGCACATGTTGTGAGAACACCACAGATTTATCCCCTGGCACAATGAAATTTCCTAGTTCTCTTTTCCTTTCTGCTGTTGTGGATTATTCTGTTTTTAACAGAACAATGAGATAGCATTGTCATAACATTTCCTAATACAATTTCATGAAATCTTTCCTGAATGGTAATATCTAGTTCAGAACCTATCATTGCACCTATAGTTCCTGTATTTTTTTCCAATTTTTTTGAATTATTCTGCATAATTTTATGTTCAGTTTCATCTGTCCTCTTATTGCCCAGTCATGAAATATCAAGACGCGCTTTTGAAAGTGAAATTTCTATTTTGCTAACTTTTTCAGGGTAACTTAGAAAATTAAGGGAAAAGGGGATGAATAGTCAGTTTACAAAGATACGAATACTGCCAACCTGCTCATTGCCCTCCCTTCTTTTTTTTCCCAAACAGACCCTTCTCCTGTTATCACGTCTTAACTTTTTCCTTTTTTATCTAGTTTGTTCTCTTACTATATTTTTCTTCCAAATTTAAAAATTCAGTTTTGGAGAATCAGAAAAAGATGAAGTACAAGGTATGTTTTATGATAGGACTGAACAGAAGGCCAAGAATCCAATTTTGATGATTTATAAGAATGCACGGTGTGACTTTGAACATGTGCTAATTTTCCAGCAGGAAATTCAGGAGATTTTAATGATAACACTTAAAACACACAAAAATAATCTGCAGCTTTTCCATTGTCTTAGGTTTTATTATTTATTCCCTTCTTCCTTACCTGAATATCAGTCAAATGTGTTGTAGGACAAACACAAAGACTCGAGTTCTGCCTTAGTACACTTGTCAAATACTGACTCCAAAATCATTTCTATTTTTTATCTCCCATATTGTTGGCACTGGAAATTGCCTGCTTGGCTCAGTTGCTCATGTAATTCCCTTTGCTGAAGCCTGTAATATAATTTCCAAATTGTGTATGCTCCAGGACCCACTGTCACTTTGGGCTTGTGGGTTACTTTCCTGGAAATTTAAGTGAGTAGCTGATCTGTGGCATAAGCTGCAACACATACTTCCATCTTTTCTCTGAGAACTCTCTTTTGTGCATGGATTGGGAAGATTACTTAAACTAACATATTTTGTAATATATATTGTTTCAGTGTGTTTGCTTGAGACTTTCCAATTTCTAAGACAGACTTTCTATTTGAGATTCAAGTTCAAGGTAAATTAGAAATAAGAAAATAGAAGGTGGCTTGGAGTTGTAATGGAAAACAATAATTAGCTCTTGGGAGTATTTTCCTGAAAATATTATTACATTCATATTGTACCCAAACAAACACAGACAAAAAAAAGGATTGCAGGATTTGACATGCACTTCAGAAGTTGACCTAGGCAAATTCAGCACAAAGGAGAAGATTTTTATTTCAGACTAAAAAATATTTTAGGGTGAAGATATCTCCCAACTGTAGTAACTAGTATTACTAGAATTACCTGTTTCTAGAATTAGATTGTATTTGATCTAATCCTGTGGTATTAGATTCTGTAGACAGAATCAGAAATTTGTAAGTAAATATCATCTCTACTTTTTAAAGTTCTTGATAAAAGATCTTCAGAAAAACTTGTGGTCACTAGGCTTAGCTTTACTTTTGCTCTACTGCTCATCTTTGCAAAATGATGGTAACTTTTTTTCTTCCTCTCTTAAGAGATATATTTTAAAGTTCAGTAATACTCACATTTAAAGCAGATTAAAATCATGTTGAAGATGAAAAAATTCAGCTTCAGAGCAGCAAAAAGAATTAGAATTTATATATTGTAGTCATGCCATTTTGACCATAGGTAATTACACTATTTTTATGTTAATGTAGAAACCCCTTGAAAGAAGTATTTAAGCACTAATTATCTATTTACAAAAGAATGGCTTTGGAAATGCAGTGAAAAACATTGAGCTGTGTAGGGATTTAGAACAGATGTCAATTTTTAAAGACTGGGCATACTAAAAAAAAAAAATGTTGGTTTTTCCTGCAGTTCTTAAATGTATGGTGGCTTGGATGCATTGATACATCCAAGGCTCAGACACAGGAAAGTGCACTGCAACATGTTCCCCCAGCATTCCTCCAGTTCTGGGGAGTTAGGATGTCCTAGCTACTTCAGAATATTAAACTGGCTTCTGTGAGCATCAGGAATATTTAAGTTGCATCCCTATATTGGGAAGATGATCCAAAGCAACTGTTTTCCACGTACACCTTCTGTGCCAGTGGTGAGAAGGTGTAGAGGTGATGGGTGCTCAAGCACTGTTCCTTCATGTCCTCCTTCCAAACATGTGTGCTTCTGGGGGATTTCTTGCACTTTGTACTAACACTGAACTTTCTTCTTTCCACTAATGCATTGGAAAGCAGCCAAACTCCAGGATTCTGAGTCTGAGGCTTCATAAATAATGAGATCCCTGACCCTTCAAATGAGCAAGTGAATAAAAATACCCAGCCTTATCCCAGACTAGCAGACAAGGGTAGCTTTAGGAAGGCAGAGTGGCCCAGAAGTGAAGAGAACAACCATGGAACTGGAAAGATCTGGGTTTTGAGTCTGTGAACTGTCATTGCCTCTGGCAGAGACATTTGAAAGAGCCTGAGGAAGACAGGCAACCAAATTCTAGTTAGTCATCTACAGATTTGACAGCCCCTTTATTGTTCCCCCTTGTGAAATTGGGAAAATGATGCTTGATCCACCTACCACATGAATGTGTTGGAGGATTAATTATCCTCAGCACAGCACTTTGAACACCTATTGTGCAGCACTGTACACAAACATTAAACATGGTTATTAGTGCTGTGCACCTCGTTCACTGACATGACACACAGCTCTTTGTAGTCTTCCCTTCCAGAAGGTGACAAGTGGGAGATGCTGAAAGCACCTCCATGGGATCTGAAGATCTGAATAGGAATCTGTATCAGTGTACACAGAGATCCATGTAGGAAGTACAAAATGTTTTTTAATTGTTAGTTTTTAACTCAGTTTTCCCAGCTCCTTCCCTTTCGTGGTCTCCAGATACATACAAGTTGTAACCAAAACTAAAATATTTCAGGGGGCAGAAAAATCTGGTAGGAATTATATCTCCTCAGAAAATTTAAGACTATAACTATCCTAGGAAGTAAAAAAAAAAAAAAAAAAAAAAAAAAAAGCTCAAAACTTCTGAAAATGGACTGTGACTTACATAGTTGGTGGCTTTCAAGCCGACAAGTGTCATAAGCTAAGGGGACACATCAAAGGAAGGTTCAGCCCAGGCAGACATTGCAGTCATGCAATTTTGTAGACATCTCTCACAGACCACTAGTGAACAGAAGGTGCAGATCCATGTAACCTTTTGTCTTGACTCATTGCAGCTACTCTAACAGTCTAGTTATGCATTGGGCTGGTTCTGCTTAATTACAGGGTAATTAAATAAACTGGCCTAAAAGGAAGCCACTTTCCCTTCAGAAGTAATTTTGACCAATTATTATATGTGTATGGGTGTGTATAAAGCACAAGATATCAAAGAGCCTAAACTGGATTATTATCAGGTGTTTTTTTAGTTTGATTTGCCTTCGTCTATTTTAAGGAATCCTGTTTTACCAACGTGAGCAGTGTTTTATGTGTTTGCTGTTTTAGTGTTTGGTATAATTACTGGCTTTTTCAATGCAAGAATGGCTAGAGCTGGAAGGTTACAGATGACTTTGGAAGGAGTGTTCATTTACAGTATTATTCCAGATTACACACCGTACAAAAAGTATGTTAATGTGAATTTCCCAGACATCAGCCCCAGTGTTTAAACACAGAACTGTCAAAAAGATGCTAAAAAGCAATCTGAGACAGTTATGCAGTCTTTCCACTGTATCACTCACTGCTGTATTCTAAAAGGTTGAAATGAGAGGGAAGAAGCACTAAGTGGGCACTTACATGATTGTCGCTTCTTTTAATGAATACTAAAAATTCTGCTCAGTACAAAATACCAGGAGAGAAGCAAAACACATCTGCCTGTACAAGTTTTCATTTAGCTCTGCAAAGTTGGGAGTTGATAACAACTGTGAGCTTCAGAGGAGGTCCAAGGTTGATAAAGATGCCTCACTTGGTACAAGGGTGTCCTGGTTTGAAGGACAAGTGTCTGCCAAGAAAGGCAGAAGCTTCTCTTTGAAATGGAGAAGGTAAAACCCCTCCCTTCAAATTATTATAATTTTGAAAATAAGGAGCTCTCAGGCAAAGATATGGGAATTAGGAATAACAGTTCTTTACTAGGAAAATTAAAATAGAAATACAGTATTACAAAGAACAATCCCAAAACACTGACAGAGTCAGAATACAACCTGACACCCTGTCAGTCAGTCAGGGTGTTGGCAGCAGTCCCATTCAATGGTGGCTGCATCCTCCTGCAGTGGCAGATGTGGTTCAGCTGGAGCAGTGCTCCTGGAGAAGGTGCAGTTTTCCTCTGAAGGTCCAGGGATGATGTGGAAAGGTCTGGTTTTCCTCTGGAATCCAGTGGAAAGAAGGTAACCTGCTGTCCAAAATCTCAGTTTTTATCTAGGTAGGAAAGGCTTGGCTCCTCCCCTGGCTGGAGCATCTCCCAGTGGGATGATGTAATTTTATCAGTCACACAGTGGGACTGAATGGCCCAGCAGCAGATGATATCTCCTGGAGGGAGGATGGGTTGTGGAAAGATAAAGATGATTGCCCCAGCTGGTTTAAAGATGGCCCATTAGCAGATAATATGTGCCAGGAGATAACGGTCCCTGCCCCACCTGGCTGCAACAGATGGTGACAGAATTCACATTTCTGGTCACATCCTGTAGTGCAACCCAAGACAAAGGGTAACCTGAAATATGGAAACCATAAGTTTGCACTTGGATTATTTGCAGTGTCAATCTGCTTTACTGGGTTGCTGATAGAACAGGATGAACCCTTAAGCACACAGAATTCCACTTTGAACAAGCTCAGCTGCAGCGAAATAGCAAACAGTGTTGCTCAGCAGGCTGCATTATGCAGCCTGGAGTTCAAGTAATGGTTCCCCAGAACTTCAAGTTATTTTGTAAAAATTATGTTGGCCATAAAAAGAACCTACTGGAGTTTGGAAGTTAAAAATTGCCGCAATAATTTTGTAATTGGTACACAAACATGCAAAAGTAGATGTTTGGTTGATTTTCTTAATTAGTAATCTGCAGTAATGAAAGGAATAAACAAAGATGTTCCTAGCTAAAATATATATATATTCCTACACATATTATGTTACCAGAACTGCTGTCACATTCTTATACTGAACAAATGACGGCTAAGAAACTTTCTGAGGAAGGTTTGATGTAAACTGACAAAAACTCCAAGGATGAAATGAAGAAGTCTTTAAGATGATAATACATCTGGCTATACAAAAGTTAAAGATGATATCCTGATCTTGTTGGCAGTAAAATAATCTCAAATAATAAGAAATTATATTGATGGGGGAAATACAGGGCTGATTTTTTGTGTGGTGAGTTGTTCTGGGAGCAGAGCCACTGCTGCCTGACTTCTTGGATGGTGTCTCATAGACCTGCTGTGGGTTCAAAGTTTCCTCATTCCTTTGAAATCTCTCCTTCAGATTGGGCATTACTCACCTTAGACACTTTCAGGAAATTCAAGAGAACATAATTAGCTTTGAGGTCTTTATATAGCAAATGGCTTTTCAATCTGTTGGGCAGTTTCAGACAGATATGGAGTGACAAATAGACAGAAGTCTAAAGCATTGTACTTCTCCAAGTCCTGTGTTTTCCCTAAGAAAAAAGAGATCTTTTGCTAAAACTGCTAAATAAAGGGCAAGATAATGTGTCTCCAGCATTTTATTGCAGATAAGGGGAGATTACAAAATGGAAAGGGGAAAATGAGGCAGGAAAGATAAAGAGTCATAAGTGAGAAGAAGGAAAAGGATGGGAGAAATCTCTTATCCCACGTTAAGACAGAGGCTGACAGGGTGGATGGTGGCTTGGAGCCCCATTCCAAATTGGCAGAAGGCAAAATTTGAATGTGGCCTGAACGAGAAAGCCCACAGCTAAATCTCAGCCAGTGTGTTTCTGACAGGATTTTGATTTGTAAATATTTCATTCCAAATCCAAATAGGGTGAAGTGGATAGAAGTTGATTGTGGAGAAAAATAATTTTAGTTTCTTGCAAGTTAAACATTATAAGAGGGAAAAAAACCCAACACTTACTTTAGGAAAAAAAGTGAAAGCTTGCCTAGAAATTACATTTTTATTCACACTAAAATATTTTAAATGAACATTTTGCTTCATTTTTTTTTCCTTGGTAATGTCAGGACGACTGTGTGAATTTCCAAATATATCCAATTCCATCCAAGTGGTATTTTAATACAGAAAAAATATTTAGGTAAAATTTTTCCAATGATTCTTGTTGTAGTTTATGTCCAGATTAGAGGCATATTTGAACAGAATCTTCTCAGGTGCCAAGAACAGAAGGATCCCTGGACTTAGGACAAAAACACTTGTCTTGTTTTGGCTGGTCAAAAGAAGAGATCAGACAAAAAAATGTAACTTCCCCCAAATTAATAACATTTTTCTTTTTTTTTTCTTTGTTTGAAATTACATCTTTGACTCCCATAGCATATGTTCTTGCATGTGTTTCTTGGCACTCCTGAAGGGCAGATCTGTTTCTTACATGCTTCCTGCCTTAATTTTTTCTGGGGAATTAATTTTGTCCTGGATATGTGTGCAGAATTCCTGTGACAGCCATAATTTTTCTTTAATATCATTGTACACACAGAGCTTCTGTATTAATACCAAGTTTGCTACCTGCCCACCAGCAAAGCCATATGCTAGCATCAAATGTTAATTGGTTATCAGTTGGGGATTTAGTCCTACTCATCTGCTAGATGGATAGTATGAGAAACTTACACCACAGTTAATGGAATATACTCTGAAGTCCTGTTAAACAGCCTGTCTGCCATAGATTTGTTCCATTGCAATCACAACACAAAATGAGGTTTGGATTTGTTTTAGCATTGCAGGCTCTTTAAAATTCTAGTTTGTTTTCCAGTGTGGATTGACAGGAGCATAGAGAATCACAGAGGATGGAGGGAACCTCTGGAGGATGTTGAGTCCAGCCTTCTCCTCAAAGCAGGTGTGGTCAGAGACCAGAACCTTGGCCCAGTGAACTTTGAGTGCCTTCAAGGGAGGATATTTCCCAGCTGCTCAGGGCACCTACTGCACTTTTTCACCATCCTCATGGTAAAATTCTTCCTTGTAGCACGTTCCCACTTGTGCCTGTTGCTGCTTGTTTAGCACCTCTGAGGACTTTCTCTTGTGTTTTTCCTGAGCTCAGGTGGTTGCAGACCAGCAGCAGGGTCTGCCCTGCATCTTCTCTGGGTCTGCACAGCCTCAGATCTCAGTCTCTCTCCTCTTCCCAACCACCTTGGCAGCTCTCTGATGGACTTCCCTCAGTTTCTCAGTAATTTTGCTGTCACTGCAGAGCCCAGGATGAGACCCCACACTGCAGAGGAGGTCTCACAACCACTGCATGGAGGAGAAAGATCTCTTCCTTTGTTCAGCTGGTTTCACTGGTGATTAACACAACCAGGGTGCCATGGCCACAAAAACTCACTGCAGAGTCTTTTTGAGTCAAGTTACTCCAGCCTGGGTATGGCTGTGGGAATAATTCATGAGCTGGAAATGTCTGAACTATCTGTGATCGAGAGGTGTTGGGATAAAAAATGGAAAAGTGTTTTTTCTAGGGTTGTGCATGGGAACACAGCCACACAACAGGTCTTAGATTATGTGCTCTTGGGAATGCCCAGTACCTAGCCAAGGGAGCCAGGGTTACAAATTGTGCAGGAGTCTTTTCCAACACATAACTTCACAACAGCAGGGCCTAGGCAGGAACAAGATTTCCAAGATTTATATTTAAGTCTGACTTTGTAATTTAAGAGCACTCGGAGTAAAAAGCAAAGCAAGTTCTAAAGTCTTCCAAGGAACAAGGTTTGAACAAAACATTGTAAAATCTATGAACAAGCAGCAGAAAATACCCTGTTAGTAAAAAAATTTAAGATTTAAAGGGTAAAAAGTACAGTTAAGGAGACAAAGAAAAGGAAACAGTTTTAGCCTGGTGTGGAATAAAAGGAAAAAAAACAAAACAACTGAGCTGCATACTCATCAAAAACACAGTTGTTAATTGAAAAGCTGACAGACCTGTAACTACAGCAGTGCCTCTGGCCGGCATTATAATAAATGTAACTGTACATTTAGAGTAATTTGCTAATTTGCCTAAGTAACACCCACAGACAGCAACATGACATAAATACATTAGTGGAAGCAACAACTATAACCAGCTCATGCAGGTTCTTGGCTCCTAGATGGATGGATCAGATGAGCTGGAAAAGATTTGCCAAACAGAACAGAAATGGAGTTGGTAACAATATTGTGGGATACAGGGATAAATTTCTTTATTCCTTTAAGGCCTGAAGATAGCCATAGATATCATAGCATGTAAATAACATTTTTACCTTGTGTGTGTATGTGTGCACACGCCTGGAAGGCTTGTACAGGTGGAGTACATGTCTGCTAAATGACAAGTGTTTCAGAAGCAAAAAGGAGAAGTCCTTCAGGTAAATTATTGAATCTTGAACATTTAACATGCAATTATAAATATCTGAAAAGAGTTTTTGTTGAAAATTCTAAAGACAAATATGTGTATGGTCCATAGGAAAGACTGGAACCTGTACCATCAGCTTTCCTAACACAGGTGTTACAAGTGTCTGAAACTTTTACTTCAGAATCACCCATTTGGCAAAAATCTTCATTTGGCAAAGTGTCACCTCCCTTAGGCTAGCACTGTTCTGTCTTCTGTTCCCATAACTGAATCACTCTTTTATTCCCAAGTCCTACTCATGCCAACTTTTGCCATTGCATATTAACTGGTTTTTTGCATTCTTAAAAAGCCTGCCTCCAGGTTAAGCTTGGGCCATCTCTAAGGATTTTTATGTTATCAACAAGGCATTTCTAAAATTAAAACCCCACAAAATTGCTGTTATGCAAGGTGGGTTTAATTTTCAATAAAATATTTCTTCCTGGTCCCAATCTCCTCTTCTGACCGTCTTCACCCTGATACAAATTAACAGTGCGGAAACAAAGCTAATGAATGCAGCTCTGCACAGTTTCTGTCTTTGTTTCCTCCCAGATGTGCTCAGGAGGTTTGTGCTGAGCTGTTTGAGACAGGCAATGCCAGCACTCGGGGCAGAATCCAGTGAATAACCAAATGCAGAGTCAGGTGGAAAGTTTCTGTTTCAGTGCTGCTCTCAGGAAGAGCCCACGTGTGTGGGCATATATATTCTTGCCTTCATCAGGAGGTTGTTCTAAGGTTTTTCACTAAATACGGGTTGTAAAATATTCTTGAACATGAGTCACTTTAAATTATAGTCCACGGAGCTAAGGGAGTCACTGAGAAAATGGAGTGGGAAAAAAAATCATGGGATAGAGGCGAGCGGTGAGATTTCACAGTGGGATGTGGATTTTTGACAGCCAAACTGAATCCATGGCTGGCTTGAAGGCTTGGTATTAATGTCAGGGCAAAGACCCCTCTGGCTGACCCAAGTTGTGAGTGTTGGACCTCGTCAGTACAGGCTGACAAAGACCTCAGCTCTGGGAGAAGAGAGCTGACATGATTTTATGAAGCATTACGGCTGATCTTCTTTGAACCCTAATTTCTGTCAAAGAGTTATCATCACTGTCACAGTAAATGATACTTGCAGCACAAATGGCAATTAACTAGAAGTAAATAGTAGAGCAGAAGTCTGCAGACTGGTTTTTAAGGTTGATGAGTTGAAAGTAATTTCAACACATTAATGCTAAGCATGCTAAATCATAGTGTGCCATGAAAAAGACAGTAATGTCATTTACCTGAAATCAGCAGGAATTACAATAACATGTAGTAGGGGTAGGCTCAATTGTTTCAGATATGTGAGCATATTACAGGAATCGATAACACTTTGTCTATCTGTTTGCTTTTATCAAATCTTCCATAAAACAAGTAATTTGTTTGTTTTTCACTGTTTTAGGTAGCCTGCCCTATGAATACAAGATTGTGATAGCAGGAAATCATGAATTGACCTTTGACCAGGAATTCATGGCTGACTTAATCAAGCAGGACTTTTACTATTTCCCCTCTGTTTCTAAGCTGAAGCCAGAGAGCTATGAAAATGTACAGTCTCTTCTAACAAACTGCATCTATCTTCAAGACTCTGAAGTGACGGTGAGGGGATTCAGAATATATGGCTCCCCTTGGTAAGCAGGTTTTTAAACATACATAAAAAAAATTATTGTTGATTGCTATCACATCAGCCATTTTGTCTGCATCATCTGCATTTGGATTGCTGTGTTAGGAAGAAAAGTAACGCTCACTTAGATAAAGATTTTATATTTTCTTGCAATGAATCATTCTTGTGACAAAATAATGTACTGTACTGTGGGTATGGTTAACCAAATAATGATGGGGAAGAAGACTGGTGTGCTCTTCAAACTCTCAGCCAGGACCAGTTGTTTAACACTCCATGCAGGGGGCTTTTGTGTCATAAAATATATTTTCTATCCTTGGTGAGTTTATCTAATTACAGGTTAATTTTAATGCAAGGGTAAATTCTTTTGAAGTTTTCCATCCTACAGATAATATTGGAGGTCCATTAGTGATCCAGTAGTCATTTAACTCAGTGAGCTTATTTCAGCATCTGTGAAGGTCTTTTATTTTATATCCCTCAGAATCTTACTTTCTTTTATAAAGTAATAGCTTTCCCCAAGGTCTAGCTGAGCTTCTAAACTAAAGTCAACAAATCAGTGGCAGCTTAATAGTTCAAGCATTTTGCTGTACTGCATGGTGAACACTTAGAACTCCTTGACAGTATTGGAGGCAGATGGACTTTAGTTCCTGACTTCCTTGTATGTGCTGCTTCCCTGTCTCTTACTAACATTCCATTGCTGTTTATTGTTTCTGCCAATGGGCCTGTAAATTGGGTCTTTCATGAGCATTTGGTATATGTTTAAAATAAGTAAAAATGCATTTTAAAAAGCAGGGTTTTAAGGGAATATATTATTCTTCCTTTTAACATCACAGCAGGCTGAAATGTAGCAAACAAGTTGTCAAACCTGATGCATATATCCCAATGTGAATTTTCAGTGTGAATAAACTGTGAAATCTCTTGGATTTTTTTTTTTTTTTAAATGAAAATTGGCTTTTTCCCATTTGGTTCCTTGAGATGGATGTTAATTTTGTCTATGCTTATTATTCTACTTTTGTCTAGATTAGTTTCCCTCTTAAACGCACTCTTCTCTTTATCCCTCTCAGACCTCCAGATCTTTCTGGGTTTTTTTTCAATGTACCAACCTGCTGTATTGTAGTTCATCTTCCTCTTGTGTGTGCAGTGTAGACAGACAATGTACAGTTTACTTAATTTTCCAAATTATTTGGGATGATGTTAGATGGTATCAGTCCCAGTATTAACTTCTTGGCATATTTTCCCATTTTGATGTCCAATTGTAAATAATGTAATTATGCTCTGTTTACAATATGTCTGGCAACCTCATATCTTCATTGCAGTGTTCATAACCAGGCACCATATTTCCAGTGTCAGTAATCATTTTCCACGCAGTGAAGTACCAAAAGTCTCATAAAAGTCTAGAGAAATTAAATTAAAGCAAAACACTATCTATAAAGTGCACTATGTAGAGGGTAAAGAGAAAGAGCTGGACTTTCTGTGTGTGATTAGATCTGCAAAACCTGTTGAGAAAACTTTCTGTCCACCCACTAACCCATAAATAATGCTCCTGTACAATCAGCTCTACCACATTCCCTTTGTGCACAAACCCTGTTGCTCTGCACAAGTTGCCTGAGTTATCTGCCATGACCTATCCTTCAAGCAAAAAGAACATTTACCATCTTTTCTGCAGCTCCAGGTTATAGCTACACTTCCCCACTCCATGTTTCCCAGTGTTGCTAACTCATCTCCCACCCCCTTATGGTCTAGAAGTTGAGTGTTGGGAGGTCTCTTGAAGATATTTGCTTTCTCCATTTGGGAGAGAGTCTTGATAAAAGTTTTCCAGCCAAACTGGGTTTTTTACTCTCTGTTCAGCAATGCTGAATGAAGTTTCCACGCCAATTGATGACATGTCCAGTGGAAACATCAACAGCAGCAATAACAGCCCTTCATTAATCTATCAGGGCAGCAGATGCAGAGCACCATCAGCCAGCACAACAATCAGAAAGCTTGGGAAGACAAACATCTCTTTTTGGGGGTTTGTCTAGCTGCTGCTGGATTTCAGGCTGTAGTACACTCCTGTGCCTGGTGAGCACCACTGCATTTCTGTTGCTATACTTCATTTGCCCTAAAAGGAGAGGCTTGTCATAGTGAGAAATCAATCTCAGTTTCTTTTTACATCATAGTAATGTAATCTCTAAAAAGATAAAGAAATTTGCTGAACTTTATGTGGTGAATTTTTTTTTTTTTTTTTTTTTTTTTGGATCTAGCATTATCAATCTAGTCCATTAGGAAATATTTATTAACATAGTCAAGACTGTCCATTAGAAAATATTTAGGAACATAGACAAGACTTCAAAATTTAAACTTCTTTAAGGCCTCAGAACTCTAATAAGAAAGTTAAATTTCGTCCAGTTGCTTGTCTGATATCCTAAAATAATTTTCTTTTTCTGCTTTGAAAATATGCACCTGGACTTTCCAATTCTGCTTGCAGCACTGACTTTCTGTCTTACATCACCTTTTGTAGAAATAATTAGAAGCTACAGATATCCCTCATTCATAAAACAAGTTAATCAATAGTTGCAAAGTACTTTGAGAATACTGGAGTATAAGTGAAAGTCAAGCAGCATTAACTTAGTGTCTTTTGCCTGTAACCATCTGCATTTTTATATATAACCTGTACACATTAGGTTTTACTTCTATTTAAAATGTTTTAGTTGCAAATTAAACCATGAGAGCTTGATTGGTTTGCATAACATGCCAGTCTCTAAGGTCTTTTAAATATGTACCACTTGTGCATGGTTAAATATTTCTAATAGCACTTGGTATTTTGTCCTCTATTATTATCTAAAACTAAGTGGTTATTTTTAATTGCACAGAAGAAATGGGACAGTGTTTTGTCTCAGAAACCAATGTTCTAACTCTCCTGGGCTCAGGGGCAGGAATTCAAGTGCCAGATTGAGCCTCTACTCACAAACGAAAATTTAACTGTCTTAATTGTTAATTACACAAGTGTTATCATTGAGCAGGGAACAGCCATTTTGAAATGCAACTTGCAATGCACAAAAGCAGCTACTTAGGAGCTAGTACTTGCAAAAGCCACATCTTGAACCATGGATTGTCAGGATAGATGATAAGGAGGAGAAGTGTGAAAACATTATAAGTTTCATGAGAAATTCAGGAATACTGAGATTTTAAACGTGTCCAGAGCAATGCTTCTCACAGTGCACATGGGGCTGGCTGCCAGATCTGGATGAGCAGGGCATCCATAAGAATGGAGCATGCTTCACAGAATCCCAGGATGGCTCAGGCTGAAGGGACCACAGAGGGTCACTGGTGTCACCTCCCTGTTCCAGCAGGGCCATCCCAGAGCACAGGGCACAGGATTGTGGCAAAGGGGTCTGGAATATCCCCAGTGAGGAGACTCCACACCCTCTCTGGACAATCTGTTCAGTGCCTGGCACTGCCCAGGGAAGAAGTTGTGCCTCCTGTGCAGGTGGAACCCCCTGGGCTCAGTCCCTGCCTGTGGCTCTGGTGCCACAGCTGGACACAGCTGTCCAGATGTGCCTCCAGGGCTGGGCAGAGGGGCAGGATCACTCCTGACCTGGCTGGCACTGCTCTTCCTAAAGCACTTCCTTCAGTACAGCCCAGATGCTGGGAACTGTTGAGTCTTCTTCAGTATAAAGCCTGGACACCCTGACTTTTCTGCAAACACTAGTCACAGTTTCACTGGTGACTAGTTTTTGAAATGCGCCCTGGTTTCATCCCAGCAAAACCCAGGGCATGGCCAGAATATATTCACAGACCTGGAAACAATCCTGTGCAGGCAGTAGCTGTAGTTGCTGTGAATGCAAAACTTCCTCAATAACATTTACTGTAAAATGGAAAGCTTCTGATTGAAAAGTACTTTTAAACACTCTCTTTGTTCTGAACTGTTATGAAGATAGAAAAACTGGCAGATATAACAACTCAAATAATTCTGTGTAATAATTCCATATGACTGCTAAGACTTCCCAAGGATGAAGCCATTTTCTAGAGGTTTTTGATTTATTTTTCAGTAACAAAAAATATCATGCAATAGAAGTAAAAATATGGCAAGCAGAGAGGTGGCAGAGAAAACATCCTTAAGTGTTTCCAGGACTTGGCTAGACAGTCATGGCTGACCAGATCTAGTGGTGGTGAGAGGTAGTGAGTGGTAGGTTGGACTGGAGATCTCCAGAAGTCCTTTTTGTGCCATTTTTCTGTGATTCTGTCAATCCCACTGTGGAGCTGGAACTGTGTGTCAGGCAGACATCTGAAATGGGCAGGTGTCAACAAAGGCCTTGCAAAAGGGAGTTTGTTATCACACTCACTACAAGCAGCAGATGGTCCCAATAGGTGGTTCAGAAGTCAGGAAACTGAGATAATAGTGGAAGTTTGAATTTGGATTTGAAGCAGAAGGTCATCAGTCAGGATTCTGTGTTATCAGACAGGGTATTAACTCTATGATGACATCATTCATAGAACCACACTAAGAATGTATTAGTGAGTACTTGAGTTAGAGATTTTCAGCCTTCTCTTGTAGTTCATCACCTCCCCCCCTCTCAGTACTATTTTTCAGGTAAGAGTTTTAGTACTTGCCACAGCTTGAAGATACCATCCACTCTTGTTTCTGTACTGCCAAAGATTTTAGCTGCACAATTACACACTGTGTTTGCACAAAAAGACCTGATGCATTCAGTGCACAGGATCTGCTTGCTGAATGAGCCCACTAAATATTAATTCTTTTACAGTTGTTATTCAGAAATGCTGTGTAAGAACAAATGCCTATAAAGGTGCATGTGCATTTATGTATAGACATGAGAACAGGTCTCTGAGGTTTGTAGAAAAGGTGTACACCTGCTAAAGACAGGTATTCTGTGTGCATGCTCTGATCTTATGGAAAATGGCAAGTGGCTTTCCTAATAAGTGGATTATTGTGCATTAGTGATAGGATAAGAGTACACATTTTACTTGACAGTGCAAAAGAAATGCAAGTGGCAGTAGAAGATCTTTTTCCTAGCTTTACATAATAATTGTTAGCAGATGTACACAGCTGCAGGAGAAACTTTGGTCCTTCTGCTTTCAAACAAGCATACAAGGTGGCAGAAGAGCATTTTATCTCTTTCAGCATTTTTTTTTCCCATTTTCCACCATGTGGGAAAGGAAGGGACAATCACAACTCTCTTGCAAACATGACAGTTTCATTATTCTAAATGACAGATTGGCCTGAATAGCTTAAAGAAGCTCTCTTGGATGAGATTGCCTCCAGACTCATTATCCAGAGTGGATTTTTAACTTGGCTTCAATTTTCTGGAGGGATCTATTCCTGTGAAACAGAACCTCATTTTTCTTTTTGCAGAAGTAGATTTTTTTTTCCTAGTGTCTATCTATTCTCATTTCCTCCTTCATTCTTTTGTTAAAGAACTTCAGAAACTCTTAATTTCCCAGACATGGAAGATGGGAGAGCAAATATTAATCTCAGCCTAGAAAGATGTTTGTGACCATTTGTCCTTCAGTGACAGATCCCTGGGCTGGACTCCTGGGCTTTTGTATCTTCCCTCCAATGGAGCACTGATTAGATTTGGCCTGACATATTTACACACTGACCAACAGCTCTGGTGCCACATTATTTTTCCAAAATTGAGAACTGAGGGAAGAAAGTTAAGGGTGTGTATGTGAGGAGCAGATCCTTTCTGCTCAAGTCTTGTGTTTATTGAGTTTAGCAAACTGGGTGAGGCCCATCCTGTGAGCTCTGGCTTTGTCAGAGGAGCTGGATGAATTCCCTCCAGTCTTAAAGGACATCAACATCTCGGTTGCATTAGTGAGGATCAGCCCAAAGCAGCCTTGACAGGGGGCTTATTCTCCAAATCATCATCTCTCTTTGGTGGGAGAGCTGGCAATTTGTTCCAACCTGTTGTCTCTTTTCTTGGTGCACTGCAGTTTTGAATTATTCCAACCAAGCATCTTTACTCAAGGTGTGCATCCAGTGTAGTCAGTAGTGCTTAGCCATGGGAGTTACAGACCATGTCTGAGTTCATATTTTCTTGTCTGATTTGTGTTTTATCACAGAGTAGGTGACTTTGGCTCTTTGTCAAATGCTCTCTTTCTTCTTTGTGTGAGTGCACATGCACAGGTGCACTTTGCATGGAAAGGCTGGTAACTTCCATGTGTAACCAGGGCAGTTTCAAAGAGCACACAAAGAGCCAAACTTTAGGTAGCCTTATTTTGGTTCCATGCAGACCCCAGGCCTAGGTCTCCATTTCAGTGCCTTCCTCCTCCATCTTTTCAAGAACAGCTGCAATAGTCTCTTTCATTCCTCACTGCACTCAGTTTCCATCAGTGAAGATTTATAGATTCATTTCATGGGAGGGACACGCTTTCATTTTGCCGGTGATGAATCACCTAATGTTTACTTTCTGGGACCTTGTACAAATTTTTAGTCATTGAGGTGAACATCAATTAAATTGAAACTGTATTAAAATAGAATACTGACTTCATTTAACATAATAAACCTCCCAAGCTGGGAGCGTGGCTTCCATATAAAGCAGCAACAGCAGCTCAAGGTGTTACACTGTGGGTTTCACTCCCCAGAATTCACAGAGTAAGAACTTCTGCCTCAAAGTGACCATTCCAATTCTTAGTTCTTATGTCTCCTTTTAAATAAAAAACCCTATTTAATATCTTTCACATAACAACAACAACAACAACAACAACAACAAAGGGAATACAATTTTTTGTTACTGGACAAAACCATACTAGATGTTTTTCTTAGTAAAATACCAGATCCTTTTAGGTTCTTTTCTTGCTGCACCCTCACTTGGTCAAAAGATAAAAATACAAATAACTGAAGTGCACTTGCTTCTGTGCTCTTTCCTGAGGAAAATTCACTCTAAAACTCTTGCAAACTTCAGATTAAGTAGATTGCTGAGCAGGTGGCTTGTTTGCATGTCTGTGCTACAGCTTTTTTTGGATGGATGTAGAAATCCTGAATGTGGATGAATTATAGACTGCTGGGTTTTGGCTGCTTAGAAATATGATTTCAAAGTGGTAGATGTTCACTGATTGTTAAAGTTGGGAACTATTTGGAGCTGTTTTAATCAGTGACTTTGAGGCAGGCAATAGAAGTGAGTAATTTAGGCAGACTTGAGGAATACTCTGTGGGAATAATAGACTCTAGTCATTATTTAGAAATGAGGCATCTTAGGTTTCAGAAATTTTTGAGAGAAGTTTGGCATCTAAGCCTACCTAATGTGGCTGTATTACTGGAGTGAGAATGCTGAAGATATTTTATTTCAGGCATTCAGTAATCTAGGTAAGACATGACAGATGTGTAAGAAATAGCAACGTGTTCAGAAGAGAGAAAGAAAAGTTCATCATCCTGTTAAAATATATTGTCAGTCTGAGGCACATAGATACAGGTTTAATTGTATTTTAACAGAATGCTGGAGTGATATTTTTATTTCCTCTTTCATACTTACAAGAAGCCATTTTCCATTTTGCAAGTGGTGCTTCTAAAACAACTTAAAGCCACAATGCAGTTGTAGTTTTAGTCTGCAGCATATGGAAGATCATAAGCATGGTTTTTCCTGCAAAATTATTTTGATCTATTAAGCTCAGCTGTTCAGGGAAATTGGTGTGGAGAACTGAGCAGTACTGAACTTCTGGAGTGTGAAAGGTTTTCCAGTGGCAGAAAGTGAGATTTAACATTCTGGTTGTTTTAGCATCAGGAATGGGTCACTGGATCATTTTTCTTCTTATTTTTTCTTTTGTTTAATAAACAAAAAAAAAAATTAGCTCAAATTGGTGCATTTGATGTGATAAATTTGTCTTGGAAAGTGTTTTATTTTCTGCATGACTTGAAAATACAGGAGATGTGAATGTCATTCAGCAGGCTCTGAGTATACAGGTGCTACTGCTTGTGTGAGCAATCATACTGAATTCAGGAGAGATCTTTTTAATGAATGCTTCCATACAAATTAAGTGACTGAAATGAATTAGCAAGAGTGGTTAACATTTCTGAAAAAAGTGCATGGAAGAAAATAAAAATTCGTTAACTCCAAGTGAATTTTCTATATCATGTTGAACAGGTATAGTTGTTATTAACAAATTAAACTCTGCAATAGGTATGTGGACAAATGAAAATGTAGACTACACCTATTGTAGTCCATAAATACCATCACAGTCATACCAAGACAATAAATTCTAATTATTAGGTATTCCTGAGTCACAGCACTTTTTTTCTTTCTTTTCTTGTTGATGAACATTCCAGAAGATGTTTTCTCTCAAATAAAATTTCTTCTTGGTGTTGCCTGGGGCTGAGGAGTCTGGAACAGTTCAATCCCAGAGTGTCACAATAGAGGAAAATCAGTAGTTTAGACACCTCTTGCATGTTGTGTATTGGGGATATGGATCAGCCAAAAGTGCTTTGTATCCACTTTGCAGTAAAGCTCTTCCACTGTACAAGTGTGCAGGACACACACATGCATGTATGCTGAATATAGACCAGAAATTATCTTGATTTCCACATAACAACTTGGGGCAAATCCTATTTCTTGCAAAGTCTGAATGCTTTGTGTGGCTTTGTATTTCTTCCTGTGATTGCAGATTTGCATTTACTTGCTTTTCGATGCTCCTCGCTTTAGTTAAATTTGAGAGTGGTTGAAAAATATATTGCTTTAGTTTAATTAGCTTGGTAGGAAAAAGTCCTTTCTTGGGCAGTAATTATTAGTTGTATATTATTAAAAGGAAGTAGTTCACGTTCAGTTACTTAGCAGAAATAATTGAATCTTCTGATCCACTAAACTAGCTCACTTTGGATTCAGCTGGTTTTTAATTTAAGACCTGTAGAAGAGGAGACCTGTAATCTCACTATGGGGAATTGGCTTCACTTTCCTGCAGTTCATAAACCACAAGACTGAAATTGCTATCCCCCACAGCAGTTTTCTCTTTATTTTTCACATTTGCTTGAAAGTTTAATTTTATGAGACAGAGCTGATTTTAAAGTTTAAAGTGCCTTTCCTTTTGTTGTTTTGCTGCTTTTTCCTCCCATTTTTTTTTCTCCTTGAACAAAAGGACTACCAGCTCTATCTGTAGTCTGAGCTGTAGTCCCAGACAGCAGCAATTTCAGGATGTTTCAGAGATGTAAACACAGTTGGGCACTGTGATGAGCCCTTTGGCGATTTTCCAAGAGAAACACAAATAGCCAACTAGTTTGGAGTGGGTCTATGCAGAGCTGATTCTCAGCTGGAGTAACTTGGCAGTGCTCCACCAGCTTTTGAGCCACTTACACCTGGTGAGAATCAGCCTCCCTACTCGTGGTAGCTTACATGTTTGCATTTTGCCCAGGTTTTGACACAGTAAAGGTGTTACTACATCAAGAAGGAGATGGTGGCTCCACATGGAGAACCATAAATAGAGCCACTGACACAGGAACTAATTTTAACAAGGCTGTCTGAGTTCTTTCTCTTTTCCCTGACCAGATTTTAAGGGGAAAAGTAATTTACCACTTGTGAAACTGCTTTAAGATCAGAACACTTCCTTTGGAATTGCTGTTATTTCATTCAATAAATTAGCATTGTTTAAAATGAATTAAAATGAGGACTTTTCTTCACCACTAAGAAAGCAGAGAAAATTGGAACCAAACATAGAATTGTTTAGGTTGGGAAAGACCTCTAAGATCAAGTCCAGACATAAAACAAGCACTGCCAGGGCCAACACTAAACCCTGCCCCTAAGCACATCTACACTTCTTCTGAATCTCCAGGGCTGGTGACTCAACCACCTCCCTGGGCAGCCCCTTCCAGTGCCCGAGCACCCTTTCCATGACAAAATTTCTCCTGATGTCCAACCTGAGCATCCCCTGGCACAGCTTGGGGCTGTTTGCTCCCATCCTGTCCCTGTTCCCTGGGAGCAGAGCCTGACCCCCCAGCTGTCCCCTCCTGTCAGGAGCTGTGCAGAGCCAGAAGGTTCCCCTGAGCCTCCTTTTCTCCAGGCTGAGCCCCTTTCCAGCTCCCTCAGCCCCTCCTGCTGCTCCAGCCCCTTCCCCAGCTCCGTTCCCTTCCCTGGACACCCCTCAGTGTCTCTCTTGTGCTGAGGTTCCCAGCAGTGCCCCAGGCTCTGAGCAGTGGCCCCAGCAGTGCCAGCACAGGGGACAGTCCCTGCCTGGCCCTGCTGCCACCCCATGGCTGCACAGCCCAGGTGCCATCGGCCTCCTGCCCCCCTGGGCACGGCTGGGCTCATTCCAGCCGCTGTCCCAGCTCCCCCAGGGCCTTTCCCAGCTTTCCAGCCCCTCTGCCCCAGCCTGCAGCTGCAGCCCTTGGGGTGCCCCAGGGCAGGACGGGGCCCTTGGCCTTGCTGACCCTCAGAGCCCTGGGCTGGCCATGGCTGCAGCCTGTGCAGATCCCTGTGCAGAGCCCTGCTGCCCTCAGCAGAGCCACACTCCCACCCAGCTGGGTGCTGCCCGTGGCCGTGGGTGTGCCCTCAATCCCCTTGTGCAGATCATCAATAAAGATCAAACAGGACTGGCCCAGTACCCTGGGACTGCACTGGTGCCAGGCCTGCCTGGATGTGACTCCATTCCCCACCAGGCCGGTTTTATACCTTGTGGAGCAGGGGTGAGCAGCAGTGTCCCCAGAAAAATGTGTGGGAGACAGTGTCAAAAGCTTTCTGAAGTCCAGGGAAGAACATCCAGAGCTTTCCTTTGCTCACAGTGACAGCAGGAGCTGGGGTGGGCCAAGCAGGAGCCTGTCACAAACCCACGCTGGGATTCCCCGGCGGTCCTGCCTGTGAGGACACTCAGCTCCTGCCTGGATCCCACCCAGTGCTGTTGACACGGGTGTGTCTCAGTGCTGTAGCAGTCACTGACTATTTCCCCCTGGATTATGGGCTCCATTCTGCTCCCTGTCCCTGCCTTCCAGCCCAGGAGCTCGGTACAATAACCACCAAACGAGTGGGGCAGAGAAAGTGTTGAGTACCTCAGCCTTTTCCTCAGTCCTTGTCACCATGTTTCCCAATAAAAGATGGAGATTCTCCTTGGCCATCCTTTTGTTGCTGATATAATTTTTTTTTTTACCATCTTTTACAGCAGTGGGTAGATTAAGCTCTATCTGGGAATTGGTCCTTCTACTTCTTTTCCCTGCATAACCCATTGCATCCTTGTAGTCCTCTTAAGTTTCTTGTCCTTCTTCAGAAGGTCATAAATTCCCTTTTTTTTTCTCCTGAGTTCAGACAAAACTCTCTGAATATGACAACACAGCTGCACCTGTGCATGTCAAATATTTCTAATTGTGGATTCTAGATCAGATAAGTACATTTTTAAGGTATCTCAGATTCCTAAATAGCTGAAGGATAGCTGTTAAGCATCTACTTTTTTGGTATAGAAATCTATATTGCATCAGTTTGCTTCCACCATTGCAGTGTGGAGTGAATTTAAGACTGTGGGAAAACATAAATATGGAATTTAGGATTGTTTGAATTTTGTTCACTTCAGGTAGACCCATGGCATATGAAGTATCAGTATGTGGTTTTTTAAACAAGAAGTAAGTTCATCTGTTGCTAAATTGGAAACATTAATAATAATGCACTTCATGCATATATGCACACATGTTGCATTAATTTATTAGTTTTGGAAGCGTTTTCATGCTTGTTTAAATCAAAATGGATTTGAATTTTCTAAGTAAAAGAAAGTAAAAAAAAATAAAAAGGGAGGAAAATCAGAAAAGAACTGGCATAGAGTGAGTCCATATGGCCTGATTACTCCTGATACTTTGAGACAAGAATGTAAACCTGGTGAATTACTAAATGGAGTAACTCTTGGGCCTGACTGTGACTGGGGGCTCAGTAACTCAGTGGCTACTGTGAGAGCCTTTTTTGTTGTTTTTTCAGGGCACCTGTTATGTATCCTACATATTTTAGTCATGTTTCATCTGGGAGAGCCCCTAAAAGGGGTAATCCATCTGCTCAGGTGGCAAACACCTGCATTAGGGGACTCCAACAAACACCAGCTGGAAGTGTGCAAGAGCATTCTTTTTCTTTAGCTGTGCGGGTATCTGACAGTGAATAACCATAAAGGTGCCATACATAGATGGGCATCAAATATTTTTTCCTTCTGGATTTGCCCCTTCTTGGCAGGTTTTATATATAAAATGAGATTGTGACTGTACTGCAAACAGAGGGGCTGTTAGCTCCTCTTCTCTCCTAACCCTTCTTTCTGCCAGCTACCAGTATCTTAAATATGGGCTTGATAAGGGCTGCATCTATAGTTTTGGATGCTGAGAATTCAAGAGAACAGGTCTGAGACATCAGGAACTCAAGACCTTATCTCTGCATTAAATCCCTAAGACTGTACTGAAAGTCTGTACAGTTCTGCATCTGAACACTCAGCTTTGAATCTTTTGACTAATTATTCCAAATTAGCTTCTACCTTTGCTTGTTTTATTATTTTTAAAAAATATCAGATGGGGTATAATCATTTGCCTTCCAGAAGAATGAGATAAACTATCTGCATTTGGTACTGGCATATTTTAAATTCAGTCTTTCATTAATTTTCCTCCTTACCTGTTACCTTCTTGTTTCCTTGTTATGAAGATAAAGTAGATTTCATTTTATTTTTCATTGTTTTATAACAGATTAATGTTTAGAAATGATCAGTTCCTATTAGTCATAGCTCATTCTTTCTTCTTTGCAGTCAGAGCTGTATGAAATCCTTTACTAAACAAAAGATGAATGATTTCATGTGTAACTCGAATTGCAAGAGAAATAATTACTGACAAAGGGCCATACTCAGATTTTTATCCTTCTTTCCTTTTGTGAAAACAATAATTTAATTTGATTCAGAGTTTCAAGAATGACAACCTTGGAGGCAAAGCAAGTAAGGCAAACTTCCCCATGGAAGCAGAGTTGTGTGTTATGGCCAGCAGAGGATCTGAGTTGCATTTGTTAGTTATAAATATAAGGCTTTATCTTTTCATTAAAGAAAACCTGGCTTCAATACTAAGAATGAAAATATTTACATTTTTTTTGCATACTTTCATTATTTTTGTACACTGCTGTTCTCTAAAATCACACCACTCTTGCCTCTCTCACATGGAAGTTAGTATATAAATCTTCTGATGGTCCTGAAGACTTCTAAAACTTATTTTTCCTCAGATCCTTTCCAAGTTATGTTTGGCTCAGATGCCCAGATGTTGAATGAAATTTCAAAGCCTGTAACCAAACAGTTGTTCTGAAAAACAGTTATTTTTAGCACCAATGGCCTGAGAGCTGCTTTTGTCCTTTCCCTTCTTGCTTTTGGTGGCCCTTTTGCATGCAAGGAAGAAAAGACAAAAAGGTCTGTGTTATTTCACACCTACTTTAGATGAAATGGCCAATACAAAAAACCCCCAAAAACAAAAAACAGAACCAAAAATATGAGCTTTTTTGAATGCTTACTTGGAGAGAAAGTAGAGTTAAAAAATAATAGAAATACTCAGTAAAATAGTTAATTACTTACTGAGGAAAGGCTAAAAAGGCAAATGCAGCAATTGGGTAAATTCAGTGGTGGGGAATGTGAAAATATGAACACCTGAAGGACCTGCACACCAGGGAAGGTATGAAGTGTTTTTAGTAGTGTACACCCATGCTCACAGGACTGTAGCTAGTTGTGATAGTAAGATGATGTCAAGACCTGGAAAAATTAGACTTAAAAGTCCAACACAGGGTTTTCATGAGCTGGGAATCAGGATGTCTTGGAGTTTTGCCCATGTTTGCCACTGATGAATCTGCTTCTTGTGCTCCATGGCCCCTGACCAGTAACTCCTACCAGTATGGCTTTCAGCATGAGTAGTCCAGCCTTTTAAATACAGAATATTCGCTTTTTTCAGGAAGAGGAGCAGGATTGAGAAGGGTGATTTGGTCCATTCTTTTCCCACTGAGCTTCTTGACAGTCACCAACCAATATCTGTTTATTTTCCTGTAGGAGAAAAATGACAACAGCTGTGGAGAAAAGACTGGAGCAAGTTGCATGTTTTTGTGAACCTTTGAAATTTATTTGGTAAGCAAAGGAATTCTAGTGAGAGAACTTGTCTTTCAGCTGAAAAAAAACAAACAACAATATATATATATAGGAAACAATAGGAATTAGGAGGTGCAACATGTTTCAGTTCTGCACTTTTTGCAACCAGGATGTTTGCAGGATGCTGCCCACTGATCCCATTGAAACACTGCTGCTGTTGAGTCAAGGTACCACTGTGGCTACTGGGCTTTCCCCTTGAAGTCACACAGAGTAATTGGTGCCTACTGGTGGCAAGATTTGTGTTACTCAGCCTGGCAGCCCAGAGGCAGCTGCTGCAGTAAATCTTGCAGCTCTTGTGTTAGCTGCCACCCCCCAGCCCTGCAGGCAGTGCCAAGGGGTTGAGTTTTCTGGGATTGCCTGTGGTTTTCTGACCTGTTTGTTTGCAGGTGTGCAAACAAACTGTGGAGAGTCCCCTTGAGCTGGAAAGGAAGGAAGCCATTCTTTGAGTTAAAAGGTTTAAATTGAATCAAGGCAATGGAGAATCAAATTTCAGTCTTTCATTGCTAGCAATAGAAAAATCCATGTGCATTGATAGCTCTCCCCAGTCAAGTATCCCTTGTTTGTATGGCTGCCTGTCAGATTGAGATGGGTACCAGTGGTTTAAAAATGAAAAACCTTCCATTTTCACATAAAGGGCAGGTCAAATATGTGTGGTGCATCCCCACCTTCTGCAGTAGATCACATGTAAAACTAAGTAAAGCTCCATTTAAATGACAAAAGAATCCTTGGGCTACATATAAGCTCTTTCCAGTACTTGCTGAATAAAAGAAAAAGAAAACCCTAATAAATAATTAGGGAGGTAATATGTTTGACCATTATTTTTTTAGTATGACTTTTTTTCTTTAACTATTATAACAGAAATGATCCTTTCAAAGACAACTAAAGTGCTAATGATAGTTAAGAAGGTCATTCCTAGGAGGTTAAACTGGTTTAATTAGAATTTATGAGAAGGTTACTATAGGAGTGCAGAAAGATGTTAAGGGGTTAACCTATAAGAGATTACATTGTAGTCAGTGTTCTGTTAAAGTTTGAATTAATTTTTCCCATGGGTTTTTCACATTCTAATTTTCAACTAAATGAGACATCTGTTTCAGAAAAGGAAAATTTGCTATGGTTGTCATAGCAACTATCATTCTGTAAGAAAATTATTCCAATGGTTACTTTAGAACAGAAAGATAGAAATTCAGTACATAAAGCAACATCCGATTTCTAGCACAAACTGTGATAATTCAGCCCTTTTTGTGTGGCAGGTTATTTGGCCTGCAAAACTTGTTCAAATGTTTTAAACATAAGGTTAATTGTGCTGTAAACAAATTCACCTCTGATATATTTTCCCCCTTGAGTCTTCTATGTAGACAATCATTATTCTTATCAAAATAATAAAACGGTTGAATTTCAGTAGAGTGTTGGAGACACTCAAACTGTTTGCTTGAAAAAGGTAAGACCTAAATCAAAGTACATTTCTACAGATGAGTACTTCACTTCAAAGGTGAAATACATTAATGATGCATGTCTTTAATTGCCAAAGAAATTTTTCTTGGGTTGGTTTCTGGTTTTTTTTAAGGATTTGATTTTTTCTCTTGTAGAACATACATGATAATATTTTCTTTGTCAAATGTAAAATATTATTGAAAAATACATTATAAAAATAATTACACTTTTCCTAAGTAAGCACTAATAGGGAATACAGAAATTCAGTACTCAATATAAAGAATTTAACTTTGTTTTCAGGTTCTATCATAAATGCAAATTTTAGACAAAGTTGTCTTTGCATGATATCCAGGTCATGAACTCATTAGTGGGTATTAGAGAAGAAGGCTTCTTCCCTACTCTGAAACTTTCACAGCTGTTTTGTAATAAATTTTCAGAAGAAAGGATGTGGGGATTTATAAAATCCCTATGTGGTTATAAAGATGGTTTTTGCTTTGGGGGTGGGGGCACTGAAGTGTGGGATTTGTCTTTCTTCTCTCCAATGCAAAGCATGCCAACATCCTCCGCTGAATCCTTTCTTGGACCTGGGATATATATATATAATTTTTTTTTTTTTTGCCAGAAATATTCCAGACATTTCCTTCCATCTCAGGATTGTCACAAAAGACAGCATAATGGCAAATCACACAAGTTGTAACATCTCCCCTTCACAAAAGAACAGCTCCAGCATGCATAACTTACCAGCCCCGCTGCAGTCACCACAAAGGGAGCGAGGGAGGGAGGAGGGAGGGATGGGGAAAGTGCTTCTTGTCTTAATAAGCAGATCATGCTTATTCATAAGGGGAAATGGGCTTTTTTAGAAAGTGGCTGTGTGTTGTCCAGCCCTGGTAGAAGCAGGCAGAGGCTCTCACAGCTGCGAATGCAGTTTGTGGTCTGGATTTCAGCAGGATTAAGCTGACTTCTGGTAAGACCTGTGGCAGTCATGATTATTTCTCTTTAAAAATGCTTTGTTGTAGTCTTAGAATAACTGTTCTGTGAGTTCTTGGCCTGTGCTTCTTGGGCAAACACTTGGACTTTCCCCTTGGTTTCTTTTCTGTGTCTGGCTCACCTGTGGCATGGTGACTCCCCTTGTTTCCCATCAAGGACCTGGGGACAATCCTGTCCCTGCCCAGCACCCCGGGCCAAGGGAGGGGTGGATATATATCCTTTGAAATTGTCAATGATTTAAAACACATGATTTACTGTACTGACACTTCTTTTGCCACCTATTTGCCCTTGCAAATATTTTCTGTCACTGAGATGTTGCTGCTGGAAAATGTGCCCTGGGCATACAGACAATTTGCCAAACAGTTGTGTATTTTCCTCTTGGTGAAGAAATATACTGGGCATGTTAGGTGTGGAATGCAATCCCAAGGCAGGAAAGGATGAAGAGTTTAGAAATAAACAACCACTGTATATTTTTACAAAGCCTCCCACTTCTGCAATTTTCAAGCACCTCACAAATTTCAGGGTTTTTTTTTTATTTTTTTTTATGTTTGAGGCATTCCTGTGTGGTAGCAATAATTTCCTTATCTCAGTGGTGAGATGAGTGTAAGGAGGGGCAGATCCAGCCCCACAGAGCTTGTGTGGCTGCTGTGTGGCAATGTCACATGGTAACATTGCTGGTGCCTTGCCAGTTAGGAGAATCCCATAATTGTGTAGGAAAAGACATCTGAGATGAGCAAGTCCAGCCATAAACCTGATGCCACTAAATCTTGTCCCCAAGTGCCACATCTACATATCTTTAAAATGCTTCCAGGCTTGGTGACTTAGCCATTTGACCTATCAGTGAAGAATTTTTCCCAATATCCAACCTAAACCTCCTGTGATACAATTTTAGGTCATTTCCTCTTGTCCTGTTGATTCTTACCTGGGAGAAGAGACCCAATTCCCATCTTGCTAAGACCTTCTTTCAGGAAATCTCTTTTAAAGAGATAAGGTGTCCCCTGAGCCTTCCTTTAGACCCTGGCAGCATGAAGGTGAGGAAAGGCTGCTTGGAATGTTGAACAAGTAACCAGAAAAGTGTGAGTTTGTGGCCTGATGCAGGGATGAGTGTTTTTCTCAGCCAGCTGCCTTGGCCTGAGCAATGTTACTCAGAACAAGATTTGTGCTTCACTGCTAGTGCTGTTAGCATCTCTCCTTCACACCTTCTTCACCTCCCTCATCACAGCTTCTGGAGGCTGGGACATGTATTTCTGGTCCTGATAGCAGATGTTCAAAGTTCCATCTATTTTTTTTTTTTTTTTTTTTTTTTTACCTGGGACATCTGTTTCTCAAGACCCTGGTTATCCAGGGCATGTGATGAAGAGGCAGGGGTTGAGAAAGAAAGCTTTTCAGTCACCAGTAGTTGAGTCTCTTTTTGTCTGTGGAAGAAAAACTTTCTGTTCGTTGCTCTTCAAATATTGGTATGGCTACAAGATGTCAGTCAAAAAATTATTTAAACTTCCAACCGAAAACTAACCCCTCAATTTTATGACCTAGAATTGGAGCCTAGTCAGCAAGACATAATTTAACACTGTGATATAATTGCTGTGAAATATAGTTTTTTAATCAATGGGATAGCAAGATACAGATAAATTATGTTCTGACTGGCAGCATTACAGTCCTGCTGCTCCATAATGAGCTGCTCCATAAGTACATTTAAAAAAATGTAAATGCCTGTCTGATAAGGAATCCTGACTATGGAAAGTCTTACTTAAAAGCAAGTCAACACACCAGAGGACAGAAGAAATTTGTGTGTAAGAGAAGCAGCAGCGTTCTTGTTCTGATGGGATGTATCCAATTAGGGAAACAAAGCAGCAGAGACGATGTCTCTGACTTTGGAGCAGGATCTGTCATGGTGCCAGGGTCTGTCCTTGCCCAGCTGGTCATAGGCTAAGGGCCAAACGTGCTGGGAGCCAATGTGAAACATAAATCACATGGAGGTGTCTGACACAGCTGTTCTTCTAAATGTTGTGAGAGTCAGCGTGATAATCCACACATGGAGATCTTGGTATCCAGGGCTTGTAAGTAGTTGGAGCAATACTGTGAATATTTTACTGTATGCTGTCTACTGAAAGCAGGGAGGACTGCATGAATTTGCCATACAAGTTAAACAACACTGCTTGTATGGAAAGAGGGGATTACTGGGCACACAAAGAAGAAAATGAATGCTATTTGTGTCTTCAAATTCCACGGTAGTAAAGAGTCAACCTCAGTATTTTAATTAGATAACCAGTACATGGAAACAGCACTGAAGACATTCTCCTCCTCTCTTGGCAGGCAACCTTGGTTTTATGGCTGGGGCTTTAATCTTCCACGAGGCCAAGCACTATTAGAGAAATGGAACCTTATTCCAGATGGAATAGATATTCTTATAACACATGGACCACCGCTCGGTAAGAAAATAACAGTGCTCTTAGCTGTGTATTTCAGATTATTATATGGTAACTGATGGCTCTCCTTAGAAGGAATCCTGACTTCCCAAAGTCAAAAGCAACATGCATACTGATTTCAGCATCAACAGGACTTCAGCTCATGATTAACTATGATGTCCCTGCTCAATGCCAGGGAATTAAATAATGGCTTAAAAAATAAAACATTAACACATAAAGCCATAATGAACTTTATAAGTAAGCTGGGTCTAGTTTTCCTATGCATGTCTGATCTGCCACTAGTGAAATTACTAGATTGAAAGCATAGAGACTGTTTGAAGAGAAATGCATGATTAGGATCTTATTTTTTATCACTTTCTCCCTGACTTGCTACTACATTCCCCCACCAACAAGTACCCAGAATCTCTTTTTTCCATCATCATGCTGACTTGGGGCACCTTCTGCCTCACAAACCCAGATGCTCCCCACTGTTCCCCTGTTTTTTGGACAGGATGGATGAATTCCTTTTCTGTAATACAATTTGGCAACATGAACAGATCAAAAAGAAATAGTTTTGCATGTGTATTTCCAAATACTAATATAGATGATATAAAAGCTATCTATCTAAAATAGATTTCTCATATTTCTAGAAAATTTTGACATTACCTTTGCTACAGAAATAATACAATCACACAAACTTGCCCAGATTAAGTAAAGGCTTAAGATTTTGAAGCTTTTTTTCAATGGATTTAACAAATAGCAGTCTATATTTAATGTGATTGTGTGTTTGACTGTCACTAATTTAGTAAATAGACATGAATAAGAAGCATGTACTCAAGTGTTCTGCTGAGTCTTACTGTGCTTTGCTTGAAATGAAGGCAGTTGGTTTCTTTAAACCTTTAGATTCCCCAATTTCCTGAAGCTAAAACCCTCGTCTTCCCCCCTTTCTTCTCTTTCAGAGCTTGGAGGAGAAAGTATCTAAAGGGTTTGTGTTTTGTTTTCTTTAGAAAGACGTGTTTGCATTCTGCTGCTCACTAATCCTGGGGGAAAGCAGTTCTTTGTGAGCAGAGTTTCTCACAGTTAGGGGTGTGTGTTTGGATTCTTCACCTAAGTGGAGTCTCATGCCATGCTATGGACTGATTTTAATGTGAGCCTGTATTGTAGAAGTGGATGTCAGAAACTGAGTGTTTCAGCCCTGAGATATCAGCTCCAAGCCATTGGTATGGGGGTAATCCCTGCTAGGATCCAAGGCACAGTGCTGTGTCTTTCATGTAGTTTTATTTATAAGTCATATTTAATGCTTTTTCAGAAGCTCTTTCAGCACTTTGAAAACCCCTTTTAAAGCCAGCTGATCAGCTGTAAAACAATCCAACCTTCAGCTGACTGAAGATTCACTTGAAATCTAATGTTGGAAAGTGGAGAGATTCAACTACCCTGCTACTTTAGCCACCAGGCCTCTCCAGTAGCCTCAGGCATCAGCAGAGGGAGGAGGACCCCTAAAGAGCACTGCAGAGCTGGCACTCAACAGACAGACTTCAGTAACAAATTTAATAGTAGATTTAATAATTGAAAAGTAAATTAATAATTGCAGTAATTCGGAGGAAGGGCCACTCCAGTGATTGTAAGGGAGTAATGTGAATTCTACTCATCTCCATGCCTCAGTATGGTTTTTTTTTTCTTTTAATTCTTTATCATCAACCATCCCCCAAGAATTTCCTTTTTTTTTTTTTTTTTTAGAAGTTCCTGTTTCTTTGTCTCTCTCTTATTGATGCATTAATGGACAGCTCAGGCACAGAACCCTCTGCCTGAGGGCAGGAGCTGTTGGTCTTCCTGAAACCCATGGCAACAAATACAGGACACTTCAAAGGACTTAGCACTCTGCTTAACTTACAGAACCATCTTATTGTGCAGCTCTGTCCACAGACCTTTTGGGAGACAGGATCCTCCTTGACCCTCCCAGCCAATTATTGTAACCAGAAAGCTGATTCCTGTTCTGATCTTGGAACTCAGAACCTCACTGGAATTGTTCCTAATGATCATAAATGGCAATCAGGCCTCTTGCAAATTCTGCTTTGTTTCTTTTTCTGAAGCATAGTTTCCTAAATTCTGTCTATCATTCATTTTTTGTGCTGCTTTCTCATTCCCCCACTTCAAAAGAGTGTGCATCCTCCTGAACTTATTAATACTACATTATTACACAGATTTTAAGTGGTCTGATTTAGATGCAGAAGCACCATTAAGAGTTAATTAACTTTGTTTTTCATTTAGCCATGTAACAAAAATCTCTTCTGTTTTAGAGTAGTGCTTTGGGATGAAACCAGGGCAGGGATTCATGGGAGGTTCACACAGGATGAGAAAAAAAATGGTTAAAACAGTTATTTTTTTGACCATTTTATAAGCAACCTGTTTATTATTATTAAAAAAGATACACAATATATTTCATCTTATGAAACACAGTATTTGTGATTATGGGATCAGTGTTAATGCTCATTTCCATATCAGCATATTTGTGTTTTCTAAAGATCTCCATTTATGATTCTTTCATTTCTCTTCCAAAAGTTCACTTTCTTTTCTTTCTTTTTAATTTAATTTCACCTTTAAGTCTTCATTTGCAGCTGTCTGCTTGATAGTCTGTGACAAAGATTTATACTTTCCTGACAGCTGCAGAAACCTGTTTCAAGTAACCAAACATTAAAAAACCCCTAAGATGAACTCTAATTGTTAGCTAGGTGTAATCAATTATTCTTAGTTTGTGTAGTCAGGTGTACATAATAAGCTGCAAACATATGGGAAGGCTTCAGAAGGGTGATAATGCATGTAAACAAAAACATGTTCAACATAAATAATGCTTAATTTAATGGAGAAGTTAATTTTATGGATTTTTGTTTGTGAAGTTTTTGAAGTGGAAATACTTTTGGCTTTATGTTCACTGCAGACATTTTGACAATTAACTGTTTCAAATCATTGGAGTAATAAAACCTATGGCTATAATATGTTTATTCTGAAAAAAAATAAAATAAAAAAGCATGACCTTATTCCAGAGGAATTGCTGGCCTCATTTTGACATCATAAATACTGTTTTTCTCTGGTGAATTTTGACCTCCCTTTGATGGCACAAGTGAATTCAGCAGGAGTGAGTCTAGCTGTAGTTCAGCAGGGCTTTCTTTTTCTACATCCCCTGACAGGTGTCAAACAGCACCTTCAGGTCTTTGACCACGATCAGAAATTTCCTCTTTTTGTACTTAGGATGCCCCATGCCCAACTTTTTTTCTGAAAATTGAACTTAGCTCTCTGAGTATCTATGAAACAAGTGCAAACTTTTGCCATGTTGGTGAAAACTCACAGTTTACCAAGCCCAGTTTTCAAGCACTGGCAGCTAAAGAGGTATTTCTCAATGTGTGAACCTACCCTGAAGCTAGCAAATCTGAGAGATTTTCCAAGAGCTTGAATACCACCCTTCTGGTCTTTTAAACCAGTTGGTTGGCTGCTTAGCCATGCTTGAGTGGACATCAAAAGTAAATGTATGAAAACCAGGTCCAGGCTCTGTACCTCTGGCTAAAAGCACAATATATTCACACTACTGCAGCAAATCCAAGAGATGCAAAGCTATGACAGGCACACAGTGAAAATATCAGAACAACAAAATAAAAGCAGGAGGATTTTATCTTTTAAGTTTCCAAATTTGAGCCTGATGAAAATGACTGAACAATAGAAAGAAAACAGATTGGTTATTGCAAACACTCCAATACAACATCCTCCTTATACTACTACTTGGAAGGAAACATGAGACTTCAGTTGGCAGTAAACTTCCCCCTGCAGTATTTTTAGACAAAGAGGCAAGTTGATGTAACATTTCTGTCTATTTTCATAAGAAATACATTTTTACACAATTTTTGTGCAAGTAAATGAAGCACTGAAACACATCTACAAAAGGCTTGAGTTTCTCTTCCTATCTGAGATCCATCAGTTTAGGCAAGTGAGGCTTGCTGTGTCATGAAGTGGTTTAACTTGGGGATGTTATTTTTTGGGCATGTAGTGGATTCCTCATCTGAGCTCCACTAAATGTAGGATCCAGTGTAATAACAATATAGTTGTAGTATTGGCAACACAGATTCCATTACATTGGTTCAAGTGTTCAGTCTAAAAATGTATGTCCCAGGACTGGTTTTAAATAGTTAATTTTCTCTTAAATTCTTTAGGGACTCTCTTTGGACTTCCTTCTCTTTACACCTCATACCCTTTAGGAAGAAAACGGGTAAAACCTCTTCTGCTTACCAAGGCAAACACAGTTTTTTGCAATTTCAATACTTTGGCTGTTTGTGAAAAGCCATGAAATCTCAAAAATGCTGTATAACAGCACAATTTTGTGGATTACCTGTCTTCTCTTAAAGCTTTCCTTTCTTTTCCAAAGGTTTTCTAGACTGGGTTCCCAAGAAAATGCAACGGGTAGGATGTGTTGAGCTGCTGAACACAGTCCAGAGACGGATACAGCCAAGGCTTCATGTTTTTGGACATATCCATGAAGGTCAGGACATATTTCTTTATATATCTATACATATTTAGAAACTGCAAACAGAGAAGGCTTAATCAGCATTTTCAAACTTGAATGTCTGAACTGAAGCACTTCTAGAATTCAGATACATATTTAGCTGCATATATAGAGGTGAAATTGGCTGATACCCACATTTCAATACTTGTACTTGAGCTTATCTTTCATTTTCTACATCTATAAAACAGGTTGATTCTTCCTTCACAGGCATGAGTACAGTTAGTTTTAAAAAAAAACCACAAGTCCAGTAGTTACAGAAAGTGACTAAATATTAGGATGAAGGGATGTTTTTTCCTCAGCTGAATCTGTGCTTCACGGTAATTCATGAAAGATCTCCGTGTCTCAGCTTCTGTGTTTGTAAAAGGGTAGGAATGATTTGAGTGTTGCTTCTAAGGCTTGGTCTTCAAGGTTGTACAGTAACAGTTGTCTCTCCCCATCAGTGTGTACATGAAGTTGAAATCAAGAGGGATGTCACCACTGACTCGTGTGCAAGTTCCAAGATATTTATGGATGCATTTAGTTGCTTTGGCAGGGAAAACATTTTGTGCTCAGACAAAGCAAGCGGTTCTATTGACTACATGATGTTTCACTGGGGAAAAAAATGAGCTCCCCTTCACACAAGGCAGTAAATGGTGACAGATATCCACTGCTGAAGTCAGTGACAGCAGGAGTTCATCTCCAGGAAGAGGGACAGGTAGATGCTGTCTGTCCTGGTCACAGAGTAAGGCAGCAAGGCTCCAAGCAGTGCCCCCACCCCGAGCAGAAAGCAGTGGGCTGTGCAGGAGTGAACCATTGGCATGTGAGTGTGCATTATCAGCTGCTCAGTCTTTGGCAGTGTTCACTTGCTGGCAGGAAAAGATACTCCACAACTGCCAGTTTCTGCTTCTGGGACTGCTCCAGCCTTTGCTGTAGGATCTCTGTGGGTCTCACCAGGGTAGAGATGGAAATACTGGAGGAGCTGGCATTCAGACACTTCTGGTTTTGTAAAGAACCCTTCCCAAAATATCCCCCTCTGACTTGCTGCTGGGGGCTTTCACCATGGCACACTAAAAGTGACATTGCTGGTGGTGTAAAATTAATGGATAAGGTGTTCAGATCATTATTTTATAGCTCAAGGATTAGGTCCATTCTCCTCATGTGTCTCATCTGCACTGACCTGTTAATGCCTGGTTAATGTCCAAAATGCTGTTAAATCACAGAGTAAACAAATAATGCTGCTAGAGCAGTCTTTGATATTCCAACCAAGAGAGCTGGAGAATGCAATTCAAACTCATTGTCATTTCAGAAATTGTAAGCCAAGAGGGTTGCAGGGGATATGAGCAAACAGCAAGCCATGAAGCTTGAGGCAGGTAAACAAAATCACATCTGCTAAAACCAAGCCCAACTTTGGCTCTCCAGGGAAGAGAAAGGCACCTCCATAGAATGGTAAATCCTGTGAATTAATGTAGTTGGCACAGTAGGTATCAAAACACAGAAACAAGGTACTCTTCTTGTTAACAATCATAATTTAGAGAAAACAAATGGGGAGCTGCAGAGCCTGTTTTTCAGTGGGATTCTAAATCTCTGCAGAGGAGAATTCCCATTGCAGGCAGCCTGTGCAAACGAAGCTGCACTTTACAGAGAGAATGCATGATTTGAACAGATGAGTTCTTCCTCTGAGTGAGCATAGCTACATCTGCAGCAGTCATTTACTGAACATCTGGGGGGAAGAGGTGCTTATAAGAGATGTTTCTTCCTTATTCCCCCTCTGAACTACCATGTCTGCCAAAAAATACCTGTGCACATGAGCTTGCTGCTGATCCACCCGTGGAAGGGAGAAGCAGCACGGCAGGGGCTGTGGCCAAAATTCTGATTTTCCTATTATAGCCAGTACTCCACTGAGGTCATGGCCAGGGAAACTCTGCTGGCAGTGGGACAGGAGTGAAAGCTGCAGCATTAGGAATCTTCCAGCAAAAGGAGTGTGCTAGCAGGCTGATTCTGTTCTCTCCAAATGTGTAGCTGAGGAGACACAAAGTCCCAGCCGTGGTGCTGACTGTCCTCCGTGCATTTTGTGTTTTCCTCAGAACAGTTGTTCTGTGGCAAACAGAAATGGGTTTAAAGAAATGCCTGTGACAGGAACCTGACAGAGTTTTCTTCCCTCCCTGATCCCTAATTATAGTGTGGTTTTTCCATGGGAGGTGCAGGAGGCCCTGTATTATTCAGGATGTTTTAAGGAACCAAAAAGAAAGGCATTTGGCTACTGTTTCTTTGTTTGCAAATTATGCAACTTTCAGTGCTCTGAAAGACACAAAATTGCATTCAGAAAAACCACAGGGTCCTCAGTACCTGGGATTTAAATAGCTAGAATTCAGTCTGTATATAGCAATGAATGCATTTCCTATTAACTTTATGAAAGGTGAAATTGAATCTTAGAACAAATGCTTTCTACCAGGTGATTTCTCAAAAATAATATATTTCTGATGATGAATACATTTCTTCATATTGATCATACTATTTCAGTGAAAGTTTCCAACATTAAGCTTTTAGCTTTCATGTGATCAAGTTTATGTTTTTTCCTGGTGATTCATTAAAAGACTTTTGACAATGGAGAGTGTGTCTGCCTTTTCATAACACCAAAGCTGTCAAAGGGCTTCATCTTCACTTTCTGAAACAGCAGTTCACTGTACTTCCACAGACATTAGAGCTGGAAATTTGGTTTTCTGCAGATTTAACTCTGGAATTGTTTGCCTCAGGTGTCTAGTCAGACATGAGATGTAGCTGGAGGTTTTTTACCACTGGTGAGGCACAGGGATGTGTGTTCTCTCCTGTGGAAATGTTCTGGTGTTTTAGGGTGTGAATTCACCTTGCCTGTTAGACAATGCATTCAATAATAAACCCATTTTTTCTCATCCTGGGCAGGCATTTTAGTGCCTTTCCAGTTTGGTCAACAAGTTCAAAGCCATAGCAAGAAGAGGTTCCTACTAGGCAAATCCTGCCCAGGTACATGTACTTGCCTCAGTCAAGCAATGCTTTTTCTTCATTGATTGGTTAAAGGATGTTCAACAAAGGGCAGGAAAAAAAAGGTGGGAAGATTAAAATTTCCCAAAGTTTGCTGCACTGAAAACTGCAGTCCTAAACCATCAGGAGCATCCTTTCTAAAACTAAAATGGTTTTAAGAGAAAAATCTCTGCAGAGAAAAGTATCTGTCTTTCTAAGGAGGTTTAGTGAGCTGGCTGCCAGAGATAATAGCCACTAGGTCCTGAGGGCCCATTTTGCTTTTCTTGCACAATTTAAAAAGTTCTGCTGTAGGACAAAGATTGTATTGATTCAGGGAACATTTATGTTTTGCACAAAGAGAATTTTAAAATTCCTTCTGAGTAATAAAAAAATGTGGCACTTATCATTGTGTGATAAAGGTAATTAAAAATAAAGAAGATAATAAGGAATAATGAGAGTAACCAGAATTTTTCTTCCTTTGTAGGTTATGGTGTCATGGCTGATGGAACCACCACCTATGTGAATGCATCTGTGTGCACTGTGAATTACCAGCCACTTAATCCACCTATAGTTATTGACTTACCTACTCCAAGGAACACATGATTATAATGAGGATTTAAAGTTGTACCCAACACATTAGCAACTTTATATTGCTGGCTGAGAATCCCAATAGGGAACCATTCAACAAAAAAAAAGCAAAATCCTTCTTTTTTTCCCTGCTAGTTCTTCACAGATAAATTTAGAGTAACAAAAGTGGACAAGGAACAAAGACATTTTGGTGCCAGAAACAGATTAAAGACTAACATTTCACCATTAAAATGTTTGTGAACACAGAAAAGTGAATGCATTCCACATACATATATATAGATAGATAGATATATATATATATAGATATATATGTATCTATATATATATATATATATCTAGTAGGGGCTTTTGTACATACCGTATACTGGACTTATTAAAAGAACAATGTCTTTCAAAGGAGTGTTTCTTTAAGAAAGTTTGCAGTTTAAACATAAGTGTTTAGACTAGGATTTCCTCATTTCAGATGTTTTCCAGTGAGCTCTTGGTAAAATAAAAATGATGGTAAAGATGCTTTCCCCTAATCAACATGGCAAATGTAAAAGATGGTGCACAAATGACCAGTCACAGGAGGAAAGATATTTCTCCAAGTCCTCCAGGTCTAAGTCTTTGCATCTATTCAAAACCAATGCAATAGAGGCCCTAATTCACTGTACTGAAATGAAGTTTTACTACATCTGGCATTACAGATGGCAAGGGAAATGGTGCATATTGCCAGCATGCTGTAAACAGCTCTACATTCAAGAAGGGAGACTGTGTTAAGTGCAGTATAAACTCAGGAATTTGTAACCTGGCCTCGCCTGTTAAAAAAAAAAAAAAAAAGAAAAAAGGAAAAAAAAAGGAAGGATGACATTTCCCTTAAAAAAATAGAAAAATATAACTGTGTTTTCATATGATAAAACGATATGTGATTGTATTTAAGGAAAAAAGAAAGAGAAGAAACCTGCAAAGAGCCCACCCTGTGATTAATAATGGTATTTTAAATAAAACCCACTGGGATTGTTGGTTTAAAACCTGCTAATGGGACATGCAGCCAATGATGAGATTACTGGTTTGAATTTGGCCCTGGTCAGGAGTTATTAAATGCCATTGTGATCATTTTGTCCTTGGGAAGAAGCAGAGATAGCAAGGGGAAGGCATCAACCCAAGGTGTGGCTGGGCACTGGCTTTTGGGTGACTGTGAGCAATGGGTACACCCCAAAGTGTGCAGAGCAGAGGTCACCTCACTGCTCTTTGCCCACTCATGGACACTGCTGAGACAGGCCCAGCACAAACCCAGCACAAACCCATCTGTTGTGCTGCTTTTGGCACCAGGCAAAGCAGGGGACGTGTCAGGAGCTGGTTGGGGTGGTCCACAGCCACGTGGAGCTCTCCTGCAGTGTCAGCAGAGGCATTGAAGCTGCTGGGATTTCAGCCCTGCCCTAGGCAGAACCTCGAGAATTGATTACGAAGCCACCAAAAAAACCCAGGGCTTCAGACATGTCCTGCAAGAAATGGATTTCTGCCTTGAACTAATAAGCATGTCCTTTTGACTTGATGGAGATAGTTTTTCTGCTGTATTCTGAATGTGGACAACCTGAATTTGGGGCTGACAGCATCTAGACATTAATCTTGTTCACACACATTGGGCAGACCACAGCACTGCCAGCTCAGAGTTGGTTGCAGGTCTGTGCATAGCCCACACCTGCTCACATGCATTGGAGAATTGTGTGTGTTACATGGATGTAAATGTGAGATTTATGTAGCAGCTGCATGTACATTATACACATAAACAATTTGAAATACCTGTGTTGTAAAAGCAGGCCATATGAGCTTCAACTCTGAGCAAGGTGGGCACAAACTCTGCTTTTCACTGGCTTCCCACATGCTGCAGCTCTTCCAGGTGCTGCCTGGAGCCAAGATGTTCAAGCCCAGTAACTGACTCATGCTGTGGACCCACAAGAAGCCACCAGACCCCCAGAAAACATGACAAGTCACAGGTCTGTCATTTCTTGTAATCTGTGGGGTGACCTTGTGTCTAAACTAATGTGCTGCTTTTTTTCCTGAAAACAAAACCCAAAACATTTGGTGATGCCTGCAACTGGTTTTTGGGTGAGTGGTTCACAAGTGCATGAGCAGATTAATTCAGATGGGGCCACTTTTGTCAGAGCTACTGGTGTGGAAATTTCAGGATCAGCCCCTAAATCAGTAAGAACTGAAAATCTTAGTCGAATATGAACTGCTGTCATCATTGGGAAGATGAACAATAGCATGTAGTTAGAATAAAAGTGGCTTAGCTAGTCACAATTCAAGTGGTTTGCAACAAATGTGGCAGGAAATTGGCTGTATGTTAAAGTCTGAAATGTTTACATTTGCTCATGGCACTTAAATGTTAAAGTGAAGGGAAGAGGTCCTTTTATTAGCCTCAGCAAAATTTCTATGTCAACCATAAAATATTCTCTTAAAAATAATTTTTCCTAAGGTATCTTCCAAATACTGTGTATTTTTATGTGGAAAGGATATGAAAGCAACTGTTACTTCAAAATATCATTTAAAGTTCTTGAGGTATGAAAGCTTAAAGATTATTTAATCATTTTGACATAACTTGAGTGTTGTAATTTTTGGTCAAGCATGTTAGACGAATAAAGTCTTAAAAAAAAAAAAAAAAAAGAACAAAAAAACACACAACAAAAAATAAGGTCTCTTAATGTTCAGCACATGTGATCAGCCCTATGTTGGAATGACTGCTGTCTTCTCCAGGGATAGGAGCCAGGCTGTGGGACATCAGCAGAGGGTCCCCCAGCTTCCAGCCACCACATCTCCTGCAGAGGGTAATGAGCTCGAGGTTGGGGTTGCAGAGAGAGGGGAAAACAGCAACCACTGCCTGTAATGGGTGTGTTTTGGTGTGTCTAGGAGGGAGGGAAAATGGTGGTGGGAGGGCTGCAGCACAGCTCTGGAGTGGTCAGGAACTGGGATGCCATCCTTTGGGCATCAGCAGCAGTTGGGAGAAGAGTTCCTGCTCTGAATTTGGTGTAAGGACACATCTTCACAGAGAGGGAGGTTAAGGCTGGGTTAATAGAAATATTTTTATTTTAACTTTGTGGGACAGAATGACCTGAGTTTCTGATCTACCTCAGATAAGGGAGGCCATGAAAAGGAAGATGTCCACACATGCAGCTGGACAGTTATCAGCTCCATTTAAATTTGGGCTGCCCTCTCAAATAATTTCCTGCCCCACCTCCCCATTGCTGACCTTCACTGGTATTTATCCAGATAGCAGTGCTCCTGAAGGAAGGTGTGCTGATGTGTATCACTAATGTGTGCCTTCCCATCACCAGGCAGAATTGTTGGCTGAGATTAATTCTGATTCATTTCAGCAATGAATAGGGGAGATATCACTGCACGTCAATGGGGGAAAAAAAAAAAAAAAAAAAAGAAAAAAGAAAGAAAAAAAGATGACAAGATTATTTTTACCTCCCTCAGTCACATACGGCTGAGGATGTGAAATGTTCCTTGACTAGAAGGAAGGAGCAGGCTGGAACTCAGCACCCACCCAAGCAGCTGCTTTTGGTGCCCCAGGAAGGAACAAAAACCCTGTCTCAGGGTCATGCTGGGGACACAGAAGGTGGGAAGGTGCTCTGGCCTTGCTGCAGGAGGGAGCCAGAGCAGAGGAGAAGTGGTTTGTCTTTTCCAGTCACTGACTGCTGCCAACAGTTAATGCAAATGCTTCAGAGGAAGGAGGAACAAGACATCCCTTAGAAGGCAATTTTTGGAATAATCTGCCCATGGGGATCTTTGCCCCCCTCCCATTTATTGCTGTTTGTGTGAAATTTTCTCTCTTAAAACTCATATTATTGCTTTCTGCTCAAGTAACTCACACAGAGCAAATATAACTGCAAATGGTCTTTCCTTTCAGGTACATTCCTGTCCCTTTCTTGCAAGTCTCTCTGCATCTGTGATTTTAGTGATATTTTGGAACAGGGAGCACCCTGGATGATTATGCACAGTGCATTAGAACAACAGTATTTCGCTTATTCTTGTATGTGTGCTGCTGCTTGGGTTTATTGACTGTCCCTTTGTTCTCTTTTTATGTGAAAAGTGAAAATAGGAGCACTTATACACACCTCTTTTGTGCCATTTGTTATTTTGTATATTGGCCATTATGTTGCTTTTTACTCACTTCATCTAGAAATTAAAATAATTTCCATTCTAGCTAGACTCTATTTCTAACTCCCTTACTTTCCCATCTTGGAAATGCTCCCCTTCTCTCGTTTTGATGTGTCATTTGGGAGTTGGTGAGAGCATCAGTGCCAGAAGAGGACCTCCCCTTCCTTCCTATCTGAGCATTTAGGCACTGGTCTCTGCTACTTCCTCTCCTGACTTTTATCTGATATCTTCATATTTTTAGGACTTTTTGGGATAATAGCACATATTTGTAACCCCCAATGGACCACTGTGGAGAGCTGCCCATGGCACTAGGTTGGTTTTCTCTCCAAGAGGTGAGAACTGATCTGGACTTAGCACAACCATCACCCCATCCTCTCAGGGAGCCTTACCCAGGCTGTGTTCATGGTGGGGATCTTTTTCCCCCACTCTGGCCTGTTTCCCTGGCTTTGGTGGTGGAGGGTACCTCATCTACCACATGTGGGGAGCTGCTGGCTGGGATAAGGAGCTGTGTGATGTTTGCACTGCCTTCATCCTGCTTTTGGGATTTTTTTATTTCTTAGCTGCTGCCCAAATCATGACCCTTTCTTTGCCTGCCATGAATAGCTCTTCCACAAGGGTCTTTATCAAAACCTTCACAATTGTCTACACCAATTACATCAGTGATAGCTCTTCTGGCCAGGACTTTGATGTACAAAAGCTTTCAAATAGATTAAAGGAACGGGCTCTCCTTTTGCACAAATCACTTGGTATTGTTTCCCCCCTCCCAGTGAAGTGTATTCCCTCTGCAGAGCATAATGGACTAAAACTGAGCACAGCAATTAACCTCACCATGTCACTGGGACTGTGCACACTGGTGCTCTTTGCTCCCATCCAGGGCCATGTGAGCCTGGTTAGGGGACAGATGCTTCCTGCTGTGGGACAAGAGCTCATTCTCTCCCTCAGAGCTCTGGTCCTGCCTCTGGATGGCCTTGGGGACAGGGCACAGCCATGGGAAACAACAAGGCAGACAGGCTGGCTGTTTGGGGTACTCTCATTACACTCACCCTGTCGTTCTCTCTGTGTTCTGAATGGGGTGATCAGCTTGAGCAGGGCCAGGTGGGAAAATGCTGGCTAGTACAAACACGTTGCAGCGGCTTATGGTAGAGTGAAGCTTCAAAATCAGAGCAAGGAAAAAGCTTTGCCCAGGCACATGAGCTCCCCAACACCCGGGAAAGGCTGGGGAGAGTTGAAGGTGATGTTAAAGTGCCCCTTCCTCATGCAGTTAGAGCCTGGCTGTGGGGTTAGGGCTAGCCCAGCTCACTGACAAGTGCCAGCTGGGAAAACCAGAAGATACCAAGGTTGGTGGTACAAACCTTTCCACTGGAAAGGTGAGAAGGGGTCTCAAAGGGTGCTGAGGTTCCTTCTCTCAAGGAGTGACCCCTTGTCCATAGGGGAATGGGTCCTGGTGGGGATTTTGCCTGTGGGGGAGTGGGGCTGAAGCTGATGGAGGGGACATGGGGACTCCATCTGTGCAGGGCACAGAGCCAGGTGGCCCCAGTGTTGTGTGCTGTGAACTTCAGAGTCAGCCTTGTCCCTGCTGGGTTTCTGTTTTAGCCTGGTGCTGCTGCTCTGCTGGAACACAAGGGACAGAAAGCAACAAGGTCAGGTCCTGCATGGCCCTGACCTCCAGTGTGCTGAGGAGGCATTTGTGCACACAGAGGTACTCTCCTCTGGGCTGTAGTACCCCACAGTGGCTAATTTCAGGGTCTCCTGCCAACTTTACCTCCCACCATGATGACCTGGGCCAAATTTTCTAGAAATAATGAAATTATGCAGGATAAAGCAGTTTAATACAGGTGATGAAGCCTGTATTTTTATATTTTTCTACTCTTTGCTAAGGCTGTTGCACAGCACAGCTATTCTGGTTGCATCTGTTATGTGATATATTAAAATGCTGCTTCACATGTGCTTCCCATAAGCAGCTCCTGTGCTTCCCATGTGCTTCCCTGCCATTCCTCACACTGGGGAGCCCTGAGAAGCATCTTGCCATGCACACCCCCACTCTGGATATCTCTTTGGGGCTCCCCAAGGGTGATGTATGAGGGTCAGCCCATCCTGGCCTTGTTTTTGAGCCCACAGACAAACCCCAACATCCTCCCCAGCAGCATTAGCTCCAAAGACCTCCAACAAGCCAGGAGTGGTGTAAGAAAAGGAGACAGGTCCTTCTGCTTGGGGTGAGCCTGGGGACAACTCCTGGCACAACCCCACATATCTCCCGTGGGCCAGGAGCTGCATATACCCCACCTGTTCCAGCTGGAATGCAGTGTAAACACAATTATGTTTATTGCTGGTTCACAAAGAAATGAAAGCTCTGAAGAGTTACCTGTCCAGTTCATTTCTGCAGACACCCTTAACAATAATTAATCATATGTATTAACAGGGGGTCAAGAGACTTGTCAAAACTGCAGCTCTCAAGTGGTAAACAGAGCTCATGCAATTAGCAGTCCCCACTCTGAAAACGTCTGGATTGATTCATTGTTCCTTCTAACACCTAAGGAAGTCAGGGAAGTAATAAATCATGAAAATATAGACAAGGCACTCAGCAAACTATGATGAAGACACTTCATCAGCTGCCTGCAGCTCTGCAGTGTGTTTGCACTGGAGTCAACACTGAGCTGGTTGCATGACAGCTGGAACCACCAAGCACTCACAAATGCTGCAATAAACTCAGAAATTTTATGCCTTCTTCTGAGCTAAAAGTAGGGGATTTCTTAACTGCTTTTAATCCAGCTGCTACCAAGTTTATGCCATCCCTTAAAATAAAGGTACAGGAGCTTTTAGTGCACAAATTTTCGTCAGAATAGCAGGGCTTTTTCTGCCCCAAGTCTGCATGGATGGAGGGGAAAGGGTGCAGCTGCATTTGCTGGTCAGGAAAGGGTCCTTCCAACTCTCCATGAACTCAGGATGCCACAGTGCAAGACACCCATCTCTCCTGGATCCTGGACATGCTTTGTTAAAGCAGCCCCTTTTAACTTGCAAAAAAAACCAAAACAAAACCCAAAAACAAAACCAAAAATTTCCTAAAGGAAAAAAGGACAACAATGGCAGAAGAGGAACAGCTCCTCCAAACTTTGAAGCTGGTGTTATCTATTAGCAACAACAAAAGGAGCTCAAAGCTGGGTGATGGAAAGCAAAAAAATGTATGAAAGCAAATTACTTGAATGGGGCTCTCAGAAGTGCTGGTGATGTTTTGTGCTCCCTATTGGCTTTGTTTCTGTTTCTCAGTGAAAAAAGGAGAGCATACTTTAAAGAACAGCCTTATCTTAGTAGTCTCTGCTAGGCATTAACAGTGGTTGTGTTCTGCAGTTGTGATATTGGTCTAAAAATCATCAGGAACTCACAGCCTCCATGTAGAGTCGAAATAGGAAGGTGTTATGTGTGGTTTTTTATTATTTAATAAAGAGAAAATAAAGACTGTTTTTATTCTTTACAAGCTCCTTGTAGTTGTAAGAGGCAGTCACTTCTCCTGACTCCTTGATGATTCCACAGAGGCTTTTCCTTTCCTGTGTACAGGAGCTGTGAAGCTGCTCCCACAAGAGGAGGGTGCTGATACCAGTGGGAGTTACTCTATCAGAAGCCCAGGGTCCATTGAGTCTGGAAACCAGCTGTGAGGAGCTAGAGGACCCAAATCTCTTTTCTCAGAGCACCTCTGTACATAGCCAGTCTAACCTCTTGCTTTAAGCTGTGGAAGCTGCTCAGGGCTGCTCCCGCTGAGCTTTGAGTATCTGCAGAGCTCATCACCCCTCTGGGCATCTGTGCTGGTGTTCAACCACCCTCATGGTGTGAAATTCTCTGTCCTGTGGAATGGGAAGCTCAAGCCCTGCACTCCCAAGGGAAGTCACCTGCCCATGTGGCTGCCATTGGCATCCTTCAGGGTGATGCCCAGAGTGGTGGCCAGTGCCAGGCAGCCACCACATCCATCTGACTGCCCCAGCTTCTCCAAACCTTAATGTACATGGAGAGCCACAGCAAAACCCTGGAGTCTGCCAGTTTTATTTCTGGTGCTCTGATGTCTTCAGTGCAATAGCTTGATTTGCATTGGTTGTTTTAGGAGAGCAAAAAGAAAACCCACTCTGAAGAAGTGAGTGCTGGATGGATTCCCTCTCAATTCAGCGGAAGAATGAGCACTGAGCTCAGTAAAATGAACATCTAAATAAGTATGAGTTAAAAGTATGCTTATATGACCTCACCCCAAGGTTTATGAAACTTTTCAAGACACCTTTACAAGAGAAGCCATGCTCATCTTTGCACTGTGCTCTTTTGTGGCTGGGCTGAAGAATCCAAGAGTGACACCCACTGTGCTGAGCCTTCCCTTTGCTGGGCTGCTTGAGAGCAGCCTCCTTCCCTTGGGAAAGGTTTAGCTGGGATGTGAGACTTCAAGTGCAGGAACTGGAGCTATGGCAAGCAAAAAGATCCATTCATTAGGGAAGGATTTTGCTTTAGAAGTTGTTCAATTGATGATTGATAAGTAAATATGGTGCACAGCCTTCTTACTATTTCCACAAGTGAATTCTAAGGAATTTTGTGTATTGGGACAGTGAAAGGCAGAGAGCATCCCCCTCAACTGGGACCTGGAGGAAGCAGGAAAAGACAAAACCAGGGAGGAAGATTAGCTCATATTGCTTGAAGAACAGGAGGAAAAATATCCTACAAAGGACAGGCTGGCACCAAAATGATGAACTGACAGCAAAACCACAGCACAAAGAACAATACCTCCTGAAAACAGAAGACATTGCTGCACTGACTCATGATCTAGCTTTATAAAATTTACACTCCAAATGGGACTGAGGGAGAGGGATGTCTGCTTGCAGAAAAATTAAGGAAATCAGAAGATGCAAGGACTTGACAGTGAAAACACTGCTTACCTGGGAGGTATAAGTAAAATAATTTTAGCTTTTTTTGGGCAACAAAGAAACTGCATGGTTTGGAAGAACTCCACTCCTGCAGAGGACAGGGCTGTATGGAGCTGCAAGGGGAGGTTTCAATTAACAGAAATGTCTGAAAAGAAGGGACCACCAAACCCTCAGACTGTTCAAATGTTTGGTGTTGGCAACATATAATAGAGACAGAAATTCCTAAATTGATTATGTATCAAGATTAAAAGCCCAGGTAATAAATGCAAGGAATAGAAATTGCCTGTTTAGAACCATGCATTAGAACTAGCTGATATTAATGAAACCTAATAGGATGACACATGACAGGAATGTTGATTAAGTTGTTTATAATCTCTTTAGAAAAGATCAACTGGGCAAAAGGGAAATAAAACTGGCTCACACTATAAAATGTTGATGCTGGCAACTATGAAGTTAGTCAGCTGGAATATTTATTCATCCATTACACCTAAGATGGGTAAAGCTTGTGGTGTCCCTCTAGGTGATACATGCTGCACACCATTACATTCAATTAAATCATAGAATATCCTGGGTTGGAAGGGACTTGCAAGGATCATCAAAGTCCAACTCCTGGCCCTGCACAGGACAAAGACAACCCCAAGAATCCCATCATGAGTGTCAGAGTGTTGTCCAAATGCTTCTTCAGCTTTGGTGCTGTGGCCAGCACCCTGGGCAGCCTGTTCTAGTGCCCAGCCACCCTCTGGGGAAGAAACTTTTCCTATTATCCAACCTAACCCTCCCCTCACACAGCCTCATGCCATTCCCTCGTGTCATTTCTGGTCACCAGTGACCAGAGACCAGTTCCTCATCTCCTGCTTCCCTCCTGAGGAAGCTGCAGACTGTGATGTCTCATCTCAGTCTCCTCCAGATGAACAGACCAAGGTCCACTCCTCCTGAGGCTTCCCCTCCTTCCCCATCCTCATGGCCTCCTTTGGACACTCTCTAACAGCTCAATGTGTTTTTTATGTTTTTTATGTTATGGCACCCAAAACCACACTCAGTATTGCAGGTGAGGCCGCCCCAGCCCAGAGCAGAGCAGGACAATCCCTCCCTGGCCTGGCCGGCCATGCTGGGCCTGTGCCCCAGGACAGGGACAGGGATGTCCCTGCTGTCTCCAGGGCACTGCTGGCTCAGCTGGCACAGCCTGGTGTCCCCAGGACAGGGACAGGGATGTCCCTGCTGTCCCCAGGGCACTGCTGGCTCAGCTGGCACAGCCTGGTGTCCCCAGGTCCCTTCCTGCAGCCTCTCATTCCCACTCTGTCCATAGGGCAGGGCTGCCCCGTGCCAGGGGCAGAATCCAGCCTTGTCTTTGTTAAACTCCACACAGCTGGAGCTTGCCCAGCCCTGTCCTTTATCCAGGGCTCTCTGCAGGGCCCTTCTGCCTTCCAGGGAGCCAACAGCTCCTCCAGTTTACTGAGTGTTCCTTTGAGCCCTGCATCCAGCTCATCAGTGAGGATGCTGAGCAGCACAGGGCCGAGGATGGAGCCCTGTGGGACCCCATAGTGGCCAGTGCCAGCCTGGTGTCACCCTGGCCACTGTCACCCCTTGTGCTGACGCCATCACAGGATGTGTTTATCCAGCTGTGGCTGGACAGCTTGTCCAAAGGGATCCTGGCAGAGGCAGTACTGAGAACCAAAAAGATTCCATCTCCTGGCTTTCCTAGATCAACCACCTTGTCATAAAAGGAAATTAAATTCATCTTTTATCCCTGTAGAGGAAGACTACAACTTACCCACACATCAATATCGTTTGCAACAAACCCTCACTTGTCATTGTGAGGCAGCTTGTTCTGAATGGTAAAAAAATGGAAATTTCAGTCCAGAATTTCTGAAGTCCCCAGATGGCAATTTCCTGACAGAAAGGCTCCTTCCAGCAGGGACATCTACATCATGTCTCATCTTGGCGGCCAAGAACTCGTTCACAGAATGAGGGAGCTGAAGCAGCTTGAGGTACCAGCAGCACAACTTTGGTCACACCCACTGTGTGAACATAAAACAAGGAGATAAACCATGTCAGATAAACTCTTTGTCTTCCAAAAGGGAAATTTCACAAAGCCAAATGTTAACACACCCAGTGAGGAGGAAAAACATTGAAGCAGGAAAATAGAGATGGTATTTGCAAACTGTTTAATCAAGTTTGCCAAAGAACAGTCCCAGAATAAAGAGACACTCAAATTAGTTTAAAAAATAAAACAAAACACAAAACCCACCGTGGTTGGGAGGGTAAATAAAAGCAGACCCAGAAAAAGATATATGAAGGGAGAAATTTGTGTTAAAAAAGAACAAGTAAAACAAACACACAAAGGGGCTATCAATGGCTTAAACCAGTAATAATAAGAACACAAAACCAAAAGGAAATGGGAGGGATTATTAAAACGGTGGAATTTTAAGATTTTTTGCTATTGCAAATAAAATGACCTGTGGTGAGACATTGCACACAGTTACTTATAGGCCTAGCAGTCCTGAAAGAGCATGTTAAATGGCAATTTCCAAATGTCATGACTCAGAATTGTATCTGAGAAGGTTGGTTTTTTAAGTTGCTAATAATGAATGAGTGTTCAGACACATTAGGACATGAGAGAAGTCTCAGCAGTCCAGAGAAGGCTGAAATTGTGCCAATATCTTTAAAAGGGAGAGAGAATAGTCAAAGCAAGAGAGCTTTTCCCAGACTTTGATCCCTGGGAAAAAAAGCAGTGGTGGGATTGATTGTGCAAGGCTTTAGCAATAAAGAATTAAAAGACTAATAAAATTAAATGCTAATCAAGGTGGGTTTAAGGTAAATGGATCTTCTCAAACTAATTTGATATCTTTTTATGAGATTACAAGTTTGGATGACAAATTAATTAGTCTTAAGGTAATAGACTTGGTAATAGACTTCTGTAAAGCACATGACTTGGCAGCTCTGTCTGGTATTTTCAGGAGGAAAGAGGAATGATATAATTCCAACATGGCACACAACAAATGAATTAAAACCCACCAAAGGATGTAATTAAATAAGGAATCATCTTGAAGAGTCTATATATTTTGCAAGGTCATCCAGGTACTGGTTCCTGCCCTGATATGAATTACATGCTACATCTGGATCAGGAAACCTGCCTCCCCCACCCCAAAAGGTGTCACTGAAGCTTTAAAGATGAACCAAGTGTTGTTCTGCAGGAAATACTGGATGGGATGTCTCACAGAGACACTCTGGCCCAGACATTTTTAGCAAATGAGGTCCAGCAAGTTGGTCCTACATTTCAGCATGGGCACACCTGAATCCCTCATCACAAGGAATGCTACAGGGGGAAGAGCTCTGAAAAAAGAGATCTTGGATGTGTGTTCAGAAGAACAAATGCAGCAGCTGACTGGGCAAAGCTGGCAGAGGGAGGCTGCACACCCTCTGCTTTGGCATCCCTATAGCTGAGATTTGAAAATACCCAGTTCAGACATCCCTGATCTGAGCATTAATTTGAGGAGCTGAAATTGACTCCAGGAAAGCCTGTGGAAATAGGGAAAGGGCCAGAAAATTTGCCCTAAGAGGTGAAAATATGAGAAGTTCCCTCTATCTTGTGGAAAACAGAAGTGGTTTAAGTTGATTTTGCTGTGACCTTTATGTAACTGCAGGGTGCACCAGCTGGAAACTGCACAGAGCCAAATTCATATCTGAAACAAGGACACTATCTTAAAAATGTATGTATTCACATGATTGGATATGGTGCCTTCTTTACAAAGACAGTAATTAGCCACCAAAACAACCTTTGAATGATTACACTGAATCTTTGCAACTGGCAATTTTAAAATCAAGGTCTGATGTGTATCTTCAGACAGAAAATAATTATGGGGGTTCCATTCATTAACAACAAACAAGCAAACAAACATCCCTGTGAATCCTTTCAACACAAGAGGTTGTGATTTGGATCAGCCCTTGCCTTAGCTGTGGGATTGACCAGTGGCCAGGGTGCTTCAGCCTCACTGGGGCTGTGCAAGCCCCTGTAACTAAAGGAAATGTTCCTTTACCTAGGCATGCCATTTCACACCCCGGCAGGCAATTAAAATGCAAATTAAAAATGTTAATTAGAACTGTTTCAACATCTATTCTAATGCACAAGATGGGAATTCTGTACAGTGTACAGAGAAAGATGCATTGTTCCTCAGGCAAAACCCTCCTGCCACTCTTGCTCTGGAGTGAGCAGAAAGAATTGCTTTTTTTTCTTGCAAGGAAAAAAAAAAAAAAAAGAAAATGGAGTGCTGAGATCTGATCTTGATCTCAAATGCTGGCATAAATCTACCAAAGCCAGAGGAGTGGTTGTTGATTTAAGGAGGTCAGGATCAAGTCCTGTGAAATTACTTGCAGTGAAAGGAGGTGAGAAAGGGTATCTACCCCACAATGAAACATCTGTGCAACAACTGGTTTTACTGTTTTCCTCCTGTCCTTTTTGTAAATCCCAGCCAGTTTAGGTGCAGTGACCAGGACAGACTTCAGCTAACCTGGGGCCACCTCCTTTCAGTGGGGATTTGGGAGGGGAGGCTGTGCCCCCACAGCTCTGCCAGCACTAAAACTCCATTTCACACTGACAACAGCTCTGTAAATGCATGCCAGCAGGTCTCCTCTCCACCTTTAATATGTAGCTGCTCATCCCACTAAGGCTCATCCCAACACACCCTGATGTTTAAGACAACTTTCTTCCCTTTCCTACTTGAAATCTACCCACATCAAAGATGAAATCGGGATGCTCCCAGAGCTGTGATGAGGTTGTTTTTACAGCTATTTGAGCAGCATGTTATACCTGCTTATTTGAAGATGATGATATTTGTATTGTTGCTAAGAATTCATGCCAAGCATAATTTTGGGGCGTTGTGAAGATATCATATTTGCATATTTTAAGTATTGATATAATACAAAATTCTCTTTATGACTCTTTTCACAGCATAATAATGCTCTTTCCACTTCATGACAGCCTTTAGCTTAGAAAAATTCAAAAACAGAAGAAAATTATTTTTTTTAGAGAACGGATTTTTTTTTCAAAATCTGATTTTCATTTTCCCATGTTTGGAGCATCCCTTACTGCTCATGACCTGCTGCACATCATTCTGATAAAAACAGTAATTGCACAGAGATACAGGCACTTCACATAGTAATGTCTTAATCAAACAAATGTCTGCATTTGTTTTGTTTTGTTTTTTGTTTTTTTTTCCTGAAGCACACTTTATTTTTAGCCTTGCAGACCCCATGCCAGTTGTCCATGTACAAGATGGTTCATATGAATCTCAGGGTGGAAGCACAGGGATCAGCACACAGGAGTGGCTGCCAAAAAATCCCCAACTCCTCTTCTATTACAGAGCTCATCCATCCAGCAGTTTGCAATTTTAATATGAAAAACCACCTTGGTTATCTCAAAATGCTGGCAATTGAAATTCAGTTTGTTGGGTTTTTGTTGGGGTTTATTTTTTCAAAGTTGTATAAACAGTTGGTAAGTGACATCCCCGCCTTTAAGAACTCAGTAAGAAAACCCAGCATGATTTGATTTGTTTTTACAGCGAAAAGATTGTTCTTTAATCCCTTTGGAGTTGTTGGATTTGATACTCCTGCCAGTTGAACTAATGAAAAATCCTCTGGCAGAGTGTGTGTGGAAGCTCAGAGACATCCATCCCCTCCCTGCACTGCCTGTCCTGGAGATGGTGGAAGCTTGAAAACTGCAGACAAAGGACAGAACTCCTGCATCCCTCTGAGTAGCTGCACTCCATGCCAGAAACCAGGGCAGGGATGGAAACTTGCTGCACTTGACACAAAATTAAAACCAGTTATCAAAAAGGAAGTAGAGGAGATTTTGGGAAAACAAAAAGCAAACAAAGAAAAGAGCCAACTGAGAAAAAACACCAAATAATCTTGAGTAGGTAATTTTTTTTCCTTGGTTGTATGCATTATTGTACAAATAATTCATGCAGTATTTGTGTTAATCTCAGGTATCAAAGCAGCAATTCACTATTTAATTAATATGAATGATTAACTCACTATATAAACTGCATGGAGTAATAACAGAAAATGGTTTTTTATTAATGGAACCAGGAATTTTTGTCATGATCTAGTGTGGGAGAACATCCCTAAATAACAGCAGTTTCAGTTTCCTCTGGTAATCAACTATCTAAGCAGCAATTTCAGGGACATACAGATAGGCATCAATTTTGGAAAAAAGTCTAGCAAGCATTTTTTAATGCTTATTTGCCAAATACATCCAATTCCAAATGTATTTATTTTGTAGTGGAACATAATTACACAAATCTTAGAAGCTAAAAGAGAAAGAATATAAAACATCCAACCTTAGGCCTCCCCAAAGATTTTTACTTAAAATCTTTGCAGTATTTCCTGAAAAGTTCCAAATGCAAAGAAGCATTTTCCCAGAAGAAAAAGCAAACCATATGTTAAAATGTTCTGCACTGAGAATCTTTCAGATTCATTTAATGGTTCATACATTCACTAGAAATAATAAGAAAAATAAAATTACATTCCTCTACCCTTCCCTATTCCAAAGACTTTCCTTGAGATATAAATATAAATATATGTGTGCTTGTACACCCACAACTTGCTCCATTTCCCCCCCTCATAATATCTGTTGACTTCTTTTTATGTTTTACTTGGGAGAAAGACACCAAATCAGCACAGCTAACAAGGGCCCTTTGGAGTTCTGATGAAAAGTGATTTAGGAACCAGACAGAGAAATATTTATCTAGCAATTCTTCAGAGTGAGTGTTTAACTGTTAATATAATCCCAGGAAGCAGGCTCTGATGATCATGTTAGCCTTTAATTATCAGAAGAGTTCAATGGTCAAACAATTATCTTTTATTTTCCTTGCCAAGATCTAAGTACCTCTTGAGATATTCAGAGAGGAGTTTTTCTAGAACTGGTAATCTAACCAGAGAATTTTACCTGCAATTTACTGTTTATTGTGTAAATACATACATACATATATATATACATATATATATATGTGTGTGTTTCTATACATATATGTGTGTGTGTGTACATATATATATATATATTTATATATATTTATATATATAAATATATATTTATATATATTTATATTTATATTTATATTTATATTTATATTTATATTTATATTTATATTTATATTTATATTTATATTTATATTTATATTTATTTATCTTTTTAATAGACTGTGGTGAGTACATCTCCACTCTGTCCCCCTCGTTTCCCCATCCTTGGACCTGCTCTGTGGTCTGAGAAGATCCTGATCTGCCTTGACCAAACTGGCAATTGATGCCTTGAGGAAACCAATGGAGTCATCCCTTGATTGTACCAGGAGCTCCTGCATGGCAGAGGTGGCACCATCAGCTGCCCAGCCTAGGTGGGAAACAAAGGATAAGCAATTATTCCCTTTTTTTTCAGCTGATTATGGTATGGATGTTGCTGCCTCAGATCCATAGCTGAGGCACTGCTGTAATTATTGTGAACCCCACTGAATTGCTTTGCAAATGTTAAAGTGATTAAATGCTGCTAAACCCTTTTGGACCCTTATCTTTGCATCCATATCCTCTGCACCCTGACACTCTCTTGCATTCCCAGCTTCCTTCTAAGCCATTCCAACTTGCTTCTAATTTGATCTTCCTGTGGATGTAACTAATAAAGTGGACCTTGCCACCAAATTTTCTAAAGTCACATTTCCACAGATTCATATTAAACCCTGATTTTGCCAATACCTTTGGTGATGTCTTAAAGCAGCCAAACCACTCATTTGCAACAGAGAAAGGTTTGGCATCCACACAGAGCTGGCATCTGCTCAGAATTCAATGCTTGGTCCATATAAACATGTCCTTAAGAATACACATGTGGCACTGCAAGTAGGGGAAAAAAAGATGCACTGAGAAATGCAATTCTTTTTTTGAATAATGAAGGCAAATGTATTAGAAGTAATACAATTGGAAAATGGTAAATGAGAAAATTCAATACTATGTCTTGTAAACCTTTTTAGTGAAGTTTAGTGTGTCAGTAATATAATGCATGAAATTTAAAAATAATTTCCTTAAATTAATTGCTTTTGGAAATGTCTTAGGAAGCATTATTTTGACAATGTTAATTGTTGTCTTTTTCTTTTTTGATAAATGGATTATGCAAAATTAATTCCCTCACTGTGTAGATTTAATCCACAACACAGGACCACTGTCAGAATTTAAAACTATTTTGAGTTTTCTAATGAATAGATACAAAAAAACCATACTCAATTAATTTATTAGTTTGAAATTATAAATCAGTCACTGTCTTTATCTACAGTTTCTTGCATTTGGCCAAATCCTACTCTACAAATGCCTAGAAAAAATAATTATAGGATATTTTTGAAGACAAAGTTCTAACATAGTGTTCTAAAATACTGGGTAACCTCCCTTCTGTTATGTCAATGATTTACTTATGAAGAACCTACAAAACACAGAAACAACTTAAAAACTTATTCCAATGCTTTGAGTGAGAAAGAAGTAAAACCATTAGTTTACCTCACTAAAATTTATTTTAAAAATAACTTGATGATCCAGGTTCACTCTTAATTTTCCCAGACTAGAAAATCAAACCCTCCTTTATTATCTCTTACTCTTGCCATGTTAATACTGTCACCCTGAATGGACATAAGAACACCAGGATATGGAGGGGATTTGTCCACTTTCCACTGGGAGTGGGCAGCACTCCTATGCAGAGAAGATAATTTACACAAATAAAATGTTTAAAAGGATTTCATTATTGTCTGGATATGAAAAGGTGAACCACCCTCCTCTCTATCCTCCTTGGGTCATCTGCACTGAGAGAAACAAAAGAAATAATCCAATCACCCAAACTGTGCAAAGCCCCAGACATATATTGCACCCATGATGTAACTTTAATTTCAATTTTACCATTTAATTTCCATGGGAAAAGTGCTCAGCCTGCCTAGATGAGAACCCAAATGGAACAGGGCTCATCTGGTTCACCTGATGCTAAAACACAGGTGCATGTTCCTGACATCTTTCAGGTATTCCACCTGCATCTTCCAGCACTTCAGGAGTTTTAAATATTCTCAGTGCCCTCACATGAAAGAATATATTGCATTAATTTTTGAGGTTTACTTCTGGGTTTAGACACATTGAGGAATTTAAACCATGACTGGCCAGTGACCTGATGTGTCCTTGTGTACCTATGCTGGTTGCACTTAGCTTTTTCTGCCCCTTTCCCTGTTCAAACTCAGCATCAGAAATCACTGATTACCTCTTGCAGGTAGAATAGCCATAAATAGCAGTGTTAGTACAAGAAGTTAGTAGAAAGCTAATTCCCCTGTTTCAGTAAATTAAGTTACCTAGGAGATAAAGGGATCTGTACAGCCACAAATCACTTGATATCTTGTCAAACAGCAGGTTCATACCTGTCTGGTAGGACTTTGGAATCAGAGGTTGCTTCTTGATCCAGATCCATGAAGATTTAATGTTGATTTTGGTTGATTGACTGTTGGCTTTTTTTTAATTTTAATTTTTATTTTTATTTATTTTTTCTTAGCTTATGTCATATTAGCATTAAATGAGTTCAGGGCCCCACTCTACTTTTTTTCTTGCAATTGAATAGCAAATATTCAGAATTATTCCTAAACAGATAGTGATTATTGTTCTTAGTTTATTAAAATGGTGAAATTAGTAAAGTTAAGAAAAAGTCAAATGTCTCATGGATATGGATGAAGAATAACTGATATTCATAATACATGGGTGTGTATTTGCTGTTTGAGGAGATACAAGGTACCTGAATACTTGCAGAGGAGACAGAACCCTTACCTAGTAGGAAATAATGAAATTTTTCCATCAGGAAGATTAGATTTGACAGCTATAATTTTCTGGCTATCATTTAATAAATGCAACTGACTTGTCTGAAATCTGCAATATTTAACAGTTCATACAACTCTATGATAGAATTTAGAATTTTTCTTCATTGGTGCCCAGCAGTGCAGCATTTAGGACTGAACTGGCCAACAGAGATGGATGAAAATGATTGGCATTTACTGACAGCATCATGAACACAACTGGGCAGAGCTGTAATGCAGAATGAAAAGAGGCTGGATTGTAATAATGCCTCAGTCTGTGACTGGCTGCTGAGTACTTGTTTACAAATTATTGCAAGATTCTGTTTACACAAGATTATTTTAACCTATAACATTTTGATATTCTTGGGAAGTGCAGATGGTATATTTACTTAATCACTGTCAAAGCCCTAACTTTTTATTATTTTAAACTGATTCTGAAGTCAGTGTTACTTCTGCTCAGTGTTTTCGCATGTGTTACGCTCGCCTTGTTTCAACTCTTGTTTCAGTCATTTTTAATTCTCATCAGTCTTCATTTTTCACAGTGAAGTTTTTTCTTAAAAGTGACAGAATGCATAAGCCAACAGTGGGATTGGTAAGGTATTTAAGAAAAAAACCCACCCCTTCCTACACCTCTTGCTGTGTTAGCAGTTTTTGAACCTTTCTATGGTCCCAGGGTTGGACCATGGAGTTAAATTTCCTTGGGGCATGTCGTGACCTGTTGTTTTAACCTGGCTCAATTCGTTACATTTTTGTACCCTGAACTGCAAAATTAATTCCAAAACCTTAACACTGGAGTGATGAGTAAGGAGCTTTTTCCAAAGGCAGCAAGCTCCAGTCCTCTGCCAGGCTCTGGATCCGATCTACCACCTGATTCTTTCTTTAAAAAATACATCTCCATCTCAGCTTCTCCCCACACTCTCCTGGTATTTATTGTTGTAATTGGGTGCCAGCTGTACTTGTCAGTGAGTGGAGTTGTCACAGGAAAGGAATGAGTGGGTACACAAATAATGCAGTTTCCAGCCCAAACTACTGGGTACCCCTGTGGACTGAATGGAGGGAGAAAGCAATTTATGGTGACTGCAGCTTGGGTTATTTTCATTGCTCAGAGTCTGGATGCTTCCATGAAGCCTTAGGCTGTTTATTCTCTCAGGTTTTTGAGAGAGAGAAGGAATTGTGCCTGCCACCAAAAGGAAAGGGTTTTATTTGGGCTTTTTATGATTCTTCTTGATGTGTGTCTGTATACTTAGTTGAAAAGGACTGAGAAATCTATGAGGAAATTTAAGTCAGAATATTACCTTATATAGAGGTGCTCAGACATGGATTGAGACCTTCATTATTTTTTTCTGACTAGAATAAATTAAAAAAATAATAATATTTGAAACAGCTGCATAGGGACTTCAATATTATTGCTTTATCCTCTCCAGAATATTGGGATGGAATTTCACAGTATCAAGTTTCTGTATGAAGGAAACCTTATGTAAGATAATGAGGTACTTTGAGGCAAAACTTAATGGCTTTACCTTACTCTCCCTACTGGTAGTGAATACTTGATAATTCCTAATGATGCTTTCTTCATACCTTCCTAGCAATATGTTCATTCTACATCTAAAACCAGTTTGGTAATGTAATTTCTCTATAAAACACTGCTACTAACCGTATCTAAACTAATTAGGCACAGTCAGAAACAGCCTAAAAATGTAGCATGCTCGCTGAATGAGCAGATTTGGAACTTGGCACTGTTCCTACTACATAACTCGATTGGGATGCTGTTTCTGATGCCTTCCCTTCTGGGCCACAAGAGCCAGATTTCTGTGTCTCCTCTGATCTGCTCTGCCCTGGAGCAGCACTGTGGGCAGAGGAGAGCAGATTGTGTGTAGCTGCTGTGCTGGGGCTCCTCTGCCTCTTCTCCACAGCTTGGGGAGCAGGAATGTGGGGCAGGGAGAGCTGCAAGGGCACAGTGTGACCTGACCAGTCCTGGCTGCTGGCTTTTAGTGACCACCACCAGCAGTGCAAGTGGGAACCTCCTCTGGGCTTTCCTTACACTGCAACAGAGGCAAAACCTGCTGAAAGTAAGGGCCATCCTAATATACACCCCATGCACTTTTTATTTCTAGCTTGTTTTTTATTGCAACAAAAGCTCTTAAACCATTAGCGCTTGTGTTTTCCCAAATTTCAGCAAATGTGGCAAATTTACTGTGTAACTTTGATACACAGAGCATGATCCCAAGCAGTTAAATGCTCCAATTGAAGGATTTACCAAATAAATACTAAGCCATTAGTATAATGGGATTAAAAAAAAAAAAAAAAAGGAAGGAAAGTCCTTGCATAAAGTGACTAGAGAAACAGGTCATGAAATATCCTTCTAATCTTCCCTGTGTGCCCAACCCAGAGTACATGAACCATGGTAAGCACTTTCCAAAGTCTTGTTGAGCAACTTGATTGGGACCTTATGAGCACTTAAGTCACCTCTGACTTGCACTTGGTCTGCAAAACTCTGGGTAAAAAAGGTGTATTGAATACTCTTAGTGTATTCAAAATGATGGTATTCATTTAATGGGCCATGATAATTTTTTATTATTTTGGCTTATTCTGTAAATCATCATAGTTTCTCCAAGCTCTTTGTTATTAAACAACAGATACTGTGTTCACAAAAAGCACCCAAACACCATCTCAGACCAAACACAAGCCAGTGCCAAGTCACTGAATTCTGAATGATTGGGTTGTCACTGGGAGGGCTCTGCAGTGATCCTGGGCAGAGCCACAGAAGGAATAGCTTGGGAGGATGCTGATACTCCATGTTTTTCAGCAGGACCAGGGGAGAGGTAGGAGCAGAACCTCAGCCCAGAGCACTACAATATTTGCACACATGCTTTGTTGGCTTCTAGATCCAACATATAATCTCTTTTTTAGTGGGATTTCCTGCTGCTGCCTGGAGGGTTTCACTGGTGCAGGCTTCATAAACACTTCCATGGAATGGAGTCAACATTCAGGCTGGCTGGGATCTTTCCAACAGCCCCAAGTTTTTGGGACACTTAAGTTCCCTTCCTATTGTGTCACACTGCCCAGGCTAGCATTTATAAATAGTAACAAGGAGTTTTCTGTTGCTTTCTCTGAAAGTTGGATCAAATCACAAAGGATGCATGCAGCTAATTTTCTGGGCTTCTCTAAGAAAGAACCTATAGTTAATGCAATAATTGAGCTCACAATGGGCCAATGTTTAGATTTACCAGCCCTGACAATTTGTTTGCATCTTTAATTTGCCCAATCTGTTATTTCTTTTTCAGTAGCTAAACATTTCCATGTAGAAGTACTCAGAAAACTCAAGCATGTGCCAAGCAATGAAAAATTCTAAATATTTTATTTTCCTGTTGCAGGTTTTGTTGTGCTGAAGAACATGGGTGCAACTCTGCAAGGAGGTTGTTTAATTTGTCTTCCTGGAATGATTTTCCTACTTTTCTGTGAATCTTATCACCAGGCTGAGGCCAGCATGGCAGTGGAGGGGACCAAAGTGCATTTTTTGGTAGGATCTGTAAGTACTGATGCCAAAATGAAACAGAACCACTACATTGCTAATCCTCTTACCTCTCTCAGATCACTGGTCTTCATGACAAGTTTATCACTTAGACTGTCAGGCACTAACAGCTGTGATTTGGCATCCACCAGAAAGTGGGAAAATCCAGCAGAATGTTTTAGGACAGGCCCCCAAAAACACCCACTGCAAAACCTCACCTGCCAGTCATGCCTAACTTTTTAGATGACCACAGATAAGATTTTTTTTAAACTGCTTTTGCAGCTATTAGGTCTTTTTAATTTGGGGCTGGATTTTTTGTTCTCAGAAACCTGATTATGGTTGAAAACTCAAATTTTATTTGTGTCCAAAGGATATGACAAAGCATTGCAAAATAGAAAGGGAGAGGATGCATTGGAATAGAAAAAAAAAACCTAGGGTCCATCTTATTTAAAAAAAAAAAAAATACAGTTTATCTGCCAAAGCTTGCACAAAACTGAGAGAACAATGGAAAAAGGAAAATCCAGGACATTTTTAATTGAATTGGGCCCTCAGTGTGCTGTTTAAACTACTAAACCTCATGATTAGACATAGTGATCGAGCTGCAGTATAGAAGAATAACACTTCAACATGAGATGTAAATCAAATACATGCTGCACTTGCATCCTGGCTAAGTACCATTGAGGGGAATTTCTCATGCTATGAGGTGCACCTGAGTGATGCCACCATCTCAGAAGGCCATTAAAGCTCCTCAGTTATTGTTTTTGCTCCAACAAATTATTTCACCCCTAGGGCAAAAAAAAAAAAAAAAAAGAAAAAAGGAACATAGAAAATCTTCACAGCCTTTAGGATCATGTATAGTGTATGCCAAACTACTCTATCTCTACAGAAGAGCAGGGCACTCTTGCTCCTGCTGGCTTAGCACCTTCTGAGCTGTGTGCAGAATTATGAGGTTATGAGGCTGAGCTGATTTCCCACTGAGCAGTGCTTTATCCCACAAGTGCAGAGTAAAATGGGACTCGTGATACAAGCTACTAATCAAAGCAAAGATTATCACAGCCTGCCCTTAGATGAGCTGCACTCAGTTTGTGACTGTGTCAAGAGTTAGCAGTGCTGCTTTTTAGGGTCTTCATTATTGATTTTTAATACAGATCCAATTGGGAACCTCAGATCGTTTTGATTTGATCTTTTTCCGGCAGAGACTCAAACCCTGAAGGAAGCTAGTCACCTCTTTGATGCATGTGCCAAGCTGCAGTCAGACTTCAAAGGGCAAAGGATACATTTTGAATTTCCTTTCAACTTTCCCCCATTGGCCTGGCTGCTACCACATTATGAATTATAAACAATTCTATTTTGTGCTTGTCATTGCACTTCACACTTCATGCGAGGATCTCAAAGTGTGTTGCAAACTTCAATTAAACAGAACAATACCCTGATGAACTGGGTTGGAAACTATTCCAGCACTGAGTGAAGTTTAGCCATTTGAGGGATTGCAGACAGTTCAAGTAAGTAAGTGCCTGTGGTAAAAAGGCAAGATATTAATCAACATCCCACTTGCAGCGTGTTTACCATCCTTAGCCTTTCATTAAAAAGGTCACAGTATCAAACTCAGAAGACCAAGAAGCCAAACTCCAGCAAGAAATTCTTCATCTGCTATTTGAGACAGACCCCAGCTGAGCCTTGCTAATGGCAAACAGTAAGTGGCCATCATCCAGGAAAGGCTAAAGAAGGCACTTTCTGTGAAGTCACACAGACTATGGCTGTCAGCAACACTTCTGTAACAACTCTGAGCAATGACAACATCAGAATGGCAGGGGTTTGGATTAGCAGTGGAAAAATCTCCACCCAGATTGGAAGGCTCTCCTGGGGCATCTTCATATAGATCTATGTAGGCATATCTTTGAGGGGCCTGTCAAAATCAAAATATCTCTGGAAATACAGGGCTTGAATCTCACTCACAGAGAGGCTGGTGCTTATATAAATGAGGCTCCTCAGGCCTGCCTCTAGTTACTATTATGGATGACAGTTTCTATCAAGATTTTTTTCTTCACTTGTCTGAGGTTCTTTTAAGTGTAAAATAGCTCCTGTGTCCTTTTGCTTCTTCTTGAGTGTAAAGTAGACAAGATCCAGCCTGGAGGACCCTTCAGCTGCCTCACTGCTTCCAAGAGAGAAAGAAACCACGAGATTTTCCACAGCTCAGGGAGGAGTTTGTTCTCCTGCCTCATCCAGGGTCAGCCTTAAGCCCACCCTGGCATTTCTGCCTGGGTTTCAGAGGGAGGAGCAAAGAGTAGGACCAGGCTGCCACTTCCACCTTCACCTGATGCTGAGGCTCCAGGCTCAGGTCAGCACTTGATAGCTCACAATAAGTGTGGTAATTAGGATGAGAACACAAAGGCTGTTTTAGGGTTTTATGCTATTTTCAAGGGGGAAAAGGAAAATATTTTTAGTTTGCTTTCAGTGCTTCCATGTGCAATTTTACAGCTCCATAGCAGTGCCTGATAACATGGCAGACTGTGCAACCACGATGCTGGAATTACAAAGCAGGCCCCAACACTGCCTGCCATTTATAGTCCAAAATGCTGGAACAAGAACTCAGAGGGTGAATCTGCAGTGAGCAAAGCAGAGCAGTGTTTTGCAGTCATGTGTACAAGTCTGAAGGCTCTGTGTCTTGTCCTTCAGTTTGCTTCCCATTGGGCACTGATGCATTCATGGACAGGAAGGTGAGAGTTATTTTTAATAGAATCTGAAATCTTTTAGTCAAGGTTCCCTCTGTTTCACCTTAGTCTTGGGGGGAGGAAAAAATTCCCATTGAACCAACATTGGCAAAGATAAATAAATGTATTTTTTTTCATTTTAAGCTCAGGAGAAACAGACTCTTAGGAGAAACTGGCCTCTCAAGGTCCCCTGAGATTAGCACTGGGCTAATCAGATGGTTTGTGCTGCCCTGACTTCAGCAACTCATGCTAATTTTAAGGTTATGTGAACTATTAATCTAATCTGGTGGAATCTTTAACCAGGAAAAGTAACTGAGAGGTGGCCAGGAAGTATCAAATTCCCAACCCTTTCTTTGTCTAAGGAGGGCAGGAGAAAATAGCTATTTGGGAAAAAGGAATTTGCATTAGCTCCCATGGAAATACTTTTTATCCCAGGCTTTTTTTCTCCATCAACTGCAAGTGGATTAATTTAAATTGAAAAAAGGAAACTTTAAAGATAGAAAATACCCAGACAAAGAGGTAGAGAAAGAGAACTACTGTGCTTTAAATTCACACCTTCACTATTAGCAATAGCATCTCTGTGACTTTGCTTCAGAAACCCTGTGATTATCATAGCTCATAACCATACTCAGAGATAAGGAAAAAAGTAATCTCACACAAATGCAGCAACAAATGTTCATGGAATGATAGTCTGAAAACATTTCCATTCCATCCAAATTTCTAAACTGCTTGCCTGCACACAGGAGTATGCAAACACATGTCTCTAGCCACAGCCAATTTACCCAGTTGCACACTTAAATTAACAAGACAAAATAATATAATTTTCTGACTTGTTCTTCAGCCACTGGAAATGTCAGTTACATGAATCCCAGGAGTCCTCGTTTTGATACTGTATTATCTTTAGAAAAGTAAATATCTTGAAACTCTTTAGCACAGTTGCAAAAACCAGCAGTCAGTACTTCTGGTATCTGTGAGAGGATGGCTCTCCCTGACAGCTGATTTAGGCAGAATGACTTTTTGCCCTTCCTCAGTCTAGACAAGAAACATACACAGAGAATCACTAATGGATCCCCTGAATAAATTATAAATCGTTGGTGTGGCATTTAGCCAGCTGAAGAGGGAAATATCCGTGGAGAAGGCAGCCTCAGATCCCGCAGGCAGCAAAACCTGCTTCCAGAATTCTGCCTTGCACCACAAAAGAGAAAGGGGCTATGCAAGTAGTTAAGGGGGAAAAACAGATTACAAGTCTGGTGACAGGCCAGCAAAAGCACAGGATTCCAGGACTGACCTAAACTAAGAAAAAATTTGTCTAAAAAATTCGGTGATCTTACAAAGAGGGTTATTCTGTTAATGCAGAAAAAAGGGAAGTGGGTGCTAACTAGCCCAAAAAAATCCCAAAGGTATTCTTCTCATCTGAATAGTCTTTAGCAAGAGTGGAAATCTCTTTGATTGAAAAGGCACTTCAGTCCTGAGATGAAAGAGAGGGCAATTATGTCCCTTTCCTTTCTAAGGTCAGGTATATTTAGGGCAGTACTTTCTAATCTGGTCATCCACAGCAGGGTCAGTGCAGCAGAATGATGCAGCTGGAGGCTGCAAAGGTACAGAATGGGTGAGAAGGGGTGGGGGAAAGTGTGTTGATGCCAGCACAATCCCCTGTTGTTCAAATCTAACTCTGGAGTATGGCTTTTAAAACCTGCCATGGAGCTTCTTACTGACTAAACTCCCATTATGTATTCCGCAGGGTGGAAATGCACACTTTGGGTAAATACAGGAGAAGGTCAGTGGCAGGCAAAAATAAATAAGACAAAAGGCAGTTGGTTTTAACAAACTGCAGAGTAAAGAACTGCTAGGCTGTGTTATGCACACACCTGAAAAAGCCAAAAATCTAACTGCATGCAAAAGGCTACATTTCATAAAGTTAAATATCAATGAAATATTTTCGACATTTGCATTCAACCTCCAGAAGTAGAAACTTCAGTTTTTTTAAAATAAAACCAAGTTTTAAGTATAAAATGAGTCTCAAGAATGGCACAATATCGAAGAGTAAGAATGATAACAATTATAAAAAACACCATCAGAATTTTGAAGAAGAAGCTTCTTATTTTTGGGAATGAAAGCTGAGTTTCCACCCACTGCGCTGTCTAAACTAAATATGTAAAATATCTTGAAAGCAAAGTTTTCACAAACACAAGTAGCAGCCAGTTTTACTATAGCTGTGGTAAGAGGTCCTGGTAAAAACAGCAACAACAAAAAAAAAAAAGTCTTTTTGGTTCAAAGCTATTTCTTTGCAGCATGTTAAATATTACGATTGCATTTTATGCCCCCATGCTGAAGCACAGAATCTTTGCCACCTTCTTGATCCATGGAATATGAAATTCCAAAAAGGAAACAGATGGCTTTTGGTCCTGTGCTCCTGTTTCCTTGTCACATCTCACATGATCATTATAACTGGATGGAAAAGAAAATATGTTTCTTACAGAACTGCAAGAAACCTGCTTTCTAATCAGAAAAAAACTTCTCTATCTTGAGATATAAATACCACTTTTCAGTATTACTGAAAAAATCTCTATTTCAGTAGTATTTTAAAGAAAACATGCATGTGGGATAGGCATTACAGTTGGATTGTGAAGAGAAGAAATAGGAGAAGTGGAATTATGCATGCAGATGAGAAACTGGACTGTGCCATAGAAATGAAGATTGCAGTGCACCTTCAGCCTGCCTGACTTTGCTACAACTAAAAAGCTCTGTACTGCTGCTTTTAATACTTCTAATGAAGTCTTGGGGAAAGTGTTATTTCTGTAATCTTCTAAAGAAACATACTTTGTAAGTGCAAGCTTTCCTGATTTATTTATTCTCAAGATCTTTTAGTGTATTTCAGGAGACCTAGCGCACTTTGATCTTAAAATGGTTGAGGAGCCAATAAAAAAATTAAATCACTTGTTCTTACAGACCATGGATTGAAATTACCTGTACCATGCACATTCAGTGTGTATCCCTGACTCCATCATCTGTGAGCTAAAATAATCCCCTGTAGCTGAAATAATGGAGCTGGAGATGAAAATCTCAGACCCTGGGCAGGGCACCAGGATATTTAAGTGGCATTTCTGCATTTGAAACTAACCTTGGACACAGAGTGGGTTTCTCTGTCTGACTCTCAGCTCATGGATGAAAGGGAGCAAGAGGAATGAGCTCCTTCAGGGCTGTGCAGTGTTTTCCCCAGCAGTGTTTACAGTGGAATTTCCACAGGATAGAAAAGGGGCTATTCTGCTCCTTGTGATTTTTGGCCATTCACTGCCATGTGCCCAACTCACCCCAACAAGCTCTGTGTGTGTATCACCTCAGAATCCAGGGCCATGGATTTTCTTATGGGCCACCTTAGGTAGCTAGCCTGCTGATCAAAGAGGGGCTGTATTTTTCTTCTTTAGAGAGTTCCTTGCACAGCCTCGTGTCCTTTTCTATAAATGGCATAACTGTGCTGATTAGTAATAAAAGAAGGTTCCACCACCCACACCTGCTCAGTGAAGCTCCATTCCTACAGCTCCTTCCTGTTTCTGGAAGAATTTTCTGTTAAGAGGAATTCTTAATTAGTTAGTAAATCAGTACATCAAGATAAATTAGAATTTTTCTGGACCTGTCCAGAATTGCATTACCCTGTCACAAGCCTGACCTTCCTTCTCTGAAAAAGCTCAGAAAGCAATGACCTTGGGAAACAGCTTACATAAGAAGGGCCTTGTATCTCCCCCTGAAATAAAATGCATTTTCCTCTTTGTATGTGAGAAGACCTTGGCCAGAAGGAATCACCCTTTTGACAGCTCACACAGATTTAGAGGCTTCTGAGCTTAGCCTGTGGGTCCTCCTTTAGCCTCACAGCACATATCTTCAAGTTATTTTATAGAAATGTTCTTCCCTAAAGATATGTGGGAGCAGTAGGCTTGGTTCCCTGAGCATAGATTGGGGTGGGAATGTATTTTCTTCTCATGTTCCTATAACCAGTAATTTACCAGGCAGCCTGTTCCAGCTCTCAGAGTCTCAGCTTGTGTTTTATCCTGGTTTACAGGTAGAGCTGTACCCTCACCTGGCAGTGGTCAGTCTGGCTCCATCAACCTGAGTGCTGATTTACACCTGTTGAGGATTTGAGAGCTGCTGTGCAACAGGAGCTTGCAATAATAAACCCAGCTACAAGCAGAAGATGAAAACTCCATTGGGGGTCATTCTGTAATGGACCTTTCTCCTTTTGACCAAATTTTTGCAATGCACAGATTCATGTTTTGAAGTCACACTTGCAGGATAAGATATTCTTGGGAGTGTTTGGAAAATGTAAAATCTACAACAGTTTGATAAAATGATTTGACAAAATGAGTCAAAGGTGGCTCACGTGCCTCTGTCTTGCCTGGAAAAAAAAAAACAACCCACATTCTTCTTCTAAATGCAATTAAAATAACTATTGTATTAAATAACTGTAAAATATTGAGTACATGTAGAAGAGGGTAAAGAAATGGAAGCCACAATGAAGTTCTTTACATATTCCTGCTGCAACTTCACAGTAGAACAGGTCAGCAAAATCAACTTCAGGTCCCCACATCTGAATGAAGGGCTGGGATAGTAACCTTAATTTAGGAAGTAAGGTTGTGGAAAGACTGAGGATGTCACTTCTCTGTTGCATGGGGGTTTTGAGCTCCACAGATTCACTGTGGAGTTTCTCCTGGTTTGTGGGACAGGTGTCTGCCAATAAAGGCAGGAGCTTCTCTTTGAAATGGAGAATGTAAACCCCTTCCCTCCAAATTATTATGATTTTGAAATTAAGGGGCTCTCAGGCAGAGATATGGGAATTAGAAATAACAGTTCTTTACTGGGAAAATTAAAATAGAAATACAGTGTTACAAAGAACAATCCCAAAACACTGACAGAGTCAGAATACAACCTGACACCCTGTCAGTCAGTCAGGGTGTTGGCAGCAGTCCCATTCAATGGTGGCTGCATCCTCCTGCAGTGGCAGATGTGGTTCAGCTGGAGCAGTGCTCCTGGAGAAGGTGCAGTTTTCCTCTGAAGGTCCAGGGATGATGTGGAAAGGTCTGGCTTTCCTCTGGAATCCAGTGGAAAGAAGGTACCTTGGTGTCCAAAATCTCAGTTTTTATCTGGGTAGGAAAGGCTTGGCTGCTCCCCTGGCTGGAGCATCTCCCAGTGGGATGATGTAATTTTATCAGTCACACAGTGGGACTGAATGGCCCAGCAGCAGATGATATCTCCTGGAGGGAGGATGGGCTGTGGAAAGATAAAGATGATTGCCCAGCTGGTTTAAAGGTGGCCCATTAGCAGATAATATGTGCCAGGAGATAAGGGTCACTGCCCCACCTGGCTGCAACAGATGGGGACAGAATTCACATTTCTGGCCACATCCTGTAGTGCAGCCTAAGACAAGGTTGCTCTCTGTGCATTTCATCACTTACAGATGAGCAGGTGTTTGGGGAGTCACAGCACAGCTACTCTCTGTTTGTGGAGCTGCTGTGTCAGCTGTCCTCTCTGCTGGTTTAGGAATAGCAGGAGCTTCAGCCCTTGGACCTGGAGGTACAGTTCTCACAGACTTGAAGAAGAGATGCAAAATTACTGTACAGGAGGAATCCTCTCTTGGGTACTGGTCAAGCAGAAGCAGGAAGAACATTATGGATGAACAGACAAGCCTGAGGTTTTGCAGGCAGGTTGATTAGATGGCACTGGTTGAAAATAAAAGGCACTCAGCTGCTGAAGAAGGCACTTGGCAGCATGAGACAGACTGCAGAGAAATTCAGAACAGGAAGTTAAACATGAACAAAAATAGAGAATTTAAAGTGGAAACAGAAAGTTCAGGATGAAGCTAAGCCAAATGCCTGATTTGATATTGAAATATTCTGCATTTTTTTCTGCAAAGTCTTGGAATTCAATCTGATTTCCAAGTGTCATAATTTTAGATGAAAAGACTTTAAAAAAACAAAACAAAACAAAACAAAACCATTGCTTAATCTGTTTCCATTCATTCTAGTAATTCCCTTTGGCAGCTGAAAGACACAAGTGTCAAGAAGCCCCTGGTTAGCTCAGTTCCTGCCCTTGAACAGGCAGGAGTGGTAATCTGTCACTTCTGCCTGTCATCTCCACCTGACCTGCCCTCTCTGCTCACTGCTGGATTTGACAGGGGAAGGTTTACTCTGCTTCCAGCAAATCACTGAGCAGCCTCAGCTCCAGCAGGCTAAACCCTAAATTGTCTGGCCTTGACCATAATCCATCTTTTCCCCATGCATTCCCCTCAGCAGGCAGCTGTGCTGATCCTGGATGAACACCTTGCTGTTCTAGGCCTGAATTAGTGCTTTTAACTCTTTAATTGTCTGCTTCCACCTCTGGAACAGCTCACAGTGGGGAAGGACATTCTGTTCTGGGGGAAGCCTGAATCCTGACTGCAGCTTTCATTAGTTCTGACAGCCTTGGACACTTTCTTCCAGACCAGAAGATCTCCACTCAAGCCTTACTAACCACAAGAGTGGCAGGTCAGCCAAGAAAAGTGTGCGTTCACAGCTCCAGGGGTTGGGTTTTTACAAATATTTTTAGAGAATCCACTGGTGGTTCATGGAATCCCACCTAAGCCAGTGCCCTGTCTGTTTTCTCCCTCAGCTCCTCTGCAGTTAGCTGGCAACATCCAAGATAAATGCCATTAACCATGATTCTTTCCTGCTGGAATACTGAGCTGCAATCACACTGCTTAAAAAGTTTTACATTTCTTTAGTTCTATTTTTGTACAGCACAGCCTTACAGCTCTACATTGATGTATTTCAGTGGGCATCCTGCTCAAATACAGATGCTGTAACATCTATTTTAAAGAGTTAATCATAATGTAAAGCTCATCAACATGTGTCAAAGCCATCAGAAGATCCATGTGGCACATGAAACATTTAGAAATAATTTCCACATGATTTTTTTATCTCTCCTTATTCAGCTTCTTTCTAGGGGAAAAAAAGCCCCCAAAGTTAAATCTGTATGGCTTTTGGGTTTGTGAATGTTTTCCTTTGTGGTTATGGGTTTTATTTATGAGGTGCCATGTGAGACAAAAGTCATCCCAGGCTCATACTTTACTAGTTCAGTAAATTTTCCATACTTTAATGATCAAGCTGCATACTTTACTTGTTACTTTTTAATATACTTCAGTGATCAAATTGTATAGCATAATGATCAGTTTTCCTAATGTGCCTGAATGAGTTGCATACCTCATTAATTTACATCCATGCTTTACAGGCTAAAACTGTAGAGTGTTTGGATGAAGTGAAAAATTTAACAAGCAGCCTTTTCTCACAACCTGCACAGGAGCCCAGGAATACATGTGAACCAGGGAGGGATGAAATTGTAAAAGTGTGTGTGGGAAATGTTGGTTTGAACCCAAAATGAAAACGAAGGATTTCAGGGCACCTGGAAAGCTGAACCAGCACTGCAAACCTGGTTTGTATTTGCTTTGTCTTTTCCCTTATGGATTAATTCTGGATTTTAATGATGGATTTATCCGTTCTGCTACTAACAAGCTGCTCAAGGTGAAAGCTCAGTATTTTAAAAAGCAATTCAAGCTCCAGCCCTGAACCAAGTACCTCTTAAAAGATGTGGAGGCACCTTGTTTTATTGCTGAGTTGAGGTGCAAAGTATTTGGGGTTTTGGAGGACTCTTAATAGAGATTTCATGTAAAAACACAGACTGTTGTAGAGTTTGACCCCATGGTGCAGCCTGACGAGCTGTTAAGGATGCTCAACACCTCCTTGGAGGAGGAGAGGACTTCACAGCCAGCCCTGCCCTAACAAAAGCAGCTGCCTGTTCTAAAGGCATCCCAGAGCTTGCTGGTGGGTCAGTATAACAGGACAAAAATAGATTATTTCAATAATTATACAGGCACGTTATAGCTCATTCCATTGGTCTTTCTGTTGATATGACTCAGTTGGAACTTACTGAATTTATTCCAGAATAAAAGCAAGAAAGGGGAAATGTGGCATTTGCAAACTTCTAGAAATTATCCCACTATTTCATACATGAGAAAAATATCCCACTATTTCATACATGAGAACCCTGTAATCTATTTGTTAAGACTGAGTTTTAATTTCCAAAAGCTAAAAGCATAAGTCCCCAACTATTTTTAAAATAACTATTATTACAGACAAAGCAACAGTTGCACTACCATAAATATTAATGATGAATTTACAGAGAATAAAATACGTTTAAACAACATCATAAAATTTTTAGTAAAGCTGCACTTACAATCAGCACTTTGGTAAAATTGCCTATTGCCAACTGACACACAAAGCCTCTAACCAGCTACAAATGCCTGTAAAACATTACAAACATTTAGAAACACTCTGGAAACTTTTGGAGCTGTTTATGGTTTTTCCTTCAATTGAAACCTGTGGTCCTCCCTCTTCCTTCTCTTGTGCATCATTCAAGCCCTGTAATTTTGATACCTGACAGGCTTTGACTCAGGATTTGAAGAGGCTGAGGCAGGTCTCACTGGTTTTCCAGCTTTTTCTTTATGACAGAAGGTTTAATGGCTGTATAGCTCTGTTTAGCACAACATTCCAGCATTGCCATGGCAATAGAGAGGTACAGTTTGCCATTGGATGATGATTATTATTTTTTTCTCATTTTACTTGTGCTTCAAGCACATAGTTTAGAAAATGAAACATGGTGCCTTTCTTAGGACATAAAGTGCAAGTTAATACTCTTTTCTAGTAAACAACTTTCACTTCCTTAGCCAGGTTCAGAAATGAGCTGTAAGGAAAGGTCATTTGGGCTCCTGAGCACTCAGATCTACTCACACCTGCTTCCTGCTGGGAAAGGCAGGATGAGAGGGGAGAAGCCAGAAGAAAGGACTGTGAAAATTAACAGGACAGAGACTTCTTTGGTTTACACGTTTGATAATGATCCTGTTATCTGCAAACATGGTAAGGATGGCTGCACTGATAACAGGGGATGATTATGGACTGAGGGATCTGCATCAAGTGAGACACTGTTGGCACTGACCTCTGCACAGAGAAACAGCAAATCTGGTTTAATTAATGTTACAGCTCTCATATTCAGATTAGAAGACCCTGTCCATAACTGAAGGATTTTCTCTGTACTGACTAATCTCTGTATTTGACTTTCCTGCTACACCTACTCTGCTGTTCTAGTTTGGCACCAAGAACCTGGTGGGATTCCCATCCTACTCATTTTTCTGTATGCCCCTGCCAGTCCATCAGGAATCCTTTTTGGATGGCCCATCCTGCATCACCCACGTGGGGTGATCTGGCTGCATCCATGGTGATGCTTCCAGCTTGCTGCATGTCCACACCAAAATCTGAGTGTACAACTTAACTTATTGCAGCAGTTTGGAAGAGAGTAAGGGCTTTGTGGAGTTAAACAGAAGTCAACAGAAGTATTTGTGACTTTTTGAAAATATGTGAATGTATGTGAATTGCATGCTTAGGCAGTCATTGCTAACACATCCAATCCCATCTTTTAAAGAAATGTGTTATAGCTTGGTGGCTCTTCTGGTGTCTGAGGTGGTTTATATTTCTCAGGACACTTTCCAGTGTATTGTGAAATACAAAAGCTGAGGTTCTCAAGGAGGTGCCTGAACTGTTTGTCTCATCATTTAAAGGGAAAATGGCCAAATTCCAGTGCTTCCTTACTCCACTGTCATCTTTCTCCAACAGTGAAAAATGCCTGAGAAACAAGAATTCAAATTGTTTAAGCAAACCTAGAAATTCCAAAAGAGCAGTGTTTTTAGCAGCCATTTAGCAGTTCACATGGAAACACCTGAGATCCATATGCCTTTTAATTGCAGGTGTTTTTTACACGAAGAAACAAAACACATTTCTCAGAACCACATTTAACTTGAACCTTTGTTTTATGTTAAAAATAAGTTGCAATTGTTGAAATGAGCCAAAAATAGTTTGTGGTTTTGTGACATGTGTAAATACAAGTATGGAAATAAACAACAACCTGCAGTAAAAGCTTAAAGGCATTATAGCAAATATCCAAACATTCCAGAAAAGGTAGTGGTTAAGCCAAGAGATGAAGCAGACGAAAGTATTAGAGGGCTGCCTTAAATAATTTACATTAAATATTTTTAAATTAAGCTCACCTGAGCATATTCAGTTTGCCTTTTGTCCCCCCATACCATGACTGTTGGTGAGGCAAGTTCATTATCTGCTCTACAAAGGACTCAATAGACTTTCATCCTCACTAACTTCAGCTCATCTTCAAGGTATACTTTTTTCTCATCCTCCCTTACACAAAATTCCCAGCCTGTTGCTTGTGGGAGTTTTCCAGAGATTTCCCAGGGGACATAGTTTAGGGAAGAGTGGAAGCAGCAGAAATTTTGAGAGAGCAGTTCAAGAGAGTGGCAGAAACACCAAAGTCTAGAAAAGCTGTGGGTCAGTTTGTTGTGGAAAAAAATTGTGGCAATGTGACCCCAATAAGTTTGGAACAAGCATTCCTGGAGTCTCCAGATAGTGTGAAAAGAGATTTCTGTACAGCAGCAGCATCTCTGTGGAACCCTTTTCTCTGGGTTCTAGTTCCAGGGACATCCCTAGCAGTGTGTTTGTTGAAACCTGTGTTATTTCTGACACACAGAAATGAATCCATTGATGACAGGGAGTTTCTTTGCCCATTATCCTCCCAGGGACTGTTCCCTTCCCCTCCCCTGTGCAGGCAGCAGGTCTCCCATGGCCACACACAGCTGGTCAGGCTTTTATCACCTTGATGTTCCTTGACCCAGGTCACAGGGCCAGAAGAAAAGTGCTGGTTTTAACCATGGCAGAAGGCAGAGCCACACTGCTGGGGATGCAGGATCTGCCTCTAAAACATGAGCTCAAACTGGTCCTGAAACTGCAGGTGCAGATGACATGGCTCTGGAGATTTTTGTGATGGCAACATTTTCTTCAAGGCTTTTTTGATTATTCTTTTCCATGCTTGATAACAATCTTGCTATAGCAGAAAGAATTATTTCCTCTAGAGGCTGCTGCATTTCACTAGACTGTGACACAATGGACTGAGACTACTTAGCATACAGCTTTTTTTTTTCTGCTTTTTTTTCATTCAGAGCCTTCCAAATTCTAGGGAGAAGTGGTTATTTTTGTGGTTCTCATTTTACAGGTGGGGAAAGCAGGAAACATGCTGCTTGACAGCTAATGCACCTTATCTGTCTGTGTCAGAATCAGAAATGGCCCAGAGCATAAATGCAGATACTTGCAGAGCCCCAGGTGACAGGTGATAACTTCTGCAGCCACTGTAAGGTGCTCACATCTGATCAGATGTCTTTATTCTCAGTTGCTACATGCTTCTTTTGCCTGATAAAACCATAATGCCTGCCTGCAGTAGCACATTATATCTAGTTATAGCAAGTCTTACCTTGGAAAAATCAACAGAGCTATTTGGAAAATGTAATATTTACAGGCTTGGGAGACAATTTACAGACAACTGGAGGAGGAAAGGGGTTTTTTTTGGGGAGAGAAGAAGGTCTTGATAATTTGATGTTTGCCTTTTCCTTTCCAAATCTTACTGTCACAACACCTCTAGGCTTGATTTGATATCTTTGCTTTGTGGAATTTCCAGAATACAGACAATTAAGAAGCCTGCAGTTTTCAGAAGATGGTATTTCTACATAGGCCAAGGTTGCTGTAGCACTCAGCAGACAAGTTGTGAAGCCTTTGGGGTAGTATCCAGTCAGAAAAAAAAAATAGACTTTAAATAAGATGAAATTTACCTTATACAACAAATCCTAAGATGATGTAACTGTTCCCTGTATCTTTATTAGGGTTTGTTCTAAGCTGAGCTCTGCAAAGCTTGCAGGTGGTGTAGCCTGCTTTTGTTTCTGCTGGTATTCAGATGCTCTGCCATCCTCAATTGCTCTCAGGAAATCAAAATAAGAGAACTTGCTGTCATGAATGCTGATTCCTAAGCTAAGGAAAAAACACAGAATGAGATATCAAAGATTTTAAATCATTATCTCATGTTGTCTGAACTGATTAATTATTATGATGTATTATTTGTACTGCAGCAGCACTTCAGGATATGCTTGTGGTGTCAGTATAAACCTTGTTAGTTCCAGCCCAAGCTTTTTATCAGGTCTAAGATACCCATCCTGTCATTTAAATTCAACCACAGTCTCACATGCAGATCCAGGTCCAGGCCTCCAGATGCTCAGGAGGAGTCCTGCTTCAGCCTGGGCCCAAGTGTGAAACCTTCCTGTCCATCAGCAGAAACTCCTTGCTTTTTAAACCCAGCTCAGTACTTGGATCCCATTTACTGACTGGCTCACCATCCCCATGTGGCTGGAGGATGTGCAGCCTCCCAGCTTTGTCTGTGGAATTCTCTTTCACATCACAGAGCAAACACAACCCAATGGACTCTGGAGAGGAATGGATGCTCTGGGTGCTAAGTGCTGCTACTGGCCCTTGCCTTTCAGCTTTACAAATCACCTTTGACTCAGATGCTGGAGTGCTGCTTAACCCTCCTAAACCTTGTGATCTTTGTGAGAGGGAGCAGCACAACCACAGACAGGCTTGGAAGCTGCTGCCAGACCTGCACTGTGATATCCAGAACCTTTCTGTGCTTGGTTTTGTGGATGTAGCAACACAAATCTGTACTCACAACTTCTCCACCACAGGGGAAGTAACCAAACTCTATTCTGTACAGTGCTTCTGCCCATGGTTATGACAAAGGGTTTGACTTTTTTTCAACCTTGACTTCACTTAGCATGGCTTGGAAGGCCACTAGAGAATTAATTGACACAGTCTTGGCAGGACTTGGCCTCACTGCCTCAGACACAGACCCTGCCCCCTTTGGGGTGCCCAGTGAGCTGCACAGAGGGAGGGTGCATTTGGCCCTGCTGCCAGTGCCTTGTGTGTGAAGTGTCCTGCAAGGGCTTCTCTCCTGGGAACGTGTGGCCAGCCCAGAACTAGGAGCCCATCCCACACCTGTGAGCTCATCCCACTCCTGGGAGCCCATCCCACTCCTGGGAGCCCATCCCACACCTAAGAGCCCATCCCACACCTGGGAGCCCATCCCACACCTAAGAGCCCATCCCACACCTGGAGCCCATCCCACACCATGGGAGCCCATCCCACACCTGGGAGCCCATCCCACACCTGGGAGCCCATTCCACACCTGTGAGCCCATCCCATTCCTGGGAGCCCATCCCACACCTGGGAGCCCATCCCATACCTGTGAGCTCATCCCATTCCTGGGAGCCCATCCCATTCCTGGGAGCCCATCCTATACCTGGAAGCCCATCCCACTCCTGGGAGCCCATCCCACTCCTGGGAGCCCATCCCACACCTGGGAGCCCATTCCACACCTGGAGCCCATCCCACACCAGAGAGTCCATCCCATACCTGGGAGCCCATCCCACACCTAAGAGCCCATTCCACACCTGGGAGCCCATCCCACACCTGGGAGCTCATCCCACTCCTGGGAGCCCATTCCACACCTGGGAGCCCATCCCACACCTGGGAGCCCATCCCACTCCTGGGAGCCCATCCCACACCTGTGAGCTCATCCCACACCTGTGAGCTCATCCCACTCCTGGGAGCCCATCCCATTCCTGGGAGCCCATCCCACACCTGGGAGCCCATCCCACACCTGGGAACCCATCCCACTCCTGGGAGCTCATCCCACACCTGTGAGCTCATCCCACTCCTGGGAGCCCATCCCATTCCTGGGGGCCCATCCCACTCCTGGGAGCCCATCCCACACCTGGGAGCCCATCCCATACCTGGAGCCCATCCCACACCAGAGAGTCCATCCCATTCCTGGGAGCCAATCCCACACCTGGGAGCCCATTCCACACCTAAGAGCCCATCCCACACCTGGGAGCCCATCCCATACCAGAGAGTCCATCCCATACCTGGGAGCCCATCCCACACCTGGGAGCCCATTCCATGCCAGAGAGTCCATCCCATACTTGGGAGCCCATCCCACACCAGAGAGTCCATCCCATGCCTGGGAGCCCATCCCACAGTCTCTTCAGGCTGCACTCAGAGCTCTCCAAATTTCTGTCTGTCATCTGAGACATCTGCTGGATCAGGGACACTGGAGAATTCCATGTTCTGTCACACTGGAGATGGAGTGGGATGCAGAGCTGACTGCAGATAGCTCCAGGTAACAACAGTGTATATGTTTTTGCATCAGATATCAGCAAGGGGAATCATGAGATATTGCATATGATTTGAGAATGTTTTTTTTTTTTTTTTTTTTTTTTTTTGCAGAGGACTATGTTACCAAACTAAATTAATTTTTATTTGCATATTTTACTCTAGAAGGACTGTAATTCAGGCAAACTTCACTTATACATAAAATATGTGACTCTAAAAGTTATTTAGCATGAAAATTTAAGACAAGATGAATAGCAGTGACCATTACATGAAAAGCTACTTTCAGTGGCCTATGACTTGTGGTTTCTTAATGAAAAGACACCTTCTATATTTTAAATGAGGACTCTAAACAAGCCCAGTGAGCTTGTAGAGTCCATCACCACAATGGATACAGAGCAGGGGCTTGCTCTGCCCTCATTTTCCCTGCATCAAGCCAGTGCAGCCAGACTGTGGAATTTCCTGCTCTTAAAAGATCACCAGAGAGTCTCCAGAAAACAATTTACACCATGCATGTTTGATACACATCCACTGGCTGCCATGGAACTATTCCAGACTGGCTTTGGAGTTACCATCTTTGGAGAGGTTTATAAAAGACTTTAATAATTTTACAGCTAATTATCAGGACCATGGGTTCTTCACACACATGTGTTAGGCAGGCAATTCCTGTACTGTAGGGAAAAGCCTGCAGGTTTTTTTCAGTCTTGCACTCAGCTTTTTTGTTAGAATTATGGTAATGGCAAGTCCTAGAGAGCCAAGATTTGACAGAGGAGATGGCCCCACCACATAACCTCTATTTTCTTGTTTAAAAATGAATTACTGTAACACACTTTTATCATCTGTTTCCACAGTAAATCACCAGGGACCAATGCCTCAGCTACCAATCACCAGAATATCCAGTTACAAGAATGTCTAATTAATGGGGAGAGCCAGTAAAACAAAGAGGAAGCTTTATAAAACAGGCTGGAAAAGAAATTAACTATAGACCCCATATCTGCTAGGAAGAAAAAAAAACATTCAAGAGCCCTGATTTTGCATCTTGCAGCTGCACAGCACTCCCACATACTCCCATGTCAAGCTGGCTCCAATATTGGAGACAGTGTGTGGAAAAGGAAATAATCAACACCATTTCAGCAGAGAAATAAATTGCCAAGTGGGCATTAAAATTTTAGTAATAAAACTAAATGCATATGCTAATCTACTCTGTATTATTTAGAAAAGACTATTTTGGATCAAGAAAGGAATAATCTGCACAAAATTACAATGAATGGAGGTGTTTATCATCAAGAGGTCTTTGAGAAAGAAACAAGCAGCAGATTCCTATTAAGGTTTCAATTCACAAAAAGTTGATCACCCAATTAAAGGTGAACTGTGAAAAGACTTTGTTAATTTTATTTCAAAAATGAGTCTGGTGTTGCAGGCACTGGAGAACAAACCCCCCCATTGTGACCTCTGGGGGCTGGCTTGGTGCACAGAACTGCAGAACCCAATGTTGGAGCAGGTCCTTTGTGTTCTTCAGCTTCTACAATAGAGATTTTTCTTCTTTCTCGTATTAATACAGAGAATTAAAAGGACAGCTTGTCATGGCAGCAGCATTGGATCATTTGAAAGCTAATGTTATCTTACAGCCTGATTTAGTTGTGTTTCCATTTGAACAAGATTTTGCACACCCTTGCTCAGTTAAACTGAAATAAAGTAAGTGGAACAACCTAGAAAACAAATGCACATACTCAAAGAATACTTAAAAAAAAATAAAATTAAGAAGTCATTTAACTTTTTTTGGCTGCAAAATCAATTCATTATGCAAAAGTATTTTTCACACATCTTCAGTTTTAAACCTGTGGGTATCTCCATTAGTTTTAACAGAGTTTTTTCATTTACTTAACACTTACTAGAGGCTTATAGACTTTGGTGGGTGTGAACAAAGAGGTCCTAAGGAAATAATCATACAAACCTGTTTAGAAAACTTCTGAAATCATCATCATTAAGATAAGGCTTGAATTCTTGTAATGTCCTGTGCAGGCCAGATATTTTTACATAGCCATCTCTACTTTTATCCATTATTGAAATCTTGGAAGTAAGTAATCCCTGAATTTTTTCCTGAAAGGAAGCAGAAGTTTATTTTAGCCCCTTTGTTAAATGGTTAAAAGGATACAAACAAATACACAGAATAGTGGTGGAAGGGCAGAGAAAGATTTTGAGCTTTTTTATCTGTGCATGGTAAGTTCATAAAATTTATTCAAAGACTGCAAAATTGTTCAGAAATAAACTTCAAATCCAATATGCCCCCCATTTAATTTTTATATGGAATTGTATGGCTTGGGCCTCTTGTTATAAAAAAATGCTACCTGGGAGATGAACTGGCTCCTCTCTCCATTCAGAACTGCAGATGCAAAACATATTCTCTCTTTTAAAGCCTGTCCTGATCAGAGCTACAAATTTTTTTATTATTACTCCAGCCATTAAAATTATAAGGGCTTGGCACCATAACTGCAATTCTTGAGGCTCCTGAAACTCTAACACAGCAGGACAACTTCAACAAAACCTGCTGGACCTGATCAAAACCTGGAGCAGAACAAGGCCTGATCCATGTCCATGCTGGACTTCAGATCAGGACCTCTCTGAGATATCACTTCTTGCACATAATTAAATTCAAGCCTCAAAGTCTTGACTTTTCCTCCCCCTTCATTTTATCACTTACATTTCACTGACACCAGGGACCTTGATCAAACTTTGGGAACTCAAGCAATGTGATTCTCTGCACCTTGACTCAATCAAAAGCCTCCCTGCAATTTGTTCTCAGCTGTTTTCCTCTCAGCTTTGCAGAATCCTTGATTTTCTATTTTCTTTTCAAGAATTGTAAGTTCAGTCTAGCCTTTACAAGGGCAGTCTGTTTTCCTTGCCTATTTTTTTTTTTCCTAAGAATCCAAATTTTTGGAGTTTTGCACTTCATAGCAACAAAGAGCAATTTCCTCATGGCCCCTCAGGGTCCAGGAAACACCATTGTGTACAGAATAATCTCCCTTAAAAAGTCTGAATTATGATATGGCTTAGATGGGTTGTGAGCAGTTTATTTATTTCATGCTTCAGATCCACTGTACCTTTCACTGTTATGTGGATTAACTCTCACCTTAACCAAGTTTTGTCACTGTCTGATCAGGAATGATGAATAATACAGCAACACATGCACACATGACCTTTTTAAGGTAGCAAGGAGTGGTTTATTGACAGGCCACCACACTTATATAGGATAGATTGTGCCACACAGAATAGAAAAGGCTCACTGGTCCAAGAAGCAACACCTCTTTGAAAACATGCTTTGTGCCAAACATCACCTAGCACACCCATGGCTCTGTCATCAACAGCAGGTGTTAATCTGTGTTATTCATTCTTCCTTCTCTTGTTTATCTCTGAGAAAAGTCCCCAGCTTGGGAAAGATCCGAGCTGGAGCTGAGAAAGCCAACAGCCCGGGAAAAACCTGAGCTGGATTTTTCCTTGAGCCTTCAGCAGTGTCCACAAAGTTTCACTGGTAAGAAACCATTTTTCAACATTTTTCTCAAGTTCAGTTGAAAAGTATGGATTACTTCTCAGCTTCACAGCTTCCTGGAATTGTATTTTAACAGTTTTGGCTCAGCTTGGTGTTCTGTTTAAAATATCTGGAGACCCTTTGCAAGTTCTGTAAAGTGTCTTTGATCAGTAGGTATTTCTCCAACCTTAACTTTATTACCAGCCTGAATAGGTTTTCAGGTTTTACCTAAAAAAACAAAAACAAATCACTAAAAGTCATGCTATTTTTACATTCTGGAAGCTGGTCTTTCCTTTGCCTGCAGAGTGGTTTTTCTCAGCTCTGACTATACAGGTGGATTAACAAATATGTGACATTCCTCACAACCAGAGAGCAGAGCCAGAGCTCTGCTGATTATAGAAATATTCCATATTACTGAGAGCCAGAGCTTTGTCTGTGCCCCAGTCCTGGTTTTGACAGCAGTCCTAAAAACACAGACCACACATTTCTTTTTTTTTTCTTTTCTTTTTTTTTTTTTTTCTTTTTAAATAATACTGCTGTAAGCCATCTTATGAAATCTTTGAGTGTCTTCTAGTGTCACTATTTGTAAGGCCAGGGATTGTCTTTATTAATGCTTTTAATTTCGGAATTTCTTTCCCACATTTACAGCTCTATATGTCCATTTTGTGGACTAAATCAAAAGCTGCTTGCACAGATTTCCTGTGTGAAAAGAAATCTCCTATAACATTCCTGTGCAAAGTGGCCTCTGGACACCTTTGCTTTCTTTGTGGATGGCATTTTTATAATGACTCAGGTTTGTATTGTTGACAGTTCATCTTTTACAATATTTCTCCTCCCTTGCATTTGCATTTTTGTCTAATCACATTCTCAGGCCCTCAGATGGTTTTTTCAGATTCCTTATTGGTTTTCTCTCTAATTCACATCTCCAGTTTAAGCAGGACAGTTTCTTCAAGTGATTGGCCTTCCCTCTGAAAACTCAGGAATGAACTTCAAGCCTAAAGGAAGTCTTTGAAAGCAAAACCTCTTGTCCAGTGGTCTAAAAATGCAAGGTGGTAAACACCTTGTCAGACACAAGGAAATTTGCTTAGATCCAGCAGAACAATCTGGATTTTTTATTTTTATAAACAAATTAATGATATTTGTAAACATGTATGCAGCATTTTCACCTGGAAACTTCCTTTACAGGACAGTGGCTGTCCTGAGACAGGTACTTGGTCCCAAGAGCAATCTCAGTCACTTCTCTTTTCATCTTGCTGTTGCTATCTAGCTCATTTTCAAACTCCACACTATTACTCCTAAAGATTCCAGCTCCTTTATGAGCTTCTCTCTCACTGCTGTGAAAACACAGCTCTGCATTCAGTATTTCCTTTTTCTCTGACACTAAAGATTTCTGGGTGCTGGTCTCCTGTGTTTATGGATCCCTCCTCTCAATGCTTTAACCAAGCCCAGGGACAGGCATATTTACAAAAACCCAAACACTAACTCTTTCTGCCTATAAATCTAAACTAATCTGTTTATCTTTTTCAGATTAAGGTAATTCAATCCTTTGATACAAATCAGATTTTTGCCAGACACCCTCAGTTTCAATAATCTTTCATCTACATGGAGATATTCCTAGGCCAGATATTTTGCAGTGTGTTTGGAGGTAGCAGTGACTGAACACCAGTTTTTAATTTAGAAGTTGTTTGTTCTTAGTCTGCAGCCCACTTCTGAAGCTTTTGCACAGCATTTCTTTGTGATATTTTGTTGTATTGCATGTTTGTAGACCTGGGGATATGGAGGGTATTCTCTTTTGCCTCTGCTATTCCAGTTGAAAGGTCCTGAAGAAAAACTGCATTTCCTATAGCTGCTGCAGGATTTCTAAACTCCTGAACATAATGTGAATCTATGAATTTTCACATATTTCCCTTTGGCTATTTGCAGACAGCTCTGAAAAGTCTTTAAATTTTTCTGGTTTCCTTTTCTGACAGACAGCATGTCCTTCTCCCTTTCTAGTATTTCCATATTGTCCCTTACAACTGTCCTAGCTTGGCTAAACAGATTTTTCTAGCATATCTCTCTTTTTTTTTTCTTTTTTTTTTTGATCCTACTTTTGTGGGATCTTTTCTGTGTCTTTGGATCTTTGGTTTGATCCTTTAAAACGGAATCTCTGAAATGTCATTGCTGCTTGACTGATCTGTTATTTTAAGACCAGCCAAAAATTCTTCAAAGGATTCCTCCCTCTGCATTCTTATATGAAACCTGTGTCTTTCAAAAGTTCAAGTTTCCTTGCTAGTGCAATATTCCTTCAACTTACTCTCTGTAACTGCATGGGTTGCCCTCTCACCCCAGCTTGGCTTCATGCCATTAAAAACTTTGATAGCTCCTACTCCTGCAATATTCAGAAAATAGTTGTGAGCTTCCTTGTGATTAATCTGGGCACTGAATTTAAGTTCCAAGGCATGATGTGAGGCTTTTCAAGGAAACTGCAATAATGCCCATGTGATTTAGAGGCTCTAAAAGCCCCTAAAGAGCTATCCCTTTTTCTCTCACTTTCAAATCTTTCTTTTTTTACTTAATTCCTTCCTCTCTTTCACATCCTGCTCCTGGTACCGTGTGGCACTGGGTTTCACAGAGTCATACACAGAAGGGCTCTGCAGAGGGTGCACAGCAATCAGGGTGCTCTTGCACTGCCTCCCTGCTGGCTTTGCTCTCCCAATCTCCATCTTCCTAATTCCTGATTAACCAGCTCAGCCTCCTCTTACACACCAGACCCCAGAGATCTGCTAATCACATCTCCAAGTTTTAACTTTTATTATGTTCAGAAGCCCTGCAGATTTTCCAGCAGAGAAACAAATCTAAAATCTCCTGCCAAAGGTGAGTTTGCTTTTTCAGAGATGATGTGCCACAGATTAAATCCCATAGTTTTACAGCAATGGGGCAGTGGTGGAGGTGGATGGGGACTGAAGCCCAGCAAAACAATCACACCAAGGAAGCAGGACAGCAACTTAAAAGCCAAAGCCAGCTGACCACCCTAAGGACAATTTGTGATTTCAGCCAGACATTGATCTCTGCCAGCCCCAAAATCTATTCAGCACAGACCCTTCCATCTTGCAGGGGTGGGCTTTGAAGGGTTGATATGGTCCAAGTTGTATCCTCATTGCAGGAAAATTCAGCAACCCTTTTTCAGCTATATTTACTTTCAGTGCCACTCTTCATCACTGCTGTCATCTTCCACTTAAATCTGCACAGAATCACAGAATAGTCCCAATGAAAGTAGAGGCTGAGATTTTGAGATTCATATTTTTGGAAAATTGAAGCATTCAACATTTTTTGGTCTAATAAAAGATTTCCAGGTGGTAATTATTCCACTCACAGCAATAAATATCTACATGGAGAAAATGTGGATTAAAACCATAGATCAAGCTGTGGTGCCAAAAAAATAATATTTTCTTGCAAATGTTTCGTGTTTTTTCTTGAGGAGCTGCAGAGCCACTGCACACTGTTCAATGTCTGTTTCTAATTTGGGCAATTTGTTCCAAAAGCAAAAGGGAAAAAAAAAAAATGTAGTGCAAGGCAGTATGTTTTGAATTGTAAGATGTCCAGAGCTTTTGTCTGCCTCACAGTGTGCAGTCACACTGAAACTGCTCCAAAGCTGGCAGGGTGAGGTTCACAGCCCTTGCAGGAAGCCAGGAGTAAGGACACAGGCTGGATGTGGCCACTGGGCAAGGAAAAACGTGAGGATTTGTGCAGGACCATGGAAAGGGGAGCAGGTGCTACTCCCAGTGCTGCTGAGGTGAGTCCTGTAAATGGCAAGTCCACACTGCAGGCAAATATCTCCTCCCAGGAATGGGAGGGGTGAAAGGAATCAGCATCCCTGCACTCTGAGAAGGAAGGATGGGCTGAGGCTCAAGTGGAACACCCTGGCTCGGTTTTGCTGCCCAAGAGATGATCTCCTTACACCCATCCCACCGTCAGAGGGATGGTCCTCACCCTGCTGCTCACAGCTCAGCTTTCTGAGGGGCTGCTGCAGGGGGTGACACTGGGCTGGACTCCTGCCTTCACTTGGAGCTTTTCATCCACTCTACAGCGACTCCGGCTGTGTGGCTTTTCATGAACTCTGAGAAGTTCAGAGTCTGGATTCAACTTCTCTTGCACATCCAGATATCCAAGAGAGAAAGCCAGACAGGCTCCCACTGTCCAGGAGCTGGGTGAGGAAGAGTGGGAAGCAAAAAGAGAACCTTCAGGAAAAATGAAAGGTGGCAATAATCGATAACAAGACTTACTTTTGCAGACCATGAGTGATTAAATGGTGAACTCATTCCCAGACAAAGCTGCTTTAAAAAATTAAAATTAGAACTAGGTGTCCTATGTGTAAAAATCAAGAAAAGCAGAATCTAATAAATAATTAGAATGCCATTTTGGAAAGGGTTGTACAAGTCCCCTCTGCAAACTGTCACCCCTTGGGATGAGGGAGCCCTCAGTGCAGGGGCCAGAATATTCCATGTCCATCTATTCCATCCCTGCTCTACCTCAAACAGGAGCTCCAGCTGCTAGCACATAACTGCATCCAGTTCTATGTGACCCAGTCTCCAATTCCTTTTTTTTCCCAATAAATTTAAACAATGTTGTATCTGTGAGATTTGTTGCAGTTCTGACCACGGTTGTTGTTACAATAGGTTCACAACAGCAAATAATTCTGAAGGATGCAGATCTCCCAGCGTCACACATCATGACTATTTTATTATTACCTGGCATGTCTTCTCCATTGATTTAATTACTCTCCAGCTGCTTCAGGAGGAGTATTTGCATCTTTGAGACACACTGTAAAATTTCTGCTTGCAGCACACAGCATCTTCCTGACTGGCAGAGCTGCTTCTTATTTATGGCATTGGAGGCAGGGCTGCCTCACACTTGGCACTGCACTAACAGGAAAGTAATAGAAGGTTCCTGACCAGAAGTGCTCTTCATCCAGGTCAGACTAGAGATAACAGGCTGGAGCAAAAAATGGAGAGGAAAAGCCCAGAATGAGGCAGTTTCACATCAATACAATAATAAACAATGCCTGCAACACAGCAGCTGCCTCCCCATCTCTGCTTTATATTACTCAATTCTCTACAGGTGGAACTCTCCCTGGTTCCTGTGTGTGCTGTAAGTGCAGTTTATGCCAGGGAGCTGCAATGCAGGTGGGAGAGACGTGATGCTGGAAAAAAAGTCACAGTTTTGCTCTTATTCTTTCAGGCTATTTGAGATCCTGAGAAACAGAATTTTAAAAAGCAGGGTAAAAAGGTAAAAGCCTTGCAGGCTTCTGTCTCTCTTTTGTGGGGCAGTTGTGAGCTGATTTCCCAAGCTGCCTCTTTATCTGCAAGACAAGGCTGCTGCTCTCTGTTTATGAGTGTATCAACTTTACCAACCATGTCAGCGGGAATTATCATTCTTATAAACAATAATTTATTAGTTTCTACAACTTCCAGACCCTTTCCAAGCACAAAAGAAAGCAAGCCTGTGCTCCCGGGGATATATTTGTACATGGGTTTTGCTCCCGAGGGTTTATACTCCTAAATAAAAAATAAAAAATATAATGCATTTCAGGAGAAGGGTGAAAGCACAAGCAAGAAACATGATAAGCATCCAGGTGGTGTTTATCCACAGAAATATGAAGTTTTAACAGCACTGTGGTGGGCAGAGGATTCTCCTGCTGCCTCAATCTGCTGGCAGGTGCAGGAATCTTACGGGAGCAGGAGCAGCAGGCTAATCACTGCTGACTCACTGGGGCAAGCACAGATCATTAGACTGCACTGCAAGCAGGATATCATTTTGTCATTTGTCATTTTGTCAAATGCTCTTCTCAGGAGCAGTGACCTCTTAACTGTGAGTGTTCATTTTGTTTCAGACAGACACTCAGAGAGGAGATGCTTGTTGGAGCCAGGGTCCATCCTTGTCAAGGCTGGTCTTGCTGCACTCCAGAGCCATTTCCCAGCAATTTAAGGAGCTGCTAGAGGTATGTGAAGCCAAGTGTGATTATCACCCATCCAAAGAAGTGAGACAGGACCACAGCATCCTACACACCCACCAGTCCAGCTGCAAGGGAAGCCCCTGGCGAGCACAAACAGGTCCAAGCCAAGGGTGTCTGGAACAGTCTGGTGGGGAGTGACCTGCACTTGCTCTTCTCCTTCAACCTGGGCTAACAGCAGTGCTAGGACTGGAAGCACGAGCTGATGCCTATGGACAGGCCAGAGAGTGGCCATCATTGTCTTGGGTTGCACTACAGGATGTGGCCAGAAATGTGAATTCTGTCACCATCTGTTGCAGCCGGGTGGGGCAGTGACCCTTATCTCCTGGCACATATTATCTGCTAATGGGCCATCTTTAAACCAGCTGGGGCAATCATCTTTATCTTTCCACAGCCCATCCTCCCTCCAGGAAGATATCATCTGCTGCTGGGCCATTCAGTCCCACTGTGTGACTGATAAAATTCCATCATCCCACTGGGAGATGCTCCAGCCAGGGGGAGCAGCCAAGCCTTTCCTACCCAGATAAAAACTGAGATTTTGGACAGCAAGGTACCTTCTTTCCACTGGATTCCAGAGGAAAGCCAGACCTTTCCACATCATCCCTGGACCTTTGGAGGAAAACTGCACCTTCTCCAGGAGCACTGCTCCAGCTGAACCACATCTGCCACTGCAGGAGGATGCAGCCACCATTGAATGGGACTGCTGCCAACACCCTGACTGACTGACAGGGTGTCAGGTTGTATTCTGACTCTGTCAGTGCTTTGGGATTGTTCTTTGTAATGCTGTATTTCTATTTTAATTTTCCTAGTAAAGACCTTTTATTTCCAATTCCCATCTCTTTGCCTGAGAGCCCCTTAATTTCAAAATCATAATAATTTGGAGGAAGGGGGTTTACATTCTCCATTTCAAAGAGAAGCTCCTGCCTTTATTGGCAGACACCTGTCCCACAAACCAGGACACCCAGTCACAGGGGACACCCAGCACATCTCTGCCAGTGAACCTTGTCAGCCCCCAAAGGAGCTGCTGCCTCCCAGCTGCCCAGGAGGAGCTGCCCTTGAGGAACTCGTGCTCCCAACCAGAGCTGGGAGGGAGCAGGGAAAACATTATCTGTCCCAAATCAAAGGTTTGGCAGTCCAGCAGCAGTCTGGGAATGACTCTGGACATTCTGTTTGCCAGTTGAGGTGCTGCCACAAGGTCTGTGTAGTAAATGGAGATATAAATGGAGAGTAATATGGAGAATATATCTTAAAGGTCTCCTAGTGCACACGAGCTAGGCTCATCTCCAGCGAATTAAGGGAACAACATTATGGATAAGCTTGGTCCAGCACCTTCAAAAACTCTTTTTTAGAGCCTTTTTTTTAGTAACATTGTATTTGTATTGCTGGCAGTGTCATCTTGACAAACTAAACACAAACACTGAAAGTTAAATGTGAAGCTCATAAATAACTTACTTGGTCTGATTTGTAATTTCTTTTACATGCAGAGCTTTATTTTCTTCTGTTCCTGCTGCTCTTTCAGCTTTGAATGCTTCTTTTGTTTATTATTCTAATAATAAACAAAATTAGTGCTTGTAAATGTGCACGGCTGTCATTTGTGATGTGTTGGCTCAGCCTCTGTCAGTGGATGGAAACTCTATCCTCAGTTTCTTAAAAATTCTTGGTGAGTTAGTTATCCTTTTTCATCTGTATCATACCTTGAAAAAGAAACACTCTTTTTAAATATTCATGTGCTCCCCATAAAAAGGCATTACAGATGTCCTTAACTGACTTAACAGCTTAGCTCTCACTGACTTCCATTCCTTACAGAGGTGCCATACCACACTGAAAATGAATGCATGAGGCTCAAAAGATGGGGCTTATGCATTGTAATCACAGAGTCACTTTCAAAAATACTACCCTCAAAAAAAAAACAAAAAACAAAACAAAAAAAACCAGGAATATTCTCCAGCTGTCAGTGCTGCAGTCTTTCAGGGTCTGGCTTGAGATGCAGATCTCCAAAAAATCCATTTTCAAGTGTCTCAAAGTAGTCACAAAAGATGCTCAGAGTTGTAATTGCCCTTCAGAGACACAGGTTTAGCTTCACAAACACTTTTCATATTTTCTTAGGTATAAATCTTTCCATAGGTTGCTTCTCCCTCTGCCAGTGCTCTGATGCATGGCAATGCCTAATTTAGCCTCATCTTCACTCTAATTCCTTTATTCAAGTTACAGACATATCAGACATGTAGGAAATTTTAGCTGTTCTCTAAAAGGAGTGGCTGATGGGGGTGAAGTTATGCAGCAGATAACTGCATGAAAAGGACACTCTTCAACATGCCATAGGAATAAGGAATAAGAATGGCAAGTAAAATCTAATGAAGTAGAATATAGTTCATAAATGAATCAATGCTAAGAAAAATCAATATAGGTAATGCAGCTTGTAAGCAAAATGACATACACTGAGATTCTATATATTAGAGTGATTACTTTTCAAAATAGACCTGTAATGAAGGTGGCTTTTTATATAATGTCACATTCAGCTGACATCTATCCCACTGCAAGCACAGTTTATAGCTCAGCTCCTCTTTGTTGAAGGCAGACAAGCTCCCCCCCACTTCATAGCAAATTTCTTGTCTGTAAAAACATTTCATGATATTACTTGAAATCTTTACACAGCATGAAATTGCCTTGCCTTCTTTTGTTATATATTTGGTTGTGGCATTTTTCTTTCGACTGTGTCGCTTTTATTTAGGTTGAAAACATTGCAAGGAAACAAAGTGCTCTGAAAAGAAGAGGTTGTGCCTTCACACAGGTGTGCAGTGTGGACTGTCCACAGACCTCCTGGGTGGAAGTTCTGCTTGCAGCTCCCAGCTGACCTGAGATATCTATAATTGACTTTAACCCAGGACACACCCAGCTGGGCATTTGTGTGTACAAGAAAAACTGCTGGAAAAGAAGTTAACTTAACCAGTGACCTGCAGTGCCATCTGAGAAGAACATACATGTTCAGTTAAAAGGGTCAGAAATACTGAAGCCAAGAGGAAGTTCTGTCTTTGAATTCATTGGGAACTGATGGATCTAACTGAGCTTAGTATGATAAGACATTTCCTCCTGTAACAGTGTCATGTTCTGAGGTCACAATCGTAGCAAAATAAAAGATTCCTTGTGCAGTCTATTGTCATTCACTGCACTAGCAAAGGCTCTGTAATACTATAAAAGATGCATTGTTGCAAGACCTAATCATTTAGAGTTGTTATACCTTGCCCAAAGCTGCTTCAATCCTTCCAGGGTGATTGGAATGCCAAATGGGAACAAGAACTTCTCCAGCTCCCTTGGCTGTATAATGCCATTTCCTTCACTGTCAAACCCTTGAAAATTCTGGAATGCAAAAGAAATCATCACTAACAAGAACCAACAAGTTTGACAAAATGTCTGATCGCTCTACAAGCTGAATAAATCATGGGAATTGATAAAGAAACAGAAAACAATAGAATAATAGAATTCTTTGGGTTGGAAGGGACTTTCAAAAGCCATCTAGACCAATCCCCTGCAATGAGCAGGGACATCTTCAGCTAGATCAGGTAATGGACAGAAAAATGACAGACCTGCAGATTTTGTCTCCAATTCATTCTACATCTAATGCTAATCAGATTTTGCTTTAGGTTTGGGTTGGTTACTTGGGTTTGTTGGTGGTTTTACTGGTCAATTTATAAACTGAGATTACCAATACTACTGTTTAATGTACACAGTTAGTGAAAAAATAATATTATTTTTTTTCCTTCTGCTGATTTGTTGACCAAATATTTCAACTATTCAAGAAGTTAAAATTGGGAATATTTTTGTAGGATAGATTTATGAGAGTCTTTTTGCATGGTACAAGCATCACCCCTCAATGGCTCTCTGTGATGGGAAGCACTGAGTGTCAGCAGAGCAAAAAGCTGGGCTTGGGTTCAGTGTCAATGGCCAGGCCTCAGGTGTAGCCCATTACTCCTCTTACAACAGAAAAATTAAATAAAATTAACAACAGTAGAACATGAAGAATGTTTTAGAAACAACCATAATAGCATCTACTACGTAATGAACATTGCAAAAATTGCATATTATTCAGACAGTGGATTTCTTTTTAATTACAGAGTAAGTTTTTATCATTAATGAGCTATTTTGCACGGGTCTCTTTGAATATTTATAGAATCTGAAGATCAACATTGCATGATGTTCTGAAATCTATTAGTGCTGCTTATTTATTTAAAGAAAACATTCTTCTTACCCTTACTAGGTCATACCATCTGGTTCTTGCTTTGATAACAAGATAGTAATGAGCGTGATCACAAGCTAGCTCTGCATCCCTTATCATCTGGTTTTTTCACAGAGAAGAAAAAAAAATAAAATAACAACTAAGTATGTTTTACGTTAGTGGGAGCTTTAATCTCCACGAGTTTCCTTCCCTTTTGTTGCTCTTCATGGTGGTAGTGGTTTTGTTTTCTAATTTGTAAGATACACATTAAAGATTGTTACCTCATATCTGTGTAAATTTAATTCTTTAAATATTGCCTTATTTCCCTGGCTGCAGGTTAGTGAAGATGTTTTAAATTTTGTAATTCCCTATTTATTTTCAAATCAATGCTGTTCAATTCTCCCTCAAACTCAAGAGCCAGCACGGATCATTTATACACATAGAAGGAAATGTTAATTATCTCAGAAACAATTATATCCTGGAGTGACTCCAGGAAGATTATCCTTGATTTACATCAATTACATAGACCAAAACTATCTCTGTGAGTCACCAAGGCATGGCTAGAAATGGGGAGTAAGGAAAAAATACATTTGCAAATTCAGCCACCATTGCAAGTGCCTAAATTTTGGGAGCTGGCACTTCTGATTTAATCCAAACTCACAGAGGAATAGGAGAGACTCAGGTGAGGTTGTTACACTGCACAGAAACCTGACTAAATCCATGTGCTGCCACACCTGAGAAGCACTTCTTGAGAGAAGAGTCCATAAACATCAACAATTGACCAGTTAAATATTCTGGAAACTTCACTGTGAAAATTCAAGTGCTCTTCAGGCTTCCCATTGCTGTATTTCCTCTGTAAAACTTCTGAATCAGCAAGAGTATTTGAAATGGGCAGGTTCTGGAGCTAAAGTCAAAATATTTCAATTTCTAGCTAAGTATAAACTGAAACAGAAATGAGAGCACAACCACAATTAGCAATCTCAGATTCCAACTGGTAGCAAGATCCAAACATCATTTGGGAGGCTCAGGTTGGATAACAGGAAAAATTTCTTCACTGAGAGGGTGGTTAAGCACTGGAAAAAACTTCCCAGGGAAGTGGTAGACTCACTACCCCTTGAAATGTTCAAAAAATGAGCAAATGTAGCAGCACTTTGTGATATGGTTTAGCTGCTGTGGTGGTGTTGGGTCAGGGGTTGGATTCAATGATTTTGGAAGTTTTTCCTCCAGCTTTAATGATTCTGTGAACATCAGCTTCCTTTCTTGTTTTAGACTGATGTCCTTGATTCACTCAGTTGTCCAATTCAGGAAAAAAGAAAAACAAACCAAGTAGATAAATATTACTACCATCAGAGCCAACAGTAATGCTGTAAGAGACAAATAAAAACTGGGAAATAAGCCTATGTGTATATATCACATCATCACTGCCACAGCAGAGATGAGTTGCTGATCAGGAGCTTTTCCAGTCCTGTTGTATCTTGTCATTATTTTTATAAATTTGTCTCTCTTTGCTTAGCTAAACAAAGTTTCACATTGAGCTTTTAGAATGATTCTTTTATGGCTTAAATTTTATTTCAGCTGTTTAAGCAGTATTGCTTCTCACAGGAAAGGAAGATGTGGCTCCACTCTATCCCCCACCCACTCCATGGGGCCTCTGCACATCTCTCCTGATCTTGTCTGCTCCTGGTATTTGTATTTTACAAATATTTTAAGCCCTGCTGGCTTAGAACCCTGGAGCATCCACGAGTCTCCCCTGTTCTGAAATACCCTGGCAGCAATATTAGTGCCAGAACTGACACTGTCTCAGACAGGCAATACCCTGCCTGCACTTCCCTCCAAAAGGACAGCTGATTCCCAAACTGCAGCCCTGAGTGCTTGCAAGATGCAGCAAAATTATCCAGTTTGGAGGCTCACTCAGCTCAGGCACCAGTTCATCTGTTTGACCTCACAGACTGAAACAGCCACCAGGGGCAGTTCTGACATTCTAATCCAGACTCAATGGATTAAATGTCTAATCTAATGCAGCCATAAACCACTGAGAACTTGCAGAGATCCCCACTTAAGCTTGATAGAGATGTATTTTAATACCACATCTTCGTTTATACCCACTAGGAGTGTTCATGCTGTATATTCATTTCTGTAAACACAGCAGGTTACTGTAGGTGCTGAGCAACTTTTTCTTGCTCACTTGTGAGATGCCAAGAGCCAGGGAAGTGTTTCCTTGGCTGCTTGGGTGTGAAACACTCGACAGAATTCTTGCTTATGTAACAGGGAGGGCAGGCTCCTTCCCAAAAACCCACTGGGTACAGGAATTCCTCAAGGCAAGCAAAATGCTGCTCAGGACTTGCTGATACTGTCACTGTCACTGCCTGTTCCACAGAAGGCAGAATAGGTGTCCTAACAAGGAATATTTAACTAAACATATGAAACCAAATATATACATAACAGGTCTACTGCATATTTTTTAAACATAAATATAACAAAGGTTTGCTGTTGATTTGTACTGGCAACAGGCAAGCATTTGAGTGCAGTTTAAGAATACAAATCATTTGAAGTTTTGCCTTACAGAAAATAATAACCAAATGTAGAAAAGCTGGAAAATAAACTCTTGATTAAGATCACTGTGTTGCAAATTTTGGGGACTAAGAACACCTTCTTGAAGGATCATTCCTCATGAATAGATGGGCTGTTCCATGAATGAGTAGTGCAGAGATATTCTTTGCTAATTGCAGAATACTTAATAGCTATGCTCACAAAAGGATGGGAAAAAATAACCCTGAATGTATTTTCCTGGCAGAGGCTGAAGAGAAAACAATTAAGAATTTAAAAAAAAAAAAAAAAATAAATAAATTTTGCCTTGAAAACTGAACTGGAAGTTTCTGAGAACACAGAAGACTTGAAATTCAACATAATTTTTAGAGCCACTTTCCCGACAGCTCCTCCAAAACAACTTTTAAAACAAATGTTTGGATCAAAATAGCTCCCAGTTTCATGGCCAAAAGTGAACCAAAGCTCCATGTATTCACCCCACAGACACCCATCAGCATATCATTAAGGAGACTGAGATATTCTTCAGCAGCCATGCAGTGGCATTTGGCATCCTTTGCTCTGTGGTTTGGGCTGTTACATAATGTAGCTCCTGGTCCATTCAACCTCCCATCTGCAAGAATGAAATTGAAGTGTAGCAAATATTGAAAGTGTTTTAAAGATAAACAGCACAGTAATAAAGCATAAACAAACCAAGAAATCCTGCAACTGGGTTCTTTAAAGCACAGCTTGGCAAAGCCCAGCAGCTCTCTGCAGAATTAGGGGTGTCCACCCAATTTTCTGTACTGGCCTCAGCTTCTGTAATTTTCCCAGCACAGGATGAAGAGGGAAATCTCAAACTGAAGAAAGCCCTGCTCCAGAATGAACCAACAGGAGCTGTTCAGGGGATTTGCCACCAAAACCCCCTGACTTAACAGAGCATCACCCCTGAAACTCTCTGCCTGATGTCTTGGCAGGGCTCAGTCCCACACAAACAGCTTTGCATTGTTTAATAATAAGTTTATTATCCCACAGCCCAGCAGGGTCAGCCACCTTCCCAGCAGGACATTCTTGTCCTTCCAGTCCTGAAGGACTAAGGGACTTTTTAGGCCATAGAAAACCTATTTTGGTGACTGTCTGAGGTCTGATCTCTTCTGCTCATTGTACTCTAGGAGCCTGTTTTGCTTTGCTTTCATGGGGAAAAAGAGAAAATACATCTTGTGTAACCTCTTGAGCATTTCAGGATTTTTCTGCAACATATGAGTCACAAAGATGAGTGAAGAAATTCATGACAGATTTTAAAATGGGAAAAACTTGCACAGAAAAACATACACACTGGCATTTCACTGCACCCTACTCCTGATAGATAGAAAAACTAAGATAATGGTCTGTCATAAAGGAATGTTTCATTTCTTTTTCAAAGATTTACATATGCTGGCATACAGAGCCTGTACAACTGCTCAAAAAATCATAAACAGTTTTTACTGCATCATTTTAACTTCTCCTAATTTTACCCTTTAAACCCTGTTCTTCCCTACAGACTTGCACTAATCTTTTTTTTTTTTTTTTAATTTTAATTTCAGTTTCTGTTGAAATATAGTCAAGAACATTTGCACTTATGTTATCTTCCCACTAGAGATTATAAGGAGAAGATCAAGTCTCTTTTTCTGTAGCTATAGACCACCCTCTACCCCAGTGAATCACAAATCATTGAAAATGAAAAAAAAAAAGTTAGGAGGGTTTTTTCCTTTGCCTTCTGGTTTCTGAGACTTACTTTATATTAAATGTGGGTCACACTTCCTTTTACAACTATGTGATATAGTAACATATGGAAAGAAAAGCTGTGATTCTCATAATTGGCAAAAGCTTTAAATACAGACAAAACACTGTTGATCCTTGATTTAAATCAAAGAGCTGGCACACTCATTTTCCTTGAGGTCAACCTGTTTCAAGAATCTTTTGTTATGTTACTGGGTGTAAAGGTGCACATATTTTGGTGGATAACTGATTAACTGGCTACATTAACAAACTTCTAGTCCTGAATGAGGAAATACCTGAATATTATGTCAGCCACCCACAAGCCAGCTCTTCCTCTTGTCTTACTCCTAGAAGAGAAATAATGACAGCAGAAAACAGTAGTAACAGCATGAAATAGTAAATACAGCCTCTGAGAAAGATTGCAGAGGCACAATATGGAAGTTAAAACAGGCCTTGAAAACAATGACAAAACTGTCTTTGACTTCAGTGACATGAGAACTTCACCCACAAAATTAAACCTAAAGCATAAATTTGAAAAGAAATGAGGAATGGATAATTACTTACCAGCTTTAGTCTACACTGAGCTTCCACCCCAAGCAATTGGCTCAGATTCCACAAACTTTGTATTTAAGGGCTGAAAATGAAAACCCTGCAGAGCCTTGAAATCAGTGAAATGACTGATGGGGTAAGGCAAGGAGCTGACATGAAAAAAAATCTGCTCCCAAACTATGAATACACTCTTCTTTTATTCACTCTTTGGCAACAGTAAATCAATGAACACCACATCCTCATTATATGGGTGAACACCACACCTGTACCTATACCCACAGCAAACCTTGCCCAATTACTGGAATTCTTGGTACCCTAACAAAACCATCAATTGCATCTCAGCATTCCCTAGTAGCAGCATTCCTTAACAGCTTAAACATCCAGAAGCAGTATTTTAAATTAAACCCAGGCCACACCACAGAGTTCTTGCTGTATGTACTGCTGCTAAAACTGGGCATTAATGTCTTTCCTTCCTTAAAGGACTGGTTACTCTCTTCTGGCTTTTTACACAGAATAGAAAAAGTTGCTGAACTGTACTATAAACCATCAATGATAATTTAGGATATAATATAATTCCAAGACTGTGAGTAAGTGTTTCAAAATGCTGAGGACTAGGATCTGCTCAAGGCAGAGCAATCAGTCATTTACTTTTTGCAATCTGTTAGTGGTGACAACTCCATAGCAACTACCTGTGGATCTTAGCTCACATCCCACATGTTCCAGCCTCCCGCTTGGCCTGATCAGCAACTTGGCTGGATCAGCAGCCAAAGAATGCAGACAGTGTGCTAAAAATCATATATATTAAGCCTTCCTAATTTCACCAATAGTCTTCATTTGAAGAAGAAATGTTCTAGATCTCTCAGAAAAGGTTTGTTTCATGATTTATTGCTGTTAACTTTTTTTTTTTTTAACTTCCAGTATTGCCACAAAATCTAGATAACTCAACCCTCCTTCTGGTAGGGTTAACTTCAATCAGCTAAGAGTAGATTAAATCCACTGTCACCCATTGGCATGCCATGATCTCCCAACACATGTTAGATGAGAAATAAAGTGAGTCCTAGAACAGCTTTTTATTTTTTCATTCTAAATATGCAGTTTTGAGTAATAAATATCTGTGTGTTTTATCCTATAACTCAATTTTAAATTATGCTGAAAATTATCTTTCTTTTAAATAGGGTTCTATTGTGTGCAACTTCAAATCTGTCCAGGAAGAGTCAGAGAACAAAATTTAACTATATTTGACTATATTCAGACCCCAGAACCACACAGAATTCAGGGAGGTGGGAAGCATGATTCCTTCAAAGCAGATTTAGGGATCCATTTGAGGTCATCTGTTTTGGCAAGGAACTTTCTCATCTTCCTTCCATGTGCTCTTCTCTTTCTTTTTTCTGCCTTTCTGCACCTAAGAGGAGCAGCAGTCTCCCATTGTGCCCCTCTCAGTGTTACCTATCCCTGGTTTTCTTGTACTTCTCCCACCTCCTGTTTCTCTAAAAAGGTCTATTTTCAATCCCTCCTGTTGCTGAAGGTTTTCTCCAAATTTTTTTTGTTTCTTTCAGCTGCTCTGATGTGGAGCTCCTGATGTGGATGTATTTTTAATAAGTATCCTGCACAGCTCTGTCCTGACTTCCCAAATGTTCTTACAGTGATTATTCTTGCCATTATATTTTATTTAATTATACAGATTAAAAGAAAAAAAAAATCATTAAATAACAGAGAAGCATAAAGAGGGCTAAAAATTTGAGAAAAATGAGCAAATTATCGTTCCTTCCTATGAATGTAAAGCTTCTGGATAAGCAAGCACATTTTATGTTCAGTTGAACAAGTATTTACCATCAGATCAAATGTTAATAATAGTGATAAGGAAATCTGATTGCACAAATCCAATCAAAGCTGGAGAGAATCAACCACCATAGTAATGTTGGTGACACTGGCAGTCTCAGCTATGAGCACTTTCATCTGGAGAAGAAAAACCTGATAAAACTCTGCTAAAATTGCATGCAAGATTCATATTCATTTAATTCATATTAAATTATGTGACTATGTCATTGTTCTGTGCTCACAAAAGGCAAAGTTTCTGTTTGTTTAAAAGCAAGGGATTGATGATGACCTTACAGGGAGGAGGTATTGGAAACTTTTACCAGAGAGAAGTCACACATAGAGATGGTGAAGTAAAGCCAAGGTCCTTAACACATCTGCAGTTACCATCTTTCTCATTTTGAACTGCATTAAAAATTGAACAAGTCCAAGGGTGCAAAGGTAGGGTCTGCACCTACTTGCTCAGTTCCTAGAAAATCCAGGTCAGTGAATAATACAGAGATACTAAGGTGCTCTTTGGAAAGGAGCTGGGTTTGGAATCTTCCTTCACTAGCATGTCTCACACCTTTGGTACTCACACAGAATGGCTCAGGCTGGGAGGTGGTTCCTCTGCTCCAACCCTCTTCTTCCAGCAGGAACATCCCAGAGCACAGGGCACAGGATTGTGTCCAGAGGGGTCTGGAATATCCCCAGTGAGGGAGACTCCTCACCCTCTCAGGGCAGCCTGTTCCAGTGCTCAGGAAAGAATTTCTTCCTCCTGTTCAGGTGAAACTTCCTGGGATCAATCCCTGCCCATTCCTCTGGTGCCATTGCTGGACCCCCCAGAGCAGAGCTTGGGCCCTGATCTGAGCCTTCCCTAAAAAACCCAGGAAGAACCAACAGTGTAACCCTGCAAAGGCTAACTGGTGATGTCATGTGTGCATTTCTGGGTTATTCAGGCATGCCAAGATAATCCCTCCTTAGAGGGTGCATTCTGCCACTCCCACAATGCCTCTGTAGAAATAAACAAAGAAATAGGAATAATAGAAATAGAAATAGAAATAGAAATAGAAATAGAAATAGAAATAATAGAAATTTTGTTATAGAAATAAACAAAGCTTACCCACCTCCATGCTGGGGACAGTTTTGCCCAATTCTGTGGCTTGGTCTGGAATAACAAATCAGGGAACAGATGTGGTGTTATGTTTACCATTACACTATCACTGTTGGAGTCACCTGTGTCACTCTGAGGGGCAGCAGCTCTGCCCAGCCATGCAGCAGCTGCCTGGCTGCTCCAGATGGAGCTGTGGATCAGAGCACATTTGATGAATTGATGAACTTCTTGTTGGGAGTGTCAGAGAAATCAAAGCAGGAAGAATGTGAAAACTCCCAGTTGGAATTGCACCTAGACAATGAAGAAACTCCCTTTCTTTTGCAAAAGTTGCAGAGGTCCTTGAAGACCACAAGTGGTGGAGAACCAGTTTCAGACTGCATTTCACATGAACACAAATGTTCCCAGGCAGCTGCCAGAGACATAAGGGAGTCTGGCAGTTCAGTTCTGACAAGGAAACCCATTTAAATCACTTTATTCACACAGAGCTCTCAGCCCTGTTCATGCCAGGGCTCACCCAGCACAAGCAGGGCAGACCAGGACAATTGCAGGGAAGCATGTTCCATTTGAATGATCATAAACAGCAGCAGGAGGACAAGGTTTCTGGGCAGACTTAGAATCACAGAATGGTTTGGGTTGGAAGGATCTTTAAAGATCATCTCATTCCACCCCCCTGCCATGGGCAGGGACACCTTCCACTATCCCAGGTTGCTCACAGCCCCATCCAGCCTGGCCTGGAACACTGCCAGGGATGGGGCAGCCACAGCTGCTCTGGGAAACCTGTGCCAGGGCCTCAGCACCCTCACAGGGAACAATTCCTTCCCAATATCCAATCTAACCCTGCTCTCTGTCAGTGTGAAGCCATTGCCCCTTGTCCTGTCACTCCAGGCCCTTGTCAAGAGTCTCTCTCCATCTTTCCTGTGGCTCCCTTCAGGCACTGCAAGGCCACAGTGAGGTCACCCCAAAGCTTCTCCTCTCCAGGCTGAACAATCCCAATTCCCTCAGCCTTTCCTCCCAGCAGAGCTGCTCCATCCCTCTGATCCCTTGGTGTCCCCTGGCTCCAGCAGCTCCCTGTCCTTCCTGTGCTGTCCCAGGCTGGGTGCAGCCCTGCAGGGGGGTCTCAGCAGAGGGGGCAGAGGGGCAGAATCCCCCCTCCCCTGCTGCCCTGGGGCTCTGGCTTGGGGCAGGGCCAGCTCTCACCCACAGCACCCCCAAGTCCTTCTGCCAGGGCTGCTCCCTCTGCTCATCCCCACCTGGATTGATCCCAGGGTTCCTCTAACACAGATCTTACCAAATCTTGTGGGTTTTTCATGGAATTGGACTCTGCTGAGCTCACACAGTCCAAGAACATCACAAAACAGTGATGCATATCTCTGGCTGCAGGTACATGGTGAAGTTTGATCCTTTGTGCATTGCCAAAACTTGAGAAATGCATCATCCCCTGTGTAATAAAAGAACAATGAAATCACAAAGACTAACAGCTCAGTAGCTTCTGATGCTACTGTCTTTAATTGTTGCTGCCTGTTGTATCTCTCTGTCCTTCAGCCTTTTAATTACTTCATCAACAGTTGTATTCTGGGCATATTTGTTAGTTTGGTCTTCAAGCTGTTTGATTGCAAAATTGAAAGATGGTACATGGAGATAAGTTACTTATTTTGTAGTTTCAAACATTTGGTTCAGCACTACTGAGCAAGAATTGCTGAAATGACAAACAAGACATGGCCATGGAAGAAATTTAGATGCAAAACAAAATGATAGGTTCATCAAGTTAGAACACACATTGATTCCAAGGACTGTGTTGTGCAAATATTTCCTTTACAGAAGAAAAAAAAAAAGTAAAGAATGACTGATACTGTTCTGAATTATTTCCTTTGCTGATAGAGATGCCAGACCCCCAAATCACAGGCTTAGTTTCTAATGAGCCCAAGTTTCTCCATCAGCTAAGGAGCCACCTTGATCCTTTAATACCTCCTCAGTTAGCATGAGATGGCTAAGCTAACATGAAAGAAGTTAATGAAAGTATTTCCATTGAATTTAAAAGGAAAAAAAAAAATCTTTTGACATTTTCTGTCCTTCAGGATCCCAACTATATCATTTCCCTGTTTTTCTCTCTGGAGGAATGTTCATAATACTTTTCCTTCTTGGGCCCTATAAGAAAGTGCATAAATATGGACTATATACCCTTCCTGCTGAAATACCACAAGCTTCATCACTGAGCCATTAAAATAAATAACAATTAAACATTTAATAATTTTTAGACAGAAGGAAATTAAATTAAAGTGTATGCAATGTGTCCCACTTGTGTCTATTTTACACCCACTATGGATTTACTATAACCCATGAAAAGGCAAGTTAGCACAATTATTTTTTGTTAAATTTTAGAGCATGTATTTCCATATAAGCAAAAGGCAGAAATATTCAGCAGTCTCATTTTATAGATTTATTAAGTGTGTTTTATAGTATTCCCTAAACTTGAAGATAATCTTAACATTTTAACACTTATTCTAAAAATATGGTAATGAAAAGAGTTTTGCTTTGATCTGAGCAGCACACAGCAGATTAACTCTAAGCCTCCAAAAAAGGGATCAAAAGATGACAGTGACTGGTGACTCCCTCATGAGGATCTTGGATGGACTCATGTGCTGAAGGCTCCTGGTCTTCTGAGATACCTGCCTGGATAAGAGAGGTGGCCAAAACTTCACCAGGGCCTTGCCATGGACACCCCTGAGAAAAATGAACAGGTAATTAAAGGACGGGATGAAGACAAACTCAAAAGTCCTTTATACCTTTTTTCCCTGCTGAAGTTCAACCCTGAGGCAAAGGCTGGCTGTGTTCTGGAAGTGAGTGAGTGACACTTGCAGAGTGTCATCTAAAATCTCTCTTCCCTGCCAGGATCTTGCTCACAGAAGTTCTCTTTGTCCATCAGCTCTATAACCTAGGAGGCAAGCCCTAGACCAGACTGAGGAAAGGAGCTGCCACAAAAGCTCACAAGAAGGGATTAATCACAGCCACTTAGCTCAGGACCTAAAATTACTTGGACTTGGGTCATGCTTTACAGGGTCACAGAGGAGACAAAGCCAGACAGAACAGATCAAGCATGCTGGCTGTCAGCACAGGAATAAAAGAAATGTGGTATAAAGAGCAGGACCTGGAAGTCTTTATGGTTCTTGCTAGATCCTGGAATCTGGTCAGTAAGTTAAGCCTTATTTAGAGTTCTGAGGATAAAAACCTTTGAGAATATCAGTGCTACAGTGGTAGGATGACTACAACACATTAGCCACAGGTACAATAATATTTAGATTTTAAGCTCTTGGAGATTTGGAGATTTTTTTATTCCCCTTAAGGGTGAAAGAGCTGTTTGTAATTGGTTGAGTAATTATTACAGCAGAACAAAGGCTGTCCAGAAGATGGACACAGCCAGAATGTGGCAGTGGCTTCCTGCTGATGCCACAAAATCCAGTGAAGGGAAAATCTTTCTATATTTTATCCTGGTTAACACAGAGAAACTGCTTGAAATGGTGAAATACAGCTTAGGCAGGAATGATGATGGAATGACAAAGTTATGACATTAAAAAAAGGAAAGCAGGAGAAGAGGGGAAAAAAATGTAGATTTCTACCTACTCAAGGAACTGTAGTCTCATGGGAAATGAGTCTAAAGAGAAAATAACTTGAGGATAGCTGGAGGTGCATCAGTGAAGCATCCCAGCACAGTATATACAACCAGAATATGAAAGCCCAGAACACAATGTGAGATTCAATATAATAAAAAAAAAATACCAGGAGTAATAAGAATTCTTATTACTGAAGAATTTGTAGAATGAGAATGATCAGGAAAAAAAATGGGTTTCTCTTAAACAAAGAAAGAACACTACCAACACATTGCATTAATGGGATGAAACACTTAAAGCCTCTTTTGTATCCATCTTTGATAAAAGTCAAATATCAGCAGGTTCCTTGAACAGTGAACATCAAAAACAAATAAGGAAAGAACAAATTACAAATATTACTATGCATTCATACTAGCTCTTAAAGAACTAGCTAAAATTGTCTCCTAAATCTATGCAGAAATGCAAAGACACTACCTAGCTTTAAAAAGAGGGAAGAAGAAGAACTGGAGAGTTACTGACATATTTCTAGGAAATCTAGTCCTGCTTTCAGGCAGTAATTACAGAGTCACAAAGAGTTCAAAGCCTGTTAAGAAACACAGGAGGCACTGGGGATCCTTGAGATCTATCCTGAGTTCAGGCTAGCTTATATTTTAATTTATATTCCCCTCCAACATGCACCACTTTCACCCTGCTTTCCTAGAAAAATAAGAATAACTCAATCAGCTTTTTAATCCACAGTCTTTTCCCTAAATTTGGTGTCCATTTAACAATTTCAGTCAAACTGGAGATTGCTGTGGGCTTTCAGACACAGTTATTGCAAGTGTTGTGGTACTGACTGTCACAAAAGGGAGAGACACTGTTCATGTGCCTAACCCTCCACGGTGACAGACCAGTCCTGGTGCCAGGAAGCTTTTTGAAGGTGTGGACAAAGCTCCAGGTGGTGGCTCAGCAGAAGTTGGGATGCAGATATTTATTAGTGAGGTCACTGATTGATGTTGAATTTAGCTTACTCTGTCCTAGTGACAGAGCTGTGTTGTGAGTCATCTGCATTTTTTGTGCTTTGCCAGCTCTCTGCTTTGACAGTCTTTCAGTAGGAATGGGGCTGGACGTCAGTAAAAATAACTTTGAGGAATTTCTGAGAGATCTTTTGACCTCAAGAGAAGGAAGGACAAACTCAGCTTGCAGAAAAAAACAACCCAGGTTTGATTTCTTGACTGAAGTACAGCTCATATTGGAGCCTATCTTGGAAGGCATCTGCACTAACACTCAGAACCCAAAAAATATTACACAGAAGGAGCCAACCATAAGGTCTTAGATATATCCTAGTGTCTTGCAAAAACAAATTCAGAAAGCATTTCAGAGACTGAGGCACCCTGCTAGAAGGTTTGAGGATTAATGGAGGTCATGTGGAACAGGATCTTTCACCTTAACTACTCCAACCTGTTAAAGAACTTACAGGGGGAAAGATGTGGAAATATCAAGATTCCACCCACTACAGATCATTGGTCCAAAATCACCACTGCAGTAGCAGAGGCCAGGTTTGCTTTTCTAGAAACTTCATGTAATATTACTTTTCCATTAATGGACACGAATTCTCACTAAAGAGAGGAGCTGGGGGACTTAAAAAACATTAAAAGGTCACATTATTTAAGAGGAAATGAGGAAGACTGAGGAGAATCTGGGGCAAGACAGGGCATATTCCTGTCTTGAGAGCTGTTGAGAGAAAAGTGAGGCTTGCATGGGGTGTTCTGTTTTATGGAATACCAGCCAAAAAAACAAGGAGGTTAAGGAATGGGCATGTCTCCAAGGATATATCAGAGTAAAGCATTATCTGGGTGAAGGGAAAGGAAATTCCTGTGTCCTGGCTCTGACCCCACATGGAGGTTAGCATGCAAATACAACAAGAAATACTTCTAGGAGAAGCTCACCCTAAATTGCAAGGGGCAATTTGTTGGTGTCTGCTGTGCCATTGTTCCCCATTCCCCTGTGATTAGGCAGGTGTTTGCAAATATTCAAATCAAAAAGAGGGGTGAATCAATAGGTGGTGTCTGTGTGTACCGACATTGGTGCCACAGGTGCCCTGGGGTGTGGCTGCAGCAGTGTCAGAGCTCCTGATCCCCTGGGAATATCCAAATCCAGGTCCTGAACAACGAGCTGTCCCATTCTGCTGAAGATCACAAACTTTCTCTTCAGCTGTCATCATGGGCAGAGCCCCAGTTTTTGAGTGATGGGCTGAGATGTAATCCTTGTGGGCCCTGTAAAGTGAGCTCAACACTTGTACCTGAATCCCAGAGTCTTTGATGAGTGATCTGTGTGTGTTGGCTCTCCTGTTGCAATGCTTTGAGAGTTGTAAAATTCTGAATACATCTCTGTGAAATGAGAGATCAGCCCAGGACAGGACTTACCATTACAAAAACAACATGTATCCTCAGTCTGTCTGAAATTCTCCTTTCTACACATATTTTTTCCTTGTATTAAACAGAAAATTGTCTATAATAACAGTAACTTTTGAAAGCTCTGTTTGCCTTTTTTCTTCTCTTTGTTGTATTTCTTTTGATATATGTGAGCTGCTACCACTTAAAGTCACCAGGCAGAACAGCAATTTTTAAGTTATCTAAAAGCATCTTATAAAAGATTCTATCAGAAGAGTTATCCTTCTATTTATTGTATAACCTGGGACAAATAAGAATATAAAATAATTTGGGAGGTTGAGAACAATTTATAATACAAATTTCTTAAGGCAAAGATGATCAAAGCAATAAATTTCCTTTCAATACACAGCTAAGGGCATTATTAAGGAAGCCATCCTTGGAAACTCGCTTTTCCAGGCTCCTTCTGTTAACTACAGAGATAACAGGAACCTAATTTAAGCACTGTATCATTACCTGGAAGAGCTCTATTGCCTCTAGAAGGAGCCTGAGGATACAAACCTTTGTGAATACCCTGCACAATTAACTTAAATTGTATGGTGGGTACTGAGAAGAAGCTTGGCTCACCTGACACTGACCTGTCAAATCAGCTGCATTAAAGAAGAGGGAGCTAAGATCACAGCCACTGCAGAAATAAATCAGCTGGAAATCATGAATGAAAGCCCTTGTCTGCCTTGAAACTTCATTCAATGCCTGGCACACAAATATGAACTGAAATCCCTGGCAGGCTCAGTGCTCCTGGCTTTAACCAGGCACTGGTGTTATTCTGAGGGAATTTCCAATGGGGAGGTCGAGCTGCTATTCCCTGCTAAGTGACCCTCTGAATTCACTCCTGGATAAATTAGCAGTGCTCAAGAGTCAGAGCCCTTGTTGCCACTGTGTCACTGCTTTCCTGAGCTCTTTAACCTTCCAGGGTTTCATTCATGTTCATGAAGCTTTGGAGCTGTCTTGGATGAAAGCAGAAGGACACATGGCACTCTCTACACTTCACTTACTCCATTTCTATTTAGAAGACACTGAAAAAATACCTGTGGTAAAAAAACCCACTTGTAACTGAATATATCAAGTGCCTCCTTCCTCTGCATTCCTTCAGGGGAAAAATAAGAAGGGAAAAGAAATCAAAGCTTTTATTTCTTTTCAGAATTCCAATCCACACCATATATACAGCAGCAGAGAAAGTGTCAGGGGGAGACAAGGAGAGGAAAGAGTCACCATTTCCCAGCAGTTGTGAAGCTCTGTTTAGCTAAGACAAGTGTAGCCTTCACAAACAAAATGGCTGTGAACACTACACAGCAACATCTGCTTTGTGATTCTAACCCATAAAAGGCTTCTAAATGCCCTTAAAAACTGTTCCCTCTTTTCCCCAGTCTGAATGCCATCTCCCAGGAAGCCATCTGGGACAAGCATGCCAGTTTTTCTGCTGCAGCGATGGCAGTATTGTCCTCAAGTGCCTCTGGATGAGTCACATCAATGCAGAAGTCCAATTATAGCAGGAGCCCCCCAAAGCAGAAGTATCATTTCAAGTAAATAAGACTGATGTAGCTGAACCACTGGAATTCAGGATGTAATTCAGTCACTTCACCACCTTTTGCTCAAAACCCCTGCATCCCTTAAAGCGCCTGTGCTAAATCCCCAATCTGGTTACAACATTCCCAGCACAGATGTGACAGTCTTAAGCCAGTGTGTGTGCATTTAGAGGAGTCAATTACCTTTCTTTTTTTTTTTTTTCTTTCTCCTTATAATTTTAAAATACAGCCTTTTTAAAACTGGCATTTCTTACCACATTAGAGTAGCGAATGAACAGTGCCATCCACTGTTTCTCTACATAATCCACAACATTTTCCTAGGATGTCTTAAATAAGATTTAACATAAAAATTAATGCCACACTTGGAACTAAGAAATATAGCTTGGTAGAAAGGCACGAAGCAAAATGCATGTTTAAGGGGTCAGGCTAAATTATAGAGTGAAAACTCAAAAAGGAGATTACAACAAAGGGGATTTTATGAAATATCTCCTCACCTGTGGGTGAGCTATTCTAACCTAATTAGCTACACCAAATACTATCAAAGTTAGTAATTTTTATATTGCTGAGTGTGAATTCTCTCTTCATCTTATTCTGAGAGCTACATTTCTTCTCCAGAGCAGTCATATCTGCCTAGACCATGACCCTGGTGAATAACATTGCCAAGAGCAGGTGCCTTAAGAGATGTTTCCTACAGAAGAATTAATGATGTGGTGGGAAGGGTTTTCTAGACATGGCCAGTGCAAAATGCAAGTCCTGAATGCCTCTGACAACAGAACACAAGCCTTGCTGCCAGATGTGCAGTTTAGAGGCTGTTCCTGACGAGGGAGGAAAGGAGGGAAGTTTCAGGGAAGGGAAGTTTCAGGGAAGGGAAGTTTCAGGGAAGTTTCAGGGAAGTTTCAGGGAAGTTTCTGGGAAGTTTCAGGGAAGTTTCAGGGAAGGGAAGGGAAGGGAAGTTTCAGGGAAGTTTCAGGGAAGTTTCAGGGAAGTTTCAGGGAAGGGAAGTTTCAGGGAAGTTTCAGGGAAGTTTCAGGGAAGGGAAGTTTCAGAGAAGGGAAGTTTCAGGGAAGTTTCAGGGAAGGGAAGGGAAGGGAAGGGAAGGGAAGTTTCAGGGAAGTTTAAGGGAAGTTTCAGGGAAGTTTCAGGGAAGGGAAGTTTCAGGGAAGGGAAGTTTCAGGGAAGTTTCAGGGAAGGGAAGTTTCAGGGAAGTTTCAGGGAAGTTTCAGGGAAGGGAAGTTTCAGGGAAGTTTCAGGGAAGTTTCAGGGAAGTTTCAGGGAAGTTTCAGGGAAGTTTCAGGGAAGGGAAGTTTCAGGGAAGTTTCAGGGAAGGGAAGTTTCAGGGAAGGGAAGTTTCAGGGAAGTTTCAGGGAAGTTTCAGGGAAGTTTCAGGGAAGGGAAGGGAAGTTTCAGGGAAGGGAAGTTTCAGGGAAGGGAAGGGAATCAGGGAAGTTTCAGGGAAGGGAAGTTTCAGGGAAGTTTCAGGGAAGTTTCAGGGAAGTTTCAGGGAGTTTCAGGGAAGTTTCAGGGAAGTTTCAGGGAAGTTTCAGGGAAGTTTCAGGGAAGTTTCAGGGAAGTTTCAGGGAAGTTTCAGGGAAGTTTCAGGGAAGTTTCAGGGAAGGGAAGGGAAGGGAAGGGAAGGGAAGGGAAGGGAAGGGAAGGGAAGGGAAGGGAAGGGAAGGGAAGGGAAGGGAAGGGAAGGGAAGGGAAGGGAAGGGAAGGGAAGGGAAGGGAAGGGAAGGGAAGGGAAGGGAAGGGAAGGGAAGGGAAGGGAAGGGAAGGGAAGGGAAGGGAAGGGAAGGGAAGGGAAGGGAAGGGAAGGGAAGGGAAGGATTCCAGGAAGGAAGGATTCCATGAAGGTAGGAAGAAGATTCCACACTCATCCCATCCCCGTTGCACATCTCTCTTGGCTGAATACCTGCACTTTTAAGCAATGTCACAGCTTAATAATGCAAATGTGCAAATGTGCTCCATGTTCACCCCATCAGAATCATAAAATGTTGTCCCCACACCTCCCTGCACTTGGCTAGAGCCTCAGTGCCCAGCATTTTCCTAGACTGATCTCACAAGGCTTCTCCTTCATCCTGCTAAAATAAAAGCAAAACAGCCATTGACCACAATGATGAATGAGTTAAACCACAACAGTTTGCCTCTCAGTACCTTACTCTATATTATTTCCTTAGAGGTAATGTTTTGAATTTCAAGTAAGGGCCGCTTTCCAATTCAAAGTGGCTGCAATTCCTGACTTTTCTTACAGTGCAGATCTCTCATTGACACAAATAATGGTAGAAACATTATTTAGAAAATTGTATAACTGTCGAGTCCCAGGTAATTCAAAGGATAATTACTTGTTCATGATCAATGACTAATTATATACTACACAGCACAGAGCTATAAAACTGACAAATGGTGAAAGCAGATAGTTATAGCACACTGTGCTGGGGACATGACTTTCATGAACCCAGTGCATTACACCCAAAGTTTTCTCTTAAGATATTTATAGAAAGGAAAATGTGTGTGGTAGAATTGGTTGCACTGATCACGCTCAGGCTCATTCATATTTCATTTTCATATAAAAGATTCTTTTCCAAAACCCATTTCCTATTGATGCTGTTGTGTTTGCTTCTCACACAAAATAATCAGCAGGACACCAGGGTGTGAGGGCCACACTGGAAATTATTTTCTTGATTTTTCTATTATGTTTTCAAAGGCAAGAGAGAGTTCTACATCTTTCTGAAAGTCACTGGCTGTAAGCCAGTGAGAAAACCAGAGCTCCTGAGAGAGTAGATTAGACCTGATTATATACTGACCTGATTATGTAACTGAAATGTTATCACAATAAAATGCTTAATATAATTCTTTCTCTTTGGGACATGGATATTTTGACCCCATGCTACTCAAGCTTGTAGCTCTTTGTACTCCTCACTTTGGGGACTCTCCTTATATTGAAAATTACATTTTATGTTGAGACTATTAAATTTCAATTCCTTGCTCTTTACAACAACAGTACACTGAAGAAATACATTAATTAACTTTGATTTCTTTGTGTTAATGCTAAATAATATTTGATAATGTTGTGTATCTGGAGCATAGATTTCTATAGTTGAGAAAAGGCTTGTCTCACCTCTGAAATGCTGAAATAATGTCAAACTCACAAGAGTTTCCAATATTCAGAGATTAAAGAAGCCACAAGCTGATCACATGAGGAGCAGGGAATCTCTTTCACCAGTCTTCTCTTTCTGATGTGCTTAAGGCAACCCAAAAGACTCAATGTCTCCATCTACACCTGCCATATTAAAAGACAGGAAGAAAGTTATGGTAAGATAAGAACTTACCTTAAATCTGTTACAACTCACACATCATCAGCTTGCCTCCCAAATTGTTGATCTGGAAAGAAAGACAACACAGCTGCAGGACTTCTATTCATTGTGCCAGTACACTCAGGATCACAGGACTGCAAAACCTTCTGAAAACCTTTCCAGTTTTCCATGAATTTACCAGAAAGAATCTCCTCCACCTAATAGATGAATGAATTTGTAATGCTGGTAAGAAAAAAAAAAAAAAAAAAAAAAAAGTGCTCCTGTAGTTTTGATAGCAATAGCACATGGAGAAATGGACTAAAATGACAAATTTTACACTTCAAATGACCTGGGTTGTCACTTACAGTATTACAAGCTGGAACAAGAAAGGCAGGTTTCTCTAGCTCATATGTTCCATTAAGATATTTGTAAACCATCTAAGTTAAAACAAAACTGAATTCACCCCAAAAAAAATTAATGTACTAATTTCAAAGCATTGTGCAACATCAGCCCCAAAACTCACCTGTGAAAATATTAGTTCTGAAAACAGACTGGAAAGGCTGCAGGAAATCATCCCCACATCTCCTTTCACAGATGTGCATCTCTTCTGTAAGTGCCTGGAGAGGCAGGTCTGTGACTGCTGAGGACACTGAACTTTTCTGCTCCTCCTCTCAGCCCTGTAAAACAAAACCCACTAGGACTGATTGCATTGCAAGGGGCACTCAAGTCACTCAGGGCATAATTTGGAGACAATGGCTTTTCTCAAGGGAAAATAATGATGAAATCTGGCCTGCTGAACCTGCTTTGGGATTGTCTGCAGCAATAGCACTTAGGTTACAAGTGCATAAATTGGGTGTATCAAAAACAGAAGGTTCAGAGAAGAAACAAAACCAGGGTCCTGCTCTGATAAATAAAAGTTTCAGCATAATCTCAGATCTGACCAAATATTGTACACTGTGCAAAATTTCAGGTGACCTTGAAGGAGGTTAAGAAACCCCTTGGGTTGTCTAGGCTGGAGACCTAGACTGGTTCCAGGTTCTGGTTCTACCAAAAACCAGCTGCAGTGGAGTTGAGCAGCTGCATCACATGTTGCTGTTGTTGGAGCCATCAGAGTGGAAAATTAGCCTGTTTCAGCTCCAAATATTTCAAAGCAATGCACACTATTCAGGGCTGCTCAATGGAACCTTCTTTTTGTGCATTTAGCATCTCTCTTGACACCTGTGTATTCCTTTGGCATCTCTGTTCTCTCTTTTGACACTTTGGTATCTCTCAAAAACACTCTCCAGAGCACCTAGGATAAAGCTAAATATGGAACCTGTTTGCAAACTAATGCAAACCTAACAGAGACTTGATATTGAAAATCATGAACAGCTTCTTTACACTAGGTAGTAGATTGGCAAATTGCAGCTTAGGTTATTTCTTGGAATAACTCAGTGAGCAAAAATGTATTTATTTCTGTCAGGGAAAACAGGCTAAGTGCTGCCTGTGGGTTTCAGCAAATAACCTCTCTGTACCTTGGGTGAATGGTTCCAAAGGAAACCATTGTAAGGCAGCTGCAAATTCAGAAGTGTCAAAGCTGTGCCCAGGGAAATATGCAATGTCTGTGTAGTACATAGAATGCATTTTTATGGAATTACAGAATATCCTGAGCTGGAAGGGACCTACAGAAACTCTGCACTCCTGGCACTCCAACACTCCCATCCTGTGCATCTCTGGGAGTGTTTTCCAAACTCTCCTGGAGCTCTGGCAGCCTTGGGGCTGTGACCATTCCCTGGGGATCCTGCTCAGTGCCCAGCACCAGAACCTTTCCTGATATCCACCCTGACCTTTCCCTGACACAGCTCCATGATGTTCCCTTGGATTCATTGAATTGATGTACATTATAAAAAATAATAGATATAATAAGAAACAGCAAGCTATCAGAAAAACAGATCTGACAACAAAAAGCTAAGAAATACTACCACTGTTCCTCTGCTGCATTCACATGGGTGAGCTAGAGATTCTGCTGGAGTTTTCAAAAAGTAACCATGAGATGCTTCAGAAACAGGGTCCAAAAGTGATGATTAGGATTACTTGATTGCTAGGATGAATGTGAACCTCCTAAATTAGCTAAAAACTGCACACAGATCATAACATTTTGCAAAAACACAGTCCAGCATTTTGCCACAGTCATTATAAAAGAGGCTATGATACAGAATTAAAAATAAACACTTACTACTGGTTCTTTTTCTTCAAACAAGTCTTTAAATTTATGACAGTCAAGCTACCCAGTCTGCTTTGGATCAATTAATTAACTTCTGGAATGCTCTATTTTTCATTTGAAATACCAGGTCCTGTAAAAGCTGATGAAGGTAATTTCTTGTGGTGTTTTCCCCACAAGGATGAAAAAGAACAACCACTTTACCAAAGCAATGCTGATTCCAACATGTCACTCTACACTGCCAGATCAGCCTGACCCCACAATAACTGAGAGGCTGCACACATTTCAGTAGCCTGCATATTGTTTTAGATTGTTTCTTTATTTTCTCTAAAGAAACCTGAGGAGACATAATGGGCAGAAAGAAGAAAAAGTGGAATAAAGGCTTTGGAACAATAACAGAAAATTAGGAGTAAATAGTTCCTTCAGTGATTCGGTTTTCTTGGCTAAGCACTAGACAAATATCTTTCTGTTCATAAAATGCACCCTAAGAAAATTCTGTTTCCCTTTAGTCCTCCACAGAGATCCAGGGTGGCAGTAATAATATAGAGGATGAGCAATTATTTACCTCATCAGCTGGTCTGGGAAATACTTTAAAGTTTGGCAATCAAAAGATAATGGTCTTGTGAACTACTATCTGGTATTTGAATTTTCTTTAGAGACTCTTGTCACTGCATTAAATCATATGGAAGCAAAATCTGATAATGTACCTATCTCCCCCAGTAAATAACTTAGGGAATCTGGTACTGAAGCTGCAAAGACAGCTTGTACTTCACAAGAAACAATTGTACAGACTGACTGGATCTTACTCAGGAAAGTGAAATATCTCTTATGATAAGAAAGAAATTGCATTTTGTTTGAAACTTAGATAACATGGGAATGTTAAGACATACTACTTCAGGATTTATTAAACATTTGCTTATTTGGCCACCTTGCAGGCTCAACTTTATTTAGTCAAAAGGATTTAATACTGTTGCTCAGATCATTATCTGACTCAGTCCAGCATCAGTGATGTGACTGGAGATGGACTGATCTATTCCAACAAAAATAAAATCATAATATGTATAAATATAAACTATTTTGCATGTATTTCTTTCACAGTGGGAGCCTCCAGATGCTGGGGATTCAATAGCTCTTTTTTCTGCCTGTCTTCCCACCATCTCCAATACCTCTGCCTTTGTTAACAACTGCATTCAGTAATGCTCCTGTTCAGTAAATGAATAAAAATCATAGTAGTAAAGTGCTTTACTGAATCATTGCCTGAATGTTGTAAACGTTATTATTATTATTATTATCTACTGCAATGTTTGAAACTGATTTTCTTTTCCTATAAATTGCTACATGAATTCTTTCCCTCTGAGGTCATACATGTATATGTATATGGATGAAATACTGCAGAGCTAAAATGAACAGGTTTTATGTAATTATATTAGAAAGGAATTGTGATATATCATCTATATAAAACCATCTAATAAAAAATGCCAGGAGTGCTTCTGAAGATATGCCCAGTGCTTCCTTTGCTCATGTCAACCAGACTGAGAGCTTTAATTTTTTCAAACTATTATTTGCTCACTCAGTTTAGAAATACAGAAGCTACAAGTTAAGGAGTGCAATATGTAGCAAATCAAAGCAATAAAAAATCTTTCTTGCCCACCAAAGGGATGATCAGACATGTCATGGCACTCCATCAGCCAGGAAGGAATCCCAGCACAGCTCTGTGCAGTGTGAGGCTGTGAACTGGCAAAGACAGGCAGCTCTGACCAAAACTAAACACAAGGAGGCATCCAGAGTGGAGGAAATGCCAGATGAATGTCCTGCTGAAAATGGAGAGAGCTGTGGGACAGCAGGTTTGGCACTGCCAGTGACACACACAGGGCTACAGCCCAGCCCTCAGATGGGAAATGCAAACACAAACCTTTTACAAACATGAGACCACTCTGTTTATTTTCCATAATATTAGCTTACAGTAATTGCTACACTGTTCTGAGTCCCATTAACTTTGTCACACTGATTTTATCTCTTCATCTGCAGAGATTTGCCTGTCTGTGGCTCCCCCCATGCACTCAGGGACCAAGGGGGTGCACACCCACTGCTGAGTGCCATATCTGGATGCACACACCCGTGACACCCACCCTCTTCTCCAAAATGCTGTATCTCAGCTCAGGGTGTAGCTCCATCCTGCACATTTTAATCCCTGCCTTGAACTGAAATGTCAATCTCAACCCACTGGTCTCCATCAGCATGTGATGTTTAATAGCTGTTCATGCTCTGTAGTTTTAAGAGATAATATTAAACCCTCTGTGCTCCTTGAAACATTTTAGTACTCTCTGAGCTCTAAGGTTTACCCCAGCACAAGAGACAAACCAGATTTGTTTCTCTGGTGAACCTGATGCATTAAAGAGCAAGAGTAAGGAGACTTCCCAATAAGACCTGAATTCCTTGTCCTGAGGTGAATAATCTCCTCTTAGAAGAGACTGAAAGAAAAATAATAATAATAATTCTAATAATGCAGGTGAAAGATTACAACTTGATACTGCAATTCCAAATTTCCAAACTTTCAGGAGATGCAACAATATGACTCTGAAAGTCATTTAAAAATTATGTCTCATATTCAAATGAAAAAAGTGCCAATGTTTTAGATGACTGAGACACCACATATTAGCAACACAAGAACTACAAAATAATTCACGTCATATAATAATAGAGCAAGATTTTTTTTTAGTCAAAAAAGATAATTTATACCAAATTATACCAATACATTTACAATTTATAGCAATGCAACTAATTTATACCAAACATTGCCCACTCAAATTATTTTCATACCTTTTGGTTTCTGTGTCTCCCTAAACATAAGAAACTCTCTGAAAAGATTATAGGAGGCTAGAGAAGCTATTTATTGTTATTTCTTTGGTGTTGAAACACTCGCATCACAATTTTTTTCTAGGATCTGAGATTTTAAGTAAATCACAAAATATTACAAGACTAACAATAGAATATCAAAGGGTGCTTCACTCAGCCTTTGATAAAAGATCAATCTCATTCAACATTTTAAAGTCAAATTTGTAGTACAGCTAGAGAGAATATTATATTTCTAGCTTGCACATTAGAAAACCACAATACTAGGCTGGGGTTTTGCTTTCAGGACATGGATTAAACACACAGGGACCAGTGGCATTTTAGACTCTAACACACAGAGAACAATTTGTGCTTTGGGTAGTGATGTGACAAAAAATCAGAAGGCTGCTGCATGACCCTTTTAAAACCTTATACATAAAAAAAAGAGTGGATGTGAGTCCTGGAACAGATGATATTCAGGTTCAAATCTTCTTCTGTCTCCTGAAAAAAAAAGGAGCAAGAAGCCTCCTTTTGTTGTGCCTAAGACAGGAAGAAATATCTATTTGTTTTATATGGGTTTTTCACAATAGCTGTAAACCTACTCATATTAAAATAAATATTTAAGAATAATACAGCAGCTGAGCAGGAGAACAGTATCTGTTACATTTTATTGTGCAGATCTTAGTGTGAACAGAAAATATGATGTCCAAGAGGACTTTTCTTGTGTTGATCATGTGGGTCTGAACATTTTTCATAACACTCCCTCTCCATTAAGGGTCAAAGTCAGTAGGTATCACAGTTCCTTTCACAGGAGAGAGTCAGATTTTCTGGGAGCTACCACACTTCATGGTACAACACAGATAATAATGGTAGAGTCAACAAAGGGATGTCAACAGCTGCAAATTTACACATCTGGCAGCAGCAGACACCAAAGTGTGGTGAGTGCCAGAACCAGATAACAGAAACCTTCAAATAAATTTGTGGACAATAACCCATTCTCAGCTAGGTCTGTCTTGCAGGGGCTGATTTTCAGCCTTCTTCTATCCATATATTTTATACACACATCCATGTGTATGTGTCTCTCTGTGTGTGAGGGTGCACAGAGTAAACACATCCCATCCCATCTATGTAAATATATACAAACACACATGTACAAATAACCTGGAAAAAATCCTCTCCAAAACTTTGAAAGATTGGATAACTGAAAAATAAGTGGAATGGGGAAACAATGAGGAGAACATTCCACTAACACAGCATGAGTGGGAAGAATAAGGAAAGAACAAGATTTCTAAAGAAGTCCTACAATGAGAAACAGAGAAAATATGCCAGAATAGAAAGGGAAGCTTAATTACAAGCTTTGGTAAGAGATGGGCAGTTCATAATATATAATAAAAGCATAAATAAATTGCCAATATGATTCTAGGCACAAGGGACTCAGGCAGTCCCTGGCTGTAGAAACAGGGGAACACTTAGAACTACCTGAGAAGTTACATTATTTGTTTGTCTCACACCAATAAAACTTCTGTGAAAGTACCAACTCTCATTTCTGCCAGAACATTTCATGAAATGTACAGAAAAACTAGCAGGAGTTCAAAGGCAGCCACAGGGAGGGTTAAACTTCTGGCCAACATGACTTGAAGCAAAATTGTAGGAGGTCAAAGATTTTTGGTGATCAGAGAAGTTGTTACAGATTATTTAGTCCCCAGCTGCAAATATCTATGCTAAAGAAACTTGAAAAACAGACTCTGCGTGTTGCTCTAACAGGAAAACACTGGCAACCACCAGTTGACTTTGAATAATATATGAGACAAATGCTTAGCTGTAATAGTAATTAACAGAGGCAGCACCCAAAAATAATTGCTCCTTTCTCATCAAACATAAAGAAAGCCTTTAAAAAAAAAAGCTTTAAAGAGGGATAAACATCTTGGATGTATCTGCACAGCTTCTGAAGAACAGTGTCACTAGAGAAATGCTCATCTCCTTTAGCTGGATTTATTCTGCTAGAGGAAAAAAGAGTTTGCAATGCTTTCATGTCTCACCCTCTTTCACTCTCTGTATCCTTCTCAGAGCAGGAAAAAATAAATCACCTCATTAAGACTTTAGGTTTGATAGGATTTGAAATAAGAATGCACTTAAGGAAGCATTGCCAAGAGATTTTTTAACTGAATTTAATCAAGGGTGATCTCTGCATGGATACACATCTCTTCTTCAGTAAATATGTAGCCACAGGTGACTCACATAAAAAATAACTTACAACTTACTTATGTTTGCTTTTTCTCAAAGGAATTGTCTGTTTGTTTCCAAAGGCGCTCCCAGGATCCTGGAGTTTTTCTCAAAATTGTTGCCATGCAATTTTACCTGTGGCTTTCAGTCCAAAATCTGATTTTAGAAAAATAGAAAAGTGCTTTTTAGAGACTTTCTTACAAAAGTACCCTACGTTCCAATAAAAATTTTGAACTAGAACATCACATCATCCCTATGATGCCAGTGTGGGCACCTCTCATCATCAGAGTAAGCTTGCATAGCTCTCCTTTGTTGCTGAACATGCAAACTGAGCCAAGTTATTTCCTCCATTCCAAGGGGCTGACTGTGGAATTCATCCAACCAAATGTACATGCCTGCACCTGAGCAAGCCACTCTCAGCTCCCTTTAGAGCCATTGGGGAGGAACAGGCTCCTTCTGGACAGGATTCATCTCATCCTCAAGCAGACATCTCCAGCTGATTAGATAAATCCTGCCCATTGTTCCTCTCCAGTGACTGTGAAACTGAGCCCAGGAGGGGCAGTTCAGGCACAGACATTCACATTACAGATGCCTACAATGGGGATAGTATTTAATGCATCTCTTCTCATTATTTACACATAACAGTAGAGAAACTAACTAAGGGGAATAGGATATTGTGCTGTTTTAAATGTTATGATGTACATTGCACCCAAATTTGAAAACATCATAAGTGGAAACGTTAAACTATGTTAAAAATTCTGGGAACTTCACTAGTATCATATTTCACAGATAATTACTTCAAAATCAATAAGGAGCTGTTCCCACAACCCCCAAACCATTGGCACATCTCCTACTCAGTTTCAATGGTACTGCAGGAAGATCCAATGGCTAAATGCACTCCCCCTTCAGATGGTTCTTTGTAGCAGCTACATCCCTCAGGTATTATCAGAAATGTGCTGACTTCCTACTACAGTCATCTCAGAAAAGCTTTTAAAACTCCTAATGCTCCTTAAAATGGTGGTAGATGGTATTAAGAGCATTTGCTAATCCAGGATGCAAAAGACAAAACTAAAAATCTACCAGAGGTATGCCAAGCTTCCAGGATTTTTTACAAAAAAACCCTCCTATTTTTGGACTACCCAGCAGTTTGCTAAGCTCAGCCTAAGCAGCCAACAAAGCTTAGCAACACAGGTTAGAAGAATCACAGCATCCAGGCTTTGGTCACCCTAACAGCACATCCAGCATCTTCCACTGCCCAGAGCCCAAAACAGGGAAGGGCCAAGCACCAAAGACTTGAGATAAATGAAGACAGAAGCAGTGCTGGAATTCAAATTTCACCAGGGGAATAATTTCATTCCCTGCAGGGAAGGGCTTTGCCAACAATGCTGTTGAGGAATGGGTTATTAAAAAAAAGCTGTGGGAAGGATAGATATTTCATGTCTGATTATTGCCTTGGATAAATGAATATGAAACAAACAGTATGAAATAACAGATTATTTTTAAAATTAAGGCCAAGATAACAACAGTTATTTTGAGCCCCCAGCTGAGATCTCTTCGCACTCAGAAGTCTTTGGGCTGCTCAATCCCTGAAATGACACTGCAGAGAGCAATTCTGCACTGAAAATGAGCAACCAGCCAAAGCTGTGTCAGTCAGAGCAGCAGACCCCTCCACTTCCACCTCCTTGCTCTGCAATCCTGCAGTTGCCTCTCAGGTTCAGCAGAGACAGCTGCCAAAATCCTGGCAGAGTTGGAGGGAGCTCAGGAAGAAACAGCAGTGGGGATGTGTGAAGGTCTGGAATTTTTTGTTTTGAGCTGTGGTGCCATTGATCAGCCCAAAAGGTGCAGTGGTTTTGCCACATATTGCAGGTTGAGGAGTGGATTGTGGAGCTCTTGCAGTGCTGCCTGTGTCTGGCCAACACAGCACATGGTTTTTTTTTCAGATTTTTCCACAGAAAGGGATGAGTTTGGTCCTTCCAGGAGCTGGGGTGGGGACCTCAGGGAGCTCACCACTTTGATTTTAGATAAAGCTGAATTAGCTGGCATAAAAACAGAGTAAGGACTTCAGAACTTTTCTTTTTTAATTTCAAAACATTTACTCTTTTTAGTTGTAAAACTGGCCTTCAGATTTCAGGCTGTGCTAGAAAGGCAATAAGTGCAATATTTAGGTGCCATAGGTAGAAATACTGAGGAATAGAAATATTGCTCCACTGTAGGGCCAGATAAAAATGTGCATCTTTTTTGAAGGAAAATCCAGCATTTTTTCTACTGTAGGAGGCCAGCTAAATTACAAAAGTAGTAAGAATAATTCTGCATGGTATGGCTTTTTGGAAGTATGCTTATGGATACATCCCAGTTGAGAAGAATGTATTTCCAAGAGAATTGACTGATTAGAGCCATAACAGCATGGATAGCTGGCAATACCATGTGATATATCATCCCATACTGGTCCTTTACAAAATACTTGGAATTCAGACATTTTTAATCATCATGCCTTAGCATCTGATACTTTTATACAAATCATAAATCAAAGAAATGAAGCATGAGGGTAACACAAAAACCACTTCTGCTGCTGAAAACTGTCTTTGTGTTTTTCACTGATATTATATTCATCAAAGTCCTGACCAACTGAGAATAATGGTTTACCTCATATCACAAATAAAAGTCACCAATTAAAAATCCTGGCAGCCATGAGAAAAGACTCTCAGAAGTGAGGTCCTCTGCTGGCAAACCCTTCACATTGGTCAGGTATGATTTGCTCCCAGCCACTGTCAAGAAAACCCTTCACTCACACTTCTCACTCGTGAAGGGACAAATCCAGAGCTCAAAGACACAACCTCAACGTTTCCCACATGGGAATGCTGAAAGATTTTGTGAAATGAATTCTTCCATTTTATGCAGCTCTTTACACAGCCTCAAGTGATGATGTTTCATTTCTAAATGAAAGAAATTCAAAGAGTAGAAGTGATGGAATGCAGGGAATTCAGGACTCAGATGAGTGATGTTCTTTGAGTGAAGAACACCTCAGTGGTGCCTTGGATGTGCTTGATTATGCAGAGGAGAAAAATGTGTGGGTGATCAGGTCCTAAACCAGGCAAGGATAAAATTGTAGCTGAAGTCTCCAGGCAAAATTGAATCCACTTCAAGGGGCCCTGAATTTTATATCAGGAGCCCATGAGATGTAAATACCTCAAACAACTATCAAATGCTGTCATGCATTATTTCTTACAAACAGGTCCCTGGCACAACAAATGTCATATTATAGACATAAAATCTTAAAACCCTTGAAATCATGTCCCTGGCCCATTAATTGCTTTTACATTTATTATCAAGTACTATTAAGCTAGCTCATTATTAAAATTAGATTAAGAGGAAGAGCTTTTGCTGTTGTTCCATTCACCTGGTGGAGCTTTTGAATTGTATTATCTGAGAAATACCACCTAAGAGACACAGTATGCATAGGCTTGAACATTTCTTTTTACAGCATCATTAAAATGTCACTATATTTTTCAATGCTAGGATAAAGCTCCAGCAGAAAAATACAGGCAGAAATCTTTCCATGATGCAACTGCCCTTAAGAGTAAGATTTACTTGCAGAGTTAAACTAACAAGTGATATTAATTGAAAAAAAAAAAAAAAAACCAAACAAAAAAAACTCCTCCATGATAGCAATTTTTTCACAAAGTAATAGTCAATCATTGTTATATCCCACTGTGAATGATTAGAAGCAAATCAGATTTATCTGCTGAATGCACAAAGCAATATGGTTACTGCAGATGACACTCTCATACAGCACCTGCTGCTGCAAAATGTGTATCTGCACTGAGCTCTGTGCAGCTAGCTGGTGCACAGACAGAAGAAAATCCCCAACTTGTTATGTGTGTGGGCAATTCCATCCTTTCAACAGGTTAGATGGATAAACTGGGAGTTATGCAATCATTGGGCAGTAATTCCTGAGCTCTCACTGACCTCCTCACACTGTCTGATTTGGGTGCCTGGGTAAGATTTAAAGCAATAGTTTGGGGTAAAAAATGCTGTGTAAGAGTTAAGTTGTTCTCCCTTTTCTCCTTGACTGGCCATATGCCCTCAGCACTGCTGCCAACAAGTATAAAGTCTATTCTGTCAGTTTTCTTCTCACAGTCTTTGCTTTCTGAGTACAAGAGATTAATCATGAGAGATACTGGACTAGACTTAACCAAAAGCCACAACAAATTTTCATTCCTATGATATTTTGGCTTTAAAAAGGAAAATACTAGTTTAGGAAGCTAGTCAGTGTATGACAGTGATCCTATTCAGGAAATCACATTTTGGGTGTGACCTGAATGTCACATCATGTGACCCAAATGTCTTGTGACCCAAAATCTGTCTACTGAATCCTTGGAGCTGGGCTGTAAAGTGTTTTTTATCTGTTTTTATTCTGTACACTAGTCTGCCCATAAGGTGATTTGGGTTTTGGTCACAGTACCACAAAGATGCCTGGCTGAAATAAAATAGCACATTGACTTGAATTCAGTAGTTGAGATGATTTCTCAGTCTTCAAAGAAGCCTCAATATAAATTTACAATTTCAGAACCTATGTTCAAAAGATCTTTGCCTCTTTTTGGCTTAAGTTTGAGTTCCCAGGTGTGAAGTTGCTTTGTTATACAGCACAGAAATGCCCCTTCAGTTGTCTTTTCCAGCAAGTGACAGTGCAGAAATGAAAGCTTTCACCATAAGTTCATTTATTCGCTTTAGTTTCACTTTTTTCTTTCTTTTCCTTGCCACACCCACATGTTTGTAATGGAGAAGCTTGTAGAGCCACTCTGTCACCATGCAAATATGGTGCAAACAGTCTTGAAGCTGCTATTCCAGCCAATTTACACCATCCCAGGCCAACAAATAGTCATTTGAATGCAGGAAAGTAATGCTTGCTTTAGGAAATTAAATACAAATTAGTGACCAAATAGAATTAGAAAGCTTCTACTCCATTAAACCTACATATCTCACTGCAAGGAAAAAAAAATTGGTTTTTTTACCCTGCTTTATCAGCTTTTGCATGCTGTGCCATATATACTGCAACACAGGCACAAGTAAGATGAATTAATGATGGTAGTCACAGGAAGCAATAATAAAGTTATAAGACAGCAGTGCTAAGAAATGTCCCCTAAGAAAATAGTATGATTCTTACCTATTCATTAGCTCTTGAAAAATTTCATTTGGCAAAGGAAATATAAAGCCATTTATGACTGACTTCAAGTAATCCAAAGACACAAATCCACTCTGACTGACATCAATTTCTCTGAAGGCTTTTTCAATGTCCTGATAGGCTGAACACAGCTGTAATGAATACAATTTATAGTGTTTTGTTTAGAAAAACCAAGTTCATGAAGCTTTTAAAACAGTGGTGCATTTTTTACCAGACCTTTTCAAATGCTCCTCATTGGGAACTGATCAAATAGGTTACCCTGGCATGCTCTGATGGTCAGATGTTTAATTAATAAGCTCACTACAGAACAGTATTCCCAATCACATGCTCTCAAATGACAAGTTTCTCAAATAATAAGTCTGCTTCAAAATTCAGAGCTAAAAATACTTTGTGGATCAGTCTGCTTGATAACAACTATCTTAATGTAACCTTAAAGCCATCCATGGCATAACCCAGTACCAAAATTTTCATTATTAGAATGAGTCATTAGCACAATTAATACTGGACAATGTTAGAAGATGTGGAATAGTTAAAAGAGATGTTCAAATGTATCACACACTTCTTTGGTTGTTTTTTTATTTCAATTCATGGGTTATTGCAAGTGAGTTATTTGGATATGTTTTTTTTTTCTTTTTTCTTTTTTTTTTTTTTGCTAATGGGACTTGTAAAATGCCTGAAAGTTGACTCACTGCAGATTTTAAAAAGGTTCATGAAACAATAGGAAGACTGGTCTGTTTTTCTGAAATGTTGGGCTGTTGAATACTGAGAGCATCCCTGAGGCTTTTCTCCCCCCTCACCTTTTTTTTGACAAATACCTCATCTGCTTCTAAGCTGGTTATTGCTCATTCAAATCTGCTGAAATTGCAGGGTGAAGAGACAGGATAGGGAGACCTGAGAAAGCCCAAAATAAACATCCAGCACTGGGAGGGCTTGAAAGGTGAGGTGCACTGTGCTTCCAGTCCTGTCAAAGATCTCACAGAATATTCTGGGCTGGAAGGGCCCCCCAAGGATCACTGAGTCCAACTCTTACAGGAACACAGACCCATGCAAGGATCAAACCTCACCTTGGCATTATTGGCACCCTGCTCCAGCCAAGATTCATGAGAAAAAAAAAAAGGTCAAATGTGGAAGACCCTGTAGCCTTGTTTTTCCCTTCTATCCTGGATTTTTGAGGTTGAGAAAACCAATTTATGGAGCCTGTAGCAGAATATTCCTGATTCAGCCTCTCTTAGAGATTCAGGACTTTCATGACATAAAGGCAAAATATTGAATATGGAAAACTCTGTTTCTTTTCCCCTTCCCATGAAGCAGGTAGGACACACTTGTGTTCCACCATCACACTTCACAACCCCTTCTGTTAAATTCACAGCCAAGGGCATGTGGAGAGGTTGTTTGCCATATCTGTTCCATTCTCTCTATTCTAAACCTGCCACCACATTTAAAAAATGTGTTTCTGCAATAGCACCTATCTGCTCATCATTTATTTCAGAAAATAATTGTCAGACTGACACGAGCTGTTACTCAAAGTCATTAAGGAACTTAATCTGACAGAGTGATCTAGCACTTCACATCTTGAAACACAGTTTTGATGCTCTCTCATTTTGTGTTAGCCCAAGGATTTGGGATTCCAATACTTACATGGATCTAAGCAAGGCTGAAACACACAGAATAAAACAGAACTGCTGCTTTTGCTAATGGGCTGTAAACTCAAACAAGGAATCCTATGCATGGAATTGGTTCATAAAAGAAGTGGGTATAATTACCAGGCCTCAAAGCCTGGCAATTTTATTTTCCTGTGATGCCTGGCTCAGCTTTGCTGTCTGCCAAAACATTGCAGGGTGAGAATGGCATTCCCTTGCCCTTTCTGTGTGACCAGAGTGCTCTCTGCCATGCAACACACAGCTGGGGACTGGTGAAAACTGTAGAAAAAAACTTTTATACTACTGCTGCTTCCCTTTTATTTTCTGGTAGATTAGTGCTGTTAAAGAAAATGTCTTAGTAAATTCCAGAGCTTTGTCAGCTTTAAAGAAATAAAGCTATCTAAGACTCTTTGGGACAGCTTTTGTTAACTGGATATATCTTTGTTTACCAAACCTGAAACACACATTTCTTGTATTTCAAACTTGATCAGTAGTTCAAAATTATGCTAATTAATCTGTGCATTTGTTTTATTTTAAAACTTAACACAGCTAGCTTAACAGGTAACTTTATGAGATTTAATATCAGAAGGTACCACTAGGAAATAACTTCTCCTCCTCCTCTGTATGTTTCCAGAATGATCCATCACTAGAAGTATATTTTCAGAAGATGGAAGACAGTATCCTGAATGACCTTTGATGATAAACATGCCTGTTGACTTTCCCTTGGTCAGGAAGGGCTGGTTTAGGGAACACCTGGCAGCTACAAGTCCATGGCCACTGGTGGGATCCATCCACAAATGCTGGACACCACAGCTGGACCACTCCCAATCCTGGCCAAGGAGAGGTGTCTGGGGCTGGGAGAGAGAAAATGTTACCCCAGGGCAAGAAGAAGGACCCAAAGAGCTACTGGCAAGTCATCCTCCCTCAAATCCCTGAAAAGCTGCAGGAGAAAAAGGACTTTTGGACAGTAAATTAATATGATTATGCAGAAGCTGATTCATTGTTTACTTTTAATCATACATTTTAAGACTAATGTTTATGTGATTATGCATTTTTTGGTTGGTGCTTCTATGCTGTTTGTGTGCCTTGTAGGAGCTTTTTGGGTACAATGATTAGTTGCTGTCTAGAACTTCCCCACCCACCTTTATTTTGGGTTTTTAATCTTGGTATTCTGTTTTTCAGCTCTTTCTCTCCTGATTTAGCACTATGCAGAAGCTGATTTATTGTTTACTTTTTAGCCCTAATTATACATTTTAAGACTACTAATTTATGTTTTAGTGGCTTTGAAGGGTCTCAACAAGTTGCAGAAAACACTTAAAAATGGCTTATCATGTGTACTTGTTATAAACATTGGTCTAAACTAAGAAATATACAGAAAAACAATTCAGCATGTGAAGAAACAGTAAAATATGCAGAAGAAAATTTGCAGCAGCTTCATCTGGATTAAATGGAAGCCTCACTTGCAGTTAGAACTCATTTCCACATGGTATTAACTTTTACAGCTTGATTGCAGCATTTGCTTTTTGGACATTTCCCTTGATTGGCAGTGAAGATGCTGCATGCTCCTTCAAGAATGGAAAGTTGTTCAGAAAACACTGCTGTGACTCAAGCTCATTATTTATGTTACTAAGCAAGGAACCTAGAAAGATGTAGTTTTTAAATTGAAAATTAGAATTCTGCCACATAAAGAGGATCCATAAAGTCTGCAGCTAAAATGGCACCATTAGCACATCTTGTGCATCACAGGCAACTAACTTTCCTCTTGATTTTTCTTTTTTCATTTAGCCCCATAATTAGTCTCTAAATACAATAAATCTTGTGTTTGATTAAACATGTCTTACAAAAATATGTCTAGTTAGTCCTGATGAATTTGTTCTGAGAAGAATTGATTGCCTTACTTTTTAATTTGAATTTATCTACTGGAGATGCTACACCATATGATGCAGACACCTCTTAAACTCCCTTCTCAAAGGTTAAACAGATTGTCTGCTAACATTAAGCTCTAAAGGATTCACACCACCCCTTGAATCACAATTATGGTGCTTTGGTTTGGTTTTTATTTGAACAGTTTTCCAACATCCTGGGAATGAGAGCAGCTGATGTGAAGCTGTGTTCTGCTTTTGACTGTCACCAATAGATGAAAATAAAAGTTCTATTTCTTTCAGGCTTTTTCTGGACACCTTTGGGACATTAATCCTTTACAAATCCCTCAGAGAAAAGGCCAAGACCATAGGGGAAAAAAACAAAAAACAAATACCACTCATATATAACCCTCTAATTGCATCAACATGGGGTTCAGGAAGAGGCAGGAGAACTCTGCTTGCAGTTTTTGGGACTATTTAGGTGATGAGAAGATAACCTGGTTAATCAATTGCCAAATTCCATTTGGGACAGGAAAAGAGAGCTGCCCTGACATACCCTGTTTTCCTCTCTGTTCTTTGGGTTTTTTGGCAAACCACAAAGGTATATTTAGCTGCCAAGATCTTCAAAATTCCATTGCTTTTGTGGGGTACTGAAAGACAGGAATTCACCATCACAACATTAAATTTACTTCATAAACTTGAGAAGTTATTTACTTTGCTCTTGCCTCAGTCTCTCATTAGTAACAATCAACTGTAAGCAATTACAATTTGTAACAATAAATTGTAATTAATTAATTTAATAAAAATATAATTGTGGCAAACCCACAGGGCTCTTCTGTTTGTGACACTCACTTGTTTCTGATGCAGGTAAAACGTGGGTCTTTGCATAATTCATAGAGGACTTTACTCCTTTTCCCCTGAAATTCCCCCCACATCCTATTTCCCCTCAAGACTTTTCTTTTGTGCTAGAGGCTGAGAACTATCTGAGAATTAATTTTCAAGGAAATTTTAAAGGGATTAAGATTGTGTTACCTGGGAGTCACACATATGGAAATACATACAGACATGTGAAACGTGGTGGAAATATATAAAATAAAAGGGAGATTCAGCTCCACTTTGAACAAACTTTTCATGCCTACAGTCAGAATTAAAGGCATACTTCAAAACCATTTGTGATTGGATTATTTGTTGATGGAAACTTTGATTTTACCATGAGAATGCCTTGAGAAAGATCAGGTAAATAGTAAACCTCAGCATCAGGAATGATACTCTGGCACATTTTTGGAGTGCCTGAAACTCTCTCCTGATCACAATTTACTTTTTGATCTACCGAAATAGCCCCAAGCTACAACATAAAGAGATACATTCACAAATCATGGCCTTGCTACAAAATAGGAATGTTCTTCAGTCAGGATCCTTCCCATGGGGATTGTCCCATGAAAACAGTAAAATTCCTTCCCCCAGGAACTTTCTGCTGGTTCATTCCTTCAATTCCTGCTGCTTTGAACCAAGTGGTTTATTATGCACCCATAAATATCTTGGCTGGAAAGAGAATCCCATTTGATTAACAAATGGAAACACAGAAGGAAGGACTGGTTCAAAATTTGCTTTTGCCCTCTGTTCTTTATGTTCTGTTTCTTGTGCAGGATCCCATGGCTGGGTCAGGATCACCACCATGCCCTGCACACCATGGATCAAATCCCTGAATAAAGGCATGCTACAATTGGACCTGTAAGAAGGAAGATTAAGCTGGTTTTGGCAGCAGCCATTAAAAATGGGCCAGAGCCTGTTTTCATTATAAAATCAATAGAATTCTTATTGCCTTCACCTAGGAGTATGAAGAGAGCTTAATTAAACCCCCAAATTTTGCTTCTAAACATGGCAATGATTGGTTTGCTTTCACAGATTTATTGACCAAGAAAAGTATTCCCAAAATCTGGCTCTGGACACAGCAGCCTCTTCCATCCTTCTCCACAGTGAGAAGGAGGAAAAACAAGAAACTCTAAATTACTGTTCTCATCTGCTTGCTGTCTGGATATACTGTTATCTTTTCACTTACTAGGAAGGGTAGCAAGCCCTGACTACTTCAAATTAGCTTTTGGATGGCCTTACTCTTCTTGTCATTAAATAATTTCCCTGTTTATTCCTATGGCTTCTCTACCTGTTTAACCTAAACCATTTCACAGGCTATAATCTGAAAAAGACAGACATTCCAGTACCTGTTTATGTTCTATACCTGCTTGAATTTGGACACTGTTTCTACATCTTTGCACAAGTTTTCCCTAAAAGCTACCTCAGTGCTGGTAAGATTTGCACAGGTATTGTTCTACATTTTAAAGTCTGGATTTGCTTTTAACTTCAATGTATATTCCTTAAGCAACACTCCATCTGAAATTATTTTTTAGGTAGCAATTTTCAAAAACATGGAAGCTGACAATGCACATTTAATAAGCATAGAAATGGCTTCTGGTTTTCTAAGTACCAAAATATGCTAATTATAAGCACAACTATTCATTTTTTTTCCTACTTCCTATTTTTACACCCATACGGATACTCCTAATTGTTAAAATTGAAAAACAAACAAATGTACCCATTATACTTTTTATGAACCCAGCCCATTGTTCAAGGTAAAGAAATCATTCTTTACACAAAGATTTGCTCTGAAATTGCTGCCAAAGAAAATAACCTTGAGTTATTTGCTGTATAACTGCCACATGAGAACATTAAAGGTGCCTAGGGACAGCTTCATCTGGAGCATGTGACTTTTAAGAAAAAGCTTTTAAGTTCAATATTTAAAAATTGCTGCTGCATCCTTTTTCTTCCTCTGATCTTTAAACTAAACCCAGTTATCACATATAGGAAGAATTTGGGTGTTTTTTGTTTCTATGGTTCTGGCCATTTGTCTAATAATGAAGGTTTGTATTGCCATAATTCAGGATATCACTGGAATGTTAAGGAAATAGGTAAGTGTGTATATATTTATATATAGGGATGAAGATATTTGATGGTGGCTTTTCCCCCCAAAAAAATGGAGAATGAAGTGAGGCCCTGATGTGAAACCTGAATAACTTTCCTGAATTGACCAAGCCCAGCTCTGAAACACTAAAAGTTGATTTGGTCTTGAGAGAGAGTTACATTTTTCCCATAATCAAGTAAACCTTTAGATGGGAAGCCCATTCAAAAAGGGTTCACTGCTTCCTAGACAAATCTGGGTTTCAGAACTGTCAGACTTTTGGGGTTTTTTCCAGAAATTTAAAAAAAAAAAATTTGGTAAGGCAAAATAATTGCTCCATCTCTCTGGTGTTGGTCTGACTTATCTGAAAGAAATGCTGTGAGTGCAAACAGGGCTCTCTGGCTGAGCTTGTGGATCCAGAACACATCTCTAAAAATGAATATTTTCCCTATACTACCATTTTCTCAGCCCAAAGGATTTGTCTGAGCCATGCCTCAGGTCAGGATCTTGACAGAAAAACCCTCTTAATTATTACAGGACTGGTCCAAAGTCCATTAAAGTTAATTGAGAGACTCAACACCATGGCCCAGAGCAACCATAACAGGATTGTGGAAAAAAAAACCACTTGTTAATCAATCCAAGGCAAATATTTGGCAGGCACTGGCTTGAATCAGAAACAGCTGCAGAGTCCAAAAAGCAGAAATCAGTTCAGAAAACCTCACTGTGAAGGGACAGCAGGAGGAAAGTTGGTGGCAGAACTTGGTCCAAAGGACGGGGCTGGGTTTGGTTTTGTCTGTTTGGGGTTTTTTATAACAGATCAATGCAGCAAGGGGAATTTTAAATGGATTATATCATACTATAATTCAAAATTGGAAACCTGAAGATCAGCAGGAGCACAAGCCCTCTCAAATAAGATGCATTTTCTCTCAAAGTCACAGGCACAGGTCCGTGATGTGAGAGGTGCATGTCCCAAGGAACAATCACATCACAGCCTGGCAGCCAGCTGAGCAGGCAATATCCTGGAATGCCCCTGGACACACAGCCTTGAAACCTCAACAACAGAAAAATCCAAGATTTTTGGCCTGCTGGGTTTGGAATATGGCACTCCAACCTTGTGCTTGAGGATGGGAGCTGAGTGGGAAGCAAAGACCATTGGCTTCTCCTTGGCCTCCCTGCTTATCTGCTCTGGATGTGCTAAACAAACTCCTTAGAAGCCTAAGGGTTGCTGATTTTTGTCAAGGAATTCCAGAGATGAAAATTTGGAGGACCCAGATATTCCATGGGAATATCCAGATTTCACTGCCATTATTGCTACTGTCAGCAGTACAGATTTTTGGGGCAATTGGGAGACTCAATAAAGTTCCCAAAAAAGCAAAAAAAAAAATTGTCCTTGCCCAATACAACAGGAATTCAGGGGGAGACATGGATATACTTGAAATTGCAGGAATTCAGGGCAACAGATGAATATATTTGAAATAGCAGAGGCCATTTAGATTGGAAGTTCTTGACTTGCCCACCTCTCCCCAACTATGATACAGATAAAATAAGTCAAGAGAGTTCTGTTTGAGAATGATGATTATAGAGCATTCAGCTTTCTGAATTAACAAATGTGCAGAGAGAGGGGCAGAGCACACTCATCTGTTTTACCTTGTCCCTGAGGTTTAACTGGACCTGAGCAAAATTTTCACCACAGAAGTGAATTCGAGACATGATTTTAATGACACTTTGAAAAAACCAGAGCACTTTATTCCTTTGACTTGGACAGTAATATCCTCCTTTAAACATACTATTAAATGTCTTATAATTTATATTTTGAGGAGAAAATACACTTTCATTTGCTTTATGGTGCATCCATAAGAAGAAATTCAGATATATATTTGAACACCCTCAAATTTAATAGGCTTCCTCTAAAGTTACTTGTGTTATTTTCCATCAGTAAGAAAATTAAGGTTACATTTTTATCTCTGTGTTGTGTCTGGTATCCTGGTGTTTCTTAGAAAAGTAACTCAGGACCATTATTTTCATCTGTTAAGCTTCAGAAGTTTTTCTGATAAAACTTCATTTTTAGAGCTTTAAATCCTCCAAATGAAAATTTGTGTTCTTTTTTATCATTCAGCACTTACAGGATGTGGCAACATTTTTATAAATTTATTACCTTTCAGATTGCAATGCCAAACATAAGGTTTATTGCCAAATAAAGCAACATTTTTGTTTTTTGATTGCCTGCTTTAGAATAGTATTGCTTCTGCTCTGTAATTGCCTTTACCAAATTATTTAACTGGTTTTGTTGATAACTAATTATGTAAAGTACCCCAGCTAGAAAAAAAAATACACAAAGTGAAATACTGTAGCCAAGCAATATGAAATGAGAAAAAATACTTTGGAAGTCTCTTACAATGAAATTAATATACAAATAAAAAAAATTAAAATTGAACAAACTCTCAAATGATAAAACACTATCCTAATTTGCTTTGTTATCTTTCAGGTCCCTATCCACCAAAGAGCATCTCAGGTAGGTGGTACTTCCTGGTGGATATCACAGACTCCAAAATTCACAGAAAGTCATTTGAAATCAGAAGGCACTGAACATTCTTTGGAAACAGAGTGTGTAGGATCATGGAGTCATAGAATAGTTTGGGTTGGACAGGGCTATTAAAGCTCATCCAGTCCAATGCCCTGTAATGAACAGAGACATATTTTACCAGTGCAAGTTGCCCAGAGCCACATCCAACCTGACACTGAATGTTTCCAAGGATGGGCATCCACCACTGCTCTGGGCAATCTGTGCCAGGGTTTCACCACCAGCACTATGGAAAATTTCTTCTTTAAATCAAGTCTCAGTCTCCTCTCTTGTCATTTAAAACCATTACTTTTGTCCTATTGCAGCCAATCCTGCCAGAGTCTGTTCCCATCTTTCTTATAGACTCCTTTAGGTACTGAAATGGTGCAGTAAGAACTTCCTAAAACATTCTTATCTCCAGGCTGACAAACTCCAAATTTCCCAGCCTGTCTCCATGGCTCCAGCTCCACTTGGTGCCTCCTCTGGACTCACTCCAAGAGATCAAAGAATGGAATGATTTGGGTTGGAAGGGACCTTGAAGCCCATCCCATTCCAACCCCCTGCCACGGGCAGGGACACCTTCCACTATCCCAGGTTTCTCAGAGCCCCATCCAGCCTGGCCTGGAACACTGCCAGGGAACAATTCCTTCCCAATATCCAATCTAACCCTGATCTGTGTCAGTGTGAAGCCATTGCCCCTTGTCCTGTCACTCCAGGCCCTTGTCAAGAGTCTCTCTCCATCTTTCCTGTGGCTCCCTTCAGGCACTGCAAGGCCACAGTGAGGTCACCCCAAAGCTTCTCCTCTCCAGCCTGAACAATCCCAATTCCCTCAGCCTTTCCTCCCAGCAGAGCTGCTCCATCCCTCTGATCCCTTGGTGTCCCCTGGCTCCAGCAGCTCCCTGTCCTTCCTGTGCTGTCCCAGGCTGGGTGCAGCCCTGCAGGGGGGTCTCAGCAGAGAGGGCAGAGGGGCAGAATCCCCCCTCCCCTGCTGCCCTGGGCTCTGGCTTAGGGCAGGGCCAGCTCTCACCCACAGCACCCCCAAGTCCTTCTGGCAGGGCTGCTCCCTCTGCTCATCCCCAGCCTGGATTGATCCCAGGGCTTGTCCTGACCCAGCTGCAGCACCAGCACCTGGTCTGGTTAAACCTCAGGAGATTCAGTGATTCAAAACTCTGTGGGTTTTCATTTCAGCACATCACTTCACATGAGAACTGTGCTAAAGTGAGAGGAAGAAGATCCCAGGATCTGTGATTTGACATTTCCCTGTTCTCTGCCTGGAGCTGCACAGGATGTGAAGATGAGCAATGGTACCACAGTGTTTAAATAACAGCATTCCTCCACCCCAGGGGGAAAACTCAGTCACATTCAAGCCTCTTGCAGGAATTCAGCAGAGGCATGAAACACAGCTGATAAGAGATGTTTCCCTTTCCAAAGGCAGGGTTTCACTTGTCACCTGGTTATCAGGATCTTTTCCCTGGGAGGAGCAGTAGCTCCTGGCTCTCTCCACTCACTGATACCAGCAGGAGGGGGAGCCAATTTCTCATTCAGAAAACAACTCCAAATCAGCTGCAAAAGGGTCTTGGCCCCTGTAGGTGTGTCCTGCACACACTGTCCTCCTCATATATTGATTCTGCTGAATAAGATTTAAAAAATAAATTCATATATCCTGTGTCAGACTAAGAAATTGAAGGGGTGAAGCAAAAGGCTGTCCTAACATCTCTTATAAGCAGAGTAAGGAAAATTCTTTGTTCTTTTCACTACTTCTTCCTCTGGAAGAGCCTCTGGGGCTCTCCCTATCTCTTCTGTGCAGCTTTCAGAGAGGAGTAGGCACAAACATCTCCACACAGACTCCCCAAACTCATCCTGGATTTGAGGCCAGGAACATCCACCCCCAAAGCCACTCAGTGGGGCAAGGGCAGTCACACATCACCTCTCCAGTGTCTTAACCTCCATCCTGAAGCTCAGGGTGATTGGGATGAATTCAGATGCAGGACTCCTGCCTCTGGAATGAATTACCCACATTTATCCTTGCATATATTGCATCCATCAGTCAGAGAAAGGCTGAAGGCTGCAACTTGCATGCAGAAGATAAACTATCAAATTACCCTGCTGCTGCAGCCTGCAGCCACTGTCACTCAGAAGACCACAAAAGCCTCAGCATTTCTTGTTATTTTTACTCTCACAGAAAAAAATCACAGTTTCTTTACTTACTTTCAAATTTCAAGCCCTTCATCCTAAACCAGGTCATCCTGAGCTGTTCCCCTCTATCCACCCTGCCTGGCTGCAGCCAAAAGGTCTGCAACACCTGATAATGTTTTCCACATTCTTTGCAATCTACAAATTACAGGTGATTCCAGTGAATAGAAATACAGCACAACCTTCCCTGGCACAGTAGGAAATGTTGCAATAACTCCCCATGAAAAATGAGTATTTTTCATTTACTCAGTGTTCTGAGGCAAATTTCTCTTCAAATGGCACTAGTAAACTTCAAGACTATTTCAGGCAAAGAAATAATATGAATTTCAGATTCATATATTTTAAATGGTAGGCAGAGGATGTTTTTCCTTCAGTACTAAAACCTGGAGGTTTGCTGGAAACAAAAGATTTAGGCCAGTATACATTTCCAAAGTATCAATGAACTCCAAAATATTCAGGGAATAATTTTTTCTATACATAGCAAAATTTTTTTTTTGCAAAAAATTTTTGCAAAAATTCTTCAAATCAATAAGAGGTTCCAAGAAAATGGATACACAGGATAAAAGGATAAATATGTTTGCATTCTAGCAACTCTGCCTTCTCCAGGTCTGTTAAACATCTCAGCAGCCTGGACCTTAGAGTAAACTTAAAAACTGAGAACTGACTGTAAAAGTAGTATTGGAAATCTCCCACACTAACTCTGTTCTGTGTTGAATTGTTCAGCTTGCAAGAATAAAGCCTTGTTTAAAAATATCACTTTTTGACTGTTTTTGGTTTTTTTTTTCCTGCAGAAGCAACTGGGGAATTGAGTCAGGCTGTGTTCCCTCTGGCTCACATAACAGCAGCAATAATAAAGATCCTGCCTCTGCTCCTCACTCACTCCTTGGAGTGTGGCTGCCTGAGAATATTAAACTCAGCTTGGCTGTATCTGCTCTGCAGTGCTTCCTTTAGGAGTAAGGAGGAGGAGATTCCTTGTAGGGAATCCTGATCACAGAGAAGTGATTCAGTGAGCCAAGATTCCATATTTTGGGGTTTTTTTCACCATAAGAGACAACAGTCTGTGTCCAGTCAACATTTCAAGCCCAGTCCTCCCACTGCAGAACATTTCTGCTCTGGAATAGATCTCTTTGTGGCTACAACCACCCCTGAGACAGGCAAAAGTTGCCCAAAGAAAGAAGCTGTGGGTCAGGCAGATTTGAATATCCCTTGGCAACTCTGCCTGCCAAAGCAGGGTGGGAGAAAACAAAGTTATCTGGCTATAGACATGAAAACAGAAAGATTGTATTAATTAAAAAAGTATTTTCTTATAATTATATAGGAATTTATAGTTCCTATGGGTATAAAATGACAAAAGAAATTCAAAGACAGGATTTGATTTCACCAGAGCAGGGATTTCTCTTCCTTGCCACAATTGACAAAACGTTTCCACCACAAATCCAAGCTTCTCATGAAACACAGGAATCTCCATTCCTTTCTCCCTGCAATCAGATTTAACCCAAAATGTATTATTTAATGAGTGAAGCCCAGGTTGGGATGCTGTGATGCCTGGCACCAGTGGCAGGTTTTGATGCCCCCATTTGTCCTTCCAGGTTAGAAAGGCCACGAACCCAGCAGTTAATGCTATCAGAATCTTCCAGCAGAGCCTCTGGAAACACTCTCCTGTTTTATCTCTGGGGTGTTGCTATATCACACACTTCCAGCAGCCACAAGACCCTGCCACAGTGTCTTTGGCACAAGGTGCTCTGTTGTCACCCACCCGTGCCAGCTGGCTGCTGCTCCCCACCCCAGCAGCATTTATGGATGTAAAACACTCAGCCTTCCCTTGGGAAGAGGGAAGACAACTAATATTTTAAATATTTCCTTATTCTTCAGGAGCATGCAGGATATCCAGTGAAAACAGATCACTTGCAGGCATCCCAAAGGTGGGGGGGAAATTCCAGGCACTCCCTTCTCCACACTGTGATTGTGAGATGATTTCCTGCCCCAAATCCCTGGAATTCCTGTTGTCACCCACACAGGTCTTGCCAACCACTGGCATTTTCCTCAGCAGCTGAGTCTGGCCTTGTAACAGAGGAGGCTGGGTGGTTTTTCTGAAGGAAACAAAAGCTCCTCACCCTTGACATCAGGATCAGAAGCAAAATCTGTGTTCAGACTCATGGCTGCTGCCCCTCATTAGAACCATACAGACACCCTAATAAACAATATAGGAAATCTGGGGTTCTGATCTGCCAAGAAAGAGAAAATAGCAAAAATTTTAATGGCAGCATCAAGAAATACGCTGCAAAGAATAAGTTGAGGATAGAGTGGTAAAACATGCTGAGTTCTTCCATTTTTGTGAGAATGTGTAAAAAAAATGCATAAATGAGTAAAGAAAAACCTGTGTTGTTACACCTGGTACTCTCTAGCAGAAGGACTGGAGCTCAGAGGTGCTTTCAAGGCAAACCCTGTGACACAGCTCAGTGGCCCATGGGCTGTCCCTGGGGGCTCCCCAAAACCCCTTCTCAAGAGGGCAGGAGAAGGCAGACCCTCTCCAGGCTGTCCCAGGAGAGCCTAGAGCATTTAGCAGCAGCCTCTGTGTCTGACTGTCCCCTTCCCTTCAGCCAGCACACCCTTGAAGGGGTGAGCACTCAGATTTCCTGCCCTTCCTGGCACATTGCTGCACCAGGCACTGCAGGAAGAAAGGGGATGATGGGGAAGGTTTGAGAGGCCCATATTGCCAAAGGGGAGATTTCAATCTGCAAAGATCTACCAATCCAGCATATTACATGCAGGGAGATACATCCATCAGATTTTGTTTGTTTTGTTAAAAGGAAAGAAAGGAAATAAATGCCTGAAAAATATTCTTCTCTGTGCTATAAACACATCAGTGCTCATTTTCTCTATATTCTACTTTGGGCCATTCTGTGTAAAATCTTTAATTAAAGTTTTTCTTTGAAATTGTCATCATCAAACCAGAAGAAAGAAAGTAAAAAATGGGAGGACACAGCTGTGCATATATGAAGTGCTATTCAGTACCAAATGAATTGGAACAAAATAAGTATCGTGACTGTTATGCTCTTAGTTTTGGCTCTGTATTCTCAGTAGCACAGTCTAACTTGTCACTTTATATTGATTCCATCTGTTTACACTCTGCAGAGTATTGGCTTCCTACAGTGAACATTTCCTATTTACCAGCTGGTAAAGATAGGCCCAAACCAGATAGAAAAGAATTAGACTATTTTCAGATCCTCATAAACATAAAATCAAAAATTAATGGGGGAGGGGAGATAAAAGTAGAGGGAGGGAGTGGAATATAGGGGTGTGATGCTTGTTTCATATTGATAGTCCTCTACAATCCATTAATAATTTTTAGAGACCTTGAAATTTGTGCCATCAGCATGCAAAATAAATCAATTTCCACTCCTCTTTACTTTCTTCTTTACACTAACAGCCTGATTGTAAATGTGAATCAATCACAGTACTTCAGTAATCTTTAAACAGAAACAGTTGGGGTCTGAATCTGGCTAATAGAATATTCTCAGTCCCACCAGACAGCTCTGGGTGAAGGACTTCCACAGAAAATGGATGTGCACATGCAGTACAGAGCCATCTTTGCACTCTGACAAACTTTCTTTTTCACAGTGGATGGATTCTTTTCTTAAGGAGATCATGATTGGCAGGGACTGACTCACTTCTTGTCTTATTGCTGCCATTAAAACAAACAAACAAACAAAAAAACAAACCTATTGCAAGTTGCAAGCTCTTTTTGAACAAAGTTGGGAGCTTTTTTTAATATTTTTTAATATTTAGGAGCACCATGTCATGAAAATAGAGTCTCCTTTCTGTGCTGCCACATCCTTTTGCAAGTGGGAAACAAATCCTGTCCCTGCTTTTGGAGTCTTGACAGCCAGGTCAGTGAATCATAGAATCATTAAGGTTGAAAAAGACCTCCAGGATCCTCAACTCCAGTCTTCAACTGAGCACAAATTACAGCAAAGCACCACATCCACTTGTTTTGTGTGCATCATGCATCTGTACATCTTGTATTTATATTTACTTCTTTAGCTGAATTGTTCTTGGGACACACAGGCAGCACTAACCTTGCCTTCAGTTAATAATTCTTTCTGTTAATGTACTAAAATACAAGTAACAGCTCTGTTTCACAATGCTGTTAAAAAAAAAAAAAATACCACAGGACCTTGTAAAATAAATACAGCTCTAATGAGAACTTTGGAGGATATTTTCAATTCATAAATTCTGTAACAAAAAAAAAAAAAAAAAAAAAAAAGAAAGAAAAAAGAATTTCAGCAGTTTCTTTTGTGATAGGAAACACTTAACATGAAAATGTAAATGTTGCTCTTCAGTTAGGTGCATATAGCCAAATGGATAAAAGCTATGGCATTATTAACAATTAAAGCAAGTTATGATTGATAGGCTTTTCTAGAGGGAGAAAAGATTGTCTTGGATACAATCTGTCCTAACAGCCTTGTGATATGTTAATATTTTATTCAGGCTAGAGTGAGGATATATTCAGATGTCCCACTCAGTGGAAGAGAAGCAAATGGGTTGCAAATACAACTGCAGCCCTGAGGTGCAATAACAGCTGTGAAATCAGAAAGATTTTATTTCCTTCTCCCAAATTGCAGGCCAAGTCCATGCCAAACACAGCAGGAGGTTGGATTTTCCTAGGAATTTACATCAGGTTATGTTTAATGCATTTCTTCTTCTATGAGCAGTTTTAGGGTAGAGCCAGCAGACTGTCACACAGTGCTGTGAAAGGCATGGAATATCTTCTGTGTCCTGGTAAATAATAGCTATTATTTAGTACCTAATGGTAGTGACATGTGGCATTAGGTAAAACTTGCAAATGCCCAAACATACTAAAATACCATGAGGTTTGTAAACAAATTTTCATGGCTCAGTTTGTGCAAAGATAAAATAATAAAAATACAGATTTCCCACAGTCACACAACCACTTTCTCCTTTTATAAGGTTGATAAGAGAGGGTTTGTGCTGCTCTAATTTGTGCTGAGATTTAAGTAATTGGATACTTCTGTGTGAAAAGAGAATAAAATGCCTAAAACACCATTCTTGTAGTGTGACAGTATGTTTTACACAAGCCTTGCAAAGGGCAATTACAGAAGTTGTGCTGCCATGGAGAATCTAGTCTCTTAAAAAAGTCAAATGTCTTTGCTCAAGACACAAGCACATAATGAAATAAAATCACAGTGGGACCATGCCACTCCTGCACCGGAGATTTGTAGCAAAACTGCTTGAAAGAGGAGAGCTCTGAGGGTTTTGATGCTAAAAGGGGATTAAAGAGCCTTTAAAAATATTCCTTGAGCTGAATAAAAAATACCTGAACAACAACAAACTGCTAACCACACAAGCATGAATAGATGTCCATGATTCAACAACAGGGCAACATCCTTTAAAACTTATTACTAAATTGGTATCAGTACATCAAGAACACCATCTACTTATCTGAAATTAATTACTCCCCCTGCACGTGGTTTCTGCTGTTACCCTGGTCAACACACTTTCTCCTTGGGCAGTGATTCCACTGACTTAATGTCACTGCTTGGCAGCTGTGGCTGCTCAGCCTGGAAATAAATACAATAAAAAGGACTAGGTGAACATGAGCCACAAGCCATTGATGGACACAAAGCACAAGTGCTCCACAGTACCATGGGCCACTGCAAGAACATCAATGTTTTGTTTTAGCAGGTGAATGACTACAAATGGAAGAAAGTGGCTTGATCCTGCCTTTTTTTGTGGCTGCTCTTCACAGCTCTGCTCTGCTCTTGGAGAAAGTCACCACAAATCTGAACCCCTGAGAAATGTGGCCATTGCTCCTTGAACACAGGTGTGATGACTGTTCGTGGAAAATAACTTCTCTTCAAGGCTTTTTTTTTTGGCTGCCATACAGAACACAAAAGGTGACCTGCAGCTTGATCTGACCTTTGGAATAACAGCATACTCAAGAGTCCTAGGGTCAAGAAATTATAGCACAAGTTCTTCCCTCTGCTCTGCTCAGGTGTTCTTCAGAGAGCAATCATGTTTTCTCCTCCCTTCCTCCCCAGCACACACCTCCAATCCCTTTGTCACCAGTAAGTTTTAAAATCTTTTAAAAGATGAAAATACATCACCTTGCTTTTGCTTTTGCTTTTAGCTTCCTCACCCTGTTGATTTGCATCAAGAACCATCCCAGGTCATTTTCAGAGTGAGCTACCAGCCAAGTTTACTTTTGCAAGCAGCTCCTACAGGTGCCAAATTGATCCCTCTGCACATCCTCTCAGCCTTAACTAACCACTTCTGAAAAGCCTTGTGCAATTTCAGTCGGATTTCTTTCTGGGGGTGAAGTCCTAGAAGCCAAGCACTGCTGTCAATTCAGCCTCTGAATTCAGCAGGATTGCTTGAGCTTTAAACACAGAGCATCTCTGAAATTCCAGAAATTCCACTCCTGGAAAACAGCACCTGCACTGCCCTCCCGTGGAAATCTCACCCATCTGAGCAAACCCAGGGCAGGGATTTCAGCTCCTGTACAGAGCAGGCAGCCCCAGAGAATTCCCTAAAATCCAGTGGACCAAAGACAAGATTGCCTCAGTGTGATCCTTACTCTCCACATTTAATGAGTTGAAGAGGAAGTCACACATATTCTCCTTGAGCCCTGGAAGAAAATCCAACCCCAAGCCTACAAAAAGCTTTACATTTTATTATATTGCATGTAATAAAGAAAAGATTAGCCTTTTATTCCAGGAAAGTTCTGTCATTTGTTATTTAATTAGTTTTCACTAATTAATTAGAATTTTTAAGCTCTCCTGTCTCTCTGGGAGAAAGTGGCTTAGGTAACTCCCTTTTTCTTCTTTTCTTTTGCTGCTCCTCTTCTTCCTCCTGCTTCCTTTCAAAGTCCTAATCCCATTTTTGTACCCTCAGCATTACACTCCCTCATTCTCTCTTTGTCTGAGAGTTTTCTTGGCTTTTGCACTTGCTGGGAAAAAAGTTGGACCAGAATTTACAGAATATTTTTTGAGGTGACCCCTTACTGAAGGCCAGATCATATAAACCCAGAGGACAAAATTAAGGAAAAGGAATTTCCCTGCAGATCCTCTTGCAGAATTTCACCTTTTATATTTTACTGGAAGAGTGAAAAATATTTAGTGCTCCACTTAGAAAGCTGCTGTTACAGTGCAGGTTTGCTCAGGGGTTTTATTTTCATTCAGAGTACAACTTTACTTTCCATTTTACTTCATTGAAGGAAGAATCCAAATTTAACCCCAGTTCACACACAGCTGGTGTCTTCACAAGTTTTTAATGAAAACTTACAGGAAATGAAGATGAATGTGAGCTATTTATTACAGAAGTATTGAATCCTGAAATGTTATAACCTTTCCATCAGTGGGTCCCTTGGCTTAACTTCCATGTTTCACATCATGCCAAGGTGAATGACATGTTTTCCAATCACAATTAAAACCAGTTACATTTTTTTCCATGCACAACAACTTTCCATTGTTACTTTAGAGAGCAGACTGATTAGTCCCAAAGCTCATATTTTCCAGGAGCAGATCAGTGGCTTAGCAGACCCTTCCCTTCATCAAGCCAGCAACATTCCTATGGCAACTACACCACTTGCACGTACAGAAAAAGCAATTTTAGGAAAAGTGTAGAACATCTCTGTATCACTAGGAGCTCACATTAGCAGATACTTTATGGACTGAGATGCAGAAATGATTCACAATTACAGTTTAGGAGAAATTTGGCTGCAAACTATGGAACTCTTTCCTACCTTTTGAATATGCTGGTACTTGTGGCAATTTTAGGGAAGTTTGACAGGAAATCAATATAGGGCAGAACAACTTTGAAAATATTTGGGGTTTGTATTTTAGTGTACCTAAATTGATATCAGCTTTTTTAAATACTTCATTTGGAATACTAGCTCCTCAAATTGAACAAAAATAAATTTCTCTTATAGTTTTGGTATTATTTTGTACATTATACATTGCTGCTTCTCAATGATTTGTCCAGAATTAGGCAGGGCATTAATTTAATATTGTTAAATCTCTCTCAAAAACTTACAACCTACAAGCCTTTCAAACATGCAAAATAAATTTTTTTTCAAAGCTTTAGCTCTATGAATTTTCATATGTTTTTTTGAAAGCTTGCTCATTCTCATCAATCTCACTGATATATCCTTCTCTTCTACCAAAACACTCTTGAAGTGTTTCAGGAGGAAATGTGTCCTCCTAAGGATAATTTAGTATTAGCAAAGAAATCAACACCAACCTCAGCTGAAATGGGTTTAACCCATTACAGACTGATTAGCTTAAAATGCAAATGTAACAGATCAGTTCACCTAAATTAAACAAACAAACAAAAGAGAGTCAAGTAGTTCAGGAAAAAAAAAATATAAAAATTTTCACCTCCACAGAAATGGAAGTGTACAATAATGCTGTGCAGGCTGTGCATCAGAACCCTCCTCTGTTTTTGATAGGCCTCAGCTATGATATCATATAAACACCCAGTGCTCCTTCAAGTCCAATCTGATGGTGGTTTATAAGGTGACAAATTCCAAAGTGAGCAGAGAAGCTCTCTGTGCAGACAAAAACCAGCTGGTCCCTGACTCAGAGTTCACAACCTAATCTATGCATATTCATAACACTGCATGTATATGAATTTAAGCTGTGAGCTTTTCCCTTAAATAAAAAAAAAAAAAATCTGCTGGCAAACTGTAACCCTTTCACATAGAGAGACACATTACACAAACAAAATCTGATGCAAACATTCCAGTTGTCAAATTTAGGTCACATTACTTTTGCAAGTTTTCCAAAACTTTCACTTGAATAGGTTTTGACTGTGTCTTGCACCTTTTTTGATGTTGCTGGTCTGGAAACCTGCTGCCAGTTGAAATTTTGTTCTTGACATAAACAGAGACAGCCTCTAAACAATTATCAACAGCAATGACACAGTGTGGCCCTGCCAGCACAGCATCACATTTCACTCCTGCCATACAGAAGAGAAAGGCTTCAACACCTCCTGACTCACCCTTTGAGACTGTCAAAGCCTGACCAACATCAAGCATCTGAAATGCTTTCTGTTTCCAGTTCATCTTCTTTGTCAACTGTAGTTTGAAATGAGATCAGTCCAATGTCCCAGGAGAAAAAATTTGGGTTCTGGGACAGAGCTCACAGATATAGCTGTAAAATGAATTAGGCAGTCATCCAGGTACTCCTAAGTTTGGCAAAATTACTTTTTTTTTTTTTGAGAACTCAATATAAATCAGTTCATTTCTATAAATGTATTAATGTATAATGTAATTTCCTACAAATGTAAATGTGAAGCAGTTATTGATAGGTCCACAGCTTTGAAAGCAATAGGCAGCCAAACACAATGGTAAGTTATTAAAGATTCCAGAGTTTCTCTTTATGCAGAGTTTCTCTTTATGATACTGCAGACTAAACAGTAAGTTGAAATACACACTTAAGTTTGTTAAAAAAAAAAAAAGTTAAAAAATTTTGAGTGCCCAGCTGTGTTCCACGGCAGCAGCACGCACACTTCAGACAACAGAGAGAAGATCATTGCCCTGCACAATTTAGAGACTTTATTCAGTTATTGAGCTTTGGGCAGGGATGCCATGTAGCAGTGGGGCCAAAACTCATTGTCTGCATCAGGGGTGTGTGGCTGGTGTGTATTTCAGCAAATGTCAGCTCCTTTCCCACTGAAAGCACAACCAGCAATGGAGAGTGATGCACCTGGCAGTGCAGCAGAGTCTACAGGGATGATTTATTTCACTTAAGACACCTCTGGCTCTTTTGGATTTGGCCTGATGTTTCTTTTGGATTCATGATGAGCCAAATTCTGCCATAGCTATGAGCATTTGTTTATCTTCTACTTGAATCAGAGGAGGTTTTGAACACAAATTTAACTCTAGGGCTAGTTCATAGGTATTTATGTTTTTTCCAAGCTTAGGATCTGCTCTTAAACAAAACATAACTGCCTTCAAAAGAAGCTTTGTTTACAAAAAGCACGATGGCAAAATGCAGCTTTTTGTTATTTACAGCTTTGCTGCAATTTTATGAGGGCCAATTTTTTTCTTATGCTCATCCCTTCCTTACAATAAAGGTACAATCACAGATGCCTTGCACATTTCATTTCAACTTCAAGCCATTCTTACAAAAGAAAGCATTCAAATTCACAGCTGGATACAGCTCCAATGAAATCAATAGAGCTGTCACAGATTACTCCTACAATGAATCTGACCCTAAATCTAAAACTGCATGGCAAGGAGAGGAGGAAAAGTGACACAATCTCTGATGGCATCACGTGATAATAATTAAAAATTCCTTGTAAGAGAAATGTGCAGGTTGGGATTACCAGAAAATTCATACTTAATTGGAACAAACTATACATTTTACTTGTCCTGAAGGTGAGCTTTCTTTGGTGAGTGTATTGTCATTCCAAAGAAGTTGTCAAGGGATAAGATGGGTACCACATCCATTATAACTGGAACTGGTGGTCTTGTAGTGGCTTCAGAACAGAATTGAGTCCAAAGGAGGCATCCCTCTCAAGTTTCAGTGGAGTCCAGAGCAGGGAAGGAAATAAAGACCCTTTTTCCTCACATACAAGCAGGAGGAACAAGAGCTGTGTGAGCAGGGCTCCCTCTTCCCACCTGCAGAACTAGATTGGTTCAGTTCATCCCACAGGATCCAACAAACATCATGTGCTCACAGACTTCACCCCAAGCAGTGGAGAAAATGTGTCCCAAACCCTAAACAGGAATTTTGACCTGAAGTTCCAAGACTGTGGGCACAACCTGCAGCTGATTTAATTGAAAGTCACCTTTTGCCACACATCTATTTTGGGTTGTGAGCAAAATGAGGTCCTGTGGGGAGTGTGGTGCCTTGGCAGGGGTGTGCAAGGCACTGAGCTCTTCTGCACCCTGGCCATGATCTCCCCTGGTTATGAGAATACAACAGAATACAGGACACCAAAAGAAGCAGTGGGGCTGGCACAGCAACAAGAGAGACAAAACTGATTTCTTGGCATGAGATCTAATTTGCTAATAAAAGCAGTGACCAGAGGATAGGAGGTCACAGTTTCTGTGCTTGTGCTGGATGCTATCTCCTATGTCAGCACTTTCAGATATGCAGTTTAGAGAAAGAGGCTGGAGTGGTAGACTAACTCCCTTACCAAAGAATTATACCTGGAAATGTTTTCTGCCATTATCTTGAAGTCTGTGCACATTAAAGCACTCTAAAAATGTTTTAAACCATCACCTTTTAGTCGAGAAACCTGCTATTTATTAAGCAGCACAGCTGCTTTAAATGTTCATATTGAGTTCCAGGGTTTTGGGGGACAAAAATGCATATACCAGACACAAGATCATTACACTACTTGCTCTGTTATGAAGACAAAGTATTAATTTTCCAGGATATCTGCAGCAAACTACACTGCAAGTACAAAGAGAAGAGTTAAGTGGGGAAAGAGCAACCAGACATGGCATTTCCAGAGTGGTGCCAGTGTGGCTCCAGGAGGGGCTGCTGGGCAGAGCCAAGGGATCTGCATCTGTGCAGATTTGCTCTGTGCAAGCACTCAGCTCCAGCTGCTCCTGCAAACAGTGCTCTCAGCTCCAGGGAGGAATCAGAGAACCCAGGGACCAAAACCTTGGTGCCTAAAATTTTTCTTCTGATTTTAGGCACCAGGTTGCTCCAAAGCTTATTCAGGTCCAATGAGGCATTTGTTTTTTCCCTGTGTAAGGTGTTTTAAGTGCTGACAAAATAGGGGTGACCCAGGTGATGGTGCTATCATCCAATCTTTTCCATGCTGTTTTATAGTCATTAGTCAAAGAAACACTTTTAAATTGAACATTTATGACATTCTTACACTCTGGATCACAGTGTAGTTCTAGTGATACTTACAAGGTTAACCCAATCAGACTTCAAAGGGAATATTTTAAGACCTTGTTTTCTCTACTACAAATGTATTTCAAAATCAGGAATTTGGTTTGTCTCCAAGCTGAGTGACAGTCAGAGAGTACAACATATTTCCTCCTCTCTCTGGTGTGTGCCAGTCAACTGCACCCTGCTCCTGCCATTCAATTATCACAGTACAGAAAGCAAATGTTAGCACAGGGAGTTCTGTGAGCTCTGCAGCCTTTGAGTTGCTCTCCATCCTTTGTCTCCCCTGTCCAGCTGAGAAGGGGGAGTGATAGAAAGGATTGGTGGCATCCAGTCAAGGCCAACTCACCACTCAGTGAATTAGAACTTGGTAAAGGGAGATATAAACAAGTATTGCACAGCCAAGTGAAGAACAGCAGGACAAGAGCAAGACTTACTAGTCACCCTGTGAAAATGCAGCACTGTGCAGCATTTTGCACAGGTAGAAGAGCCCTTCTGCCTCCCACCCTGAAAAAATTCAAATGAAATAAATGAAATAAATGAAATTAATAAACAAAGGAACCCACCACAGTGGCTGATACACTGGCACTGGGACCTTTGCAGCTTTGGCTCCTTGGAAACCATGAACAAGGAGAATCCATTTCTTAGAGACCAAGAACTCAAATGAACCAGTTCTGCCTGCAAGACCTACCCCATCATGAATATGGGCAGTAACTCATGTTTCAAGCAACAACCATATTTCAGACATGATGATTCTGCTGTTGTCTCCTCAGATACTTGTACCAGCCCAGGGAGCTTCAGAGAGCAGCCACAGACCTTTCAGTCCTACCCAGCTCCTTCTACAGCATCAACAGATATATTTTAATCAATTTGTTAACAAAAGGACTGCCCAAAAAGCAGATGCAGCAGCAGCTCTGTGGCACAGTAACTAGGCTACAACAGGAATATGGTAGGTGGTAGCACATCCTGATGCTGCTGAGGTCATTAGCAAAGCTTTCTTTGACTCCAGAAAAATCAGGATGGAGCTCTAAAACACTCCTGTAGAGTCAGCTGGCCTTTTTCTGCACTCTAAAACATTTTCTGGTTGAAGTATATGTGCATCAGGTCTTTCTCACAGACCCTTCAGAAACAGCACATGGTTTGTAAGAAGCCAAAATTACTGGTACAGAGCAAACAGATTTCAAGTTTCATCAAATACTGAGACTGGTTCTCTTCTCACTTTCATTGCCTTTATACCTGCAAAATATCAGTGCATGAATCAAGAATAACTCACCTGCACTGAATAGCTCCTGATTTATGTGTTACTTGGAATTCACAGCAGTGCATAAAAAGTCATAAATCAGCCCCACTGCTTATATTTTTAAGTACATTCCTACCAGTGTGAGAGCAAGATTCTCAGTTATCATAAATCAGAAGAGCTCTGCTTGCTTTCCTATCTTAAGAATTACAGCATTTATAGCCACTAAGAGATTTGGCTCTCATTTCAGTAATTTAATTGATAAGAGTTTCCCAAGTGTCTGTGTGCGTGGCTCCTGCACTGAGCCATGTTTCAGTGGAGCTACAAGATGGATGAATTTTGCAAATGCTCTATTTCTGGTCAGCTCAGACAGAAATGCAGAAAGACTCTCTGCCATTCCTTCCCCCTCACACTTTTCCCCTGCTCCAGTGTGTGTCCTTCCCACTCCTCCTCCTCCTCTCCAGCTCTGGGATCTGCAGGGTGGTTTCTCACACTGCTGTCTTTCCCCCTCTCCTTTCTCTCTCTCAGCACAGCTGTGCACTCCTACACTTACCACAGACACACAGGGCAAGTCACCCTGAAATCCAAGCACTGGGTGAAGCAGGAGTTTCCTGCAGAACGATTCCCATCTCCCATCTCTTCCTGGAGCTGGGTGATGGAAGCAGGCAGCATCTTTGCCAGTGTTCACCAGCCAGAGGAAAAATTCTGATGTGTAAATCAGACTATCCACAGTATAGATGGTGTCTCCTTGCTGCCTTCCTTTTCACACCTCGCTAACTCCAGTTATGAAATCCTTAATTCCTCAGTCTCCAGTTGCTACTTTTTCCCATCTTTCAATGGCTTGAGGGAAAAAGGCTCATTCTAGAAATATCAACTCTTTACAGCCAGCTTTTGCCCTACTCAGAGGATGACCAAAGAAGTTTCCTCCTCACTTCAAACAGCACAGGGAGAACAGCAGTAGCCCTTGCTGTATGGAGCATACAGAATTGAATCAAATAAACATGACAGCACTCTCTAGAAAGAATGAACAATCCTAGAGACACCCTACCCTCTCTGACCTGTCACCTGGCCCTGTGTGACAGTGTCCTGGGTTGAAGGACAGGTGTCTGCCAAGAAAGGCAGAAGCTTCTCTTTGAAATGGAGAATGTAAACCCCCTCCCTCCAAATTATTATAATTTTGAAATTAAGGGGCTCTCAGGCAAAGATATGGGAATTAGAAATAACAGTTCTTTACTAGGAAAATTAAAATAGAAATACAGTATTACAAAGAACAATCCCAAAACACTGACAGGATCAGAATACAGCCTGACACCCTGTCAGTCAGTCAGGGTGTTGGTACAGTCCCATTCAATGGTGGCTGCATCCTCCTGCAGTGGCAGATGTGGTTCAGCTGGAGCAGTGCTCCTGTAGAAGGTGCAGTTTTCCTCTGAAGGTTCAGGGATGATGTGGAAAGGTCCAGCTTTCCCCTGGAATCCAGTGGAAAGAAGGTACCTTGGTGTCCAAAATCTCAGTTTTTATCTAGGTAGGAAAGGCTTGGCTGCTCCCCTGGCTGGAGCATCTCCCAGTGGGATGATGGAATTTCATCAGTCACACAGTGGGACTGAATGGCCCAGCAGCAGATGATATCTCCTGGAGGGAGGATGGGCTGTGGAAAGATAAAGATGATTGCCCCAGCTGGTTTAAAGATGGCCCATTAGCAGATAATATGTGCCAGGAGATAAGGGTCACTGCCCCACCCGGCTGCAGCAGATGGTGACAGAATTCACATTTCTGGCCACATCCTGAATTGCAATCTAGCACAGACAGTTTCCTGGGTTCCACCACATGTCATTCATTTGGACAAACCACCCCCAAGAGACCTGCCCTGTAATGCAGCAGACTGAAATAACCCACAGGAGGTGCCTTTTGTTTCAGAGAAAAAGAGAATTTTGGATACAGTGACTAAGTAATTTTGTGTCCCAAAGGCAGAAATACTGGCAAAGTGAAAGCCAACCTAGAGCACACCACAGAGGGAGGTTCAGTAGCACACAGTCTGCCTCCTGGTCTGCCCTGGCACCTCTTGGTGCAGGACATTCTCGTTATCAGGAATGCTCTGAGCTGGGCTGCAGGGACCACTGGCCTATAAAACATCTCTGTTTCAGGTGCTTCAGTGGAAAGGTGAAAGAACTCATGTCAAGCAGGATTAAACCATGCATAAACCAGATTCTTGCTCATTGGGGGCAGTTAGGGGAGACCTCCTGGTCATTCTAAAGGACTACATAAATCACTGCAGTCCAATATGAAAAAAAGGAAAAAAAAAAAAAAAAAAGCCTTATTCTATGTCTGTCCCTAAATTTCTGGAAAAAAAAATGCAATGTCTTGCAGGATCCAGTGTCACACTGGCCATGCATCAGCAACCAAATGATAATGCTGTTTTCAAACATTCATGAACAAATTCAGTGTTTCAATAGTTCTATGCTACAGACTAATGTCCTACAGGGCACATTAAAATTTTGTTTCCCACAAGTATTTGTGTATGTAGCCTATCTTCAATGTAGTCCCTTTGAATTCAGTGATAGTTCTCAGAGACAATAACTTGAGCAGAAGGATCTGTGTGTAGGATCACAGAAATGTGATGGCTGTACATAGCAACATAGCTATTGCTAGAAAAAAAATAATAGTTTTGAAATTACTTTTTTGTTTCAAAGACTTCATGAAAATTGCTGCAGATTACTCAGTAAAAGAGTGTCCAAATGATCCACACTTTCATGGTTAGAACCTAAATGTTTACAACTTGAATTGACCTATGCCATATTTTTGTTTATGTTCCTTTTTCATCCTGTTTAGAGTACACAGGCTTATACAGATCTGTATTACTAAAAACAAATCAGAACTATTTTAGCCTCTAATCTCACTGGTATTTACTGAGGAGGGAACAATGAAGTGTCTGGAAGGGTCTGGCTGCTGAGGGAGACCAACCCCTCAGCATGTGTGGCTGGAGAAGGGTGGTTAAAAATCTGAAACTGGACACCCACTGTGGGTCTGCCTTTGTGAGTTTAAATCCTACCAGCTATGGAGTGGCAGCAATCCCAGCTACTGAAAGTCTGCTGCAGCATTTCCAGGGTTATCTCTTTCTGTAGGGTTAGAACTGCCTTTGGGAGAGGGCTGGGTGCAGAGGAAAACAATAGTGGGACCTGGGAAAAATTATGGGTTTTTTTCCTTTTGAAACAGGAGGGATCTTGCCAGTGGAGCTTGAAATCTGAACATTTTCCTTAGTTCTTGTTTTGTTCCAGCTGATTCACTTTTCCTGAGTCCTCAGAGCTCCCCCACGTTTTATGGGTGACTCTCCCCCAAAGCTGAGAGAAGCAGATGCAAAGTCTGCAAGGGCTGCAGTCTTAGCACCCTGTAACACCAGCTGTGAGGATTAAATTCTCATCTTGTGCTCAGTGCTGGCAAGAGCAGAGCAAGTGACAGAGATGGTGACAGAGGGTTTAATGTCTGGGTGGCAGCTATTTGAATATCACTGGTGCCACACACATCAAGCCAGTCAGCACATTAGTGCCTGTGACTGGGATCAGTCTGAGCAGTCTTTACATTCTTTTCTTTTCTTTTCTTTTCTTTTCTTTTCTTTTCTTTTCTTTTCTTTTCTTTTCTTTTCTTTTCTTTTCTTTTCTTTTCTTTTCTTTTCTTTTCTTTTCTTTTCTTTTCTTTTCTTTTCTTTCCTTTCCTTTCCTTTCCTTTCCTTTCCTTTCCTTTCCTTTCCTTTCCTTTCCTTTCCTTTCCTTTCCTTTCCTTTCCTTTCCTTTCCTTTCCTTTCCTTTCCTTTCCTTTCCTTTCCTTTCCTTTCCTTTTCTTTTCTTTTCTTTTCCTTTCCTTTTCTTTTTCTTTTCTTTCCTTTCCTTCCTTCCTTCCTTCCTTCCTTCCTTCCTTCCTTCCTTCCTTCCTTCCTTCCTTCCTTCCTTCCTTCCTTCCTTTCTCTTTCTTTCTTTCTTTCTTTCTTTCTTTCTTTCTTTCTTTCTTTCTTTCTTTCTTTCTTTCTTTCTTTCTTTCTTTCTTTCTTTCTTTCCTTCCTTCCTTCCTTCCTTCCTTCCTTCCTTCCTTCCTTCCTTTCTTTCTTTCCTTCCTTCCTTCCTTCCTTCCTTCCTTCCTTCCTTCCTTCCTTCCTTCCTTCCTTCCTTCCTTCCTTCCTTCCTTCCTTTCTTTCTTTCTTTCTTTCTTTCTTTTTCTCACACACTGCAGCACTCCCTCCTACAAAACATTCCTCCCAAAAGTGGGTTTTAGTTAATGGAAATGGAGTGACAGACCTGGGATCACTGGTGTGCAGTTTGAATGGAAGTGTGTCCTATCACATGGTGGAAAATCTAGAATTTAAGGTTTTAGAAGATAGTAAAATATAGAAGGGAAGGTGGATTCTTTCTTCTTCACCTTCTTCTTCACAGGACTAGGTGGCACTTTTGCAATTGGGTAGAGAATTCCACAGAGAGCTCTGGGCAGCTGCAGGAGCTCAGACAAGGACCTGGCAGGACAGCTCTGACCCAGGGCAGCACCTGAGGACGTGCTCTGGCTCCTGGCACAGCCCATTATCTGACACCACCATGCACAGGGCTTCAGGCTAATGCCAGCCTGTAAATTTCAGCAGCTGAGGAACCAGCACACATTCTTCTGCTGTCCCTCCTCCGTGGTGGCCATTCCTGGCAGAGAGGCACAGGGACAGCTGGAGGTGGCAGCTTCTCAAACTACTCCAGCTTGCATTGCCAGGGCTTATCATCTGTGCACAGAGAGAACTCCAGCAAAAGTTGTTGCCTGGCTTTACAATTTTGCCCGTGGATGAAACAGCAAAATCCAGAAAAATTATTCTGGCACACCAAAAGAACCTAATGTTCCTGCAAACCAACTTAAAGTAAGGAATCCTGCACTGATAATAGTCATTCTGACATGTCAGGGCTCTAAAGCACAAAGTCTTGCCCTGCATTTTGGTCAATTTTTCTCACATTCATTTTTAAAGAGCACACAGCTCAGATGCTGTCAGAAGGGCACTGGATGTTACATGCACCAAGTGTGATTCCAGCCTGAGAGCTGTAAGGAGGAGCTGTTCCAGCCTGCCTGGAGAATTTGCCATCACTCTCCCATCTTTGAGAGGGGTGATTTTTAAGCTGATAGACCAGAGTGCAGTGGAATCAGTTTTTTTCTTGATGTCCTTGCCACTCTCTGAAGCTAAACCAGCAGTTTGTACTGGAGTATGACTTTGCACTCGAGGTCTAAACCTCATTAAGCTGAAATCTGGGTATATTCTATTTTTTAAAAATGCTCATTTTTGCTGATTCTCTCTCCATTGCCAGAATAAAGCTGATTATTTGGTGCATTTCTGTTCTGTGTGACACACACTATGACAGGTAGCAGAAAATACTCATCTGCACATGGTTTATGATTCAAACACTAGAGGACACCAGTCTGCAGATCCTGCAGTAGAGAAATCAAATGGATTATGTAGTGAGATTACACATCATCATTTCTGTACTGTGCCCCTCCCACAGGTGTGCTCACTGGGTTTGGAATTTTTTTAAAATATTATTTGATTCAGTTGAATCTCTGTTTAACACATTTTTTTTTCTTTTTTTTTTTTTTTTTTGGACTGAAGCTGCAAAAATGATTGCTTAATCCTCTCTTTAAACCTTTGCTGGTAGCTACTGAGTGGTGTTATTTATAGCCCAGGCAAGGCTGGATGGTTTATTATAATGGTGACTCAAGCCTATACATCTTTATGATTATTGCCAGGACTATTGGTGCCATGTTGTGCTGTGAGGTTTATACAAAAGTGCTGGGAACCTTTACTGGTAATTTCTCAGCTTTCTTTCCTTTCCTCTGTCCTGCCCAACTTCCATGCAATAAACACTTGAACCTTCAGGACTGACAAATCTGGACAGGGCACAAACTTTGCAGAAGTTCCCTCAGCAGAATCAGCTCACCAAACTGAAATTCTGAGGGGGGGAAAAAAAAGGAAATTATTTTGGTTTTCTTGTATTTTTGTTCTTCATTTGCAGTGCTTTAGTACCCAGGAGGCATTCTCTCCAGACAATTTGAGCCAAGAATTGTCTGTGTTTGTGCAGAGTCTTGATAACATTGGGCTGAGTCCTGAAAGCTCAAGTTGGTGAAAAGAGGATTTTTATAGGAAAACTCAAATGCTTTCAAGTACCAGAGATCCAAAAGTAGAATTTCAGCAGCTGGTGGCCCTCTGCACAGGCAATGGCATATGGATGGACCTGGCTGTTAGGAATGTGGCTGTGGGACATCCCTGGATTTTGGGCATGGGCTGCAGCAAAGGCAAGCAGCTCTGGGAACCTGAGCAGGGCTCCCTGGTGCCTTCAGAAATGTTAGGCTGTATTGCTTGTACATCCTCAGGATTAAGTGACTTAAGTAGATTTTTTTGTGCTAATGAAATTTTCTTCTGACTCTAATCTGCAGGAACTGTGGGGGAATTTTATCTTCCTCTGCAGCAAGGGGGAATTCTCCTCCCATTTTCCTCACTTTGTTGTAGTTTTCCTGCAAAGACCACCTGGCCTGGGTGGGAGGTCTAGAAAATGAGCAACCACAATGCACAGAACACATCTTTTATTCAGTAAGCAAGCAAGCACAGAAGAATAATGTGTAGTGCTTAATATTCATACAGTACTAAAAATATAAAAATAGAAATAAAATTTCACTGAAAGCATTTTCACTCACAAATATACAAGGAAAAGTGCTGTCAAGCCACATCATGCTACACCACTTGCCAGTGCTGAACTGACAATTTCCCAACAGAACTGAAACACTAAAAACTAGTCCTTCCTCACAGTTTTTGGTGAGCCTGAACATTTGACTAGCAAAAATGGGCCTCCTGCAGCTGAGAACCTAAAAAGCATAGATGTCATTACATCATGGAACAATAAAATAATTTGGGAGAGTTCTGTAGTGATAGCAGCCTGCTTCAGGCTGTTTGTGTAGAGACCAAAAAAAGATAAGAGAAATAAACTTGAATCCTGATTATAATCCAGATCAGTCATGGCTAACAATTCCTGGAATTTCTTGTGCATGGATATTTGTGCAATACTCCCACCTGCTGGCATATCCATCAACTCTCTTCCTCGGATGCTGCAGTTCCCTTTGCCTGCTCTACACTGGCACAGATCCTCCCCTTAGGTCTGGTGGGGTCCAGAATAACTCATCAACAGTGCTAAGTGCCCTCAGCTTTTGGTGGAACTGGAGCTCACCCAGCACCTTAAATCCTGGGGCTGCCCCTAAAGGGAGAAATTCACACTGCAAAGCGACATGGGGTGCAGACTGATTCTTCAGGAAAGTCCCTGCACCACATTCCTGGCTTTTAAGCCCCATTTTGAGGGAGTGACCTAGAGCTAAAGGCTTAAGAATCTTCTGTCTGCTGTCCCTGGGCACAAAGCTGAACTGCCTCCATCAGGAAGCCAGTTCTTGATAAAGGCATGGGTGGGATTTGGGACCAGGCTGACAACCAGAGCTGTAGATCAGAACCAGCCCTGTCTCACAGAGCGTGCCAGTGCACAGAACCTACTCAAATCACACAGATAAGGGTGTGCAGGACCTAATGTGAACCCCACTTGGGTCAGTTCCTATTTTGGAATGGGATTTATTTATACTTGGTTATACCTGCTATAAAAATAAATGTGACGATTAAACCCCTGAGATCATTCTAGCATACTGTTTTGGCCTGTTACTTGTTTCCCTCAGAAATAAATTTTTATTTGGTTTGTTTGGATGTTGATTCAGGTTCTAGTGACAAGCTTTTATAAAACACATTAAATAATCAATGTGGGGCTGAAAAGGTGTACATTCTAGTTGCATATATGATACATACCTTATACGTATATAATACATTCCATAACAGCTGAATGTTCTAGTATTGTCTGGGGACTTCTTGCATGTGGACAAAGGACTTAAATACTAGAAGATAAACAGCTGCTCAGGATCAAAGATAATTGCATCTGATATGGTTTACTTAGATTGTTTTTCTTTCTTTAAATCTTATTACACATAATAGCTACAGTAGTTTGTCCAGCAGGTAATAAATGAATGCATAAAGCACTTCTAGCTATATCTGGATATCACAGGCATGCATTTTTTATAAATAAAAATCGAATGTGAGGTCACATTTTCCCATCTTCTGTTTATAAACTAAATCAAATTTCTCATTCATTGAAACAGTGAAGATGTCTTTCCATAGCCCAACTCGTCCTGAAACACAGAGAAAGAACACAAGTCAGAGAGTGGATGGAACAGGACACCAAATACCCACAGTCTAATTGTGCAGGGCACCAGGTATCAGCTGGGAGATTCTGATGAGTCTGGGCTTTCTCTGAAAGCTCAATGAGACCTAAGGCTGCTCAGTGCTCACCCAATTACTCTGGCACTACCCTTGCAAAGCCTTCAAATAAAACCACACATGTCATCAGCTGCACCAGGCCAGTGCTACACAGGAAGAATTCAGATTTGTGGGAGACTTTACTCTGGCCTTAATCAGAAATGAACACAGATTTTGGGTTGGGTGTTCACTTAAACGTGGATTTCTGCTTTCAGTGCAAGCTGTGGCTGTTTCATAGCTCCAACACCAAACAAGACATTTCACAATCACTGTGCCTGCAGCAGAGAACTATCCAAAAGGTACAGGGAATGTGGGGTGCAAAACTGACTATTGGAGTAATGTCTTCATTGCTGATTTCTATTATTTTGTGTCTAGAGATAAGTCCAACAGATGAATTTCCATTTCTCAGCACGGAGAGACTTGTTTGTTAAATAAGAGTTTCTATGTATGAAAGAGAACAAGTGCCACGTATTCAAGTTGTGCCACTGACATTTTAATTTTGAACACAAGGAATAGGAAGCTTTTGGGGGATGCAATATGGACACTGAACACCTTCCTCATATGAATTAATCTATGGAACCCAACCAATAACATGACCTGCTGAACTTACCAGCCAAAGGCAGCAGCCCCCTTAACAACTATTTCAATGCAGCCCAAAATATATTTAACTCAAAGTCAGCCAGGGTTACTTGTGGCTAAATAAGCCTGAGGGAATAGCCAGGCTGAGAGGCTCAATTTACTTCTCATTTATGCTGGAGATAAAGACAAAATCCAGACTTGTTCAACTGGAATAAATGAAAGGAGAATTGGGACTGTGCTACCAGAGTTTAATCATAACAGCAAGAACAAAGCTACATGCAGGGAGCTTAATTATGCATTTGATGCTCAAGAAGAATACCCATTTAATTCAATTACCATTGCTTTTATGCAGCAACTTTATAGTCAAGACCAAAGACAAAACTGTCTGCAACATCTACATACTACTTACTAACATGATGGTATAGCATGTGTGGCAAAAGCCATTTTGTAAAATCATGGCTTTTCTATAACTCCTGAAGGTATGAAAGTGTTCTGGTTTCTTTCCAGGATCCAAAGAGCAGAATAACCTGACACTGAAAATGCCATTTAGTGTTTTCACCAGATTTCTCATGTGTTTTTAAAAGATAAATTAAGCAAATGCTTACAATCATAAATATCTGATACTAACTTAAATTTTGCTCTGGCAACTATAACTGCAAAAACTACAGCATGAAACACAAAACCCTGTATTTCCCATTCAATAATGATAATAAAACGTTTTCTTCCTCTGCTTGGTCAAGAAAATCCTTTTATTTCTGAGTCTCCCTACAAACACATATGGACAAATGACAAGTTTTACAAATGACATACACACAGTGGATTATTTGTAACAAATTTTTTTTCTTTTTTACCATATGAATTGATAGCTTGTCAAAAAGTCACCCACCTGGTTTATGATTTGAATCATGCAACTGCGTAAATTATGATGTGATAAATACAAGTAACATATCTAATCATTGTTCTGCTTTCACAGCAGTTCTGGGTTATCTTCAGAGTAAAGATCAATGTGCTAAAAGAAAAAAAAAATGAAGAACTAAAATAAAGCAAAATAATAAAGTAAATGTAACTAATGACAAATTAAAATATTTGAAACAAATTACAATCAGCTGTCATGTCACTGCCACCACTCTTTGTCACAAAAACGAACAGAGAAGGAACAAAGCACTGCTAATGAAGCTACATTCTGGAGTAACAAAATATTGTAAAAGCCAAAGACAGCAAAGAAAAGAAATTCAAAATAAGGATATTTATACTAAAAAGCACACAGAGAACAAATGACAAAGTATCACACTAAGTGCTGTAGCTCCCTTCCTTCTCCATTACAGCATGAAGGCTTCTTTCTGAAACTTTTGTAGACTATAGAAATAGGAAGGTTCATCTGGGCCAACAAGGAGAACAGAACCCTGCTGTTTGTAAAGCCTTGCACCCACACAAGCACCTTCTCCAAGGACCTTGGGATGTCCCAAAATATATGATAATTGAATAAATAACCAGCTAACACAGAATTAGTAGTCAAGAGGGACCAGTAATATATGGAATTTTCATCAGAGATTGGAAAATAGTTATAAAAATTGCAGCTGGTATAATTTGCAGATCACATGAAGGCTGGCTGAAAGTGCTTCTATGGAAAGGGCTCCTACACCCAGGAATCTGAGACCCAAGTATTCCTGTCATAATCCCTGGGTAAGGGACAACAACCTGCAAATTGATTCCTCTGAGAATCTTTGTGGTCTTGATAAACATGTGCTTCATGTGGGATGCTGTACCATAAACTGCTATGGGTGGAAAACAAGGGAAAGTTCCAAATAGAACTGGATTAAATTAATGTGTGAAGTGATTTTATGTTTGGATAAGGCATAGCAGGGATAACACAGGAACTGACCATCTTAACCTGGTTCCCTCATTTTTAAAAGTGACACAGAGCAGCCCACAGAAAATAATTTGACTGAGCCTAAGTTCACCCTTATGCTTCTCAAGGGCAACTGAAAGGACTTGATTTCTTATCAGAGGAGAGATGTATCAACAGATCACATGGCAGGTTCCTAGGGAAAGAATCTCACCAGAATAAACATCTGGAAGATAAACACATTTTAAACAGCTGAGGTAGGAAAAGAAAATAAAAAGCTTATAAGGGAATCTGTGGTTCCTTGTAATTTTATGCCTTCCAAATTAGAAATACCTGCTATTCTATGAGATGGTGTGGGCTCTGGCATGCCAGAGGTCAGGAGGAGCAGTGCAGAGTTCTCAGCACAAAGAGCTGAACCCATCAAAGCAAAATAAAGACTCTGATGGAGTGATGGAATGGTTCAAAATCACTCTGGCAATCTTGGATTCTTCCACCCTTTTCAGTCACTTCTACCTTGCCTGGTTTCAAAACAACCCAGCCCCAACTGCACCAACAGTCAGCTCCCTCCCATCCTTTGCATGGCAGAATTTTGCCAACATCCAACACACCCTGGGGGTCACCAAGCTGCTTCTTGCAACTTCTCCAAGAAGAGTTTTGCTGTGGGTTTTGAACATACCCCTGCCAACAGGAAGAGCCTCTGCATTACAGCACTGATCAATGAGCTGATGGCAGTGTTCCACCATGGATTCCAACTGTGCTTTGTCATAGGAAACTCCTAAGAACCTCACCAGCTGCTCAACCATTGTTGCTAGGTCCTGTAAGAGAGCATTTAAAACCCAGGTTAGTTCACAGCGTTAAAAATCACATTTTTACTCATTTTAAAAATTTCAGAGTAAGTTATATCCCAGTGAGTGTGAGAATACAAGTGCAGAAGCTGTAGAAACACCACTGCCTTGAAGTTTTGCCACCTTCCCAATTTGCTGAAAAGGAACACATTCCAAGTAATTAGAGTAAGCACAGCCATGTAATCTTCAGATGCTGGAACAGGGAACAACTGAAAACTAATTGTGATGCTTCCCACTTCAGAGAACCCTGAACTGATCCCTTTGGAATACCAGTGCATTTCAGAGGATTTAGAAGTCACTTTGATTTTGACCTGAGTCAAATAAATGACTAAAAATGTAGGAGAGCCCTTCTTCCTTTGCCATTCATGTAGATGGGATGGATCTGGGGAGGTGGCCTCTGAGAATAACCATGAATTTACATCACCAGAAGTCCAGGGTTTTTCAGTATGAGTTGCAAGGACAAAATAGTAATATTTTTCAGGAAGCAGAAGGATGCTGTGATGCCACCAGCTGGTGAGCACAGCTAGGAATGCATTAATTATTCAAAACCATGGGATTTAAACAATTTTGACTAAACTTTACTTGATCTGGAACTGGTTTTTCCTATGTTTGCATTAATTTTCCAGTCAAATAAACATTCTGAAGTATTTTCATTAGCCCTCAGAAAGATATTACTGCAATAAGAAATATATAATATTTCCACTAGATTTCTGATTTAAGTGGGTTTCTTAGCCACCATATGATAAGGCCTCAATAATCATATCCACCTTACACTACATAATACCCTCATTGTTTTCAGATTTGTTTCACAGAAAGCAGTAAGAATAATCACAATAAAAACAAAATAAACACAATAAATGCCAAATACATAGGACAAAATAATGATTATATTTTTTTTTCTCTCATTGATACAGCACATACAGCAAGACATTTCTTTTAAATGAATGCCCAGGGCTGAGTGTAGGAAATACTGAACAGTTTCACATCACTGCCTTCTCTGCAAATAGTTCAGTGCCTGTAGATGCAGGCAGATTCCCCAGAAAATTAATATGGATATGAAAATGCCTGAAGTCCATAGATGCCACTGAATTTTTAAAGCCAGTGCTTTAAAACTGGTATCAGGCATTAGGGAGCCCAGTATGGATATAGGAAGGAAATTTTGTGCTTTATGTTTTTTAAAAGCTATGATGCTAAATGTGATTAAAACATCATTTTGCTACATCTAACCTACCTTGTGCATATCTTCATACTTGAGAAAAAGTACATTGGCATCCATGTGGTGCTCCCAAAACTCTTGCACGTGTTCAAACCACGAACCATATCCTACTACAAAAACATTATGATTGGCAGGAGGAAAATGAACACTTTGGTTATTAAGCCATTTTCAAAAAGAAAAAAAAAGAAAAGAAAAATGAAATAACTGAAGTGGTTCATAGCCCCAGGAGAGCAGTGTCTCATTTTGACCCATGTAATGGGAGACCTAACCCTCCCCCCAAAACTTTACTCATTTGTTTTCCAGTTCCCTGATTAAGTCCACATTTGCACTGATTTCAGGCAATTTATGTGTCTCTACCAGAAGTTTCCTCAACCAGAGATTCAAGAATCTCTTTTTTTTGCCAATATTAGAAAACAACCTCACAAGAAATGCATTCTGTATTTTTCTCTGTTACCAGTGACTAATTCCCACAAAGTACTTCACATAATCATGGCAGGAGTCAAGCAAATAAGGAGTTTTCCAATTCTTTCCCAATATTTTTTGATCAATTTCATCTTTTAGCAAAGCAGCTGTAGAAAAATTTAAAACCCAACTTCTCAGGTTTGTATTTTGAAGCCACCTTTTCCCTTTGAAACAGAATTGTTTCATTCTGGTAACTGAACACTGATGTATCCATTTCTCATGGAATGGGAATAACAAAAATGGGATCTTAGTGCCTTTATAAAAATTGAAAATTGGTTAGTTGAATAAAATTGCTTTCCTATGGAACTGATCTCTGTCCATTGGATGTGTTTGAGTTACCAGGACCCTGCTGAGATGTAAACACCCAGCTAAATGCTAAATTCACTGTATTTAAACATCCCATTTGTACAATTATGGCCACAGAACATGCTGTGATGTTTTCTTGGCTCTGGGAGGTTGTGATAAAGTCAGGTGGCTGCTAAAGATAAAGAGACAAATAATTTTTGGGATACTCACATGGAAAAGAGTGCCTGACCTTCCTATCTTAGAAAACCTCCTAATGTGTCTTTCTTATGTTTCTGGTCTAGAAGTTCCTGATTAGGGGCTACAGGCAAACATCCCATTCTCAGGGAATGCAAATGGAAAACTGAAGCTGAGCTGGAATGGGAGGAGAGCATTAATCCTGCTCAAGCTTGCAGGATAAGGAGCAGCAAAGGTTTTTTAAGGCCTGTTAAATAACCTCCATTGCTGGCTTTACTTTTTTCTTCCCTTTTGTGTTACACAGCTCCTTCAGCATCAGCTCCCCTAAATTCCAGGTTTGCTGCTCTGGATCTAGAGGAGATCCTGCTCTCAGAGCTCAGGGTACCTGGTGAATTCTTAGTGTCAAATTGAGGTAACAGAGGAGATACTGCAGAGAAATAAAAGGCAGAAGGGATTTTTTTTTCTTTTCCTTAGTTAGAGAGTGTGGCAATCCCTTGGCTATTGCACTCTCCTCACAGAGCTGCATTTTTCAGCCTGCAGCTGCCTTCTCATAGGGTCTCACTTGAGCTCACTGGTGCACTCCAGATCAGCCCCAGGCAAACTACATAATTTAGTGCTAACTTGCAAGGCATGAACCTTGAGTTTTTGGCTGAAATTTAAATATTGAAGGGATTACCAGGAAAATAACCCCAAACCTGAGGGCCAGATACACTCCTGAGAACAGCTGATAGCGAGGAATAACTGAAATCAAATGATGTTGGCACTTCTTAGGAGGTACCTGGCAGCCTGCAAACTGAATTTTAGAAGAGCAGACCAGAGTTTTGCTCTGGTTCAGGTGGAAAAATGCTGAACCCAGGGGGTCAGGTAGTGTAAGGGAAATATTTACAAAAAGCACAGCTCATAGTTTGCAAATCTCAATCCCTGCAGAGCTATCCACAGCAACCTCCTGGCTGTGTATGCAAAACAAATGCACCTTCATCCAGTTCACTTCTGTACTTGCAGAGGGAAAGCAGAGATGAAAATAAAATGTGTGCAGAGAGAACAGCTCCTTACACTTGTCATTCATAAACCTCCTGCAGAACTCCTGAAACGTCCCTCGGTAGCTCATGGTCCTTAGGGAGCGGTGGAACTGGTAATAAGACACCACCAGGTCTTTGGGGTTGCGAGCCATGTAGATGACCTGTGATGGGGAGGAAAATCATCTTATTGAAAGGGTTTTTCCTCATCCCAGAGCACTCCCAGCAGTGCTGGCAGCGGGGTTAAAGCAAGCAGGAGTCATTTTCACCTTGGAGTTGCCGTTGTGGAGGTCTGAAGGCAAAAACCGATAGGGCAGGTGGCTCTTGATGAGGCGAGGGGACGTCAGCTCCTAAAACACAGCACAGAGAATCATTTCCTGCTGGGCACTGCTCCACCCTGAGCTGTCCTGAGCTGTCACACTTGAGTCCTTCCACTACAGTGCCTTCCATTCAGAAATTCGCTTCCTAAAATTAACAGCGCTTCAGGACTCAAAGTCAGGTCAGAGAGTTACATCTGGTTTTTAAATATCAAAAGGCTGGATGATGTGTTGGGGGTTTTGTCATTTTGTCATTCACTTTCAAAGTACTTCCATTTGCAGGGCCTTCTTAGAAAGAGAATATAACAGTCAATGATGCCTCCACTAAAAATCCTTGAAAAATATTAGAAGCTCTGAAAGTATGACCCCTAACTTCTTCCAAATTTTACCCTTGCATTTTATTTTATCCTCAGAATTAGGCCCAAAGGTTTATTTGAGTGTGCAAACGTCTTTCAAACAGTGTTTTTTTTCTGTAATTTGATCCAAAATTGTCTCATGACACAAATCATGCTCTGCTATTAAAAATGGAATAAATCCATACTGAATCAAGCTGCTAGCACATGGCATAGATAAGAATGTGTAATCTCAAACTAAACCTCTTACTATTGCCACCACTTTTTTGCAGCAGGGTAGCACTGAGGTCTGGCTGGATTAGATGAAAAAGAAGAGCAATCTCTGACCTCTAAATACTCTCAGCCTAAAGTAGGCTGAGGCTGCAGTTGTCATTGACCACAAGAAGCTTAATTCTGTCCCTGCCAGCCTCAGCTTGCTCAGTCCAGCTGCTACAGGATGGCCCTGTGTAGTTTTCCTGATAATTCCAAGATGTGCCTCTGCCAGAAGTGGTTGCAGCAAGGACAAGATCACACTTCATGTGCCATGCAGCTGAACTCCAAGGGACTCTTAACACAGTGGGATTTCATGCAGGATATTCCAGACCCCTCAAACTGCACCCACAGTGTCCGCAGAGAGCCAGGATCTGTGGATCTAAAGATTGAGATGTGTAAATTAGGAGCAGTGGGAATACAGATGCATGGATATCTGCATTTTTAGTTATTCTTTTTCAAAGCAAATTTTCCTCACTTGGCCAGCTCCTGTTTACATAAGCAAGAGAGGCCTGGAACTTTGATTCAGGAAACCCACTGATAATAAAGATATTTAGGACATGGAGCCACATTTAAAGTATCAAACAGAAAACAATGAAGCTTAATAAAGGCAATTTAAAATAACCTCATAACACTGTGAATCACTGCAACATTCTGAACAAGTCCAGTGATAAAAAGGAGAAGGACACAGGATGAAATAAATGAAGTGATACACATGGAACCCAGGAAAAAAGACACCCAAATTCTGGAAGACTTAATAAATTGTACCTTGATGATGTCCAGACCAGGCTGAGGGTACTCTAGGACTGGAAGTTGCTCATCTATATTCATTAGTCCAATCTCATCTGGATCAGCTCCCTGACTCACTAGATACACCACTTCCTGCAGCAAGCCTGTGCCTGCAGGAACAAACAATGAAAGAGAACAGATTGCATTACAGTTCTTATCTAAACACAGCCATATGAAGGGAGACCTAAACAGAGAAATAATGGCAACTTTTGTCCTCAACAGTCTGCTCTGAGCTAAGTCTATTACTGCTGTTTTAATGTACTAAGTCAGCTCTCTTTGTTTTATTTTAAATACATGTAGGTCTTTCATGCAAAAAACCTCAAGATTTTTTTTCTTCAGTAACAGTTTAAATACACTTTTGTCTCCAAATAAGTTAACCTGTGAATTGCAAAGCATTTAACAAAAGGTTTCACCTCTGTAGATGTTACCTTGGCAAAACACCACTACTTCCATTTCAGAACCTACAAAATGAGGCGAGCAGAGGTCATCCAAGTTCACAAAATGCATTAGTGGCTGTGCTGAGAGACCTTTATTCTAAATTGCAGGCAAGGCCCTTGTTATGCAAGGATTTGAGAGTCCATTTATGCCTCCAGGTAATGGAGTGGATAAAGCCCCAAACACAGCCATGCACAGTGAGTCAGTCACAAGCTTCAGAAGCCAAAATCACCCATCCCTCCACACTCTGAGGACATTTACAAAGCACCCATTACATATCATGGCCAGTGGCTGCACTTTGGAAAATTAATAGGTACTTCAATTAGACTTTTGGACTATTTCAAAGTGACTTTACCTTCAGGCAGGTAGGGAACCTTCAAAACAGAGATATTTGACAGAGGGTTATGGAGATTAAGGCTCTGGGTGAGATGGAGGAACAGCATGGGGAGAGATCCCAGCCAGGGGAGGGACCCCACAGTCTGGATGGAAAATCCCAGGGGTGTGGAACACCCTGGAAACTGCCCCAGACAGACCCATTATTTAAGAGTTGTGAGCACTAAGGGAAAGGAAGGAGACCAGGATTTATTCACTCTCTGTGCTGCCTAGAGGAACAAGTAATGGTTTCAGAACTGGTTACAAAGCCCAAGCCTGCTCCTGCAGCCCAGTCCTTGGAATGATGGGATCATGACCATTTGAACTTGGAAATAATTTGTGATTTGCAAGGCACTTGTAACAGCCACCAGTTAATTCATGTTAATAACAAGACAGTACACACAAAGAGGCACCTTTGTATGAATCCTGGATGTTCTTCCAACACACATACACAAAAAAAACCCAAAAAACCAAAAAAACAAAACAAAACAAAAAAACCCAAACCAAAAACTCTACTGTATCATTATTCTCGTTATTTTTTAATCTGAGACAGAAACAGATAAGTGAGGCTGATGGTTGAACACAGCCTGGACACAATGTGAAGGAACACACACCTCCAAGAATTGTTTTGGATAGCAAGCCCTTCAAGATTCCACTGTTCCCTTACTGATTGATGGGTAAATTAAAAAGTTTTAGGACAGGGAAAAAAAAAAAAAAAGACACTTTTACATTATCAGCACCCACAGAGACAGCTGTCTTAATACACACTTGCACCCAAGGCTGTTCACTCTGCATTTTTAAGTTCAAGCATATATTTTATGCATTAAAATTAACATTTATACAGTACTTTAGTATCAGTCCCTGTGACTCTGAATGAGAACAACCCTTGTTCTCATTAAATATTTATTCTGACTGGAAACACCCTGGTTCTCTGCAATTTATTTCAGTATTTCCAATTCCACCTGCAAAGAGAAATGCTATTACAGCAGCCCTGTTTCCATGAAAGGAAAAGAAATAACTCAGTGGGGATACACAATAAACTATTTTTTCCTTGCTCAGCTGCTCTCTAGGCAAAAAGCTGCCATCTCTATTGTGCCTCTGAATACAGAAAAGCTGCAGGGCTGAGGCAGAACCACAATGAAACTTTGGGAGAGCAGCACATTCCCTCCCAGCTCCCCACAAGATCCAGCAGAAAAGTTAAAAGTGATGGACAGGGAGCACAGCCCCCATGGCCTTTCCTGGTTCTGCTCAGACCTGTGGCTGGGCACCAGACTTGGCTTGATTGCCCTCCAATCCACAGAGAACTGCAGAGGTGGGAAATGATATTTCCCATCCAAAGTGGGGGTTTTGGAAAGCTCAAAATTCTCCATCTCAAAGTGTTTCCACCAAAACCAGTGGCACACTGAAGGAGAAATGCTGGGGCTATCCAATAGGCTGGAATTTCTCCTCCCTACACCTGCTGCAGGATCACTGATCTCAATTCCCCTCAGCCATGAACTCTGTGCTAGTTTTCCCTTTTGTCAGTCACTGTATTAACCTGGTTTTTCCCACATTAGCACTCAAGTTACTGTGCTTCAGAATTTCAGAGGGTCTTAATACAAATGAAAACTAGGGAATTAACTTTTGAGGGAACAGTGACTTTTTTTTTTTTTTGTCACCCTTAATCAATTATTATTTACCACACACACACAGATTCCAAAAGCTCCAGGTAAAAAATTTATCATTGACCTGTTTTCCTGTTTAAAAGAACAAAATAAAGCATCACATGCTTATTTAAAAAATAAATAAACCCAAAAGATTTTATATGCATATTTAGACATGTATGACCCTCTCACATCTCTACTAGGACTAAAACCAACTGGAATTAAATGCATCAGACCTAAATGTTCTTTTGATTTAGAAAGGATGACTTTACCTAGCAACAGGCAGCCCAAATTGCAGACCTGGCTGCTAGGGCAACATATTCAACCCTGGGAAAACCATCTGGCTGAACAGCCAGATAAAAGTGGGATACTGTACCTATCCACAAGATGGAAAGCCCAAGCCTAGACCTGGGCTAGCAGAATTTATTAAAATGTATGGTGGGATGTGAGTCTTTGGCTGCAGCCCCATCTGTGTGTAAAACACACAGAAATTTCCCATTTGACCCAGCTGACTTAGTGATCCCTGTGGAGATTTGCAGGAACCATCATTTTATGGATGGAAGGTAAATTCCTGAAACTGAGATTATCAAAGGAGAGGATGTGAATAATGCCCAGCAATCCCAGTCTATCACAAAACCCAGCCAGATCTAAATGTCACAAAGACTTTCTCAGTAAAAGGAAAATTATGATACCTGTGGGACAGAAGAAAAAGGTGAGGCAAGCTAAATAAAAAATGAAAATAAAAGTGTGCAGAGCCTCTCTTTGTCCTCCCCAGGTTTCTGGCCCTGCTGAGGCAATGGATGTTGTGCATCTCCAATATCTTCACTGCTTCCTCCCTGTGCTGCTGAACACTGTACATGCACACCTCACTTGGGATGGTACAGCAGGATAAACACAATGGGATAATCACTGAAAAACAGGATTCACTGCCAGCCTTTGGACATGAGGCACCAAATGCCACATTAATAAGTTCCCAGCAATTCTACCCTTTCTTCTTCCATCTGCAGCATTTCATCTGGGAGGGAGACTGCTCCTCCTGCTACCTCTGAGGTCATCTTGCCAAAACAGACATGGAATTCATGAACACTTATCCAATTCCACCTAAAATGGAGGCAGGCAGCATCTGAGGAACTTCAGTGCCAAGCACCTGAGAAATGCTCCTCCTGACAAGCTCCTCTGCTATGTCAATAAAACACCTCGAGAGAACACAGTGTTCCAGCTTATCACAAAATATCTGGAAAGAGAGGGGGTGGGAAACAGCTGCAAGAAGCTGCTGCCTGCCAGAACCTGCAGGTCTTTAGGAGACCTTTTTATATTATCTGTGAGCCTGTATTGCCACCCTGCACAACAGGAATGTGCTGGTGGAGATGCCCTGTGCTTTCCTGTGCTGCTTCAGGCACACAGAAACCAGGACTCAGTAAAAATCCCACCACACCCCAGCTGTCCCTGTGACTGGGAAATCTTCCCTGTGTCCTTTCCATGGCCAAGAGCAAAGTCAGGCAGGGCCACTCTGCCTCTGCTCATCAGGAGCTGCTGCAGCAGCCACCAGGCACACAGGGGGACAGACACAGCTTGGAAACACCTCAGCTGCTCCTTCTGCATGCTAGGTGTCTTCCAGTGCTAAATTAAGCCACGTGGAAGGGAGAAATATCCTCTGGTGCAGGCGCTCTCTGGCTTCTCTCAGCTTTTTCTGGCCACTGACACTCCCATGCAGTCACCAGACAGGATAGCTGTGTTCAAAATGAAGTGGCAGATATAAACCTGTAAGATTTCTGGTGAAGTTTTGCTTCTCTATGTGGTTTTGAAGGTTGTTTCTTTCAGTTTATCCCCTCTTACCAGCTAAGACAGGACAAACCCAAGGATGCAAAGGCCTTTGGTATATTCCCTTTATTTGCTCTTTGTATGGAAACCACATGGAAAATTAAAATAAAGAAATACCAATGCTAGTAATCCAGCAATCCCAATTAGCTGTACATTGTTTGATCTGCCAGTGCTTGACCAAATTTTGGCTAATCCAATGCAGCAGACCCATTATGACTCATAACTTTTTTGTAGCATTGGTAGATGCAAGTGCTCATTAAAAGTGAGGGCTTGCCAGACTGGTCTGCAAGTGTCTGTCCAGCAGAGCCTCACACCACTGTTCTAATTGCCTGCAAGCTCATTCCCCTTTGGCTAATTTCAGTGTAAATCTGCAGGTCAGTATGACAGATTCATCCTCACCCTAATTAGATTTTTCCATTAGAAGAAAAAAAGACATTTCCAAAACATTAAAGCATCTCATCTTAAGGTCTGTATGCTGAACTTCTCCTACACATTCAAATTCCACCTGAATTAAGAATAGAGGTTTTCATTAACAACTAAAGTTTTCAACATAAAAATAAAAATAAAAATAAAAATAAAAATAAAAATAAAAATAAAAATAAAAATAAAAATAAAAATAAAAATAAAAATAAAAATAAAAATAAAAATAAAAATAATGTGTATACCTCGATGCCATATTTTCCAATTCTGCTTTTCTGAATGAGACTGGGGATTTAGAATAAAGACTGAAATTGTGATGTGGTATTGCCACACTATTTTTTTTTTTGACTGACCAATTAAATATTTATTAGAGGGCCAAATTTACTCATCCTCTAAGACTAGGGCCCCTCTTATATGGCCAAAATGCCACACAGTCAGTAGTGACCAGTCAAGGCAGTCTGTGGGACACAAGGAACCTGAATTCAGACCTTCTGAAACTAAAGGGGACAACTTAAGATTGGATTTAAAAGAAGTGTTAAATACACAACTTCCAGCAACATTCAGTAAGCACAGTCTTAGATTTTTAGACTTCCTAATCAATTTTATTTTTCTGCTTGCAGCTACCAGCTTTTAAACTAAAACCAACAGGCTAAATTCAGCAGACATGGGTCCATTAATTCTGAGTTGTGTTTTGAGTATGTTTTGCCAGAGGCTATAAACAGCACACTGTGAAAACCTTATTCTATTTAGGAGGAAAACCTACTTTCTGTTTGGTAAAAATGCTGTCACTGAACTGTTTACACACACATATTATCCACAGAATTATTGCTATTATGTCCAATACAGTATCCTAAAGCACTGCTTTAATGAACTGGTTGCAAAGCAGGGCTATTTTTGGCTAATGCATTAGTACTTTTTTTTTTTTTTTAAGTGGCCTGAGTTGTGATTCTCCCTTACATTAGCACACTAACTACTCAATAGAGGCCAAGATGAGAAGAGCACATTGACCACAGAGTGTCTGGGACCTGGCACACACCAAACACCAGCTGGGAGAAAAACCTCCTTTGGAGCATGCTGGGTCCTAAAACTGGAGCAACACCAGCAAATAAAACACACCAGGACCTGTTCTCTGGCAGATTTGTGGCACAGCCAAACAGCACCCTAACAGCTCCAAGAACCATGAGTCAGGTCCACAGATCTACTGCTAAAAACATCAACAGGTCACAAGTCTGCCTTCATTGAAGAGTCATGATTTGTGTCTTCAAGCTTGTCTAACATCCATGACTTCATCACATCCAGGTGTCCTGGATTTTGTCACAGGTCCTTCACAGACAGCTGCTACTGGTAGGTTACAGACCTCTCTTGGTATCAGGTATTCAAAGTGAAAATTGTTTCACTTGAATTGTTTCAGGCATCTCTTGGTATCAGATATTCAAAGTAAAAATTGTTTTACTCTTCTCTTGAAGCTTTAGCTGGGCTATCCATATCTGTGGATGCTCATCCTGCCCTGCACCAGGTGTCATCACTAATGGAGTAACTTCACACAAACTGCTCCAATCCACTTAAAATTACACCAGCCAAATTAGCTGAGGGAGTTTCTACTTTTGGCATCAACTCACAGAGCAAATTTTGCGTGGGACAAACCAGAATGCATCCACCCAAAATATTGTGTGTGTTATTTTTCTACCAGCAATGAGGAACAGCAGGCTAAGGGCACTAACAATCCTGCACTAGCACAGGCACCTTTAAAAGCAGATGTCTGCATATATCCTTAGGTTAATTTTTTTTCCAGTTTCTATTCACCAACCAAACACACTCCCATGGTAAAAGAGAGCACAACATCCACCAGGCTAAAACAAAAAAAAAAAAGGTAACATAAAACATGCAGGAACATAGAAATAACAGATAAGCCTGCTTGTTCTGACAGAATTACATTTCTTTTCACCCTTTCCACACCTATTTAAGGCTGACCAGGCCTAAAGCCAACCCAGCACATTAAGTTGTTTCCTCAGCTGTAGCCTGCCCTCCTGCATCCTCTGGCAATTCCATTCTCCCATCTTTTTAGAGCCCATATCAGAAAAACATGCCTAAATTGCATAATATATTACCCCAGCAGGAGCTCACAGTCTCCAGCTGAAAGTCTTCCCACTGTGCCTAATTTCCCTTTGTTTTCACACACTGTACCAAGGACAACAATGCAGAAAGAACTTTGCTGGGATGACAAGTCTCTGGGTCTTAAAATTGTGCTCAAGGACTTCATTACATCAAAAAGAACTGCAAAGTTACCCTACCCTGGACAATTCTGTCACTCTGCTCTACAGTCATAATATGGTCTGTGGGTAAATGCAGAGCTCCATAGTGAGCTCTGCTGACTGAGACAGGATCAGAAATCAGGAAACAACAGGGCACCTCTATTAGACTCTGGAGTTGAGGTAGATCTCACACCCTTGGCTGTGAACACACTCCCTTCCCCATACAGTAATTTCAGAAAATGTCTGTCACTACTCAAAATGCAATTCTCTGCCTGATTTTTAACCCCTTCCAGGAAGATGGTTGGGCAAAACCTAATTAATGTGCATTTGCCCACTTTAGGTGGTCAAGTTTCAAGAGCACAGCACACCAGTAATATAATGTGAAACAGCTGCAGGTATAGGTTATACATTAAAAAACCACAACTGTCCAGTCAGCTATTGCTTGTCTAAGGTCAGGGAGTAAAGCATTTTGTCCCACACAGAATCCCCCTCCATTTATAGCCCCAGTAAGCAAAACCATTCTTTTCAAGGTACCTATATCCCTCCCCATTTAGCTGGACTGCAGTTTTAAGCCAGTTACAGCCCTTTCCATTTTGCTTTTCAGAATCAGAAATGGAAAGAGATCTGTTTGGGAGTATAAAAGGGGATCAGCCAATCAATATTACCATGGGTTTGATGCCTGAAGATTTTAGCTTTTTATACATTTTTCATATATTCATAGCTTTGTGGACTGATAATACATGGTTATGTAGCTCCTGGTATTTTTCCTACTTAGATTTTGGAGTAATAAGCTAATCTTCTAACAATTCCTGAAAGACTGGTCTTTAAGAAGGGAACCTTCAAGGACATTTTGTTCTCCAACCAGAATCTGAGAAGACACAACAAAAAATGGGGCAAAGAAATCCCTGACTAACTCTAATGGGGCAGGGCCTAGAGGAAAATTACCTAACCAACTGCTCTTCTAATTGGACAGTATTTATATAATATTTAATAGTTAAATTTTTAAATTTAACAATTTAAATATAATAATATTTGTTAGATATAGAGGGGACAGCTGGTGGGGTTGGGAGGGATCAGGCTCTTCTGCCATGGCTCAAGCAAAAGGACAAGAGGAAATTCTTAATTCAATTTCAAACCTGCAATTTGCTACTTTCTCTGCAGAAAATATATATCTGGCAGGTGACATCTGTTTGCCTATGAGAACTGCTTACTTTTCATTATCTGTGAGAAACTCTTGCAGAGAAGAAACACACCCAGTGGAAAACACAGACAAAAGAATTATATGAATTATCCCAGGTCACAGCATCTGCAGCCATAAAGTCACATGGCATGCCCAGTGTCCCAAAGCTTGCATTGCTTCTAAAGCAGCATTTGGGGACAAAACAGGCTCCTTCCCCTCAGCATGGGGTGTATGAATCCCTAATGTACCCAAAAAGAGAAAAGCCTTCATTTAATAAGACTGAATAACAAGATTTTTTTTTTAAAAAAGCATTTTGCTCCCTTTCATTAATATCTTCAAGGTGACAAATGAACATTAACATGCAATGAGAATGACTGGCTGGTGGGTCTGGCTGATCTACATCATTCTAATTCTTTAGTCTTTGAGGTCATTATCACTTAATACACTCAACAATGATTTCTCATGTTCACTTTTTACCTAGGGAAAAACCTTTTTCTTTTTTTTTTCCAACACCTGTTTACAAAAAGAAAATCCAAGTTGAGTTTTGCACTACTTAACAGCAGGGAAGCAATTATGCTACATTTGCAAAAGACCCAGCAAAACCTATTAGATAACTGGAGAATTCTTTGTCTCCTGAACTATTTGTTCTGCCTCTAGTAACATCTCTCCACTGGTTTGATAAAAGGTCATAAGAGAAATATTGCTATCTAGATAATAAAAGGAGTTTCCCTTTAACCACAGATCTTTTTTCTCTGTTTTTATTTCAAGTTTGAGGCACACAAGGACTTATTCAATTCTACTCACACTGAAATCAAGTCAAATGCATCAGTGGCAAACTTTACATTGTCTTCAATTACTTATTTTTTGGTAGTTTTATTTCTAATTCCTTTGCCTAGCAGCATTTTAAGAGTGAGTCAATACCTGAAGGTATTTTGAGCTATATATAAATAAAAAGATAAACCCATTTCAGAAGGACTTTCAAAGCACAGGAACCCAGTGGCTCTAACCCAGAAATATTAATCTACAGGAGTCACCTTCTGCACCTGAATGGTCCTTGATGGAGTGAGCTTAAGCTGTGGAGCATTTACTCTTCTCAGAGGTGGAAGGAACATGATTTCAGTCACCAAGAGCATGAAATCAGATTCAAGCACAGACCCTGTCCATCAGTCCCTAAAGAGACAGCTCACACAGCACATCTCTATCACACAGTGCAGTTTGCTGTTCCCTTCCTGTTGGATAAAGGATTCCATTCATTCTGGCCAGCTGGTATGGGAATTGATGCACATTCATCTGTTATTAAAACAGAGCAATTTCTGAGCTTTATACATTGCTTAAAGAAACCAAATAACTGTGGTGTTATTACCAGGGAGAAAGTTACATGCTCTATTCTGATTTTAAAGATATCAACTTGTTCATCCAGATTCATGAAACTAACAGATTTCTCACCATTCCATGTCACAGAGCATTGCTTCAAAAACCAGAGGTGAAAGGAAAAGAATCCCAAATGTATTTTGTGTAAAAATTTGGTTTTTAAGCCAGCCTCATGATTTCTTGAGGCATGCCTCTGGGCCAGTAACATTTGCATTAATTCTTTAAATGAAAATAATTTAAGCCCAAGGCAACAAAATTCTGCAGAGGTTATAGCACTATAAATCCAGCACAGCAGAATTTTACTCTTTTGCAACTGCAGAGCTGCTGTTACAAAACAATGCCAACAAAACTGCTGGGAGAAATTCTATATGGGAGCACTGGAAATTAAGGCAAGTCAACTAGTTTATCACACATGGATGCTTGTGTCCCCTGAGGAGCCTTTGTCACAAAGGCCACTCAGAGCTGCCATTAGGAGGGAAACCTCTGCAATGCACTGCAGCTGCCACATGTCCCTCTGACAGCTCCCAGCCCATCTCCCACAGCTCAGGAGCATCCTTGGGCAACCCTTCAGCCTGATTCTCCTCCCAGCTGTGACTGTGCAGAGCAGGGCTGGCTGTCAGCAGTGTTCCACCTGGGCACATCACATCTGCAGCCACGGGAGCTTAGCCATGCAATAATAGTCTGTATATTGAATAATGAGACTGTTACTGTCAAGTACAGTCATACCAATCTCACCTGTTAATATAACCTCATTGCCAGGAGATTTTTACAGTCTGTGCAAAACATGAAAAGCAGGGTTGAACAAGATAAACAAAGCAAGATTTTGGCATACTTACTCGGTACATTTTCTTTGTAATGTATTTCTTTACTCAAGATTTTGCCAATCTGTTTTATAACATAGTCCCACAGACAGCTAAGGCTCATTGGAAGGGGAAGAAACAAGAGGCCAAAGAAAGGAAATCCTTAAGCCAACTTCATATCCAAACAAAAAGCACATGTGTCTACATCTCCAGTGGTTCAAGCCTGCAATGCACTGCCAGAGGCATGACCTGTACAAACAGAGCCTCTCAAACAAATTATGAAATGGACAACTCAAACTGACTTTCCTTGGTTCACTTCACTAACACCAGAGGTGAGTGTGAAAGAATTCCAAAGAGCAGAACTCAGTAAATATGCACACAAGAAAGCTGTCCTTGGAATGACCCACAAACTCACTGCTGGCACATCACTAAGGCAAAGGTCTAGAGCATCATATTCCCTAACAGCCAAGGGGCAGTTACAAAAATCCAGTGCTACAAGGGAAATTGAGAATCTATAGGAAGACACCCCAAATTACTTAAGGCCATAGGCAGCACTTCCTTTTTCAACCCACTGTCTGGCACCAAATGCAGGTTCTTATGAACTGGCTGAAGCTGATATTTGCTCAACAAGTGACATTTTTTCACACAGAACTCCAAAAGATTATTTGGCAAAATAATCACCATGGGAGAGAGAGCTTCATTAGTAATGCAAACAGCTTGCTTTCTCAAATTACCAGTTTTGCAAAAGGCATGAACTTGTGGGTTTTGACCCAAGAAGGCAAAGTACAAATTCATTTAGAACACACACAAGCTGGTATTAAGGGAGCTGCTGTGCACCACTTCTGAGAAAGCACATGGACAGATCAAATCCCTTAGGGTGACACTGTAAGACACAGTAAAACACTGGGTGAACCTGAACTAAACATCACACTTTAGGGATGGATTTAATTCCACTGAAATCACTGATGTTAGCAAACAGCTAACCTGGCTCTTAGCATGGTGACTGAGGGAATAATATGAAAAAATTTGCTTCTGCATTAGTTCTGTAGCTTAAGTTCATAGACCAGAATTTTAATTTTCAAGTGGGGTACAGGAAATCCACAGGATGAGGAGTTCAACACAGGTTGTGACAGAGGCACAGTGCTCCCTATAAACAGTGCATCTATATCTTATCTGTGGTTCCAGTAATTTAATGCTATAGACAATGGCATTCTGCTTTACATTTTCTCCTGCAAATCTGTGTGTCCCACTCAGCCTGCCCACTCTGCACTCCAAAGTTATGTGGAAGATGAGACTTCTGACTTCATTTCTTCAGTAGCACACCTGATTTTAAATTATCCATCACGACAAAAAAAGGTTTTCTATAATTACAGTGCTCCCATATATACAAACACAGACACACATTCATGTATCTGAGTCCAGATTTTAGGCATAAAGTTTCTCATAGTCCAGAAGCTCCCAAAAGCTGTTACAATTGATTGGGCACAGGTGTTAAGAATAATTAAAGATATCAGGGCTATCATTATTCAGCCATCCACCAGTGGAAATCACATTAAAGCAGAGTCACTTTCCATTAGGCTTATTACATTACTGCCAGTAAGGCCACTGGTACATTTGATTTTCTACCATTATTGGAACAGCTTCTTCCTGGGTCACTCCCAATTTACCAATAACTATTTCCAAGCACCACCTCCATTTCACATGTTTGGAGCTGCATTGTCTCTTCCTGGGACAGCTGAAGCAGTCCCAGCCCAACGAGCCACTTGTGGATTTTCTTTGCCAGAGAAGCCACCATATGGTCAACAGCTACTGCTGGAGCCTTCTGCTTGTAGCCACAGGCTCTGGCCTCTCACATATCCAGCACACAGACTTGTTTGGGTGTTTTCCACAGTCTGAGCAGATGGAGAGCTGCTGCTACACTGAACAAAGCTGATTTCCTTAGGAATAAGAAAAAAGTTTTCTGTTGGACCTATTTGACATTAGTGCATTTATCTTGCTTGAAGTATTGTTCAAACACAATTTATTCACAGAAACTAGGTAAGTTCTCCCAGCCATGTTCTACCTCTAAAAATTGCCAGAACAAATCAAACCCTTTCACCCCAAATAATTACATTTTGTGCACAAAATCTGTTTTGTGAACCTACATTTTTTCATTGCAGCAACATCATGAAAATCCTGATTAGGTCCAGTATACAGAAAAATCTTTGTCAACAGTATTGAGAGGCTGAAAGATGAAGTTGCAGTTAGGGTAATGGGCTTCTGGATTTAATTCCTGGCTTTGCTGTGGACTTTCTGCATGACCTTGGCTAAATCAGTGGGAACCATCCTAGGGAAGCCCAGTTCCTGCTGCCATGCCTGTCCCTAGCCAGCAGTCCCTCTGAAGCCTTAAATCAGCTGTAAGCCACAGAGAAGCAGCTGACAAAACAACCTTCCAAGGGTCTTGGTAGAATTTGGGCTACTAGAAAGTGGAGCTTGAAGATGTTATTATTGTCCAGAGCCTATTCCCTCAACATCAGGACATCAGATTACTCACCACACAAGCATTCTCTTTCCTGGCAAATGAAATCCTGTTTTGATCTCCAGGCTGCTCCTCCAGCTCATCCACACAATACTGCACCTGCAGTTTTCTTGCCCCATTTCTCACCCATCTTTTCCTTCTCCCAGTAAATCCTCTTGCAGCATGTCCATTTTCTAAGTGGGCAGCTCCCTGTCACTGGGATCTCATATTATGTTGCTATAAGCACAAAACAGCAAATGAAATATGATTATGCAAGCTGGCTTTCCACAGCCAACTGTCTAGCCATCAAAACTAAGCTATTGCCAGCTATTAATGACATTGAGATTGGCTGAGGATATTTAACAAGACTCCACTATGAAATTGGGGTGCAATTCCACAAGAACATTGTAGCTGCAGATTCTCAAAACTGAAATCTTAAACCACAAAGAATAGTGTTGGTGCTGCATGCTATAAATCTTGAAGAGGACAATTTAAAAGAACAATTTAAATTTAGCTGTCTACTCCTAATCCTAGTATTTTGAGAGCCATCCATCTACATATTTTCCCTTTTCGAATTTGTTATCTATCAAGCTCTTGCCAGTCTTTAAGAGCATAGTTAATAACAAAATATCAAAAAATGTAAAGACAAATGCTTTAAACTGCTTGAGAAATTATAAAACATAATAGATGCTACACTCTAGAAATGTGTGTGCTTGAAGCAGCACACCAGGAAATTGAAAACCATTAGCCATTCACACAGCAAACAATGAAGTAAGTCAGAAACCTACAATACTGAAACATCGTTTTACAAGGGCATTTACAGAGCTGACATCTGTTATCTCCAGTGGACTTAGGATTTCCTAGAAAGAGATCATCTCATTGCAAGGAAAAAAGTCACTCAAGAATGCACTTACAAAAGAGTTTATCTGATTTTATCAGGTGGGGTACAAAGCTCCCATTGCCTTTCCCTTTGCAGGCAGCACTGCAGCCATGGTAATTCTCTGTAAATATTTTTGAAAAATCAAGAAAAATGGCATTACAAGTAGACACCCAAACGGTGTGCAACAGCCAAAGGATGCATTTACTGGACCAAACATTCACTTGCACTGCAAACAGGAGGCCTTTCTGGTGATTCAGACAGTGCAGCAGGAGCTGCTTGGAGCACATGTTCTCCCATGATCTGGGCAGCCTCGGGAGTGCAGCAGGCAGGGAAGGCTGTGGAGCACACACCAGACCTGTGCACCACAGCAGGCATTCACACTGAGGCACAGACCTGCCCTGTCCATCTTTGCTGAGAGATTTCCTTGCCTGGAGCAGCATTGTGACACTCCAGCGGTTTGGGATCACCCAGGCAGGGTCAGCGCTGGGCGTGTGCCCACCCACTGTGGTCCCCACAGGGTCCCAAAGCCCCTCCTGCCCGGGACAGGCTCTCAGCCCTGCAGAGCTGCGGGGCTGTTGGGCTCACAGCTCACAGCTGGCCACAGGGCACACAGCTGGCCACAGGGCACACAGCTGGCCACAGGGCTCCACAGCTGGCCACAGGACACACAGCTGGCCACAGGGCTCACAGCTGGCCACAGGGCACACAGCTGGCCACAGGGCATACAGCTGGCCACAGGGCTCACAGCTGGCCACAGGGCACACAGCTGGCCACAGGGCATACAGCTGGCCACAGGGCTCACAGCTGGCCACAGGACACACAGCTGGCCACAGGGCTCACAGCTGGCCACAGGGCACACAGCTGGCCACAGGGCATACAGCTGGCCACAGGGCTCACAGCTGGCCACAGGGCTCCACAGCTGGCCACAGGGCACACAGCTGGCCACAGGGCTCCATCCCCGGATACAGGACACAATCTCTGGGTACAGGACACCATCCCCGGATACAGGACACAATCTCTGGGTACAGGACACCACCCTGGCCCCAGGGCTCCATCCCCGCACACAGGGCACTATTCTTGGATGCAGGGTACCATCCTTGGATACAGGGCTCCTTCCCCAGATACAAGACACAATCTCTGGATACAGGACATAACCTCTGGATACAGGACACCACCCCGGCCACAGGGCTCCATCCTCGGGCACCATCCCCAGATACAGGACACAATCTCTGGGTACAGGACACAATCCCCGGATAAAGGACACAATCTCTGGATACAGGACACAATCCCCAGATACAGGAAAGCCCCCTGGCCACAGGGGGCCATCCCAGGACACCATCCCCAGATACAGGACACAATCTCTGAGTACAGGACACCACCCTGGCCCCAGGGCTCCATCCCCAGACATTATCCCCGGATACAGGGTACCATCCTTGGACACAGGGCTCCATCCCTGGACACAGGGTACCATCCTTGCATACAGGGCACTGCACCATGCCCAGCCCCAGGGCTCCATCCTCGGATACAGGGTACCATCCTTGCATACAGGGCTCCATCCCTGGACACAGGGTACCATCCTTGCATACAGGGCTCCATCCCTGGATACAGGGCACCATCCCTGGATACAGAGCACCATCCCCGGACACACCCGCGGTGGAGAACGGACTCAGGCCTCTCCATCACATCCCGCGGGTGCACCTCCAGCCCCCTCTCCCGGTCCCGGCTGCCCTGCGAGCGGGGAGAGGAGGAGGAGGACGAGGAGGAGGAGGAGCAGGAGCCGCCCCGGCCGCAGCAGCCCTGGCCCGCCCGCCTACCTGATTTGGGATAGGTGACAATCCAGACGTCGCTGTCCCTCACCGGGAAATTGGCGATCTCCTCCATCTTCCCGCGGCAGAAGGGCGGCAGCCGCACCCCATTGTACTCGAAGTACTTGCTCTCGAACTCGCACGGCGTGCTGGGGGTCTCGGCCTCGCTCTCCGCCATCCTCTTCCCGCGGGGAGGCCGAGGGGCGCGGGCCGCGGGCGCTCCGCCGGCAGGGAGGAGGGAGGGAGGGAGGGATGGAGGGAGGGATGGAGGAAGGGAAGGGGAGGGGAGGGAAGGGAAGGGGCGGGAGAGCGGCGGGCGAGCGGCGGGCGCGGCCCCCGGCACGGCCCCGCGC